>NC_134368.1:40278333-41573750 GCF_035582795.1 Mycteria americana
ATGTTTAGTGACCAAGACTCTTTGTTGGTAGAGTGGGCTCACTAAAACAATGTTGAAACTAAAGCTAAAACCAATGCAATGTAAGTTATAAGTCATAGATGAGAAAATGCCAACCAACCCAGCTCAGATTTTGAGAATGCCCTGTGATAAGCTGCATAAAAATTTCCATGGAAACACAGACAGTTGGCCTTTTAACAAGTAATCCGTATGTTGAAATATCAGCATGTCTTTGTTTTTTTAAATGGACAAATGAATGAAAATTATGCTCAGTTTGTGTATAATAAAATAGAATTGGCCTTGGTTCCATAAACAAATAATTTGCTGCAAATAATTAATCTGTGTTTCCTTCTGTACTATAAAACTCTAATAATTTTCCTAGTCATTTCAATGAAGCAATAGTTCAGAAATTTTTCATTTTCATGTCTTTTTGCAGTGATAAATATTGAAATAGAAATATTTAACATTAGTTTATTTTAATTAAAAACTAACTTATACAATATTTTTATTACTTACGCAGCAAAGTCTGACTTTGTTGATACCTTTAAATATAAATATGTTTCAAAGAAAATGAAAAGCAACATTCAGTCCAATTACAGTATTTAAACAGTTTTACTGTTGGAATTATAATAATAAATCTAAGAAGTTGTTAAACCACAATTCTGAGTTATACTGTATTAATCTACAGAGACCTGAATAATGCCAAAAGTAAGCTGCTGAAGAATATATAAGGAAAAATAATGAATCTAATTTCCAAACATAAAGAACATCAGCTACTTTTTAAACCCTCCCACCTGCCTCCTGGTTTGTGACAATGTATTTGTGCTCTATCTGCATGTGCTAAAATTTGCTGCATTTACATAAACAATTTTATTTTGCTAATGCTAATTCTAGGGAAGGGTGAAACACATTAAACCAGTATTTATTATTCTTAGGCAGCTTTTGGAATTCTGGAAAGGGAAGGGAAGGGAAGGGAAGGGAAGGGAAGGGAAGGGAAGGGAAGGGAAGGGAAGGGAAGGGAAGGGAAGGGAAGGGAAGGGAAGGGAAGGGAAGGGAAGGGAAGGGAAGGGAAGGGAAGAGGGAAGAGGGAAGAGGGAAGAGGGAAAAAGTAATAGCCCCTCCCACTCTAAGGGAAGATCAGGTTTGTGACCACCTGAGGAACCTGAACATATATAAGTCTATGGGACCTGATGAGATGCATTCCAGAGTCCTGAGGGAATTGTCTCATGTAGCTGCCAAGCCACTCTCCATGATATTTGAAAAGTCATGGCAGTCAGGTGAAGTCCCTGGTGACTGGAAGATGTGCCCATTTTTAAAAAGGGTAGAAAGGATGACCCTGGGAACTACCAACTTGTCAGCCTCACCTCAGTGCCTGGGAAGATCATGGAACAGATCCTCCTAGAAGCTATGCTAAAGCACATGGAGGACAGGGAAGTGATCTGAGACAGCCAACATGGCTTCTCAGCAAGTCCTGCCTGACCAACCTAGTGGCTTTCTACGATGGAGTTACCACATCAGTGGACAAGGGAAAAGCAATAGATGTCATCTATCTGGACTTCTGTAAAGCCTTTGACTCGGTTCCCCACAACATCCTTCTCTCTAAATTGGAGAGATACGGATTTGATGGGTGGACTGTTCAGTGGATAAGGAATTGGTTGGATGGTCACATCCAGAGGGTAGCAGTCAACAGCTCAGTGTCCAGATGGAGATCAGTGACAAGTGGTGTCCCTCAGGGGTCCATACTGGGACCACTGCTGTTCAATATTTTCATCAATGACATTGACAGCGAGATCGAGTGCACCCTCAGCAAGTTTGCAGATGACACCAAGCTGAGTGGTGCAGTTGACACGCCAGAAGGACGGGATGTCATCCAGAGGGACCTGGACAAGCTGGAGAAGTGGGCCTGTGTGAATCTCATGAGGTTCAACAAGGCCAAGTGCAGGGTCCTACACCTGGGTCAGGGCAATCCTCGGTTTCAATACAGGCTGGGGGATGAAGAGATCGAGAGCAGCCCTGCAGAAAAGGACTTGGGGGTACTGATGGATGAAAAGCTGGACATGAGCCGACAATGTGTCCTTGCAGCCCAGAAGGCCAACGGTATCGTGGGCTGCATCAGAAGAAGTGTGGCCAGCAGGTTGAGGGAGGTGATTCTGCCCCTCTGCTCTGCTCTGGTGAGACCCAACCTGGAGTACTGCGTCCAGCTCTGGAGCCCTCAGCACAAGAAGGACATGGAGCTGTTGGAGCAAGTCCAGAGGAGGGCCACAAAAATGATCCGACAGATGGAACACCTCTCCTACAAGGACAGGCTGAGAGAGTTGGGGTTGTTCAGCCTGGAGAAGAGAAGGCTGCAGGGAGACCTTATAGCAGCCTTCCAGTACTTAATGGGGGGCCTATAGGAGAGATGAGGACAGACTTTTTAGCAAGGCCTGTTGTGATAGGACAAGGAGCAATGGTTTTAAACTACGGGAGGGCAGATTTAGACTGGATTTAAGAAAGACATTTTTTACAATGGGGTGGTGAGGCACTGGAACAGGCTGCCCAGAAAGGTAGTGGAGGCCCCATCCCTGGAAACATTCCAGGTCAGGTTGGATGGGGCTCTGAGCAACCTGATCTAGTTAAAGATGTCCCTGCTCTTGCAAGGGGCTTGGACTAGATGACCTGTAAAGGTCCCTTCCAATCCAAAGCATTCTATGATTCTATGATTCTATGCATAGTAATTTTACACTCCAATTCAATCTAACCATTGGTCATACTCCACTACCTGTAGAATCATTTTACGGTTTCATTCAAGATTATATCTGAACAGATATGTTTGCAGAATATTTCCTTTTGGTACCTCTCAGTTTAAAAATCATAGAGAATTAAGAGGCCTTACATTCCATGAAATCTACATGGCTCATAACACTGAAACCTTGCAAACAGGGGAAGAAACTAAAGATATTAGCAAGGGAGAGCTACGCCTGATTCATTCATTCTATGAGTGAGCTTATAACACTTTTCCAAAATACTGAAAAATCACATATATCACCTTTGCAAAAAAATGCTGCCTCTTCTTCCCACACAGATAGCTGGGAATGGCTCTGTGAGAGACTGAAAGAGTTAACGTCTTTCATTAAAACATTGTGGTGAGGTGACGCATGGTTTGCATGGCGACGGCAGAGGTCGGCTAGCACAGGACAAGGCACAGCGGAGAGTGGGACGTGGAGAGCGCGTCGCTGGAGGATGCACGGTTCTGGGTTCCGATGGACCTGACCACATATGGCCAGAGGTCACACGGAGTTGATCTGGGGAAGGGGCTTGCAACCACCCGAGAGACCCCTTGCGACCACCCCCCTCCCCCAGCGCCCGTGCAGAAGATTAAGAACTTTCTAGAACAAGAACCATATAAGACCTCAAGGAGCATAACCAGAGGTGGGATTAGAGTATAAAAGACACACCCCCAGGGAACCATGCGCGCCCACCACCGGAGGATTGCCACGCCTGTCATCATCATCACGTGATCCAAGGGTGGTGATAATTTTCCTTTCTCTATCCTCCTCTCTTCTTCTTTCCTTTTCTCGCTTCTCTCTTCCTCTACTCTTCCACTATATATAAGTTTTGGATAAATTGTGATGCATTGCCCAGAAAATAGCTCCATTGCCAAATCGCCTCTGTTCGTTTGTTGAGCTTGCCAGTTCGTTAAGTTTGTCCATTTGTCGAATTCGCCAGTTAATAAAATTGCTAGTCATACTGTTCCTCTGAGTCATTGCCATGACTCTACCAGCCCCGCAGCTCTGCCGAGCAGAGATCGGCCTTTGTAGGTACACAAACCCTTGGGGAATCAAAAAGATTCACCCATCTCGCAACCCACTGAGTGGGACGAGACAGGCTCAGAAGTGGACGTAGCCCGACTTTGTCCCTTCTGTGCTGCAGAATTTACTGGAAATTCTGTACAGTCTTCTTGCAGCTTCTCCCATCCAAGGGCATAAGAAGGCTGCAGAGAAACTACTCATTCCTATATGCTAGATCACAAAATTGCTCTCAGTCTGTTTATTTATTGTTGAAATGTAGATCATTTTGTGAGCAGAGGCTATGAATCTGGTTAGAAAGAATGTGATTAAAACACAGATGTCTGCTGGAAGACAAACATATCAAACAACCTTCTGTTAAAATGACCTGAAGGTAGCATTCTTCTGAATAAAGTACTTATGAGTAAAAATATACATTACTTACTATATTCCATATACAGAGGATAGAAATGCAAAAGAACTGAAGTTTTTCATAGTGCAAACTCCACTACAGTTACTTTAATTCAAAAATTTGTGTATTCAAACTTACCACTTTGTGGCTAAAAATTCTTTGGAATTATGCCAAATAGTATTCATTTTCAACAAGATGTCAGAATATATTAGGAAGTCAAAAGAAAATATCTTCTTTTAGTATCATCATAATAAATAATGCACAAAAAGAGCTAAAGGTTATGAAGTTACCATTCTTGGTTAGGGTGTTTAGTTTTTTTTTAAATGTCTGAAAATGTAGTCTGCTATAAAGCAAGAAAAGTAATTTGAGGGACAAACTTTACCTGTTTCACCCTAGTTACAGCCCTGAGGTAGACATATGTAACATTCGTAGGCAAGTAAGCCCACATAGGGTTCATTTAAACACATAGGTTCATTTAAACACACACAAGTACACACATGAGCTATAAGGTGTAGGGCAGGACCTTTCTTTTCTTCTTTAGAACCATAGAGTTTAGTGTATTCTAAATATATTCTTGTTATGGAACAAAACCAGATTTTCAGAACTTTGCTACCCAGTTTAAAGATGTTTTTCAAGCTGAAATACAGAACATAAGCTTTCTGTCTTTTTAGGAGATGGCATTGCTTTGAATGGGTTTCTTTTTGTGGTAAAACAGAATAAATTGTGATTTCTCTATCTAGGTTCAGAACCTTCTACTATTATTTTCCTTCAAGCTTAATTTAAATTTAATTTTATCACACATGATTAATACACAACAAGGACTAATTGCTTAATCTCTTTTGAAGAGAACATATTAGAAAAGAAGTTGGCTGAAGCCATCCAGAACTGGCTTTATGAGTTAATTGTAGGAGAGACCACACTACGGGTTCCAGAGGGACTGTTTGGCTTTTGTCTGCTAATAGCGTTGTTATTGTTCTGCAGATCCCAGTCTACAAGGGAATGAGAAAATGAAGCTGAGACCATCTTAACTTTGATCACTTTTTCTCTTCCTCACCTACATCCCTGGACTTTGGAGGCAGGGCAAAGCACTGATTAAAAAGAGGGGCTCCCTGTAGGAACAGCCTTCCCCTCACCTCACCAGTGCCAGTTTTCAGCATACCTCAGGCAGAAGATGGGCAGGACTTGCACTCTACAAACCAGTGTAGACTTTGCCCTTTCTCCTTATCTTACAGTCTATGCCCTTCTAATCCTGAAGGTGGATGCTGTAACTCCACCACTGTTTTCATTCCCAGCAGAAGAAAACACTTTAGCCTACCTATTCTCTTAATTAGTGTATAGGCTTCAGCAAAGCTCTGAGTAGTAGCATTTCATGCATTTTCAAATAAAATAAGAACAATTACTGTAAATTAACATCATGTAACACCTCCATGACCAAAGTATTAAATGTACAAAAAAGGTGTTTTGAAGAAGCTCACTTTACTATACAATATGTTCACTGTAACTGAAGCAGAAAGAGCTACTTGACCTCCCATTATTGCCTTTAAGGTATCAATAGAATTGGTTTGGCCAGCTTGCCTTACTGAACAAGTAACCTGAAAAATGTTTCAGGTCTAAGGTGTAATCTTTCTTCTAACAGAGACATTCAGTGTGATACTGACGCCAAGTGCATTGCACTTACCCGTCCTGGCCAAGTGAATAGTTTTTTGGACTGTGTCTTGGCTTACTGGACAGTCAATCAGGAGCAAGTGGCTTTGCAAGGAAATCTCTATAAAAAGACCAGGAACAGTCTAGTACAAATGAATCATACTATTGAAATTTAATTGATACCTCTTTATTAGATCTCACAATGACTGATCAGTCCAGTTTTGTAAAACATTAATTTCCATTTAATATCTTCATTTCAGTAAAAACTTCAAAACAAAATTCTTCCTCAAGAAAATAAAAATGTAATATCGTATGGTTTGCTTTAAACTAAATCAAGATTAATTTTTTTTTCCAGTGGTTGAATGAAAATTTTGCAGATGATGTCTGCATTTAAACTGCAGTAGTTTTGGGAATGCAGGTCAGGAGCCTTGTAACTTTCTGCACCCTTATTGTCAAGAAGGCTCCAAGAACACCGCTTTTCCCTGTCTAACTTTCTTGGGGAGTTCAACCCCAACATACTTTTAGCCCTCACTCCTCACAGGATCCAGCCTCTCTAAAATATAACATTCAGTGGCAACCAGATATTTTTTTCCCCAGAAAAAAAGGAGAAGCAACTTTCCATTATATATTTCTGCTTATTTAATAGAAAAGTAGTTGAGCAGAAGAACATCCAGTTTCCATTCTATCTGCCTTTAGACAGGCAGAGTTCAAAATAAATCTTCTGCATTTGAGATTTCCCAAAAATACCTGGCTCTCTGCAGCTCAGGCTAGGAAGGAAATGGAAAATTGGAACATTACTTTCTCAGTGTTTCTTGTGAACATAGTTCCACTGTACAGAAGGGAGATTTTGGGTACAAACAGCATATACAGGCAGGACCATAGCTTTTAACTGAATGATCTGTGTTATGATACCTGTCCCTGGGAACTTTCTGTCGTTATTGTAAAAACCCATCAGATACTATGTTATGCTACATCATCACAGTATGTAACAGGTATTAATTGATTTATTTTTCTAAAAATTCTGTGTAGAGATGCCATTGCTATCTTGTTTTCACAGAAGGGTAACAGAGGCTAATTTAAAAAAAACCAAAACAACAAACCACAGAAAACAACCCAAAAACCTTTTCACTAATTTGGGGTGCTTGGTTTATGATGTAGGTAGCCAGACTCTTCACTATGGTTAAGGTCTCCTGTATCAATGCTTGGCACTTAAATAATGAAGAATACACAAATGCTGAGCAGAAATACGTTATTATCATGTAATTGTACCCAGCATCATAAAGGCGAGGTACTCAGTTGAAGTTTCAATCTAGTGTTTGAAAATCCAGTTTAAGGAAAAAGCTGAAGCATGTTGCATGTGACTTCCCAGCAAAATCATTGGGAACTTTGCCCTCAATATCAAGAAAGACAAAATATCATTGATTTTTTCCCAGGATGGGATCTATAGATCTATATATAAAACATCATGAGATGTAGACTTTTTTAAAGGCAGGGTAGGCTGTCTGTGACATTGCCATTATTGTCCTGTGACAAAGATCTCACTGAAATTTGGAAAAATTTTTTTAGATTTCATGAGTTATTAATGTGGCATACTGTCCCTCTTTATCCACACTGCAGAAAGAGTTAAGATTGTATTGTAATAGCTTCAGTCTTTAAAGTAAGCTTGAATGTCAAAGTCAGTTAATATTTTTTTTAAATTGAAGTTGATACAAATTATTACTTTTTCCAGCACAGAATACATTACAAATAACTCTAGTCTCTAGGCAAATATTTCTTATAAATCAGAAACAGGCAGTTTCCTGAAGAAATTTCCCTTAATTTTTGTAAGACAATATGTGCAGTACCCTCAACCTAACCTCTTCTTTTCAGCTTGGCTTTGTCGGAAAGAATTATTGACATTCTTGGAGACTGGCAATATTCACAGAATATACAGTAGTGTTTACTTTAAAAAATGAAACTGTTCAATCAAAGAAGGTAGACAGCTAGGACTTTCATCTAAGCCAAAGTCATCTCAATGGGAACTTTCCTGCCGTGCAATGCTCCATATTCTAAATTGTTACCATGCTGTGCCTGTCTTCTTATTTTTAGGTAACAGATGCAGCTCATTGCTTGGAATACAATTTACGGATTTTTATAATAGAGGTATGAATTATTAATCTGCCTTTCAGTTGTAACTTTTTGTGTATTGTAGCTTAGTAAATAATGATCAGGAAGAAATCAACAAGCACGCTATGGTATGTTTCCTAAAATCAAACAGGTATGAGAACAGAGTTAACAGAGATAGTGCCTAGACAGTGTGTAGGCTTAGTGACCACAGTAAAAATATGTATTTGCTGTCTCTTAGGAGCAAAGTATTTTGCTAAAAAAAAATATGTTCTGAAAACCTTCAATATCTCTAGAAGAGTCAGCATCATTCAAGCAGTGTATAACACAATTCTTATGTAGTTTTTCATGTAAAAAAAATTGAAATCATGCCCTTATAACCATTTGAACAGACTTTATTGCAAAAGACTTTAAATTTTATATAGTTTATATATATATATGGCCATCCAAAGATAAAACATGCAAATTTTGAAGAACTTCAAATGAATTTTGCATTGTTTTCAGTCAACATCATTTTTATGGATTATCATGTGCTATCATTATTGTTTATTTTTCTGAACTGACAAAAAATTATCAACTTACGACCTTTTCTGTGTTCCAGTTGAAATAAACACAATGCTCCACATCAACAGGCTTTGACTCAATCCTTGACAAAGTAAAAGGAGATTCCAAATGTTCCTAAAATTTTTATCATGAACTTGTATAAATCGGAATTGTGCTAATTTATCAGTATTACCTAAGTATTGTTGGATAGCATTATTGGAAACTCTGAAAAACTGATGTTCCTTAGCATTACACATGCATACATATGCACATGCACATGCATGCACATGTGCAAATCTTGAAGTTTGTTGATGCAGGAACACCACAGGAGGAAGAACTCCTTCATAATGTCAAGTCATTAATAATGTGTCTTTAAAGATATTCTGAAAATGAAAAAAAATAAAGCAAGCCCTAAACAACAATAAAAAAACCCCACCTTGGAATGTATGACAAAGAAATATAGCTGGATTTGTCTGAGGTCAATTGAAAAACAAGGGTATGGAAGAAACATAGACTTCTCAGAGATTTTCTCTAAGCATCTTAGGCTTTAGTATAAAATAAACATAGTTGGCTATACTTAGCTAACATAATTTTAGATAATTTTAAGGCTAATGTTTACTTTCCGTTCCATACCACTTCAGTCCAGAATTCACCATGGTGTTATTTTGTAATTTGAAATATATTTTCTGTTTTCCTTTAATCTATTCCATTGTCTGTAATGGACAAGATCAAAATAACAAACAAAAATTTTAATTAACCTCACTGTGAATGAAAGCAAAGTACTTGTCCCGCTAGTTTAATAGTTGAGCAGATAATCAGTATTTTTTACATTCTATAGAATTCTATAATATCCTTTAATAATCTCTTAGCACATAGTAACATTATCATTTTGTGGTATTTTTATAGACTGTGATATTAACATAGGCTGATATGTAATGCATCTTTTCTACAATTAAATGAGCACACCTCAGCTCTAGCACATGGTGCTCTAGCTTTAGTAGACAACATTTTTATGGAGGTCATGGTCAAAATTTTAAAACGTCAACCACTGGGCTCAATTTTATGCTGGTTTCTGATTGAGACTAGCTGGTGACCAATGAATTAATTTTCACTTCTGCTGTATACCTAACACTAGATGGGAATCAAAATCATTGTGAAATTAGCAAAATGAAAATTGGTGCATTCAGCTGAGCCTTATTGAAGCCAGGTTTTCAATATGTATGGAAAAAAATTATAAAAGCAAGATTTCTGTACCAACAGAACAAGAATAAGCCTGGTGACCAGGTACCATGACAGAACTATATTCAACTATGTATTTATAAATTAAGGCTTATAAGATATTGCATATAAAACACTAAGCAGAACCAGCACTACAGTCCTTAAAACCTCTTCTGTCTTTTTGGTAGTCTTATGTTATTGGTAATGTTGCAAAAAAGATAACATTTTTTTTGAATGACCCTGAAAATATTTGGTATTTAGAGAACTTAAGCTCATATGTATCCCAATAGCAAATGAATACCTGTTCTTAGAATTCTGTCTTCAGGCAAGGACCTTTCAAAGCTGTTTTGCATTTTATTCATTTCACACCAAATGCATCTGATAATCTTTTCTATTATTTGGAGTTAGGAGTGCTTGAATACTCCCATAAGTTTAGAATTCAGATGTGCATGCATGAGTTTGGGTACAAAGTTTGCATACAATCCCCTCGGTGTTTGTATGAATTTCAGTGTGTTAGATAGGTTCAGAGCAAGGTATGGATTTTCTGCATGACTCTTTCCTACTTCCTCTTGCAAATCTTTACCAGCAAATTTGATACCCTCATTAAGCATTAATGGTAGCAAACCATGGATATAGAAGGAACTAACTGAGTTTAATGATCATGGTAGAAGACACAATGAAAGCCTTGAAATCTCTCTCTTCCATACTTGGTGTTTTCTTGAGTTGGCATTAGCTTAAGGTTTGCTCTCAGTAGAGGATGGTCCCAGCTTTCTCAACAGTTACAGATCTGTGAAGCATAGCAGCACTCTGCCCTCACCAATTTTCTTTGTCAAAAATTTTGCTTTGCTTTGTCATAAATTGCATGAAGTCTAGGCGGGGCTGCTCATTTCAGCTCTCTGTACTGTAAGATTGTCTTTGTGTAAGAGCAATCCACAACCACCACCTGAATCTTCAGCTGGCCACTGTCTGAAGTTTATTTTGTGGCCATGAATTGCTATAAAATAATTTAATGAATAATAATAACAACTCACAGAACTTCTCTGATTATTCACAAACAGGCATTACTTCACATGGATGCCACAAGCAGTTTGAGACTCTGAGTAAAAGAAAGATGCCGGACTGTCCTTTATGCCACGGAACTAGTTCCTTGCTGGGCTGTTGAGTATCTGGTCAGCAATGTCCTTATGCTAAAGGCTTCAGTTTAGAGCTGCCTTCATTTAAAAAAAATCACAGCAAGAAGCAGCAGTAATGCAGACTTCCTTCTGATAAAGCATCACCTTCACAAGCTCACAAAAACATGCTGAAAATACAGCAGCATCTTTTTTTTTTTTTTTCCTGGCTCATTGTGTTTCAATGAAGTTTAGTACTTGTCATGATACATAGGAATTCCTAACCACATGAAAGAGCCCTAAGACCTTTCTATTAAAAATCTAATATTTACCTTCAGTTCAGAAAAAGAGCTCTACAATTTATCTATTGATCTACCAGCATAAAAAAAAAAATTGTTTCCTTAATAATCTCCTTCATTGGAATCATTACCCTTAGCCTCATCAAGATTCTCTGCAAGATTTTGGGACTTTGCGCAGGGATGTGTGCACAGTAGTTCCCCAACTAGATATTTCATTGAAAATATACATGAAATATAAACAAAAATTACATTAAAAGCTACACTGAAAAAGGTATAAAATGATGCGGAGAAACTTCTAATTACTAATACCTTCAACAGTCTGCAGACGGAAAGAACAGCAGCCTCTGTTCATGATGCATAGCTGCTCTGTTCCTTCCCTTTCCTCTGAGAAAAACTGAGCTCTCAGAATGAATATACCAGGCAACGAAGTACCTACCAAATATTGCTTTTTTAGAACAGCTTTTTTCCTTTCTTAATTGTCCACAATATTTCACCTATCAATACCCTGAATTTCCTCAGAGATAAAAAGAAACAATCTAGACAGTATCCTCCCCCGACAGTAAAAATAGTAACCGCACTATGCCATTAGAGCAACCAGAGCCCTATTTATTCATTTCACACTTGGTTTCTGGAGGAGACTGGTTTGTTTCTGTCCCTGGAGGAAGCGCCTGGTATGAGGTTTGAAACGTCAGGGATAATTAAGACAAACTGTGCTTTTTTACCCCAACAAAGGAAATATATCTCTTAAAATAACTCCCTACTGAAATCTCTGAACAAAAAACAGCCCAGGACTGTTGAGGTAGCTTACAATGCTAAATCAATTGTCAGCATTAGCAAGGCTCTGAACTGGAGCATCTCACAGTTTCATCGCAATCCAGCAGCTACCGTGCTACCAGCAGGTACAAGTACAGATAGAATGCTGAATAGTCAGATATGAAAGCACCAGTACAGGGATCAAATAAAAAGACGTACAGCAAAGATGTTTATGTCTCAGAAACTGAAAGTGTAATTACTGTAAGGCCAATAGTTTAGAGCTCAGAGGCATTAATATCATTTCTTATTCAGCCATTTTAGTGTCAGTAGGCTTTAAGCAGTGTTGGAGTTCATGTCCAGTTAAGAATTGTGCAAATTACTGTCTTCCTGTACAGCCGGTTCCCCACTGCACCGTAAACACATCCCTAAGAAACACTAAGCAAAATTCTCTGCCAAGGTGAACTGGTATCAGACCTTGACTTCATGTCTGTCCATCAAGTTTTAAGACAGGAAGATAACAATTTTCCTCATATAGTTGCTTACTAATCCATCTTCAAGACACCGAACAAGCTCAAACATCTAACATTTTTTTAAAAAGGTTCCCATCACACTGGGTTATTATGTTGGCTTGAACTTCAGTCTGGCAATGCTCATCCAGCAACAATAAACAGATCTTGGATTCCAGGTTTTGTAGTCTTCTTGGAATTAACAATGCAACGTTAATCCTCTTACAAAGCTTTCGCCAGTACAAACAGTATTTGCCTCTAGTTTTGCGGGTACTTTTCCTTAATTCTTAAACATTTTCTTGAAGCAATAGGTTATGGAGTTTACTTATATTCTTTATGTTTTAGACATTTTTTTGTAATTATCACAGTCAAGAGTTTTTCTTGCTCTGACACCTTTTCTTTTGGACTAGTGCTACTTAGTCTGAATAAGTTGTAAAGATACATTGAAGATGAAGATACAGTGTTTTTTAAAAACAGCTTTTCTGATTTTATATTTTATATTTTAAATTTTATATTTTATTTTTTATAACATGAAAAATGTAGTTTAAAAGGTTAGAATAATAAGTCTGATTTGCAGTTCATCTTGTGAGAAATATGACGCAATAAAAACATGCACAGGATGTTAAAAACTGTGATTATTACATCATGAACAGTAGAATTTGTTCATATGTTTAGGAGATCTGTCTTATCAGACCACTTCCATGCAAAATGCATGAAAATCCATGAAAACTGGAAACTTCTATTAAATTATTTTTTTGAAACTGTGTTAACATATTTTGTAATGGTGCTGACATAAAGGACTGTTAGAAGGGTATTCATGGTGAACTTGGTCACTGTCAAACACTTCCTTCCTGCAGCTCCACTTGCAGTGTAATCTGCAGTGCCAATGTGGGTGATGAAGCTCCCTCTGAGACGGACTCAGGGATCTTAGATTAGCAATCACAACAGTAATTGCACTGTGCTCAGAGACTCACCTAAGAAAGCTGATAGGAAAATGTTGAAAAGAGGTCTAGCCCCTCTTCAGTCGTCCTTTTTCTTTCTTTAAAATACAGGTGTTTCTGCCAGGAAAGCTGGCAGTGCTGTCCCTTCCCCACCTTTTTTAATTGTACAGTAGCTCTCCTAAAATGAGGAGACCAGGGTTCAGTACACTTTTCTAATATCATTTAGGAAACAGGACAGTCACATGAAAGCAGAATTTCTGAATTCCATTTTGTGTTTCAAGGGTCTCATATAACCCCTGCAACCATTCGCTGAAATACATAAATGATCTTTGGAGCTGGAACTGGAATGAGGATGCCCTTCCTAAGAGATAAGAGACTCTAATTCTTATGCCATCTTCTCATCCTACACAAGTCCTCAGATATTCCATGGAAAGCAGAAACACTTGAGTATGAAGACTTTGAGATGTCCCCTACTCTGCACGCCTTAGAATAGCCTTCATTTGTAGGGTGGGTGATACAGCTTGTATTTCTTTCAAATGGGGAGGAAAGGTGGTGAAGAGAGCTGATCCTGATTCTTCACATCCTGTCAGGCTTCTTTACTCTTGCCTTTATAGAAGAAGCAGGACACTACCATGACCATTATTCTTTCCTTCAGCAGTGGTGTTTTAAGAAAAAGAGGGGATCTGTTTATCTGACAGTTCTCTCAGGGCAGACATGCTCTGAGGATCCCAGGTGGATCCCCTTCTCTGGCAGAGGAACACCCAAATTGTGAATGCTAGCGAAATTTAGGCATGTGCTCAATATTGAACTGTTCAATTATGTCAAGCCTTAGGCACTTCAGGGCTTCTCCTAAAATAGAACTGTAGGACATGAAACACCTGAAGGTCTAACATAAACACGTTATTATATAGGACATTAAATCCCTACAGTGGGATGGCAGCTGAATGAGAGTTTTGAGGCTTTTTGCATTTTAGAGTCTAATATCACATGAGGTTTCTCAGTCTGGCAGTGGATTGGCCCCCAATAGCTTTGTGTTTGATGTCTCCAATCATAAAACTATAGCCTTGCAACAGTTGCTGGCATCACAACCACAACAGCAACAGTTTGTTGTGAAGCTAAAGACTGTAAGGTATACTAGTACCATGGTAGCAAGGATTACCTTAGGTAAAGGAATAGCGATGGGATCTGAAACTATCTTAAGTGCCTCTAGGGCTCTTCAGGCTTCATAGTATTTACCTGCTTTCCTCATCAGAAGCACTTCCAAGTCATGTCATGTTTAAGAAATTAAAACCATGACAGCTTTACTAATTCATATTAATGCTTCCCCTTGAAATATGTACAATGCCATTAGTAGATATAGTGGCACGCCCATGCATACTGCTGTAGCTGTTCTAGGATGGGTCAGATAACACTGAGTGCTGTGAGGAAGAGCAAAAAGCACATTAAATTTACAAGTGTTTCTTTCATGTCTAACCATACCCTTTTTTGTGTGTGCAAGCATCTACAAATGGTGCTGGAAAGAGGAATAATCTCGAATCTGACTCTGCATGAAGAATAGCAATATTCATCTAAGATGTAAAGTCTGGCTTTAGCGCTCATGTCAGCGTTAACAATAAATAACCTTTTCAGCAATATGAAGAAGGAAAGCATTAGCACAGTCCTGGGAATCGTAAGCTGTGGAACCATGACAAGGTCTTTCCCCTGCCTGCTGAATACAGCACATAGTTGCCAGCTGTGAGTACAAAGATTTAAAAAATACCAAAAAAAAAAGGCAGCAAAAGAAAGTTGGATATGCAGAAACACCTTTACAGAAGAAAATCTTTTAGGATGTTGTCTTATATAGAGAAATGCCTGATTCCAAAACACAAGAGCTAGTGAACAAACAGCATCTTCGGGCCAAATATTTACAAGCAGTAGCTAAAAACATCAGCTAACCTGTACCTGGTACTGATAGAGAGAATACTAATAATGACTTGGTGTGACATCCTCAGGTCATTTGATGATTCTGAGGGAGGGATGATGGCATTAGCCAAGGAAATCAATTAATCTGTCTGCTGGAAAAAGAAATTGAAAAAACAAAGCTGACAAGGTTTAGGCTTGTATTACAGTAAGGGTAACTGGGAGGAATTAAGAGAACTGGTCATATACAAAACAATGTCTGATATTCAGGCTATATAACTGGCCACAGATTTAAGGACAGAATTGTTTATTTCTAATGGAGAAAGGAAAAAACAATGGTAAAAGAAAGGACTAATTGACACATGACTGTATTCAGAATGGCCACAATCCAAGTACTGGGCATATAACATTGCTCTTCAAAGAGCACAGCAGGAGGAAAATAGTGATTCAGATGGAGAGATGTCCCTGTGGGGAAGCCAGCAATTCTTTGAACTTGTCAGACTTACCTTGCAAGCTCCAGAAGGATTCAGATGAAGCTAGGAATGCACCAGTGCTTAATGGATAATTCCAGGATATCACTGTTCTCTTTGCCAATGCATATTCTTTAATGTCTTAGCGGCTCGCAATGGCTCTTTCTAGCAAGTCCTGTTTCATATAGCTCAGCCTTGAAAAATTCTCATAAAAGTTTACCTGCCAAGATACAAAATGTATTCACTCCGGTATTATCATAACTTTTGAATACAGATTGTCTGAAGCTGTCACTGGAACAATTTATCCCAGCAGAGAACATTGCCCCAAATTTACTCCATGACAAAAATCTCATTAGAAGTATGTTATGTCTGAAATTATCCATCCCTTACCTGAAAATAAATAAGCTAAGAAGATGTTGCCATTATCCTGAAATCAAATATTGTGAACACAGGACATCTGGATTTAAGACTAAACTTAACACAACCTATTTTAAGAGCTGCAGTTATGACAGCTGAACAATGTTAGTTTTGCTGTACAATCACTGTAGAATTTTTAATAAGTATTTCTATATTTTGGGACTCAAATTAAATTAAAACATTTTATTTTCTCATTCTGCTGTACTACATACAATCAGAAATTTTTTTTATACCAAAATTTTCTTGTGTAGAACAAAACTTATCAATTTAAATTATGAAAAATTCTTCCCTTAGGGCCATTGCTTCAAAACAGTCTGAACATGGCTGTCAAACTTTTTAAAGTGTTATCAAGTATCAAGTGTCATTGCATTTCACAGGATTTTTGTACACAGTTCTGGCTATATCAAAACAATTGGTCTCCTAAAAGTGTAAAAGTATGTCTAAGGGCAAAGGTTTGGTACTTAATGGCCTGCAATTTCTTTTATGTAATGAGGAAAAAGGAACATATGGTTTAGTTCCAAGACTGATTGTAGTTTAATTGTATTGATGGTTTTTGTCTTTTAATCAAGCGAACAAAGAATAAAAAAGTATGTGCAACTTCTGAGGCCAAAGAGAATTCACTGAAAGAGTAGAGGACAACTAAATATTTTGCAGATGTCACCTATATAAAAAACCCCATGTCTTGACTTTCTATTTGGGGACACAATTAAGGCCTCCAGGAAAATTTGTCACAACCTTAGTTATAGTTCTTAGTTACAACTTACAACTATAGTTATAGTTCAAGCCAATCCTGACAGCAATTTATTATCTGCTTGATATGTTCTACCTGCATTAGTTTGTACATTTTTTATTAGGAAAAATGAGGCATGTCATTTGTGAACAGGCAGGAGAAGAAATTGTTTACAGAAGGAATGTCTTCAGAAGAAACATAATCTTGCTATCTGAAAAACAATAGCCAAGTATCTCATTCCAGAAAACAAAGTAGGAAAAAAAAATTCATTGAAGATTTAAGACGATTTGTATGCTGAAGAGGTTAGACATATGAGCTGCTGACCATGTCCATTAGATGTTGGCCTATATCTGGAGGTCTATAAGGGAGAAAAAATAACCATTCTGTTAAAGTGAACATTCCCATGGTTTGCATATTTAAATGCACTCTTAATGAATGTCCATCGCCTTTTCAGAAACATTACAATTGGAGTTGTCATAAGCAGATGGCTATAAAATTGAGATGAAACCAGTACAGCATTCTGAATGTATTTTGGATTCAAATGGTCTTTAGTATGTGCAAATCATTAAAGTGCCAATCTATGCCTGAGGAGTGTAAGGCTTGCTTCAATATTTTATAGAAGGCATTTTGATCTATGATTTATCAGTCAACAGACAGCACTAAGGGCAGATTTTTTTTTTATTTGGAATCAATTATCCTCTTGGTAGATAGTGTTTTTTTATTTCTATTTCCATTTCTGCCATTGAAAAAAAAAGTTTGTTATATGCCTGTCAAGTTGAGTGACCAGCCATATAAGTAATATAAAATGCAGGTTTTCTTCTGAACTGAATAAAATATTTGTACGGCATGAACAGTTGGACATAACACTTTTTTTTATTTGCAGATACTGTTCAACCCTGTCACATATCTGACTTTCTCTGTTTTCTGCTTTTGTGCCATTTAATGCTTCTTTTTTTTTCTTCTTTTCTGATACATATAGGCAAGAATTTGACAAGCCCAACAGTTTTTCCATTCTTGGCATTTGTATCTCAAAATGTATAACAAGTCACTGCAGTCAGTATATACTTTACCTTCTGCAGCTATATCTAACTGAAAAGCATTAGGAGAGGTAAGCAGTGCTACTACTGCTACTCGCTTGAGAAAGCAAATAATCTGAAAAACCAATATCTGAGTTTCAGATTTTATAACAAGCCTCGCTATTCTTTATTTCTGAACTATTCAACAAAAAAAATGCTAACAAGCATATAACATTGATGCTTCTTAGCTGAGCACCAGTTGTTCTGAGACAGCATTACATGACTTTCAGGTTTTACGAGGAGCTGCTGCTTCTGTAGAAATATTTTACATATCAGTGAGAATCGAAAATTCTAACCCACATACAGAATTGTGCTAGAGCCATTTCTTATTTGGGTATTCAGATGAGTATCTCCATTTTTTTGCATAGGTAGATGCTGAGGGCTTTCTGAGGGTTCTTTGGTATTGAATTGGAGCACCCAAATGTCCTATATTCTGACAAGAAGTAACACTCGTGATGAGGGTTTCCCAGGAGCTCTTATGCAAAAGTCCTTTTAGGAATAGAAATATCATCCTGTCATCTTAGGTTCAAATTGCCTGGAAGAGACAGAAAAGAAAAGCAAAGGACAAACAAGTTGTTCAACCCATGAGAGAAGCCATAAAAACTACAAGCATGCTCTCAGTGTGGCTCCCAAACTTTTATCAACTTGTGATAGCACTCCAGCCTTCCAGGTAGTTCTCCTCAGCAAAGACAGGAAGAGGATATGATCTTCTTGACACTACTGTCTCTAAAGTCCAGCATCAGTTGTAACCATGAAAAATCATTAAAAAAAATTGCTGCACCCTGAGATACATGATGTGAGACTCTACAGTGCTACTGACCGAGTTCATTCAGTTCAAACCAACTGTTGTGGTTTAACCCCAGCTGGCAACTCAGCCCCACACAGCTGCTCACTCACTCCCCCACTGGTGGGATGGGGGAGAGAATCAGAAGGGTAAAAGTGAGAAAACTCATGGGTTGAGATAAAGACAGTTTAGCAGGGAAAGCAAAAGCCGCGCACGCAAGCAAAGCAAAACAAGGAATTAATTCACTACTTCCCATGGGCAGGCAGGTGTTCAGCCATCTCCAGGAAAGCAGGGCTCCATCACCCGTAATGGTTACTTGGGAAGACAAACGCCATCACTCCAAACGTCCCCCACTTCTTTCTTCTTCCCCCAGCTTTATATGCTGAGCATGATGTCATATGGTATGGAATAGCCCTTTGGTCAGTTGGGGTCAGCTGTCCCAGCTGGGCCCCCTCCCAGCATCTTGTGCACCTGGCAGAGCATGGGAAGCTGAAAAGTCCTTGATTTAGTATAAGCGCTACTTAGCAACAACTAAGACATCTCAGTATTATCAACACTTTTCAGCACAAATCCAAAACAGCCCCATACTGGCTACTATGAAGAAAATTAACTCTATCCCAGCCAAAACCACCAGAGTCTCCACCCCTTATTCCATACCATTTACATCATGTTCAACTCTCACAATTATCCAATACATTCTCATTATCCACCATCACCCTTCCCATCCTTTGATATAATGCACAAATATTATCCCCTTAGTCTATGGACCACCATGTGAAATGTCTGTTAAATGTCCATAAATGTCCACAAAATGTCCACTGAGTTCATTTAGTCCGTGACTTTGGCTCCATCTCTTATGGTGGTCACTCAGGACAGGAGAGGTGGTGTGTTGCTTGGAGTTATTGGGCACCAAAGCCAGCTCAGGTCGGGTCACTGCTGCACTTGCACTGCTTCTTGTAAGGCTTGTCCTCCATTGGTTCAGGTCGTTCCTACTACAGTAATTCCTATAACATGCGACTCAAATCATGGGTTACAACAATTTAAAAGTATTTCCATTACAATTCCCACCCCTGTCCCTTTGGGCCAGATTATAGGGTTTAACGTTGCAATGAACTCCTTCCCTTGCTCCTAGCCTGGCTAGCAACAAGGGGTTCCTGCTATAGTAATTCCCATAACATGCAACTCAAATCATGGGTTACAACAATTTAAAGGTATTTCCATTACAATCTCCACTCCTGGTCTCTTTGGACCAGACCATCGGGTTTAACATTGCAATGAACTCCTCCCCTTGCCCCTGCTCCAGATTGGATTTATCCACAGACTGCAGTCCCTGAGGGTTGTACCTGCTCCAAGTGGAGCCTTATCTATGAGCCACAGTCTCTCCAGGGGTATACCTGCTGCAACATAGACTTATCCACAGCCGCAGTCGCTTTGAGGTGCACCTGTTCCAGCATGGCCTTCTCCATGGGCCACAATGCCTTCAGAGATATACCTGCTCCAGCGTGGCCTTACCCATAGCCACAGTCCCTTCAGGAGCAGACTTGCTCCAACATGGCTTTACCCATGGCTGCAGTCCCTCCAGGGGAGTACCTGCTCTGTTGAGGGCTTATCCACGGCCATACGCTTTGAGGTGCTTGAGCATGCACAGCCTCATGCACAGCCACAGATGCTTCTATGTGTATCTTCTCCAGTGTGGATTTATCCTTGGGCCACAGTCCCTTCAGAGGTGTATCTGCTGCAGCACAGGCACCAGGGCCACAGACACTTCGAGATGTACTTGCTTTGGCATGGACTTATCCACAGCCACAGACGCTTCGGGGTGTCCTGCTCCCACGTGGACTCTTCCACAGGTCACAGTCCCTTCAACTCGAGTTCACACTGGAGTTCCAGCCTGTCCAATACAGCAGCACAGAAGAGCAGCGATGCCCTGGCCATCTGCCAGCCCAGGCACATGGCCACTGCTGTTATCAAATGTTCCCAGGCTCAGCAGAGTCAGATGATCAGCAGCACAGCGGCACGGCAAGCAGTGAAAGCAAAAAGCAGCCACTAACAAGCACTCGACTCTAATACACAGTAAGGCAAGCAAGCCCCATGGCAAGCACAGGAGCCTGCCCATTAATAGCTAAACAGCGGTAACAGCTATAAATTTGATCCAGAACATTCCAATCAAATCTGTTGTTATCTCGAACCCTTCGAGCCCCACATTGGGCGCTGTGTGGTGCTTGTTACTGGCTGGAGTTAAACCACGATACCAACGTTGGACTGGAAATTTTCCTTGTCTATATATAGCCCAAAACATTAGGCTTCCTAGAATAATTCTCTTCCTTTGGACTATACAGGCAATACAAGTCTAATAGAATCCAGTTATATGTCTCCAAAAATTCCCTCTGAAGCAATGAAGTCTCAAGCAGACTTAAATCCAATTCCTCACCTGTACTTCATCTTTTCTGTAGTGTTTCTGAGAAGAAGTCTCTACCAGGGGCTGAGGCCACAACCTGATTCCCGTGGTTGATTGTTGTCAGGATCTGCATGCAACTGACAGATTTGTTACAGATGGTGAAATTTTATTAAGACACATAACTGTGTGACATAAGGGCATATAACTGGAAAGTTATTCTCTCCTCCTGAACTGTTCCCCTACTCTGAAGCATCCAACCTAAGTGCAGAACATCACTTCTTTATGTGAGATACTGTTTATATGAGGCTTCCTCCTAGTCAAAATGCTATTGTAAAAGTTCTATTATTAAGAAAGAGTTTGGGTTTCTGTGTTTTCTTCTTATCAGTGTCAACAATGTGCTAGCTGTGTGTACCATCCGCATGACGAATCATATGTAGCAACAAACCTAGTCCTTTCTAGAGATCAGAATCTTCCAGTGCAACATCCACAGCTTCTTCAGCACCACTGCAAAAAATTAAAACTGCTTAATTGCATTGAGAAACTCAAGTTTCAAACCACATATGGATAAAGTTGCTGCAAATCCCCTTGTGGTCACAGAAATGTTAGTACGCTAAGATATTAACTTACCCTGAAAGAAAACGAAATCTCTGTTTAGTCTAATTTTTTATGCATATATGCTTTTCCATTAAGCTGCAACAGCAAGAAGAACAGTGCTTATTTTGAAGCCTCGCTACCAAAAGTTGATAACAAGTTGTTGAGTGTTAAAGTTCTTATGAAAAATTTTATTATATATACACATTTTCAGGGTAGCTAGAGTTCTGGTAAATACAGGTTTTTCATATGGATTTCACACACATTTTGTGTGCATTATTATGTGAACATCTGTTATGATCTGGATTTCACCATAGGATAACATGGCTTTACACATCAGTTATGAGGACCAGTTTCTGTTTTATGAGAACTAAAAATTTAACACATTGCAAAAGATTATGAAGAAAGGTAGGAGGCATAAAAGAAAAGGGCTAGCTACAACAGTGAGAGTCCAAGATATTACTTTGAACATACCCTGATACAATTTTGTGTAATGTTCATGCTGACTTGTGCAAGATCTGAAAAGTAATGTTATGGTGTTGCTGCTGAGTATGTCCTGATTTGTATTTTTATGGCATTCACCACAGCTTTCAGCATGCAACTGTGTACATTTCTGTAATGCTGGTGCTGGCATTGTGCTTTCAAACATATTTTACAAACATCAGTGCACTGGTATGTATTTTTAGAAAACTAAAGCAGATTTTGTGGGTGTTACAGTATATTTCTGCTACTGCTGCTAGCTTTGCACTTTTAATGTGGTTCCCTTGGCTCACATAAAGTTAGCTTTCATTTAGTTCCCAATCCATTTTTGTTAATTACAAACACCTTTCATCAGAAAGTATTTGAATTTAAAGTGAGAAGAAACATAAGGATAGTTTTGCAAACAGCATTCTGTGGAACACATTCCTAAAGCTTTCATGAACCCCAGATGTGTATTTACATGTATGCAATTTATCTTGTGGATGCATCATAGAAGATGTTAGGAAATTATGCTTCGTCTTTAGAAATACTGTTATATACTTCTACTGACTTTTCACAAGATCTTGATGAGCAACGTTCAAAACTGAATATGTAGAACTAAGTCTGGAGCTGCATTAGAAACGGATAATTCATGTGTCCCTAGCTGAAGGTATGAATAAACTCACATCCTACAAATACATCCTCATATGACTTTCAATTTTGCCAGCACCATGTCTTGACATAGCTAATAATTTACTTATGTGTACGTAGGAAAAAAAAATTAAGAGGGAATTATAAAGAAAATTAGCCTCACTTTCTTACCCAAAACACACATTTGCAATGAATCGCTCCCTGTGGGCTGAAGGTACACTATGGCTGCAAAGATTTCTAGCACTACTCTTTAGAGCCTGAGGGGGATTCTAGCACAGCACCTGTTCCTCTCTTTGATTAGGTATCACCAGCAGTCCCTGTGCCTTTAGGCTGCATCCGATTGCCGCAGTACACCTGGAAACTTCTTGGTAAAAGAGGATGCTTGTGTTTGGGAGTTCGGTTAGTTTCCTCACCCACAGCTCGATGCATCCTTAACAGTTTCATTCCTTTGATGGCTTTCCTATGCTTCCATAGCCTCGATTTTTCCCACTGAATAATGCTATAACTTTATAATGCTGTTTATCTTCTTCAATATCAGTATTTCAGTCAGCTCTGTCAAACATGAAGTAAGACAAGGTAAAATGTAGGAATGTGCTTCACTTCATTCAAAAGGATTAAACTGCTTCTGAATTTGGGACCTAGAGCCATGAGTCTCTTGACTGCTCTTCAGGACTTTGTATATACCCTTGTTATCCTGAATAAAAAAAGAAAGCCTGTACCTCTAGAAGAGATTTTAATGAATTGCAGGGGATAAACCTGCAGTTGTGTACATTCTACAGGCTTCTGGTTTTGAATGATGGTGCTCAGGTGGATATTAATTTAGGTGGTAGAAAGTAACTTGCATTACTGCACAACGCTTTTCTGAGAGGCATGGATTTTCTTTCCACTAACAGTCTTCTTGACAGCAGCTGCTTTTTCATGGATAGTGAAAATAATTTTGAACAAATAACCTACCAGAATATTTTTTACCTTTTTTCTCTTTTCAGAAATGAACTCTGAACTTACTGAATAATTCTTTTCTTTTTTATGCAGAAATAGATACTCTTTTCTGTACATTGTTGATAAAAAGATCTGCTTGAATCCAGGTGATACATTGCTGTATGATGATGGAACATGCAACTGGATTTACATTTCCAGGTACAAATAAATGAGCTTGAATCAGATTTGCCAACTCCAGCTCCTCTGCACAGCCATAATGAAGCAAATGCATGAAGTGTGGTTTGAAAGGCTAGGTAACAATAGCTAGTCTAGCAAACCAGAAAATTAGCAAAGGATTTGGCTTACAGGTCTGAAGAAGGTCTTTCTGAAAAGCCCGCCTCATCTTTTTCAAGCTCTCTCAATTAGTCTAACCTTTCTCTACAAACCTTGCCTCATTTAAGGACAGTGACCTTCATAGCTATAACTACTACACTACTACTACTACTACCAAAACAAAGTAAATATTAACTTTGTTTCATTTTCTTGTTAACCAGAGGTTCATGGCATTATACCAATCAGCCAAAAAATCTGTATTCTGGTGAATTACACCCATTTTCCATAATTATACTTCAGTTTTTGATGTTCTAATGAGAAACTGTTCTGACAATAGACCTATTCACTATGGTGCATGTGGAAAATTGAAAGGACAAAGAGTGAATTGATTTAAACATGACAATGGTGTTAACGCTTTCAACTTTTGCTCAACTTTATTTTGCTGATAGCACTTGAAAAAAACCCCACATTTCTAGTTTCAAAAGTGCCTTAGGCACTGCTTGGGAATGAAGCCCAGGCTCCCAGAGAGGCTAATGCGATGTTAAAACGATAAGCTACAAAAAACATTGATTACTTTACACCTATACAACTCGTTTCTTATTACAAACTTCATTTTATTTGCAGATAGAATTTAGTATCGGACAACATGAATCCTGCAAGTGTTCTTAAGGCCCATCCTGCAAATATTTCTTGGTAGGTTATGTGCTTGTTGCCATGAATAATCCATTACCTTTTGCGTAGTGAACATAATGCCAGGCAGTAAGTGCTTATAAAAAAAAGACCTATTGGCTGTAATTCAGAAGTAGTCTCATTGACCTGAGTAAGCACATGCATAAATGTTTACAGGATTACACTTACATATTGTTGTCTATAAGTAATCAGATTGTGTACATCTTTAGTACTCAAGTTAAATATCTATGAAATATGGCAAAAATATACAAAAGTTGCCTTTGTGTTCATGTTGTCCATAAATGTTTTAATCCATTCCCTCGTGAACCGTTACCAAATGGAAACCACAATATATTACAAAGTTCAACTACTCTAATAGATTTCCAATTTTTTTTTTGTTTTATATATGTAAGTGCCATTTTATGTAACACAAAGCAAAAAGCTGCTGTACTCTCCTAAGGAAACCATCTTCATCTATAGAGAGAAATATGGTTCATAACATTTGAATACTTTCATAATAAACTCTCAAATAATGTTAAGTGTGCTTTCACAGACACTTCAGCCACAAATAATAAGCTATCTCCGTCAAATAAACAAGTGGTATCTATAATGACTACTTGGGGACATCTGCATTTACTGACTGCAAAAATTATGTGTCAGCTGTTATTTTACGGTTTCAGGAACCATAAAACCACTTAATAGCAACCAGCCATGTTCAAAAACAAGTTATTCTAAAAGCAGTCATGCTATGACCAATAATTTACAAAGAATAATTAGTGGACAGAAGTAGTACTTGAGAAAGTACTATGTAATCAAACCAAGATAAACAGGAGGAAAAAGTTATTATAAAACTGTATGTGAATGATTAGGGTGTTATTAAATACAGAAAATATCATTTTCTAAGGTATGATTTACCAACAGATTGAAAGCAAAAATAAGGGTAAAAATACCATGTGCTTGGTAGTTTATATGATACTCTGTTGCCAAGGGTCTCTACATCCAAGGTTAATTTTTATTTCTCTCTCAGTAAATCTGTAGGGCTCAAAATTACTAAAGAGGGCTTTGCCTTTGAACGTCCCTACTCCCAATAGTTCGTTTCTAAAAACCTGGTATTAATTTCTGTGGTGCAAATATAGCGTAAGGAGCAGGAAGATGGAAAGAAAATTATATTAGTAAGGAGTACAGTAATCACACACCTACAAAACCAGGTTAGATAGTGTGTGTGTGTCTTTTTTTGCACAGTAATGTTCAGAGTCTATGGCGTTTTCTTAAAACTTTGAAGGTGAGATTTTTCAATTTGGACAACTGTTCTCTGCAGAGATTCATCCAAGCTTTTCCCTTTGTACAGTTCTGTGAAGTTTTGCATCCACATTCTGTTGTGATTCAACTCAGTTTTGAGTGAAAACACAGATGGACCCAAAGTTCCAAGATAACACCAATGAAAAATTCTTGAGTTTCAGTGGCTATCACAGTTTAAGAGCAAACTGAATGTGAGGAGACCAGACTCAGATACCAAAACACTTGAACCGCACACACCCATGCACGATTTTACACAACTTCCCTGCTCTGTGGGGCAGACGGCACCACCCTGGCAAAAGGGTGGGCAGCTGAGTGTGGCGGCTGCCAGCAAGCACTGCCCATCCCGTAGGTGAATGGCACCATGCAGGAGGGAGTACAGACAGCCTGGACTGGTCCGAGGTCCCTGAATGTCCCTCCAGCTCTCTCATCTCTCGAGTTCTCCCCTAGCATCTCTTGTATGTCCCCAAAGTGCTGCCCTGACCAGCCACCCACAGACAGCGCAGTGGGTTAGTTTGGCACTGCAAGGTGCAACGTTTCTCTCCTCTACTTCATGTCGACCTCTTGCATGGAGCCATGAAGCATAACCTTGGCCTCATGTCTCCTGGAGAGAAAAGATTTCTCTTGGAATTCCTTACAAAGAATGAATCTAGCCCAGAAGAAACCCAGAAGAAAAGCTGGGAAGAACTAGATTCTGCTTCTGAGTTTAGTAGTAAACTTTCCACTGGGAAAGGAATACCTGGAGCTGTTGTTGTGGTGTGTAAAATGTAACCTAGAGAACATAGTCTTTCACGATTTTTTTGTACAAAACATTTGAAATCAGGTTCAATGTTACATCATTAGTGTTGTGACACTTTCTGTCTTGTTATCAGTCCTTGTCTGTCCAATTAATCTGTCTTGTGACTGTTATCTGGCAGTTATCTGTTGCCACTAACCCTTTCCCATTAAGTGACAACTTTGTAGGGTGCTCTGACCTGCACCATGTACTTGAATTTTCACGCCATCTGTCTTCCAGGGCATAATCTTTTCTTAATCCCTCATGTATCTAAGAGTCTTTCAACTCTTCCTTTCTCAATCTCACTCAGATGTCACTTTTATGCAGATGGTGCCAGGATTTAAGTTCCCTTCTCTGCTCTGAATATAGAGGCTTCACCTAATTGCCTTGATCTCATAATCTATTCTTTTTCCTATTTTTCCTTCAGTGTAATTTGAATGGGTTTGGTAACACTAAAGCAAAAATGGTACTTCATGCTTCTAGATGCCATGTTGACCAAGAGTTAGAGAAATAAGTAACAGGATCATGAAAGGAGATGGACTGATTATCTGTCTGGCAGGAATATTTTGTTAAAGAGTTTAAGCATCAGAGATTTTTTAAAAAATAGAATAATGCATAATTTCAGAAAGACTATAGATTTTCCCTGTATAAACAATTTTAACATAATGATCTCTGCATTTTTTTCTGAGTTCTCTGTGATCCTTGAAGTCATTGCAAATTTAGGAGCGTTAAATGACAGTTAAATAATTCACTTAGAATTTTCTTTTTCCCCTGTAGATACATAAAAATGGACAGTATTTTTCTGCTAGTTCTCAAATATAGGCCCTCAAAAATGTTTGTGCCATTAAAAGTTAGTGACTGAAAATAACCTAAAAGTTGAACTGAATGCTCCTGTATTTATGAAAATGTAAGTGTGAAAAGTACATATAAGAAATAATAATTCTAATAATCTCAATTTTTAATATCTCCATTTATGTTGATATTCAATATTTAATGTACACCCAAAACATTGAAACTGGTATAAAATGTTTATAAATATATTTTGAATTCTATGAATACTTTTCAAACATATATTATAAAGCAGTAAATACTGTAAATATTCTTTATACTTTATATGTGCTTTATACCATACAAATGTTCCTTACACTCTACAAATAGTTTAATGGTTTTTATATAGATTTCTTCACCTGCATTCTCTTATTTAAAGTTTTTAAATGCATGGTTTTAGCTTTAGCACTATGACAAGGATGGCAGATTTACTGTGAGACACACATGAATTCTTTCAGAGTGCTTTTTTTTATTCCTACTGCAATAGTATTATGTAGCATGCATCACATGGATGCTTTTGAGAAGAATGACAGCATATCACTTCTTCTCTAAACATTTCAGAACTCTTTCAGCAAGCTAATCATCCGAGGTTTTCAGCAGCTAGCAGAAATCCAGCCCTTCGGATAACATTTAACTTGCCTCAGTTGCCACCAAATAAGGAATCAATAGCTTATATGGAGTCAGCATATGAGAAGTCTATTCATTGGATTTTTCTAGTTTCTCACTTCAAAAGATATAATTTCCTCATGTGTTCAGCAAAGTCTATTAAGAATGCGTATGCCCTCCTTTCTTCCTCTCTGCTTTGATCGCTCCCTAACAGAGGCCAAATTCTACTTTAAAGCAACTGGGTTGTAGCTAAATAAAAATTCTGCAAGCTGTGGGGCACTTGGGGTAATCCCAGCTCTTCTCCATAACACTTTAAGTACATCATTGTGGAACAAAAATTTTTATATGGAGCATTTTCTTAATCAATAAATATGATTAAAATCAGTAAGAAGGATAGCATATTCCTGTATCCTGTGTGTCACAAGTGCTTAACCCAGCCTTTACTATTAACAGCTTGCTTCATCACAGAATCACAGAATCATACAGGTTGGAAAAGAGCTGCCCATCATCCTTCCTGCTCAAGCTTGCATGGCATTGCTTTGAGGTGGTAAATATCTGTGGGATAAATATACTTACGGTTTGTATACAAGAACCCTCTCCTATATAGTTTAATTAATATGTAACTTGTTTCACAAACCAAATTCCGTAGTTACTACAAACTACTTCTGGATGTTCCTGAGCTGAACTACTCTACCCTGTATTCTGTATAAAGACAGAGATAGAATATTAGAGATTAAAACCTGGTGTCCTCCTCATTGTACTGCTTCATTTCTTCAGACAAATTCAATAAATAAAATCACATGGGTTAGAAATGCAGAAGTGGACTGCACCAGTAGCAAAACTTTTACAGCATCCTTGGGACATTAACAACCATTCACTGGAAAAGTTCATAGCTTAAACTGAAATAAAACATTGCAGAATCAATACTTAGTTTAATACAAAAAGGAGGTAGGAAAGTTTATTATCAGTATTTTAAAGATGGAGACTAGAAACAGTGATTTAATGCCTTTATTTTCTTAGTAAATTTTTTTCCTTGTTCCTCTTTCCTCTTTCTTCCTTCTATTCTACTATCATCTGTCTCTTATAACTCTCAGTACAGACATATGTCATAACTCCTACAAGAATCAACAAATATAATAGATGGGAATCTCTTCTGAAGGTATTTTGAATATTCATTTTATACATATGACCTGGCTGAATGCAAGCTACTCTTGCTGTTTGTTTTTTCCTATCTACTGCTCTTCTCTTCTGGCTGATCTATAATTGCATACTCTTGTTGTGTCTCAGTAAAACTATAACTTTTTGAAGATGAAATTTCTTTTACTTTCTGTTTTAAAATGCCTAATTCTGCCTATATCAAAAGTTTGTCTGTAAAAGTGCTACTTTTAACATATATAATATAGTAATAATTTAGATATAGCATATAATATAGTATATAACAATAATACAGTGCTACTATAGCTTATAATACTATAACATGTAAAGAACCTCTGTCATTCCCTGCTGAACCATCTCCCTTCCTCCTCTCTTTTTAACCACTTCTTCCTCTATTTTCTCTCTAATCCTCATCCTCTTCTGTGCCTTCTGCCTTCTCAATTTCCATTTTAAGTTCTCTTTATTTATTAACGTCCATTTCTTCTTTCCTTTTCAATTCACATTTTTCTTACCTTACAAAAAAATTATATGCAAATAGGGCTCCTTTATCTTTCACTTTGTGTGTGTGTGGTCTACCTGGGATATGGTCTGTCTACTGCATTTTATTATTCATTTATGTCATTGGGGTATCCTAGCAAAAAGCTACCTGAACAAAGCTGATACCCTAAGGCATCTTTGGGGAAGTTTGCCTGCTTGTTTATTTGTTCATTTAGTTGTGTTTTTATTTGGCATGGATTAACATCCCGAAGTGCACATTTCTTTGGCTATAACTGAGGGGTTTGATATAATTACCTGACTTAATATGGGAGTTCAAGTCTGATGGCCTCAGAGTTTTTCTAAAGAAATCCCTTCTTTCTGGCTTCTCAAAGACACAGTTTTCTAAAATTGTATGTTAGTCTGATGCCCTAAGCTTTTTTGCACCAAGGGCACCTTGTCAGCTGAAACTTAAGGAACTAAAGCAATGCTCTCAGATATTATTTGAGTTGCATGGCCTTGGGGCTTCCTAAGGCAAAGATGGCTGCAAAAAAAGATAAATTTATGTACCAAAGCCATTTTTTTCTGTTGGACAAACTAATGTTCTCATACAACAGACTTCTACATGGACCTTGAAAGAGAAGTAAGAGAAATTCTTTAAAACCAGATGCCCTTGGAAATGCATTTCTCCTGATATAAAATGATGCCCCAAAGACATTAGGTATATCTTACACTACCTAATTCTATAAAAGTAGCAAAAAGAGTTTCTTTGCACTTGGATAAGATATAGTTATAATTTCTGTATCCTAGATGCATAAATTTTATATTTTTAAATAATATTTATTAATGATGTTGGGTTTACCTCTAGGAAAATAAAATAAAATTAAAAAAAAAACACAAAAAAACCAAATGCAAGACATTTTGCATTCTTTCGCAGAGTGCCTCTGCAGTTAGAAGGCATCACCTAAAGATCAACGTTTGGTGAGTTCTACTTTTGGACCTTAACCTGTCAAAGAATCTTACAGAAATTTTAGGTAAGGAGAAAGACTACTGACAAACAGATATTTCTTCAATGTGCTGCGTCCAAGGAAATCTTGCTCTTTGTCAGTCCCAGTTTAGGACTTTTCACGATTTTACTGAGCAATCCAAGAGCAATTCTCTTATATCATTTAGGCCTTTTTCTTTCCCCCCTGAAAAAGAGCACAAGGTGTAAATCTCAATTTAAAAAAAAAAGGAAAATATTTTGTAAATGAATTACTAATAAATTATATATATCATATAACTTTACAACCAATGTCTATTTTATATTTATCAAATATAGTTTGATTTATTTAAATAGTGGTGCATTTATATTAAAAATGAATATCTAAAATATTTTTGTAAGCAATCATGTACACAAAAGGGCTGTTTGTTCTTTATTCTAGAAGCATAACTTCTGAGTGATAAAACATTCAAAGGAATATAGAAGGTCTTAAGGGATATGTCTCTATTTTTATGTTTTAGAAAGTGAGAACAGAGCCTTTCATGCCTCATTATGACCTCAGTTTGCCTTTATACTGATGTAAACTGACTGATTTTGTGGCCGACTTCATGTGATAAGTATTAATAGGAGTGAAGTCCAATCTACTTGTTTATAAGTGAGGAGAAAGATATTATTTCTTGTGTCTTATCACAGCTGATGGTTCACATGTACTTTTGTATTTGTTTAGTGTCCATAACATAAAGACTCTAGTGCATTCCTAAAATTATTTTAATGAGATTATTGCATACCATTAAATAGCAATTGATCTTAAATGTTTGCAACATTAATTGACATATTTTGTTAAGTTTGTGCAAACACCATTGGTGGCTTTCTTATCCTCTATAATCTTTCATGTAACCAACCCTGAGGATTCATTTCTTTTCTTGAAAAATGAATCAAGAAAATGTCTATAAAGCCAATACAGAAAGCCAAAGAAAAATATGTAATATGCTACAGCAGTTTTTTCTGGATATACATATATCATGCTAAAATTATGGGGGTTTTACTGCTAGGAAGCATGCGTATATAAATTCAATTTGATATTTAAACTATGAGAGCCTGGAGGAAGGAACAATATATTCTGTGCCTTCTACATTTCTGGACATGTTTTTGGCATTCAGTAGAGATATAAATGTGCATGTATGCATATTACATTGGCAAATATTGTTATAGTCCATCTAATATATTTGGATACATGTGCTATAAATAGTTACCCATAGGCAATTTAGTAAATCATCTATACACTGTGTTGAGTATTATACTATTTTTTCAGCATTTGAATACCAGACATAAGAACTGGAAACTTAAATTCATACGAAAAGTACATTCAGCACAGAAATCTATTACTGGTCCCACAATATAAGTTCTAACTTGTCTGAGTGTTAGGTTACGCTGAAAGAGACTGTGCTGTCCATCAAAACTCCCTGCGTAAAATATTTGTTTCATTATCTTCCAGTTAAAGTAGATAGACTGGTGATATTCAAGGAAGCTTCTGTAATATCTGTAAGTATCATATCATATCAATCTATTATTATTAGCTCCACAGTTTAATAAAAATGAAATTCACCAGAAATATTAAAAGTGCACACACATATATGTGCATATATAAAAATATGTGTGTGCGTGTGTGCGTGCATGCATATCTATTATTTTACCCCCCTTTCCATAAAGATTTTATGCAATATAAAGACTCAGTATTCCTATATATTGGGTTTAAAGATATCCGTGGTCTACATCTTATTTCCATGTATTTGAATGAAGTGGGCTAGAAGAGAACTACTTGATGAAAACTCTTTAAGTCTTTCAGGGCAGTATTTCATTACAGGCAATAATTTTCCAAATGTTTCTTTTTCTTTTGCTATATTTATTGCTTCACAAAACTTTTCTTGTCATTTCCTCTTCAGGATCCAGTCACAAAGACCTGTTATCTAAGACTTCCTAAGGTTACAGAAGACTAAAATTTAGACATCTGTGTTCAGAAATGAGGTCCAATGGTCACAAGTGCTTACAGGTCATTTCTTTCTGGAGGCATTGAAACTGTATATATCAAACAGGTTGGTTTGGTTTTGCTTTTAATCTTTAATTTAGGCTTTTAGATCTCTGGTTATCTGCTCACCTGGAAGTTTTTAAGAGTTAACCCAACTCACATGCAAACATAGTCAAGATTCAGAAGCTAGACTTTTTTTTTCCAACTCTTTCCCTTTGAGAAACTTCACTTGGAATAAGAGAATTCTTCATGAAATTTGTTTCTTTCTTTCTTGTACAATACCTCTTCCCCTTCCTCTCTCTTCATAAGATGGATCCATGATTTGAACAGTCATCCAGAGTATGGAAAATCTAGGTACAAGTTTACCTCTTCCTGAATGAATTGAAACAATATCTCCTATTGAAATGTTTTATCCTGTAGCTATAAGCATTTTTCACTATTTCCTGCTAATTATGTTCCACTGTACAAAAGCATGCCTGATTTACTGGACCTCTTCAGTATTTTTTTAAGTCAGCTGTTAAGAAGAGAGAACATGACTTCTCATCCACCCTGCAAGAACTGTATATATTTTTTACACAAAGAAGTCATCAGAAAATGTACATACTCAATGACTGGAGCAAGACCAAAAGTATTTCATGTAGTACTGGGCAAGGAAGACAAAGAAGGCTGATTTGGGGTGTATTTTTTATTGGCTGCTCAGGCTTGCCACTCAGACTTCTGTCATTTGAGTCATGTCAAATGACTTCTGTCATTTGAGTCATAAAACTGAGTATATTTTGAACTCACTCTGTAGGGTTCTGGATCCTAGCTAAGTTAAGCACCACGACTTTTCAGGCTTTATGGATCCTGAATTTCTTTCATGTCTACCTCAACATGTTTGCAAATCACAAGCAAAGCCAAATCCACTAGCCAGTTGAAAATACATAACAACAAATCAGATAAACAAAATAAAAGTGAAAAGATGTTTCCACACATCCCTTCTAAAAACCAACCATGTGAAATTATTTAGTGTTTGCCACAAGTCAATGACGGGAAGCCGTTTCCCATCATGCTCTGAAATGATGAGCAACAGATCTGGTATGTTACAGTCTAAAGGGAGGAGTGAGTTTCACAATCCCACAGAAAATGTTAAACTGACAAGTTAAAATGGTCAAAATATTTTTGACAACATGTAATCTGTCAAAATACACTGTTTTTCAAAGTCAAGACATTCTGCAGTGATTTATTGATTTTTACGAAGATTTCTGTAACGAGATTTTTGACATTTTGCCAGATTGCTTCTGACCAGAAGGATTGACTTGAAACCTGAGGATCAAGTAATCTGATTCTGTTTCACTCAAAGTCACAAAAAGTTTTGTTTTCATTCTGAAATAAAATTAATTACCTTGAAAGCTGTTAAACACACATAAAAGCTGTAGCAGTGTTATGCTAAGAAGACTCACTCAGACAGAACCCACATCACGTGGGGATTAGAGATCAGGAGCAATATCCTAAACTTCAACCAAAAACCAGTAAGTAGTCTTGGAGCATCCAGCTATTTTCTGTGTTTAAAGAAAAATATTCCACTTGATGAGTCAGATGCTTTTGTTCTGCACTACATTCAAAGACAATCCTGTACTGCATAATCCTGTTTGTCTCTGCCTCTTTCTGTCTTTCCTGTCTGTAACCTTTCTTCTTTCCTCCCAAAGTGATCACTGACAAAGTGGTAACTCAGGGTCTCCACTAATTCTGTCTCTGCTTCTTTCCCCTTTCATTTTTTACAGCCTTTCTCATTTACCTTTTCTCCTTAATTTCAACCCCACACATTTTTTTTTTTCTTGTGGCAATCTACAAATCTCCACTTTACTAGCCTTTAAATCTCAGATGTCTTCATCTAGAATCTAAAAAGGTTCATGGGGACGGAAGCACAAATTATATGCAGATTGTTAGTGCAGGAATTATTGCTGCTTGTAGCTGCAGAACTTAAGAGACCTCCTTTGTTAAAGGAGAGATTACTTCTTTCTCCAAAGCTATATTATTCAAGAAGTAAAGGTCCAGGTTTCTGCAAAGAAAATAATGAAGAAAAATCTTCAAATAATTTAAGGAATTCTAATGTACAGACTTGACAGTTTATACTGTCATTTTCATATATTTCCCAAAATATTTGGGCAAGTCATACATGCCAGAAGTGAGTTGGAAGGAAGATTAGTCTTATTTGTGGATACATGTGCTGGAAATAGTCACTAGTGGTGCCATGAAATCTTCTGTGTTGTTGTGGATGGAAAAGGTTTAAACTGTCTTTAGAAGATGAGCAGGATATTTTATTTTCAGTAAATGTAAAGATGTTAATGAGCATATGTAACTAACACATGATACCAGTTAATAAGAAAGCAAATTCAGTGTGTTCTGACACTATCTGCATTGATGACATCCAGAGGCCTATGCTAATTTGCCTCCCAGCTCGCTAGATGAGCTTCAAGTGATAGGTGATAGGTGAAGAAAGAAAAGCAAGTAGGTTTACTTTAAAAAAAAAAAAAAAAAAAATCCCTGTTTTAAATAACTGCTAACAAGTAGTTGGATAATTACTTTTACGGTATTGATGAGAGACATCAAACAAATTTAGAGAATCTGAAAAAATGCCTAAATGCTCATGACAGTATGACAACATGCATGACTCAGAGGTCAAAAACAGAGTTAAGTTTGAACAAATTCTCTGCTTATATGTTCTGCAGCATGTGAAGAAGTCCCAAGACACCGGAGAAATCATAATATTGAATGTAATTCCTTTGAGGTATTTAAATTTTTCACCACCTATGTTTACTGATACTTTTTTTTTTTTTGTTACATATTTAAAGAAAAAGGATATTGAATAATCATATGACACTGTGGAAATAGTAATCCTTTTCTTTCTAAATTTCATGAACAAATCTCATATAAGCAAATGCTCAGAAACAGGCACATCGACCAGAATATTCATCATAAAGTCCAACCTCATTCACGCACTCAGAATGTGGTATTTCAGTTAAACAAATGTTATTTAGTGAATACTAGCAGATCTAAGTGTAATCAGATATGCAAACCACAGGTACATACAGTACCTGGCTTTAGAAACATTAACAGACGTATGTCTCAACAGACCTCTGTTAAGATGCATTTAAAATGAGTCTGCATGCTTCTAACACACTCTATACTTGTTTACAGTCAGTGCTCAAAATACAGAAAGTCCTTCGTAAAGTTCTAATCCTTCTGAAAAGCAATAATATATCATTTAAAAAAAAAAAAGAGTAGTCATTTGTATTGAGAGAAAGCCTAAAAAACTTTGTTGCAAATGGTTCGTAGAAACTTATAAATGCCTTAAGCAGGTACTAAATTAGAACAACTCCTCAACTATAACTATAACTTAGTCACAGCAAGGTTATAAAAATTCAAACAAATAAATGTATTAGTTTATTCAATTGTGCTGAAATATTTATAGAAATGTGTTTTTGTACAGTTATTACTAATAGATATGTTTATTCCTATAATTGAACTTTAAAAAATTACAGTGCTGTAGGAGTTATAAAACTGGTAGTTTTATTAAACACTTGCTCAGTACATTTTCTTCAAAAAATCTATATACATAAAACTGACAGCAGAGGAAGAAATAATGAATATATGAACCATCTTCATGTTCACGTCCTTGATTTAACATTCACAGAAAAACAACCAACTTAAAGAGTAATATGAAAAAATATTTGTGTCAGCACTTTTAGAGTAATCATGTATTTCAATAGAGCCGTATACAGTTTAACAAGAATGCCTTCAAAATAAATCAAAGCACTGGTGTTCTTTTTGAAAGGGTCGCTCATCACTGAAATGTTCCAAAGAAGAAAAGTAATTCCTGACAAAAAATACAGACATCTTCAAAGAAGAATGAAATGTGAACATAGGAAGCTTTATCTAGTGTTTCTACTTAATAATACATTTACAATTAGAGATATGTACACAGTTAATAAATTCTAGGCTGAAGCACAAGTTCATAACCTGAAATCTGTTGACATTAAACAAAGCAGCTTTTGATTTACTACTCAGTTGAAACAGATTGTTGTAAACAATCTACAAAGTATCCAAGGTTATTTATCTTTTTTTCTTCATTTATTTGTAATTTTGTTTTTATATTTATGAAGGAACCCAATTCTCAGTAAATAAAAATGAATGGAAAACAAATATTGCAAGATTCATCTGGGAATAGTGTGTTATCTTCATCTCCCAACTTCTTTCTCAGCTTTATTTGTCTTTTGGGGGCTGCTGCTTTCTTATTTCCTTTAATACATGCATTGACTAGTGCAATTTCTCTCCCTCTCAGATGTGGCAGGAAATTTCGTGTGTTTTGATAATAAGTGAGTAGACACCCAAGCTCAAATCCCCACAAGCTTACTTCTGACATTCTTTAATATTACTATGATTTATCAAGGATTTCCACAGTTCCCTCCTGGCTCCTTTAAAAGATATTTTAAATGGTTTTACAATAAATCTGTTTAGTGGCTGTCTAATTTGACACACATTTTGACATAGTCAATTGTCACACGTTTAACACATTGCATGATAAGAAAAGAAGCTTATGAACTGTTTAAACTTTGCTCTGTATGAAAAACATAGTGTTATTGCAGGACTAGGATTGCAAGCAGTGATTAGATGATTAAAGAATCCAACTTATAGTTAATTATCTTTTAAACACCTCTACACTATCTTAAAAACCAATTACTTATATTCCTGTCAGTATCTGGCTATCAGACTAAAGGTCTTCTTAATGCATAGTTTACTTTGCCTAAAAGAAGTTAAAATTGTATTTAATATTGATAATGTGTAAATTGGTTCATAAATATATTATTAAACTGATTGAAGGACATATTAGACAATTAGTACATTGAAAATATTAAATGCAAATAAAATATTTACAGAATGTAGCAGTATGAGCAATGTATCTAGCAAGGTGTTACCTACCAACTTCATGCTTCACTGATCTGAATTTTAGCTAAGAATTTTAGAGTTTGGTTTTAGAGTTGGTTTAAAAATTATCATTTAATGAGACTTTAAAACTAATTTGCATAATCCTCAAAGAAAATATTGTTCAACATTCAAAAGAGCTATCAGTATTCTTTTTCAAAGCTCATATTAATTCCAGCTTCAAAAAGGGGGATGTTTATGACACCAAGATAAGAAAATACAAATACCGTTGTTAATCACTGTGTAATTACAAAAAAGATTTTTCTTAAAGTCATAGCAGAAATACCTCACAAGTGTTTCTTTCACATTCATCTACTCACTTTAATCTGTCCTGTTTAACTGCTGCTCAGGAAATTCATAATAATAGTCTACAACGAATAAACTTTATACAATTGAAGAAAACTTTGTGAAAGCAAAAGCTCTACCTTCTTAAAACATTTTGTTAAAGGTAATGTGTATTTGTTCTACAATATATCTTGGTGATGTGTAGTAATTCTTTCAAAGACCTTTGCTCAGAGAGATCCCAGACACTGAGCAGAGCCTTGAAATGCAGTCACTGTGTTTATGCATGCAAATGCATAACCTAAAAGTGAATCTAATAACAAACATGATATTTAACAGTTAAATGTTATTTCTGTGTAAAAACTGAGTGGGAAGATTTTTTTACTCACATGAAAACAAGGTACTTCCAACATACACTGTTTTGTAGGGTTGTGCTCCTGTCTTATGACCCTTTATGGGGGGCATGGCCCTGAACCATGAAGCTGCATCTTCAGGACTTCAGGAGAGATCTGTGAAGAGCCACGATGTTAATCTTCCATACCTTCATCTTCATGAGGTCACTAGGACATTCCTAACATTTCTGCCAGAGTGCTTTGCCACTCTGTCCAGAGCTGTTCACCAATCTTCCTGAGGAAAAGTCTGCAAAGGGATGAATCTGCCAGAGGATACAGATAGCAAGTTACAAATATGGCCATGGGTTAGCAGGCTGTAACTGGCTAAAAGTGAATCATATTTTATATCTTCAGATTCCGGGAAATGCTAATATATCTTCCTTTCTTTTTGTTCTGCTGACACATCTGAAGGAGAACATCAAGCCAGACATATAGGTCCTGTGAGGGATTCTCAGCCCTAGGCCCCAATCAATGGATAAGCAACAACCGTCACTTATCAAACTCATTCCTGTTACTGATGTCTCAGGCAGGCATATTTCCTCTGAATTTCTTCCCTGCTTTTCCAGAGAAGCAAAGGGAGACAAAACCAGACCTTAAGGTAGGGTCAGAGTATAGAAATGAACTTCTGGTGCTGGCTTACCTGAATCATTCCAGGGTGGCAGACAAAGCCAAAAAGGCAAAAGAAAACATCTGCTGAGGATAAGAGTTTGCAGACAAATGTGTAAATAGAGTGACCGATGTTGCTGTTTACCCCACCAATATTTTTCATTAACATATTGAACACAAAAGAGGAGATTACTTCTTCAATCTGTGTAGACTTTGGTAGACAATCAGGCCACAACAATGTATCCAGCAGGGCAGAGAGGAACTTACCTTTTCTTTTTTTTTTTTTTTTTGAGTAGTCTATTTCAACACAAGAAACCCTCACTTATCTATTATTGAATTGTAGTCTTTTCAAAGCCTGAATGTCTCCCCTCAATTAGATAAACATTATTGAATTGTTTGACTACAGAAGGCCACATGTTGGCATAAAAGTGACCCCAGAACAATTATTTCAGGGACCCCTGAAGAAGTAAGGTAGCTTTATATTGCTGTTTTTTCATTTTCATTCTGGCATGTAATGCACTTGTTGGCATACATTTCCTTATTGCTTAATGCTAGACATATGTTCAAATGCTGATGAAAAAACAGATGTATTTGGCCTTTTGAAGATCTCGTACTATTCAGACTTTTCTGAGAGCCTTCAAGTTTTCATTTCCCCTCGCTGACAGGTTGCTGCAGCTTCCTGTGAGGGGAAGTCCAGAATTGAGAGATTTTATAGGCAACATAAGTGGCATTCCAGGATACGAGGGACATCTTCTGTGCCAAGAAGGAGGGAGAGCACATGGGAGGTCTATTATGAGTATGAAACATTATTTTGAGAGGCAGCCAAAGAACACTGATTAATAACCTGGATTCCAGGATTTATGACATTGCATGACCTGGCTTGATGTTTGCCCACAGGCTGAAGCTAGGTGAGATAGGTCAGGGAAGGGAGTCAGAGAGACCACTGCTTGAAAGAACTGAAAAGGGGACATGATCCATTCTGTATGTAAAGAAGGTCAGAGCAAATTACAGATTTATTGGAGGGAACCGTGCTCCAGCCCATGCCTCCTAGGTATAGCAGTTTAGCGCATGATGCAGCTTGACAAGTTGGCATATGTGATTGCAAATTAGAGGCAGCCCTTTCACTTTAACTTCAGCCCACTGAAATATTCCTATGACAAATGACATCTAAAATTCCTTGTCCCGGTGGAATAGCTTTCTGGTGTCCTCACTGAAGTTAGTAAACACACCAGCATACTCAAATGAACTCCTTATTTCCAGTTAAGTGTACTAAACCCTGTATGAGATTTAACCCTCTGAACTCACGATCATCCTGAAATAGCCTGATAACTAACTTCTGAGGTGCACTGTTCTTCAGATCTGGATGCATGAGGCAAGGGAAGAAAAAGTGTGAGGTACAATGTGTAATACATACTTGCATCCTGGTGTCTTCTTAATACTAGAAAGACTTGCCAGACTGCATCAGCAAAAGAAGTATGAGCTCCTAGTACTGCAGATGTTAAGCATTAGGGCCAATATCAGGGTGGGAGTTCTGCCTCCAGTTACAGAAAACACTGACTAAAGCATCCTTTCTTTGGCCTCGCATGTCCCAACAACTACAGCACACATCATTTCTATGTGGATCCTCAGAGAAAAATGGCTTCTCCTCACATACAACGTGCTGTATAGGTTGACCTAGTAGGCTTAATGAGTAAGGTCAGGCATACATACTAATTAGTGTGGGAAGCAAAGGATTTTGGGATGTTTGGCAAGTCCAAGTTCTTTCCTGATGAGGTATGGTGTAGGTGAGACCAGGAGGAGTCACATGTACGTTACGGTCTGGAGCAGAGCTCCTACTGAGGCAAACCTTGGCTCAGAGAATACAAATCTAAACTCAAGCACATTTACCAAAATCAGCACAGATGGGGATTTTTGTGTGTTTCAAGATACAGTAATCTCTTTCAGAATATAGCTCAAAGAATAATGTGGCTGTGATTAAACAGAACAGCTAGATTCAATTACATTTTCTTTGAAGAAGCTATATGGGTTTGAAACACCTAGTAGAAATAACTGAAATGTATATATTTTGTTACAAATCAGGCAAGTTATAATTTCTACCTTTATCATTACTGCACATTAGATTGGTTTTTCACACAAACTGTACTTCTTTTAATCTGAAACCATCATGTATTTAGTTATTACAGTTAAGTGCCTGAATTTCCATCCTTTCATGACAAAAATTGTGGATTTTTAATTTAAGCTTTTTGCTTGACTGTCTTTTCAAAACTAATCAGTTTCAGTAATAGATGACTAATGTACTCAGATAATTCCAATTTCAATATTATTTGTTATTTACAATGGATTATTTTACAGGTTTATGTAAGGACTTGGATGCTATGATAACAGTCTATAAAATAATATGTCTTGAATTGTTAGGATAAAGCCTCTTATTACTTCCATGTAAATTACTGGGACTAGATGTTGGGATCTTTCAGTCTTTGAAGCTCACTGATTTTTAAGGTGTGTATTTTGAGATATCATTTGGTTTTAAAGTAACCTGTCAGGGGCTTTACTGTCTTTTGCAGATGTTATCCAATAAGCATACTAAGTTAAGCAATCAGTATATAGAATATATGTTACATATCTGTAGCCTCCAGAGATATATTTGCCAAAGAATTATGCACCAATTGCATGGTATTTTTCACAGAGATTTTTCATAAAAAACCCTGAAGATGCTAGTAGTGAATAAACGCCTTAGGTTTAATATTTAGAAAAGCAAGCATCTCAAAGAACAACCAAGTGCATCATGCTCTAGAGAGGAATAAGCTAAAATGAAAAGAATCAGCAAAAATTAGCTCAAGATTTCATCTGCCACCAAAAATATCTAAACATAATTTGCCATGAGAAGAGGAAAGCAATGCCACATAAGCACTCCAAATTAAATGCTGATTTTTTTTCCCCTGTAAACTGTTCACAAAAGAGCAGTTAAAATTTCATGCAAGGCATGCATATATTTACTCAAAAGGCATTTTATTTGACAGCTATCAGTTAACATCATCCCTTTGGCTATCTTGTAAATTTTAAAGTGATTTTCTTCTTACTGTAGTGTTCAGACTGAGTCTTGAGGGATGACTTGGTTCAGAAATAGATGTCAATGTGGGTGATGAAATTAAAAAGCCCAGATATGGGGGTTAGGGATATAGAAGGTGAAAACAAGAATGATTCTTCAGGCTTATATTTGTTTTCAGTAACCTGTAGTCATAAAATGGAAGGATATAACAGATGCTAACTAACCAGGAAGACACATCAACAATAATACAAATGTTGATGGCTGTCCATGGAAATGTGAGCTGGGTTGGGATGGCAGAAGTCACTAGCAGTAGCCACATTGTTCTGTTTTGTGATAGGACAGAATATATATACTTCATAAAAACAATATTTTCCTATCATTCCTAAAATGTCAAAACCACTGTGGCACTTTGATACCTCCTTTTTTTGAATGTATTTTACATCTTTTTGCTACAGATAAGAGAACAGTATGGCAACTAAGCTGGTGATTTTGTGCAACTTTTTATATGTACTACATTAAATTATCATTGGGCTTGATTTTTGCATTAATAGAGAGAAAATTATTCAAGGGTTAGCAGATATCCATGCACAGATAAAGGAATATCATTTTTTATACCATTTGCACCCAGTAAATTGCTTCTGAGGATGCTAAGGTTCCCTCGTACCAATTCCCACTCTTATTGATCCCTTCGATGTATTAGAAAGAATAGCATTCCTAACTTTTGGGTATTCATGTGAGATATGGATTAAGAAGTTATTTCTTCTTGCAAGTTCTTGAAGTTGCACAAAAAAATGCATACGTCTTTCTATAAGAAATGCATATTTGTCTTGGGGAGGTGTTCGGTTGCAAAGGGATCATATGTTCTCATTTTCCAAACTACTTCATAATTTAGAAAATATGTCCAACATGTAGCTTCTCAGTTCCATGTATAGCAATGAGTTCCAACGATTTTTGATGTGTTGTTAGAAAGTGTTTTATACTGTTGGTTTAAACTTCATTTCCTTTCTGTTTAAGTGGATTTTTTTAAGCTATGATGAGAGGTTAAGTAGTACCAAAAAACTATTTTTCTTAGTCCTTATTGTATGCTTATAGTTTCTGTTACTTATATAGGGTCCAACTGAAACAGTTAAAATCATTTTATTTTTGTCTCACAGCAGACTTTTTATGCCTTTATTTTTTCTTATGGTCATGCATGTTCATTTTTCTGACAGGGATCAGTATTTCATTAATAACATGGAATAAAAAGGGCAAGCACAGCTATAGGAAAGAGATCTTCATTGGTCATATCAAAAGGCCAGAGTTACATGCCAAGAAGTTTGGATTTACCTGGAAAAAGTCTCACTGCCATTCTCCTGAGGTCGTGGTAATACAACCAGCTCTTCCTAAACCTTGTTTTTTTTCCTCCACTTCCACTCATCACTCTAAAGTCAGCACTGATCAGAGCTCTACCACCTTTTAAAAATGTAAAAGGTAATGTAAAAACTCTTTTTACTAAGAGGAGTTTCAGAATGGTTAACACTGGTAGCTGCAAACATTTTGTTTATACTGCTGACCCCATTACTATTATCAAGAGAGAAATATGCGTATAAAGGATGGAAAATGTTAAAACCTAAAGAATATATAGCCTGTCTCCAGGTTTTAAAAAGCAGAAGTTCTCTTATCTATGGAAATGCTGCTGTGGTGAAGGGTGGGAGGTTCAACCTATACTTGCATGCAGTACCACCGTCTACATAGCCATTTGTAGATTTCGGCAATTTGGATTCCAGATCTAAATATTTGACGTGATCGCTGGACTGTACTAGGTCTAGGAGTAATAATGTCTATAAAAGAAATACTGATAGCAGCTGCCATACTTAAAACAATTAGAAAGTCAGCAAGGTGGATGTGAGAGTGCAGATACAACACAAATGTCTACCTGGTTGACAAAAACTGATCTGCTGCGATTAGCATAGTACAATAGTTCAGCTGAGTCTGTGCCAAATTTCGTTCAGGTAGACACATCTCGTATCAGGCAAATTCATGCAGAGCAATCTCAGAGTCACCTGGCCACATGTTTTCAGTCCCTTAAACTTATAAGCCTGTCTCCTGGGTAGTGTCATAATCCTCTGCTCCATTTCTCTGTTAATATAGCTGTTAAGTGAATGCTGTTTTTCCGGGATGTTATTTCTTTTCTTTCTGGCCCTTCTGCCTCTCTCTACCTGTAGTTATATGTAGTCTGGAAAAATGAACCAGCAATCATTTCAGTAATTAGTGCCTCTGAGTCTTCTGGATAGAATAAAAGACTAAGAAAAATTACCTACCAGTGAATCACTTCGCTATCCAGACCTATAGTCACACTGCAAATTTTTATTTTATATGTGTGCGTTCTTCTGAAGTAACTGTTGACTTACAGAGCAATATACTACCATTCTTCATGGGTCTACCAGGTTTCTGTGCAAGTAACACCAGTATTGAATCTGATTCCTAAAGTGATGAATGAAGAGTAGTTCTTAGGTTTTGGGATCCCAGTCAGAAAATCTTTTCCTGGTGTATCTTTTATTAATGTTAGGACCAGTTTTGAATCAAAATCCTATACTTTATCGAAATTGTCAAAAAACCATACAAAATGTTTCACTATAAAAAAAAAGAAAAACAAACAAACAAACAAAAAACCCCAAACAGAACCATATTGCTCATTAACAAACAAACAAAACAGTATTGGACCAATGCAGGCAGTTAATTTGCATTATAATCAGTTCTGCAAGTGAGATTCAACATATTAGAGTGGACATTTAAATTCCCTATTTAATGAATGGGCAAAGTTAAGTATCTCAGAATAACATTCATATCACCCTGTATGCTTGGAATAAGGTGCCTCAAATAAGTACTATGAAATGTCTAACAGAGAAGCCTATCTAACATCTTTTCTGTCTCCTGAACTTTTGCTGCGAAGTAGCAGCCTGAATTATGTATCTCTTGTCTAAGTTTCTTTCTTTGCTTGTGTGCTAAAATGCTTCTTTACTAATTTTCTTTGAAAAGATATCTGAAAGACAGGAAATGACTGCCCATTTTTGTGTATTATCCAGAGTGTTAATGCATTCCAGATTTGCTTTCCTTCCTTCTCATCTCAAAGCTAGATCGTTATTTCTTATCTGTTGTTCATCCCTGGATGGAGAAATACAAATGAGAATTTCCCAGTCCACACTCTTCCATACATGTATGTATGTGTGTGTGCATGTATATGTAGACTACATTTCATGATGCAGGTACTGTTCTTGGGAATATTAGATAAATAATTTTATTACTTGTTCATCTTACAACTTCTATCACCAGACTCATGGACAAGCATTTTCACAACTATTTTCATATACAAAGAACAAAGCTCTTTCTCGTCCTACTATCCCTGTTGTGGTTGTGGGGTGCTTTCTGGGTAAGACATGGGATGTGTAATTTGTTAAATTAAAAAATACTTAAGTGAAAAGCTGTTGTCTTAATGTTTGATTTACCTGTGTGGTTAGAGCCCTGGATTAAAACCAAGACTGAATTTAAGGTACCTGTGACAAATTGTTAAATTATGGTTTATGGTAAGCCCAGTCTCTGATTCTCACCTTCAAGCCTGCCCCTTGTAAGCAAGATTCAAACAAAAGCTTGCCAAAAGTTGTCTCTACACGCTAGCATTCTGTGTTACTTTCCCATATCCGGGCCCCTGCTACTTACTTACTGATTTGCTCCATAGGCTCAAATGGGCCTCACTTTTAGGTGGTACATGTGCTGATAGGAGCTTTGCTCTGATCTTGTAAATTGGACAAGTAATACATAAAATATGTACACTGGCATCATTAAACAGGAATACATTAATTGCATTATAACCTCCTACTAAATTCTAGTCACTTCCCAGGGACAACACAAAGCTGGTTGAGGTTCACTGGTAACAGGAATCTGAAATTAAAAATGTCAAATAAATAATTAATTTGTACATATGGCTTCAGACTAATTTGCTTTCCTTTCCCCCTCATATCTTGTAATTAAAAGCTAATAATAGAAGACATGGGTGGACAATGGTAGTTTTATTACAACTACACTCAAAATAAAACATCTTTTTTTACTAGAGAATAATAAACATTTCTCTTGAAGGTCTTCATATTGGGTTGAAATTAATGTCCCTGACTTTTTATTCTGTTTTTGTGGTTCGAAAAGGGCAATAAGTGTGAATGAAAGTGCACGGAGGAGGAGGAAAGTAGCCTTAAATTACGTACTTATTTTCCATAAACAGGCAATTTGCCCAGGTCAGGGGCAAACTACAGCAGCTGTTTTACCTTGCAGGAGCCTTTTATTTTGGTGTCTGAGCATGCTTTCTTGCAGAAAGTACTCACACAGCAGTGTGTGGGAGGTATACTTTTGAACTGAATATATCTATATACATACATATTTATACATACATGTTTGTGAGTGTGTATCAGGTAATTCAAGATTACTGTGATGGGAATACTTCAGAGGCTGACAGATTAGGCCATCCTTTAAAATTTAAAATCAAAATTTACTAAATTCATTCATTAACAAAACCCTTTGTACTGATGGTTACTTCTTATATATTATTAATCATTAACACTGCATATAGCAAACTGATTGTCACTAAAAATCATACCCTGAATTAGCTGTGAGCACACAATACCTTGAAGCTGATGCTGTATGGTTAGTGCATAATGCCTGTGGTCTGTAGGGATTCTGTAGGTGATGAAGCTTGAGAGCTCTTTGATGAGAGAAATGAGAACCAAAGCGAGCGTGTCTTCTTTTTTAAGTTTATCATTGATGTTTTATGCCTCTTGCCACCCCCACCCACATGGGATCTCAGATGCTGCTCCAGATGCTGTTTATCTTGGTTTTGGTTTTGATGGTCATCCTTTTTGTACATTAGGCAGGGTGCTCTACCTACCTGCAGTCCCTTGTGTTTATCTTGTTCTTTGTTCTTTTTCTTGGGATTGCAATTTCTGTCACTTGGATGGCTCCTACATGCAACCGGACATGTTTTTTCTTGCACCTTTGCTGGTCACATTGCTCCATACTTAGATAAAATGCTTATATATTGTGTCTGGCATACCACCAGAGTCTCACTAAAGTTTTATATACTGTGGCTGGTTATATTATTTTGGTAGGTTTATATTTGCATTCAAGGCAAGCCGTAATTAATATTATCCTGATTAGTGCAGTTTTAATTAGCAGGTTTCACAGGCTTCTGTTTTGGCTGCAATACCATCTTCTCAATCTGCTTGTTCTGCATTTTGCCCTAACAGTGGTCATGTCATTTGAGTATGGGACTAAGCCTAGCTTAGAATCGTTATTCTTCTGTATGGAAATTAGAAACATCATCTAAAGAAGTGTATTGGGTCTGGCTGAGATAGAGTTAGTTTTCCCCATAGCAGCCCTCATAGTGCCCACGTTGGGTGCCAAAAAGGACTGTAGTGGGTTGAGCTTGGCTGGATGCCAGGTGCCCACCAAGCCGCTCTATCACTCCCCTTCTCAGATGGACAGGAAGAGAAAAATACAATGAAAGGCTCATGGATTGATACAAGGACAGGGAGATCACTCACCAATTACCATCACAGGCAAAACAGATTCAACTTGGGGAAATTAATTTAATTTATTACTAATCAAATCAGAGTAGGGTAATGAGAAATAAAACCAAATCTTAAAACACCTTCCCCCCACCCCTCCCTTCTTCCCGATTTCTTTACCTCCTCCCCCCTTGAGCAGTGCAGGGGGATAGGGGGAATGGGGGTTGTGGTCAGTTCAACACACATTGTCTCTGACACTCCTTCCTCCTCACACTCTTCCCCTGCTCCAGTGTGGGGTCCCTCCCACAGGAGACAGTTCTCCACGAACTTCTCCTACGTGAGTCATTCCCATGGGCTGCAGTTCTTCACAAACTGCTCCAGCGTGGGTCCTTCCCATGGGGTGCAGTCTTTCAGGAACAGACTGCTCCAGCATCATCCCCCGCAGGGTCATAAGTCCTGCCAGCAAACCTGTTCCAACATGGGCTTCTCTCTCCATGGGTCCACAGGTCCTGGCAGGAGCCTGCTCCAGCGTGGGCTTCCCACAGGGTCACAGCATCCACCTGCTCTGGCATGGGGTCCTCCATGGGCTGCAGATGGATATCTGCTCCACCATTAACCTCCATGTGCTGCGGGGGCACAGCCTGCCTCACCATGGTCTTCACCAGGGGCTGCAGGGGAATCTCTGCTCCGGCGCCTGCAGCACCTCCTCACCCTCCTTCTTCACTGACCTTGGTGTCTGCAGGGTTGTCTCTCTCACGTATTTTCACTCCTCTCTCTGCTGCTTTTGTCGAGCAGCAGAGTTTTTTCCCCTTCTTAAATATGTTATCCCAGAGGCACTACTGCCGTCACTGATGGGCTTGGCCTTGGCCAGCAATGTGTCCATCTTGGAGTTGGCTGGCATTGGCTCTATCAGACATAGGAGAAACTTCTAGCAGCTTCTCACAGAAGCCACCCGTGTAAGCCCCCCATTGCCAAAACTTTGCCATGCAAAGCCAGTACATTAAGAAATGCATTTTGTATTGCTGAAGACTTTTTCCTATGCTGATACACAGGATAGTTTGGGTATAAGGAACAACCTGGCATAGAATATTTTCTGACAAAGCTGGTCAAAACATATTTCTCATCTTGGTCAAAATATTAGCTTAGTCAATATCTCTCATCAAGTTTAAGTCAGTCCATCATTTATTATACATTTTAAGCAGCATAAATGTAAAAGTTCTTTCACTTTAAGCTTGCTTAAAGTCTCTAAATGAAAGTCCAGTAATTCCAATGTAAAACAGTATGTTTATTTGGTTTAAAAAACAGACTAAGCTGCCCTGTGTATAGGTGAATTTACACTAGAGATTTTATCAGTATAATTATTTAATCAAAAAATCACATACCATCCAATTATTATTCTGCTAGTGAACATTTTCTATACAGATCTGACTTAATTCAGTTTATTGGCAAGTAGAGCAAAGAAGTCAGCTCTCCCTGTTGCTATAGATTCATGGACTGCAGCCAGAAAAGGCCATTCAATCATCCAGCATGTTTTTTTTGTGTAATGTAAGACTTCAAATTAATTCCTCCTTGAGTTAGAGCAACATGGGGGAACCAACCTGCATTTAAGAACTTAAGAACAGCAAATACTGTTCACTAGTTCAAAATGTGTCTCATGCTACACTTAAAATTATCTTATTTATAATTTGAATATATGTAGCTGCATCTACAAGCCATCAGGTGTTATTGTTATGTATTTTTTCTGATAGACTGAAGAAACTTCTCTTGCCAATCATCTGTTCCATTTAATTATAAATCTCACTTACTAACAACATAAGTTATATCTTAACTTTTGGGGAGGATTCTTAGATTATTTCCATATCAGAAAAGTTCTCCAATCTTTTCTCTATTTCTGCTGTTCTTCTTTTAACCTGTTCCATTTAAGCCTTGTCTGATGTGAATTCCAAAACTGTTACTGACTTAAAATTACACCAGTCTAAGAACTGAGCTAAGAAAGTATGAGATTTTTCCAAACACATTAGATCACAATTGTTTTATTTATGTATCTACAGATTATATTATTCTATGAGTTACAGCATCACAGTGAAAGTTTATTCTCAACTAATTATCCAACTTAGTCCGAGTCTTTCTCAGCCCACTGCTTCATGTGATAGTGTCCACCCTGCTGCAAATACAGCCTGATTTTTCATTCATAAGTTTGTGACTGTATACTTAGCTGTGCTTAACATTTTTCATTAGGTTGATCTAAGTTTATTTTAAAAAATCAGACTTTATAATATCAGTAGATGGTCTTACTCAATTATTTCAGCTATTCTCTTACCAGCATACTCAATGAAAACTAATGCTTTCCTACCAGGCATAGATAACAAACAACAGTAAAATGCGAAAAATATCAAATCCAGCAGGGTCCTGCTAGAAACTTGTCTACTACACGATGTTTTTTGACTCTCAGTTAGTTTTGAAACCTTCCATTTAGACAGCTTTTCTCTCTTTATTGTGTGTGACACTGATTTTATATCTTCCTTCTTTATTAGACAAAGTGTGGCACAATATCAAGACAAAAGCTTGTGAAGCAATGGGTGTATTTCATCAATCCCATTTTAATTATCAACCAAGCTAGTAGTGTTGTTGAAAAAGTTATCGAGTCAGTTTGATGAGATTTATTTTCTATAAGCCCATTTTGATTGGCATTAATTATATTTACCTCCTCTACTTCTTTATTAATCAAGTGTTCTATCAGCCTCTTTCCATTACTTTGCCTGAGATCAATGTCAGACTGACAGGCCTAACATCACCCAGGTCATTCAACTCACCCTTCTTGAATATTATCACAACATCATCTTTCTTTCAGTCTCTAGAGAACTGCCCCAGTGTTCCAAGACTTACAGAAAATCAATGTTAATAGTGCAGAATGCTCATTGGTCAGATATTTTGTAACAAATTATGTAGACTCTTTGATTAAAAAATGCCAAACTTTGGCACATGTTGTGCCACATTAATCCAATTTTCTAGCAGGAAAGAATATCCTGTTTTTCAAATAATCTAAATACACCATCTGATATTTTCATAAATATAGAACAGAAATATGTAAAAGTGATCATTATTGGATAAAATTTACTTTTAAAATTTGTCTTGTTCCTGACACACAAAAAACCTTCTGCTTTTTAACCTTAGCTTGGCTACATTTCTCCATGTGTACTTCTAGTTTTCTCATTAGTTTTCTGAAATTCCTAATTTCTGATTTGTATTCTTCCACTTGTAATATACAGATGTCTTAATTATTTAGCTGCTTTCATTTCCTCTTTAAATCAAATTGGAGGATTTTTTTTTAATGCAGCAGAGCATTTCTTGATTTGGGATTATGCATTTTTGTCATGTGCCAAACTATTTTCAACAACTGCCTTATTATTAACGTGTTTCTCTAAAAAAAAATCTCACCCACTACTTTCTGCTCATTGCCTTCAGCTCTTCAGGTCTTTTTAAAGTAAAAATTTAGAATTATTGTTACATTGCACATCATTCCCTTAATAACAAAATAATAATTTGCACCGTGACCACTAAATTTTAGATATTATTATTAATGCTTTGTGATCGATTTCACCACTTTCTGTTTCTTTACATGAGCCAGTAATGTGCCCTTGCAACAAAGGTGGCTAAAAGTACATGCTGGGATCCAGCATTAGGAGGAGTGTTGCCAGCAGGTCAAGGGGGGTGATCTTTCCCCCCTACTCAGCGCTGGGGAGGTCACACCTGGAGTAATGTGTCCAGTTTGGGGCTCCCCAATGCAAGAGAGACATGGACATACTGGAGAGAGTCCAGTGAAGGGCCACAAAGATGAGTAAGGGACTGGAGCATCTCTCCTATGAGGAAAGGTTGAGAGAGCTGGGACTGTTCAGCCTGGAGAAGTGAAGGCTCAGGGGCGATCTCATCAATGTATATAAACACCTGAAGGGAAGGTGCAAAGAGGACAGAATCTTTTTGGTGGTGCCTAGTGACAGGATCTGAGGCGATGGGCACAAACTGAAAGACACAAGGTTCCCTCTGGATATCAGGAAACACTTTTTTTACTGAGAGGGTGATGGAGCACTTGCACCAGACTACCCAGAGATGTTGTGGAGTGTCCATCATTGGAGATATTAAAAAAGTATTTGGACATGGTCCTGGACAACTGTGCTAGGTGGCCCTGCTTGAGCAAGGGTGTTGGACAAGATGACTTCCAGAGGTTCCTTCCAACCTCAAACATTCTGTGATTCTATAATCATATGAAGATAAGATCTAATGTATTTTTCCTGCATCAAATCTAACAATTTTTGAGTAAGGAAGTTGCCATTTGTAATTTTTCCAGTTTCAATGAGTATTTTAGTTTGATCTTTGACCTATCCCCAGTATTCGAAAGCTGCACCGAATTCCACTTTCACAAGATGAGGTTTTCCCCCAAGTGCTGTAAATTAGCAGTTACAGAGTCAGTCACCCTCTTCACCAGAGCAATTTGATGATCTATGTCAGTTAATTATCGGTTTCCAAATTAATTTACTACATTCATTTAAGATTGTTTCTTCTGAGTTGTAACAGGGTACTTTCAAAAAGTGTTCTCTTTTTCTTTCTGCCTACTTAGTTCTTCCCCCTTCAGTAATATGAAGTTGGCTCAAGGATGAACTTTAACCGTTATGATTATAACTTTACTTGCCAAGTTTATAAAGTTAGGTTTCTAGCTTTAATGCCACGAAAAATATTTATATTTATATATGTAATATTATATATAGACTATATGTAATATATATATAAATAAAATATATATTGGGGGTGGGATCCAGTTCCTGATTAAGACAGTATATTTAGGTCCATCCATGTAGCTTTCTACCTCTGTGCTAAATATATAGCTGTGTACCACCCATAAGGGCCCAACAGGCTGATGTCAATGCTCTCTAAGAGTCTTCAGAGTATCCAAGACATCCACACAGGTCTGGGATGGTATTTACAGGAGACCCATGATCTCTCAATATTTCTCAAATGTCATGATCCACCTAGGCGAGGGCAACTCAGCCAAGCCCCTAGAAAACCCAGTCAGGGACGTGTAGAGAGGTTTCAGCTACAATAAACAATGGAGGCTTATTTCAAGTGCCTGAAGACAGGTGTCCAGTGTTATCTGAGATGCTCTAAGCTATCTTTTCTTTAGAATTTGTTTGGAAATCTCTGTAGAGCAATGAAAACTGTAGAGCAATGAAAACTGGAATGATGCTCTTAATCATCCAGCCAGAAACAGGAGATGTTCTGATTTTTCTGCTGTGTTTTTCCTCCGTTTAAAAGCATTTCAAGCACTTTTGAAACAGAAAGAATGATAGTTTTTCATAGTTTAAATTTGTATTGGCATAAATGTATATATAAATATTTCTATGGAGTAATTATAACAACTTCTATGCAATTATCAACTCCTTGAATGATGTTTCTTAGTAACATATATGATTGATATTCTATCCTTTGAACTCAAGGTGTTTTTTCCACTGTTGTGATCAGCATATTTTCCCAGTACCCAAAAAACCCCCATGTTTTCAGTGGAAGAAAATTGTGGGTTTGACTGTGAAAATTGACTGTAGCTTTTTTGCTTAATTGATGTATGCTTGCAAAAGTTATTTATATATTTGCATTTTCAAATAAAAGTTCACAAGTAATGTAGCAGAGTCTTAGAAGCAGCAGTTCAAGATTAATTTCTAATTTCAGCTTCCTGGAGAGGTTACTTTTTTAGATAATGAAAACTGTCTTTTCTTATTATATGTCAATGGGATTTTTTTTCATATTATAATTTTGGCATTTTAAATTCAGAATTTTCTTCATATCTCCATGTTTGCATTTTAATTGGATGAGACTATCCAGCAGATTAGCACAAAAATGCCAACTTGTACTTCTAACCTTGTTATTTAAAGACTCTGAGGAACCATATGACTTTGGCATTACTGTGGTGCTGTTGTTTCCCTACATAACCAAGACAGATAGAGTGCATTTATGGCTATTTGGAGTGTTTGACAAATACTAAAGGAAAATTGCTATATAAGCAATGTATAAATACAGTCAAGCAATTTATTTCTCATTTTCTAAGAAGCAATTTCATAAGAAAATGTTTGCAGAATTAAGTGAATGGCTGCATTATACATGTTAGTAAACAGATCGAATTATTTCCTTCTTTCTCCTTGTGATAAGCAACTTTGCACTTCCCTAGGTGTGACTTTATTGGTGTATGAATAATTCAGCTTTTTGAACTAACTTATCTCAAGAAGGAGTGCTCTCCAACATTTTTTTCTTTCCCTTTCCTGCTATGCCCTTTGTCATTTCCTCCTTATGAAGTAAATTGTTGAAATATAGACAAAAGGGAGATAAAGATTCCTCAAGGCAGTGAGTTGAAACAAAGGAATATTCATTTTGCAGAAGTTATTCATGATTTATTCTTGACAGGTGTAATTGAATTAGATTTCTAAGGTAAATAACAAATTATGATTACAGATGACAAGCACCTTTTGACAGCTTTCTGTAGCTTCAGCATACTGTATGAGTAATTCAGTAATATATGAATGGACATATTACCGAATTCATTAGTTAAGGTCGACATCCATGTTTGTCAAATAGTCAAAATTCTGATTGATGTTATAATAGTTAATATAAGCAATGGTTACATCATCATTCATTGATGGAAAATTCAGTGACGGAGTATCACAGAAAGAGCTGGAATTCAGTACACCTGCACAAATATTTGGAATAGATCTACTTATTTGCTGTGAGATGAAAATTCAGGTCAACATGGGTGTATGCGAATAAGAGATGGGTATCATTCATTTCTACCTAAAATATAATGCTTAGATTTTCACATCATTTATTTTTACTTGGATGAGAAAAAATAGGAGGATTTTTTCAACATTTTAATGATATGTGCAACAAATAGAAAAGTCAGTAAATCTCACAGCGCTATTATACATAGTGAGGCCATTATATCATGGTATTAATAATTTAAGTGGAAATTAGAGTTCCGCTCGTCATTTGCCTTAGCCTGTGACTTTAAAAATGTGTTCTTCAAGACATCTAAAATGCATTTGGACATCTAAAGAAGTCTGGTTTTCAGTCATGCTTTAGATAATAGCTGTATGAAGTAGTCTTCATCTCAGTATTAGTTTAACACTTTAATTTGCGTTGGAGTCAACATGTTAGTTCAGTCACTGAACTTTTAGTTATACTTCTTAGGAATAAGTTACCTTTTCTGGTGGCCGTAATAAAATAGTGTCCTGCTTGTTTTTAAAGCTCATTTGAAAGATCTTTTTCTTAGTCTTGTCTGTTCTTCCTTTGTGGTATTCTGGAACCAAAATGACTATTTAAAAAAATGTTCAGAATTCCTTAAATTCCAGAACTCCCAGGGCCTATGTTATATATATCTAATTATATACACTAATTTGGCATATATTATATCATACTAAAAGTCAAATAAAAACATTCTGCAGCACAGACTCTCTAAACTCTTTGAACATGTTCACACATACATTTTACAATTCTTTCTGCATACTTCAACTGCTTAAAAGCTGACCTTACGGAAAGCCTTTGGGGTAAAATATGTGAATGTTAATAATCCCCTAAATACTTATTTACATTATAAACTCTTAAAGCTTCAAAGAAACTGTCACAGGCTCTGCTCCCAAACATTTCAGTCCCATGTCCATTCATCATTTGCTTTTATCATGCAAATTCTCAGACAGAGAGAAAATTCCAGGCTGAATGAGAGACACTGGCACTTGGAACAAGTTGGCTTTTTCCAGTGAGTAGCATTCTTTAATTTCAGCCTTTGTTAAAATAATAGTAGCATTTCAACCATAATCTTACAGACTCTAGTTACAAAAAGCCATGAACTACATGTGAGTTGTGTAAAGCTAATATTACCAATATCAGTACGACACAGCCTTGCCAGGGATTCCGATTAGGAGAGAACCTCAGAAGTGCTGGTAGACACAGTCTGTGCAATGAAAAGTTTACAGTCCAATTTAAACCACAAAACTACAAGTGAATATAACAGATTGTAGGAGAAAAGTGGTGACGAAAAATGATTAGAGTTGCTGAAAACTATTTGTCAGAATACTTTTCATCGGAAAGTGTTGTTTCAATCACACTGTTAGTGTATGCAAGATTATGGCAACTGAGATGAAATTTGAGATGCCACCATTTTCTAAATTAAACTTTTCATTAAAAGTTCAAGTAGTTATTTATTCTACATGGTACTTTATTTTGGAATTTCTTTTATATTTTTGCATTATTTATTATATTTATTTTATTAGTTCTACATTTTATTATTTTAGTAATAGCAATGTACAGTACTTACTACTACTGCTAAATGACATAATGAATAGCTTAAATGTGTTACTGGCTTTTATGTTATCTTTTACATCTTCAACTCTTACTTAATTGAAATATCTATTTTTCTAGATTAAGATAACTGCTGTTCGTAGAATATCAGATCACTTTGTTAGAACACAAACAAGAGTTGTTCTCTCTAGAAAATAAGATAAACTCTCCAGGTACTGACTGGAGACATGGCTGTTTCAAATAGCTTTTATATCAGTCTAGAATCATTTTTCAGGATATTAAAAATGATGCCAGGTTCATAGTGGCTTTGCTGAACCTACATTGTTAAGAATTTGGACCCAAACAAAAGGGACAAAGTTGTGGCAAAAGCACATACAAATTCTACTTGTTTTCCTTTACATCTGTACAGATCCCAGAAAATCCTTGTGGTTCAGGTATCAGTTTCCTTTCATAAACCTTTCAATAGAAAAGAAATAAGAGAGAAAAAATTCTAAAGGAAGAACATTGCAATATGTTCTCTCCTTATTGTCCCATTTTCTCTAGATTGTCACACAGGAGAAGTGTACTAGGGTCATATTTTATTGGTTTAGTCCTGTATCTTAAAAGAGAAAAATACATTTAAAATCTCTTACAGATTTATCAGACAGTTGAAAATTAAGCAAAAATTAAAAAACCTGCATTATACTAACTGTATCATGCACTGCATAAGAACTTGTGATATTACATAGAAATCTCACAGAAATAGACAACAGTCATGTTATGCAACCAGAAATAAAAAGGATCAGATTTGGTTTTACATTCTTCTAATTCACAAAGGATTTCTAAATGAAGACCTAAGTCATGCAGCATATCTACTGAAAAAACACTTTTAAAGGAAATGCTCAGTGGTTTATAGTGAAACGAACTCATCATAGAAAGATAGCTGTGATTTCAACCTAAGTAAATTTAGTATGATGGGTTAAAAGTGGAGATAAATAAATCAACCTACTCTGACTGCTTTTGATCTGCAAGTTCCTTGCAAACATCTACTGACAAAACTCACAGCATTTGGAGCATTCTTTAGAGTCTAGGTGTGCTGTGTGAGCACATAGATATGAATTGTATTCTCTATAGGCAACTCTCATAGCAGTGGATTAGCATAACTTTGCTAAAATTCCAGACGTTGAGAAAATAGTATGACAATTATTTTATATGGCATTTTCTTGATGAAAAAAAAATATGCCTATCTAATGGAATACTGTGATTTAGAATGTGTTTGTTAGGGTTATAAGGTTGATCCACTTTCAACTAATGTGAGAAAAAGCATGCACAGTTTGTGACACCAGCACTGTCATTGCAGTGTGACCACTTTTTATGATTTCTGTACTCTGTACTGTGGAATAACATTTACTGTACTTTAGAATTTGTTTTAACATCTTGTAGTCTGTGATTGCTGAGACAGAATCTTTTTTTTTTTTCTTTTTTTTTTCAGGTCTAAACTTACGTTACTTTTGGTTGAGCTAGAATACTTCATTGAAAATGAACGACGGATAAGCTGAAATATTTGGGAGATGAAAACCACAAAAAAGTTCAAAGCAATAAAGAGGTCTAAAAGGGAGAGGCAGTATTATAAGAGCAAACAACACTGAACTGCAAACAGTTTTGAATAAAGAGATCTGCAGAGCAGCAGTATGCATGCTGAAGTCCAATATCAAAGAAAATTGTTGTGCTTCTGAGCACATCCAGTGTCTGACTTTGCCTGACTACTGAATGAAAAGAAAACCGGGCAGTTTTGGAATATGCAAAGGTAAGTGTACTGTGACATTTGAACATATTGACCATTGTTCTTTTTGTGGGACACTATATTAGCATTGATTAATGAGGCTTGTTGTTAAGTATTCCGTTAGTAACAAATATTTAGTGAAAGGGAATTATCCAGTTCTTCTGTACCTCTATGTTCTCTGTTCATTTTGTCAAATTTGAATGCCTCTTCATTTAGCCCTGGCTCTCCAAACAGCTGTGCTGTGGTTTAACCCAGCAGGCAGCTAAACACCACACACATTTTGGGCTCCATCTGTCATAACAGTCCTTCAGGGCAGGAGAGATGGTGTGTGGTGTTGGACTGTCGCATGCTGAAGCCAGTTCTGGTTCCATTATCGCTGCACTTGTCCGGTTCTATCATCACTGCACTTTGCTCGGTTTCATCAAAGTTCATTCTTCATCCCTTATTAAATGAGCTGATTTTCTTATGTATTTCTTCTCATGTATAGGGGTGACTGATACCGGCACGGGTTGGTTCTCTGATTCAGCCGCAGTGCCTGTCACCAGGGTTGGAGTAGCCGCAGTGCCCATTATTATTAATAGTTTCCGAGAGGTGGCTCCTGAGGTACAGAGATGATGGCAATGCCGGGTACAAATACCAGAGTAGTCTCACAACCAATAATTTTATCATGTCATAAGCCAGTGTTACACAGTGCAGCAAAATGATAACCTTGACCCAGAGGTGACAAACAGCACAACAGGGAACATATACTGCAAGCAAGGTATTTTATAACACAACTTTCAGAGCAAATAAATCAACATTGTGACCAGTAACTATTAAACCAATATAATGAATGCTTATAACAAATTTGCCTTAACACTCTCTGGTCAGATCTGTTGTTATCTTAACCCTTCAAGCCCCATGTTGGGCGCCAAAAGGACTGTTGTGGTTTAAGCTGGCAGGCAGCTAAACACCACACAGCCATTCACTCGCTGCCTCTGTAGTGGGATGGGGGAGAGAATCAGGGCAAAAAAAGTAAAATTTGTGGGTTGAGATAAAGAGAATTTAAGAGGAAAGAAAAGGGATAATAATAATAATAATAATAATAATAAGGATGAAGGAATATACAAAATAAGTGGTACACAATGCAATTGCTTACCGCCCTCCGACCGACGCTCAGCCAGTCCCAAGCAGTGGTCGCCACCCCCCGGCCCCACCCACCATGCGTCATTTGGTATGGAATAGCCCTTTGGCCAGTTTGGGTCAGCTGTCCTGGCTGTGCCCCCTCCCAGCTTCTCTCTGGCAGGGCAGGGGAAGCTGAAAAGTCCTCGACTAGTGTAAGCACCACTTAACAACTCAAACATCAGTGTGTTCTCAACATTACTCTCATCCTAAATCCAAAACACAGCACTATACCAGGAACTAGGAAGAAAATTAACTCTATCCCAGCTGAAACTAGGGCAAGGTGCCACAATCATTCTAAGTTTACTTTTCTGGTAGTACATGTACATTCATCAGATTTCAGATATGGTGCATCCCACTGACAATTGCTCTTAGTTTTGAAAAGTATTTTGAGGTCAATGAGCCATATTCTGTGTTGATGAGGCATGTTTAATCTACCCATGTTTGATGGGTAGATTAAACATTTTTGTCATTTTGTACCAGAATGTGAAATATTAGTTCTGAATATGTTAGTTTCTTCATTTCTCCTGCAGCATTTCCCCAGTAAATCAAGCTGTAACATTTATTTTTATTTTAAGTGTTAAAACTAAAGATGTGAAAACAAATCTCATGCAAAGGATTCAAATAAAATTCTCCATTCCAATCAGAGCTCCAGCTGTGTAGCTAGTAGGGCAGCAGACAGAACAGTGACAGTGATGGAAGACAATGAGTGGAACTGGAAAAAGGTCTAAAATCATGAGAAAACTTGCTCCAGTACCAGGAGTATAAGGTAGAGCAAAGGGGCTACTACACTAGATCTAAACTTCAGAACATGATGCTGGACTTGTAAGGTAGATCCCTTCCCAACTGCTTTGTTGCTGTGTCACTTTTTTGCCTATGAAACCCAAAGAACACTTGTTTAAGGCTCATGGAGACCTGGACTGTCACATCAAGCTGACTCTCCACATAACTGTTTGCTATACTACCATTTAAGGCATTAAACATTTTTTCAGCAAGACTTCTCAGTGTGAGCAATTAATTCAGTCATCACACTCAGGTAATGGAATCATGAAAACAAAATAAATTGAAAAATTCTAAAAAAAAAAAAAAAATCTCATATGCTTTAGCCTGAAAAATATTGAGAATTCTTGATAAAACAAGTTTTATGCTGCAGTTGCTGACAAAATGTCAGGATACATCTTGAGAAAGTTAGCACATGCAAGAAGTCTCTGTCATCATACCCTGTAATTTAAAAATTCTTTCCACAGGACTTGGACTTGAGGTAATGATACTTGAATTGAGTGTGGGCAAACAGACTGGAAAAAACATTAACTGACAGAGAAAAACTGTATACACCCTTGTCAGCAGTGTGGCACAACATCAGATTTGGACTCTTTAAGATTGACTATACTGAACATTAATTGTTAAACAGTTCCACCATGTATTGATAACTTTGCCTACCCTGTTTCACTGATTTTGAATCAATGTAATTATATAGCAACTATCAAATAGTGAATTAAGCTCTGTTTTTATAATTTCTTCTTCCTCCAAGTCATTTTTTGGTTGGACTGATAATAACTAAATACATTCAATTTTCAAGTGAAGTTATTATACAAGAATAATTCATAACTGATGAATATTTCTACCAGTGTTTCCAGTCTTGCAACGTCTGGAGTACACAGAATATCTGAGGCTCTGGTGTACAAAAGTTTTAGCCAATAATTGACTTTCAGAATTAATTGGCCTGTTATTTAAGGTAAACTCTTAAACGAGTGTTAAAGCTTCCCAGTAAAACATATCCAACCTTCAATACCCCTAGATTCAGACAATTTCTATAAATGCGATAGTATCTATGAGTCCCAAAACTTCAGCAGTTCTGTTTCCTGGTTTGTCTCTTAGTTACGTCTTTACTGCCCTTAGGAACACAGGTGCTTGAGTTCAACCTCAAGTTGTCAAAGCTGAGCAGCTTAGTTTAGCCAAAATATCTGTAGCTGCTGAGTGTGAACATGAATTTCCCTGTAAAGACAACTAGCTCGCTCTCTCCAGCACGGAGAATGCTCTGACAGGGAAGCCAGACTAGAAGACAACATGCATGGGGTATGGACCTCAGGTCTGACCCCTCAGGTGGGCCTGAGGCCCTGGTATGGGCCTGAACTAATATGGCAATACAGATGCAGATAAACTTATAACTACACAGAACAATATCAGGCAAGTAGAACCTTTTACTGCAAAATGTTTTGGTTTTTTTTTTTCTTCCCATGGAAGAAAAGTCTTACAAGTTTCTTACAAGTCTTACTTGTTTATTTTGATTCTTCAACTTCTGAACTTTGTAGATGTCAAAAAATTGAAAATCACGTAAAATGGAACATATTGAGTAAAATTATAACAAATGTTGGGCATGAATAGTGGTTGATGGCTAGGGATAGCTTTTTTGTTCCAGATTGGTGCATCTGTCCTCTACAGTAAAGCATTAAGGATGTTGTATTGTGGAACTTAGTTTCCTACCTCTAAAACCTATATAATCACACTTGCAGGTAAAAAACTTCAGCAGTTTATTCCTATGTAACTACCTGCTGAATGAGCTTGTACATTCCTCCTTTGATTCATTATTTATATGGATTATTTCAAGGCACTAACATTACTGGCTCAAGAGACTTTAATAATATGCCATATTCACTTTCAAAATCAAGTTATGTTCTACCCAGAAATCATTCCGTTGCTCTCTTTGTAAAAGAAATTTTATAGAATTCTGTGAGAACAGCTCAAAACACTACAGTGGGATGGCAGAATGAGGAGTTAACATGCCAAACTGTTGGGGAAAAAAAAGAGACTGGAGTATGGCTTTCTCATCATGGTCCTATTGCAAGCTAACATACAACTTAAAAGATGCAAAAAATAGTTACAGGCATTTCAGAAATCCACTGCAAACCAAATCTCTGCTGAAAACAGAAAAGCAGTTTTGTACAACAGTATTTTGATCTAATTTTGGCAGACATGCATTCAGCATGACTGCAGCATGAAGACACAGAATACCTGAAGAAAATAAGTGAGTTCCTGATTTTCACAGGGAAAAATATAGGTATTATAAGGGCTCTTTAATCTAGAACAGGAAGGCGTAACAAGAATCAATGCATAGATGCTGAAGTCAGAAAAATTCAAATTAGAAGTAAAGCATAATTTATTTTAATCGTGAGATTATTAACCTTGGTAACAAGCAACAAAGAAAGTGATAGATTCTCTGTCTTCTGGTGTCTTTTAGTAAAGATTATATTTCCTGGAAGACAAATATTAGCCAGTGATCTTTATTCAAATGCAGATTATCAAGCTCAGTGGAAGTTATCTGAAATGTAATGGCCTGTGATACACAATACAACAGACTAGATGATGTAATGATGCCTTCTGGCCTTCTGTACTTTGAATCAATAAACTTAAAACTTTGAAAAAAGTGCAGGTCCACGGTGATGCTAATATCCTATATCTTATCCCTCCCTCATGAGCTTCCTAGCATAGAGTATTTAAAATAACTGAGCACCTTGTTCCAAATATAATATGAAAAATTTGGTTTCCATCTGAAATAAACCAAGAATAAGGGTAAAAATCTGCTCCTACTGACATTACTGGAAATGCTGATATTAATTACCATAAAGTCAGATCTTCAGCCCAAATCTCTAGCTCCTATGATTGAAAATAATATAAAACTTGAGGTCTACCACTAGGGAAGAATTTTTCCTGTGTTGTTTGAAAGATGTGCTTCATCTAAGCACAGATGTAAAAAAAAAAAAAAAAGAACAAGATTACATTATATTTTTTAAATAGAGTATTGTTTAGTACATTTATAGAATTAAATGGGCTGATTGAAAGCCTTTGGCTGCCTGGTCTTTACATATATATGTACAGTATATGCACTATTCTGTTAGTTACAATCCAGGAAGGTAATGATTAACAAAGGAATTCAACAAGATGTATAACATCTCCAGGAAGGAGAAACTGGTAATGGTTATTGCTGTTAGGGAAAGTGTAAAGCTGGAGAAAGATTAATAGCAGATTTTTTGAAGGATCAGCTGGGGTGATCTTGTTTGTTATTTCCACTGAAGATGCTGACACAGAAAACAGAGGAACTCTGATGACCAAGTTAAGAGATCCTGTCAATACAGAAAAGAATGCAGAAGGAAATGGATGATATGTAGGACTGGAGAATGAAGAAAAAGATAATTAACAATATTAAAAAAGAAAAAAAAGATAAAAAAGACCTGAGGATAATGGCTGCTGAAACTGGCAAGAGTAGAGGGATGAGCCACTAGCACCACAAGAAAAAGAGATCCAATGTTATATGAATAAAATAGACAAGTAACTTGTAAGCCTATCACAGAGAAGTCAAGGTGAAGACAGAAGGAAAGGCAGGGAGAGGAAGAAACTAGAAATACATCAGAGAGAAGTAACCAAATTATTTAAATGAAGCGCTATGTCGGGAAGTGACTATGAACGGATTCTGGATATATTTCCACAGTGGATTAGGGAGAGTTAGCTAAACATCACAACAGGTAAATTCTGAAGTAGCACACAAACTGGATAAGTTGGCTAAAAAACCCAACTGATGGAGCTTTCTTAGTTATTAATGGGAATAGAAGATGTAGTTTCTGTGAATGACAAGGACTAAACACATTGGCCAAAGTGATACCTTCCGGTTCTGTGTCCTGTGCTATTAGTATTATGCCAATGTATACGGAAAAGTGTTTGCTAGGCTGGGAAAAGACACACATGTTTTGAACAGTTCACCCTCTTGGGAGGACAAGAGGAGAACCTGGCAGGGTACAGCTGCAGTCAGTCAGTAACAAGGACCACACTGCTTCAGAACCTCCAGCTTTCATGAGTGAACACCATTTTGCTATGTTGAACTTGTAAGCCATTTTCTAATTTTATTTTTTTTTTAATTAAGCAACTTCAGATGTCCTTAATAAGAGCAGATGATTCTACGGACTGCATTCATGATGTTGTTTAGATTCTGCAGTATAAAAAAAATGTATGAATCATTGAGAAATCTCTGCCCAGAATCCTTTTCAATTAGCACTTAACCTCACCCAATATTGTTTGAAGACAAAGTCAGGCGAAGTGAAAATAAAACTTACCTTCACCTGCCCTTGAATCCAGTTAGTGTCATTAATTCGTAGCCTCCTGCATTCTGCTGAGCATCTGATATGCATGTCCTAAAGATTCTTCACTGGATTACATTTAAATCACTATCTAAAGTAGATCTATTACCATTAAAATTTTATAGAAACATATATTGTAAAGTTTTAACAAAGCTGGCTTGTCAGTGTTTTGTAGATTCAGCTTTGTTGGCAACCTTGTTCTTTTCATACCTTTTCATTTTCACCAAAGGTAATTAACCTCCCTGTGTGGTGACGGTTTTGAAAAAATGTGAAGTTATTAATGACCATCATGATTCTATTAGAAATGCAAAAGATCAAATTCAGTAAGAAATTTCAATCAGAACAGAAAAGGTAAGATGTTAAGCTTGACTTTCTTAGCATTCCCTCAAAATAGATACATAAAGAATTTGGAAGAACAATAGCATAACCTTCATCAAAATTCCACAAGAACATTACTATGTTTCTAGGACATACTGCAATACAACACCTTGCAAATAAATACTTACAATCTGCTTAGGTATACAGGGAATATATCTTGATTACTGTCAGTTTCATTTAGCTAAAATCATTAAGATATCCTGCAAGAACATAGAAAAAAACCCCTTATTTTAACAAAATTCATATATACATGTATTTTCATTAGTAGAATTTTGATAGCAGTATTACAATTAGCTGTTTTATTTTGCTATGTTTGATATATCAAAACTCGATAGACTGTTCTAGTCTGAAGTTGCCTCAAAAAGTCATATCTATCTGGAGAAGTGATAATGTCTATTTGTCTTACTCATTTCAGTGAATTCCGTACTTCTTTACATAAAGTTCACGTTACCCAGCTGAGTTCAGGAAACACACATGAAGGCAAGATAGGGGAACCACATTCACACCAGCAACCCACAGATGGATTACAAGGCTTCAGGTTTACCATACTTCATTTAACATTTTAAACTCTGCTATGGAACAGAAGCCACTAGCTAATGGAAAATCAGTTTACTATATAATGGGACAATATATATAACTATATAATGGAAAATTTGGATAACTATATCATGACTTCATGAGCCTGAAGGCTCCTTTATCATTGTCTATTACTGCATGTCTCCTAGCACATTCAAAACTGACTGATAGCTTCCTCCTCTGATTAGACAGGATCGAGAGAGCCCCCTGTAGATCAAATCTTGTTGGCATTCCTACTTATACCCCATTTGACATACTGCTACCCTCTCGATTAATTAATTCACTAATGTCAGTTAAGAGTGCACTTGAAGCTTACAGCATGCTCAATCTATAAAGCCATGCTCTTTTGTTTAGTATGTAGTATAATCTAAGCATGAGAAAATTAAGAAGCTTTCAAACTGTATATTCTTTAATTCTATACCCCCAAAAATGCAGCAATCAGTATGTTTTTCATTTGCAAGTAACAACATAAAAATCAGTGGAAATATGCATCAGAATGATTTTAAATATTAATAATTGTATTACTTCTCAGTAAAACCTTCAGCCTAATCAGGGAAAATAGGTAGGAGGACAAACAGAAACAGTTTTAATTTTATAATAAACATTTTTGATAGGCAAGCAGACAAACAGACAAATAAGTATAATTCAGGAGCTTCAAAAAGAAAAGGAAGGGATTCTCAGACTAACTCTTCCGTAAACAGTACTGCATTTGGTAGGCCAAAACAGTTTTCAACATATTATCATTAAATCTTTTCAACTTTACAGATCATTTGGCACTGAATTTATACACTAATCAGCCTTCATCACAATATTTTATGACCAATAGTTTGAATCGAACAGTTCTCTTAAAAACTGGTTTGATCTGTCCAGAGAAGTGTATCAATGATGAGAAGTAAATTAAGTGGTATTTAAAAAGTAATGATGAGCATAAAACCTTCTACAATTTTTGTGTGAAAATTGTTAATTAGTACAATATTCGACATTTGGAGGAAGCAGCTGAAAGGAAAACATTCTTTTAAGGAAATTCAAATAGTATATAAAATGTCAAGAATTTTACAGACAAGTTACAGTATCCTTCTTAAAGTTCAGTTAGGATTGTGATGACTACATTTTTTTTTTTTTAATATATAAATAAAAGTCTCCAGTGAGCTATTTAGTCCTATATCTATAGCATTCACATTCACACATACAACATGAAATTATTCTTGTAGTACTTTTTGGAAGGGTGTTCCATTTTCTGTCCTTATCTTATGCTAGAAAAGAGTAAGCCAACAGTAAACAGCTGGGTACATCAACACTGAGCAGAGGCACATGGTGACAAGAGCTCTGAATTCTGAGCCCTCAAAGGTGCCACAAGGAAACTATCTCAGGTCCTCCATCCAGCTTTAATTCTTTTGCACAGCTCTGTGCTACTGCAAAGCTAGGCAGGTAGCAGAAAGGTGGGGGATCTCCAAGAGATCTCAGCTCTCTGACAGTATAGATGTTGCCCAAAGGTACCCTACCTCATTGCTCAATCTGCTCCATCAACAAGCACAAGCCTGAATAAATTTACTAAGCTGTAGCTTGACAAGAGAGCAAAAATGTGTCCAAAAGCTTGCTTACATATTCCAACTATACCTAATAAAAGCTATTACTTCTTGAAAATTTTGCTTCACTTATATCCCTTAGGCTACTGCAGTTAGGGTATTACTACTGCTCTTAGAAGTGGTTGCCTAGTTGCCTTACAGATGTACCTGGGGTATCGTTAATCAAGCTAGCTTTGACTGGTGTTCATAGTGAAAGAACAGCATCGACTTTCATCATACTTCTTAACGCTCAGAGGATTTCAGGCTGGTATGTGTGAAACGTGCATCAGAGTGACTGTTGGGAGCTCGATTCCTGAGCTAAGTAAGTGTACCTACATGTGCTGAACGCTGACCACAGTATAGACAAGGCTCCAGCAGGGCAGCTGGACATGCAGACCTTAGAGCATGCCAAGGCATAGGCCACAAACTGCTTGTCTTTCTCTGGTTCCATCTCACAAAGACTTTTCAAGTATTGGAACTGATGCATTTATCGTAATTTTAGGTAAAAAATCTGAAACCCTTCCCCTCTTCTTGTCTTCTCTGCTCTCTTCCATGTTGTACCTCATGTTGGCTGCAAGTGACCATTTCCACCTTCAAATGTTTTGTCGTGGTATTCTTTAAAGTGGAACATGTTTGCCAAGAAATAGTATATCTTCTATTAAATTTATTATTACTAGTAATTTTTATTATTATTATTATTGTTATTATTATCATCATCATTGTCATCATCATCGTCATCGTCATCATCATCATCAACACAGTTAGAGGAAAATGTATCATGATGGACTCAACAGCTTGAGAGGTGAGGCTGCTGCAGCTCCATGTCCCTGGGTCCAACCAGTACTGCGGGTGTGTTCCCAGCAGGCACGTACACACAGAGCGCCCATGTACACCACATATGTATACATCCGGCCACACAGATCACAGACAGACACACAGAACAATCACATGAACACAAACAGCACCAACAGCCCTCTCTGGCTGAGGAGGATGGAGGTCCACTAGTGATAGTATATATATAAACACACACATATATAACTTTATATAGTTAAAGGACCTTTTTTTTATTTTCCCCTCCATCTTACAATCTGCTGTGTTTTCCTTCTTTCTTTCTTTCTTTCTTTCATTCAGGTTCAAAAATATTTAAAGAAGCTGCCTAAGAAGACTTAAATGCTAATCACAGTTTTGATCACTAATTACCTATCAAAAAGTTTAGTATGATGATCATCAGGATGTGCAAAGAAGGTTTTTATGGCCAGCGAGAGATACAGAAAGACAGAATATGAGACTCTGCAGAGCAGCAAAAAAGATGAGAAAGTGACAGATTAAATATATAAATTAACTACTCTAAATAAAGGAGGCAATGTTGATGCAATAAAACTAGCTTTTCAATATGCACTTGCATTCAATTAGGGACATCAATAAAAAGAAAATGTTGCAAAAGGCCAACAGATGCCTTGAGGAAAATAAAAATCCCAAATGTCGTCTTCACAGATGAGACCACAGTTCCAATATTATATACTTCCTACGGACAGACACAGTTCCTTGAAGTTGTGACCAACACGCTTCCTGTAAAGTCATGTGTCAGGGGATTTTGAAAAGAGGGAAAGGTTGTATTAATATCTTGGAATATGTCCTGGCTTGCTCTGTGGTTTGCATTATGCTTGTAACTTCTTGCAGCCCAACAAAGGTCATTTGTGTATAGAAGACTTTTTATACATATTTCAGACATGATGATATGATAGCATAGGATATGTAGGCAAATATTGATTTATAATGGTTAAGATAGCAAATTGTAATAAAGTAATCTTTCCTTGTAGCTTTGAGTTCAATGACCCAAAGTTTACTGGGACTGTAATATTCAGTGAAGCTCAAAGAGTTATACAGGAAATGTAACACATGAACAGGGAGCATTAGTGCAGAAAATCCTATTCTTTCTTCCAAAAATATCTGGTACCTTTAGCCCAAGAAAGCATCCACATTATACTGTTTGACATTAAATTCTTGGACCAGATCCCTGCCTGTTGTAATCTAATAGAATTTCAATTTATATTGAGGTAAGGCAGTTTGTTGTTCTGCTCTACAAGTCGTTAGCAATAAACATTATGTAAATGAAAAAGAATAGGAAATAGCATAAACCACAGGCCCAAGCAAAGGCCTACAAAATGCTTAGAGTCTGTGTATAAATCTGAATAAATAAATTAGCAAATCATGAACTAAAATTGCTCACTTGCATTTTCTAGAAGAAAACATTTTCCTGGATAAAACTGAATGAATAATCAATAAACTTTAAAAAGGAATGCCTATCATGGCTGGTCAAAAGGCTACGAACAGCACATTGCCTGATAAACCACATATGGTTTTTGCATCCATCTTTTTCTCTTCTGACTAATTAAGAATTTTTGCTGATTGTCTTTGCAGAGCCAGGAAAAGAGTTGGCCTGAATCTCCCCAGTTTGCATATGATATTTTCTTAGGTTTAGGGTCTGCCTTCCACAAAGTAAAGATTTTTAGACTTTCTTTTTTTCTCTTTTCATTCACTGGTGAAAGAAAACACACATTATTAACATATTAAGACAGTAAATGCATTAGAGCCACATCTTCCAATTTCACCTGTATTTCTTCTGTAAGCAAGGGTGTAGCACAAGTGCTGCAAAGGTATTTGCCATCCATTGAAGCAGAAATTCTGGAGTCCCTTAAGCAGCCAGCTGGATGGTAGGGGGTGGAGAAGGTGATAAAGGCCTGTCACTCATCTGCAGTGCTTGCCTTCCCAGGGTGATTTCCCAAACAGCAAAGCACAGCAATTGCAGGGCTAATAACGCCTATGGAGAGTAAAGAAGAACAGATGAAGTATTACAATATTTAGGAATACAAATGTATTTACATCTTTTCAGCAGAGGTACTACAAAGCCATTGAATAAATATAACAGGCTAGAAAGACTGTGATCTGGAAATACTCAAGGATAACTGAATCTGCAAACCAAATGCCAAATAAAAATATCAGCCCCAAACCTAGGTGCTAAGATACAAGATACAAACTTAGTTACTAAGATATAATGTACATACCTTTGAAAGTTTTCTACTGAGATATGTCTGTGCCATAGCTAGGAAAGGGCTGCTGTAGATATAGGGCTTTTGTGAGGCAGAAGCTGTCTTTTTCCTAGTAAGATGGAGTAACATAGTATTAATGTAATATATTTCCTACCTGAGGAGGTTTAAAAAGCCTCATGGAGGCTTAGCAATACCAAGACACTTACTCATTATTTTCTAACTTTTAGTATGCTCTCTGCTGTTCCCCCATAAAAATGACAGGAAATTTTGAAGAAAAAGTTCTCTCAACTCCATCTCCCCCTTCCCAAATACAGCTCACAGGACAGGCTTTGCTGAACAAAGGTTCACTGAAGATACATGACAGATCCAGTATATCACCATACCACACTATGCTATCATATACATTTCAGATGTATATACTTAGAATCTGACCTTCTAGATACTTGTGGGAATATGGACATTTCAAGTCTTTTGCTATGTATTTCTACACTTTTATTTATTAGTAGTTTTAGTGCTACTGAAAAGGCTGGATTGACAGGCCCAGAGGAGAAAACCCTCCATAGAAAAGGGATAGGGTCAACAGATTTCTCTGCACTAGCTCAGCAGAGTGTTTCGGTGTTAACTTAGAAAAGGAGGTCAATCCCTTTGCCCATTTAGTTTTTAGCCTTTCTGATCAAACTGCCAAGTTTGCCAATTAGTGCCAGTTGCACTCAATGTGATCTATGATCTGCTTTCTAACATAAGCTGGGCTGCTACACAAATCTGCTTCACACAGGCAACCAAAAACAAATGTTCCATAGCATTTTAAAGTCACTTCTAGCCTTGGCATTATTTGAATTGACAACCAGGAAGAAAAGCTTCGAAATGCACTCATCATATACAGTGTAATATTCACTGAGAATGTTCTGGTGAATTCTGAACAAAATCTGTTACATTACCCATTTAATATACATGAAACATCTCTGGAATCTGTAATACAGTTAATAATAATTTATAGTAAGTTATAATAAAAAGGATCTATGTTTCACCCCATACGCATGATATAGAAGATTAAAGAGCATGTGGGTATGTACTATAAGACTGTGGAAAATATTGGCATGAAGTGAAAGGCAAGGAACAATAAATAGGGACCTATCAGTCTGAATCATAACTTGTCTCTTACTATTAGATTTCCTACATACATCCTAATCACTTATTACGTACAGCTTGCTAGTATCAAGAGATACAAAATTCCACAAGAATTAGTAGCAACAGAGTATGAAGGTGATGCCTTTTTATGAGGAAGGAAGAGATTATGCCTTGAGATTTTTCGTAAAATTAATTCCCCAGTATAGCACCCAGAGCAGGTTTTGAACAGAAGAATGATAAAACTGACTTTTATGACTTATGTGGATTGTATAAAAAAATTAAAATACAATCCACATTAAATTAAATTCAAACTTGGCTGTGGGGGCTTTTTGGAGGGTAGTAAGGTAAAACTGGCACACATATAAGGTGGGCATGGTTTTCAGGTTTGTTTCTTTAGGGATTGTCAAGGATGTGAAATGGTCTTAAATTTATATTACATTTGCTATCTGGCTGAGGTAGCCCTAGGAAACCAGTCACTGTGCATCATCTGACTATTGTATTCATATTATACTGCCTTTCTAAAAATGGAAGAGAAGATAAAGGTACAACATTTTTGATGTGCATATAATGAAAGGTGTCAGAAAAGAAGAAACAGTTTTTAAGCATACTGAGATCCAGCAGTAAATTTTAGTACTGCGCATAAAAGCTTTAGTTATAATTTTAAAATAGGTTTTCTGCTAATACTACACATATGCCAATTTCATTCCAAACATAATGATTCTAATATGTCAAAAACAAAGCAAAATCCCAAAACAGAAGAGACAGACACTTCTCATTACTGATACAAGACTATTTAACTGTGGTAAAACTGGCCATAAAAGACAGAGTTGTCATACTCTCTTCAGTAATATATAGAATATATCGACAGAAAATCTTAAGAATACATCTGAAACTGCAGAATGAATTCTTAGTTAAGTCATCTAGCTAACTGGAATTAAGTAGGGGCAAAAAAAAAGTGTACTTACTTGACTTTATTGAATGCACATGCCACAAATTGAGCAAGAATTCTTGATACTTGATTTACAGTCCTGACTATCAAAAGAACTCTAAAATTTAAAAAGTACTTCAGGCTTTCATACTCCATCTATAAGGTATATATGGTAGATATTGTGGTGGTGTTATAATATAGCAATATCTATCATTGTACAGAGGTATCTAGACGACCCATATAAGAACTTCAGGTAGCAAAATATGTTACCACAAGTTTTTGTGTACCTTTTTTCATCTCAGAAATCATTCCCTTTCTCATATGAGGTCTTTATGATTCTTTTGCCCTCTGTGGACTGTATTACAATTTGTCTTTCACTGTGAAGCAAGGAATATCACTGGTATGGTTCAGAGTGAAAAGAAACATAAATACAACTCTGCAGATGTTGACAGCTTGTTAAAAACTTTGAGAAAGGTTCAACAGTTTTTTATTGTGAAGAATTTTGAATGATTGTTGAAGGTTTGCACAAAGCATGAGGACCTTATCCCAAAGTTTCTACTAAACTGATTTTCCAGGAGTGAAAAGAGTCTGTATAAAGAAAATACTATGAAAAAGAAGTTTTGTAAACAATTCCGTTATTTTTCCAATTTTTCACTACAGATAACTCAGATGTAGTTTCAAAGTTAGAAAAGTCTGTGTTTGACTTGGCCTTGGATTTCAGTCCCATTTTAAGTGACTTCTCATGTATTTGTTTAAATCAATGACTAATCCCAAACTGACAGTATACAAAATTATTATGTGTATTTTCTGGTATAGTAAGCAGCTATGTCCGTACAATCTTGGTCATAAACAGGATTCAACTTAGATAAAATTCCCTTTTAAATTCTGACCATATATTTTCTTTTAGCAGAGCAACAGCTCCAACTTATTTCAATGACTTATAAGATCCTCAGAAGAATGTGTTTGTAGGTGAATATTATGTTTTTTAAGAATGTATATGTTAGTCATGCAATCATTCATTCTCAAATGAGAAAAGGTTTCAGGAAGGTCATGAAATGACTGCTGTGATGGTCACAATCACACCACAAAACCTGGCATTACGAGTATTCTATTACATAGCTGCTATGAACAGTTGAAACCTCTATGGATAGTGTGCCATTAATCACTCTGACTTGTGTCCCCAGCAACTTCTTATTGACTGGGATATTAAGAGAAATAAGTTTGTGTCGCTGCAGGATATTATTATCAAGTGTCTTATTGTGGAAGTCAGCAACACATGAATAGAGCTGAAGAGGAAAGACTTTGAAAAGAAAATGAATGCATGTAATAATGCAAAAAAAAAACAGAAGAAATTTTCAATTATGGAAATAAGTGCTAATTCTTTGAAAGCTTGTCCAAATGCACATTTCTTCTACTGTTGTGTTAACACTGCAAGAGTATAAGCATATGAGCATGAGAATATGAATTTTTTGGTTTTATTGGAAATGCCTAATTGGGTGCAATTTTGTCCCTCCTCTTTTGCTTGAGACATTGGTTATATTGGAGGGTAAATGCCACAAGTAATTCAGCTCCTTTTATCTATGTCCAATAAAGCTGCCTACTGTCTCTCTTTTTCATTTATAACATGTTGATATGTAGTAGTTATTTTTTTATTGACTGAAACCAAATCATTTTTCTATCCATGCAGGGAGTATTTTCTAACATCCCTGGTATTTAAAGTCTTCCCTTCATCCCAGAGGTAAACCATCGGCAATTGGTAGATCTTTTACCTCAAGATCACCGTATGTTCAAATTTGTTGGTTCTTTATCCCTGGGTATGTGATGGAAACACTTTTGGATCTAGGCCATGAAGACAAATACAAGAACTGAGCTTCTGAGTGTATTTGATGATTCATATGCCACCCACTACTTTATTTATTCTAGAGCAAACCATAATGGACCTGAGTGTATGAGAGATTGACTTATAAGAACAGTCATATTTCTGTCCTTCCAGCCACACCTTTACCCTCTGAGTTTTAAGAGGCCCTGTCTTCACACAAAACAAAACTCAAATAGAGAATATATTTCAAGGATCTTATTATTATTGGTATTGGTATTATTATCCTCCAATTATCTTACCAAATGACATTGATAATGTCAGTTTTGGTGATGTACAGTTGCTATCTTTGAGAAAAAATATAAAACAAAAATACATTTACCTGTTTTCCCTTGTGAGCCTTTTTGATTAGATATGTGTTTTAAAGCATAGGCGATATTTTTAATCTTTTACAAAGTCCTTGAAACTTTTAGCTCTTTTAGAAAATGGTTGAGTGGGCAGTCATTTCACTAAGTGAATGAAAAATTTAGTCCTTTCAGGTAATGACTGATTTCACCACATCACTAGCAGACATGGATCTATGTGCAACGTTTTCTGGCAGTTTTTTAAAGGATAGCCAATTAAACAAGAGTAAACCATTTGTCTGGAGTTGTTGCTGTCCTTGACTCTACTCATTGTTCCTGTATTTTTTTTATATACCACTGAGTTCTCAAGTCCTGAGTTCTCTGCAACACACTGGTAGTCTGTGACAAACTCTGCTCTCACATATAATTCAAAAGATAAAATAGTAAAAGGGGAAATTGGATAGAGTCACTCTTCTGTGGTTGGATTCTGTAGGATTTACTGGTTCAACTGTTTGCTCAGCCATGCCTCAGTCAGAAGGGTATATTACATCTACCCTTGCTTCAGCAGCTGCTCCTTAATGTGTCACTAGCGTGCCATTCATAAACAGAAAATCTCATGAACCTCATAGTGCAGGATCTGGCTGCAATTCAGAGGAAAGAAAACATGCCTTTCCTACTAACTCTAAGGATTCACAAACATTTGACTCCCCAGTACTAATGAGAAACAGGATCAAGTCCTATGTCAGTGAAAACTGGAACAAAAGGATGTAATTCTTGCAGGTGATCAGAATTACATCCATTAATTTGAAATTAGAAATATCTTTCACATTTTTCCCTATGTGTCCCACTGAACATCTCATTTTGAATACGATGTTTTAATAGAAACAAGGTTTTCATATATCATAGATTTTAAAATAGTTATGGCTATTTAAATCACCTAGACTCACTCTTTTCCTGTTAACCAAAGTCATAAAATATCACCTTGTATTTTCTAGATTGAACTGATAGTTTTTCTTCCCTTTATGCAGTCTTGGTAGCCTATTCATCTAAACATCACACAAAGCACCTTGTAAAGATGCTTTAATGTGTAGATTATCCCATTCACCTATTTTTCTTGTTAGTTAGGTTCTTCCTAAAAGTTGATTTTTTTCCATAAAACAATTTTTGTAATAACATTTTTTAAAAAACACAAATACCATTGAATCAGTACTTATTTTTAGATTGTTCCCTCCATTTTTATGCTCAGGCAGAGCAGAAGCTCTTGTAACAGATTGTATTTCCAAGTATTATTCAGGAGTCAGTCAAGGATGGCAGAATTTTTCCAAAATATTTGTGCACATTCTTTCAGAGAATGTTGTATCAAGTCATGTGAAAACAAGTTTCTCTCTGGGGCCATCAGAACTACCTACATAGGTCCTGATCCAAGATTCATAGAAGACAATGGGATTTTTCTACCAGTCTCTGTGGGCTTGGGATCTTTCCCTTCCTGTAAAAAAAATGAAAAGTTTGCACCCTGCATGAGAAGTAAGGCCCAATAAGTGGACCAAATGAGGCACATTCATTTTTAACACTATGAAATATCTCAGTTTAGGCAACATGTTTTCTACTTGGATAGCCAATTAGAGATGTACACACATTTTATAACATAAACAGCCCTGATTTCTTTCTCTACATCCTTATCCTCAGCTTCCCTTGAGAAAAACTCCCTTGAGAAACAAAATACAAAGGTACCTGTTCCAGAAGCATGTGTATAAATAGTTTTTCAAAGAGGAATCACCAAACTCACTACCTGAAAGGAGGTTGTAGAGAGGTGGGGGTCGGTCTCTTCTCCCAGGTGACAAGTGATAGGACGAGAGGAAATGGCCTCAAGTTGCGCCAGGGAAGGTTTAGGCTGGATATTAGGAAATTTTTCTTCACTGAAAGGGTTATCAAACATTGGAACAGGCTGCCCAGGGAAGTGGTTGAGTCACCATCCCTGGAAGTATTTAAAGACGTTTGGATGAGGTGCTTAGGGACATGGTGTAGTGGTGGTCTTGGTAGTGTTAGGATTATGGTTGGACTCGATGATCTTAAAGGTCTTTTCCAACCTAGACGATTCTGTGATTCTGTGAAATGAAGCTGATGGAAACGGTCGACATTTGGCCACTTAGCCAGCCTATGTGTTGTGGTTTAACCCCAGCCAGCAACTATGCACCACACAGCCACTCACTCACTCCCCTCCCTGCAGTGGCATGGGGGAGAGAATCAGAAGAGTAAAAGTGAGAACACTTCTGGGTTGAGATAAGAACAGTTTAATAATTGAAATAAAATTATTATTATTATTGTTGTTGTTGTTATTAGTAATTGTAATGAAAAGGAAAATAACAAAAAGAGAGAGAAATAAAACTCACCACCTGCTGACTGAAGCCCAGCCAGTCCCAAGCAGCGATTGCTGCCCCCGGTCAACCCCCCCCAGTTTCTATACTGAGCATGACGGCATATGGTATGGAATAGCCCTGGGGTCAGTTGGGGTCAGCCGTCCTGGCTGTGCCCCCTCCCAGCTTCTTGTGCACCTGGCAGAGCATGGGAAGCTGAAAAGTCCTTGACTGGTGTAAGCACTGCTCAGCAACAACTGAAACATCAGTGTGATATCAACATTATTCTCACACTAAATCCAAAACACAGCACTATACCAGCTACTAGGAAGAAAATTAACTCTATCCCAGCCAAAACCAGGACACTATGTCAAATTTAAAGACAAAAAATCTACAAATGCAATACAGCAATGCATCTACATTAAAAGGGAAAAAAATGTTCTCTTTATCTTTGAGGTATAGACTATGAAGAACAAAGTACACTGGTGATTATGATTTATTTGGAGCATAGCAGTCGATTCCCTGTTTTTTTAGCTGAGGTTTTCTTGCCAGTAGTGTGAAAAATGAAAATTCTTGCATCTGGCTAGGTTAAGCAGGGAATACTTGCTCTTCATCAGAGCGCCATATGACTTAAGCATCTCTACTGAAATTTGTGCAGAATGAGGATACTCCTGAGCAATTATTATTTTGGACTTTCAAAAAATTCCACTTTATGTTTCTATGTTATAAAAAAGATTAACTGGACAAAGAAAATATAGTTATTGAATCACCATTCTGGGTTGACTTTAAAGAAAATGTATAGAGTTTGTGAAAGCAATGTTTAGATTTAGCTAAATCCTTTTCATGATACTGTTTATTGATAATTCATTGGGTTTCCATTTTTTCCATTCTCTTCTTAAACCCAGGTACTCTTTATGAATCTATGCATCAAAATGCACTCCAGCAAGTTCAGACACAGGTTCTTTACTTATACATTTATTTCACATTTTGTCCCTGTGAAATTTCATGAGGATTGCTAGTTATTAGCACTTGGTGATGGGAAAATTAATAATTCCAACATTATATTATCTGAGAGACATTCTAAAAGTACAGTTTACAAAATGCTTCTAACACAAATAATTGTAATGTTATCTGCTTCACTGGTATATGTAGATTACTTCCCATTATCGCAAATGCATTATGCCTCTATCTACAACTGTAGAAAATGTGATCTATTTTTTTGCAAAAGGGTATGCCGTCTTATAATTACAGGAATCTTTTTTTTTGTTATATGTGGGGAAAACTGCATTAATCAATGTAATTTTGACTACATACATCTGCTGAGCAATTTACTGAAGTATAACATTATTGCAAAAATACAATAGGTAGCCCAACAATAACTCTGGCTTGGAAGGGTAGAGGTTACTTAGGTTCAGCTGCTCCCCCTATACCAAATGTACGGACACAAAGAAGTCTGGACACAAAGTAATAACATTACCTCAGCGTCCTCAAAGCATATTTCAAGTGACACAGACCGAACGTACAGTGTGGCCAGAAATTTCCTTTTGCCAGCACCTGAGCTGACAGCACACTGTATAACATATATAATCTTATTCCCCAAGACAGGGTTTCTTTTGCTGTCAAGTATATTTCTGAAGCTACAAAACCCAACCACTGTTTCCTAATATTTGGCTATGTAGTGGCCGAGGTTAGATGAGATACACAACAAAAAGGAACAAATTATAATTCCTCCCTGTTGCTGTAAACACACACAAGATGTACATAACTTGAGTCTATAACAACACATGTATAAACATGCCTGTTTGGCAAGAGGGGACAAAAGATATTCAAAACCTGAAGGTTTAAAAGTGATGGTAATGGCTACTCAATCTGATTAGAGATTTTGAAAATATACTATTTTTTTTAGGTAAAGTTTAAGCAAGATTGGGGAAAAAAAATCCTCGGCGGTATAAACATGAGCACTTCACTGATACTTTTTTGTAATACTGCAGTTTCTATCAGTGGAATAAAGTTCATCAGATCTGTTTGATTGGAAATGACACTATTCAAATGAAAATACCTGTTTAAAATAAAGACTTTTTTTGCTAAAAGAAAAGTTAAATATTTACTGAAAACCAACTCTAGATGAAGCGTTCTTGGAGTTGGAGACCAAAATTATTACCAAAATCAAGAGAGCTTTTCTTTGATTAGTTTATGGGAAGAGAGAATAATGTTGTCTATTTGTGAACTGCAGAAAGAGTTAAAACAATTAGAACATTTACTAAATTTCAAAAAGCAACATATTTTGGGGGGATTTAGAACACCTTAATATTTAACAAATTATTATTACAAAAAAGTGCATTCATTTCACCATCTCTGTCATGAAGTATTCGACAATATAATAGGAATTGAGAAGCTTAATCACATCAGAAATAAATATGTCATTATTAAAAATATTTTTTTAACTCACATTTTTCCAGGAATTATTTTTGTATGCCTGTGAAACCAAGCTTCATCTGGAGAAATGGACATAGATTCATTGAAAACACCTGAGCTATGGTAATTTACCTCAGCTGAGGTTCCACAGGTCAACAGAATAAAATCATTATTTCCACTTTTACTGTACCATAGCAGTGTTGCAGATTTTTTTTTTTTTAAACTCCTCTACCCATTCTATTTATCATTCTTTTCCTTCTCCCTTCTTAATATGTACCTTCAACTTAGGGTATTTCTTTGTAATTTCGTTCAAAATTCTTCAGCTGCTTACAATTCCTTTGCAGGTGCCACTAATAGATAATTATTCCCCAAGAGTTCTGGATCTAATTGCATGGACTCATTTATCACATACAATTACATCTATTCCAAATTTAAAATATTTTGTGTTCCTGATAGATATGTGAATAACACCATTATATCAATTCCAAACTAAAATCTCTAGTTAAAAGCCCTAATAATATAAAAGTAATTTCTACAGGATGCAGACCTGCACTGTTTTCTGTCCAGTGTTTATACTAAATGAGACTCATTCAGTTCTCTGCTTTTCTTAAAAAACAAACAAGAAAAAGAAAAATAGTTTTGCTATTTTTTGTAAGAGAATAAAACAAATGACAATGATCAAATGCTATTTCCCTTACTCATTACTACACAGCAGCCAATGAATGGTTTAGTACATAGGTTAGACTAAGTTTTTTGCTTCAAACCTTCTGTGTAGGTTTACAACCGATGGGGACGTGATTCAAAACCACTTTTCCTCATGAGGTTCACTTTTCCATAGCATGGAGTGGCTATTTTATTCTGCCCTCACAAAGAATGATTTATTCCACCCTATCCTGGAAACAAGGATGCAGGGCAAAGTTGCTGCATCCTCAGCCCCTCACTGTAGTCTCTGATTAAAAAGAACATCTCCTGTTTGCTCTCTTTCTCTACCTTGATGCAGTAGTAGACAATATTTGAGAATTTTTGCCCCCAAAGGGTTTTCTTTATTTCCTGTGTTTACTTAAACTGAAAAGACTGCATTTGGAATATTGTATCGCTCCCAGGAAAATACACCTAAGAAAGAACAAGTCCATATTCATCTGTAGGCATTCCTATTGCAATTTCAGTACAAGAGGCATTGTCCCATCACAAAACTCACAGTGTTTTACCTAAGTAAGTATTCTAGAGTTTTCCTCGGGTAAGAGTTTCCTTCTTTCTAAACAATTTCCACAGTACTGAGGAAACAAGAATTTCTCCTGTCATCTGAAACAGTTGTACATGTACATCTGTTCCTAGGGGTACAAAGATAAAAGAAAATGGAAACAGAGAGATCTTGAAGTAAATACTGAAATGTAAAAGAGGGGAGAGAAGCTGCCTTATTACTAGGTAATATGTTACCCGTATATTTTATCCCTTCTTTTATACTGTCTCTGAAACATAGTTTTTGACAGGTGAGTTTAAAAAAGCTAGGGAAGATTTAAGAACAAACAGACCAAACATATCAAAAACTCTTCAAATGTATCAAAAGAATCCCACAAGCAAGACCATGGATCCTTTAGACCACCAGGGTGCAATCAAACAGGATCAAAAGTCTGCGGGGAAAGTAAATGATTTATTGGCATGGGTCTGTACGAGAGAGGACGGTTCTATCCTCAGATTAGTCTTTCCAGGTAATGAGAGTAAAACCGCTACAGAGATAAAAGGATCAAAAAGAGTTGATGGAACAACTTCAGAAATACAATTGAAATCAATCAAAAGGACCAGATTGTGTTCATCTGAGAGCTCAGTGGAAGCTAGAGGATGGAGTAGCCATCCTAGTAATATACACATGCCTTAAACTCATCCTGAGAAAGAACTAAAATAAAAACTGGCTTAATACCCTGAGCTTTGTCAAGAAAGATTCTAAGGATGAATTTAGGAATTCCAGAAAAAAACTGCACTTCTTTGCAGGCCTAACCACTTTAAAGGCTGTGTAATTTTTACTATTCATTGGGAGTCACATTGCAGATTGCTAAATTTTAAAAATTAGCAAGTAGAACTGAAAGAAAAAAACATGAGCATGAAAAACAATGTTTCCCCTCCATTAAAGTAAATTAAGTTTTAATTCTTTCCTGTCTGTTTCTTTCAGTCAGGAAAATATGAAGGAAAAGCATATCAACATAGTGAAAAAGTATACTGCATCACATAATTATTCTGATGAGTGGTTTGACATTATAAATGCACAGGAAGGCTATATTTTATGTAAAAACAGAAACCAATCTTAATCATACAGGTATATCATCCTTTTACATTGTTATGTAAAATTAGAGGCTGTTCTCTAAGGAGGACTAGACCTACAAAGCCTTACTATTAGAGATCCTTCTGAGAAATAATGTGGAAGCTTTCAAAATGTTATTGTATGCATACAATGCCCAGCAACATTTTCTCAAGGTAATAATGCAAACTTCATAGAGGACTGAGATGACTAACTGCAAGGAAAAAAAAGCAAAGTTTTTGATAGCCTGTTATGTTGTGGTACAAGCAAAATATGCACTAAGGAATTATTACAGTTAGAAAGCTAAGGAAGTGAATGTTTTTTGGTTTTGTTTGTTTTTTTTTTTTAAGCTTATGTATGCAACAGCTTCCAAGATCTGGCTGTCTAGATGTTCTGTTAAACAGACTTGTAAAACTCTCATTTGTCACATGAGTCACTTTGTCACATGAATATTGTAGACATTTCCTTACTAGTGGTAAGGGGATATAATGAAAATTATTTTATTTTTAAAAAATCTTTTACAGTGTTAAATATGTTAATCACAGACTAAAATTTATCTTGCATTTTGAAATTTTCTGACACGACCTGTAAAACTGGTTAGTCTCAGACATAAAAATGCATAATAACAGAGACACGGAAATATTGAAATGTAATCTGTTTTATTCCACTGAGATACTGGAATATTAGAATATACTGGTATATATGCAAGTTTTCATCTTTCAAAGCAAATACTGCAGTCAACTACAGAGGAACTCAGTAGGACATCATGGAAAGTTTTGTGCATGGACATAATAATTAAATGCTATTTACTCATTGAAGATTCATTTATGCACACCACTAACTTCAAGGTGGAATTTCCTTACTTCTGGTCGGACAATATTATTTCAGTGATGGAATTTGAATTGCCATTAATTATAGCAAGGGCTGTCAGCTGACATTTTCACTCTTGGTGATATGGTGCTCTGCGAAATCTAAATACAACTCATTATCCAGAGAAGCTCAGTAGATACCCTGGCAGCTAGCCCATGCTGAGCTCCATGCTGTGGCAGCTGCCCTGCTAGCAGTACCAGCTGACTAGGGACGTCTACCTGAGCTGTTGTCAAACCTTTGGTTGTAGTTTAAACACTCTCTACATTGATGCTTCAGGAACAAATGAGGAGTTGAAAGCTCCACCAGAGACTGGATCTTCACAACTGTGGAATACAACTCGTGGAAGTTCAAACAGCATTTCGTTGCGTGGCTGAAAGAAGCAGGCAGGAGGAAGAGAACAATTTTTGACAATGGTCAGCTCTGAATCATTTTGCATTGGTTTCTCCTCAAATTTGAGTGTAGGATGCTAACAATGTAAATGTAACACAAACATTTTAGGCATGAAAAAGTAAAAAAAGTCATGTCTTTATTTATAGGTCAGCAATAGATAAACCTGAGTGTAAACCATTTAGTATCATTTTCAAAAGGGGCCTGACAAAATACTCTGCGAGCAGTAAAGTGGGATTTTTTTTTTAGCTAAAAATATATGATCTCCAAATTGAAAGACTGGATTTCCAAACACTAATATCTAATATGTTAAACAAAAAACATAGCAAAATCAAGTCCATCCTGGAATATATGTATTGACTTTTAAAAATACCATTCCCCCCCCTCCCCAAACAGAAAAAAAAAAAACACAAAAAAACCCTAATAAACTTAATAATTCTGCTTGGAGTTGGAAAAAAGAAATAAACCATGAGTGCCAGAGTTATTGCTGAAATTGAGACCCTGCAGATAGTAATTAAGCACAGGTGTCTGTGACACTGTATTCTCTACCTCTGCTAATGATTACATGAGGAAAATTCAGTATGAAATCAGCTATAAAAAAAACAGGATGATGACTCTTTATATATTCTGGCATGATGAATTAAGAAAAAAGATATGTGAAGGTTTTTTAGGGACTGTAAAAAAAATCTAAGGTAAGTTTCACTTACGTGTTATGTTGCCCTGAATGAACAGTGATAGAGGGAAAGATTTTAGGGCTTGTCACATAAGCAAAAATATAGGCCACATCAAGGAAGGGCTCCTGCTGATATCACAGTAAAAAGCACTATTTGAAAGTGTAGTTTAGCTTAGACTTTTTTCTTTTAAATAACATCCTATTCTAGTCCTTTTGTCTCACTTTCTGCAGACAGTTTTTACAGGAACCGATAAGAACTAAATAGGTGATGTATATATCCTATTTTTACTAGACATTATAATTTACAGAGTAATATATGACAGTAGGCCCTACTTTAGCATATGAGCTTAAGTCATTTACAGTTAAGTATAGTTTAGACATGGAGCAGCTACTTCCCATCATCTCTGTTCAACAGCTTGGAAAGAAACAGTGTAAAAATAGTATTGTCCCTACAAGAAAGAGCTGGACAGCCTGTGTCTAATACACCTCTATTGCAGTTAAATTCCAGAAAAGCATCAGCTGAACATGATTTTGTACCTGCCAGCATTGTAATAAATGGAAAAATGGAAACAAGAATTCTGGCAGTATTAGAAATTGATGTCACGATCACTTGGATCTTCCTAACATATCATGTCGTAGATAAGGTAGGCAAAGGCATAATTTTGTGGGAGCTGCTACCTACAGTAGCTGCTACTATAAGAAAATGGTGTTGAAGTCATTGGATGAGAAACAATGGCCTAAAACAGCAGTCACGTCACAAGTCCTTATATGAATTTGTCACCCTATATAGACTTATCGCAGAGCAATGAGTGAGAAGGGTGGGAAGTAAGGGACGCTGATTCAGTTTAACAAGGTCGTGGAAGAACCAAACATTGAAAGGGTGGAGCCCAGGGACAGGAACAAACAGGACAAGTGCATGCTTATGTGATATTATGGTGATAGTGCCAGTACATCAGGAGACCTCTGCAGGTCCAAGGAGAAATCCTTCAAGAACTAACTGATCATCAGTTATAGGCTGAGCTGTTGGACTGCTTATGAGTACAATAAATTGTGTGGTATCTTACTGTTGGCTTAAGTATTATATAGTGTATTGGCAGGGAAAATGTGCTATTAAAGACCATGACATTGGGCTGAGTTCCTCTGACACATAACATCAGCTGCCTGAACCCCGTATTTAGTCCAGCGTCACTTAAGATGCCCTGGTTTACCCAAGATCAGTGTGACTGATATGACGCAGGACTTACATGAGACTCGTGCCCTTCTGGAATAGCAGCTGGAGGCCAGATGTAATGCCCTAGGGTATCGCTGATGGAGTTGCATGTCCTTACATAGTCAATCTTATGAGGATCAAAGGCTTAAAGAGGAACTTCTGTTTCAAAGGACGTTTGCAAGCACCCAAAGCCCTGGATGTTTACTGAATATACAGCTGATGGCATTCTCAGCCACATGCAGTATCTTTTCTAAGAGAAGCTGAAAAGCCTGTGAGCTGTTACAGGGTATTGCTGCGTGAGGCTCATGGGCACCTATATATTTTATCAGAGAGACGCAGCAGTGTTCAGACTGAATTCTCTTTCTGTTATATACTCAAGGAAAACCATCCAGAATCATGATTATGAGACAACTATATGTGGAAAGTTATATGATCGTACTTATTTTCTGAAAGGAAAAACATTGCCACTTCAGGTTTCTGGAGAAAAAAGAGTGGGTTTAGATAGGCTTAATATAATAGCTGGCATTTTTCCTGTTAGTTTTTTATTAGGCTTTTGATTAAATGAAGACAGAACACTAAAATGCTAGGTCTAATTAGTCGCAGTGTTGTGTAAGACCCAACACATGGGGTTAACCAACAGTGCCATGATATACAGTATTTACAACATATTAAAAAGTGACGCTCTGCTTGTGATCTGCTCTAAAATGAAGGGCAAATTGCCTTCAAAACCCTAATTTCGTTTAATCCAAGAACTGCAGACAGAGCAATTGCCAAAATAAGTAGAGAATTTGCATAAATAAGATTTTATCCATTTCACCAGCGAGAGGGCTTAATGTTTCTTTTTTCCCCTAAGCATCCTTATGACCGACCCAAAGCAAAACTTGTGTTCAGTGGCTAAGTTGTCCCTGGTACCTGATTATTTTGGAATCTTCTCTGCAGGTATAAAGAGCCAGCTGTAAATACAATAATTTACTCCCTATACAATTGTGTCCTTTTCCAGTCTTATCCACTGTCTAATGAAGGTCTCACAGCTCAAATATTGCCTATTTTCTTTTATCTACTGCAGTATATATTTTATTAGTTTCATTTTTTGGATAACAGTTTTATACCTTAAATGTAACTCCAGGTGGGTTCCAATAGAGTAAAAGAGACTAGCCCCATGTTTCCCTTTAGCTAGAGGACCGGCTGCAATTGTTAGGAGAGCTGTCAATCTCTTCTAATACATTCAAGTCCTTTGGAGGAAAGCACAGGCCAAAGGGGAAAACCCAGAAAGGAATACTTGTGAAGCTGATTATAAAGGAGGCTGAGTGCTAGTCAAAGGTACAGTTCCAACAGAGCCTGATTAACATTCTCCTATAAAATAAGGACCGGAGAGTAAGCCATTAATTTTATGGCTATTTTTTCCCACTGCTTGGTTTTTCATAAGTTGGACTTCCTTCCAGGCTAATTAACCACTAAACATTTTACAAGCAATCCAAGTGCGGAAGCAGTAAAAGATGAATTGCACTTATGAAGTAATTGACAAAGGGTATATTGGGCCTTTTAAGCAATGATATTGTGCATCTTAATACAGGAAGAAAGGATCCTTTGTACTGCAGTTTGATAGGTCATTAGTTAATTCTCAGAACTCTGCACAAGATAATAATGACTCAAGGCTAAAATGAACCTGCCTGGATTGGGGTGGGGAACCCTACCTCAAAACATCTCCAGAGAAAACACTTAATGTTTGTGTCTTGGCATTATCAAAATACCCCCTGTGTTATCTTAGATTAATTCCCTGGCTATTTTCTTTTCTTTTGACAGCAAAGTCAGAGCTGACAAACCAAGGCAGTTCTCAAGGAAATTCAATTACTGAAATGTCTGACAGCTTGCTTTGCTGCTTCTAACTAAAGTTTTGAAAGATACATGCTGCATGTATAATATGGTTTTCACTACAAAGGAATAGATTTGCATTTTCTAGGGGGAAAATCATTTTAAAGCTGTAGGAGTCTAATGATAAAAGATAAAGAATGAAATGCTGAAGTTCCTATTTTGCAAAGAAATGAAGTAAGTTGAGTGGCTGTCACATGAAACTAGGAAAACGCTGTGTTTTCTTAAAAGCAGAATTTACTTGCCTTTCCATGTAAATGAGGGAATGCCAGTCAATCTGAACAGTACCTGCATATATCATTTTCTAAGTAGTCCATATGATGCAAGATGCAAAGGTTTATAAACTTTTCAGTAGCCGGGGAAATTTTATTTGTTCCTATCCATCAATAATCTGAGTTCTGGGTCCTGTGAAGTGGTATCTCTGTGTTTGTCATTTAATTATTTTTAGAGATGGGAAAATGATGAAAAACGTCTTGGTCACTGCACTTGCTAAAAGCACATCAGACCACATTTGCCCTCTGTTAAACTCACCCTTTTCCTTTTTCTCCAGAAATTTGCAAACAGACAAAAGACACATCTATAAGCAATAAATGGTTTCTCACAGAGTTAGGCTGTTAGCCACCTCCAGCTATCATACAGAAAGTGCATACGCAGAACCAGACTCTGAAATCAGAGCTTGGGCTGTCTTGAGGTTGCCAAGTCAAAAGTTGTGATCTAACAACTTCAGGAACCACTTAAATTCATGGGACATGTTCCTAACTGTTATGAAAGACTTCTTAGCATTTATAATTTCAAATCTGAAGAAGTGCCCCCGTTTGGCACCAGTTACTTGAAAATCATTATACTGTTGCCTACCTCTTAAGTGCTAACCTGCCGGTTAGAGTAGGCTCCTGGGAAGCAGTAATTTCAGTCTCCTCACTCTCCAAGCTGTAGGTTAAACTACTTGTGAGGAAGAAGGGAGGTGCAGTGCGAGGTGGAACCATCCATTGTGCCAAAAGGAACTGTATTAAAAAAAGGAAAGAGACAGCTATGAAGCCTACCCTATTTTTTTTTCCCCCAAGGCTGTTTCTTCAATTCACGTGCAACTGTCATTGGTTTAAAACTAAAATGTGTTCCCTCTCACACAACTCAGAGCCATAAGGAGCAGCTGTAGTAGCTGTAGTAGTAGCTGTAGTAGCAGCTCTTGCCCATTCTCCTGCTGCATTGAATCTTGCATTACTGTCACATAGCAGCTCAGATTCAACCAGAGGAGAAAAAAATCTTTCCCTGATAGTATGGCTTACATAATGCTTAGCGTACCGGCACATAGCTCCTCTTGACTGGAATTAGTAGCTACAATTTACCACTGAAAAAATATATCAGGCTTGGTGTTTTTGACTGTGCCAGTTTAAAAATGTAGCCTTTGCTTCACTGCTGTATCACTTCTGCTTTATACCAGAGAAATTCTATTACAGAAAATGGGCTTATGCCAGCATAAAATTAGAATAACACAATGATGAATCAGCCTGAGCTTTCAGCAAAAATGGGTCTGTGTAAAGAAACAAGCTGTAAACCTTCCCAGCATGCAAAAACCCTCCAAGGATCTTTCTTTAGATTGTCCGGATCACCAATCCAGTTTAAATGTAGATTCATGGTTGCTGAATCATTATGGAGTGTAGACACTTACCGCATGGTACCCCTTTCACTAAAGCTGAATTACAGTAACTACTGTAACAAAACTACTCTCACATCCTTTTTCAGCCAGACTGTTAACATCACAGGTAACTTTAAAAATGCATTGTACCAAGTGAAAAAACGTGACAGAGCTCAGGAGGAAGATCTGCCAAAGGATCTCGGAAAAATTAGGCTTCCAAATCCATTTTCAAAGATGACACAAACAATTCAAGAGCCTAAATCTTTTAAGATTTAAGCTCTTATGTGCTGATGCGTTCTCCAGTAATGAAAGTAAAGTGTTTCAGGAAATTTTACCCTAGGACAAAAAAATTACTGTCCTAGAGGCTGAAATTCATAACATAGGCACAATAACAGAGCAGCAGCTCTTAATTTGTAGCATGAATAGATTAGCTTCAGGGAACGGCTTACAATGCATGTGTATTATCTCACTCCAGCACCAAGTAATGTATGTGACTATGGGGTTTAATAGATGGACATATCTTCCTCAAGATTTGGACTTGGAGAATTTCATTCCATTTCATTTCACTCCTTTCATTCAGGCAATTAAACAATCAGCAGTCCTTTGGGCTAAATTTGAGCTAGTGACCTTCGCTATTTCTGCACTGCAGCTTAAGCATTCATACACAAGCTGAATTCCACCAGTTAAAAACAAAAGTGTATCTGTGGTTTCCCAAATATTAACCCAGTATTTTAACAGGTCTGGAGAAGTGCCACACCAGAACCACACCAGACCCTGAGCAGTGCAGGACCTGCAGCTACAATGTAAAACTCAATTGTGATAGTTTAGAATTAGCTTGAATATACTATAAAAGCATAATTCACATCTACAACTACAGTGTGTCCAACCCCTTAGAGATGAAAAGCAATATACTCCAGTATCACCTCTGGGAGTTGTCTAGTCTCCCCTTTTTGATATTGAAAAATTATTGCTGGAAGCGCATTATGTTATAGGACTTGGACACAAGAACCAGCAATACCACTGTGGTACCAACTTTTAAAACAGTGTTTCCTTCAGAAAGTCTAGATGTGACACCTAAGATCTCGAAGGATTTGGCTGTTTTATACAAATTCAATACACTATTTTAAGGTTTTGTGCTAATGATTTTGATGTATTGTTACACACGCTCAGTGTGTTTGACTATAGCAGAGATTAAATAAATTGTGTTTTAAGGATTTAAGGTTGAGAGGAAAGGATTTCGTTATGTAAACTGAGGTCTAGGAGGTCCTTGGTTCATTATACGACTTTGGGGCCTTGTATCACCTTCACTCTTTGAGACGACTGCTATGTATATTTTCAGATACATAAGATTACATAAAACAAAACTCAAGAGAGTTATTAAACAGTTATTAAATTATCTTTGCAATTAAATCTAAAAAATAAATATTTTTTTTAGAGTCTAGACTAGAAGTTTACATAAACAGAAAAAGAAAAGAAAGGATTTATTATGGATTCAGTTAACCCTTGGCACAAATAATTGAATTTTCCCAATGTGAACTCCTCTTGTGGCAATGGATGTACTCAGAAGCCCCAGAGCTAAAGTATTAAGAACTAGATTAACATAAAAAAGAACATATATCAATATAAAAACATATTTGGTCTTAAAGATGCTTGGCTGAAAAGAATGCCAACCTGGCCTCCTGACAGTGTCCTCCTCAAGTGTTATTTTCATTTCTTTAGTGGGAAGTGGGAATTGGTTGTAGTTTTTTACAAGATTAAATTTCAAAGGTATAAAGTACTAAATATTTCAAGTATGTTTCTCTAGAAAAAAAAAATTATAAATTACCTTTATTAATAATGTTGCGTTAAGAGTTACTGTCGCATACAAATAGGAGTCTGAGGAGTGGCTGGGGGGGAACCCTCCCGTTGAGTCACGAGTTTCAGACAGGACCCCCTTGCTTTCTAAACTCCTTCTCAGAGAGGAGTCTAGGTGCGGCTAGGTCCAGTCTTAGTCTCAGACTCGGTCAACGGTTTATTTTCTAAGGACTGTGTGTATAGCCACTTATCAGCTCAGAGCTTTCGCTAAGGCGACAGCATTAATTTTACACCTCCCAGTCTAGTTGTGTTGAAGGAACTATCACGGCCAGATCAGTGAAGAGTGCAGTTTATTAGAGCAACAGACACACAGATTCTTTGGATTACCGGTGAGAAATTCACTGTCTGCAAAGTATAATGCAAATACCAAGAATATGAGTATGAGTAACACAGCCGGACACAAACATGTATATAACACGGCCGGACACAAACGTGTATATCAAGAATATGAGTAACACGGCCAGACACAAACGTGTTAAAAGATAATAAAGCGACTCTATATAGAGATTTCTAAGTTTTCCGCGGAGGCACTTGGTATAACCAAGTGTTCGAATCTTACCCAAAGGCGTCCCGATAGGGGGGAAGAGAGGCTCAGCCCGTCGACTGATCCCAAACATCAGAGTGGTACACGATGGTGTCTTCCCTAACATTCTCTTTCTCTTAAACCATTTTATACTATCTTTCACCTTTCAGGTGGAGCTTGAGTGACTCTAGTCATACATACTTTTGTTTACGATTGGTGTAAAGTTTTCTCGCTTCGCTTTTAAAGGTATAAGCTAGCAAAATTCAGTGTGCAAGCTCAGTGAGGGGTGGTCGCACCTTGGAGGCGGGTAGCTTTTGGAATGGAGGTGTGTTTTGGTATTATAATGATGTTATAATGAGCAAAGTTCACCACAAGGACAGCATTTTGTCAAAACGTGGCAGGCTGTTGGCCCAGGGTAGTAAATATGCAGCTTATCAGTTCCATGACACCTTTAAGTTCCCATATTATTGCAGAACCTGGCCACGGCATCTCCACACCGCTCCACCCTCCGGGCAGCGCCTCTTAGAGTCAGCACACCACGTTCCCCTGGCGTTACCAACATCTAAGGTTGCAGGCCCAGGGAACTCCCATGGAATGGATTCCTTACATGTCAGCCGCATTCCACCTGGGGAGCTTCTTCAATACTGTGCCTTACCTAAAAGTGTGAATATAAGTTCTAATTTCTAAGTCACCTCAGCAATTATCCCACAAATAATAAGAAAAAAATGACAGTCAGATATTAATGAATGATCTCCTTTGGGTATCAACTAATAGTACCGCATCACTGACCTTGTTGCAGAAAAATCTCAGTGTTGAAACTAGATTTTGTGAAATCTGATTGAACAAAAAGCCAGACCAAAGAGGAAGGACAAAAAAAATCTCATGCCTGAGAGATAATAACCAAGGTTCTTAAAAATGCATGTTAACGTTCTGCATCACAATCTTAGATAAAATAAAAATCTGAATTTTCTAATAGGTGCTTAATTTTGTCTTCAGACTCCTTGAAAAGCCTTTAGTTTTATTTATTCTCAAATTTTAAGACACCTACAAATCATGGAAGTATTAATCAAGCAACGGAAAAGAAAACAATACTTTACACAATGTCACATCAACATAAAGTGATTTCTATATTATTTAGTTCCACATTAATAGAAACATAGAACAGTTCAGACAGAAGATAGTGTAAGATTGTCACGGTACTTTGAGCAGCCATGGTTTTTTAGGCACCTTCTTCTGTCGTTGCATGTGTGGAACAGTATATGACTGACAATGCAGAGATTATCCATTAAGAATTACCCAGAGAAACTGTCTAATTTCTGAATTTATGCTTAGATGGCTGTATTTGGCTAAACTGATTTTTCTTCAATAATATTTCAATAATATCCATATACCAAATATGTAAATATTTATTATATCTCGTGTACTGTCTTTATCAGCATTGGAAGGTTTTTCTGGTATTAGTACACTAGCATGATCCTTGACTGAAAGAATCAAGAGACAAGACAGACTATGCGGTGAGTCAAAGAGAGAGTAAGGTAGGAGCTATGATTGATAACAGAAATAAAACAGCTGAAATAAATAATATAATACCACAAAATAAATAATATAATACCACAGTCTGAGTTATTATGCAAATTTTGATGTTAAGGAGCTAACTAGGGTCTGGAATTCCGTTTGCTTGTTCCTCAGTCCTGTCCATAAATATAAACCTGTTTAGCTGAGAGTTACGTTGGACATTACACCTAAATTGGTTCACCACAGCATTGGGTAAAGCCCAGGTTAGTGGCAGATGATTTTTGTGGGACACAGCCGTAACTACTGGACTGCGCACAGGCGACCGGTGCCTTGTCACTGTTCAGGCCCAGCACAATACCTACATCCTCCCACTGTCCTCTGTGGAAAAGTCCTAGAACAGAAAGATGTAGTGACAGGCTGAAAACCAGACAATAAGTTTCCATAAATCCACAGAAACAGCGGTGAAATGATTTAAAAAATATTTAAGAAGGAAGCAAACCCAAAAACTCCTCAGGTCTTAAACGTGCATGAAATCACCAGCCTGCACACATAAGTGTAGCATTGCAGTGCAGTCACTATATGAGAAGCCTGAAAATGCGGGCTACTTGTGCAAATACATATCCTGAAGAAAATAATCTCCTTCTGACCTGTGGTGCTACAATGCAACATTCATTTCCTTTCCCAATGCATGAGCTCCAGCAAAGGCTGCAGACCTGCCACACCAGGTTTGCAGGGATTCCAGCACACTCGAGTCCACATAAAAGTAATCAGTCACCTCTCTCAGTCTTCATCCTGATCACCATGAAAGTGGGGTGCAGTAATGTTGCATGTGTCCCCAAATATGGCCATATCGATGCTTTCTACCTAAATGAAAGCGTATTACGAGGTTTAAGCAATGTGTCCTTATTTGGTATTTCTCATTGGATGGATGTCACTATTCATAATGAATGTAGACCCTGGAATTACATTATCAAGCCAAAGTGTATAGGAAATGTATGTTAATCTTTCCTCTTCAGTATATGAAGTCATAAATGATCCTCATGCTTAATAAATAGTTGTAGTTATTACACATGATAGGAGGCCAGATTGCACCATTCTTCCTCATAATGCACAGTATCTTCATTTTCAAGTGGCTCTACTGAAATTAATATTGCTATATGGAGAACAAGTTATGGCTCAAAATGAAGAAGCCTAAAAAATATTTCGTTTTGGGTTTTGCACAATAATCATAGTACCTCCTACAATAATCCAGTAACACTCTACCTTTCCAACAACAAGGCTCTGCCTGGATGCATATATCAAAATAGGGAAATGCAAGATTATACAACCTCTGGATTACATTCAGCGTGCTTGCACTTGCTTTCATAGACAAGTGAGTGCAAAAAGATTACCCAGATATGTATACTTGCAAGTATTCAAAGCTGTTGGCAAGATTTAGGCTTAATGGCGGTGATGAGGTATTTCTTTTACTTTTTCAATATCAAAAACTTAAGCCTTTCATTTCTTTTGCTATTAAACACTATAACTTCTTTAAAGCCCTCTCTCCATTTTTCTCTTTTTGCCACTTTATATGCACTCTTCTTCATGTCTTACTGTGTTTAACATTCCTTCAAACATTGTCTTTCGTCCCCAGAATTGTTTGAGTCTGAAAGGACCTTTGCTGGGTCATCTATCCATTTCACCCCTCCTGTGTCATGTTACTTCTTTTAATTTGTTTGGTCCAAAACCATCTCTAATAGATGAGTAGTTATTTCACCTTGAATACCTCTGGAGACAGTGACTCTCTAACATCCTTTGGCAGTTTGCTTCATTGTCTATCTGTTTTTATAGTTTCAAAGTTTTTCATAATATTTAACCTACATTTTCCTTGCAACAGCTCAAGCATATTACTCTGTCTTGGGTGACTAATGAGAATAATTTCCCTTGTCCCTTTGCATATCTGTAGAGAGTTATCATGTTTTCCCAAGTCTTCTTTTCTTTAGATTGAACATCCCACTTATCTTATTAACCTTTTTCTCCCCTCACAGATCTTACTTTCCAAACCTTCTATCATTTTCTTGATCTTTCTTTTCTTCATTTCATGTCCCATTGCTCAAATGATAAAAGGAGAAGACAAAAGCCAAGGAAAACTGTAGGCAAGCTTTTGAAAACAAAGAACAAAATAAGAATTTGTTTTAATTCACACTCAAAAATACAAGTACAAAGAATAAAATATCCAACTGAAAATCACCACTGGGGGGGCTGATGTGTGCACACATGCAGGCTGTGTGCGTAATTGTATGACTGTTCAAATCCTTTGGAAAATAGTGTGGCTGCATGTCAAGATCTAAAGCAAAAGGACTGAGATTTCAAAACAGAAATACAGATTCAAACAATCCCTTGCCTATTGAAATAATTCGTCCTTGCCTCAGCTGCAGGTCTCGTTTGATTTTTTTTAAGCGGTAGTTTTGATGCTTTTGCTTCACAGCACTACAAAACAAAGTAAAGAGAACTTTCTGAAAGTAGTGAAGAACTAATTTAGTCACGTCTGACTTGGGATATTAGGACAATACAGCTCTGCTAGTGTTCGATCTTTAAGAACACAAGAGCTGCGATACCAGGTCAGAACAAAAGCCCACAACAGTGTCCCTGGCACTGGCCAGCAGCAGGTGAATATAAGAAGCAGAACACATTGTACTGACAGGGTCTGGGCGCCAAATGTTTTAACTCAGAAGAATTTAATTTAAAATGGTTTCATTGTTCAGTTTGACCTCTGTAATTGGTTTGTTCCCTGTTTCATGGAGCTCATCCCTCTCGCTCCCTTGTGCAAAACTGACTTCCACAGGAACTCTGCTGGCACCATATGAATCAGTTTCAATTAAAAACATTACCAGTGATGATGTTTAACTTGCCAAGAGAGATGATAAGTACCAATTTGAATCAGCATGTTTCACTCCTGAAACAAAGGCGAGTTTTCTGTGACACAAACTGGGAAAGATAGCAGACGCATTGCTGTTCTTTACTCTGTTTAGGATTACTTGGGAGGATTAATTTTCTTCTTTTCCCCCTCCCCCAGCCTCCCTCAGTCCCCAGAAGAGTCTCGTGTCAAAGACAGAAGAAACTGGAGTGTTATCACTACAGGGGACTCGTCTAAAAAGTAATTAAACTGCTCAACCAGAACTCTTATTACCATTTTCCTTCACAACTTCATCCAGAAAACACAAAGAGTGAACTGAAAGATAAAACATCAGAAACATCTCATGATGCTGTTACATTCTTATGCTAGATATTATTTCACTTATATCTAAGGCATGTGTGAGGAAATACCACTATTCGAGGATCACCACTCTTATTACAGGAGTCGTTAAAAGCTGCTGGCTCATTGCAAAGATGTGGCAGTTTTCTCATCAAGTGCACCACACTGGTGGCACAGTCCTATGGTGGATTCTTCAAGTGAGACCAGAGACTTTCCTCTGTGCTCCGGTGGTTTAGGGCTAGACTGAACTCCGTGCCCAATTCAGTTTGCATGAATAACTGCTCACTATGGCTTGCTAGGGGCTCATTTTCTTTTCCAGAACTGTTAATGACAGGTGCGTTATAATAGAAATTTTGAATAATATTCTTTTTGGAATAAAAAGTATGAACCACACACACAAAAAATCGTTTAATAGAATTCATTGATTTAGCTTTAGGAGAAAAACCCGATCTGAGTTATTAATGGATAGATTCCACTTTCAAAGTGTAGCTCAACCTTTACGGTTGTAGCTGTGCTTTATGCAGTAATATATCTCCCTTCTTACCACCTCTGAGCTGACTGCTAACATGGTCACCAGGATGGAATATGACTGACGAGATGAAGTGTTTTGAGTGTTTATATTTCAAAATGTAAACAAACTCAAACTTGCTACTCTGTGTTAGGGAATATTAGAGCTGTCATTCCTGCTATATTAAAGCCAGAAGAAAAGGGCGTCTCTTGTTCTCTGTTTCCAATTCTAGCTCCCAAGAAATGTCTCTCTCAGATACTCCCCATTGCTTCCTGATGGAAGCTGCAAAAAGATTTCATTTGCCATGGGCATTTTTGCGTGTGTCAGTCAGGTGGCCAGACAGTGGTACTGACTGGGTGATGGGACAGTGCAGATTATTCACTCCCTTCTTACCCCCAGCCCACAGCCTAGTGCCGTGCTGTTCCTGCACTCACCTCCACTCTTCCCTCCTCCTTCCCCTCTGTTGGGCAGAGATAAAAGTTGGGTAGCCCTGCTCTGACAGGACAAAGGTAGGGATCTCACTCCTTTTCCATTCATTTTATTAGTGCCTAATGGAAATGTACTAAGCTTGAAGAAGTCCTTTTTAACACTTTGTGACTATCGACTTACGCAAAAAGTTAATGAATACAGCAAATGCTCACATGCGCTTTGAACAAGTTGGTGTGGAAGTGGCCCATGACTCAGAAGGATAGGATCTTTTACACATTTGCTGGCTTTTCCATAAAACAGGTTGGAATAGCAAAACAATTGCGATGGGGAGCGGAGGGCTTTGAAGAGAAAAATTGTGGGGTGGGTGACCCAGAGTACATGAAGCAACTAAGCTGTCAGATGTGTTGCCTAAGTTTTATAAGAAAATTGAATCGTTAAATATTTCTAGGGAGTGACAGTGATTCAATTTTGAGGATGGGGAACAGGTCTTGCTCCCGCACAAACTTAAGAAGCAGGTCAGTTGACTGTGATTTCTGCCTTCTCAAATAGTTGAGAGCGAAGCCATGAGTACAGCCTGCCATGCTGTGGCAGTCTTCAGCTGAAAGGTAGTTCCTGGGGTTCATTTTCGTTGATCCCGGATTAAAGAAGCATCCAACTCAGTTACCAAAGCCTAAATCTTTACCAAATCATCAATAATTCCCTTAGACCTGCACCTTTCCTGTCTCTGACTAAAGAGAAACTTGGCACATCATGGTCTCTGACCTCCAAGTCAGTATAAAGGATGTAACAGATTGTCTCTTTTTCTATGTATACAGTCCCCATCAAAGCACTTCACAGATATCAGTGTCCGTAGTAATTATAGAAGTGCCATCTCCAAATGATGTTCAGCCTCATTCATTTCACAGTAAGTCTGGTCTTTTTTGCCTTCAAATTTTATCTTAAATTAGACTGTTTTGTAAGTGTGGGAGAAATTACTAGTGACAAATGTGACATGTAATACAATTGTTTAATCTGTTTTCCAAAAGCGAGCTCAAGACACTCAGATATTATTCATACATACTTGTAAATGGTTTGAATGATTTTTCTTTTGAAGTTACTTGTTTGTTTACTGTTACTTACACTTATTTATAATGGGTTCCCTTCCACCCATCTGTCAGCTGAAAGGAACCTCAAAACAGGTGCTTTCTCTGACTTTGAGCTCCTTTTGTAATGCCAGAGTGGTGAAAAGAGGTCTTAAGGTAAATGACAATAAAGTGCTACCTCTATTTGCGGTTCATCATTCACTATTTCTTATTTGTATTCTGTGACTTGTCAAATGTATTGTTTCTTCTCAATGAATGAGGAATTAGAAGGTTTGAAGCAGGAGAAGAACAAAGGTGTCGAGTAAATAAAACACTTCTGTTTTGTCACTCACCCTAAAATGGAGGTGGAAATTGGCATGTTCAAAGTAAGTGCTAAACCAGAAAGGAGCAGCAGGGTAGCCCATACAACAAAGCAGAGACTGAGACGTACTTTACATCAATTCCTGAAAGACAAGTGATGAGGAAAACTGTGCCCAACACTTGGGATAAATGAGAGGCAGAACTGAAGTAATCAGGAATGAATAAGTCCCATAATTACCATGGTTAACAATCCGTTCTATTCTCTTTCTCCCTTGGTCATACACTGTAAGTGAAAAGCTGGAAATCTGGAACCAGAGGAAACAGGGAAAGAGCTTTACCTGTATTACTGAAGCAGTGGGAAGAAAGGAAGATTCATTCTCATTCCTTGCCCCTATTGAAATGAAAATGGACCCTTAATATTGCACTGATGACAAGCATACTGAAGAAAGAACATTTGAATAGTTCTACCACCTTTATTATAGCGAATATAAGTTTTTTTTTTCCTTCTGTTGGAAAAAAAAATCATTAAGTAGAACTGAAAACAGTAAACTAAACGCTTAAACCTCAAATTGCCTCTTTCTACTAACACGTCTTACAAGTTATAGTGCATTTGTTATTTGTAAAACAAAAAGATATCAAAAAGATTTCCAACAAAAATAGATTAGCAATGATTCCAAACACTAAAAATTCCTCTTTCTTTTTTTCTTTTCCAAGAAAGCCATTTCAGGATTAAATTGTACCCAAAGGGCTTGCAATTTTATGAATAGCAGAGGAAGCTATACTAAAGAGAGATGATTTTCATCCATTCTGTACTTGTATATAATAGCTTTATTTATAGAACCTTTATGGGGTACTGACACAGTCTACTTCACAACAGTTGTACTTTCGTGGTAGACACTGATATAAGGCCTTCAAAAATTATATCACTACAGAGCACTTGGAAGGTACCAATGACTATCTCTACTCTTCACTTTAGAGAACTGATTATCATTAACTTCCTGTCTTATTCTTTTTTTGCTGTTATCTTTTGAAGGTGGTCAAAGTACTTTTGGAACCCATGATGCATAGCAGCATTTCTGATAAGCACAGTTTCCTTAAGAACATTCATACAGAGGGTTCAAGTGACAAACAAGAAATTGCCCATCTCAGCAACAGACTATCTAATAAAGTGGTTTTGGTTCAGTGGATTTGAATAGGAAGAAGTGGCACTATCCAGACTGCCTAAACTAGAACGAAACCTCCACAATCATATAATCATACAATGCTGTATTGTGCTAAAAGCAATGTAAGTTCGGCATTCTGTTAGAGCAAATATCTACTGATAGCTTTTTTCAAAATATCTAAGGGGGTGGCTTTAACTCTTTCATCACACATTTACGGTATGTTTTCCACTTAAATAATGCTGCAATGTCATCAGTGCACTCTCTACACACCAGCTCTAGGAAAAAAAGAGGAAGCTACTAAGAGAAGTCTTCTCTTCAGACCCTGTTCTACAGTGTGGTAAGATAACATAGTTGTGCTGGTTTTGGCTGGGATTGAGTTAATTTTCTTTATAGTAGCTAGTATGAGGCTATGTTTTGGATTTGCGCTGAAAACAGTGTTGATAATACAGGGATGTTTTCGTTCCTGCTGAGCAGTGCTTACACAGGGTCAAGGCCTTTTCTGCTTCTCACCCCACCCCACCAGCGAGTAGGCTGGGGGTGCACAAGAAGTTGGGAGGGGACCCAGCTGGGACAGCTGAGCCAAACTGACCAAAGGGCTATTCCATACCATATGACATCATGCTTAGCATATAAAGCTGGGGGAAGAAGAAGGAAGGGGGGGGGAACGTTCAGAGTGATGGTGTTTTGTCTTCCCAAGTAACCATTATGGGTGATGGAGCCCTGCTTTCCTGGAGATGGCTGAACACCTGCCTGCCCATGGGAAGTAGTGAATGAATTGGTTGTTTTGCTTTGCTTGTGTGCACAGCTTTTGCTTTCCCTATTAAACTGTCTTTATCTCAACCCACGAGTTTTCTCGCTTTTACCCTTCTGATTCTCTCCTCCATCCCACTGTGGGAGAGTGAGTGAGAGGCTGTGTGGTGCTTAGTTGCTGGCTGGGGTTAAACCACGACAATAGTGATGTCCAAAAGTGTTTGTAGCTATCAAAATAAAATTGGGCTTTCTTTTCTGTTATGCATGAAGTTTCCAGTTTCTTTACTAATGCAATCTTCCCCTCATTTCACATCCTGAGCTCATGACTCACTTCCATTTGGGAGTTTCACCTCTGCAGCTGAGCTTGGATTGGTCTCATGTTCTCATACATGCTAGCTGAGGTAGCAACCCTTTAACTTGGAGCCACTGTCTTAGAAGAGTATTCTGATGTTGATCTCAAACATAGTTCTGCACCTCTCCCTCATAAATACCAACATTGAAGGGTCTACAGAAATTCATCCAAACAGTTCTTTTCACTGGTCTTCCATTATATGAACACTCAGCTACTTTAGCATTTGTAACTCAAACTAGGCAACTCCCCATTCACACGCGGCAAAAAGAATGAGCTGAGGCCTGTGCATGAACCAAGTGCCTGCCCTTTGGCACTCCCACTGCAGTGAGATAGAACCTTAGAGCCTGTGTTTGTTGCCTGCCCTTTGGCACTCCCACTGCAGTGAGATAGAACCTTAGAGCCTGTGTTTGTTACTACAAATTTTGGGGGAAACCTATAATAGCTGTTCAATTCAATTTCAGTATGCTGGTGAAAATATCTAAGAAATTTGGGAGCCCAAGCAGCAGTAAAAGTATGATAAGGTTACAAAGCCTTTTGGACATTCCTGTTTTGATTTTGAATGAGACCTTAAACACCAAAGAACATAGGATTTGGAATCTGACTTGGCCAAGCCTTTCGGCACATGCATAACTTTTAGTATGTAAGTACTTTTATATACTTCATTAGAATAAAGTCAACCGGATGCCCTATGCAGAGGTACATCAAAGTTAAAGACATGCATTTTTCATCTCAGAGACTGGAGTGTGCTAAAGCTTCTGTGCCAGCAATATGTCTAAATTGTGAAAAAGAAATGGATGGGAGCAGTACACACCCTGGCCACCACCCAGCAAGAGCTGGGATGTACCAGGATATACCCTTGGTCCTGAGAGCAAGGATGTGTTTCTGAACCTACCAGTTAAACAGAAAAGAAGCACCTTACTGAAAATGGGCCAGCCGATTCAGGAAGGATCATTTGGTGTTGAACAATTCTAATATTGAAAAAAAACATAGTGAGGAGGTAAAAAAACAAAACAAAACAAAAACCTAGAATAAATGCTTTCGTGATAGAACTACAGTAAAATAACACTTGAGATGATTTTTTTTTTTAAAGTCACTTGAATGAAACTGGATCAGGAGGATAAGGTATTAAAATCATTCCTTATGTAAACAATTATTCTCTATTGTTTATACAGACCACTAGGAATGTCAGAAGTCAGACTGAAAAAATGAGTAAACCTCATTTCAGAAGCAAATGCAAACTGACATATAGACCTCTGGCACAAGGTCAAGAGAACTATCGTTTGTTGTCTTCAGACTAAAGGAAATCCCTGCTTTCCACTGAATAACAGGTCAGACTTCTGCTCAGTGTCCCTGTGCTGAAATGAACTAATCATGCAGGTATAGGTGAAGAAGTGGCAATAAAATAATAAAGAACATATACCCATCAAATGAAACAAAAGCCCTTCAGCAACAGTCATTCGAAATGTCTGTTTGTAAAAAAAAAATTGTACTTGGAACTGAAATGCCACCTCCAAAGAATTAAGGTTTCTTCTTTTCAAACTTTCACAGGTAGTAGGATCAATGCCTCCATAGGTTCAGGTTTGCTGAGAAACACTTTTAGAGTTAAGTTGATTTTCTATTCCTATAAAAGCCTACTTTTTGACATAATACTGAACACAAGATCTAGCAGTGGATACATGTATACATGTATGTAGAAGGATCTAGTTTCAGTAACATCCACAGCTCAAATGGGGAAGAAACTTGGTAGTCTTTGTTAAAACAATTATTCAGAAGGGAATAATTGGTGCTCATTAAAAGCATTGGCCTGACTGTGCTGGAAAAGATGTAAACACAGGCAGGAATGCTGCGAGCCTTCCACGTTTGCCCCAAAGTGCCTTTGAGCTGACCTGGCAAGTATTTCAGTCTCCTTCCTTGGCCTGTCTTCTGAGATTGCCAGTTGGGGTACCAATTAGTGCCTCCTTGGCAGTGCTTTCATGTGACTTGTGCACCTCTCTAGCAGGCTGGGAGCTGAGGTGGAAGAAATGTGCTTAATAGGGATAGAGAGATAAGCTGAATGGAATGAGAGTGCCTCCTTTTAAATGTGAGCAGCTCAGCTAGTGTTGACCCACATGGACGTCTACAACAATCACCTGTCATGGCTGTTACTACCCTACAGCTAATTACCAAAGCTTAGATTTCTATTTTTTTCAAGTTCTAGATTGCAAACACTAATTTTCAGTTACCCATACATTGTCTGCCTCCAGCACTGTAAATATCCTTCTATGCCAAACAGTGAAAAACATAGTTGAAAAGCAGTGTGAGGAACACGCTTCCTTTTTATGTCACTCCATTTACTTCTCACCTCTAAACCTAATCTTTTTCCTGAAAGAGGACAGGAAGATGATTTTTGCTGAAATTGAATTCAGTGGCTCCTTCATTGCACAATTTAATTACTGTTCACATGATTTAATAGACACAGGACTCATAAAACTGATTTATTATACTATTATTCTGTTGTGATTACAGAAGGTGTGGGTATATTCCTGAAGTCTGAAAATTTAAGATAAGTTTGGATATCAACTCCTTTACTGAGCGTGACAAATGCAGAGAGTTTTTGTTTCGGCAGTGAAATGCTGTTCCATGATAATATTTCCTACCTTAGTGTTTTACACAGCCTGTGATATTTTGCCATAATAATTGTATTACCAGCCTGTTATTTACAGCACAGTATTCATGGAGTTAAAGCCACTACAAGACCTGTACATTTCACTCTTAACTCTTGAGAAAAACATAATGCACCCAAATTAATAAAAATATAGGTGTACAACGCCAACAAGTTGGTGGTCTCTGTCAAGTTGCTGGTGCACAAGTTGCCACATTAAATAACACCACCAATAACAACAACTCTGTTGCAAACCCTAGCTGAGACGCCAAAGATTTAATGAATGTGGGGGAGGTTACCCTGAGACTAGGATAAGACAATTTTCAAGGAATTAGAGGGGGGAAGTTTCCATTACTGTTGTTATCCTGTAAATAAAGACAGGGCTGGAGTCTGAAGGGCTGTCAGCTTGACACCTTTCCTGCACTTTCACTGAGTTCTGAATTGAGGTTATTTATTTTTAAGTCATACATGTGGCTAAGATTTCATTGCAGAATATTTTAACCAGAGAGTATTTTGTAAACATAAAAGAAACAAGAGAAGAAAAGATGCCTTGTCCTGGTATAAATCAAGTGTAGTAGTGAACAAAATGTGAAATTAAAAGTTACAAATATGCAGGGAGCCAGAGTTTTCAAGAAACAAAAACCATCAAGAAATAAGTAACTTCTAGGGCTGTTATTGTTAGAAGAAGCCTAAAAAGGAGAGTAGGAGGTATAAAAAGGTGTAAAAGTTATCAGGTAAAAAAAGAAACACATATAAAAGTTAGCAGAACATTTAGAATAGTATATCCACGTTAATCCAGTAGAATGTTTAAGAGCTATCTAGTTTCCCAATCAAACAATCTTTTACAATTATTGGAATTATTTATACAGTTAGGGAGGCATGCAGGCATTGACTGTCTATAGACAAGATCACTTGAAATAGCAACTGATAAGAAAAAAAATCTTGCTTGAAAAAGGCAGACAAACATTTGGGAACTTTCCTATTGTATTTCCAAGGTACTGTTCTCTTCTTATTAGAGATATGGTGATGCTTGAAGTCTTCCTTGCAACTGCACAACATGAAAGATTCAACGTCTCTTTGGACTGCGAAACCGTAAAACTTCCAAATCAGTTCTACCACCGAGTTACAAGCTGGGTTCACAACTAATCACTTATGATTACAGAAAGCACAAAAGGTAAGATCAGACGTAGGTCGACCAGTTCTTGCTTGTGCAATGGGCCGCTCAGGTAGGCCAGATTAGCCTGCCTAGTGTGAAGCCATTTCAGTTCAAAGCTGTGATGGATGGGGACATATTATGGATCAGTTTATGGTCCATCTGTGCTTATTAATGACAAAGGTATAGTAAGTAAATTACTTATGCCGTGCAAATTATCTTGGTAATGGTAATTGCCCCAAGTTAAATGGAAGGACTAAGATTATAATTCTGGGAATAACTAATTTTCAGTTTCCTGGTCACACATGCACACTATTTCAGTAAAGCAAAAATGGGAATTGTTCAGAAAAATGAAAATATCTTTGTTTTCCAGGCATGAAAAATGAACACAGAACAAAATCATTTTGTGTCATCCCCAATATTTCACCTCCTTTTTCTTCATTAATATCATACAGAATTGTCCTCAGAACATTTTCTTTTTGAAATGCTAAAGTTCAAATATTCTTGATTTTTTTTTTAAATGTTGTCAAAACTATTACCCAAATCACCACAAACTTTTGTTCAGGAAAAGGACCTCAAATCTTGGAGGACAAAGTTCCCATGCTTAATGGTTCCTATAGTTACATCCCTCCACACAGGGAGACTTTAGAGGGTCTCTCTGAAGTGTTTCATTAAGTTTGATCATATGGCAAGTGTCTGTGACTACCACAGAACATCCTACAATGCCTAGGCTTTTGAATGCCCCCCTGTGCAGTTAAAGACAGTTGCAACTTACAATTTAAATGTATTCTGTAAAGTTGTTCTTTCACTCGCATGTCCTCATCAAGAGCTCCTTGCATCTGTGCCCCACACACAAAAGGATGCAGAAACCTTACGAAGAATGACACCAAAAAATCCTGAGCTGAGATACATGTGCTTTCTGAGCTGTTAAAGGTAAAAAGATAACTTGGGGTGAGACAGGAGAATACAGAGAGAGAGCTACTGGATGACAGTGAATGACTTCACCTCTGCGGTGGTACTTTCCCTAATAGCAACAAGCTTGTTTCGTAAAAGAAGATACCTTCTGACTGATAAACAGAGATATTATTCATTCTTCACTATTCCTTTTAGAATTTCAGAAACCTTCATTATGATCAGGATAGTTACGTTAGGCACAGTTAAAAATACATGGAGAGATATGGAGGCTATTCACAGTTTAACTTCAGCCTAATGAGCTTAATTATATGGATAAATTAGAAATCACAGCCTAGCAAAGCTACGCTCTCGTTCTCTCTCTCTCAGGGGATGACAGAGCACTCAGCAGATCCCACTTACACAGTCAATGGGGTTTACATGCCAATTCTCCGAACTGAAGAGCTTCACACTAAAGTCAGTGAGACTGCACACAGGTCCAGAGGCATGTATGTATTGGTCAGCATCCAAGACAAGGGTAAGGCTTAAAGGCAAATGCCAGCTAGAAGCAGGCTTTATTTCTGTTTACAACTGGCAATACCTGATGGAAGAAGTCTAACAGTAGAGCTATGCTTTGCTCAGAAAATTAGTCTATCTTTTTCTGGCAAGAGTATTTTTCAGAGAGGAAGCTATGTCTTTACTAGAATCATTTATTGGAAAACACTGTTTTAAATTATGAGAAAATGGGACAGTAACTGAAAGTAATTAAAAATACAGGGGAAGAAGCTTAAAGTGCTATATGAAGCCACACTGGCGAGTTACATGCATAGTTTGACTGTGCTGAGATACAAATAAATATAGAGAGTGACACTTTTGCTAAAGTTAGGACTTTCAAAGGCTCCCTAAGGCAGCTGACTTTCAGTAAGCCTAGGACAGTTCAACACCCTCAAACACTTTTTAAAATTCCGTCTTAAACAAACCAGTAAACATAATTTGAAGGAGAAATCCTGATACCACTATTCTTTTCAATATTCCACTCTTAGCATCTCATCTTTAAAACACTCACTTTTGGATTGTGCAGAAGGGAACTACTGTCACTAGGAGGTTGATCTCTGTCAGGGGTACACATAGTGGAGCTGTGAATAGAGTCTGAATAAGCAGGAAAAACAGTAGTCTACAACAGAGATACCTGGGCTCCTGACTGTGACCCAAGGAAAGCCACCTTTGTTGCATTCATAAGTTAACATACTAGGGCTATTGATTTACATTCACTTTAGTACTCATTTTAGCCCTGGTTTGCATATCTGCTCCAGCTACCACACAGAGTTGCTGTTTCAAAGAGAACTCAGTCCTGTTTTCCTTTGTGTGCATGTGCAAAATGTCACATGCAAATAGATAGATAAACTACATTTTGGTCACCCGGATGGGCTTTGGCACGTGTATATATTTTATCACTAGCGCAAGCAGATGACAATGCTTAAAACTTACCCAGGGCAGTGTAACATGCTCTGGGGTTTTACCCTTCTCTGAAACAGGTGACCCACAAAAGATATTTTTGAGCATGCTACGGGTTTTGTCTAAGGGTGTATCTGGGCAGTATTTTGCAGTAATGTGCAAGCTTGCTCTTTTTTTTTTTTTCTCCAAGTAAATATAAGCTCACTCTGCAGTATTATAATCTGGTCTGACAACATGCAGACTGTTAGTATGGGCCTGAGCCTAAAACAACATAACTAGCTTCCTAACAGGATCTGATAGTTCACGACCAACACCAGGCCAGCAGGAGCTGTACAATTGCAAGATTACAGCCGAATCCCACCCGACCCACACAGAGCTCACACAGACAAAGCCTGTATCCACCTCCTAAATATCCTGTTGGCAAAGCCTGAGAGACTCAGGCTGCGATTGAATGATGTAGCCAACTCATCTTTAAGGTAGCTGGTACTAGATCAAAAATGCTGCAGCCGCATGACAGAAAATGCTTCTCCGTCACTCTGTCAGCCTTGCGAGTGTAAACTCACTTTGTCATCTCATATTTGCTCAGAACATTTGGGTACATACTGGCAGGCTTTTTGCTGGATCACAAGACTTCTGCCTTCCCATAGCAAGCATAAATCTGATATAAAAGCATAAAAATGGCATATGCTGCATTTCACGTCCTTTGACTAATCTGACAAAACAATTGTGAGCTCATTCCTGCGCTGATTCAAATTTCTAATGCTGGACGATCCAACAGTGTACCATTCAGTATTAAAGACTGCAGAGCCTTGTCTCACCCTCAGGGTTAGATTTTTCAAAGGGGCTCTGTGTTCTCCTAATTCTGCAATAGGTGAAGTCAGTAGGAATTTTACTACTAACATCACGGCAGATAACTTTTGCAAATTCTAAGCTTTTGCCCCTTAATATATTGGATTCAAACCCCACTGTTAACTCTAGTGGAGTTCATTACATGCAAAATTAAGTACTCTCTAAAAGGCTGCATTTTGAACAGCAGGCATCAAATATGAATATAGCCAAAAGCTGAACTGACAGAAAAACGCATTTTCCTTTCCAAATAAACTACTGTTTAGCCCTTAGTTTCTACATTTAATGTAAAAGAATAAGTCTACACAGCAAGTAATATGGCTGACCACTAGTAATAGGACTCACTATGCTGGTTTAGAGAGCAGGGCTCCCCAGACATTGCACGGAGGGAGCTAGGCCCCTCAAAATTACATCCATAACAACCAGCATGGGTGTGTAGCCAGATCTAAGCTGAAAAGAAGGAAACTCATATGAAAGGGTATGTCTTAAACCCAGCTCATCTCTGAGGCTTGCTTCCTTTATTACAAGCGCTCGCTACACAGCCTTGCATCTCCTCCTGGAGGTTAGTACCGAAGCCTAGAACAAGTGATCCTTTCTTCTAACAAGGTGGTGACAATGGAGCTTTCGCCATCCTTCCCTGGTATGCTCAGTGGCTAGCGCATGAAGTCAGGGAGTACTAAATTCAGACCCTTCCACTGACTAGAAGATTCACCTCTAAAGAAATTCACTTCACAGGGTATTCTGGTGTGAAGCAGATGTTTTCAAATAACTTTGATTCAGTTTGGAAGAACATGCAAAAATTCCCTGGTAGGGTGGGTTGGGGCTGTATGAGCACACAGCAAGCACCCCTGTCTGCATAAAGGCCTCCCTGAGAAGGAAAGTCCCAATTTATACTTCCTGCTGCATTTACATTTTCTGGTTTTGTATATTGTCTATTCTGTACTAAACAGCCTCCGAAAAGAATCACCAATTGCACAGATGTTTTTAAATGTACTTTGACTCATTTTTCTTTCTCTGGTCTCAGTTTAATAAATCTGTCACCACAGTTTGTAAGTGTTCATTCTATTTCTGTAGTTTCATTTTCTCTATTCATATTCTTTTTCACATATGTGTAGTAATCGCTTGACACACACACATTGGCAGTTAATCTATAAATATTTGCTCTGGGAAAAATGATGAAGAATTTCTGTTTCCTTTCAGAAGCTGAGGTTGGTTTGTTCTTGTTTTTGTTTTCTTTAAGCATGCATGGGAATCTCTTTCACAGTTTTTCAAAATCCTATTTGGTTTTCAATATAATGTCATGGGTTTGACTGTATCTGGCAACATCAAAGCCTACAAAGCTGGGTACAGGGGAAAAGGATTTGCCTTCTTGGAGTGCTTCCTGGAAGACAAAATTCTTATTTCCAGTTCTGTTCTTCTAAACTCCTTACCTGCCATCATTAAATAAGTCAGCGGCAGGAAGTAAATGAGATCCTAACTCCTTTATCTTTAGATCTAGCTACTGAATTTGGGAAAAAAAAAAAAAACCAAAACTTGAAGCAAGACAGAATATGTCTTTTGAACTGTATTCTAAATGTATATAGCAATATTTATCTCTGATAAATTAAAATAGAGATAAGAAGGCATATACATTAGCTACACTAACTGACCAATCTCTTTAGAGGCTTATAGTACCCTTACAGTGTGCCCACATTAGCATTTTAGGAGCGCATCATTAAGTGTGTAGCCTGAAAAAATCTTCATTTTTTGTGCTTTGATTTGCATCATGGAGCTGCCTCCGAGCACAGGAATTTGATTCCTTTTATAGGAAGTCAAACTATGGGATGTACCCAAGAATATATACTTTGTGTGCTCCAGTTGCTAATGGACATTCAGTCAGTGGGATCAATCAGCAAGTGTGAAGCAAAAGTCCACTGAAACAAAACCCAATGTAAAACATTGGTACATAGTACATAGTACAGTGTCGACGCCAGGACAAGACCACTAAATTTAACACCCTTACTGTGCTGTAGTACTTTGTAGAGCAACATAGCTTTATGAATCTCTGAATCTTCTCCAGAAGAGCCCTTCTTTCTGCTCTGAATGAAAATGAATGAGCAATCTTAGGCAGCTAACCCAAATACAGAAGACTTGGGCGGTAAGAATATCTCCCATCATTTTCAGGTCCCGCTCAACCTGCATCAGGTTTTACAGCACTACATGGCAAAGTGCTATTTAGATACAAGACCTGACAAATTAAAGTTCTCTCAAAACAGGTGACTCTACTATTTCACTCATGAAGGTACAATTCAATTATTCATCTCAAGATAAATGATGGAGGACATTTCACTTCTCATTAGGCTGCATGTAGTTATCCAGCAGAATACACTGCAAGGAGAGCACCTGCTAGAAGTCCTGAAGATTCTTTTTTTAAAAGGCAAGATAATTTAATAATCAGTAGTAGGAATTTCATTTGTTAGTTAATTAATGTTAATATTGTCAGATTTTATAGTTTAAGGAATAATTTCTCTCCATGGAGGCCAGAATACTTCAGAGGGGACTGAAACATTCCTCATGGGCTTGGTGTTACTCTTCATATTGGAGCACAGGTTGGAGGCTGGCTTACTTTTTTCCATAGCTGTTCTCTAAAGTCAGAGACAGGATGATGGAGCTGATGGAGAACTACAGTGTGAAAACACTAAGATTTTAAAACAACATAATTTTTATTCTCCTCTCAACCAACATTCGGTTTCCTAGGTCATTATCTGTTAGCTTCTGAGTTGTTTATACACACAAATTACTATCAGCTTGTAACATTTTACATCATTTTTCAATTGCAACAGGGCGGCTAAATAATCTTTTAACTGGAGAATATACTCTGGTTTTCTTTAAAGACTCAAATGGTTTCACAGCATATAGCTAATGAGCTATCTAAAACTGTATCAGTGAAAAGAGCTCATTGTGATGTGCCTTATTCTATCTGTAAAGGAGTCTTTAAAGCTCTGATCACTATCTCTGTACCATGCACAAACAAAAGGAGATATTGGCATCAGGCAACAAGCAAAGTATAAAGTTGAAATGTTAGAGAAAAATAATTAATTGATGCATGGATTTCTCAAGGAGATGGCTACTGCTTGAAGAAGCAAGAAATCCTCTATCATGAAGAAAAAAAAACAAACCTAAAAGCCATTTAAGTCCAGATAGAATGCAATGGCACCAAAAGATTGAAAAAGCTGCTTCTTAGCCTCATTTCTACAATAGACAAGTGCACTTCTCACTGCTCTCCTCTTAACATACTCACCAGTAAAGGATGGAAAGAACTAGTTCATCACTATCATAAATTTCCCAATTTTAAGAAACAACTCTTGTTGGTGAATGTAGATACTTTGTGTTTGATGTTCTCATTCCACTACTCTTCTTACTATGGTATGCAGCTGTCTACTTCTTCTGTTTTATGGATTGGCATTGGGAATTTTACCTTTCAGATAGCAGGAACATGATGGAAAATTATTTATTGCTTATCAAACAGCTAAGGTAATTTAGAATCCCCAGATAAGGGGAGGAATTCCTGCAGTCCTTCCAGAAAGATCCTGGAATTGTTGAAACATTTAAATAAGAATCACCAAATTTCCAGCCAGCTTGCACAGACCAATCACTGTAAAAAGAACACAGACCAATATTAAAGCGGGATGTCCTTCCACTTAGATGGTTATGTATTGGAACATATATGTAGGCTTGGTATGACGGTTTTAAGAGAGTCATAAGTAGCCATCACCTCACATTCAAATAGTAGTTTGAAGCATCTTAACTCATTCTATGCCTTGTTGTTCATCATATTCCTATTTCTTTTGAGAGTTCCTTATTTATCTGTTGTTGACGATGTTGATGGTAGACAATTCAAATCCCCAAGGTCATGGGAGTGCCCTTTGCCCTTTTTGCTGACTCTTCCATGCATTACAAGAAAATACTCAAAGGGTTAAGCTGAATTTGTGTGGATCATCAGTGACATCCAGTGGCTACTTAGGTGATCACAGGTGTGCGATGCCAAGCCAGGCTCCCACTGTAGTAGAGTGATATGAACTGAAGAGGACGTTAACTAGCTGCCTACGTTCTTTGTCCGAGTTGATCCCTTACTCTGTGAAAAATTATAATTATGCATTTATTTTGCAACATTATTATATTCAACTGTGTATTTTACTTCTGCGGAACCCAGTTCTTCCAAGTGTACCTTGTCCATAACTTCACCACAAGTACAGAATGGAATTGCCCAGGAGACATCCCTTATGTCAAGAGCATATAACCAAGCAAAAAGGACAATATCATGGGGGGGAGAGGGGAGGGAAAGAAAAAGAAAACAACGTTAAAGGTTTTAGACCCCTTTCTATAACCCCACCACTCTAAATCACACTAAATTACTACATGGTGAACTGGAACACCAGCACTGAAACAGAAAGCATGGATGGTTTCTATTTTGTTATTTCAGGAAATTTTATTCAGTCCATGTCTTAAATCTCTTCTTCTGGTCATAACCAATGAGACATCTTCCAGTTTTAGTCCTAAAATGAAAACCAAAATGATCTAATCAATTCTCTATCACAATATGATCCATTTTGGGTTGGGTTTTTTCCTGTCTTAAACAAAAAACAGCTGCTTTGAAATCTTTTTCTGTCTTTCCTAATTTCTGTTTCAGTCTCATTCTATGTGTACTGGGCTGTCTTCTCATATCTGCATGCTATTCCCAGGTAGTCCTCACACAGTTAGAGGTTGTCAGTTATAACCATGGCTGTATTGTCCTTGATAACTTCTCAAGCTCTGCTGGAACTTTAAAACTTTCTTCTAGCTATACAGATTAGCTCACGCTTTCCACCTGTACTGTATATATTTATGAGTCATGTGAATAGGGTGCAAGTCTCTGCTTCTCCTTGGTGGCCTGTCTGTGTACAGAGATTTATAAGTCTATTATAGGCTTCAGCTAAGGAACCTTCTTGTCTACGCAATAGCCACCACGAAATAGGGACATTGCATTGTATACACCAAGCAAAACACAAGACTTGTCCAGCTCACCTATCCTCTGAATTAAAACCATATTTTGTTGCCTTCTTGATTGTTCAACATAAAAAAAGGAAAAAAAACCCCACACCTTGGTACCATAAGTAATTCACTAGCCAGTTCTCTAAATAATCATCACTAACATTTATATAAATCACTTCAATGCTCAGCAGCATAAAAAATGCAGAAATTTGGGTTATGACACACAAAATACTCTTCAAACCATACTAGTTATTTCAACCTCGTCCATGTTCAGTTATCAAAGGCCATGTATGTCAAAACATAAACACTTTATCCAACCAGGATCTCTTGTAATAAAGGCCAGATGCCAAACGTTGGTGTTTTAATATCTGGCCAACAGTCACTGAAATACAAATTATTATATCATTTTAATGCATAAAAATTTATTTATTCAAAACTAGAACATCATAAAGCAATGTATTTCAAATACAGCCATGAAATAATTTGTTTTCTTTCCGTGTACAAAATACTCCAAACACTGGTCCTTACAACTTAACCCAAAAGACAACGGGCAAATGCAGAAATACAGGGCAGCAAATGGAAATTATACTAATCAGCATGAATACTTTTCTTGTGACATGAATATTTATCTCTATTAATTTTCTGGTGCTGGCTGGGTATACCAAAAAAGTGTTTGTTCCCTCGGTTACAACAATGTATCTTCCCACTTCACAAATACAGAGTCAGTCTATAAAAAATTATTATAATGCTGAGATCTGATAAATTCTTCATCATCGGTGCAGTGCATAGTTCATGTATGTAACCAGATAAAGAAAAATTATTACATTGCTACACTAAAACAGAAGGTTAGAATATCTACTAAAATGGACAAAACAAAGGAAGACAGAAAATAATTCTGCATTTCTGTCAAGCGGTGTGATTATTTTAATATACTGACAGATAGCATTTTACTTTTAGTAGTAATGATTATCAAGATAATGGTTTAGTTCCTCCGCAGACCTAAGGGAGACAGTAAAAACTTTGACACATCTTTTAAAATATTAAACAATGCTATTTTGAAACTTAGGTTTAGCAATTGACTAAGTCATATAAATTCATCTGCAAAGCAGAACAGTCTGAGGGAAAGGAATACACACAGATCATTAAAACTAGGCATACATTTTTAAATATTTGCTGTCAGGCATTTATATCATATCTCTCAAGTTCTCCTAAATATTTGCTCTGAATTGATTCTAAAACCTAAACACCATCACCAGTACTGAATGAGACAAAAACAAAATTTGTTATGTAAAATAGATGGCACAACTTCAAATCACAATTGGAAACACTCTCAAAGGCTTTCAAGGGATGAAACAGCATCAGACGAGGGAACCTCAGGGATAGTTTACAAAGATGTCTGTTCTTCAATCACTCTTTAACTCGAGCAAAGTAAAATTTTGTGACTTTAGCCAAATGTAAAATACCTTTCATCCTAACAAAAGCAAGGCAAAATTCCCTCTTGTATACTTTTTTTCCTTTTTTCAAACATTAAGTAAGATATTTTGCTATAACAAAAGCAGTTCAAAACATGTACTTAGATGAAGTTCTCTGTAAAAACAGTGCATTAGTGACAAAACCCAGTTTTTTCAAGTGGAAAGAAAGCTAAAGATATGATTACTGTCTTCTGCACTCTCCATCTTACTGGGAAATGAGAGGATAATTGTAAAAATCTACTCTGAAGTTTCTAGAAGTTTTTGAGAAAAATGTGATGTTTCATTAATCAGGAAAATATATATTATATATATATATTTATATATTTTTTATATATATATTTATATATTTATATATTTATATATTTATATATTTATATATTATATATATAACTGGGTTTTTTTCCACCCAGGAAGGTATAGATTATTTTGCCATTGCAATTTATTCAAGCATATTGAGTTTTAAACTCACAGGAGTTCCATTTGTCCATTAATCTGATCTCCTCCGTAACATGGCCCGTCCATGTCACACACAGATTCCTACGTCTACAGTTAGTATTCATACATATTAAAGACCAGAATGTGCCTTCCTTACTGAGTTCATTAAAGTACAAGTCACCTGTACAAGTGACCCTCTTTGTGAGGAAAATTAAGATGGTACTCCAAGGGCTTGATTTACCATATTTCTCTAGTTTTATGTAACCAAATTCCTTCTATAAGGTCCTTTGTGAAAACAGAGGGCAGAATCTGCTGCCAAGAAAAGGAAAAACAATCTCTAATTTGTCTCCTATGCCTGACCCTTCTGCTGAGACATGCATTCATCTTCATTTACAGTACAGCTTAATATGCTGTAGTTTGACATCTTAGTGTCTGAGGCTACAGTGCAGTTTACTGTAACGCTAAAGTGGAAGTGAAAGAGGAAAAAATATCATTTTGTCACCAGATGGAAAGATGAGCAGAATGAGGTTTGATGAGATGCTTAATATGTGTGTTAGAGGACACTTAAAATGGCAGGTCTATTCCTTAATGTAACTATTTTCTTATAGGTATCCTCTACTTTTCGAAGGCAGACCTCAGGCCACATTCTACCATATCTTCTGAAAAACTGAATAGCAGCTAACTTTGAAATGAAACCCACCACCTTTGTGGTACGAGAAAGTAAGTAGAATCTGGTCCTTAATTAATTTGTTATCAAAATGATAAAAAACAAATTCAGAAAGTTGTTAATTGGTCAGTTGCCACCTACAGCAAGGATAATATCATGTAGACCTGATTCTTTCTTTCACCTTTTCTTTTTTTTTTTTTTTTTTTTACTTTTTTTACCCCTTACTCATTTTCACTCTTCATTGTATAAGCTCCTTATCTAGCCTCTCTATTTTCTATGTAATAGGGGAGAAGGTGAAGGTTCAACCTAATTTCTTGGTGATTATTATTTTTTGATAAAAGGTATTCTTTGGTACATAATAGAATAACCCAGACAGAGCCAATTATCTGTCTCACATTGAATAAGAAAATCTGCCATTTTGGTCAAGTTTTACACATTGAATGTTAATCACATTACTTTTCGAAAATCTAGTTAAAGTTGGTTTTTTTTTTTAATACAATTGATTCACCAGCCCTCCATTTCATTTGCTTTCTAATCTTGGTGTGACAGAAATCGCATGTATTTAGAAATTAAATAATTACCAGACAGAATGTTTGGAAGAACAGCAGAGACACAAATACCGATTCAGCACCTAACCCACTTTACCTTCACTGAAAGTTAAGTATTTGCTAACACTGAAGTTTCTCTTTGGATGCCACAATCGTTGTAGTGTATCTTGCTAAGCAGGGTGTAGTAAGAGTCAAAAACCTTGGGTTGGAACTGTATCTTTCTTAAGTCAACGTAAAGCCCACACGAGATTAAAATACTTTCATGCTTCTTATAAATATTTTTTACAAAGATATTTGGAATACTGTGAAGCCAAACTACATTAAAAGTGTGCCTAGCCTCTTGCATAGTGTAACTACAAGGAAATACATGTTTTCATTTAAGATGCTGAACTATATTTACATATTTCATAGCTTTCCACTGCAGATATAAAAAAAGGAAACAATTACAGCCTCGTAAGTCCACTTTATTATGTAAATAAATGTTGCATTATATTATTATTACATTACAACCAAAACAAAATATATTGGAAAGATTTAATCACCCTTGCTGTCTATAGATCAGAAAGCCAATGCATATCTATCAGGGATTAATTTTTCATGTATTCTGTTATTCAGACAAGGAGAAATTATTCTTGATCTGTTATTCTGCTTAATGGGGAAAATCAAAGTAATGATAACGCAGACTTTCGAAAGCATTAAGGCATCTGTGTGTCACTGAAATCAAAGAGAGTTAAACACTTGGTTTTTTTCTGAAGATTTGCATTTACATCCATTTTGACTTATTACCACAGAGACATTTACACTACGATGCAATTCTTTGTAGAAGTTGCCATTTCATTTTTGTTCACAGTCCTAAAGTTACTGCATTCACAAAAGAAAAATGTGTGGCTATAATTGACCGAAATGTAGAAAGTACACAATGTAATTAGTATACTCATCTGGGAAAGAAACTGATTTTAAGAGTCATTAAGATACACAAGGTTTCTCTATGGAAATAAGTCATCTCAGCTTCACTTTCAGCAAAAAATTAAAGACTCACCAGATAGTGTAGCCATTCAGAGATAGCGTCGGTTCAAAATGTTCTGGACAGAACAGAAAAAAATGAGACAATGCTCTGATAACTCTGGAAAGTAAAATGAAGATATCTTTCACAGAACTGAACTTTTCCAATGCTAACATTCCTTGGAGAAGAAAAAAATTTTCAAAAAAAGAAAAAGAAAAGCGCATAAAAACAGTTAAGTTAAAGGTTAGCTGATGGCTGGCATTTCCGCAGCCACGTGAAGCACAACCAGAGGAGGCCTCTGCATTTGCATAGTAACATAAGCAATACATAACAACTTAGTTGCTGTATAGACATGTACAGTGATTTCTGCAGTAATGTTCCCATTCAGGGTAAACTCACTGGAAGTAGCAAATAGATAGAACAGAAATTCTGCTCAGCCACACATCAGCCAGCAGAGTTAGTTTATTGTACCTGGGGAAAAATGTCACACCCTTTAAAGAGCTGTAGCAAATTATTTCCAGAACAACCAGGGAACTCTAGGAAATATTCTGAGAATACACTATCACTTCTTATAACAGATAAAGCCCAAAAGGCACTGTTTAGTCAAAGATATTAACTATTAAACATAATTTAAGAATTCATAGAGCCATCTGAAATCATATACATGAGCCTGGAATTTAAGGAAATGAGAGTAGCAAAGCGAGAGCAAAAATATTGAACTTGTCCTAAAAGATGCTGCATTATGAGCGATACGACACCATTCTACCAACTCCTTTCCTTCAGGAAAGAAAACAGATGTTTAAAATCTGCTGTCTCTATATGCAGGCAGACTATTATGCTCTGTAAATAGGTTTAAAATGTCCTAACATTTCTGAGGCTTTCTTATCTCTTGCTCATTTACCTCACTTTAGATTGCTTTCACACTTTCCCCCTTTTCCATTAAATTATTCAAGAACTCCTGTTTATAAAGGTCACAGTCATAAAAAACAGGGAATGGGAGCACTGGGATGTGATTCCCAGGACCAATGAGGCAGCACACAAAGTGGATTGTGAAGGACTCATAAAACGTAAGGCCAGAAGGAACTGTTAGATCATCTAATCTGATCTCCAGTATATGACAAGTCATTATATCTCACTTACAGAGCCCAGTAATGAGCTCGGAGCCAGAGAGTGAGAATGCTTCAGCTTCTGCTAAAAATGGTAATGTTATCTCTTTGGCAACTAACTGCAGGCAGGGGCCAGTTGGCCAAACTAATTGCTAGTACCTCCCATGAAGGTGATCCTATACTTCATGGAATTATTTCTGTGTCCTATGAAATAGGATTCAAGGAGACGTACTATTCAGAGCAGAGAGAAGACAGTATCCTTTTTTCCAGCTTCTTCCTCGTTCTGGCAGAAGTGCAGTCTGGCCCCAGCATTGCCTTGGGGATCAAACGCAGACAGAGGCTTCGACAAGCAGAAACAACTGAAAAAAGACTCATGAGCTGCATTGTGTGATTTGTTGCTTATAGATCCCAGCTGAGTTAAGTTAGTGAAGCTGCTGTCAAATTAAACCACATCTTTTGCTTTTTTTCTTTTGTATGCCAGGGACAACAGTTGTGCTTGGCCAATACTTACCCTGGTATCCTCGTTACTGTCATTGGTAGTTTTGTTCCAGTGGTTAATCTTTTGCATTGTTGAAAATAAAAGTAAAATATTGTAAAAGGTGACTAACTTCTTGTTTGAATTTATCTTGCTTCAGTTTCCTGACACTGGTTCTTGTTATGACTTATTCCACTAGTGAAAATAAGCCAATTAATATCCAGTGGGACTGCTAACACACTTCATTCAGGTCACCTTCCAATCTTACTTCTGACAGTCTAAATAGATGTTGCTTCTGAAGTCTTGCATAACAAGTCATTTTTGTGCAGTACTTAGACAATGTTTGTGGCTCTGCTTTGTACCTTCTTCAGTTTCACAGCTGAACCCCAGTTCTGTGTGGACCAACGTAGCACTGATTTCACCAGCACTGGACACACAGGCAAGCTCCCGGCTACCTCTACTTACCTGCACCTATATGCCCAAGGACCACACAAACCTTTTGGCCAAAGCTTGGTTTGGTTTGATTTGGTCACTCTTTCAGTAGCAACATGCATGACCCCTACAGTTGTTGTTTTCAGAAAAGTTATTTCCCATTCTATACATCTACAACTCTTACTGTTTTTTTCTAGATGCAAAACTTTGGTTATATTATTTTAATTGTCTATTTAAACTGCCTGGTCAGTTTATGAGAGACCAATCCTCATCTTTTAAGCATACTGCCAGTCTTTGTGTCCTCCATAAATTCTACCAGTTCTACCTGTCTGTTTATATATACTTTACCAAGAAGCTATTGAGAAAGGTACTGAATAACTTTGGATTCAATACCTAAAGCTTGCAGAAACTGCCTAAGCAAATTCCCTTTAATAACAATTTCCCATTATGGGTTAGTTTTTGATCAGCACGTTAATTAATTTTTGATTTAGCTACGTGTTTCTCACTGATATCTCACAGCATTAATCTTTTTGTCAGTTTTAGTTATTAAATACATTAAAATTATAAATTCACACATTAATGCCTCATTCATACATGCTAACTGCCTCAGTAATAATTCAGCTATATGGTTACCTTTTTGAGGGAAATTTGTAAAAGGTTTGTTTGACAAGACTTATTTGCTATAAAACCACATTGAATGGCATTAATTATATTTCTAAACAATACTTGCAGTAAACAGCTAGTGAACAATCCATCAAATAAAATATGTTTGTACACAGTATTTGGCCTCTGTCAAGAGAAGTCAGTAGGAGTGTTTCCATCGATTCTGTGGACTTTGGATAAGGCCTTTATCAAACACTTTAAAATAATGTGCACATTAATTTCCAAAAGCAGTCTGTTCGCTGACACTTCATAAACATGTAGAGGACTAGATTTAGTGAAAAAGCTTACTTGCTACAAATGATTCATCCAGCTTTAGAGAAGATATATCTATAAAGAGTACTGAAATACTGGAGTTAACACTATTTCAAGGTCTTTCCTTTGCACTTCAAGTTTATAATCACTGTTCATATTTTGTTGGCTTTTCACAGACAGTACTGCTAAAAAGAAGTGGAATGCTTCAAATGCAAGTAAGCAGATAAATAGCACAAGGCTCATGGGTTGGCCTCAGTAGGAATTCTTTAGAAAATGCTAGACGAGAAAATGAATACCCTGTTGCTAAGTTACCTTTGTTTCATTTAATGCCATAATTATTTGTTGCTTAAAGAAAAAGCATTGACATTTCCCCCTTAGTCCCTGCCATATGGAAGATAGGCTTTTAAGATTCTCTTATGAGAGGTGCACGTTTATAATATACACCTTTATGTTCTCCAAGTGCAAGAATCAACATGCTGGGGGATAATCAAGACATTTCAGGCTTCAAAAACTTCTGCTGTGCCATTCCAAAATAATTCTAATATTCCTGACAGTTTATTTTTAGAAGCGAATACAATTCCTAACTACTTCGTTATATATTTCCCTACTTTTTAATCAATCAGGAAATGTGCAGGATGAAATTATCTGCCATACGCTTTAATCACTATGTAGAACTGTTGTTCCCTTCTGGAGAGTTAACAAAACAGATGGTATGAGTGAATGGGCTCATATTTCAGTTTTTAATCACATTCAGCACCAGAGGTCTTATTTGGGTCCATGTGATTTTTTATGTATTTACCTTAAAACCAGTAAGGAAATAGCATAAATTTTAAGTGAGGGCAAAAGGAAATGCCATCCTCAATATGTGCAGTTGAAGATGTGTGGAAATGCTTTCCTGAATTTCATGGCAAGCCATTTTTACCCGAAGACCTCAAAGTATTTTGCAAACTTTGAACATCACAAAGCTGCTGGGGCGGGGATAGAAATGTTAATTTTTTACTCTTGAAACACGGAGGTTAAATGACACGTGAAACAAGTACAGAGAGGTTAAGTGACTCAACCAATGTCACAGACTGAGTCAGTAGCAGAGCTAGGGACAGTACCTGGATCCAGTATCGGATTCTGATTCTTAGTAATGTATTTTAGACAAAATCTGAAGACAAGCTATGAAACCTTTACCATTCTCTCTTCTTCTTCCAATGTCAGTCACAGCCTGGCATCGCAAGCATGTGGGTACAGAAATAACCAAGAGAGTATTTTGCACACAGCAAGAGTGCAGTGGCAGCAGGACTGTGTGAGCACTAGGATAAAGTGTCGTGTGGCTGTCAGCATAACGTGGTGATGTACCTCTTCAGTGCTTATACATGGTAATAATGGAAGCCACAGAAGGATGTCAAAGAGAGCGTTTCAGCCCTTCCTTTCTGTATTACCTTTTGACTCACATCTACAAAATTTGCAAGCATAACTTTTTTTTTCTTTTTTTTTTCATATAGATTCATAAAATCTATGCTTGGAGATAGATGCATGGAGTCTGTAGTACCAATATGGTATGAACTCATCCATGACTCAAGCCAGCAATGCATGTTTTGTAATCCAGAAAGAATTGACCAGTAATTTTATTTTTAAAAACTTCAGGAAAAAAAAAAGGATACACAGCAACTCTGAAGTTTCTTCTCTAGTGTCAAAGGGACAATAGTTCTTCCTTCATTCAAATTCTTGACTGCATAGTCCAAAAGTTAACTATCTGAGCAATGACCAAACAAGACACTGGGATAAACACATGAAAGAAGGTAACCTATTTAGCCTATTCAATCAAGTAAGTAGGATGTCCTTTCTGTTAAAGCTCTCCCTTACACAGCAAAGGAGTTACCTTATTTCTTGCTTATGTGTCTCTTTAAACAGTAACTGTTTCACTATTATTTGACAATAGACTTAGGTTCAATGTTTGACAAGCAGCCAGAAATAAGGAGATATACCCTTGAAAAATAAACAGTGTGCTGGTACATAAAGAACCACCAAGAGACAGAAACAAACTAAAAATATTGCATTTCTTTAATCATTTCCCTTACAAGGTTACTGAATCAAAGAGAAAAGTCCTGGTTTTATTTCAGTATCATTTCACCTTGCCTTCATCGACTCCCATGCCACATTTTTACATTTTCTACCTCTTTAAGGACCCACTGAGGAACATGTTCACACATTCTTACTCATTTATCTTTGTCACTTGTAATTATCACAGTGGCCATTTTCTTGCTTGTGCATATTCCCGCTCTACTCCTCTTTCTTTCTTTCCTCCTAGGAGGAGTGTGGCACTCTTTATTCCAGGCACCCTTGGCTGTACCATCTGCAGGAAGATCAAAGACAGGGTCATATCCATCTAATAACAAGAGAGGAAACAATACTGTAGGTGAACACTCTATTAGCCTCCTTCTTCATTTTATTCAGGTCAGTGCTCAGGGACTTTCAGATGTCTTTGAACAAATGGATGTGAAAATGAAAGACAAGTTACAAAGAAATAAGTTTCTTTTCTTACGCAAGTTAGGCTGATAGGTTGAACCATGCTAGTGTTATAATAGTCTTTTCCCTGGGCAGCTCAGGAAGTATCTTTTCTGAACAATCCTCACCCTTCAAAATAAAGTATAAAAATCTGCTTCCATCTTGAGACTTGCAGCTATTAAAAAATGTCCAGAGGCGATAAACCAAAGACTTGTGTAGGATACTGAGGACATTTATTATTGACAGGAAATCAGTCTTCCTTGATAGCTGAACTACAAGATCTCTATAGAGAGAGGACTAATTTCTCCACTGGTGTAAACAGGCAAAGCTTTACTGATGCTGGTGATGCTGCATTAGTGTATACCAGCAGAGAATTTGAACTAAAATCTTTAATTTACTCTGGATGCCTGGAACTGAAAGTTTGGGTCACTGCACTGCAAAAGCACCCTGAGAATAGGGCTGCAGTGGAGGGGGATTTCTGGCTGGGTCTTGGAGCCTGTCTTCTGCACCACAACTCCACAGCATGACAACACAGCAGGAAGAACAGGAAAAGCACTGGCCATTTAGTTTCAGCTTGGGAGACTTTTTCATTTCTATCTGTCCAATCTCCTTCCATGAATTTTTGGTTCAGCTGGCCACCCTAAAGACTAAGGCAACTGTTGTGATCCTCTCAACACATCGGAGTTCAGCTGGCATGTAACTGAGGCAGCCTGTGTGTGTCTCGCTGAAGAATGGTTATATTAACTAAAAATAAGACACTTCATTTCTTGCTGCAATGAAACTTATGTACATGACAATATTCTGGGCAAAAGTTCCAAATGCTTTTCTCAGTTTTTGTTTCTTTTTTTTTAAAACATAATGTTCCTCATATATTTCAGAGAAAGTCAGTGAAAGCATGGAGAAATATTTTCAAAACAGAAGACAGAAAAAAACCCACAAAGATGCAGTTATGTCAATATGTGTGCATATGAGACATTTTCTAGTGCTGATAATGCTGTCTCAGACACTTTGTCTAATGCTGGTAATATTGAGTGCTGTATTAAAATCCCAGAAAAAAGTGGGTCTTCAGCATGTGTAAAGTTTCACAAAATGTCATTGCTATTGACTTTTGCATCCCCTAGCTGAGGGTTTGCTCCTTTACTGGACTATTTTTTCCCAGATGGGATTATATGAACTCAACTTTTCATCTGCAGAAAAGTCCCAGGCAATTTAATAGAAAATGTATTCCTACTGCAGTATTCTAGAGGATGTTTCAATGTTTTTTTTGGTAAGAGCTTATTCTCCACTAAATTCAATAAGTTTTTAAGTGTGGTCTCAAAACCCACAAATGATTAATTTCTCAGTTCAGTAGGCCATCTAAATAAATGCCTAACTTCATGAATATGGGTAGTTTATTTGAAGTTATTGAGAGTATTTTAGCACATGGCTAACTCTAAGTTAATGGTAAGAGCTTTGTTAAATTAGGATCATTTTACATATACAACCCATAAGATTTTTCTAAATGTATTCCCTTAATATAGTAAAATATATAATTCTCTTCCTACATTAACAGTGTTTAAGAAATTAGTTGATGCATTCAATAATCTTGTGTTGAAAAAGAATAATAATTCCCGTCATTCAAGGTTTCTTTGGGTAGTTGTTGTGGTTCATTGTATGTTTTTTTAAATAATTGTGCTAGTCATTTAATTGAGGATCAGTAGGATGCATTGCACTAGGTCTGCCTGCCTGAGTAGAACTTGGGTAAGAAAAACAAAAATATCACATAACTTATTTTTTAATGCCTATCATACTTTAATATGTAATGATATTAGTTACGTACTTTTCAAGAGAAAATAAAAGACAGCATTCAACAAGGCATTGCTCTAATTAAGCATTGTTATACAGCTCCTTGCCACTGTTTGGAGTACCAGATGTCTCATTTTCATACATACAAATGTTGAGGTAGCAATCAGCGCATAGGAATAGCTGTTGGGGCCAATGTTTTCGTTGTTGTTGTAGGTTTTTTTAAAGCTTGTATTCTTTGAAATAACCCACTGACATCTGGAAAACTACTGCTAAGTAAGTGCCAGCACTTCATCAGACTATCATGTGCCTACATTGGCTCAACAGACTTACTTGGAATGGAGCCATAGACAGGAGCATAGTAATCTAGACTATAGCTGCAGCACAAAATAAATAACTAAAAATAGAATGAGTTAGTTTAATATACAAATAAATTACAAGTTGAGGATAAACAGGCCAACAACAAAACAATGTCCCTTGCCACACTGAAATAAGAACAAGCTGTCTTTTTCCTCCAGGATGTAAAGGAAGAGAGGCTGGGAATATGAGTCTAAGAATTGATGCTGATGCAAAATATTCCTTTCGGAGCTGAGATATTTTGAACCAGATGACAAAAGTCTATTATTTTCAGGGCAGCTCATTAAAATGTATGAAGGTGTTGCCAGTATTAGAAAGATACCACTTACAATAAAGTCAGTAAATTTCAGAGAAGGTCATACCAGAGATCCTACATCAGGTGAAAAATACCTATATGGTGCTATAATGGGACTCAAGAATGTGCTGGCAGAAATTCAGGTTTCTTAGGTCACCTGTCATCATAACAGTGACTGCTGGTTCTAAGAGCAAGATGAACGTATCTTAAGAGAGCCGTCTGTGGATTCAGCAATTGTCGTCAGCTGCACAGTGTCAGAGCCCTTATCTGTTCCAAAATAAGTTTGGATCAGTAGCACAGAGGTGCTTTGCAAAGTGCTGTGGACCATGCAATTCAGTGGACAGTGAAATAATGTGGTCAGAGACTAAACTTTTGTAGACATGGATGTTCTGATAATCTGGAGCTCAAGAACCAGTATTTAAGGTCAAAGTTGTTGAAGGATTTTGTTGAATTGCTTTTGCATTCTGCTGGAAAAGTGCTGTCATTATTAATTGGTCTTTCATTTTGCTATTTTACAGGCAGTTCTCTAAATTGTTGCAAATCACATTCAAATTTTAAATTCTTTGGGACAGAAGCTGTCATTGGCTTTCTATTTCTAAAGTGCCTAACACAGTAGTTTGCCTCTTGGCCTGCCCAGAATATCAATTTTAAATAAAATAACCATCACCTGTCTCAGCTAACCTTAACCTGAGATAAACATAAATAATACAACATACACAGACTTGCAGTAATAAGGTAAAAATCAGTACACATTCTCCATATGAACTCTCCTTACACAGATTTATGACCTAGGAGAGATGCTGATGACATTCAATCTTTGTGTAGGATGGAGAAGCACTTAAGGTCTTGAATGAAATGTTTTTGGAGGCCTGAATACACTGTTTTCTTAACAGTTGAAAGGAGGACCATATGATCAGATTTTCCATGCAGTTTTGTTGCAAAATGACCCAGAAACATGTTTGATTGTTGAGCTTTGATAACATATCCTTTTCTATGAGAATAATAAAAACAACAGCAACCACAACAGTAATAATATGGCAGATGTAAGCTATTGCAAGCGTCTTAACAAGCACATTCACAGTACATGTTGATGTATGAACTACAGTTTCCATTTGAATTAGTGTGTCCTGTAGTTTCAACTAAAGAGAGGCCTTCCAACCTTTGCTTAAAAATACAGGGACTAAAGCAAAGGAGTAAACTGTTTAAGACCTTGTTAAATTCTCTTAATTGTTATAGTTTTAATCAGTCGAGAGACTTTTCATGCAAGCTAAAATATATCAAGCTCCAAGTCAGATCATAAAAGGCAGGTCTCATTTTCAGGTGACATTCAATCCTCTGATCACATAGGGGTTTCCAGCAGCCTCTGAAGCAATGTAATGCTGTAAGTCACAACATGGGACTCAGGAATATGAGTGCCCAAGATGATTGGCTAGTCCAAATGCTGGTTTTAACTTAAAGGAAATCAAGAACTCCTGGCCCTCTTTTAACTTGAATTGAAACCTTTAAAAAAGTCTACTTTCAAAAGCAGCTGGAAAGCAGTGTTCCTGGTTATGTCTATTAACAGGATGGGTACTACTTAAAGTATTTTTTCATTGTGATTTTTTTCTTAGAAAATATTCTTTGTTAACAAAACACTGGAAAAAAAGAACAGAATGAGCAATATTGAACTTCCGCTGAAATAAAGAATGCAGTTTCACAAGACGTTTCCTTTAATTTCTGAAATAAAGCATTCTTATTTTACTGTACTTCCATTTTTCATCATACTGTTCTTGAGCAAACAGCTGATTAAAACAAATCATTGGATCATTTGTGTGGCTGATCATAATGGAATCCTGAAAAGCAAATTTCAGGTATTGAATACTGAAATATCATTAAATAATTGTTAAAGTAAAAGTAAAGTAAAAGTAAAAATAAAGTAAAAATTACTATCAAATTGATGCTGACAGTTCATAGTATTATGAGTTCAGGCAGTCCAGCTCTCAGCCCCTGAAGCAAGCTGATCAACTCCAGACATAACAATTTCAGTCTTCTTGGTAGGAGTACACCACACTTCAGTTCTCTTAATTCTGTCATTGTCCTTGTGATCTCAGCAAATCTGTACCTCTGCATTGTTTCCCCTCTATCATCTTCACCATCACAAAACCATCACTTTATGCCTTTCCATGAAGCTTTACCTTTCCTCACAACGGAATCTGGCAGATAAAATTTCGAGCAGGCAGCTTGCCACCCAAAATGCTGACTCTCCAATAAAAAAATCTCATTTAATTTGCTATACAAATCACACATCCTGGAGCTTCATCTGACTCCCTGATGTCTCATTTGGAGAATCTTACAGCAAATAACCAAAAGCCAAGATCTATACATAAGTGATTGCCCATTAAAAGAAAAAAAAAAAAAAAAGCAGCTCTTACATGGATATTCATCAAGACCATTAGAAGACAAATTTTCTTTCTTTGTACTTGTATTTACTCCCAAAACAACTAAGCTTTGGGTTTGAGTTGTATTCTGCCAGAATCAGCTGGTGCATCTTGGACTGCAAAAGCCCAGGAAAGTTTTCCCATTCCTCCCTTTATAGGCAAGTAGCTAAAGCATCTCTTGTGACCTCAGCTTAAGGAAAGTCCTCAGGTCTTAAGGAAAGACACAGTGTCTTGTTATTAGGAATAATAGTTCATAGTGATCAGTCCTATCCTTATTGAAGTTAATATGGACCTGGGAAACTCAGACAACAGAGCAGTGGACAGCAAATTAACTTCAGCAGCATTAGGTTCAGGGTTTTTTTCTGTGATTTAGGGCAGGAAAAGAAAACAAATGCGTCAATGTTAAGGAAAAACGAAGATGATTCAAAATTTTGTGCTGGTCATTTTGATAGAAAAATTACTACTTTGGTAGTGATGCAGACATACAAATGCAGTAGAGACCATATCTTTTAACTAATTCTTCATGAAAAAGTCTTTGTTCCACTTGAAAAATTCATTACATTCAGTCAATCAACATCATCAGCAGGTAATCAAATTCCATCAGCACAACAATATTTTAAAGTTAATTTTTGCAAATCTCTAGTGTTATCCTGGCTTTCAATAACATCAAATGACAGAAGAACCTTTCCCTTCATTTTGTGGATTATTTGCATTCAATATCTAAAAAGACCACACTTTAAAAAAAAGGGGAAAGGATGAAGTGTTTCTAACTCTGAGAGGTCTCATATAATTAAGCCTCCAGCTGCATACATTTTTAATATCACAGACAACATGGTAATTGACAGATGTGATTCTGGATCGCACTTCAGATTTTAAATTATTTCACTCTACTGAAATGTGTTTAAGTGCACTACCCAGACACTTTCAGTAATTCAGCTTTTAATGACTATCCGTCTCTCCAGTGCTACCTTTGATGTTAAAATAGTCTAAGAAATAATATAATTTTCCCACATTCTCATTGGGTTATATTCAGATGCTTCTTAAATATTTTATTTAAGAACTCTCCCTGACCCCAACCACAGCAAAAATGTGAAAAGATTTTACTTACAATAATTTTATGTCTTGTAGTTTGCTAAATTAATTCAGATGATCAGGACCTCAAAAGCAGCATTGATTGCTGAATCTGAAATAATATCAAAGGAATAAATCAAGAGGTTACAGCAGACATAAAAATACAAGATGTAGCAATGAGTTCCCAATAATTAATGTTTCCAAGATTACACTAAGACCTTAAAGATATAATCGTGCTCCTATGAATCAAAATTAGTAGCTTGGGAAGTTTTGTTACCCAGTGTGTCCATGGTCCACTAGGCCAAAAAGGAGCATGTACGATCCAGAGCCAGATAATACTTTATTCTCTAGCAGTTGGCAGATGCATAATTGAATGCTTCAGATTAATCATACTTTACCATAGGAATCTCCAAACTTTATATGTGAATAAAGAAACTTAAAAGACTGTATAATCAGCACAGATAAAATAAGCAAATCCATGCTTTCACTTATTATTGTACATTATTTTCAGCTGCAGATAGAATCTGTGAGGATGTTACCTATTAAAAAGGAAAACAAAAAAGCCCAGGATGTAACCTGGAGTAATGGTCTAAAGCATTTCAGTATAAATGTTGTTACTAATGGAAAATTCTTGAACTGTTGCTGTAATACACCTTATTTCTTCATTAAGAAGGAAGAGACAGACTTATCACAACTTTATGTAACAACTCCACTTTTAATTTTTCTTTTAATTCACTATGTTAAACTCACCTTACAGCCAGGGTGTAGTTTTAAAAGCAAAGTTTGCTTTTGCTGAAAGAAATAGTTTTCATTAAGATGTTGGCTGGTTTTGTTAATACTTTCAGACAATGTGGACACTAGTAATAGGGCTTCACTGAAAAATGCAGAGTTGTTATAATTTCAAAGGGATTGCTTCGACACAAGAAACAGGTTTGCACAGGCTCTGGACAATTATTGTGTATGAAAAATCAGTGTAGCTCTCTTACCTCCTTCCTGTAACTGTCATCTTTCCCTTTCAGATCGCCTCTCCTCTTTAGAACTACCAAAGCTCAAGATCCCCAGAAAGTTATGTTCTACCACCAGCTTGTCTTTTTTTTTTTTTTTTAAGAATATATTATGTTGGTTTAGAGAATCTTCTTTTTCTTTACATGATATTTTTAATAGAATCAGCCAGGGATCATTTTATTGATTCTTCCCTAAAGGTTTTGTTTTGTTGTGGACCGAGATGCATGACCTTCTTCTGCTTCGGGCTACATTTTAATTAATCACTATGAGTAGAAATGGTCCAGACAACATAGACTTCATTTGACAAGTGGTTTTTTCATTGCATTTTGGGTTGTTCATTTTCAGATCTTTTTTCTAAAGAATATTTAATGGTATCTAAGTGTGCAAGCTCAACTAACCCCCACGTCATTCCTGCTATGGACAAAGAACCCCCATGAACCTTCCCCTCAGGCAGAAAGATAACCCTTTTTTAAAAAGACAGGCTTTGCAATATGCCCTGCAGGTCAAATAAACACTTCACAGACTGAACCTAAAGTTGCCTAAGTACAACTGCACTGTCATTCAGCAAACTGATAGAAATTCAGTGTGAGAAGATGTCATACTTCTATTCCTCAGAATGGAAATCCTACAATAGAAATAACCAAACCAGTCCCTCTCCGGTAAGTTTCATTTGAAACATATAGAAAACTCATACAAAAAATAATCAGTTCTCCATATGCTAGTACTGGTAGTGTCAGTATTCCCTTCATTACTGTTATCATCTTCGTTCTCACACCCATGATTCTCTGTTGCAGACAATGACTCATTACTATAGAAACACTGAGATACCACCATGATCACATAGTCCTTTTCATAATACTTGTAGAAAATGAGAGATGACAATTTTTGCAGAAATGGTCAGAAGAAAGAATGGAGGGCAAATCCAAGAAACATCGAAAATTTTGAGGGATTATTGTTGGTGTTTAGCCCCAGTCAGCAACCAAGCACCACACAGCTGCTCGCTTACCCTCCCCCACCCAGTGGGATGGGGGAGAGAATCAAAAGAGAAAAAGTAAGAAAACTCAGGTGTTGAGATAAGAACAGTTTAATAATTTAAATAGGCTAAAATATTATAATAATAATAATAATAATAATAATAATAATAATAATAAATTGTAATGAAAAGGAAAACAACAAGAGAGTGAGAGAGGAACAAAAGCCAGGAAAAAACAAGTGATGCAACGGCTCACCACCCGCCAACTGACACCCAGCCAGTCCTCGAGCAACAGTCACCGGCCAACTCCCCCCAGTTTCTATACTGAGCGTGACGGCATATGGTATGGAATAGCCCTTTGGCCAGTCTGGGTCAGCTGTCCTGGCTGTGCCCCCTCCCAGCTTCTTGTGCACCTGGCAGAGCATGGGAAGCTGAAGAGTCCTTGACTGGTGTAAGCACTACTGAGCAATGACTAAAACATCAGTGTGTTATCAACACTATTCTCATCCTAAATCCAAAACTCAGCACTATACCAGCCACTAGGAAGAAAATTAACTCTATCCCAGCTGAAACCAGGAAAAGTATGTAGGATCTCTTTCCTGGAGGGTGGACAGCTTAGTAGCAGTTTTTCTTCCCTAAAATCTGTGATTACCTGGCTGTTGGTTGCTGCCACCACCGTAAGTGGAGGAATCGCTCATCAGTTCTAGACCGGTACACGTACTGAGGGTGCAGAAAGATCAGGATATCTGTGACTTCAGCTTCATTTGTCATGGGTGGAGACGGCAAGAATGAATTAGTATCAAAGGTACTGAAAACAATTCCAAAGAGAGAGACAGAGAATTCAGCAGAGTTTGATCCATGACATTTACTTGGCTTTCTCTCAGCAAAGTAATGTGCACTACTGATTTTTAAGGCACTGATATGAGAAGATGAGTTTTAAAAACCTAGAGGCTAAGTAGGACACACAACACCTTGTACATGCTGAATTTGTATAACTTCTCTAGGCAGCGGGCAGGCTATTATAACTTTATTGTTTCAGGATATAAGCCTATTATACTCCGCAAATGAATACAGTGACATTTTGCTGTATCGGTTGAAAAGATTAACAGTTCACAAAGCAAACTGCCGAGTGCAGCAAATTAAATACATTAAAATGTGCAAGCTTAAAATTCTATACTCCCTGCGCTATAAACTTACATACAATACAGTTTAAAGGGTCTCAGTGGCTCAGTTAATAATACACTGGCCTGTCAGCTTTCTGGATGCAATTTAAGTCTGTTAGGTTGCAGTAAGCCATGACAGGGTGTGTTTTTCTCAGCCATTAATGAATGCTGTAGGTAAATTGTGCAGTAAGAAGGTGGCCCTGAGGTATATTAGTGTCACAGTAAATGTGCTAGGATTATTTTAGATGTTATTATTAAAAAGAAAAAAAACCATATTTTGGATGAATCTCAAAAAGCTTAAAAGTTTATTGTGGAGAAGGACTAGAATACTGAGACACACTCTCAGTCTAAACTAGTGAGAGCTTTAGCAGAGCCTCTGTCATGTGACTTGTAATTTTTAAATGTTTTCTCTAGTGATGCTTATCTGAGAGAAGAACTAGGCCTAAGCACTGTCTGGAAATTGCAAGAAAATAAGCATTAAAAAGACCATAAATCCCTGCGAGTCCCAAGCATTTAACATGGGGAATCCTCCAGTAGCTAGACAAAACTGTCTCCAATATCGGAAACACAAATATTTCAAACCAAAGGGCTTGATCTCCGCTAAAATTAATTAGCATTAATACAGATAGAATTGCCCTACTTCCTGGGGCAATGGCTATCTGGCCTCCTAAATGTCCACACAAAAGCCATCGCCCCTTTGACTGAAATTCTTTAGTAAAACGACATGGTATTGAGGGGTCTGATCAAAAAGCTAACACAACTAATCCAAGGAGGCATACAGAAAAATATTCAAGGCTTCAGTTTAAAAGGAGACTCAGGATTTTGTTTCCATTTAGCCTTTTTTAGACCAACCTGTTCATTTTACAGGTTCTGAAAAGTGTTAATATTAACAAGCAGAGAGGTGGGCAGATTCTATCAAATTGGTTTAAAAGAATCAGTGCTAGAAAATTATGTGCACAGATGTTTGCATTCATCAATTCCTATCTACAAGTTCTCATTCCAGCTGCAGCCCTAGACCACAGCTAAAAAACATGGCTGTTAGCTAGAGCAAGAAGATAATAAAGCCATGAGAAGAAGTAGGTTTACAGAGCTAACTTCACATCCTCATGAAAGTTCAGGTTTGGTTCCATTCCAGAACCAGGTAGAGGATTTGGCTGCAACACTTTTAGCCATGCCTGATGCTTACATATTCCCCTAAATATTACTTAATATCTCTTTGAGTATGTGGATAGATCCTTTTCCCCATTCTGACTTCCTTTGCTCTGCTTCAGTGACCCAACGACTGTTGACTGGTGGCAACTCACTAGTCATCTTGCCAGCATGAAAAATTCCTTAGCAGATCCTCAGCCACCCTCATAAATCACTCATTGCCACTCCTGATGTTGGTGTGAAAAAATGGGTTTTGAGATTAAGAGTTTGTTGAGCACAATTTAAAATGTGACAACTTTTAAATCAGTGTAAGTCTGGTTGTCCAAACTGGGTCAAAAATGATGCTCCTACAGCATTCCTGAGTCTGGGTATCCCAGCTGCCTAGATGGTAGGTCTGGCCCAAGCATCTTGATTTCCTTTTCACAGAAATCACGGCAGTTGAAACATGTCACCGGATCTATGTCCAAATTCAGGAATGTGGCATAAGTCTTTGGGTTTTCAATTTAGATGTTGTCTCATACACATAAACAGTATAACCCACTTTTAAGAGTGGAACAACGGGAAGAAAATGCTTTTACCACCTTGGTTTGAATGTAACTTTTGGTTTTTGAAGTATTCTATTAATTGTTTGACACTGCAGCTGCTCTGGTTTCACAGTACATTCTGGGCCAATTTCTGCTCTGATTAGGGTAGTTCTTTTACTGTTCAGCTCTGCCTCACCCATGTGAATAGCACTGATAGCCATGGTGTAAATCAGTGTTAGTGCAATGACCAACATTTTCCAGACTTACTTTAAAACATACTTATGCAGTAAGAATTGGTCTACAGTTGACAGTATTTTGGAACCATTTTGTCTCCTGTTAAAACTGAAAGAATGGTTTTATGTAGCAAAATAGTTGATGTTTCTGACAGACAAAAATAGAAAATAAATGTATTTTTTCCTCTTCCACTACCTTCTTATATTTATCTTTTTCCTCTGAAATCCTAAAGTTTGCTGGGTCCTGTGGGACATTCTGTGTCTCTTTCCATGAGGATCTTTTTGACACCATTTTTCCAATGGCCAGCCATACTGCCTGTAGCTTAAAACCTCAGTGAATTCATTTAATTGAGAATACCTTTCTAACACTAGTGCTGGCTGACTCCCACCAGGCCTCACTGGTCTATGTTAGACAGCCTAGTCTCTATCCAAATGCCACATGACAAATTTCATGAAATTTAGTGTACAGCAGGCTTCTGAGAGAAGACAGAAGATCCAGCACATAGGAATCCCTTGGAAATTAGTTCAATGACTTTTTTTCTATATTGGGACCAGCAATTTTAGTGAAGCTTCTAAAGGATTTTCTGGGCAAGAGCGTCATGGTACTTCACAGAAATTAAAGTCGAGATTATTCCAGAATGTGTGCATAAGCTTAGCTGCATGAAACATGAGTTTTGCTTATGCTTGTAATGAGGTTTTTTTCATGTGACCGACCTTTGCACAAAGGCCTATAGGAATGCCTTTGAAAGGTTATAGAATTTAATACAGAATTTCACATTTTCTACATTTTTTATTTTAAAAGATAATGGAATTATTATTTATTAATATTGAGTAGCCACTACAAAATTTTACAGTTTAACATTTCTGCAGAAAGGCTGTCATTCCTTACTATGTTTTCATGTCTTTTTCAGGAGAGGGCTTAGAATCTGACTAATTGTGGCTTTTCCTACCAGTCAGCTTTATTACCCTGTATTGGCTTTGCGTGGCAAGATTTCGGTAGCAGGGGGGCTACAGGGGTGGCTTCTGTAAGAAGCTGCTAGAAGCTTCCCCTGTGTCCAATAGAGCCAATGCCAGCCGGCTCCAAGACAGACCTGCTGCTGTCCAAGGCTGAGCCCATCAGTGACGGTGGCAGTGCCTCTGGGATAACATAATTAAGAAGGGGGAAAAGTTGCTGTGCAACAGCAATTGCAGCCAGAGAGAGGAGTGAAAATACATGAGAGAGACAACCCTGCAGACACCAAGGTCAGTGAAGAAGGAGGGGAGGAGGTGCTGCAGGAGCCGGAGCAGAGATTCCCCTGCAGCCCCTGGTGAAGACCATGGTGAAGCAGGCTGTGCCCCTACAGCCCATGGAGGTTAATGGTGGAGCAGATATCCACCTGCAGCCCATGGAGGTTAATGGTGGAGCAGATATCACCTGCAGCCCGTGGAGGACTCCATGCCAGAGCAGGTGGATGCTTGAAGGAGGCTGTGACCCTGTGGGAAGCCCACGCTGGAGCAGGCTCCTGGCAGGATCTGTGGATCCATGGAGAGAGGAGCCCATACTAGAGCAGGTTTTCTGGCAGGACTTGTGACCCCGTGGGAGACCCATACTGGAGCAGTCTGTTCCTGAAGGACTGCACCCCACGGAAGGGACCCACGCTGGAGCAGTTCGTGAAGAACTGCAGCCCGTGGGAAGGACTCACGTTGGAGAAGTTCATGGAGGACTGTCTCCTGTGGGAGGGACCCCATGCTGGAGCAGGGGAGGAGTGTGAGGAGTCCTCCCCCTGAGGAGGAAGGAGCGGCAGAGACAAGGCATGATGAACTGACCACAGCCCCCATTCCCCGTCCCCCTGCCCCACTGAGGGGGAGGAGGTAGAGAAAATCGGGAGTGAAGTTGAGCCCAGGAAGAAGGGAGGGGTGGCGGGAAGGTGTTTTAAGATTCGGGTTTATTTCTCATTATCCTACTCTGATTTGATTGGTAATAAATTAAACTAATTTTTCCCAAGTCGAGTCTGTTTTGCCCATGACAGTAATTGGTGAGTGATTGCTCCCTGTCTTTATCTATCTCGACCCACGAGCCTTTTGTTATATTTTCTCTCCCCGGTGCAGCTGAGCAGAGGGAATGATAGAGCGGGTTTGGTGGGCACCTGGCGTCCAGCCAGGGTCAGCCCACCACATACCCTTATACTTCAGCATAAGATACATGCAGGTTGTTTTTTAAATCAAATGCTTTTGGGGGAAGGGTGAAGGTGATCCTTGAACCTAAGTCCTATTGTAGCTTCTAAGGACCAATAATTCTCTGGTGAGTTTTATATGTACTGTTTTCAAAATTCAGAATGAAGAGATACAAATATAAAAAAGTATCTAAGTTAAATAGTAAGAAAATCTTGCTAAAATTAAGTTATACTGATTATCTTTTTTTTTTAATAAATCTTATTAATATTAGTAGAAACCTGTGTAGTAGTACTCTGTGTATCAATACTCTTAAGTACACAAACACTTTTAAAGGACAGTAAAGGTTTAGGCCTTATTCAAAGAGAATTGTAATTTTACTCTGATAGTATAACTGAAGCAGCAGCTCTGCTGGAATAACCCCAGCCACATAGATTTCTGAGGATCTGACCCAGCACTCAGAAGTAAAATTAGTATAAGGCAGAAGGAAGGAAAACAGAATGAGGGAGTTGCAAGAGAAAAAGAAGGTCAGACAGCAGAAGAAATAACTGGAAATCAAAATCACAAAGAAGTATCTACCTGTGTCAAATTATAAAACCCTACCCTGCTTCTAGGCTGTCAATGGTAAATCTCCCTTCAGCTTCAGGTTACTGATTTGGGAATGCAATCCCAAACAGTTCTAGTGATTTTAAATTAACTTTTATGGATTTTTCCACCTATAAATGAAAGTTGAAACATCACTTCTTACTTCTATACAGTAGCAAGGATCTTGGATCTTCTCCAGATATTGTCCAAATTGCTGTAGTCTCCCATCTTAACCTTTACGATGCCTGTGGCTTGATTAGGAAATAAAACAACTGAGTCTTGCCAGCAGTTGACATAGCTTTATATTTTAACCCTTTTTTCTCCAGCATGATTTCTATTTGGGCTGCAGTTGGATAGACTTCACTCAAGAACCGAAGTCGTATTGCAAAATCCTGGTTTGTTTTGATTGAAACGTCTCTCAGAGGCTTTCTGCTGTGAAAATGGAGCCTGACAGCAGTGAAAGTCCTGGCTCATGCCAGAAATCTCCAGCTAGCTCCTTGCCATGAATCTGATATCCTGGGATTCCTGACACTAGATATAAAGACCATTTTCTTAGACTCATATGCTTTCAGCAAGGCAAAGCACCTCAGCTATATTCAGATTATATTTTCCAGTTTTATCTATGTGAAATTTTGAAAAAATATTTTTCCTTTTAAGGATTTTTGTCTCTTCCAGAATTTCAACAAAAAGACATTTCCGTTTCCAAGTACATCCACCAGGTTTGTTTATTTTCAATGAAAATATAAGTGGTACCTGAATCAGCCAAGAGTCCTGAATTTGAATTCTCCTGAATGTGGAGGTCACCTTTTGAACGTGCCAGGGAAGAGGGAGCTGTTTCTGGTATGACTGGACAGGTTAGTAAAGAAAAAAAGAAGAAATTTCATACAAATAAGAAGAAAATAATGAAGGGAGAAGAACTATGAGAGATCACTAATTCTAATGCAACTTGTGAGCCACAGTCAATGTTACTCTAAGTTGCATCATAAGACTTTACACAAGACGTTGTGCTATTTAAAATTTACAGCCATAGACTTGCATGCCTTGTTCTTGAAAATCACTGTGTGGGGGTGTGCTCCTCCCAGCCCCCTGTGTAAGCAGTAACCACCAGTGGTGATGGCTGCATCTAGCTTATACTCGACTTCGGGGACAGAGGAAAGGCTGTCTGGAGCAGTAATCCAAACATCTTGCTGGTATGCAAATATGACTATAAGTCAATCATCTTACTCCTTAAATAGTGGACAGCCCAGGGCCCATTGAGCTCTCCTGCCTGGCAGCGGGCTGCCCACCAGGATCTCCCCTTGAGCAGGGACGCCTCGCAAGGTTACTCCTCGAGGCTGAGAGATTCCTTGCCACAACAGATCCTCAGTAAGTGACTAATAGCATGCTAAACTTTGAAATCTTGACTAAGTGATATAAAGGATTGGTTGCACATATATAATCCTTTAGACATAAACTGGTGACCAAGTCTGGGACTAGGATTGGAGCCAGCCACACCCAGACTCCTCTCTGAGAAGGAGTTTAAAAAAGCAAGGGGGTCCTGTCTGAACCTCATGACTCAATGGGAGGGTCTCCCTGACAGTGTTGTCTTACCCTGTCTTCCATGCAGTAAACAATCAAGTGTACCTTGCCATTGAATCTTGTTAAACCACTGTCGCATTTACTATTGAACTTTGTTAACTCACTGTTTTATACCAATAAAGTATATTTGTGCTTCTCTCTTATGAGTGAACTGCACTCTCACTCCATTAGAGACACACTGCATGGCAAAAAGCCCACACACTTTCTAGATCAAATACAGGATTCATAAAAGCTGGCATTTTCTACCAGCTTTAGAAGATACCTTCAAAAGTCAAGGATATAATCTTTTACTAGTGTCTCTTCTTGAAGAATTTTTCAAATCTAAATTGTGTAAGCCTTTTAACTGTACTTATAACTCTGATGGAAATGGAAATAAGTAGTTTTATTAGCTTGAATTTAAAAACAACTTAACTTCAAGAAAAAGGCTATTTATTCATCCACATGACACAGAAAATGCTTTGGATTAAAGTACTTTCATTACAAAAGTGGTGGGAAGGTAAAATACAATTAGTTGCAGCTAGATCATTTTAATGTTTGATTATAACCAACCGAGCTGGGACAAATTTTCGTGCCAGCACTAAGATCCTGTTGATAATAGGGTTACATATCCTCTGTAAAATAAAATGTGAAATTTACATGCAAAGTCATATGTTCTCTTGACACACACATATAACTCCCGTTAGCATTAATGGGAAATATATGTGCCTATCAAGAAGAAAATATACCCCATTGAATTCCTAAACATCATGTCAGTTTCTGACATCTTCTATTATGATCTATGCTCATACAGCAAAAATTTTAATAACTCAGCTCAGATATACTGGTTTTCATATGTAGATCTCAAAGGATTTTATGAAGAATAAGTCCATGCAACTCAAAGATACCTGTGAGGAAACTGGAACTTAAGTTATGCCTATGGCAATACCTTGCAGGCATACCCCAAAAAACCCTGCAACAGATACTGGAAGCATAATTTGTATAAAGCATAGAACTCAACACAAGTGAATATATCATAATTCAGCCCAAAGTATTGTATACACACAGTTAGTCTGTTTCTAAGAACCTGTGGTGGGTTCATCTTGGCTAAGAGCCAAATGCCCATCCAGCTGCTCACTCACTCCCCTTCCTTGGTGGGATGTGGGGGGGGAAATAGGATGAGAAAACTCATCAGTTGAGACAAAGACAGGGAGATTGCTTATAAATTACTGTCATTGGCAAAACAGACCCATTTCAGGGAAAATTAGTTTAATTTATTGCCAATTAAAATAGATTTGGGTAGTGGAAAACAAAGACACATTAAAACAACACCTTTCCTGTCCACTTTCTAATGCCCAACTTCACACCTTTACTCCCGACTCCTCTACCCTCCTGTCCCAAGTGGCGCAGAGGAGATGGAGGGTGGAGGGGGCTATGGTTTCTCTCTGCAGATTCTTCCTCCTCACACTTTTCCCCTGCTCCACTGTGGGCTCTCCATAGGCTGCAGTTCCTTAAGGAAATACCCATCTGCTCCAGCATGGGGTCCTCCACAGGCCACAGCATGGATATCTGCTCCAGTGCCTGGAGTGCCGCCACCACCAGCTCTGCCGCCGCCACCACCGCTTCCTCCTCCTCCTCCTCCTCCTCTTCCTCTTCCCCTGACCTTGGTGTTCCCTCTGCTGTTTCTCACTATTTTTTTCCTCCTCCACCACCTGTCTGGCATTTTCTGCCCTTTCTTAAATATGTTTTCACAGAGGCACCACCAGCTTGGCTGATGGTCTCAGCTGTGTCCTGCAGTGTGTGTGTTGGAGCTGCCTGGAAACAGCTGTGTCTGGCACGGGGCAGCCCCTGGCCTCTTCTCACAGAGGCCACTCCTGCAGCCCTTCCACTGCCAACACCTTGTCATTTACACCCAATACAGAAGCAAACTACCTTACCTGACCTAGACCAGGATTTCTGCATTATGCCAGGTAGACATACTCCTTAAAGAGCTGAACCTACTTCAGGGTTCTGGCTAAGGCTGGAGTTATCAACTTCCTCAAAAAGTTTGTAAGGATCTGGGCAAATACACCCTCTGTGAGGCTGAAAATCTCATGCATAGTTTATGCCCACAGATTCCCAGTCATTTGCTCTGACTGACTCACCAAGTAATCTGTTCTTAACATAAACAGTTCTCACCAAAAAATTACTTTTTCTCTGCTTGAAAACAAGTCATTTCCAAAATGAACCCCATAAACTTGTGTAAATCTTCCAACTGACCATGCCTCATGTAAAGGACTGTGACACTAGAGTCTTATCCTGGAATAGTGTAATTCTGACTGGACGAACTGACTAGTATTAGACCATGTGAGGTGTAGTAAACTGGCATTCTGGTTCAGATCACTGACAATGAAGAGAAAGGATATCTGGATGAGAGATGGAATAAGGAGTTTGGTGGGAAGCATGGGAAATGAAACTGGTTGCTGTGACTTTTCAGAGATGATGGAAAATATGAGGTCATTTCTGCTATTAAACATAAAAAAGTGATCTATAAACACATATCTATAAGACACCACCAAAACAATAACTCTAATTATTCAGAAAATTCTGGTCATTCAGCAATCATTAACATTTAAGTGTTCCTTGGTGTGGAATCCTACGGGTCTAATTCTGACCCTACTGTGAAACGTAGAAGTGATAAGTAAACATTGGCTTCATAAATTTTTTTTATCTTAACATACTCACCTTCAGATTATTTGAAATAGTCCAAACTGAAGAAAATTCACTAAACTCTAATTTCAAGAAGTCATGTATTGTTTTGTATTTTTCTCTTTTTTATTATTTTTTACATTTTTCACATTATATAGATCTATTACATTTTATCATTTATGATAGAGTAAAACCCAAATGTCTTAGCCTGGACAAGAGCCTATGTGGTAGCCAATATCCCAATAGTAGAGAGTTATTTCCTTTCTTCACTGTCTTAGCCTTCAAGGAATTGATTTTAGGGGCATGACAAAAATAGCTCAGGAAATAGGTCCAGACTCTCAAACTGATGTAACACAGCAGTTCTGTGATTTCAGCAGAGATATGCCAATTCACACCTGCCAGGAAATCTGGCCTTCACCCTTCAAGTGGCAATTACAAGATGTATATCGCTTCATGATGAGATTTATATTATCAAGCACATTCTGTGGAGTTTTCCTTGCTAGCTTCAGGGGAATAGATATTTACAGATGAGTCATTGACATGTCTTGAGCTATCACAGAATCTCCAGAGAATCATCAACCTTTTCTTCCACAGCAGGAAAGGTAAGAGGAGCAGCATTTTCAGCTCTAAAATGTCGGTTTCTTGGAGATCATGTCTTCTACACCTCTTCAGCCCTTTGCTTAATATATTTGGATAAAACTTTAATTTATGCATATATATCATACCTTCCTTCCAAAGTGTTTGGGCCATCATGTTAGGATTCATAATTAATTTCCTTTAAAAAAAAAGGACAAAAAATGGGTGATGTAAAACTCGGCAAAACACCATGAAGACAGGTTGAGAGGATATTGTGAGGTCAGGGAAGGCAGAAGTGAAAGGTTGCTAAAAATATTGAAAGTTCTCAGTCAAATGCCTCGCAGTATTGAAATAATGGTCTTTTCTTATATTTATATCTGTTTTCTGTGTAAAGATGTTCATAACCTTTTTCTCCTTTGGTAGTTCAACATGATTAAATTCCCTACTGAAAAGAATACAGCCAAAAGTGTCAATGGAAATATGTGTGCTTTGACAACTTCCAAAGTTTATCTGAATTATGTCCTTCAGATTTCCAAGTCTGTACTAGTGGATTTGGCCATAAAAGGTGATGTTTTTCAGGTGCAGTTATTGTTCAAGTAGCATATGTGCCAGACAAAACTATCAATCCTCTACAATAGGTTGAAGTACATGCTCTTCTTTTCTTGTCAATGCATAACTTTAAATATAAATTAAACAGTGTGTTCCCAAATTGTATTCCAATAAAGTAATTTGAAATAAATGACAATCGCATATTTTTTTTTGTACCCAAACGTACCCACTTTCCCAAATGACTGACAAAAGAGAACTGCTGAAGCAGGTGAAAATCTGCTAAAAGCCCCAAAGTGATTACAGTTTGCATGTAAAATGGAATTTTAGAGAAACTAATGGGTCACTTTAGCAATCCTATTCTACTTGTGACAGTGGGCACTGAATGTAAAACAAGCCCTTAGCTGGTTAAAAGCAGCTTGATTCATAATTCAGAGTTATTGTGAGCACAGGTCAGATGCAGATTGGAGCCTGACCCAACCTGTCATTTGACTTTCAACTTCTAGCTTTTTATCTGCTACTAGGCTCTAATTTTCATTGATTAAACCTAAACTGATTTTCCAGAATACTGAAGAAAAGAATAACAAAATTGAAAACTTTGCAATTTGTCATATTAATGAATGGAGTGTAATTAATGGCAAGAAAGAACTGAAAGAGACACAGTCCAATAACTCAATTCATCACAATATCAGTAACTCCATTTAGTGAAGGAGAATAGAAGTGAAATTACAGGCTTCAGAAATATGTGAATTCATATGACCATCATAAGATACTACATATTTGTATGAATAAAAATAATAACAGGTCAATGGGAGGAATAAGTAGGTAGACATGCAGTATTAACTTAAAGAGCAAAATTATGGAAAAAATGCCAATAAGAAGTTCTACATTCAGATATAACTTTAAAGGTATACCAAGCTAAATTAAAGATAAAGTTAGGAGTCACAAAATGTCTCACAAGCTTTGCAATTACAGGTAAAATACTGGTAACTTATGCTATCCATTAGGAAATTAGAAAATGTATTTTAAACTCCATGTCTCTTCTGGATTGATGTTCTTGCCTTCATTGATGTGAAGACTCTTGAATTACATACCTAAGCATTTTCTGACAAAAAGAAACTACCCAGGAAAGGGAGACTGAGGACTAAAAAAAAGAGAACATTATTTCATTTAAAATCTAGCCTTTCCTTTTATTTTTATCTGAAACTACAGTCATTAACATAGTCATTGTTGAGAGGTAAGAGGTAAATTTCTCCTCTGCATGAAAGACTGTATCTAGCACCTCCTGGAAGTACCCCAACAATCACACCATGGTTGAGAAAGGACGAAAGGTATTTCTAAAACTCTTTTTTTACAGGGCTTTTCCATTTTGCACAACATAAAGTAAAAGATTAATCAAACAAAACCGGATAAAATGAGCAGAATTCCCCTGTCCTGTGACTACCATCTATGAGACTGGAGATGGGATTTTAGTTTCTGCTCCAGTAAGAGTTTCAGTTTTAAAGCAGTTTTTACAGTGAATATTTGCTTAGTAGCTGGGCAAGGGCTGTCATCCTGATCTTGACTATCATGGGTGACTATAGAAACTGTGAGGCTACAAAATTCTGGCTGTATTCTTTATCACTGTCTTTTCCTTGATCAAAAACTTTGCTCTTTGGGATTTCACATGTTTCTAGGATTAGATGAAACTAAGCAGCATTTTAATTTGCACTGAATTACTTCTCAGAGGGAGAGGTTAGACAGCACTTTGGCACCTCTATCTTGCTGTAGATTTAAAATATATTTGGCATCCTGTGGCAAATGATAACTATAAAATTATGATTTCATATGGTACAAGATTAAATCCTTACTCTTACTCCAGTAATTGTCAAAAGAAAGGATTCAAGTTGTGCCATCTAGCATTTTAATTGCAGGCTTTGTTCTTAGTGTGGATTAATTTTATGCCATATTATGTTCTTGTAATAATTTTGTTATGAAATGAAGTATCAGGGAATGAAAAATATATCATTTTATGTACAATATTCCATGAATTAGAATAATGTACTATAGTACCTTGACCTTTTCTATATTGTGTAATTTGACTGAATGGTCATTGCACTTTTCCCTCATTAACAAACTGAATAACCAATAGCCGAATTGATGACATGGGCATGAAGTCAAGAAACAGAATAATGAAATAGTCACAGCACCATAGTATAGTAGATGACTATGTCTAAGAGAACACATGAGCCATTAAATCTCAGAATCAGTGAGAGGGACTGGAATGAGAGTGGAAAGTGCACAAGAAAAAAACGTTTTCATGACAATAGAGGAAGCTTAGCCTATTCTTACTAAGCCCTTGTAAAATTCTATTGCCATATAAAACATTAGAGCAAGTGAAATATTAAGGCTTAATTTAGACAATAAACACATCACTAGACTAGACAAGACTTAAAGTTTCTTTAACAAAGAATTTAGTATCAAATATTTATAAGCGGATATAAATTCTAATGAACTGACAGTCATCATATACACACAATAGCACAATGATAGAAGCACTACAAATTAGCTGTATGAGACCATTGTCTAGGTCTTCCCTTTCAAGCAGACTATATCCACAATGACAGCACTTCCACAATACCGTGTTAGGGGTACCATGAAAGAATAAGGCACATAACAGAATGGCGGAAATTAAGCTGCATCTTTTAAAAATAAAATTATCATCATTACTTTACAATAGGTTTAGTGATAAAACTGCACTTTGAATCTACAAGATGTATTGGTTACAAGGAGATTCAAGAGATGTTATAGTTATGTACTGACTTTGCTATCCTGCTGGATTCAGTTTGTAATTGACTACAGTTAGTATTGCTGATCTGTTTATACTCAGCTTTAAAAATATTTTCAGTCATTTTGGACCACTGATTTCTACACATAGTCTTCTCCGACATCTAGCAATCTGCTGTCTTGATCATCAATGTCTCTCTTACCAAAGTCCTGAGAGTCATAAAAGAGGGGTAGTATGCAAGCTTGTGATAACTCTATCAGCACAATTTCCAGCCAGCATTGGTTTTCTGGATCATCAGAAGGAGGAATAAAATACCTTTAGTACATGACAAAAAGTGAGTGCTGCAAATTTGCAACTAAAGATGAACTCTTGCGGCAGTAATGCTATTTTTAAACTGCTGCGTTTGACCAGTCCAGCTAGAATTAGCTCCACGGTTTTGCATGGGGTTACTTTGAGCTTGTAGTGTCATGCCCCTTCCTCACACCAGGAAGAACAATTGTTTGTGATCATTTGTACAGCTAGGTAAGAACTAGGTAATTACTTACAGCTAGGTAAATAATATTGCAAATGTAACATTTTCAGATTGCTATCGTCAAAACTCTGGGTAGAGTGAATTAAAACAAGAAATTTACACTTTCTCCCAGTTTACATAAAACAGCAGCAAATTCAGTTTGTAGGCTTCATCATTCATTTTGATGTGCTTGCTTTTGATCCCAAGAAAGAAATATATTTATAATTTCCAGAAGAACTGCCTCAAAGGTAAGTGGTATCCAAATATTGTTCTGTAGAGATAAAAAATGTACAGTGTCAGTAGTATTTGGCTGTGGATTGATGATGCATTGCACAAGGATACAGAGACATCATTCCTATAAAACTTGTAGCATTATAGTTTAGGGTATATTTAACCTTTAATACAAATCATTTTTATCCCTCCCCCCCCCCTCCCAGAATTCAAAGCACTTTATTTTTTTTTATATTTAGTTTATTTTGGGTTTTTTTCCCTGTGTTTGCCTGTACTGTGGCTGCTGTAATATTTTGCTTTGGCAAAACTGGAATAGCAGACTTGATTGCAAAGAACAAGACAAATATAAAGAACCCAAGAGTACCAGTTTAAGTTGAATAGATTTCAGTGTAAATGAGTATGAAACTGGGCTTTCAATAGGAAGTCTGAACTGGTGAAATACTTTCTACGTTGGAACTGTCATCCAAATCAATCTTCAGAAAAGGCTAAGACTCTAATTTAAACTCACAAAACCTCCCAGAAAATAGAGGGACACAAATACCCTGGATTTCCTACTTCTGATCTTTCCCTGTTCTTCAATATGTCTCTCCCCTCGACTCAGTTTCCATCCATGATTAGTCCCTGATTTATCTTATGTGTATTATACACAACTATTCAACAGAATCTGCCATCTGACAGTATTTTATGAATAATAAAAATGTAGAGTGTTTCTCTGTTAGGTATGATTAGTTACTTGATCCTCAGTTCAAAAAACAAAGGGATTTCTGAAGTTGCTTGGGATTAACACTGTACTTAAATGTCCTTCCAGTAGCAAAGATAACATTTGATCTTAGGCATCCATCCTTTGCGGACCTCCTGCCTACCAGTACAATGATTTTGTCTAGAGGTATTCTTCTGATCCATATCTGACTCCAGTGGCAGCGGGATCTGGTGGCCGGGCAGAGACCCAGGCTGCAGATCTGCCAGCCAACATTTGCGCACTCAGAGAAGCAGACCTCTTGGCTCTGAGTGATAATTGAGCCAGAACTGCAGCAAATTAAGCAAAGACCTTGAAGAATGAAGCAGTTAAAAACCCCACAACAACTGAAAAGGTAATAAAAGGAAGGCAATTTAGCAATAGGTGCTAGCAAAAAGGAAGACAGGGAGCTATTTCTAACAATAGGTGGCTTTGAAGCTTTGGTGTTTCAATAGTTTTCAGTTAACTCAGGGCCAAGGAGGTTAACTACGAAACTGTATTACAGAAATTTGCAGAGTTCTACTCCAAATAAAAAGTAAACTTATGATATATATTTTTTTATTAAACAGTTTGAAAAGCAAACAGAAACTCAGGGAGTTTGCAAATCTACCTAAGCCTATATTGAAGAGCTTCCCTTTATAAGCCACCTGTCCATGATCAAGAAGTTGAATAAAACAATTTGAAAACAGCATGAAACTGTTGCCAAAGTAATTGTGTTAGAGTAATTACTACTAGTTGAGCATAGAAGTCACTAGATGAAGCTGAAGAGAGTGGCTAGTTGTGTACCTGGAGAGATATGAAAGAATTCAAAACATTCCCAGGAGAGACATATGCGGTCAGGTCCTCTGCAGAAAGGAATAGCGAGTCTTCTGCAGGCAGAGTTCCTCCAAAATTGGTGGACAGCCAAAGCTGCAGATAGTGGCAGCTCTCACAGCCAGCGTATGAACCGGCGAGTGGAGGCCTATCTTGTCCTTTACCAGAAGTCTCTAACTATGTAGCATAGAATGAAGTAGGTGCTACTGCCAGTAAAAAAACCCCAAAACCTCTGTGCTAAGAAATCAGGCTAAGAACTGGAGAACAGAGCGTCCAGGAGCACGCTCATTTCTCTTAAATCTACTATGAAAATTGAAAATTTTTGCTAAGAGTTGGGCACCACAGCTACTCTCTTGGTTAATGTGAATCAGAGCCCCGTGACAAACTAGATAATTAAGACTGTGCCTAATTCCTGGAAAAGGTGCAAGAACTAAAATGGATTGTGCAGCTAAGACCAAGAGATGATGCACATATAGGATAAAATGGCACATCATCCGCTCAGTGGAATTCTTCAGAGGAGCACTGGTGAGCACTGCTGAAATACCGCATCATTCAAGGGGTATGATACAAAAAGCACAAATTAACATTAATTAATGTCAAGCTGCTACATCAGTTACCAAGACACCCAGACAGTAATTCTAGTACTTGAAGAAGACGCAGACAATAAAAGGTAAACAGATGAAATGTGGCTGTTCAAACGATGCACTTACTTCTAAGGGACTCTACCACATAAATGTATAGATCAAGAATAATTTTTTTAGAAGGCACAGTTTCAAATAACGTCAGGGAAAAGAATGTCTGTGATTGTGTTAAATGTAACTGCTTTGAGTTCCCTTTAGAAGGCTGTTCACTGGAGTGGCAGGGAATTGAAAAGGCTGAGGAAGAAATTGAGGAAAAAATGGAGGGGATAGGGAAGACCTCAGCCTAATACAAAATAAAAGAATTCTGATGGTTTACAGTTCGTGTGGAAAATTTTCCAACCAATTCTTTTAAGCATGGACTAAAAGATGAGCTGCATATGATTAGAAATCACAGAACTGACTGGATCTAATCTTTTATCAATGTAGAATAAAATCATCCTACCTTTATGTGTGGTTTTGTTTATGTTGCCTGAAAAAAGGCAATATTTATCTGTCATAGACTATTATTCTCACTTCCTATGGTAAGAAAACACCATGGCTAGATGGGTGATTGTGCATATCAAATCTGCTCTTGCAGGAGATGCTTCAGATTGTAATAGCTGTCCATAGACTACAATTTGTTACATTTAAGCAGTAATCACTGAAGTATAGGTTTGGACATATTTCCACTTGGCCCATTTACTCCCAGCTTTGTGTTTTGTTGGGAAACAATAACAAAATACTAAAGCACCTTTTAAAAAGAGGATAATATCAAACAAGAATTTAACACTATTCAGTAACAGAAAAGTAACAATGAAATAACTGTAATTACCTCAATATTTTCTTGAAAATAAAACTGAAAGCAAAAATTCCTTCACTTTTAACAGCTGACTGGGGATTTGCAGATGTATAAAGAGACACATATGTTAAAATCTAATAACATTTGGGTTCTCAGGAACTGTCACCACCTCATGAAAAAAACATCCTACATTCCTACAAAAGATACAAATGGTCCCTAAAGATGTTTTCATCACAAGGAATAAATGTGGTCATGTGCGGTTATCATCCCAGATGAACACAAATTATAGAGGAATAAGTGTGCAGAACTGAAAGACAGGAAGGTGTAAGAGACATTCTGTTGTCCATTTTGTCCTGACATGATTTTTGAATGGGCAGCAATTCCCACAAATGTATTATCCTGCTTTTGCATGTAAGGCCAGTAGAATTTGGTTGCATTTAGAAAAAAAAAAATCACCTGTGTATTTGATAATATTCTTCCAATTTACAACACCATGCATCGCTAATCTGGACTTGATTTCTCTCTGTGAGGTTTCTTCTTTCTACTACTAGCCTTCATAGAGTACCAATACTAAAATACTCATGCCCTTTAGACAGCAAGTATCTAAATGTTGTCCTACAAGAGCTAGCACCCACAAGTCATGTGTCTGTCCACTATCTTTCATTTGTCATTCCTAGCAAGATTATAACTGCTCTGAAGTGAAGATTATTTTCTACTATATAATCAAAACATAGCAGAACAGGACCTTGATCTCAGACTTGGCCCCGAGATACTATTGTAAGATAAACAATTACACTGCCAAGAGCAAACCAATTTTTTTTCCTTTTTTTTTTTTTAGCATTGGGCATCCATTACTCACTGTGTTTCAGAAGTGGAGATGAGTAAAATCTAGTTCTCTGGATGGGAAGAAATACCAAACATAAAGCAATATAATTCCCTTGAGGAGAAATGGAAATGTATTGTATTGATTTACTTTTGGTAATTTTATTTACTGTTTAGTTGAAATTGAAGAGGGGACGGGAAAGCAAGTCTGTTGAGCATTGTGTCGGTTCCACAGAGCCTGATGAAGGAATTGCAAATGTCACATGACCACATTGTAAATCTCACTGTACAAATCTCTGTTTTCTTCAGTCCAAGGATTTGAGGAGCACTTTGCAGAAAGTACTTTAATGACCTGAGGGAAGGACTTCTTGGATGCATTCTGTGCTTGTTATATGTTTCATCAGATTTATTGTGAGTCTGAGTTTTGGAGATATTTAAGGATTTTATAATATTCCCATAAAGAAAGACTAAGTTACCTGATCTCTGCTACTCCCCAGTTCAGGATATATAAGCTTTACAGCCCATTTCACATTTGAAAGTGTGAAGCTATTTCTTTACAGATATTTAGGTTTAGGACAGAAAACAGATGGACAGCTGTGTCTGCACCAGTCCTGTCTTCCAGATAATCTTCAAGGATAACCCCAATGTTCAGTAAATTACGATTATACTATGAATGTTACCTGTGTCTCTAACTTCAATTGCATTTACATTTATCTAGCTCTTAGAAGTACTTTCTTAGAGTATTTTGAAGATTTGGGGCCCAGATTTAAAAAGCTTTACACTCATAGTTATAGCTGGCAGAACAATGAGGATTAATTTTTTTCTTCGTACAACTATTATTTAACCACCTAACTGTTATGCTTTTTAATCCTGAGGATGCAAAAAAAAGTCCTGTTCTTTCAGGAAAACTAGGAATACTGTAATTCAGAAGCGAAACAAAAGAGCGACAGTCCTGTCACCATTCACCTGGTTCACCTTTCAGCTGAACCTGAATCTTCCCTAAGCAACAGAGTGGAGAAGGGCAACTTCAGAGCTGCTGGGATCATCTGTCTCCCATTTCTTGGAAGCAGGCTTCAGGATGTGATAAGTAGTATCAGCAAACACCTTTTAACACATCTCTCAGCTATGACATGCCTCTACTTTAGTTGTGTAACAGAGATCAGCAGGGCTGGCAGGTTCAGAAGTACTCTGATCTCAGGAATCAGGGTAAGAAACACCCTAGCACACCTAGCACACCCTAGCAGAGTTAAAATGTGAAGGGAGGAAGGACTCTGAGGACAGCACAAGCTACGTGTGCATGTATCCAATAGTCAAGGGGTTTGAGCAGTCACCTCAGGTGGGGGAGACTGAATGCAGTACTGTATGCTAGAAATTAAATATATTGAGGAATGGAAGAATGAAGAACTGGCTTAGCTGACATTGTATATTGCAAGGCTGTGGCAAGACAGCTTCAAGCCTGTTCAATTATTAATACCCGGCAGAAAGATTTTAGCAAGAGAGAGAGCGAGAAACCATCCAGCAGTTTGGTTGTTTCAATACTCAAGCCTCATCTCTCATCCAGCAGGACAGGAATTTGTGTCTGTGTCTCCTATACCAGGGCTTTAACATCACTCCACATTTAATCCAAAAGCTATTTCTCTGGTTATAAGTAGGTATAGCTACAGAATGACAGAAGGAGGCTCCTAATCCTAAGGAACAGCAGGCATTTAGTCAACATCGAAACCTCTCCTTTGCATTTCACAGGTGCTGAGCTGGTTATTGAGGCTCCCATTCTGAATCTAATCCAGCTTCCCATGCACTTTATGCACAACATGTGGCTGCACCTTACCTCACGTGGAGGTGCCCATTTCAGTGCCTCCAACCTTCAGCAATGTGTGATCAGGCGAAACTAGCAGGCTTTGCAGTCTGAAAGCCTTTCTTCTGATCTGCTTGGAAGCCAGTCACCTTTTTTCCAGCACTGAAATTTCCTCTAAAAAAACAACGGGTATTTGCCAACCAGTTCTCCTCTAAAGGGCGAAAGCATATTTGCTTATACAGTGTATTGTGTGCAGCACTGTGTGTTCAGTCATGCACGCAGTAAGTGTAGATGCAGCTATGCATGCATGTACGTAGCCAAACGTACACATATCAAATAGCATCAGTATTACTTACATACAGGAAGGTACATTAACTCATACAGCATATGAAAACCAGGACTTTATCTATGAGATTTTTGGCCCTAAAGGTACAAAAATAAACATACTGTAACATCTTATAATGCAGGGTTCTGCTTTAGATTTTTGTTTTAATTAATGTATTTACCAAAAAATAGTTAAAGGAACGCTGCATCGCGAGCAAGAAGAAAAAGACACCTCTGTCTCTGGAGAGTGTTTTTCATCGATTATGCGAGAGAAGAGGGAGATTATGTATCAGCTAGATCATGTTCCTCGCTCTAACAAAGCAGATGCAACTCTGGTATATGCACTGAGTAGAAAATTAGAATGAGGTAATGCTATCATAAATAATTGCTTAAAGCACCTCAGTATTATGGAGGTTGAAATTTCAAAAAAGGAGAAAGGCCTGTAAATGTAAAAGCATGGTGAAGGGTAGCTTTTAAAGTAATTGAGGATTTTTCATTGGTTGGTAGCTTTCTACAGTACATTATTTAAAATCCAAGTGTGGAGTACCCTCTAGCTGATATCTGAAGATCAAAGCTGCTATTAGATTTTTTTTAACTGCTGCAAAGGTTCAGCTATTATAAAAGAAATTAAAGGAACTAATGGAACAAATAACATAAAGTAGTCTTCCATCCAACATAGCAGATCAGTATAACTTGTGAAAGGGTGTTTGTTACAAAAGGCCCCAAAGCTTTTAAATGCATTTTTGGTCTAAAAATTGAATTTCAGGTAGCACAGTTGAAAAATCAAACATTGACTTTAATGAGTGCCATTAAAGATTCACCATTGTTATTGTCAGGATTTATTCTCTCTTCTCTCTGGAAACTAAATTTGAAGCTGAAATGCAAAGGAAACAAGCTACTGCACTCTGGACAAGAATTCTTTGATCACAGAGGCAAACACAAAATGGCTTATTAATGATTGCAGCTCAGTGCTCTGCCTGACCTCAGGGAGAGCAGCTTTTTTGGAATAAGCCACAATTACATTATATAGTTTAACCCTTGAAGGGAAGGCAATTTTTGGGTCTGCAATTTACCATAATCTGACAGGAGGCCACAGAAGCCATTCAACGTCACAGTCAAACATAAGGCATTGTAGGATTAGTGCTTTGTGTCGTGAAAGAAGGTATAACAGTGGCTGGCTCTACTTTTGGACTGGAGAAAGTTTGGATGGCATTACATGCTAGGCAGTAAATTAATAAACAATGAACGTAGTCTGGCACATTGCTCCTGCATGAGGTAAAACACCAAGCCACCTGTGAAACGACAGTATACATGTTTTCATAAAATCCTTCACACTGAAAAAAGGAGAAATACATTGGTACCTGATGAGATGCGATTAGTTTTATAGATCTCTCCATTCATTCCAGGGCTTAGCATATAGATTATTTATATCAGCAGAAATGATTAATTATATTAGCTCATAGGAAATGAGAACTAGAAGCTCAATTTCTTCATCTGGTTTTGACTAAGGCTAAAGTATATCTTTGTAAACAAAACCGCGTTTATTTGTAAACAGAATTGCTTTATCCTGAATGTCATGTTCCTGTTCCTTTACCACAGAAAATATGACACTCTCGGAAGATAAACTTTTGAAAATGATACATGAAAATGATACAACCACAAGGTGGTGAAAGGTAGACTAGGACAACACTCACAGAGCAAAGAATAAGCATCCCTCCAAGTGCTTTGGTTTTTTCTTGTCCCTTAATCTTTCTTTTTTTAACCTTTCTAATTCTGGACTGTGACCTTTCTATATACAATGTCCTGAAACAAAGACAGAAAAAAACCCAAAGTTCACTGTGTTTATAAACAGAACAAAATTTAGAGCAAGAAACAACTTTAGGAGAAAAATAAAAATTATGTTTATCCCCAGCTTAACTAACACAAACACTGAATACCTATTCTTTCTTCTACTGCTGCAATTTGTTTACTTTAACCAGATCGTATGAGTCTGGGAATGTGTATAAGGTTTTCATTGTATTTTATGCATATGCTATTACTCTGAGGCTGATACGCTATGTTTCTCTAAAACCCTTAATCTGGACTGTCCAACAAATGAAGGAAACATGGTAAATAACATGGGAATGACCTACTGATTAATAAGTGATGTAGGAATTTGTAAACTTGTAGGATCTTTGGTGAGGGAAGAGGGCAATTGTCTGAGTTGTCTTTATGCCATTAAAAAAGGAAGCTTTGTTGTGGGACGGCAGTCTGCAGAGCACTCACCTCACAGGCTGCATGGGCACAAAGAGGAATAAGAATCAAGCAATTAGCTCAGATGCGAGATATTGATTACAAAATTAGCCAAGGCACTAAGGGAAGAAAACGGAATGATACTTATTAACTATTTATATGCCACTGCTGGGAATAAGTAGTAAGTAAGAAGTCTCAGAATTGCTCATTTGTCAGTATACATTTGTCTTGATTAGAATTACAGAAACCTGGATGATTAATGACTGAAAGATTAAAATCAGTGGTTATGTGCTACTACAAAAGGTAGTATAGGAAAGAGAGAAGATACTTTCTTTGTCCAAAATGGTCCTTTTGGGGGGTTTCTAAATCACTGATAGGTTGGATGCCATTAACTTTGAATCCATATAGATCAACGGTCCATCTTGTACCTCTTCCGGTTAGATCAGTAGTTGTCATCATTTACGGACTCCCAGATTTAGGTCTCATAGACCCAAAAGATTGACTTCTGCCTGTATATATTAGTGCATATGGATAAAGTATGAGTAGAAGGGGAGGAAAATGCTGTATGACATGCAGAAATGAGATTTAATAGAGGGCATACATCAGAAACCTCATGAGATTTACATAAATATATTTTGCTTATGAAACTAAATGTAGTAACTAGCTGGTTATCACTTCCACAGGGGAACATATGATTATGATTTGATTATGTCTGTTGTATGCAAACAGGATTAAATGAATGCAATACTATAAACTACTACATGCATACTACACAAAACCCTAAAATAATTTTGTTCAAATCAGGAAGGAGAAAATTTTAAGCAGAAACATGTGAATGTTAGTAAAAATATGGCACTGAAAATTTGCCTAAGACAAATTTTAAGAAAAAGATATTCAATATTAGTAAAAAAGTGGAACTGACATAATCAAGAAAGGTGGTGGCATTGATTTTAAAAAATAACTATCAATTAAAGGATAAGAAAAGGGGAAGTTATTGGTTAATAGCTAACCTAATAACAACGATTACACACATGATATTAGGAATCATAGAAAATTCATAAGGAATAGGAAAAGGAAAATACTACATATGGAAAAATCTATGATTAAAAATCTATGATCTAAGACCGAAAATAAAGGCTTTTTTCCAAGCAAAATATGGATCAAAAAGGATCCTAGCAATGATATTTCCCAGCAGCTAGACAAAAATGTTGTTTATTTCAATGACACTGGAGAAGAAAATAAATATTAATTAAATATTTCTGTTATGTATTTGGGAAAGATACTCAATCCATATAATACATTTGTATCATATGATGATTATGAAATACTTATTACCCAAATGTCAAGAAAATTATTTACATTTTAGTATGACCAACAATACTGCTGTTCATGAATGAACAAAGAATGAAAATAGAAGGGCTTTCCATTCTCAGGCTGGTGATTATGCCAAAGACTCCTGGGTGCTACTGAATTACCAGTTGAACACAAATTCTAAATCAAAAAGACTAATGTCTACCAAGGAGTATCCTCAGTAGGAGTAAAGCAGTTATAGTTCCTCTTGCTTCAGTGTGTTGTGGCCATGCTTAGAGCACTATGGCCATGTCTTTGGAAGTTTGTACTTCCAAGAGAATGTTGAAAAATGGAAAATGTTCAAAGAGTCATAAAATTAGTAAAAACAGTGGAGACTGTATCATACAGGGACAGATTCAAGGAGCATAGTATATTTAGTGAATGTGTGAGTCAGTCACAGTCTGTAGGAGTGAATATTTGTGATATATCTTCATCTTGTTGCATTCACAAGAATTGCTGATAATATTTCTAAGAACCGAATTGGTAGGACATGATTATGAATTGTAGAAAATAAAAAAAGGGCGTTTTGCACACTTGTGAAGTTTTAGAAGCCTAGTTTTCCAAAGTTTTCAGATGCAAATCTTCCTTAACGCAAGGGAAGCTATAGATACCCAGCATTTTTTAAAATCGGGCCAAGGTATATTAAGTTAAGATAAAATGCCTGAGTTTAGGATGGCATATGTATCAATTTATCTGATTTATAATGGCAGTAGTAACAGAAGGACTTGTGGTAAAGATTTGTTTCGGATGTAGCAGTGAGGAAGGGGAGGACTGTAACTGTAAGCAACTTAACTATTCCTTGCTGCTGAATGCCTCCTGTGTTCAAGGAAACAGGATGTGGTACATCCTTGGGCAGTAACCAGGGTTATATCAGACATACTCTTTTTCATAATCAGGTTCTTCTCCTGTCAGACACTACCTATAGACTCCAATTCCAGGTAATCTCTGCAATGTGAAAAGCACAGAAAACATGCTGACAATTTACCCAGACTGCTTGATTTTTGGGAATGCTCTAATCTAAGATATAATTGTTCCAAAGACAAAGAGTTCATGGCCTAATTTCTGGTATGTGAACAATTTGGTGCTGATTTTTCTTGGCCCCTTTTAAGAAGGAAAAACACGTCCAGCATTTCCTGTTACAGTACATTTGAAATAATCATTACTGATACAGGCTGAGAAAAGGCTCTTACCGTGCTCATTTAATGTAAAGACAGATGACGCCATGTGAAGTTTGAGTTCTGTTCTAGTAAGAGGAGCTACAGAGCATACCTAGGCATATCTGTCTACCTTTGTTGATTTGCAGTTCTACTCACAGTTCCTTTCAAGTATCTAGACTCCTGTTTTCTAAAATTTTCTCTCTCTCAGAGACAATTTCAGTTTTAGAGAATTTTCCCCAGATGTCAAATTCCTTCACCAAGAACTTACACTTTCCCCATGCCTATCACCTGTTGGTTATCTGCAATAAATTGTAGGAATGTCCAAAAGTTGCAGTGTGTTTATAAAAATACTCATACCATTTATGCAGAAAAATACAGCAGTAAGGCAAATGGCACATGAGCAAAAATAACTTCGAATGATGCATTGTACTATATGGGATTATTCACTCCACAATATATATCAAGGGAATGAATGGGAAAAGTAACCTACAACAAAGTGACATTAAAAGGGAGCAACAGATTCAGCTTGTATGTTAGGTAAACAGATGAAACAATGTTCAGCATATAGACACAGCAGCACTCTCAACCCTCCAGCGGGAACCCTGGCATTCAGGCAATTAATCCAATAAGAGAGACAAAGACGAGTGACCAAACCCTTGGCAATTAGTGCTGTATTCATATAAAAGCAATTACTCTATGTGACTGTGACAAGACAAAATGAAGTATACATTTTGTAAACAGCCAGCTCAGACAAGGTAGTTTATAGATCTTTCTCCCTAGAATGGAAAGGGAATTAGGTTTTTACATCTCGAGTCATCATGTACAGACAAATACTATTTTTTCTTTGGAAAAAAAAAAAAAAAAAACAGGAAAAGGTAAAAAAGTGGGCAGTGTAATTCACTTCTGCTCTCTCTGATGGTGGTTTACCTTCACTCAGCAACCAAGCACCACACAGCTGCTTGCTCACGCTAGCCCCCGGTGGGATGGGGGAGAGAATTAGAAGAGCAAAAGTAAGAAAACTCATAGGTTGAGATAAGAACAGTTTAATAATTGGGAAAAAAAACCCACAATAATAATAATAATAATAATAACATAACAATAAATTGTAATGAAAAGGAAAACAAGAAGAGAGGGAGAGGAACAAAACTCGGGGGGGGGGGGGGAAGCGATGCAACCGCTCACCACCCGCTGACCGATGCCCAGCCAGTCCCCAAGCAGCGATCGCTGCTCCCCAGCCAGCTCTCCCCAGTTTCTATACTGAGCGTGACGTCATATGGTATGGAACAGCCCTTTGGCCAGTTGGGGTCAGCTGTCCTGGCTGTGCCCCCTCCCAGCTTCTTGTGCACCTGGCAGAGCATGGGAAGCTGAAAAGTCCTTGACTGGTGTAAGCACTGCTCAGCAACAACTCAAACATCAGTGTGTTATCAACATTATTCTCATCCTAAATCCAAAACTCAGCACTATACCAGCTACTAGGAAGAAAATTAACTCTATGCCAGCCAAAACCAGGACAAATGCTGAAATGCTCCTAGCCATTAGGCTGCATAAGTGTCAAGGACTCCTTCCTGCAGTCCTCGCATTTATTTACATAACATTTAGGTGCAGAACCAATATCATGTGACTAATTACACAACAGAAATACTGAATTCTAGGCTCTACTGGCTACAAAAAATAGTCAGGCAAGCAACTATTTACTTTCTCCATGATTCCATAATATGCCTTTCTTTGTGGTATCTCAGCTCTTGATCAAAAGAATCTGCAGGGAAAAAAATGTTCTCTTAAACTACTTAGCAGGACAAACTCTCTAAAATCCGCATCTATTCACAGATTATTTGTAGACAAGAGGGAGGTTGAAATGTACCACTTCGCAACATGCTATTTAAGTAGCTCTATCTAACACTGAGAGTCCTTTTTTCTCCTTAGCAGTCTCAGCATTTTTCAAAGTTGTTAATTGGATGGAGAATCCAATGTAAGCATACTATTTTTAGATGGTTTTCCCAGCCTTGGTTGCAGGGATGAAGAGATTCTTGTTAATACACCATCAAAGCTAAGGACATGCCTAGTTTGACTTTGTGTTAAGAACCAGTTCAATATTCGGGGATGAGCTGTAAATCTTGGATGAGAATTTTGTTCCCTCCTACCAGGTAAATGGTTTGTTGTAAACTCAAGTGCTGCTGCCACGCTTCACTGATGTGCTTGGAACGAGTTTGTGAGAAATAAGGAATAAAAGTAAAATGTTTCTACCCAGTATAGATAGGAAACAGGAATGCAGTTTCTTCAGAAAATCTTTTGCACTTATTACTCATATTACTAAGATGTTGAGCTAAACAGAGAGAAAAAGAATGCAACTCGTTCTCAGAAAAACAGTACAGCATCACAGTGTGGTCTGTGCTAAGAAAACAATCAGTATGATATAATGCCATCATAAACCCTTTAAAAATAAATCATATAACTTCTTGATTCTATTGCTGCTTTCGTATTTCAGTCTTCGGTGCAGAAATTTCTATTTCTGCAATATAATTCGCAGAAGGCAGTCACTGTGTTACTCAAGGTAACCATGGTTTATATTATGTCTCTCTACAGTAAATTCATATTGAGTGCCTTGCTGTCTGTTTTCACTGGTTGTATTATTCAGCCCCATTGAAAACAAAATACAATTTGGCGTGAAACTTGGGGAAATGATTCAAGGCCATTATAGCCCAAGATATGTGTGCACAGATTTTGTGACTACACAGCCTCTAGCCGTGTGGATCTAACAGAGGCAATACTGATAGGGTTTATCTAGGTGTTTGCTGGGACGGTCCCCTCCCATATGAAATCTTGCTGGGGGCTGTGTAGCCCTGAGAAGTTCCACTCAGCAGATAAGAGGCGTAGGCTGTGTTTCCTTGCAATCAGTGCATACCACGGGGAGAGGAGGAGGATGTTTCAGAGAGAAGTATTTTTGAGTGGATCCCGCTGGAATAGTAGCAACCCATGAAAGTTACCTAATAGTTTGAAATGTTTGCTACCAGATTCCACAGTGGAAACAAAGTCCTACTGATCACTGTTTCACTTTACAGAACGTGTGCTAACGTTTTAATAAATATTGACACAGTTAGCAGTACAGTTGTTATCTTTTAGAAGAAGAAGTTCTTTTTCTGTTGTTCTTCCTTAAGAGAGGCTATTATATAAATCATTTAAGTCAAGAAGATATGATTATGATAAATACCTTCTATCAATACAAAGTCGGCCAATAATAAGCAAAGCATGGTTAGGATTGGAATGTGGAAGTAAGCTCCATTCAGGAAGAGTATAATAAAGAATAACAATCCTTTGATTTAAATGCCTGAGTGCTCATCATTAATGCCCTGCCAGTCAACCCTGGAATTATTCAGACTGCCTCTGGCAGGAACGTTGCCAGTAATTTGAACAACAAATTAACTGTATCTTTTATTTATATCAGGATAGCAACTAGCTTTTCTATTCAGACTAACTGTATGCCTAGGAGACTGTTCTGCAGTCTTTAAAATGCCAGCTTGCTTTTTTGTACAGTCAGCATATTAAAAACATTCTCTTTTTATCTTTTACAAAGAGGAAAATATTGGTGGTTTAATGGACTGATTGTTTAGAGAATTTAACCTTAAATGAACAAACCTTTGAGATAGAGTTTGGTTCTCTTAAAAACTTATATTCCTATATTCTTTAGATACTTTTGATTGTTTCTAAGGAAATGGTATTATTTTTTGAAAAATATGGAAAAAATGAAGAAACAGTGGAAACTTCAGAAGAAAAATGCAGTTTCAAGCTTAAAAAAGTCATAGTTTGATGATTACTTTCAGCACAGTGATCTTTTATCTCTCTGATGTACAACATCATTTTTTTCAGCTTTGTATCTCTAGAGATACAGAGTTCTTTTATCAGCAACACACTTAAGGTAGAACATGCTCCTATACTGAACATTTTAAAGGACTCTTTTCTAAGTTGATGATTTCTGGCTTCCGAAACACCAGGCATTTCTCCAGTTGGAAAAGTTTCTTTTTAAGAATGTGAAGGATTAGTGTGTGTAGTTCTTCACAGTAAAGGTTTTAAGAGATGAAAATTCAAATTATTCAATAAGTACCTAGATGTCAAGGTCCAGGTGCACGGTAAAGCACTCACAAACAAGATTAGAAGCAGCTGGTTGTAAATCAAGTCAGATTTATAATGCAGTTGTGTATAAATACCCTTTTTTGTTGTTTTTCCATAGATAGCTTGGGAAACAATATATTTGAGCATACTTGCTTGTATACCTGACTGACTACTGCAAGTGCTGTGCCAAAGACAGAGGCAGTGGGCTTTTTTATCCCCTGCAATTCTTGCAATAATCAGTTCAGGATGAAACATGACTGTTGTCCATACAATAGCAGCAACAAATTGCCCTCTTTTTTTCTAAATGAAACATTATTTTTTTAAAAATCTAGTTTTTGAATGGTCATTAGACAATTTGTCTAGTCACTTAGTATAAAAAAGCAATACTGAATTTAATAGTTGATATATACAATCAGCAAAGTTCTGGAAAACAGTGCTCCAGGACTTGTTCTATTCTGTTCAATATTTGTTCATTCATTGCACCATTTGTAATACAGATTTCTTACTGCACCCTTTATATGTGACCGTTACTGCTCTTACTTCTCAGGCACCGTGTCAAATGCACTTCATACCAGCTCTCCCCTCAAAGGTGGAAAGTAGATCTACCTCTCCAGGTTGAAAGCAGTGCTATATCTTAGCTCACATAAAAATCATGTAGCTGCCTGATGAAAATGTTACTATGTCTTAAAAAAAATGACTTAATGCTATTCTAGGAAGTATAATGTCATAACAAAGAACAGGAAAGACAAAAAGGACAGCATAGTATTTACTGCACTACAGAATTGGATAAGTGGTGCCTGCTTCAGATTTTGTTGCCCTTTCAACCTTCCCTCTGTGCTTTTCTCAACTTTTCACTGCAAAATAACTCTCCACTTATCCCTGCTATACCCTGAGAATTCTCAGATCATTTTCCTGGGCCCTACAGGATTATGCTTCTGAAACGAGACTTCCTCCAGAATCCAAATGCCTGAAAACAGAATCATTAATTTCTGAAAAAGATAAAAGTTTTGCCTGTACTGATTCCTTACGGGTTTTGGTTTACATACAAGGTAAATGCCTTGTAGCATACATAGCAAGTCTTTTTTTTGCAGTCAGTGCAAAAAAATAATAATAATTTCAGTTCATGTTCGGCCTCTCAGAAGGCTAAAAAACCTTTCTCCAACACTAGATTTCTGTATGTTTCAAAGAAGCTTGAAAAAGTATTTGGTAGTGGATATGTCATGTGTGAGCCCAAACTGATGGAGACAAATTCCTTTGTACTTTGTACTCCAGAGTCAGTGCAGGTATTTTACTTTGGTTTGTGCCATAGCATGAATTTCAGGTTAAACTGGTCAGTTGGAAAAGTTATGTGGCTTAAGTACCACAATATTTTTTTCTAGTTTCCTGCTTGACAATGCCTACTGTAGCTGTCTAGGAGGATTTTAGAATCTACCTCCACTTAATTTGCCAGAGGAAATGATTGCAGCTAGTGTAAGACATGTTTAAAAAACAGTCAGAACAACTCTGACCTCCTTTCTTTGCTTAATCTTGTGTATCTGATAAATGGTATAATGAATACTGCCACCTAAGGTATAACGTGTTTTTAGCTTATTTAAGAAAGGATGTTGTATGCAGCACATAAAAAGACCCCAGCCAATACATATTTATGTATGCTTGGCTAAACAGGGGTGGTTTTAAATCTTTGTTCCAGAAAGATAAGGAAAAAATGAAGTGAAATTAAGAAGTATTTTCCTTTACCATAAAGACATATTTGTAGACCTAACTCAGTCAACTGAAATTTTATAGAGTTTCACAAGATATAAAACTCCCCCTCCTCAAAAAGCCCAAAAGGATTTTCTTATAAGATCAAGGACACTATATAATTGTTGTTGGGTAACGTACAATTCTTTGCAGAAATCAATAATAAAATGTTATAACTCAAATTATATTCTGCTTAAGCATTAGTATAAATTTCCTTTCCAAGAGATACATATGAGTGTAAATGAGGAAATGAAATACAAACAACTCGATTCAACTTGAAAATTGTGACACTGTAACGTACAGTAGACATTAAGCCACAGGATGGGCTGGGCTCCAGTTTACCCATCCATAAGGTTCAGTTATATCTGTGAACCACTGCCAACTTGCTCCTTTCCTATGACTCCTGGACCTGCCTAATAAACATCTTAACTTGGGAAGCCTTCTTTTTCTCATTGACCCTAGCACCACCAGACAAATTCATGATCATATTTATTCCTGCAAGCAGACTATTTGGTCTTCTGTCACACTGGATACCAGTTTGAAGTTGCAACATATGCATTTCTATGACCTGCTCCTCTGGGGAGGTGAAAACTGTTCATTACATCATTATTAATGCGGCTGTAATGTCAGAAAAAATGTCTCCCCTCATCCATAGCACATCTGTCAATCCAAACTATATGTGTTTATAATACAGAGTCCAAAGGGAAGGAAGGCAGATTAGGGAAAACTCCCATGCAGAGGCATGAGTTAAGGAGAGGGTGAGGAAGAAAGGATTGATTGGTTGCATTTTACTCCGGGCAGCAGGTGAAGAGGGGCAAAGCCTGCTTCATCAAGGAAGAACTTTTGGATGCAAAGGGTCAGGCCTGACTATGAGGAATGGGCACGTGAAGATATTGTAGCAGGAGGCGTGTGGGACTTGATGCTGCAATCAACAGGAGCTCACGTGGCTTTGGACCTGCGAGGCATAACTCAGCACCTTGATGAAGCAGACCTCTGCCTTAGTCCTTAGCGCTCTGGGATTTCTCAATAAGTCATGTATCAAGAGTACAATAGCAGAAACCTGATAAAATATCCAGCTCAGCAATCTTACTGGCATTAAACACTTTATAAAAGCCAGAACTGTGTAAAATGTGGAGAACAACTGGAAAAAGTGTTTAACTGTGCTTTATTCTGCAATTGCAGTGGATAGATTGCCAAAACCAGGATATTTCTGAAAGAAGCTGCTTCTGAAGCAACTTAATGTTTTAGTAGTTTTCAGTTCAATCAGGCAGAGGAAATTAACAATGAACTTCCGTGTTAATGGTCTCGAAAGTGCTGCACTCCTTGTGAAAATGAAGTATAAAGGGGATTTGCTTTCTTATTCGATGGTATTTTGAAAAAAGATGACTACAGAAAAACACTAATGATGATGATAAAGTGGTACAAAGGAAGAATGAAGGAGTTAAGCTACTTTATTAGGAAATCAGGTGGTGCTTATGCAATAAAGGAAAAGCCTGGAGGAGTGGTGCTAATGGAAGACTCAGAACAAGTCCTTAGAAGTCCAGCGTGAGTTGCCATGAAGACTGCACAATGTTAAAGGAGTCTCACCATGGCCAACACAAAGGAAACCAAACTAATTCAAAAAGGACAGTTGTGTTAAAAAGACACAATGAGGTCAGAATTTAATTCCAAAAAACATGTAAGGCACTTATGTGTTTTATGGCAAACCGTGGCAAGAGACAGAATTTGGGAGAGAGAGTGAGACAGAAAGGACTACACAGAATTGCATCACTTGCAAGAGCCAAAAGAAGGTGTTTAGAAAGGACAAAGTGGCCAGCACTGCTTACTCAGGGAAAATCTTCAAAAAGCAGTGCTCAGCAAAACAGAACTGTCAGACAGGCTGCAAATAGGACAGCTTTTCTTTTCAACACTTCACATACCTTTCTAAGATTCACACAGGACAGTCCTGAGGATATTGTCACTACTAGGTAAGTCAGAGACAGCCAGGTGGCTAAGGTGAAACTGAAGTCTTGCAAAGATGGGTTTAGCTCCTGTCATAGAGTATGTCAGTTAAATACAAGTGTGTAGCCAAATACAGAGTTGAAAAGGATACAATTTACAGCAGGAAAAAAAATAAATCAGTTTTTCAGCTAAAGAGGTGTTGAATCACTGAGCTTATCAAAGAAGGACAGGAACCATAAAAAATGAAGGAAAACCTGAGGTTGGCTTTACAAGCACAGGACAACTGCATTGGACAACTCCTAGAAAAATTCTTTCCAACCTGCAGAAGCTGAGGAGGAGCTGAAAGTTCCTGTGCCTTGGCAGACTACTTAGAGGAACTAGGAGGGATATTCTCTGCGCATTTAAAAGCCCAGAGGTGAGATAGAGAGGGGGTAGAAACACAAAAAATGTACCTGCAGATCCAAATATTTAAACCGAGTACTTACAACTCAGATCTCTTTCCAGTAAAGTGTTTAATGCCAGTAAGTTTGCTGTGCTGGGTGTTTTCACTCTGACACATCTGCAGGCATTTTTCAAGTCTGCATTGGAAATGCTGTTTCTACAGGCTATTTGAATTGTGAGCAGCATCAAAGATATAGTCCAGAAAAATTAATCCTTTTTCATATACATTGCAGAATACAAAGGTCTACATAGACTATATTTTGGTATTGGGGAAACATAAACCAGAACAAGACAATGACCAGAAACTTTGAAAAGCTTTAGAGACAATCAGTTGCAGGTCTAAATCTAAACAAACAACAATTACATGCTTGTGATATAACTTGTCGATCAGACTAGTTACCTCAACGCTGTTATACAGAGTAATGAAGTTCTCAGCCTAATCTTCATTAGATGAAAGATTAAACAACCATCAAAACTGAAAATATTGAGATGGAAGAGCTATGGGCAAGGCACATGAAAGACAATTATGAAAGATAAAGAAAACTCAATTAATGGTCACTATAAGCAAGATATAATATTAACAAGGAGAAGCATCTAGGAATTTAATGAGATGAAGAGTGTGTCATTTAATGTATTCAGTGACATTTCCATGCTGATTAAAAAAAGAAGAAAAGACCTCAAAATACAGGAAAAGGTAGGTAAAATTTTTGACATGGATATTAAAGTCTTTTAAAAGTACCGTTTTTATTATTCACAGAATAAAAGAAGGAAAAGGTCACTCAGTTCTCCTGCCAGTTCAGGCACAGACACTTTCCAAGATTTTTAACATTTCTTTTTCCGTATAGTTTCAAGTGCTCCAGGCGACGAGTCCTACCACCTCTCTTTGGAAACTGCTCTGCAACTTCATACATCTCACTGTCAGAGAGCACTTCCTAATATTCTGTTTAAATATTTTGTATCTTAATTTCATTCCATTTGTCATAATTATTACATGATTTACTACTATAAATAATTACTTTCTCTCAACTTTTGCAACCTCGATTAATGTCATTGTTCTTTTCTCTAATTTGTCAACAGCCTTCTGGTAGAATGATATCCAGAAACGAACTCAATGTTCTAGGCATAATGCAATGATATGCCTACACCCACTACATTTCAATGAAGGGGTACCAAAGCTGGCTCTAGATGGGTACTGATTGATAGCTTTCTTAAAATATCACTTCACTGTTTCCTAACGTTGTTCAGAAGTGGTGTATATTAGTCTGAGAGAAGCACGGTGCTGACAAAACTACAGTGCTTTGGATAGATCTGTTTGGTAGAGCACCGCGCCACACTGACGTGTCCTAGAGGCTTGGAGGTAAGCAGGTAGGTTAGACTCCCAAGAAACATGAAGGCAGTTCCACGCACTGTCTCAGTAGCTACGTTTTAGGTGTTCTAACTTCACTGAAAATAAAACCTCAACTTAAAAATCTATGCTTTCACACACAACAGAGATGACACAAAGTCAGATTCTAATAAACCAGCATGCTCATTCTGTATTACTATAAATACTATACACAGTTTACACTGCATACCCACTCAGAGTAGAAAGAGCCTTCCCTGGATTTGGGCTTACCAATGCTTTCAAAACCAAGCAGCTAGTGAGCTTTCTCTATCAAAAGGAGGCTAGAAAAGAACATAACCTCATTTATTGCTTTTAACGTTTTGTGGTTATAATATTCACTGGATATGGGTGATGAAGGTAAAAAATCTCTACTCAAAAGGTCTGAATCTGTATGTTAGATCCCAGGAAACTGCTACACTGGCAAGACATCATTCTTGAAGAGTAACAAAGAAATCTTTCTGACATTTTTCTCCTGAAATTGTTTTGTTTTCTTTTAAATGAGTCCCAAATGGCTCCATCCAAAATAAAAACCCAGATTCCTGATTCTGCGGGCATTTTTGGTCATTCTAGCTTTAAGAAAAAAAAGATAAATTAAGAAAATAAGATAAATCCCTCAGATTATATAAGGATAATTTTGGAATACATTTAACTGAGGATTTAGTCTGTATTTTATTTTTCATTCTGAAGAAAGCAGTATCTCCGGTAAAAGAAAAAAAAGTCAATTACAAGTATCTGACCAGTTTTAGATTAAATCCCATCTCCCAGACTATAGGCAGCAGATTGCCATTGAAGAGTTGCTTGAGTGCATAGTGTAGCAGGAGGCATCAGATGGAAACCCTTTACTGACAAACTGAGAAAAATATTTCAGGAAATAGAAAGAAAAAAATTAAAAGAATAGGCAAGGGAAGAGTTCAAAAAGACAGAGGAAAAAGTGTGCAATCCAAAGCAGAATAATCATCTGAAGGGTCACCAAGGTCACAATAATATATTTTAAAATAGCCTGCAGACAGTGCATAAAAGCTGCTATAAACATTCAAAACACTCTAAAAGGCATATTTCACAAAAAGCAGTTGAGTTTGAAAGCACAGGCTCTGGAGTTCCCTATACTACTGTGACCTTCTATTGTACAACATTCAACTTTTTCTCAGACGTCATCCCCATAATAATCTGCTGCCCAAAGCCTGGAGGAGAGGAGTAAAAGTAAAATATTCCCACTTCAGTTCACCATATAACATCATATTCCTACTAATGTTTTAACCCAGAGCATCCTCTTCAGTCTTACAGTGAACCTGCAGGGTTTAAATTACTTAACATGGTTACGTGATCTGTGCTGACATGGATAGCTAAGTAATTTCTCATTGCTTCACTCTGAAAAAAAATCTGTTTGGCTAGCTTTTTGAGTTTTGCAATGTAGGTGTTTTCTTTTGGTTTTGCACTTTTCAAGATGTTTAGGAGACTTTCCTGTAATAACAGAAGTTATCTCAGTACTTGATAGACCTACCTTACACACAGCTAAAAGAAATGAGACAAGAAAGAACTGAATAGCTCATCCAGGAAACTTAACTGAATAGCTCATCCAGGAAACTTAAGAAAGGAGGGGAAAAAAAAAAAATCGAAGTAATTTGAACACTAAAAAAAATTTATTATCGTGTTACAGAGAGGAAATTGGGCAGCTGAACTTTTCTATAAAAATTGGGGAAAAAACTTTCCTGCTGAAAAAAATATATATAAATCTTTGACCTAAACAAGGGGCAAGAAAATTAATTAATTAAAATAGTAAAACCATGGGATGAAGTCCCAGGCAACTTCCTTGGAAACAGAGTTAAATTAGTAAATGCACATCATATTACTATTAACAAGAAAAAGTATTTTTTATACTGGTTTCATTGAACAGCATGAAAATGTAGCAGAACACTGGATAATAAGGAAAAAATATTATCATGATGCTTTATAAAATATGAGGCTTTTATATATGTAAATTAATATAATAGATGACCAGATAGTTTTAACTTTGATCCTGTATTTCTGCATAATAGAGACCTTTGTGATTAAAGAGGACTCATTATTTACTTACAGTTCATTTCATGCTTAGGTGTTTTGCTGGAACAGGTCTAGGTTTGTCAGCATTTTTATGGACAAAGAGAAAAAATTTGGCTTCTTCAAAAACAGTGGAAGTTCTCACTCTGACTTCAGTGAAGCCAGGATTTCATGACTATTTTTATGTGATGCCAGGAAGAAAGATTCTTGAGTTGATCTGTAATAAAAAATAAATGCTGTAAGGAATGACTGCTGAGGAAGCCTCTGTGTAGCTTATATGAGCCTACAGGAAAGTAGTTGGGAAACTGTTAGCAAGATCAGCTCCAGAAATCAACTTTGTAAGCCTAGGTTGTAAAGACACAATGTGTAAGTTATTAGCTTGCAACTTCCAGGTTTCAAGAGGTGTTTGTCAGGACTGGGAGTCAGATCAAAAAGACTATCAATATTTAAAAGCTTATTTCTGTATAATGGCATTGTCAGGCAGTTTCTTTCAGGAGCAATTTAAAAGAAGACACTCCCCTGCAGGGTCTGCAGCAGCTAAACTAGCCTGTCCTTCCAAATGGAGCGGTTAGTACCCCCTAAGTAAGACAGATATGCATCTAGGTTTATTATTTTTTAACTTTCTTTTTTATTGTTTTATTGTGCAGCTTATTTCTAGCTTTAAGATTAAGCGCTATGTTTATGAAATGCCAAGTTATTATTTTTACCTCCAGCTACTTGTCCTGAGAAGAAAAGTAGCAGATATGTGAACCAATGAGTCCCCGATGGGGCAAATCTGCTCAATGGATGGGTGTCCTGGTTTCGGCTGGGATAGAGTTAGTTTTCTTCCTAGTAGCTGGTATAGTGCTGTGGTTTGGATTTAGGATGAGAATAATGTTGATAACACACTGATGTTTGAGTTGTTGCTCAGCAGTGCTTACACCAGTCAAGGACTTTTCAGCTTCCCATGCTCTGCCAGGTGCACAAGAAGCTGGGAGGGGGCACAGCCAGGACAGCTGACCCCAACTGGCCAAAGGGCTATTCCATACCATATGACGTCATGCTCAGTATAGAAACTGGGGGGAGCTGGCCAGGGAGCAGTGACCGCTGCTTGAACACGGGCTGGGCATCGGTCAGTGGGTGGTGAGCAATTGCATTGTGCATCACTTGTTTTGTACATTCTTTTATCATTGTTGTTGGTGTTGATGATGATGATGATGATTATTATTTTCTCTTCCTCGTCTGTCCTATTAAACTGTCTTTAGCTCAACCCACAGGTTTTACTTTTTTTTCCAATTCTCTCCCCCATCCCACCGCAGAGTGGGGCAGGGAGGGTGAGTGGAGCGGCTGTGTGGTGCTTAGTTGCTGACTGGTGTTGAACCACGACAATGGGATATGGTAACTATAGTCTATTGTAAGAGCCATGCAGGAATCTACCCCATAAACAGTAAGTCATAATTGCCTGCTGGCTAGATACCAGGTTTTAGAAAAGTTCTTGGACCAGACACTCAGGTCTGGTTAGAGGCCACTTAAGGTCAATAACCTGCAAACATGTAAACAATGAAATAATTTAAATATTTATGTCAGCAGCTAGGAAGTCAAGCAAACAATTCAATCACAGCTTCGTGGTCTGGCGAGGAGATAACCATGCATTAAATATCTGCTTCATGTCTCAATCTCTAGAGCGTAACTTCTCACTCAGAAGTTACGCTATCTGTTTTTAAACTTCTGTGACATACCTTAAGCTTAAAACACACAACAGTTAGGATTTTGGACTTTTACAGGGCACATGTTTGTCAAGGACAAACACCACATATATTTCGTTGATTCTTTATTATTTGCTGCGGACAGCCACATATTTTTCTCATGGATTTCTCAAAAAGATCTGGTTCCTTAAAACGTCTGCTGAAATAATGCATTGACAGGTTCTCAGTTCTGTTTTCTCTTTACAATACTTTGTTTAACTACTTTATTTTGATTTCCCTGACAGCAAAACACTATTTTGGCTCTGAAAAATGCAGTGCAACCTGTACAGGCTTCTTTTATTTATGTTGACTTACACTCTGCTATCTATAAATATTTTAAAAGATGAAGTAGGTGGATTACAGCCCACCTACTCTTTGTTTTTTCAGACACGCACACATTTAAAATTGTAGGAATGTCTGTTGAGTGAGGCTTGAAAGTCTCTCCGGATCTCTATCACCTATTCAGAAAGACCAGGGAAAAGTCAGAAGTGAGCCTATCTGTGTAACCATGACAACAAGTACTTGTATATAATGCTTATCTATATAGTATAGTTTCTGATTCCTTCAAGAGTTCACGAAGTCATAGGCTGAATTCTTTGGTAAGCTATCTGAGCCGCGTCAAATGGTTCAGATGAATCAGATAAGTATTGCTGGGCATTGTAAACACTGTTTGCACTGAAGAATGAATGAGAAAATGGGCTGAATGGTGGAACAGAGACAGGGCTGTGTCTGGAAGGTGGGAGAAATTAAAAAAAATGAGGTGTCAGTACTTTGCCAGTGATTAATATTTGACGGATTGATTTGGAGCTGTTAAGAGAGACCTTCTATTGCTATTCCCCATCAAATTAGTGCCTAGCAGATAATATATATGGATTTGGGGGGAACTGAGATTTTGTAGACATAGCATACAGCGAGAGGCATTATGCCAGCTGAGTGTAAAAGGCTAGTTGATCAATAATTAAAAGAAACACATTGAACTGAGGTTAGTGTTAAGTTATCTGAGGAATGATGAATTCAGTTCTGTGACTTCCTATCTTTTTTTTAATAAATTGTTTCTTGTTTTATGTAAAACAAGGATGAATTCTGATAAGATTTTTGAAGTAATACATAAAATTAACAATTGTAAGCTCAAAGGCTATTTCGTCTTTAGTATTGTTAAAATTTATTTTTATTCCAGAGAAAACATTATGCTCCTTTTACATAGAGATATTTATTCTCAATCAAATATTTATGTTATATTATAATCTACCATAGGATCATGTTACTAATATCCTCATAGCTCCCCGTGTGGGACTTGAGGAGATAGTCTCCAAAACTTTTTCTGCTTCAAATTTCAAGTGCTGGGATTTTACAGCAGTGAGAACTCTGCCTTCACACTCCCATACAAATGTCAAAGAATACAATACAATATAAAAGAAAACTTTTCAGTATAAGATTGTTGCTTTTTATTCTTCTTTCCCCTTTCTTCTTTTTTCCTCCAAAAAGTTTAACCCAATTAACTTCTAGCTCTTGCAGAATTCCCCTTTGGTAAGAGCCATGGGCAGACAGGTTGCCTTACAGATTTAAGCAGAATAAATAGGTCAAAAATCAGGCTAATAATTACAAAGCTAATTATAACCTTAACAAAAGAACATGTGCTACCGCTACCTGATAGCAGAGTAATTCTCATGGCTGTAGGTAAAAAAAAGACCCAGAAAGGCAGATAAAGAAATTAGATTTTTAATCTGCTTTTGGCAAAATAAAATAAATATCGACAAGATTCATGTAACATCAAAAGGTTAAAGGAAAGATAACAAAATATAAACCTTTTGCATTCCTTCCTTCATTTCACAGAGGCAGAACAAATATCTCCAAAATTAAAATTAAGTAATTACCCTAGAACTATTTTTCTTATACCTTTGGTATGAAAAAATACATTCTTTTGTTTTAATGCATAAAGCATTTGTAGGTTTGAAATCACTTTTTACTGAAGATCACACAAAACTCTAATTTAACACAGTTTAGGTTTTCAGGGAAAAAAAGTCTGCTAGGCCACCAAAATAGCTTCAGAAAGGACAAATATACACTATAACACTTGAAGCAGCTATACAATTTTTTTTCAGAAAATACAGCAATTAAGGGAGAAAAATCTACTCATTTATACATTATGGTAATGGTAACTTGGCTAATATGTCACTCACTGGGCCAAGCAATTGCTGAGCTTGAGCAAGAGGATGAATAACGTTTTTCGTAGCTCTCTCGAGATTCTTCATTTGATTCCTAATGTGGGTATAAGTAAAGACAACTACATGGCAGAAATTGAATTGGCAGAATTGTTTTCCCCCTTTTCCCTCCTTCTCTATCTGAGGATATGTAATTCAGTGTTCTGAATGCAAGTCATCAAGGCAAGTATAACCTCATTTCATCCAGTTTTTACACATGAAGCTTCAATAAAGTCATATCACAACCTACCCAGTCAAGCATGCCTATTCAAGTAATTATACTATAATGTCCTACTACTCTTCTAGTTACCAGGGTTAAAAAGTTACTAAGACTGAACCTGCCTGTAGAAAGCAGGTGAAACTTTTACAAGTTTATAAGCCAACTGTATCCTGGGCTGCATCAAAAGAAGCATGGCCAGCAGGTCAAGGGCAGTGATTCTCCCCCCTCTACTCCACTCTGGTGAGACCCCACCTGGAGTACTGAGTTCAGCTCTGGGGCTCCCAACATAAGAAGGACATGGACCTGTTGGAGCAAGTCCAGAGGAGGCCCACGAAGATGACCAGAGGGCTGGAGCACCTCTCCTGTGAAGACAAGCTGAGAGAGCTGGGGTTGTTCAGCCTGGAGAAGAGAAGGCTCCGGGGATACCTTATAGCAGCCTTCCAGCACCTGAAGGGGGCCTACAAGAAAGCTGGAGAGGGACTTTTTACAAGAGCCTGTAGTGATAGGACAAGGGGTAACGGCTTTAAACTGAAAGAGGTAGATTTAGATTAGATATAAGGAAGAAATTCTTCACTATGAGGGTGGTGATGCACTGAACAGATGATTGTCCAAAGATGTTGTGGATGCCTCATCTGTGGAAGTGTTCAAGGCCAGGTTGGATGGGGCTTTGAGCAACCCTGGTGGAAGGTGTCCCTGCCCATGGCAGGGGGGGTGGAACTAGATGATCTTTAAGGTCCCTTCCAACCCAAAACCATTCTAGGATTCTATGATGATTCTAAATGTTACAGTAGCTTGTAAAAAATTAATACTGGCAGAAATGCCAAAAGTAGAAGATAACTTGATGCAAATTGAGTGACTTACTATTACCATGTAGACTGTGTTCATCTCAGGTACAGTAGAGAATGATAAGACATATGATTTTAATAGATCAGAACCCTATTTTAAACATTAAGGTTAGTGAGCAGATAATGAGAAAATGGTCCGTTCTACCCATCTATCCTTTTGGGCTCAAAACAAGTGAAATGGCTCCTGGACAATCTCATGGAGAAAGTTAATTTGGTTTTATTTTTTTGCAAAGGCTGCCCTGTATTGGTGATCTTTGGCTATTAGGATGTGGAGAGCAACAGAGTGTTTTTCACCTTTGCTGCCAAACCAGCAACGATCCCCTTCCGCTTTATCCCCTTTTCTGTGACTCCCCTCTGTACTTATTTATCTTGTTCGGCCACTTTTACTCTTGTTTTCAAAATTATTCCCGCATGTGAGCAGATAGACCATCTACCTCTGCAATGCCTAAGAATGACCAGTTGAAGAAGGACCAACCAGACCAGCCAGCAAACGTACTAGACAAAAGAAATGCATCAGGTCCTGGGGGAACAGCTGAGAGAGACAGCTTGCAGGTCTAAGTATCCACTTGCAACTGATAAACCATCTTAAATTCCGAGAATATCAACAAAAAGATACATTTTTCCTCACAATTTATTATCCTGCCTACAATTCTCTTTCTGGCTATCTATTTTGTCAAAATTAGAAAAGTAACTGCTGTGCTCAGAGGCTGTTTCAGGGCTAAAATTAACCTCTTCTTTCCTGTTCATATGGCTTGCTTAGCAAAGCTAGAACTTTATCAAGTAACCCCTCTATGGCAAACAGGCTTTAATTACATTTGTTTTGCATAACCCCTCAATTTCCTTTTTTTTTTTCCCCCTTCTTTTTAGGCTATGCATTATGTTTCTCGGGTTTGGGGTTGGGTTTTTTCCTTATGTCTTCCACAGGAGTAAGCAGTGAGAGGCCTCAAATCAAAACCTTGAACCATGTTTAACTGGTTAATGTTACATAGTGAAAAGGTTGTGATAATACTTTTGACCTTTCTGGGTCCATTTAGTTCTTCTGAATTAAGAAAGAATCATCTCACCAACATTGCCAAGTTCAACATTTTCACAACATCTTCAGGAACTAATACTGCAGTCTTGGTTTGAGGGAAATTTAGGGACATATTCCAACTCCCAGTTATATCAAGGCAAGATTTGGCATTTCAAGTTGTAATCAGATGAGGCCAAAGATAATTCAACACAGATAGCTCTACAGGTTCAACCTAGCTCTATAGGTTGAACCTATAGAACTATAAGCAAATATAAAGCATTTGCTTATAAATTCTGTGTATTTATAAGCAAATACATATACAGAACCTCTGCTACATTTCAGCATTTGCACTACAACCAAAGTGCACTACAACCAAAGTGCAAATGCTGAAATGTAGCAGAGGTTCTGTATATGTATTTGCTTATAAAACATGAGCTTACTCACCTGTAGCTAGTTCTTATCTCCTTTAGCCACTAGCCTTAATGTCTTACTCTGACAATTTCTTACTTTAAGTTAAATCATTCCACATGGGATGAATTATGTATGCTTGGCAGCATAACCTAAGGGTGAGCTCAGGGCAGAATCCTCTAAACATCTACCTTTTGATTACCCTGGTATTTTTCTGACTTCTGTCCAGCTCTTTCCATGCCATTTAGATCAATAACCAGCTGTCAGAACATGAGCTTACATACCCGTCAGCTGTATTTTATTTGCCTATGAATTTTTCTGTTTCGTAGATCTGATCCTCTGTATTGGGAGTCTTGCGGAAGACGTCGTATTCAAGGAGTTAGTGATCTTGAGCAAGCTGTGTCTGCTCTACTAGGCCCAGTACTTAGGGCTTGAAAAGCCCACATGTTAGTAGAAGTGACCGCAGTATAATCCCATTATATATATAACTATATCAGGGAATGTGCTGGAATACCTGGGTATGTGCTGTTCCTGGATACAGTTCCTAGATGCATGCAGATGGATATGTTCTGGTGGGCATTAAGAAAGAGATAAAATTTCTACCTCTCCAGATAAGATATTTAGTTCTGTTTGCTACACTAGATATAAAAAGCAACAGTATAGGGGGGACGGTGAACCTCTCCACGGATGGGATCTGCACAGCGTGCTGTGGCTGTCCACCTGGTTTCCATTCGATGATGCACAAAAGTCAGGTTCCAGCATCTTCAAGGATGTAAAGTTTACTTTCTGTGTAATAGGAATATATGTCTTCTTGTTTCTATCTCATTATTAAAGCAATTTTACTATGCTATTTGCTACCCATACAAAACAGTTCTGGATTTTGTGTTTACATGGTTTATGTGGTGTTCTGAAATGAAACAGGGACAACAGCATTTAGACCACTCAAAGCCCTCTTCTCTGATTTATTACCTTCTATGTTTATGTCTGTTTTTGACAAATAACAGCATTCCGTATACCGTTTGTGTCACTGGATCCTATGAGCAGACTAAGACAGCTTTGCACTGGTAGGTAGACCGATGGGAAATCTAGAATGACGGTAGGTGCATGCCACGTTAACGTAATCCCTTTTACTTATGTAAAAGCAGAGTCTTTCCCTACTAAACTGCAGAACTTTTACTTTAGTGCCTCATGCTCATTTATTTGCATGCAGAGATATTGCAACCTTCAGCCTATCCACACTCTCTTTTCCAGGTGGAGGCATGAGGGTTCTTACCCTGGAAACACTGAGCTCTGAATTTAGTCCTTCCTCTATGTGGATATTCAAAGGGCTACATTGAAAATATTCAGAAGACTGAACAGAAAATAAGAAAGGTCACCCTGGCAATGCATTTCTCCTCTTCCTCCTTGGATCACTAAAGTTTAATTTATCAGAGTGAAAAAAATACCTATACAACTGGCAAAGGTATTTCCTGAATTAACCCTGTCTTTGCACAAAGGAGCAATCACATTGGCTTTGCCTTGACTTTTAGAATATATACACTTTCATAGTCTTTGACTTTTTCTCCATTTACCCCAGAACTGCACATATTCGACAGTGCAAAGGACCTTTGAAAATTCAGCTGCACTGGTAAGGAGTGAACTGGTAATTGGTGAATACAAATACCCTGGTTATGGAGGTGAGAATGGACACTGAAGTACCAGGACTATGGACACAGACTGCTGGAATTCGTGGTCTACATGTCCTACACAGGAGATCGCGTACTCCTCTGGCTTTTCCTTGCTTTGTGTCAGAACAAATCTGTCCCACTATAATTCCCCTCGTACAAAGCCCACTTTCCTAAACATTTTTCTGAGGAAAAAAAAAAAAACATGTACCAAAAATCAAACTTCTAATATTCCATCTTGATATAAATCTGCCAGGTTACAACAAAGATTAAATTTTTACAACAGTCTCAGTTGCGTTAGCATTTTACTTTTGCTGTCTTGACTTCTCGCTAGTATTACACTAGTATTACAGCATATATGCCTATGACCTTTTGTCTTGAACAACGTTCATTGAAACATGCTTAAACACAATTTCATAAGACTTGAAGTTAACTTGAGGCCTTGAGTCTGAAATTGTCAATCTATTTTCGGTCATTGTGAAAACATGGCAAAAAGTTGTTCTCCTGCATTTAATTTTGCTTCTTTTGCTCCTTTGCTTTTTTAGGCACTTACAGTGCTGCAAAATGTCTCTGACTTCCTCTGAAGACAAGTAACTGGATACTGACCTTTCCCATGTTAGGTCTGGGGCTGGGTTAATCTTCTGCATAACCCTTCTTCTAGGTTATAGCTGTTTTCAGCAAAAGCAACAGATGTTCTGCCCTTCTGAATCAGGTCTTAACTGAGATTTTTGGTATGCAATGGGAACCAAAATGTGTAGCGTTGCTTTACCAGGCTTGTGCTTCAAAAATTATTCTCCTAATCATTAACTATACAATGACTGTTAAAAGTTGGCTAGAATACACAGCATATTTTTAGATAATTTTAGATTTTAGATTTAGATTTTTACTTCAAAACAAACAAACACACAAACAAACTTCTTCAGGAAAAAATAGCTTTTATTATTAGTATTTATTTCACAGTACTGCAATATATTTCTTTATCATGAAAGGGATTATGTTTTCCTTTCTGGGCAATTTTTCTATATTAAATTGATCTTTTATGTAAAAAGACATTTTAGAGCTTTTAAAATATTGATATAGAAACCAAATATTCAATTGCATCAAAGAAAAAGCTTCTCTTGATCCTGTAATGGCATGTAGCAATGCCAATATTTCCCATTTTGTATTTGTTCCAATCAAAAAACGCCACCACTGAAAGAAAAGCCATGTTCCAGCATTTGAGACACACAAAGTACTCAACTGGCTATGACCACAGGTTTCTATACATACAGTGAAGTTGGTTTTCACTAAAACAAAACAAAAAAAATTAATCAGATGTGTATGTTCCTACCGTTACTGGTAAGTTGAATTCTGTGGTTGGGTTTGGCCTGCAGAATTTATGCACTCTAAGCCCCACTCATATCAAACCTGACTTTCTCATGCTTTTTTGTAGGCAAACTCGTGTTTCTGATGGTTCAGACGGAAAGTAACTGCTGAGTATCTGTTGAGTATTTGACCTTGAGCTGCAGTTCGCAGTGGGGGTGCAGTGGGGAGCCAAACTCAATTGTTTTACCAGAGTAAACCAGTGTGCTGATAGTCCCAGCTCTCTAGCGTAGCTCTGCAAAACAATTGTAGTGCCACAAAACAATTGCAATTACTTTCTTTTTTTTTTAATCTGCAGCTTCATTTCTAGATACAAAGTCCCTAATCAAGCTTCTAACCAATTCAGAGCTTAACAGAATTGGTTTCAATCTGTTGTCTAATGACAGGCACAAACAGATATTTTTTGCTTTCATGACTATTTGGGTGCTCATTCCCATATAAAAATCTGAAGGAAGCACAGGGTTTGTGGACAAGATTTTCACTGCTGCAGTACAACTCCTCCTGCCTGCAGTAACCTTCAGCGTGAGGTGAAGGCACTGGTACCATAAGAAAAATAACGCACCTCACTAGAAATGGTACTCATAGAGGAAATATGTGGATGTAAAGCAAATGAAAAATCCATTCAGGTATTTATTCAGGTATTTATAGAGTTCTTGTCCCTGTAATATCTAAATAATCATTCATATATGTGGCTTCAACACATATTTAAACTCATTTGCTAGAAAGGTGTCACTTCCTTCATCTCACTAGCACCGGGCTAGCAGTGCAATACAAAAAAGTTCCTGGGCATTTTCAGCAGGACTTAGGCAGAAGAGAAGCACTGCAGAAGAGAAGCCCAAAATGAGGATATTAAAAGTTCCCACTCAGTCTGGAGGTCCCTAAATTTCCCCAGTGCTTTTTTTTTTCCTGCAAGGCGCTCAGTTTCACAGCTCTGCGGTGTTGGCAGAACTGCCTGGTCTCGCGAGGGCTGAGCAGCCCCAGGTGCCACTCATCCCTCAGCCCAGGAGGACCCCCTGGCAGGCAGGCCATCTCCCTGCACCCCGTCCTGGCAGGGCTGGAAAAGCACCGTCGGACATCCGTGAAAATAGCAGCCTGCCCCTGTTATATAGCAACAGCCACGGCTTACTGAATCTGAATAGAGAAAGGTTCAATTTCCTTCTCTGACTGAAGGTTTTGCAGTCCTGGAGATTGCTTTGATTACCGAGCTGTGCTGGGCAGGCACGTTTTCCCCCCATTTTCCTGAAAGTGTGCCAGGGTAGAAGAGAGGCATTTTTTCCATTTATACACATAATAAAAGGAAAACAGAATTATTTCTCATAAAGAAGAGAAAACAGTTGATAAAAATCCATTTTATCACTAAGGGAAAATGTTGCTAAGTTTGCATAGCATGTTTTACCTAAAAATATGAATTGAGAGGAAATAGAGGGCATATTGATCACAGGAAACTTTTTACTTTAAAAGATGGGACAGCACACCTCATTTATATCAACATAGCAGAAGCTATGGGAAAAAAATTAACAAATTGAAATTAAAAGGAAAAGACTCAAATCTTGCATTACATTTGTGAAAGCAGGCTGAGTTTTGTGTGAGTAAGACCTGAGGGTTTTCACCAGAGTATTTCACCTCAGAAGGAAAGAAAACATGAAAACTTAGCAGTAAAAATAAGAGCTGGAAAATACAGAAATACCTAAAGAAGAAGAAGAAAACCTAAAATAATAATAATAAAGAAAAACTGAAAGACCTTTCTCAGGAATGAAGGAAATAAATCAAAAATAATTAAGACCTTTGCTTGGGGCTAGATAGCATAAATCAAAAAAGCCCTAGGTTGCAAAGAAAATTTAATTTTAAAAAGCCCTTCCTTGTGCTAAAGATTTATCATTTTTAAAGCTCGGTGGGGCCAGAATACTTCTTTCTTTCCTTCACTCCAAAGAGGTGCACTTCTGCTTCTATTGATAAATCCATTTGACTTGTATGTTACTCAGTCTTCTGAAATTTTTGTGATTATCTCATTTTTCTTTCATCTTTAAGAAAAGGAAACAAACAATTATCTGAATGTCTGAACATCTTGCATTTGATTGTTTTCTGTGAAGAATAATTAGACTCAGAAAAGTAAAATTTGAAGTTGCTTTTTCCAAGATATTTTTAGTTGTTCTCCATCGTGGCTATTACCCACTTACGTCTCACATCTCCACAGTCAGTGTTAAATGCTTCTACGTAAGATAGTCTTGCAATCAAGCAGCACTCCCAGATGATAAGTACAATTCTGTACTTATTATGCACTCCATTTTTTAATGTTAAAACTCAGAGTAAGTGAAGGAGATCAAAACTCTCTGTTACCATCCTGCAAGGAAATCTGCTTTGATTGCATAAAGCAGAATTTCATTTAAGTCAATAAGACCACTATGACCAGGGATGTGGCTGGGAAATGCAATCTGCAAAAGATACAAGGTCATAAACAAAAGTGTAATTAGTGAAATCTGTAATATCCTGATATTTGAGCTTCAGATGGTCATCTCTAGCTAATAAGTCACAAATGAAATGGTATATCACGAAGCAAAAAAGGAATGAGGATAGAATAGTGTAAGAAAGTAATAGCATATGGGGGTGGAATTAAGGTTATGGTCTTCCTGGTTTTATTTCTGTAAGCCAGGCCGTCACTATAACAAAACTGCACAAGAAGTCAGCAAGTGACAGCTAGGGAATATGTAGGAGAAAAGAGGAGTATAGTACAAAGGAGGAGAAGGCATGCACAGAGGGAGAGGGGAACCATCAGGTATATATGTCTGAGCGATGAGATGAGTCTGATTATCTGAGGCATGATCAGCCAGCTGAGAAAGGCAGAAAAGCTGAAGTCAGAGAGAGAGAACTTGATTATTCTTTATGATTAAGTAGTTGAATTATAAGACTGCTTAGTGGGAGAAAACAATGAACAGTTCAATATGTCTGGGCTCAGAATAACTTCTATGATCCCTGGACACTAACTCATATCACCCCCATTGTCAGACAACTCCACTGGCTCCTCATTAATTTCAGAACCCAGTGCAAAATGAACTTCTTGATTATAAAACTCTCCAAGGGCTTGCTCCGGTCTCTCTCTACTTCCTCTGCACATCTAGCACTGGCTTTCTCTTTTTCCCTCCAGACAACACTGTTGGTGTGATTAAAAGCTCTTGTTTCTACTGTGCCACCACATCACTTACTTTCCTGGTTTGCCAGTGGCTGTATGAACACAGATTATTAATAGAGCTCGCGCTGTCAGAGCAGGAAAACAAACCACTACTAAGAAACTGAAATGTGTTGGATTTTGAGCAAGAACAATTCATGCCTGAAGATGCATTTTCAATCCCGCAGCTGGATATGCAAGAGTTTAACAAATATAAAAGTTTGTGGCCGTGATCTGGCTGCTATTGTGCATGACTTCCAGTGACATTGTAATTCACCCCTTGTCTCTAACCAGTGAAGAAGATCTGATAGAAGGGAGTGGAAAAGTACTAATGTCTGAGAATTAGCTCAGGACTTAATTTAGTGCACCAGAAAACAGGAATCTCTAAAGTAGGCGTTGAAAAATATTTAAGGATGAACCATCTTTTAATTTGTGAAAGACTGTCAGATCCTTGCTACTTTCATTGCATATCTGTTGCTTAATTGTTATAATTCTTATTAGCTATTATGCCTTGTTAAGCAGCAGCATCTCTGTTGCACAGATTTAAGCTATTAGTTTGACTTTTGATACTGCTTTTGCACCAATGGCTGGATTTATTTTTAAGAGTATTTTCTTATTCATTTTTGATTTGAAAAAAACCTGCAAAAGATACAAACATAAATAGAGTATCTCAGAAATAAGAGGTTAATTTCTAAATACAAGCTGCCTGTAAAGGCAACTAAGCCCATTACACATTCTACTTACAGCCACAAGCAGGCCTGGGTGAGAGATGTTCCACGTGAATGAAACCATATTAATGGGCTTAGCTTTTTGTATCTAATGTCACAAGGAGGCAGGTGCCAGCACCTGCCCAAAGGATCTTTCACTGAATATAGTCCTTCTCTAAAGAAAGCAGAAGAACAGAACTTGGACATACTGTTCTACTTCAAAAATGTTTTAGTGCAGCCTCTTTTTAGTCTTTATTATTATAAATACTCATATGTCATTCTTTGGGTATCAGTCATGAGAACATCCACAATCACCCAAGGCCTCTGTCCAGCCCACCATTCTTGAAGCCCTACAGGATTTGGGCTTGGAACAACCAATCAAAATATACTTCTAGTCTCTATGACTGCACAAAGATCGAAGATTAAAAATTATAGAATATGTGACAGTTTATTTTTCCCCACTTCTTCACATTCATAGGAGTGCAGTTATTCTTACATTACTTATGACACATAAAGTAAAATTATTTTATTTCCATCATATGTCTGCCCAAGATCACAAAAGAGTTGTGATCCAAAATAAAGAGTTGATCCAAAATAACTTCTTTGTTCCACTCTCTACCATTGATGTGTTCATAAATATGTGGAGAAGCACAAGCAGGAACTCAGAGAAACATGAGCCCTGGAGAGGCAATATCCCAGCCAGAACTCTCCATGTGACAGAAGGAAATGACTGAACCAGATCTTGATTCTCCACCCACACAAATGAACCATAGCTGCTGGTTTAAGTGCTAAGGTCACATGAGGGAATGGTTGTTTGCATACCATGGAGAGTTGTCCCTTTCAGAGATGCTTGAAAACGAGCCAGACCCAGCTGTTATATTGGTACAAACTCATGTTATGAATGGCTTGGAAGGTAGATGCTGGATGAAGCGAACACCTGCCATATGACTTGGTCCTAAGGAAGTTCTCAACAAACATGAAATGGAAGAGCTCAGTTATCGTTGCCCTTCCTCCTCATTATGCCACCCCTACCTGTGGAGTGTCATTAATGCAGCCCTTCAATGCAATGTTCTCTTTGAATAGAACAACCATTTTCTACCAGACAGGCCATTGACTGGTAATGACTGGTAATGATTCAGAGATGAGTCAAAATATGTAAGGAAATAATCCGGAAAGACCCTACTGAAATCACAGGGATAGGAGAGAAGTCAGGTTTTTCCTGCAAAATATAGATGTGTCCTAACAAAACCTGTTGACAGAATGAAGCAGAGAGATATTATGAACAAAGGATACACTGTACAGAAAGAGCATAAGCATCACCTTAAAGCTGAAATAAAAATGGGGTGAAAGGTACAGAACAGTAGAATAGAATAGTACAGAAATAGTACAGAATGCAAGGCCTCACACTGGGAGAATAAAATAATGCTGATTTCTGCAATGAGCTTGCAGATAGTGGACTGGGATGACTGAATAAAATAAATTGGTGCTTGTTTTGATCTCATTATGTGTACAATTCATCAATGCAGTGCCTGTGAAAAGGCAGTGAAAGCTTAAAATGCAGCCATCAAGCTGTTTTCACGTAAACCTAGGAAATCTTAAGTCTATTGTGCAGAAAGCTGGTAAGAGTTCAGTGGGACACTGTGCAGAGCCATTACCACAAAAGATATATTTGGATTGGAATCTGTGCAGACACATAAGAATGATTAAGGGACTGTATGGGTTGTCTTACTAAGGCACACTAGAAGACTGGGCTTGTCCAGCAGTCTAAAATGTAGAACGAAAAAGAGATGATTGATTTGTCTTTGTGCATCAAGAAGAGAACACTAACATTAAAGACAAGGGTGGTGCTGAAACAAGGGCAAATGGAGATAAAATTCCTGTACATACATATATCATAAATCAGAACAGGTTTTTAACCTGCAAAGCAGTTGAAGGGTCAAAGACTAACACATCCAAAGACAGTGCTTGGCACGTTTTCAGAAGGATTCTCCTGTCCCTAGTGCAGAATCACATCATTGCTGACTCTGGTATTTTACAGCATCACAACCTTCATGCTAAACCTCATGGGACAGTCTCTGGTATATCTGCTTTTGTTTGTCAATATATCAGCCTTGCTTCTGTTATAAATTTTGCTGCACTCCTATCTGACCAACCTGAAGAAGCCCCCATATACTCCTGCCTGGTCTGTTTGTGTCACAGGACCTTGACAGAAAGAGAACGGCCAATAACTTATGGAGTTACAGTATAATCTATACAACTACCTCAAGGAAACCATAGGTGAAAAGCAAGGTGATACCAAAAGTGAGCAAAGGTAACAGGGTTTGATCCTGTAAGACTATTTAATACAGACAGATCAGGCAAGTTCAAGCCATCACTGAAGACAGCCTTTAAAAGGAAGAAAGCAGAAGGTAGTCAGTGCATCCATGAAGAGAGGAAATAAGATTTTTTTTCAGGCTGAGAGTCAGGGACACAGTAAAATGATAGAGTATATCAAATGACTGGGGTTTGATGCTCAAGGGGAAATTTTTAGTCATTTCTTGATTTTCTGAAGTAACCAGAAACTTTTTGTCTCTACACAGAAAAAGTTCAAACCACCCAACATGCAATTTATGAGCTGAATTATATAAATGCATAAATATATTTACTTATACTTAAAGAAAGAGAAAAATGTAAATATGAAAGTATAAAATGAAAAAAAGCAACTAGAAATACATATGCCAGGCGCCACTAATATTTATGCACATTCAGTGCATTTGCAGTTTTGTAAGATTTTTCATTCTGTTCTCCTACACAGAAACATTAGTAACAGGTAATAAAATGTGTCCATTATTTATTATTGACAAACAAATTATGCACATGCTCCCCTAGAGTGAGAAAACTGGAGATAAACAATCTGCAAAGAAAGAGGAAACATAGGAAAAACTAGTCAAACAAGAGAGAAATCCTTTAGCGATAAGAGAAACATACTGATACAAGATAAACAGACACCCGGGAGTTAGACAGATGATTTGGAGATAAATTAAATAGCTTCCCAAAAGAGATCAAGTATTGGTATACATTTGCCAGTAGCCATTCAGAAGTGATGGGGAACTCTCAACGGCCATCTATAAATGGCTCTAGCTAGCCTGGCCTGCTTGATTTTATTAGCTGCACAATCTCATTTTTGTTTGATTGCTTTGTACCTGTATATGCATTAGGGGAGAGAGCATTTGCTGTTTTCTCAAGTCTGCTGTTTACACCACTGGACTATGTTCTTCTCCATTTTCAAAGTCAATACAAAATTTCTTCCCCCTCAGATAAGGCTTTCTTGTCTCTTTTTTCTCCTCTGTTCATACAGAGATTTCAAAGAAGCATCCCCCTGAAAAAGGGTGGAGGTGGAAAAGGAGAAGGATTTCACATCTCTCCTGATGATACAAAGCAGAAGACAATTGTGCTGGTTTTGGCTGTGATAGAGTTAATTTTCTACAGAGCTACTATGGGTCTATGTTTTGGATTTGTGCTGAAAACAGTGTTGATAATGCAGAGACATTTTCATTGCTGCTGAGCAGTGCTTACACAGAGTCAAGGCCTTTTCTGCTTCTCACCCCACCCCACCAGCGAGGAGGCTGGGGGGGCACAAGAAGTTGGGAGGGGACCCAGCTGGGACAGCTGACCCCAACTGACCACAGGGCTATTCCATACCATATGGCGTCATGCTCAGCATATAAAGCTGGGGGAAGAAGAAGGAAGGGGGGGATGTTTGGAGTGGGATAGAATTAATTTTGTTCCTAGTAGCTGGTATAGTGCTGTGGTTTGGATTTAGGATGAGAATAATGTTGATATCACACTGATGTTTGAGTTGTTGCTAAGCAGTGCTTACACCCGTCAAGGACTTTTCAGCTTCCCATGCTCTGCCAGGTGCACAAGAAGCTGGGAGGGGGCACAGCCAGGACAGCTGACCCCGACTGGCCAAAGGGCTATTCCATACCATGTGCCGTCATGCTCAGTATGTAAACTGGGGGGAGTTGGCCGGGGGGCAGCGATCACTGCTCGGGGATGGGATGGGCGTCGGTCAGTGGGTGGTGAGCGGTTGTATCCCATGTTTTTTCCTGGGTTTTGTTCCTCTCTCGCTCTCTTGTTGTTTTCCTTCTCATTACAATTTATTATTATTAATTTTTTGTGTATGTTCTGATTATTAACCTGTTCTTATCTCAACCCATGAGTTTTCTTACTTTTTCTCTTTTGATTCTCTCCCTTATCCCAATGCGGGGGGAAGGTGAGCGAGCGGCTGTGTGGTACTTAATTGCCGACGGGGGCTAAACCACAACATGTTTTTTTTCTTCCCAAGTAACCGTTATGGGTGATGGAGTCCTGATTTCCTGGAGATGGCTGAATACCTGCCTGCCGATGGGAAGTAATGAACGAATTCCTTGTTTTGCTTTGCTTGTGCATGCAGCTTTGCTTTCTCTATTAAATTGTCTTTCTGTCAACCCACGAGTTTTCTCACTTTTATCCTTTCAATTCTCTCCCCCTCATCCCACTGAAGGGGGAGTGAGTGAGTGGCTGGGTGGTGCTCAGTTGCCAGCTGGGGTTAAACCACGACAGTCCTTTTTGGCACCCAATGTGGGTCTCAAAGGTTTTGAGATAACGACAGGTTTGATTGGAATGTGCTAGATCGAATTTATAGCTGTTATTGCTGTTTAGCTATTAATGGGCAGGCTCCTGTGCTTGCCATGGGGCTTGCTTGCCTTACTGTGTATTACAGTCAAGTGCTCGTTAGTGGCTGCTTTTTGCTTTCACTGCTTGCCGTGCTGCTGTGCTGCTGATCATCTGACTCTGCTGTGCCTGGGAACATTTGATAACAGCAATGGCCATGCGCCTGGGCTGGCAGATGGCCAGGGCATCGCTGCTGTTCTGTGCTGCTGTACTGGACAGGCTGGAACTCCAGTGTGAACTTGAGTTGAAGGGACTGTGACCTGTGGAAGAGTCCACACGGGAGCAGGACACCCCAAAGCGTCTGTGGCCATGGATAAGTCCATGCCAGAACAGGTACATCTTGAAGCATCTCTGGCCATGGTTATGTCTGCAGCAGGTATACCTCTGAAGGGATTGTGTCCCAAGGATAAGTCCACACTGGAGAAGGTACACCTCGAAGCATCTGTGGCTGTGGATAAGTCCATGCTGCAGCAGGTACACCTTGAAGCATCAGTGGCTGTGCATGAGGTCACGCTGCAGCACCTCAAAGCGTGTGGCCATGGATAAGCCCACGACAGAGCAGGTACTCCCCTGGAGGGACTGCAGCCATGGGTAAGGCTATGTTGGACCAGGTTCACTCCTGAAGGGACTGTGGCTGTGGGTAAGGCCACGCTGGAGCAGGTATATCTGTGAAGGCATTGTGGCCCATGGATAAGGCCACGCTGGAACAGGTGCACCTCAGAGTGACTGCAGCTGTGGATAAGTCCAAGCTGGAGCAGGGGCAAGGGGCAAGGGGAGGAGTTCATTGCAATGTTAAACCCTATGGCCTGGTCCAAAGGGACCAGGGGTGAAGATTGTAATGGAAATACCTTCAAATTGTTGTAACCCATAATTTAAGTTGCATGTTACAGGAATTACTGTAGCAGGAACCACCGGAGGACAAGCCTTACAAGAAGCAGTGCAAGTGCAGCAGTGACCCAACCTGAGATGGCTTTGGTGCCCAATAACTCCAAGCAACACACCACCTCTCCTGTCCTGAGTGACCACCATAACAGATGGAGCCCAAAGTCATGGACTAAATTAATTCAATGGACATTTTGTGAACATTTTACAAGGGTGGACCATAGACTAATGGAATATCTGTGTATTATATCAAAGGATGAGAAGGGGAGGTGGTGGTTAATGGGGATGTGTTGGATAGTGTGAGACCTTAGCATGATGTAAATAGTATAGAATAAGGGGTGGAGAATGCGCTGGTTTTGTCTAGGATAGAGTTAATTTTCTTCATAGTAGCTAGTATGGGGCTATGTTTTGGATTTGTGCTGAAAACAGTGTTGATAATACCAGGATGTTTTTGTTATCGTTGAGCGGTGCTTACACAGAGTCAAGGCCTTTTCTGCTTCTCACCCCACCCCACCAGCGAGGAGGCTGGGGGTGCACAAGAAGTTGGGAGGGGACACGGCTGGGACAGCTGACCGCAACTGACCAAAGGGCTATTCCATACCATATGGCGTCATGCTCAGCATATAAAGCTGGGGGAAGAAGAAGGAAGGGGGGGACATTCAGAGTGATGGTGTTTTGTCTTCTCAAGTAACCATTACGTGTGATGGAGCCCTGCTTTCCTGGAGATGGCTGAACACCTGCCTGCCCATGGGAAGTAGTGAATGAATTCCTTGTTTTGCTTTGCTTGCGTGTGCGGCTTTTGCTATACCTATTAAACTGTCATTATCTCAATGCACAAGTTTTCTCACTTTTACTCTTCTGATTCTCTCTCCCATCCCACCGGGGGTGAGTGAGCAAGCAGCTGTGTGGTGCTTAGTTGCTGGCTGGGGTTAAACCATGACAGCAAGTTTGGTATGTGGTGATGAAAAGGACTTCCCCAGTGCAATCCTGGATGATCCTGCCTCTTAACTCTTGCACTGCAGAGTTTACACTGATTTCTCACTCCAAAGAGTCTCATATTTGAAGATTCTGTGCTTGGGCATGGAGAGTGGGATTTGGCATTTCATGGAAAATGCAACATAAAAGTCACTCTATCAAACATCAGGGAAGACCATCTTATACTTTGATGCATCTAAGAAGAAGTTTCACAATACACCTCCATTTAATTAGGTCTCTAACATTTTGTAAATCCATTCTCCTTGTATGCTCCCTCAGCAATTGTAGTCTTAATTCCAAGACACATGTTCAAAACCTTGGAGTATTGTCAATAGCATCCCTGTTCTCACAGCAATAAGCCATAAAACGTACATTTGAATTTACTGGTTAGAGTTAACAATCCTGCTGAAGAGGGAAGGAGGAAAGAAAAGGAGACCAGATGAATAGTTTGGATAATATTTTTTGTTATTATTTTAGTTCACTAAAGCAGATGTAGTAGGAGTGATCAGGGGGGATATATACAAATTGAAACAGGCCGTAAAGTTACAAGACTAAACAGCATGGATGACACATTTACATTTTTCAGAAATAAATATTTGGCAAAAATATGCTCAGGAGGGTTCTTTAAAATATGGCGGTGTTTTTTTACTAGACAAATAACTGTTACTCTATGTATAGGACAAAAGTAGTGACAGTTACAGTGCTTTTTCTCTATATTTGTTAAAACAGCTGTAAAAATTTCTTGAAAAAAAATCCAATTATGAAGCATCACATGGAGGCAAAGTAGAAGGACTGAGAATACAGTAGTTATAGTTGGAAGTACAGTTGATGATAACTTGTTTTGTAAGTATGCTTACAGTACACTCACTGCCGTGGTAGCAAAGGGTGTGAATGCCAGACATTTGATTGTAAAAGCAATCTTAGGGAAACTGAGGTAACAGTCACTGATGCTGATACTCAAATAGTGTTAAGTGCCCATCTATAGGCAGTTTGGATATTCAAAGACCTGAATGTTGAATGTTTCAGTGTTTTGAGGAACTAGGCTATCTATCTAGATCTCTTGGCCAGTCTCTTTGGAAATTTTTGTCTTAATGATTTTTTTTAGGGCCAGATTCATGCCTAAATCTGTGCCTTACTCCAGCTTTCTGGGTTTTGGCTGAAGGGGCATGAGAAAGTCCTGAGACAGGCCAAGAGGAGGATGCGGAGAGAAGCCAGGACGGCAGCTCCGGCACCTTGGCTGCCCTGCTGTGGGGTCCAGCCCAGCCCAGAGATCCTCACCTGTGTAGATACACGTTTCTCACAGCCCTGTGCAGGTTAGCAGAGCTGAAGAGAGCTCAGCGTCTCTTAAAAACCAGGCAATTTTTAATTAGCAGCCAGCCCTTAAGCACCCTGGTGCGACAGGGCCATTAATGTTTTCTAAGAGTCTGATCCAATTTCCACTGGCATAAAAGCTAGTTATGAGTATGCTTAACTACAAGCCTTAAGTCAGATATAAATAAGCTTAATTATGGGCCCTAAATCAGTAATGAGCATGCTTAATTATTTTATTTGTGCTAAGCCTTGTTTTCTTTAGGATAATTTTAAACCTTCTTGGCCTGTGTTCGAAATCATTAAATAGTCGGTGTAACTTTCTATTTTTGTTTCTGTTTCTATTAATAGAAAGAGCAGCAATTAACTTATTTAGCTTCCAAGACAGCACAAGAAATTCCAATGTGTTATGTTGGTCTGTTATGATTAATTATCACTTACATGTCGTTTTAATAACCTTATCTTAAACATCAGCTGTTAAAACCGATGTAAAGATATTCCCATTCCAAACAACTTTATATCGTACTTTAAATTTCAGATTTTATTAAAGTACTGAAAATATTGATAGTTTGAACTGCTTTTGACTGTATAACTACCTTAATCAACCATACCCATCCATAATCAAGCATATCCATCTTCTCAGGGTGAAAAGGAAATTTCTGCTGACTGCCGACAGATCTTTTTACTTGAATATAGTATGTCTGACATTTATTTAAATAACAGAAAATATTCAGTAGGCTAGCTCATTTCTTTCCAGGTACAGGTAGGATTTGTGCATTTTAAAGTGTTAACTGGGTCTTCTTTCACATGAAACATCTACTGTCTACAAATTTCACTTTTCAATCTAGGTCACAGTGACTTCTATCCTCTTCACAATTGTTTTTCAAGCATTATGTTTCCTTCATTGCTTAAGTTTGCAATCATTGTCCCTAAAAACTCTCAGTGCTGATCATTTTCAAAGGGTATTTGGAATAAGGCTATTTGGAACAGATCATAATTTTAGAAGCACAATCCATAAATTTAATACATAAAAATGTTTCTCCACTTTTGCATTGTCTTTAAGAACTAAGGAAGTGCAATAGACTCAGATAAGATACTGGCAGAAAGACTGGAGGAGATCTTGGCTAGCATCAGAAATACACCACTTTATTGCATATGATATGCGGATTTCAGTTTTGAATTTGTTAGCAAGACAAAAATGTGAATTCTGCACAATAAAAATAATTTCTTTATAACTCTTTTTCAGCTCACCTATCCACCTCTTGTTTAGTGCCTATGGTCCTAAACAAAAGTGCCTGTGTGATGTAAACAGACTTTTTTTGTGGATTAATTCAGCATCTCTCTCACTTTTGCTGAGTTTTCTTAGTAATTTTATGCAACACACCAGTTGAGATTATGTTATCTTGAATAAGTCTCATTACAGAAAAGCTGTGTTTAACTTGTGCTGTTTGCTGGCTACTGAGGGTTTGGCAGATGGGGTGACAGACACTCCAGGACTATCAAAGACATAAAGGTAACTGGCTGGGAAAGGCTTCTTGTTCCACAGAATCTTCAAAAGGTAATTTCTTTTGGTCGTTGCTGAAATAGATTAAATGTGAAGCTTTGCACTGGAACAGAGACATGGGCTTTCAGCTACACATTTTCAGATAAATAGTAAAGACAATTTTCTGACAATAGTAAAGAAAGCTACAGCTATTAAATAGGTATTCAATGATAAATGTGAAGAGAAGAGGTTGGTTTTGCTGATTTTTTTATACTCATTACAAAGCAAACTGCCCTGGCAGAAGGCCACCACCAACCTTTGGAGCTTTCTTATATTCTCAGCAAATGCTGCCGCCTGGTACTTGCGCTACAGAGGCAGCATAGATGTTAATCATCCTGAGAACCATCTGCATGTTGTTAGGAAGTACTGTAGATTCAAAGCAGCCACACCAATACTAGTCTGAAGAAATATTTTTAAAAGTGCCTCACTGAAGACCATAGGTTAGAGAAAGATCTTAAAACATAAAGAGACAGGGTATTTGAGGTATACACCATAATTTATATTGCCCAGAAATCCGTGAACATCTAGAAAGAATTAAGTCCAACCAACATAAGAAATACCCTCAGTCAAAGCAGTTAAAATAACACCTCATGAACCACCTTTCTGTTTCCATAGGGGTTGAAAATAATATCTTTTTTCACCAGGGCCTCCCAATCTCAAAATACACGGAAGCACTTTTCAGAAAAACCCCTTCTGCATACGTCTACACTGCAGTCACTCGGCATACACAAGTGAAACATTCCATCTGCACGCTAGCAGGGAAGGGCACCATGAACCTGACAGGCCGACAGACTTCTATCCAGCCTGACCCAGGGTTCATGTATCATATCTTCATTTGTATTACTGCTCATGCAAGGTAGATTAATGGTTGACCCTCATTATAGTGTAGTTTCACCTTCGGTTGAAGTACAGAGTTGCTCCTTTTCTTCTCTAAGGTTGGTAAAAGAATCTGGGTGAACCAAATGTTTCTTCTGGGATAAATAGTTTCCCAGACTCTCTCAGTCATCTCTAAAGAGGTTATGTTTACTTTAATCTGTGACGGCATGTAAAGACTACATTTTTCAAATTGTCTTTAAAAATATCTGAAAAAAATAATGAGTTTGCCCCTTTTTTGCACATGCAGCCATGAGTTTGCATTTGAAAGCCTGCCCATGATGCCTACTGGTTGAACAGCCAAATTACCTATTTTTGCAAGCTAACCTACTATAGCAAGGCTAACCTACTACAGCTAGTGTTGATAACTGAATCCTATGAGGATGTTTACTCTGCCAATTCTTGACCACACCATCTTATAACTTACACCCATACTGTATATTATAGAGCAATAGTTTTCAGTTTTCAGCAATAGTTTCAGTTTTCAATACAAGCTTCAGTGGATCATAGGTCTTGTGATGTTTACGATCATCAAAAATCCTTCAAAAGAGATATGGCTATTTTACATCCTGTTGGTTTTGTTTGGAGAAATTGCTCACCAATGTAAAGTTCCTCAGTTAGCATATCCCTTTTTTACCTAAGCAATTATCTAAAGTTCTGAACCTTGCAAATTGTCTCTTTGGGAAGGGAAAAATATTATTGAATGCGTCTGTTTTACACATTCATGTTTACTTGTAAAGAACCTGAAACAGTTTCCTAATTGTAAAAGGAATCCAGTAAGAAGAGGGATTTTTCTTGTGAAGCCTCAACTCCCTTTTAGCCAGCATTAAACTCAAAAGTTCTCCCTCTTCTCAGAGCCACACTGCAGATCTTTGCTAACCCACTCACTGGTATCTCTTGCAACTCTTGTCTTCTTGTCACGGCCCTCAGAGATGCACACGTTCACATATGAAAACCCTTCAGAAGTGTGCCGCAAGTGCTTTTATTTTGACCAATGGCAGGTTCTGGCATTCAGGATGGAACAATTTCCATTTCATCTGCTTCTCTGCATAACAGCAAGCCTTGCAATTTCTTATCACTATCCTTAAAGCCGTCTCTCTTCTATCCTCTTTCAAGTAATCATGCCATAATCCAGAATTTCAATTGAGCAGGAAAGAGTTCTTAATGGTTAAAGGCACTAATGTAATTCCCTTCAGTGCTTATTATCGCTACTAGGTGTTTTAGTAACTAGGTTTATTTGACTACAGAAATGAGTGCAGCCAGTGTTAAGATCTTAACTGTAACTGAAAAGGCAGTGAATTACTATGCTCGTATATGGGAAATACTATAATGGGTCATGTTTGAGATTGGTCTTCCATCTGCATGATGCACTGAGAATGATCAATGAGAAAATATGCAGGTCCTAATGAAAAGTATGATTGCTGTGCTTTCTACACAACTTAACTTTCACCCCTGCTGACTCTGGCAGTCACAAAGATCAAATCTTTTCAAATTTCTTTCACTTCAGTGTCAGAAAAAACTAATTTATATTTTGAATCTCTGCAAAATTGTTCATTATGCAAATACTATTTTGTGAAATAGATATGAGAGTGACAGAAGTGATTGAGGCTGAAAGGCAAAAGAAGCTGTAAGTTAGGGGAGAAAAAAATTGCACAAGGGTGAAAAGAAGAACATTTCTATTCAGGTTCTGCTGGAAAAGCGTTTAAAAGTCCAACTTCATGGGTTTGTTTCTCAGCTTTGTGCCTAACATGTCTGAAAATAAAGTAGCATACAAAATCTTTTTATACTAAACGCAGCTATTTAAAACGCCTTCAGCTGTAGGGAAGCACGAAAATCTGCTGTCTGCAGTACCTCTATGCTCAGCTTAATAGTGTACAACTGTACTGCAGCATTGCTACTTCATAACTCTTTTTTGGATCATCTCTTGTCAGTCAATTTGCTCCAAATGCTAGTGTAAATTCGCTGATACAAGGGCTGCCTTCCTTAATCAGATAAAACTCCTATTAACAAAAGATGGCAGCATGGCTCATTTTATTGCTAGGCTCCTACTACATAGGTTCATATTTCCTCGACTATGGCAACTCATTGACCTTGGCAGTCTGGATTGATTCGTCCAGTTCAAGGATCTCTTAGCTTTTGTGGTGAGTGATGGTTGCTTGGCTAACTGCAATCTTTTTCATTTCCTGTTGATTTAATAGTGTTTCTTATTTTATAGATTATCATAGCATTGAATTATAAGTTTGGGTCCTATTTCAATTTCAGCCTCTCTTGAATCCCTTTCTAGAACACTGTTAATCAAGGAGAATCTCTAGCCCCTGGTTTGTTTCCCAACATACCCATAAATACAAGTATTAAAAAAGACATGCATACACACATTAGAGGGAAAGAGAGTCATATATAATATAAAAATATTAACCTCTTCACTAACTTTCATTCATTCTTTTACAGACAAGGAACCTTCTGCTTTCTGAGCACTTTTAGAAATTTTGGCTCTCTAACTAGAAATTTTTAAAATATACCAGAATCCAAACTGAAAATTTAAAATTTGACTTGAGGTAAATTTTATAAAATCTTTTCATGGATACGGTTATGAGAACAGAATCAGGGAATGAGAGCCAAATATAAATTTACAGTGTATGTTCCAAATTATGTTCACTGATTTATTTCATCTGGTTTTTTTTCATGTGATTATTTTCTGATGTTACAGGATTTAAAAATTAGCATCAGGGAAACATTCACAAAACTGAGAAATGCTTTACAAATCCAAATAGCTATTTTCCTAAGACATAACAATCTAATTCCAGGCATAAACTCTAATAATGGGACAAGTGCAGGAAAATTGGTAGGATAATAGAAAAATCTCATCCAGCTACTTAGTTAAGAACTTGTCTGTACCGATATTCTGGAATGAATATTAACCTCTTATTAGTTCTTTGAGTTCTGAATACAGCTTTTGGGTGGTAAAAAAGATACAGGATATAACTAAAATGCAGCAATTACTCTTTCATAATTAAATCTACATCATAGCTTTCAGTGCAAGGCAGTCATACCTGAACTACATGTAAGTGAAGCTATATATAAATGAAATAGTTCAGGCGCTCACTGCAGAATAGCTGCAGCAGCACGCCGCTCCTTACAAGCTAATTTATTCAGTTTCTTGGCATGGACACTGAGCTGAATGCAGAAGGGTATTTGGCACAGCACACTCTGCAGCACTGTGACCTCCAAAAGAGTAGGGCACTGCACAACATACAAATCTACTCAGACTTTGAGCTTCAATCTGTATCTACCAAGTGCTTTCCCAGTCCACCCAGTTCACCATGACTTGTCCCTGACAGAGTGAGGTCTGCCACTTGAGCTACCAGGATCATCATGGCTCAGCACACTACAACCGCTTATGAAAATAAGAGTGCAATTTTTTCTCCCTGGTCTGTCATTTCTGCCCTGACACAGAATGTGTATTTTAACCTCTTGGCTAACTTGAGTGATATTTAGGTTTCAAAGTTTACTTTGGCTGACCTGCTCAGGCAAAGCAATGGCTGTACTCTGCTAATCAAGCTTTTGGAAAGCTCACCTGTACCATACTTCAATGATTCCTAGCACTTGCCTTCTGCTCCAGTGGGCTTCCACGTCTGGCTTTTTTTTTTTTTTTTTTGATAGACTCAGCCTACCAGTTCTCTCAAATCAGCCATTTTACAGATTTCTGTCCTTTATCGGTCGTCCCATCCATCTGCCTTCCACTAGTAATTTTCAGACTACGGTACTTTAGTAACATTTTCTAGCATATCATCGCTCCCTGGAGCCTCTTAGGCTACTCCATAAAACTGTCTTCCTTATGTCTCACACCAATGCCTCCAGCTTCATGCCATGCATCAGTGGCCTCCAGCTCATTGCTCTGCATCACTAGCCTTCTAGCCTATGCTCGTGGATATTGGCTCACATTTTAATTAGGATAAAACTGAAACTAAACAAGAAATGTATCAAGTAAAAATGTAAATTAGGCTCAGCTAGTTGCAGGTGCTATCATTTTATCTTAATGAGCATTTGGTATAAAGAGGACTTTACAAAGCATAAACAATTCTGCATCACAAATTCCTGGGGTTTTTATTAAGTTTTTGACAACAGCTTAATTTTGGACCTAAAGAGAACAGACATCCTGTCATCCAAGACTACTTTCCCAAGCCAGTAATACACTCTTGTTCTGAATGACAACTCAGTGTCATGTCATGTTTTTCAACACCTCCTATCCTGTTCACAATAAAATATGATCATCTAAAGTGAGAAACACACAAGGATGCTTTCTCAGTCTCTGGTGATGAATGAAATTAGTAAGGTATTATTAGACAGAAGCATACCTAATAATTTTGTGGTACTGACTAGCCAGGGAAAGGAAAGCAAGCTGGAAGGTCATCATAAAATTAAAACATCTACAGGAAAAAAAATTAGATTCATAACCCTGGAAAGTCAATATACTCTCTACATGTTAAGCCATTTCTCACTTCTTTTGGGTATTTAAGTTTCTGTCAATCCTTATGTATGCAGCTAATGGTTCTCAAACGTTAGGTCATTTTGACATCGGTGCTCTCTGCTTTAGCAAAATGCCCAATGTACATTCCTTTTATTTACTTTCTAGCAGGTCTATAAAGCATTATATTAGTTATTTGTTTTATAGATAAGGGAAGGAAGTGATATGGAGTGTGGGTCAAGCACTTGAGTCCTTATGTCAGTCCAAGGTCTAGTAGTTGTCTTATTCTCATTATTCTTACAGATATAAAATAGAAGTAGTTTCTGTAGTGGCTTCATTAATAATTCTAGAATAAAATCCATAAAAATGAGAAGAAACATCTTTAATGTTAAAAAAAAATTACATTTTGGGGGATGTTTTCAATATTTAAAATATTTCGCTAACTGAAAGCAGGAAACACTCAAAAGCTAAGAATTATTATTTTAAGTCGGGTCCTGTGCACAGATATAACAACAATTCCCAATTTAACATAATAGTGCTGCAGCTACCTGGCCCGTTAGTGTGAACAAGTTAAAAATCAAATCAACACAAGTCATGAGCTGCTGTCTTAACGGCTCTGCAGTCTCCCAATCCCATCTCACAATCTACATGTTGTACCCAAACGAAGAGACAAGTTAATCAACAGCTCACAGGGAAAGAGTCCTGGGAAGCTCTCCCTGACGGAGTGCAAGGGGCCATGAGCCCTGTCTCCAGAACCTGCAGCACTAGACACGAGTGAGGGCAAGGTCAGCTCAGCTACAGCCACTCAGGTAGGATTTTGCAGCATTGTCCGTCTCTGTAGAGCTAAGCCAACTAACGAGACAGAAAAATAGCCACATAATTTTAAGCCAAAGAAGGAGCAAAAATGTTTTGAAATGAAAGACGTCTGTGGTGCTAACTTGCTTTATACACAGGGTACTGAAAACAAATTGGTCCTACATGATGAGAGCCCACACAGTTTTCAATGCCCGTTTGGAGGAAGGAGGTCAGGAGGAATAGTGTGATATGTAACAGACACTACTTTTTAAAGCTTGGGTCATTTTTCTGACATTAATTAGGATGAAAAATCTTTTTTATTTCACATCAGCTTCTAGATCATGTCATTCTGGATGTGGCAATTCAAGTCTGCTTTTTAAAGACATAAGACTCTTCAGAAAAACTGTAGACAGTCCAGGCTTTAAACTTTAAAAAAAAAATCAGAGGAAAAATAATGTTCTAAAGGGAGTTAAAATGTCAAACATGCACTTGATCTTTTCATCACCCTTTTAGATTCAGAAAAGCATTGAAATGAGTGACATAAAAATGTAAAAATTGAGAGGGTGGTGTATAGAAGTTAAGCCAGCTAGAGTACTTCATTTTTGTCATCTCTGTCACACCACGTAGGACAGTTAAAAAAGGTTAGACCTCATCAGAACAGAGAATAGACTTCTCCAACTGAAGGGTCTACTATAGATAAACAAGAGACTTGTATAACTAAGTCTTTTTATTTTACATTTATTACAAAACTTTCAGTGAGAACTATATGCACGATTTTCCAGTCATCCAGTGACTGATAAGGAGGAAAAATAAGGGTGCTTAGCATTGACTTTCAGACGTTGCCCCACTATGTAGACTGGGATTCTAACCAGGATCATGTGGTCAACATACATCCTACACATGTGCAAACTGAGAGGCAGAAAACATAGCTAGCATAATACTTTTTTTACAATGCCAATGATTTGTGTCAACTTCTTAATTTTCGCCTTGTTTTGTTCTACTTTATTTTCTCTTTGGCCTTCCTTGATTCTCTTGCTTTCTGACTTCTTTCTCAAATTTCCTTGTTTGCTCTCAGCAGTGAATAACATATTCTTCTCACTCAGCACCTAGTCTCACAGCCTCCTGCCAACTCTAACCCCCTCCCCAATCAGCCTATGTAGAGAAAACAGTGTCTCTCTTGCTCTAATGGTCTTCAGTATCATTAGCCAGGCATCATTCATTACTCAAATCCAACCTTATTTTCTGCTTCAGTGAGGGTAGTTCTCAATTAATTTAGCAGATTTTAGACAAAATAAATGATACTTTAATGCGTCTTTTTTTTTTTCCTGCCAGGGTAAACTAGCATCTGTCTGAATAGTAATCATAGAGAAAAATATAATTTTAGAGTAAAAACAAAATCTTTGATGTAAGAAAGAAAAACACACAAGACAAAACAAATGGAAATTACCACATTCTCTTTTAAAAAATGTTATGGAATTTCACACAGATTGCTTAATTTTTAAAGAAGGAAGGAATGATAAATAGCCTTGAAGTCACACATAACAGAGCGTAACATTAATATGAGCGTGAGACCATCAGATTGAACGTTGTGTTTAGACGAAAGATTCAGCAGATTCAACATCTTTTCTCTGATGCCAGCTGATAGAGACACTTAAGGAAAATATACAAACAGGGCACACATCCAGGGATACTTCCCCAGTATGTCCTCCCAGCTTTCAGCAGTCTGTGTTTCCTGAGCTGGATGTGGCTCTCTTGTGTTTTTAGAGTCTTAAATGATTTTTCTTTCATAACTTCCCCTCATTGGTTTTTTGAACACACATATTTTTTTAGCATCTGCAGTGTCCTGAGTCAGAATTGCAACACTTTGCAATTGGCTGTCACTGCAGCTTATCTGTGCACAATGTCGAATACTTCCTTCTGTTGGTTTTGATTCTGCTGTCTGATCGTTTCATTTTGTACCCTTCTTTCTCAAATTAAAAGAAACAGTTGTTTCTAATCATTCTGTCTATATTGCTCATGATTTTATAGACTTCTAGCATACCTCCCTCAGTCATTTATTTTCCAGACTGAAGATTCCTGAAAATTTCTCTATAGAAACCTCTCTGTGTCTTTCATTCATCTCCACCACCTCCCTCTGTATCATTTCTAGTTCTATTATTTCATTTCTGATGGTGCAAGAACAGCACACTTATTAGACCAAGATGGGCAGAACTCATGCAGTAATGCATGGTATTATGACCATAATAATGTTTTCTATTCCACTCCTAGTAAATGTTACCTTTTGCTTCGTTAAACGTTGCCCAGTGCCAAATTGATCTTTTCATAGAACAGACAAATGTAAGCACCAAAGATCTTTTCTGAGTACACAGCCCATCACTGGAAGAGTTTTGCCCACAGATTTCTTTTCTATCTGTGGACACTGAATGTCACCTCTCATTTTATTGTCTAGTCACTTGGTATCGTGAATACATCAACAATTCCACATAGTCTTTTGTTGCAATTTATTAACATTGGCACAGTTGGTCACTTCTTCCCTTTTTTTCCAGATCATTTACAAATACACCAAACATCATAAGGCCTGACACTGAACCCTGTCAGTCTCCAACGGCAGTCCATCTCCCTTGAAAGTATTTGTTTCCTGCCTTTTGTTACCCTTTAACCAGTTATTCAATAATAACACTTCTTCTCGGCCCAGCTTAACATCTTTAAGACCTTTTGGTGTGTGACCTTGTGAAATGCCTTTTGGAAATTCAGGTAGGCTATATCAAGTGGCTCTGCTCTATTCAAATGCTAGACACAAATTCCCTTAACAAAAGTGCTTCTAACTTTTCATTAATATGTGATACCATGTATTAAATTCGTATATGCAATATACAGGGTGAGAACGGATAACCTGAACTACCTACCTGGTTGTGAGCTTGGGTGGTGAGCTTGGTGTGGTGAGCTTGGGCATGGAACAGGGCAAACATTGGGATGGCTATAACTGTGTGTTCTTTGCAGCGTTTTCTTTCTCAGACTAACAGCTGAATTGTAAAGACCTTCCAGATGTTGTGGATATATATGGACACGCAATGCAGGAATTCTTAACCGGGTCTGGTGAAATAAAGGCAGCAAGGAATGAAAGTTGAAATATTCCCACCTGGCCACCTTGAACCTCTCTGCTCAGAGGAATACAAAACACATGTAATGGCATTTGGGATCAAGCATAAGATACAGCTTCAGTAGAGAAATATATAATAAATAATCAATTCTGATTTAAAAAATAATAAGGTGTGCATGTACATATTTTACTTTTAATTTTAACTTTGGACCACAAAAGTAAGCATATGCTCAAATATTTCACTTGAGTGAGCCGTAAATTTAAAAAAACCAAACATTTTAGGTGTCATTTAGCAGAACGGAAAAGAGTACAGATTGTACAGAGGGTGAGACAAGAATTAGGAGATGATAAAGCAAATTTTTAATACATAAACTTAATTCTGTACTTTGTGTGTATATATTACAGTGGAGCCTTTACTTAATGCAAATATATTGTATACATACATGCATACAAAAGAAAATATAATATCATTCAAAACTTCATTTTTTTATGTGGGAAAATGCTTTCTGTTTTCAATTATATTGTTTACTTTGGGATCAGCATAATAACATCCATAGGTATTATAAATAAGAAACTGTCAACAGAAAAATGTCAAATACCATTGCTTTGCATGAAAAGAGTCAACAACACAGAAATAAAATATAAAGACACATCAAGATATAACCTAAAATAGTCCAATTACTAAAACATTAGTTACTCTGGGGCAAATGTACTGATATAGATATATACAATGTATTAATGTACTAATATAACATACTAATACAAATGTACTAATATATATATATACAATATATACATTGTCAGACAAATCGAACTTCGTCTGTTCTATCATCAGCCTCATTAGAGAAAATCCAAATATAGAGGACAGCTTTCTGGTAAATCATGCTTCAAACATCATTAAGGTAAATCCTCTTAGAAAAAAAACCAAACAAAATTTACCTGATGTAAGGGCTGTCTGTCAAGACAGCTCTGTCATCAGTGCCTTCAGAGACCTCATCCAGGCTCTTTCAGCAAAAAACCTCAGGTGATTTCACCTGTTTTTGTAAAACAAAAATGGAGAATGAGTCTGATAGTAATCAGATACTGTCAGAAAGATAGTAACCATAGAGGTGTTTATAAATCAAAATCTGCACCTGGAAGGAAAATTAGGGTTTGGAGCATACACTGGGTGAAGTGGTGAGTGTATGTATTGCTTCATATCATGCTGATAGTTAAAGGTTCATTTGTATCTGGTAGCGGGGACTAAGGCTGGGAGAGAGACATGTAATATGAAATACGTTGTTTGGGATGCGAAATACTTTCTGCAGACACTTCATTCTCTTCAGTATTCTCTCATTCTTCTCAGTATCTGCTTATTCTCTCTCATACAGTAAACTAGCTTTGAAAGCGCCTCTTCAGAGACCTCCCAACCACTTTCTCTGTCACCAGACCCACAAGGTGTGAGCTGCTGCAGACACACCTGGGCTCACAGTCAAGCTCAGAAAAAAGAAGCAAGGAACCAAGTTTCAGAAGGAAAATAGGTGAAGCCAAGTATCAATTTCATACTGATGGAGTAGAAGTTCTCTAGGGACAGAAAGATCATTTGTCCAAACCTACTGTCTGATAGCTTACAAAGGAAGTTCAAACTTGCAGAAGACTGTTTGTTTGCACTTTATTAATATTGTGCTTACAAGGAAATTACCTACAGAAAGCTAGCAATGGTCAACAATATGAAAAGCTGTGCACAACCCAAGAAAACTGAGCATTGACCGCATCTATGAAAAAAACAAATATCCTAACAGCATTGCCTTCATATACTGTGCTCAGAGTCAGACTGAAAATAAGCCAGGAAGTGGGGAAAAAAGCGGGTATGAGTAAGCTCCTAATTATCTGGGGCTTTTCCCCAGTCATTATATGCTGTTCAGTTTATAGCTTTAGCTATCTTAAATCTTCTCTCTGTCTGACAAGACACAAGAATATTTCTTTAATGATAAGTAAGTAAACTGAATTGGTATTACGCTTATATTTAACCATTAAACTAAGATAAATTTTTTAATGAGGATACAGTGTTTATTACAAAACTTGAGAGCCCTAATCCAGAAAACATACATCTTACCATATCCTTTGTAAATACTTTCAACCATTATAATTAAAATGTTCTAAAATTTAATCTAAATACCTGCTTTCAGTTGTGAAACCTATGTTCACCCAATTTAATTAGCTGGAGAAATATGAATATTTAGTGCTCAGTTCTTACAGCTCAATCAACAGAAATTACACGTTTGTGTTATCCTGTTGTACGACACAACGGCACATTCATGAGTCCAGTGCTTCCTTCGTGTCTTAGGGAATCACACAGCCATTTGCCTCTTCTTCCTGCACCTTTTGTGCACTCAGTAAAAATTCATATTAATTGGTCTTAAACAACAAATTCGAGGTGTCCATGAGTTTGCTTATCCACTTTACAGATACAGTTTATATTTCTTTCCACAGAACAATGAAACACGTCTCTGAGCTTCTCATAAGAAATCTTTTGCATGTTCCAGTTTTTCACAACTTATTACTTTCGTCTTGTAGCAGGACCTTCCACTTTTTGATAGCAAAAGTGAATATTTTATTGCATTTACCTATAAAGTAGCATATATATGATTTTAAAAAGCAGTGATTGTAGAAGGAGTCATCTGTCTCAGGAGAGGGTGCTAGGGTCACCGCAAGCTGGTCATTTGTGTTAGTTTCCCTATTACATAAGGAACAAATGACCTTGGAAATAGTAAAACTTCTTGTGGAAGACCTGTGAAATGTAGAGATTTCTTACCTCTGACTCTTTTGGCAATCCTAAAGCAATTGTAGTTTATACTGTTGCAGAGATGTAGCTGAAATAAACTCTCTGCAACAGAAATGAAAGTAACCACAATACTGTTCTTTCTTCTCACCAAGTGTTGTTCACAGAGCCTGTCAGCAGCAGAAGATGCTTTCTATTAAGAGTAACTGAAACTAAATGACAGCTTTAATTGTTCATTTAATGTTGCTATTAAACCCGATAACCGAGCTGCCATAGCATTCATTTTTTCTCACCGAATTAGGTTCACAATTTTGCAAAGAGAAAACAATAAAAGGTAAATATGTGGGTTAAGTTTTGCCTCAGTTTGAATGTCTCAGTAAAAAGCTTTCAACTGACCTGAATGTGCATGAGATCAAGTCCTACCTACTTATATTTGATTAGCATGAAGGAATTACCTTGCCCCACCAAAAACTGTATTAGACCCATCCAAAAATAATTCTGTGGATTTTTCATTACATATATATGAACTTAAAAAAATGATATTTCCATCCCTTTTTATTACTATATTAATTCATTTAGATTTAAAATAATAAAGAAGTCCTTTCAGAGGATCTAGATGATCTATTATAACATTCATAATATAAAAATTCAGAAACACGTTAAAGCAATAATTCTAAAAAGAATTCAACCTGTATATTTCAACTCCCTTCTCTTTCACCTCTGAATGTCCTCTTGTCCTTCTGTCTCTGTCCTCTCTGCTTCATGAGGCATTACCCTTTACTGAAGTATTTTCAGCATTTCCAGAATCCAAATATAAAGTTATTTTAAGTGACCTTGATAATTTTATGTTGATAAAGCTCATTGTTATAAACCATAAGACTTTTTTTTTCTTTTTGGGAGGATGGAAGACAAGGAAAAGGAATAATATTTGGAGAATTTATTTTTTATCTGACACCACCTGCTTTTAACTTTGGCTAAAGCAAAAGGATGAAGAGAGTTTCCAAATGAGAAATAAGTGGGATCTCAGAATATCCACACTTTCAAAATTGCTCCAGTTCTGTCAGTTTGAAAGATGTTTTAAGACATGTTGAAAGGAAGCAAGATAGTCAAAGAAGGAGCACTTTGACAAACAAGTAATTTTGTATTAGTTGTTATGTAAGCATTCAGAACAGTGAGAACAGAAAGAGCAGGTTAATGTGCCCAAAGAAAGCATTTAATACAGTAGTTAATGTGATATATATCCCTCTCTCTCTTTCATTCTCCTTTTTCAAAACAAGTAATTCCTTTGTGAAAGAGAAGTAATTTCGAAATCCTATTAAAAAACCCGTAGAATAATATGTATTTTGTGCGCTTTAAATGGTAACATGATCTTGCAGACTGTACATTGTATGATCTTTTCATCCACTCATCCAGCAGTCATTTTGCATTTCATCACTTCTGAGAAGCAGATAGGAAAATAGTTATCACTTTTTTTTTGAGAAAAGCTAGAGAACCCTAGGCGAATTGCACACTTATACTATATGATTATCAATCCCATCATTTTCCAAAGATTGACTCTTCTGCAGCCCTCCTGTTCTTTTCTCATTCAGGAAATGCAGACACATTGTGTCATGATTACTATCATATTCAAAGTATTTGAGTAAATCTTATTATTATTATAGTCCTTGTCTCCAAATACCAGGAAATAGAAACCGAGGGTAAAAACAAGTATCATTCTCTACTACTAGCATTCAGAAACAAAGCAAACAAGAGCTCCTTCAAACATATTTTATTTCTAACAACCACATTTAAAAAAAAAAAATAAAACCAATACCCTCTCTTCCTACAGATAATAGTTAGAGTTTCATCATAAAACATCCTGTAAAAACTATTTAATTTTCCACTACAGGGAGGGAGGATTTGATCTCTTATTAAACATTTTATGGAAAAGTCTAAAAGTGCTTTCAATTATTTATCTGAATTGAAATCTAGGCCTTGGAAACTGCTTGCATTACACACACACACATAATATTATCAGCCCACTGAGTGCTATTAGGTCATAAAATGCTGCTGTAGCAACATCTCTGTTACAGCTGCTGGTGCTCATGCAACTTTTACTACAGTTATAAAGCCATTTATTACATTTTCTTTATGATGCTAATGCATTGCGGTCTGTTATTTTATTGTTCCCACTGTGATAAAGACTGAAATGTATGATATTGTGCAAAAAAATACAAACTTAATAACATACCCTGCTGCATTAAAAATCTCTTAGATAAGCTTAAGAGGCTCATAAAAATATTAACAGGGGATACCAAAAGGGAAATATTTGGTGGGACATTTTCGTTCATTTATTTTATTGTTCCCCACAGAAAGTTTTTTAATTGTGCTTTGTCAAAATATACAAAGGATAATATGAATGTGACTTCTTTTCTTAATTATAATGTCATCATTGTGGAAGAATATAATTTGCAGTATGCTATGAGGAAAGATGACTAAATAATATCTAAATAATCATTGAAAAGGAGAAAAGTTATTAAAAATAATCATTCCCTTATACCCAGAGGTACATAGCAGTAGATAATTACAATTCATTCAAATTGTCTAAATTTGCCTTCTCCTTTAACATAATTTTGTTTCAAGAAAATGCAGTTTCTTTTGAGGGACAATCAATTCATTTAATTAACTACTACCTGGTGCTAAGGCTCATTTAGAGATTCACACACCAACAGTACTATAATTCAAATAAAAATTCATTACTGTTTAACTAAGGTGGAATCCCCAGGTCATGACTTGGATACTCTTCTGGATGTGGATTATGGCTAGTTTTCTCAACAATAAGTTTGGAAGAGGAAGAATGACTTGAATATTTTGATAGTTATAAGACTGCATAAGGAAAACAATACCTTTTAAGAGGGCTCTGACAGTAAAGATTCCTGTATTTACAAAGTCTAATTCCTTTTTCCTTAAAGCTTCCACAGATGACACTGAAAAAAGTTTCCCAGCAATTACACTGTTTCTTCTTAAAGTAAATATGTAAAAAAAAACAAAAGAAGATTGTGACATGGATTTAAAAATCTACCTTTCTGACAACTTTTCACAGAATATAAACCTCCAATTAATATTTGTAGTTTTGAAATAAACATAATTCTCACAATGTTAGGAAAATAGGGTGGGCTTTTTTTTTCTGTTGCATTTTCTAATCTGTTTATAAACTTTTGATTTTAAGCTACTCTGTATCTAACCAGTACGTTGGTACTATTTAGTATTTTCAGAAGCCGTGTAGTGCATTCCTCTGTCAAATATTTGCAGGAGTTTACAAAGGAGAGGTCAGAAATGATCATACAGCTGACGGAGACAGTAATGAGATTGAGCCATCTCGTAACACTTTTTGAGAGAACAAATTCTTGAAAAGCACCAAGTCCCATCCCCACGGAGGTTCACAGCTGGTGCACTGGCTCCACCAGCTCAGCTCCACCAGGGCAAATAACAACTAGACGACTTTTCCAGTTTCTCAGGACATTTTAGAAAATATCATGGTAGAACTGGCCAAAGACTGATGATTTCATTGTTGCAAAGACTTTCAAAACTCAGTTTTTGTGGCCTCATAGAATAAAGTCAAAACTGTCAGGAAGGTCTCATGTATTGCTGAAAAATACATTTGCTGAGTGAAAAATCTCTCATTTTAAATATTGCAGCTCTCCCTCTCTCTTACTCCTGTTTACTGTCAGCCTGCCTTTCCCCTTTTTCATTCCCTGCTTCTCATGTGTGAATGCTTTCTCTGTCTGGCCCTATGTGACCAAAGAGCTCTGCATCTCAGAAATCCTCCCAGACTATTGCCACAATCAGTATGCTCATAAAATCCTTTTGCTCTGAAAAAAAGACATTGGTCTGGGTCATTCTGAAGTAGGATAGAATGGGGTATAAGGCAATATTCCAATAAAACCTGCAATATGGAATTCAAACTTACAATGACTAAATCAAAATGTCCGAGTAACAGCTCCCCAGATCCCTTCAGAATAGAGTGCATTATAAAAATACACTTCATGTATAAATAGGTACATTTTATCAGAAATATTTACATTATAAATTGAAACAATCTTAAGAAACTTGAACAGAAGCTCTTCCTTCCTACTCAGTCTTCTTTAGAGAATATAACTTATTCTGTAAAGTTATCTATGGGTTTGATCATGTTGCCAAGTTTGCCAAAGGTCTTGCCATTAGCTAGGTCCCTAACCAGCCTTGAGCCTCAAATAAAAATATCTCTCCCCAATGAAATATACAAGGGACAAATAGAGATAAAATTTGAGCCCAGTTTTCACTTTCATTCAGAGCGGTAGCTTTGTTTCATGGAGAGCTGCAGGCTGCATCCCTCCACAGTTGATAGCACTCAGTCTTCACACATCTCTTCTGGTGTGTCTATAACACACAGAGGCTTTTATTTTTCACCAAGAAAAAAAATCGAAGAACCAGTCATCTTACAGCAGCGCAGTGAAACGCCAATCATGCACCCAAAGTTTTCACAGGGCAGCGTAACATCCGAGCACAGCTACTGGCTTAGACATAACTTTGGTGCCTGGCTCATTGCAACGGATTAATATAATCCATGTTCTGAGCTGGAAGTGCCAATCACCTGGATTAATTTTATACTCCTCAAATTTTGCGTATGACACTGGAGTCAAGTTGTACTGCCTCAGCCCATGTGCAAACAAACATCTTCTCAGACAAAAAGATCTTCTTTAGTGTACATGCCTAGCTAAGAGCCCTCAGTCCTTTGTTAATTGGTTACTTATTCTCCTCACTCTGTTTGCTTAAATTGGCTGACAGTAGCCAAACAATAAAGGTTTTAAAATCTAGCCCTGAAAATATCTGATTTTGCACCCCCATTCTTGGCTGCGTCAGCTGACACAGAACAAGTAATGGCATTCCACATAGCTTCGGGATAAAAAGCACACTTATTGACCAACACACCCTTCTTTTGTTTCCATGAATATCTAGCTGAAAGTCATCTTTTTCAACAGATGCACCCAAAGATGCTCTATGTTGTTACAACTTCATTATTTTACAATGAATCCTACCATTAAAAGTGCCAGACATAGACTGTGATGCCTCACACAATAAAATAAGGCAAGAGGAAAGCTTTTAAACTTGTGGAAAAAATTAAGTGGTGGTGCAAGAACAAACACATAAAAGATTAAATATTAATTGGTGTTGCTTAGAAGATGCACAACATGAAATAAAGGGCTCTATAGCAGGGAATCTGGTACACAAATATTTAATTTTTTTTAAGAAAAATTGTAATAACAATTACAATTACGTTAATAACAGAGCTCTGTGTTTTATAACTGTACTCTTAGCTCTTAAAGTCAGAGATATTTAGTTCTTTGTGGTTACATTCCTTAGAAGAATGCAATTTGTGGTCCACTATTAGACGCTGGTTTTAGGTTAACGGCACAACAAAACTGCCAAGGGATCTTGGAGCTAGAAGCAAGAATCCTGCACACCTAAGACATCATTCTCAACATAGTGAAGTAGAATAAAATAAAAACGGCAAGGTAATTCATAAAGATGTTGCTTTGAACATGTAGCCTGGCAGGTTTTATCATGCTACTGAAGTGGGATTAGCTCATCATCAAGTAACTATAGAAACATCAGAAGACTGTGTGTTGCTGCTGGCAACATTACTAAAGCAATATTTTGCAAATGCAGGCGGTCATTCTTGGGAACCAAAACAATAAGAGGAAAGAGCAAAAGAAATCATCACAATCTGATAAAGAAAATATTTCTATGCTAAACAAAATAGCAGAAGGACATTTTCTGTGTTGTGAAGTACTTAGGCTGTTAAACTGTTAATATATTACCTGAAAGGATGACTGCTAAAATGTAATAAATTAGCAAGACTCAGCCTAGGGTGCGTAGTTCTGACTATAAAGGAGATTAAAGAATGTTGTGGGAAATAAATAAATCAGTCATCAAAAAGACATCAGTGGGAAGATACAATGGCTGAACTAAAAGATAGATAATAAAGGAGAAAGTGACAGGTCAGTAATAATGTATCCGAAAAAGAAAAAATTTGAAACTTCCCACTGTAATATCACAGAAGTTGAGCAGAGCTGAAGCTATTGAGATGATCAGCAAAGCTAAAGATGGAGAATCAGCAATATTTGGAAATGATCTTTGGATATTTTTCCGCTCATTTGATAAAGAAGACTGAGAATATGGCAACCAGTTTTTTTCAAAGTACTAAAGTAAAAGCAGAGCTTCTACAGTGCTTCAGGCAGTGAACAGGAAAGAAGAAATACTCATTAGCATGAACACAGGAAAGGACACAATGGAAGCTAAAAGCTTAAAACCCAGAAATTATTTGTGTATGATCTGAAAGAACTTTCTGAGACTCATCAGTGAGTTTTTTGTATATAACAGTGTTTATTCAGTACTAGAAATTATGAGAAGAATGGTTAAGGGTTGTCAGAGAGTAGGAAATGGTGAAGAATTATTTTATAGTGACAAAGGTGTATTGAAGAAAGTGAAAAACCTTTCATGTATGTTGGGTAGATTATATGAAGCTATATATTAGTGTGTCATGAGTGAATTTTAAGAGTGCCTGAAATGATTAAGATTTATGGAACGTTTGTGGTATTTAGATGTAATAGCTAAGATACACTCTCGCTTTGTGTATAATGGTAAAATACCAGATAAAAGAAGATAAAAACGTAGAATTTTGCAAGCTGATTCCTTGTCATTCTAGTTCTTTGTTGCCTCTCTTTTTCAGGTGTATACAGTGTTGAGACATTCAAAGGAAAGCTACCTAATGACTGTTAATGGGAAGCTTATATCACAATTTTCATGTAGACAGCCAGAAATTATGATGCCACAATGAAATTTATATTAATTCAATGGTCAAATTTTTATCCATTTTTGAAAGAGAAAGGAGTAACTTTCAGGTTGAACCATGCACATATCTTATGATACTCAAAGGAACTGTACCAATGTTACAGCAGTAGAAGCACAAAAAAGAGTAATAGAACATCGATTTGGGAACTGAAAGCTTTTAAGAGTTCTTGAGAAGCAAAAGGTTCATAAAGAGAGAGGTAAAGACTCCAGAAAGAATGCTTTAGGAGTTACAGAGTCTGTTGGAAGCAAAGCTGAACTAGCAAAACACATTTCAGTCAATCGATGTATGTCTGAACCCAGGTTCCCACTATCCCTTCCAATTCTGGTATTTACGGTAAGATATACAGACAGCAGGCTAGGAACAGGTATCATATAAAGAAGTGGCCTCATAACTATCACGGATATCGTGGAACAAAAGTATGTAATTATAGAAAAGTATATGAGAGAGAAGATCTTGGATCCAGTTCCAAAACTAAATGAGGGATTTAGTCCTACTGAGAACAAGTCATTAGACAGATAGCAAGAAGATATACATGGACATAAATTGATGGAAAAAGAACTACATGGGGTTTTGGAAAAAATCACAAAGAGATTGTGGCTAATTATAAGTGGGCTGTCAGAGGAGGACTGAAAAGAGAAACTGAGAGTTTTATGGCTGTGCAGAAAAAGGATATTCTCCCAGAATGTGTTATAACAAAGATAGATGGTAGCAAAGTTGTCAGTCCAGAGTGCAGGATATGTGGCCAAGCCCCAGGGACAATTAGTCTTATTGTAATTGGATTTACTGAATTGGCCAGAAGTGAATATAAATTAGTGCATGTCAAAACCAGCTATAGCGTGTCCTGGTTGCTCTGCAAGAAGTGTAGAGTATAAGAGAGCCCAGACAAAACTGTAATGAATGATAATGTAAAAATACTGGAGGACCTTTCAGATGTCCTTGTCACTGAAAAACACACTAAAATGCACAGTAATGTGATTATGAAAGAGAAATAAAATTGCTGTCCCAGCCACTCAATGAGAATGTAGAAAATGTCATCGGAAATACAAGAAATGTTTGACACTATGACTAGTTTAGCTGGACCTATAGAGCTTCTGGGGAATTGAAAGTTAACCCAAGTCCAGTTATTTTTAATGCATTGAGAGCTAATTAAGCAATATTACAAGATGACAGAATACATTTGCACTGAGTTTTTCAGGAAGCAATATCAATGGACACCAAGAAAATACTGAAAAAAATTATAACTCTCTCAGGCCACATCAGACATATAGTTGATGTTAGGACCACAATAAGCAGTGTATTTTTTTTCCCCAAACCTCTCATTTACATAGAAAGCCTAGTTTGGGAACAGCCTTAAAAGATTAAACATAGTTTTCCTAGAAAGTTTCAGTTGATATTGACCAGGGGGCTGTTCTGTCATGGGAGAGGGATCAGTGTCTATCAACTTCACTGGTTGTAGCTAGAATGAAGTCAAAGTATCAGTTCTTATAGAAACATCTTTGATGCTATTTTTAATTTGAACAACACTTGATGTCCTCTTTTCCACTGGCGCATTACTGATTTTTCATGTACAACGTACAAAAGATCTGTCCCAGTTTTCATATAGAAAAATCTTAACTGTTGCACTTTGTTTAGGATTACATAAAATATTTTTTTTACAGACTGGTGTCTTAATATCTGACTGCCACTTTTTGTTATGTCTGGAAACTATCAAACAATTCTTCATATCCTGCAGATCCTTAACAACTTCATTATTATTTCCATCTGGCAGAGGTTTCTGTTAGCTGCCTGCCACACACTTCCCAATTCCTGGTCTTGCTGCTGGGAGCTACTGCCTTTTGTGACTGTTAAACAGAAGCAGGTATTAGGACAGTTTTTCCATTTCTCAGATTACTTGGGAGATAAATCCAATTTCATTTTAATGTATGTATGTCCTATAGAAGAAGTAGGAACAAACCCCAGAATTTTGTCTGCAGATGTGATACTATCTACGACCACATGATACAATTCACATTGGTTAAATTATATTAATTTCTAGGAGAATTACATAAGTTTTGAAATTTTAGTAATGAATAACATGAAGAAGTGAAAATATGTTCCCACATTTAAAAAAAAATTAAATTGGCTATAATCTTTAGAGAGTAATACACAAAAATACCACCCTGGATTTTAGAAAATCACAGAATTTAACAGAATCCACCACATAACCGCTACTGACAAAGAAACATGCTACACAACCTAAACTCTCATTTTATTAAAATAAAAGTCATCCAATCCAAGAATTGGGACTTTCAGAAACACTCCAATAGTGAGATTCACAAGCAGGTTCGTATAACACTAAATATGAAGCTGGAGAGACAAAGAGATGCTGAAATGCAATCGGACAGAAACGTCCAGAACAATCCTAAACCTGAGTGGTCAGAGAGGATTGCAACAGTCCTAACAAATGAAGATTTCTTGCCCAACCAAAGCATTCTTGCATTTTTGCAAAAAGCTAAGAAATAATCCCATCTCTTTTAGAGCATCTGATCAGTGAGAGAGTCAGGACCAATTCTCTTCTTTTCCCTTCCAAAGGCTTGAACGTCCCTAGGCACGTCATCCCACAGTAGCTGAGGTACAGTCCAGCTGAGTCTTTTTTGTTGAAGCTGTTCCTGTTTGTGTACAGTAGTCACTGGAGAAAGGACTTGAAAGGACTTTAGGATAACCAGTTAAATACCTTGACTAACAACTAATTAGTTTGCATTGCAGCATTAGTTCATTTCTCTAGCTAATGAATTTTAATAGTTTTTCAAAGCCCAGCAAAAATTTATGCACTTTATACAATATAAAGCAACATCAATAAAAAAGCTGACAGTTGTATGGCAGGATACCCATTTGTCTATTTCTAGGGTGTTCTCGAAGGTGGTATGCCGAAGCTGAGGCCTTTGTTTCAAAGCAGGGGTTTGAGTCTGGCTCTCCTGTGGTCCATACAAGTCATCTAATTGTGGCCTTTGGAGAGAAGCGTATCTGTCCTCACCTAATTCTTCCTTTTCCCTCCCAGCATTTGCCAGCTCTTTTTCTATTTCTTAGTCATTGTCTTCTAAGGCATGAAATCACAAGTACACACACAGTACACTCTGATCACACCTCTTGGCTCATGCAGTCCAAGATAGATAAAATCAGAAAATGCCTTATTTTTACATCCCTCACAGACTAAGGATACAGCAAAAGCCAGGTAATTAAAGATTTAGGCAGCTCTATACATGTCCTGGCAGAAAATTCAGTGCTGAGGGACTTTAGGCATCACAAAGGAAATGCAGCAGCTGAAAGAGGATTTTTTGAATGCCAGTGATGCTTAATTTGGACTTAGTAGCCTAATTGCCACTTTACGAATCTAAGTCTCTGTAGTGAACCTTCCCCAAATACCATGTTGTTCACAATAAAATCAACAGCCCTGTGGTAAGTCCCATTTTACTTTCATAGGACTATCTTAAATGCTTTAATATATGGGGCTTTAATGGGTTTTCCTGCTGGTCTAACAAGTTGGAGCTGGTATCACAGCAGTAATATTTCGGTATAGCACATACCACAGTTGGCTCCACTGGCTTTTCCTAACACCTGATCTCTCATCTACCAGCCTTTAACAACATTATGGTTTATGCTATTATTATCACGTTAAATATCATATTGGGTGGGAGCGTTGATCTGCTTGAGAGTAGGAAGGCTCTACAGAGGGATCTGGACAGGCTGAATGAATGGGCCGAGGCCGATTGTATGAGGTTCAACAAGGCTAAGTGCCCAAAGAGTGGCTGGAAAGCTGCCTGGCGGGAAAGGACCTGGGAGCGCTGGTCGACAGCCAGCTGAATATGAGCCAGCAGTGTGCCCAGGTGGCCAAGAAAGCCAATGGCATCCTGGCTTGTATCAGAAATAGTGTGGGCAGCAGGAGTAGGGAAGTGATTGTGCCCCTGTATTCAGCACTGGTGAGGCCACACCTCGAATCCTGTGTTCAGTTTTGGGCCCCCCACTACAAGAGAGACATTGATGTGCTGGAGCGTGTCCAGAGAAGGGCAATGAAGCTGGTGAAGGGTCTGGAGCAGAAGTCTTATGAGGAGCAGCTGAGGGAGCTGGGGTTGTTTAGCTTGGAGAAGAGGCTCAGGGGACACCTTATCTCTCTCTACAACTACCTGAGAGGAGGTTGTAGCAAGGTGGGCGTCAGTCCTTTCTTCCAAGTAACAAGCGATAGGACAAGAGGAAATGGCCTCAAGTTGCACCAGGGGAGGTTTAGACTGGATATTAGGAAAAATTTATTCACCAAAAGGGTTATCAAGCATTGGAACAGGCTGCCCAGGGGAGTGGTGGAGTCACCATCCCTGGAGGTATTTAAAAGACGTGTAGATGTGGCTCTGAGGGACATGGTTTAGTGGTGGACTTGGCAGTGCTAGGTTAATGGTTGGACCTGATGATCTTAAAAGTATTTTCCAGCCTAAACGATTCCATGATTCTATGTTTCTATATTCAGCACTGAGCTTATTATTTAATCAGGAAGTCAGCACTTTTCTAAGCACTAGTGGTACAATTTAATTCTCATGCAAAATCTTCAACTTGTAACTACCTGTGCCATATAGAAGAGCAGAGCTCACAAATTGAGGTGAGGAGAGACAGGAGTAAGCTATGTGTTGTTAACAATACTCTACACACTTAATACTCAACTGCGTACTTAAAAATAAAAAAAAAAAAAAGAGAGAGCATTTTGAGTATCCTGCACAGAAGAACAGAAGAGCATCACCAAGGCTTAAATCCCTTATATGAAACTAATTTCAGAAGCAGATGGTTGTATACAACTTTGATGGCCCTTCAGTTTCTTTATTGTAAATAAAATACTTGCTAGGTTTGGTAAAACAAAAGTAGAGCACAGCTGTCTTATTTGTGTATATTTTGACTAAGCACACATAATCAGTCTATAAATGATGCAACACAGTTAAAATAAAAAAAATTATTTACGCCATGTTTGTCATTAAAAATCATTACTGAACATATGCACCCAAATGAGTAGGCACCAGGTACCTGTCCGCTAGGGGCAATTCATCAAAGCAAAATAAAAGTAAACTACAGTATACTTCTTTCTAATAAGAGGAGCAATCCTTCTGACATATAAAGAAGCCTAAAGCATGGTGGTATAATCAAAATTATAATTAACTGTCATAAGCCTCGAGCAAATGTAAAGCACTATCTCTTTTATGAAACTTTGATCAGACTATGATTAAATTATTTTTAGAGATATGTAGTATGTGTCAGATCTCAATTATCCAGAGCTATCTTACCTGCAGGGAACTCTGCTTGTTCATTTCATACAACAATTTTTGTATGGAGTGGCTCTGTAAAGAGCATTTTTGGTAGGTTTCTTTTACAAAGATTCATTTTTCCCAAGCGGCAAGCAGTCTGATGATCTCATCTTATCTTGTTTGTTGTTCCTGCTGTCTACCGGTTTTCTGAATTGGGAGAGATAAAAGAGCCTTTTTGAGAGGAAAACAAATGAGTTTTCAACCTGCAAGTCCTGATTGTCTGCCCTATCCTTATTACTGAAAGCAGTGAGCAACAGCCATATCTCGCATGGGTAGAAGGACTGAAAAGGAAGCTGTGGGACAGAAAGGTCAAGAGCTACCAAGTAACATTAGCTAATATCCACATCGTGCAATGATGTAACACTGACCTGTTACCGTGTCTGTCATCACTGTTTAGACCTGGAACAGTCAATGTGTACAGAATGAATAAACTCTTCACACACCACCTCAGACTCGTTTCACCACCTCCCTCCTTCATCACTCGATGTTTTCCAGGGCCGTATCGCTGCCTTTCTGGCAGCAATAACTTCCCTCAGCCTCCTTTCCCTGCTTCTGGTATGTGAGCATGATAGCTTTGCTCTAGGGCTCCATGCAAATTCGTGAGATTTTGTTGAGTAGGTCCCTGCTAAAACTACTTTGAATAAAAAAGTAGAAGGTTAACTCGTGGGAGAAGTTGCAGAGGACCTTGTTGTATTACCAAAGCTCATCCTGAAGGGATTTATATTTGTTTTAATTTCAAATTTTTAAAAATTTTAAGTGCAAATATTAATTTTGATGAAAATATCATTAACTTTTTAGCTTTAAAGAGTACCCTCTTTTTCAAGTATGAATTATGAATGGACTGAATGATGTCAACTCAGAAGGTAGGCTTATGCAGAACAGACATACAGAAAAGACTGCTGTTCCTGTAACGTCCCACCCAGCAGAAAAGAAAGTTCGCTGCTTCAGATGAAGAGTATTTATTACATAAGCCTCTACCATAGGTAAATATTTCTGCCTTGTTCTATCTGGCAATCAGATTGTAGTGAGAAAAAAAGTAATAAGAGAGGTGATCTTTACTCATGGGGAGAAGCAGAGTCTGAGAGTTTCTGAGGGAAGATAACATCATATATGAGACCTTATTGTGTAGTAGTCACAGTACATCAAAGTGAATTACATATCAGCCTATCCCAAAAGGACAGCTGATCCTTCCTCTTTGAAAAAAAATCCTGTTGCCTGTTCAGATACACTAAACATTTAGTTTTTTGAAAAACAGCTCACAAGGGGAAGCCCAGCTGCCGGAGTGCCCACATTTTTTAGACGTTTTGTTGTATTCACAGCACAAGAGCAAAGTTTCCTGTTTTGCTCAAAAACTACTTCTCCAGGTCTTTTAGCTTCTAAAGTGAAATTTACTTTATCTTTTCAACGTATGACAGACACTTATTTACAAGTTTTAGTTGAAATACAGTTTTTCTATCAGTTCCACTGCTACATGCCATTCTATATACAAGAAATAGATGCTGAGGAAAAAAAAAAAAAAAAGGTAAAGACCATTTGCAACCATCTGTACTACCTTCCTGTTTCTCTTGCATCTTCCCCAAACCCCAACTGCCTGTCTACTTATTTTTCCTGGTGGATTCTCTGCACCTAAACTTGTCAGCATTTAAGAGTTTAGTTGATTTAATTTTACTGCCATAGCTCTGCCACTAAAACTGTCCTCCTACTGATATAGTTATATTTACAAAGAAGTGCTTTTGCTGGTATGTCTTATTTCAATGAGCAATATATGCTAAAGTGTCAAGAGCTGGTATATCTACAACTCTGCTAGGGCTTTGTTGGCCTGGCTGCATCATAAAGCAGCTGGGAAATAACCAAAGTAGCTGAGACAGCACAAACTACTAGAGTAGACCCAATATGTCTTCTTTTCTCTTTATCTAGTTATTGGTAACTAATCCTGATCTTCTTCTCTATTATCTTTTCTGGGTTTTCATCTTTTATGAGCAGGTGCGTCCATTGCCAGCTGTGAAAACAACATAGGAGACTTTGTTGCTCATTTTTCATAACATGAGTTAAGTTCTCCGCACTTCCAATACTATTTATTTTTGGGAGGCTGGAGACCGCGAGACTGGATTCATGTGGGAAAAGGAGAAATGGTAGCTGAGCAGCCTCACAAAGCCATCCACAGCATGAGGTCAGGGATGTTGCCAGTATCTAATCTGGTCATTAAGTGGATGCCAGAAGCCAGAGCCTACCCACATCACTCCCCACTTAGCTGTGCATCCAGCCTTTGATCATTTTCTTTCTGTTCTTATTGGCTTATCAACAGTAGCTCGTAGAGGTTTTGATGCCACATTTCCTTTCAAAGGCAGTTTCTTTGCTTTCCAAGTACAGGAATCATTAATTAAGCATAGAGCCCTTTTAGACGCCTTTGTCATTAATTATGAATCTGAACAGTCAAATATTCTAGCCTCATAATAATGCAAAGATTAGATTAATATCAACTCTAAACTCTAGGATGCCCACCAAAGTTCAGAAACAAAAGAGCAAGTAAGAAACAAGAAGTTTTAATAAAAAGGAGAATCCTCTCTGTGAGTTGGCCTAAGATGGACAATGACAGGATTGTCACAGCTGCATCTACCTCAAAATTTACTCTCACACCGACTGAGCTGCACTAGTTCATATGGGAGGAGCACTGAGCCAAAGCTCTGCCTCTCATCTTCCTCTTTCCAGCCATTGCCCACCTAAATGCAAGAATACCATCTGAATAATGATTAATATAGGATGACAATATTCTTTAAATGAATATTTATTTTGTGACTTCCTGGCTTTATTTTTTCTCCCTGGGTTTTCTTTTGCCTACAGACGAAGGATCTGGTCCCAGATCTACAGAACTACACCAAGAATATGTAACCTTGTTCTTTTAATATATTGTAAAATGTGGCTTATCCATATTGATAGACTTTCTATGGAAAACTCTGGACTTTGATGAAAAATTAAGCAGTTTTCCCAAATTATTTACAAGTAAAATAAATTAGTATTGAGAATTACAGGAACAGATTATATTTCTCAATAGTAGGCTTTGTCTTGTCCTGATAGGCCTCACCGTCTTGTCTTGGCCTTACTATCTGCACCAGGTCTGCACTGATAGAGAGGGAGAGACAGCAAGATGGAGAGGGAGAGAGAAAATTGCAGTGCACACTTGGTGTGCTAACTCTGATCTTTGTAACATTGGCTACATTAATGGCACTAGACGAGCAGTCCTATTAACTTCAGTTAGAATGCCTAAAATGGTGGTTTTCAGGGTCAACTGACTCACCTTGGACATATTAATAAACTATTTTAATAAATATGAATTATGTATATAGCTCCCAGATAAAATATATATTAAGATGCTACATGCAATAACCTTATCTCAGCTTTATAGTGACACGAGGTAATAACCATATGGTTATGAAAAATATGTTTTAAAGTTTGAAACCCCAGATTAGATTTAGCTGGTTTTTAATGGCATATTTTTTATTATATAGATAAATTTTTTCTCACTAGGTATCACTGCTGGACAAAATTAGGACTATGTAGTGGCTTTAATCTCACACTTCCGATTTTAAAATGATTAGAATTCTTGCAAGGGTAAATTAACTTTAATTTGGAAGCCTTGAGTCCTTAGTATAGAAGTAATTGCAAAATTCCTGTAAAATTTTACTTCTTTAAATTATTGATACATATCCTGCTTTAGCACTCCTTTTTCCTTCCCTAATTAAATAGGGAATTAAAAATACGGAATGAATTCTAGTATATGCTATCCTTAGCTAAGTGAAAATGCAAATTATTAAAAATAAGTATTTTTTTATTAGTACTGTTTATTTTAAGATTCACAGGTGCAACTGGCCAGCAGAAAGCAAGCTGGTTGCTCTGACACATGAGCTGGGTTGCTGAACCAGAGACAAGCGAAGTCAACCTCATCCCTAGCTTGCCAGGCTCTGTTTCCCCATTTAGAGCTGAAAGCACAAACAGCCCAAGCCCTGGACTGGCTGAGCTTCCTTTCCACATCCCCCACCGCGCTGCCTCAATCGGTGAGTGATGCAGGGCAGCAGAGCCATGAGGAGCCAGTGTGCAGGAGATGTGGTTAATCTGCCCCAGGGAACACCTTACCTATGGGGCCAGTCTGATTTCTACAAGGCAGTCAAGTCATTGTTCGCCTTACTTCTGCTGTCATGATAGCCCTGTTTAACAATTTGACGAGCTGTTGTTCAGAATATCTGTTGCCTGTACAATTACCACAAACACAATAATAATTAATAAGCTAATTTGATTACCATGTAGGCAAAATTTGGATGAAATTTCAACCCATTTTAACTCTATAGATACATAGAAAGATTCTCTATTGCTTTGCTATTATCCATAGCGACAAAGAAAGGATGGACACAGATGCTAAATTCCCTAAAGGACCCAGTGTGTAATTAACATAAGTTAATTAATGACTTCCACTCTTTGCCCGAAGAATAAATGTTGTAATTTTGTGAAGAATATGTAGTACTGCTCAAATAAAGCAAAGATGTTCAATACCTGATTTAAATGTAAAATTGAACTCCTTAACTCAGGAGTCACGGCGAGGCTCTCCATAATAGCAAGGAAGAAATCATATTGATATATCAGTAGTTAGCATATTGCCATGTAGAAATAAATCACTGTTTATACTATATTGCACTTTACAGTATTAGAAGAGTTGAGAGTAATTTGGTTAATGGAATAAGGTAGCAGGCACATTGCTTGTGGCATTGGTAGAGTGTGTCTCAGAATTTTTGCTCTATATCTGTGATTTTTCATAAACTGTGTTTGATGATTCTTGATTGGTATAAAAAGTTTATAAAATGTCCCAGTCCCTCTCAACCATTGCTAAGTCAACCTTCTCTCACTTTCTGCAAGATTCTGACACCAAATAATTTGGTAATTATTCTTGTGATCACACTAAGTAATGTCATCATTACCACCAGAGCACATAGTACACATAGTAAATAAAGCTTAAGGCACAAACAAAAAGGCAAAACTATGTTTGTGGATTAAAGGAGAGAGAAATAGTGTCACTCTGTTTCTGTACAGAAGACAGCTGTAGTGCAGCAACAAGAAAAAATGCATGCCATCCAGTTGGTATTAAGCTTTTACAACGGTTACAAGAACATTTAGATTGAAATCAAATATGACACAAAGTTGAATCCAAATTCCAGACAAAGTGCTGTCTGCATTACAAGAGCATATAGAAATCTCAACCAAGAATAGCAGTTCAGTTCTGAGGAGAAGCAGGAGACAGGGAACTGAGGTGCAGAGATATGGAGTGAGTTGGTAACATTTACATGGAGAAATTCTGCCAAATACATCACTGAAAAGAGATCTACAACGTTTTGTCCCAAATATCAACAGTCCTTTCTTCTACTATTCATTTTCCCTTCAGACAGAATGGTTTTAAAGACAAAAGAGAGAGGACACTTTCCAGAAGACTCTGTAAACTCAAGCTCAGTTGCTAGCCTAGTTCCCGTAATTTAGTTGACCATCTTTCTGCATTAGAAACATTTTATAATCTTCTTGCACCTTTCCAGACTGGTCTCAACTCATAATCAATTTGTAGATATTTACAAATAATCACTAGGGCATATTTAGTAAAATTATAGTATAGAAATACCGCATTTACGCATGCCTCTGAGAAAACAGATTAAAAATTGGTGTGTTGCAAAGGTCAAGAAACATTTGAAATTGTAATTAGTCCAGGATGAGATCTCCAAATTCCAGAATTATTCTTGTGAAATTTATGGCACCCAACAAATTGATACTTTATCAATATTATCATAATAGCATTTATGACTAAGTTCCCAAAATATTACTCTTTTGCCTGTGTTTACAGTAGTAGTTATATAGAATACCTTCATAAGAAGGACTCAACATCTTTTATAAAAGAATTACCAAGGTTTGGGTAGTTAGAACTGATAAGAGAGCAACAGATTTGAGTTCTGTTCATAGGATATTTCAACACAACTTGTACTCTAGAGATAGCTGGTACCAGAACTGAGCTATCATTTTGAAGCAGAGCATAAATCCAAGCATAAACATTTTCTAAATTCCATAAGTATTTATTATACATACTTTACTTAAAACTGGTAAGGTTATAAGCTCTTTTAACAGTTGTAGCCTGTGATTTCGTATAAGTATTTGTGCACAACATCATGTAAACTGCCAATATTGTAAGCACTTTTAAAGATGTTAATGTGAAACATTCTAATAACCCATGTATTTATACACATCATATTGAACTGCTAGCATAATATGCAGTTTTAAAAATTGTTTCCTAGGGTGTCTTTTTTGATATTAGACATATTACTCTTCTTCGCTTCGCCTTAAATTTCACTAAAGACTGCTTTGCAATAGTGCCTAATTGAATAATTGGCAGGTCTTTAATTTCCTGTGTTTAATTCTTCAAGAGAAAGCATTGAAGTGAATAGATTTTATGCAGTGTATGATGTTGTTATGTTTAGCAGATTTGTTTCTTCCTCAAAATGTAGCATCAAGTTTATAGGCCTACCAAAAATTCACAATTGTGTCAACAGCCAAAGTTGTCTCTCTCCTTGCATTTTGAGATTCCATTCTTACAGATTCCTTCAACTTAGTTTAAGTTATTCATGAGGAGTTTGTGACTTTATGTGTAAGTTATGAGTTTTCATTATGAATGGATCAGCTGATGCAGCTGAAATGGTTTGGTGGGTATGTAAGAAAAGACCAAAGATATGAAAGATTAGCCAGCTTGAGAATATCACACTCTCACTATATAATGGAGTCTCTTATTACTGGAAACATTCACGTGTCTCCTTTTATCCCAGTGATACTTTTTAGTATTTCTTCACTGTGTAAGTATGTTCCACACATTTTGCTGGGCTTTCTTCCAGAACACACACAAGAGGCTACATCATTTGAGGATTTGACTTCACTCCATAATGTTGTCCTAATACTGCCTTTTTGCGTACTTATCAGTTCCTTTCCTTATTTTTTGGTCAGGAATTTATTGTGTGTTATTTTGTCTGCTCATGGTATTTTGCAACTGAGCTAATTATGATTTGCTTATAGCCAATAAAATAATAAAGAGCAAGCAGGATTTTTCCTTAGTGGTGAAAATCGGGGTCTCAGCGCTAAGATGATGAGCAAGTCTATCTGCTATTGGTCTCAAAGGAAATCTATCTGCAGCTTAAGGGTTGAAAGTTGAAACCTTCACGTACATTTCAAGACCACTAGCTGAGAATATCTTGATACAGAGTCTGCAAACATTTGTCTTGAGGATCCAGATGGCCAAGAATTAGTCACCCAATTCATTCAGTTATTATTGTTACTTGTTATGACCTAATAAGGTTAAAAAAAAGGGGGGGGAGGGGGGGAGAGAGAAATGACTAATTGAGCTGCACAAAGAGCATAACCAAAGGAGAGATGGTGAAGACGTTTTAAATCTGGTGCAAATATCCAGGGACTTTATACCCAAAAGTGCAAAGAATCAGTTTTTGTGACTCCTTAAATAAAGTAACATATAACCAGACTAGTGTGGCCAGTTAATCCAAGTTTTAACTTCAGATTCTGAAGATAGTCCACCAACAGCTCCCCCTTTTCCATGACACTCCTTCTGGCTTCTTCCAGTATATTGCAAGTGTCCTTTGCTTCAGCAGTCTGGGTCAAACTTCCAGAAATATGGAAATCTTGGTCATTGCACTTTCAAATTGCTCCTCTACATCCTACATGCGATGAGTCCTCAAGATACTGTATGTAAGGGTAGCAAGATAAATTTCAAGGGCCCAGTTGATCCAACATATCTCACACCAGACTTACTGCCTTCAAATCTGCCAGTGCTGGTGGATCAACATCCTTTTAGGAAGAAGAAGAAATGTGGACCTGCTCTCTCTCACTTCTGACTTAATACTGTAATCACTGAAGTTGTATAACAGAAGGGAATCACCTCTATTTTAAAAGAAAGCATTGGTACTACTGAATTTTGTAGAGAGCATAAGTCCAAATGAAACAAGCTTTCAGAAAACCTGCTAGCATTTCAGGTCAAAGGGATGAACATATTCAGCTCTTTTCTACTACAACACACTTTTGCATCTTCTGAGAAGTGGTACAGGGAACTTACTACCACAAAATGAGGTACGTAATGAGTTCAGTTCACAACATGAGAAAACAAGAATGGCTGAACTGATTTTGACCAAGGATCTGGTTTGTATCCTGGTCTCCTTCTGTGGCCTTAAGCTGTTGCTAAGGCAAGAGTAAAAAAGGCAAGCCTACATGAGTCTTCCATCCAACACCACTTCCCAGAGTCCAAATATGTTTAGCTTGAATGATTTTCTGAGCTTGTTGTGCTTTGCCTGTTCAGCAACCTTCAATGTACTTCTCTTCCAAGTCCTTTTTCACTCTTCCTTTGAAACTGCCTTCATGCACAATATTTTGCAGCAAGAAGTTCTACAGGTCTCCTGCCCATTGAGTGAAAACATACCTACTTTTGTATATATTTAATCTGGCTTTCTGAGGCCCTTTATTCTCATGTTGGAAGGGAGAGTGAATAAACCATCCATGTTCACCTTCTCCTTGTCACTCAAAATTTGATATATTTCTAAGATGTCCTCTCTAAATTACTTTTTTTTCTAAATGAAGAGTCTTAGCCTACTTAGTTGTTCTTCAAAGGGAAGACATTCTATAATTTTTGTCACTCCTGTCCTGTCCTTGTTTTTCTGACTTTCAAATTGCAAAATAATCTATCTGAGAAGAGGGGACCATTATGAACTGCAATATTCACAGTATGGTCAGCAGGATAATAAGCTTCTTTGATTGATTTTCTATTTATTTTTCAGTAATTAATAGTATTTGGTATGCTTTTTGACCACTATTGAGCATAGAGCTTATATTGTCATGAGACAATCCAGTATTGCCATGAGATCTCAATCTTGAGTGATAATAGTCACCTCAGAGTTCATTATTTCATATGTGAAATTAAGATGTTTTTTCCCATGTGCATCACTTGATATTTACCTGCAATAAATTTTGTATGCCATTTTGTTAGCCAGTCACTCAGCTTCCTAATGCTCATCTGTAATTATTCAGCGTCACCATCACTGCTGTGAATAACTTTGTATCATCAGCAGATATTCCTGTCTCACTACTCATCTTCCTTTCCTAGGTCATTATGACTGTTTTGAACAGCACAGGTTCCAGTATAGACCCCTTGCAAAACTGCACTGTGATGTCCCTTCTTGCAGGAAAGGTGTATTCCTGTCATTTAGTCAATTTTTTCAAAAATTTGACTAGTCAATTTAAATAATGATTAATTTATGGGGGAAATCTGAAACCACTGCCTAGGTTCCTTAAAAGTCTTTGGTGAGAGATGTTTCTAGAAGCATAGAAGAAATCCACTATGCTTTATCAACAAGACCACTTTTATACACATTTGTTGACACCTTCAAAATCTGCAAGAAGCAAATTTTCCCTTTACAGAAGTCTCGTTGACTCCCTTCAAGTAGATTATATTTATTTATACATTTGTTATATATACATGTCCACTAAATTTGTTCTTTTTTAATTGATTTTATTAATTTTTTTGGAGTTATTCAGGGACCTTTCAGTGTTGAGTATAATGTGTGCATGTCAACTTAATCTTACTTTAGACATCAAAGACATTTTGTTCACCTATATCTCTGACTGCAGTTGATTGAACCTAAAATTTGTGGATCAGTCTAATTTGATGTGTCAGATTTCTTTCATTTTATATACTTAAAATCCTCTTTTGAAAACTACTGACTAAGGTAGCATTAAGTAATTCACATTGTATTTTTTTAACCATAATTATCAGTATCAGTCATATAACCATAAACTGTAATAGCACCAATTTTGCAAAATTCACTGTTAAAAATATGCAGCTGTTACTGAGCAGTTTTGGTCCATAAGATAGAAGTGCTTTGAAACACAAGCACAGAAAGGTTATCAGCATGCTCAATTAAAAAAAACCCACCTCCAAAATCGAAGAATAGCAGTATTTTGTACTTACTCATTGCTCATCTCTAATCCATATCTAGCTCATACATATTCTGGCCAGCAACAACATATGCAGTCTATCCCTTTATCCTGGCAGACATCAAACACAGCATTTAAAGTAAGCATTTAGACTACAAGCAATTATTTTTAGTCAGGTCCTTAAAAGCTCCTAAATTTCACAGAACGCCATTGATAAGCTTCCCATATGTTTAGAAATGTTGTTGCCATGGCTTCTGACATGATTGCGTAGGGATATTAAGACACCCAGAAATAATGGTTTGGGGAGTGGTTTTCTGATAGGATATCTAATTAATTAATATTCCTGTTCATGAGAGGAAACTACTTGTACTGCAGACACATGCTGAGTGGGATTCCACACAGGCTTGCCAATTCACCTGACTCATAACCCATGTCTGTTCTGGTCTTGGGGTCAAAGACTGACATTTGTGACAAACTGTGCACTGACCTGTGCTACAAATATCTCTGATAGCTGAAATTAAGCTACAGCTACAATGCTCATTTTACATCATTGTGACCAAAAATAGACTAAGGATAAGAGCAGAGTGCACTCACTGACTGCACTGTTTATAACAAGGATGAGCAATCATCTCAGACATGTCTGACCTTATACTTCTGTGGTAATGTTGATAACAGACAACATGTATGATTGACGCAAATCATGTACATATAAAAAATAATAACTGCTAAGCTCTGGTTATTAAAGCTAAGATAAAAGAAAATACTAAAAAAAAGATTCCAGCTTTGATATTTTATATAGGTAGCGTGCCAGTCAAGGGTGTGCAAAGTCATAAAATATCCTCATAGTAGAGGGTACATTGCAAACCTAAGTAAGCCTAAGTCTTGTGAGAATTCTAATCATGATTTATAGATGAAATCAGCCTGGATGCATTAGGATGAATGTACAATTTTTCATGCTTTATCCTATGAAGCTCAACTTCAAAATATTTTTAAGTTAACCCATCTCTAACTGGGAAACAAAAAAGTGATTTCCTTTCTTGAGACAAATGGGAGGCACTCCCAAACAAGACAGAAGAACTTTGAATCCATCTTCCAAAATTGTCTATATTGCATGTTCCATTAAAATAAATACTCATGTTATAAAGGTTTGTACCTTACATAGGTTGTTTTTACTGTATTTCAAAATATTGTCAGGATGACAGAATGTCTATCTTTCACCTTCTCTTTACTTTTGATAAAAATTCCATGATGAAGTTTTGCAAAAAACATATGCAGAATTTGGCATCAGGGATCTGTCTGTAATGGCAAGATATCCTTGTAACCACGTAGACAAGCTCTGCAAGTCCTACATCATTCACTTAGCATGAAAAAAATGTCTTCCTTGACTACTGGATAATTGCATAGCTGATGACTTCCACTTAGAAAAGGCACTTAAATGCATCAGCAATGCTGGTGTTGACATCTGCCAAGGTCATTTTGATGCAGTCTTTTGTAATTACTCATTTTCATGAAACACACATAGACTCAAAGTGTGCCTTACTTTCCTTAGAGATAGCAATAATGGAAACCTAACAACATTTTGAAATGCTTACATTGTCATGATGGAAGTTGTTCTGAAATTAATATGGGCATCAAGGGAAAGGGACAGGATGTTACACCTGAATTTCAACCATGCTGACTCCCTGGACTTTTGTCCATATAGGCTGAACTATGCATACTATTTAACTGTCTCCTAAATGCACAAATGATGCATATCCCAGATAACCACATCCATCTTGAAAATGGAGGCTTAGAATGGATCTCTAGATATCTTACGAAGATGAAATGATTGAAGAGGTGAATAAAGACACTAAGAAAAAGACAATTAATCTTAAAGTTCAGTATGTACTACTTGAGCAGCGAGCTCCAAAATGTTTCTGAGACAAATGAGCAAGGATAGAACTGACTTCTGAATTTACTGAAACAGATCTTCAACTTGACCAAACAGATGCTGAAGCCTTGCGTAAAATATTTAAGAACCACTGACTACCAATCAAATCGATCTTTTCCACCTGTTAGTTAGTCATCTACTTCTATTAGACCTTGATGATTTACTTGAGGATATGCGAAAAAAAAAAGGCAAAAATATGACTATTTCTAAAGGAACCATCCTGAGAGTGAGGCTACCTTTCAAAAATTCTATGACCATTTATCCTATCAGAAACTTAAATTGACTTTAGATATCACCTCAAAGAAGATGGAAAGAGGGGGAAGGAGAGGGAGGGAGGCAGGGAGGGAGGGCAGGCAAATCTCTCAGGAAAAGAAGTCATATTCTGCCAAACAAAATTTGGATGATGTAGAGAATTGTGTCCGACCTTTCAATGAAGAGTAATAGTTGAAGAATTACACGTTGTTAGAAAACTGTGCATTATTTTTCTATGAGTCATACAAACCAGCTCAGCTTTACAGTTTCTTACCTGTATTAAATATAATTTTGAGCAATGCTGAAGTGCTAGAATGGAAAAATATAGCTAGCAGAACATGGGAGGTTGTAGTCACCAAGAACACGGCTATTGTTACGAAGCTACTGGTCAGCAGCAGTTATCCTATCTAATCAAAGGATACAGTTAGATATACTCATTAAAAAAAGTATCATTATAATCTGCTACTTTGAGTGGTACAAACAGCTGAAATTTCAGAGACTAATATTCGTCGTATATTTTCATCTGTTTCGTGCTGTAAAAGGTGAACACACGATGGGGATAAAAGTATAAGAAAGTAAAAGAATAGCACCATTCTCCTTTTGGTTTGTGCTGTACCTGTCTGTTATACAGACTGCTAAACACTCCCTGGTGGACAAAAGGACAGGACAAAACAATGGCTAGAAGATGCCAGCTTTGGTCCCTTCAGTCCACAACTGAGCCCAAGGGCAACGCTCTACTAATGGCAGCATCCACAGCACTGAATTTGAAGCCAAGGACCTGTTAAGATATGCCATTTCTTTTGCTTACCTATAGCTTAAGAACATATCTTTCTTCATATACTGAAAAAAGTATAAAACAGAGCATAAACTAAATTACATTCCATTGCTCTGCACAGAGGCATGTTTTATAAGAGTAATGGTGGATGACACCATAGGCTGTGATAGTGAATCTGAAGTATTTTTCTTGTGTCAGTAGAACCATGAAAGAAAAATATTGTTATGCTTTTATAACTTGTGCAGTTTTTGTGTGTATAAATTGTAATGGTTTACAATATGTGGGCACCCACAAACACATACAACCTGAATGTCAACTTCACAATATTATCCAACAATTTAAAATACTTATTGCCTCTGAATCCCTCTTTATTTGATTTAGCTCCTGCACATTTATTTTTATGATTAGCTGTAACAAAAATAAATCTGGAGTACTTAAGAAAACACTTTGCTGCAGCATAGTAATTGTTTCTGACATCTTCTGCCTGAAGCAGATGGCTGATCTCAAAGAAAGCAACTGAAGAAAGAGCTTATAGGATAGACCTTCCTCTAGTGTAAAATGAAGACACTCCACTGACTTCAGAAAATATAGATACAGTGATTCATTAACAGTATAGTGAAAAGAATGGTTATGTCACCTTATTTCTGGTATCAAACTCTTGTCCACATTTACTGAAAATAAATTCTAGTCAAAATATTACCAAATATAATCAAAGTGTGTACTATCATTACATGCTCATACCAATGATTATCCCATTGTTTTGAAAATATTAGAATGCAAATCAACAGCATTGGCTTAGTTAATTGATTACACACTGTACAAAAAAGGGGAGCAATGTGTTGTCTGCAGAGCCACAGGCTAAAATGTATTTACACAAATCATCTGGTTAATGCTTAACTAATAATTATTTACACTCAGAGATACTGCAATTGTTTCCTCAGTTTGTGGAAAGAAGAAGTAGAGAATTACTTGGGTAATGCGTTTGCAATTACTACATTGACCCATTCTATATAGCAGTGTTGTCAGCTGCCCTCCAACTCCAGAAATTTAGTAATGGTGATTGTGTAAAAGCAAAGAAAAAAATGTTTGTTTGAACAACTATGGTTGAATCTGCATGACTGACAGAAGGAAATTCTCAACCTTGGCTGGTGAGCCAAGTCCCACCGACTCAAAGAAGACCTCCTGCAGGCGAAGGTCTGGCTTTTGGCTTGTCCAGTAGCTGCAAGGGGCTGCAGCCATGCAGGGCCAGGGGCATGTCAGCTATAGTTGGCAGTTTTTCATAGAGGAAAACGTGTTTCCCATACCTGTCATTTAAACTCTTTTAAAACACACACCCGCTTGCACAAATCCAGATTACCCTCCCACTTATATGGAACACAGCCTGCACAGTAGTTCTTCAAGCGTGCAGCATTAATCCCATAGATTAGAAATGGATAGGAAATTAAGAACAGATGTTTCATAGCAGTGCTGCGTTAGAGATGACTGAATTAGTGCCAAGAGTACTAATATATCCACATGATATCCAATAGTGCCAAGCCTGGGTGCTCAATTACCTTACACATGACATAATGTTCATAATGTTTCCAGCTCCAAAGCCATCTCATTCAGAGCTCCGGGATTTCTTCGCAGCAGTATATTGCACTTTATGGACATACTCTAGTGTCTCTTGAGATTACTATCTGTTTCCCTCATTCCACCATCTGCACGGTGTATGGTCTGCTACATCAGGAAACATTTCAGCAAGCAAGGTTAGTTCTACCATTACGAACTCAACACCAAAAAGCACACCTTGCAAATAGCAGTTAACATCTTAAAAGGTGGTTTTAGTTCACTGCAACTAAGGACACATAAAATTTACAAAGTAATAGAACCAAGGACCCTAATGTTTACAGACTAGCAAATATGCCCAAAAGAAAATAAGAATAAAAAATACATTAAACAACCTTTCTTTTTATTAAAAGTAAAATAGGATACACTGGGCAGTCAGAGACTGCATAGCAAAGGAGTTAAAATCTTCAACTAGCTTTAAATAAGACAGTGAGATGTCAAACCATGGCACAACATTGATACGCTTAAGAGAAATATTATTTTTCACAGGGTGTTAAAAACAGGATTGTCAGTATAGTAAGATTATCCTTTTTTTCAAAAAAGGGAGAGAAACAGAGAGAGGGAGGGAGGGAATACTGCTGCTAGGAATATATTAGAGACATAAATAAATAATGTGTGAACAGTGATCCATACCAAAGAAAGCATCAAATAACTTTAAGGACAGCAATGAACGTACGTATACTTTGAAAGCAGTGAAATGGAAACAGGACAGTTTCAGAGACAAAATACTGAATGTTTGTCTCTAAAGTGACAGAGCTTTATGCTCCATTTGGAAAACAGCAAGTGATGATTGCCATAACTGGTTAGTCTAAGAAGTAATGCTGGAGAGAGAAAATATACAACTAACCATTTTCTAAGGTACATTCCTACACCGAGTAGGAAAAAGTCTCTGCATCTCCTGCATTTTGAGAAAAATTGGCCAGGTGAAAATATTTGTAACATCACCATTTTTCTTAATTTGTTTTTCAGAAAACAGAATGTTACATGTGCTCCTATTAAATATTGTTTATTATTGTACTTGTTTCACATTTTGTGACAACTTCACTTGCAAAAAAGAAAATGCTGTTGAAATTCAATTTTTTGATTTTCAGCAGAAAGGGTTTTGAAATAATACCGCAGAAAGCCTTACAATCTAGAAATCAGTAAATCTTATAGCAGAACATTTTTTGCAGCAAAGTTAAGACAAAAACTCAATGGAATACATCTCCCAGAGATAGTACAAAATAAATTCAGCAGAAATATGAAACAAAGTAGCTTTTCAGCAGCATTACTGAACATGTATTGGAATTAATAACAGTGCTCACATGAGAGACTCATATGGTGATATCAGACTTCAGCTGTGTAATACCAACGAATGATACTGAATGTCTACATACATCTTTAATGCTTTTTGAAATATCACAGTCTTCCTGACACAAGACTGCTTCTTCTTTAGTTTTTCTTTTTCTCATTAGATGGGTCTCTGTACTAAACTGAATATAAATTCTCTTTTACCCCTTTTAAAGTGATTAGAATAGCATTTTCTAAAGAATAATGGGGAGTAGGTCAGTACCTATCTCCTTGGCATGGGGATGCATTGCAATATGGGAATTGTCAGGTTTCAGTGAATTGTGAAGCAAGTTTATCTAAGGTTACCATAGCATTTATATCGCTAAGTATCATCTGGCATAAATGTGTAATGCAAACAGTAGAAGACATCTATTTTGCTAACTGTATGTGTCTTTATTAGATCTACTTACCACTCTTGGTTATTAGGATCAGGTGAAACCTACCTCAGCGTAAGTCTTCACAGCCTGAGATTGTAGATGTTTCAAAATGCAAACTACTGTCGTTACGGAAACCTATTATAATTCCTCAACAAAGAAAGGGCAAGTAGACTATAAAATGACTGAGCAAATAAAAGAAAAGTATAAAAAGGCCAAAGTACTAATAAGAAAAGGGAGATTTTTATTACCTTGGTAAAGCCTGGAGTACATTAAATGTGGTAATGAGATTGGAAGAACGGGTAGATACACACTTATAATACCAAATAGCGTTCACATTCAACTCTGCAAATAAATAACACCACGGTGGTTTTCTTGGTGTGAAGTAACACAGAGGATATGTTTGAAGACATAAAGGTAAAAGAGAATCTGTGAAAAGAGGTAATATTGCTGGGCTTGCAATCAAAGTAAAAATAGAATAAAAATAAAACTTCCTTAAGCCAACCTGATAGGTACAATATACACTTAGTAAAGACAAATGATGCATGCATAATAATGTTACTTAGTAAAAATACATCATGTATAAAGCAGAGTGTAGACATAAATAACACAAAGCAAAGAGTGTTTAGAGAAAAGATATGCTTTATCAAACACCTAAAGGCCCAGGGAAAGAAAATAATGATTAGTGTACAGAAAAACATTAAAAACTGTAGAAAATTAATAAGGATGGTTGCAGCGAAGCAGCTAATAAAATAAAGATAACAGCATAAATCAAGATATACACTAAAAAGTTCTACTTACACAGTTACGGAAAGCAAACAGAGAAAGGGAGGGGATGGGATATTCTGGTACTGGAGACTGAGAAAGTTAACGTGATGGAAAAAAAAAGAAAAAAAAAAAAGAAAAAAAGGGCCAGAAACCAACATCCAAACGGAGGAAGGAAAATGTTAAAATTCTTCCCCATTGTGCACTGAACAGGTAATTAGGCAATTAGAGCTATACATAGCAGTGAGAGCTCCAGGCTCAGAGGAAATATGTTTTAGAGTTCTGCAGAAGGCAGGCAGAGAAATGGGAAAACTATTGGCCAAATTTAATAGCACACTAAGGGCAAGGAGTACCCAAGGGCTGGAGGGCATATAATGCCATGCCAGTGTTCAGGAATGGAATGAAGAGGACATGTAAAAATCTTAATACCCACAGGAGAGATACCAGAGACATGAAGACACCTGAAAGAGCTAGGCTTATAAAACCACTAATGTGCAAGCTAGTCAGTGGCAGCCAAAATGGTTTCATATACCAAAGTTCATAGCTGGATTCATACACAAAGGTAAGATAGTAAATACAAAGCCTCCATATTAAATAAAAAACATTTCTGTGTCTCAGAAGAGCTTGAATTACAGACATACTTTAGACTGTGATTTCAGTCTCTCTAGAATCCTTTTGTGTGATTGATTTTCTTGCAATATTACTTTTCAATAAAAAAATTAAGAATATTCACACATGAATTTCACTCACGTTTATGTAGTTTTCGCATATGTAAATTCATCGTTAGAGAGGTTTTTATGGTAAAGGCTAGATTAGCAATCATAGAAATTAAATTCAGTTCATGGCTCAAGCATGGATCATAAACAAACCATTTGGGCCCAAGCATAGCAGTGCAGTTGTAAGTATATGTTAAGCTCATTAATATTTCTTTTTGTATATAGAAGGGTTTACTACCAAAAAGAACAGAATTCTGAAAAGCATTAAAGCTTGAGAATTACTTCATTTATTTAGATGTCAAGAACATACTTGTATAAGCTTACTGAATAGGAATTAGATCAAGTGTTTACTTAAAAGTAAATGTGTGCCTAACAGCACTTTATTGAAATAGAGTGAAATTTGCTGTGCTTAAGTTCTGTCACTATAAACAGAAATAATTCCATTTTTTCCCCTAGTGTTTTTGTATGCAGCATAAGTGCAATGGGTAAACCCATGGGCCAAGCAATTGGGTTTGGATTGCAAATTTCTAGAAACATTAGTTGTGTATACAAAGCACCTGCATCATGGGCCCCTCATCTAATTCAGGGCCTGTAAATTCTACTACAACGTAGGCAGGAGTTTCTAAACATTACAGATTGTGCATATAACTTCGCACAGAATGACTTCGCAACAGAGACTGAATGGAGGACACCAGCTTGAACACCAGGGGAAACTGGATCCAGGGCACTTAAACCAAAAGACGTCTCCAGAAAATACAATTTGTTTGGAAGAGAAAGTCCAGGACCCTGATTCAAAACTGCTTCCTAGTTTGATTAAACTGTGTAACAGAGATTGAAGAGATGTGACAATCACCCATTGCTTTTGTATACATTGTAAATTTAAATATGGGCTCTTGTGGGATTTAAAAGCTGTGTAAAATTAATGCCAATACTGTTGAGAAAATACTGAGAAGCAGAACAAATTAATTAATTTTTAATAGTTTTAGTTTATGGACTGATAAATTGTTCTTGTAGTTTATTGCACAGAGTACATGGTAATGATGAGACTGGAGACAGAATATTATCACAAAGACTCAGCTAAAAGCAGTCACGAAGCAGAACACAGACCAACAAAAAGATTTCAGGTCATTATGGGCAGTACTTTAAAAGATTGAAGGTGCCTATGTAATATTACACACCACTTTTGCTTGGTTTATATAGATATATACTACAGGATACTGCTAGGCATAAACTACTAGTCACTGGTGGACAGATGAATTTATGCAGTAAAGATACTTTTACATATATGCAGCTTTTAAAAATTAACCACAGCTGATAGCATTTCTTCAAGAGTTAACTGCTTATAGTCCAGTTAAAAAGAACTTGTAGCAGAACTGTCAGTGATAAAGCCATCTGGCTTTATCATAGGAGTTTTTATAAGCCTGTGCAATAATCAGGAATTTAAAAAATATCATACTTTCCGTCCACAGCTTCAACAGTGAAAAGATAGCTCTTGAGTTGTAGGAGAAGGAAAATGATGAAGGCTCTTTAAGAATTTCCTTCCTCTTCTTACCAAATCTTCAGAAGAGCTTAGGCTTTACATTGCCTTGGGAGGAAGGTGAAAGAGAGGTCTTTATCTGATTGAGTGAACAGAAGGCTTCATTGAGAGTTTCTCATTTTTAACAAACCCAGGGGTGGCACATCACCCTTTTTCCCCGACGTGGCACGTTTTGTGCAAGCAGCTGTGGCTGGCTGCTCCTCTTCCACTGGAGCTTAACAGCATTTGTTTGCATACCTTGTTACGCACAGGGTTCAACTCACTTTTTAGGATACGGAGAGTTTTTTTCACCTCCCACTTAGAACAGCCTGAATAGAGCAGGTAGATTTCAGCCTCCTTTTAGAAACTTATAAATCTATGTAAGAGATCCAGGTCACCAGCATTTATGAGATTCCTGGTGCTCACATTTTTCCCTTTTCCTCAGCCCTCATAAAGTAAGGGCACTGGAGATACACCTACACATACGTATATGTGTCTTTTGCAGTCTCTTTTCAGGTTTAGGCACAGTCACTGCTCAGTTCAGCCCATATATGAAGGTCATCCCCACAACCATGAGAGCTAAAGGCTTTTCTTATGAATGAAAATGTTAATTTTGAAACAGAAATGACTTTTGAAAATTGCATATTGCTCTGATATGCACAGGAATGTTTAAGCTCTGGACATGTATCAGGGTATATTTGAACTGTAGGACGTTTCTGGCTTTGAGCAAATTTGTGGAAAAACGATAATATTATGGTTATAGAGACAGCAATAAAAGAGTCAAGTTCTTCCTCCCCTGAGGGAAGCAATACAAATAAAAGACTTGTCACCTGCAACTAAAGTATCTGTGCACAGATACTAGACAGAATGATATATTCCAATAAAAATACAATAAGAAGGGTATGGCCAAGATGTGAAACCTTGAGAGAAAATCTTGGTAAAGATACAGAAGGGTTAAATCAGGCATCAATAAAAGGAGAAGTTAAAAATGAGTGGCCAAACTACAGTTCACCACAGCAAATCACACGGCTTTCTCTATGCTACCTTTTTGATGTGGATATGTGCATGCACTTACACACTGTTAGTACCTGCACGACTAGTCACATGAGAGCCCTACATCAACTTACTGACTTACATGCCCTACTGCAAATGAGACACTGGATATCACTGCTTGAAAATATAAATTGTTCTTAATAACACTTGATGCGTTTGGAATGTGACTGATCTTTGAGCTGCTTTCTTCCCTAAATGCATGCCATACTTGATTGCACAAAAAAACTTTTCACTGATGAACCGAGTAGCAGAGACTTATTAAAACTTTTATACTAATGTCTCTCATGGCAAGTTCAAACTAATTCTACCCCTTAGGAAGAATGAGTTTCTTAGGGAAACAAGGCTAGTGTGAAGGTATTACCTGCACACATATGTGTGTATGTCTGTCTGTGTTACACTGCAGTTAACTTTTTAGTCCACTGGCTGATTTCAGGCAAGCACGAGAAGGGGGGAAGGCTATATGATCACTAAGTTACATATAACAAAGTCTATACAAATTTGTTAAGAATAAGTGGCTTGTGTGGAAAAAGTCTGTAGTATCCCTTAGTGAGGATCTTGTTCATCACTAGGTTCTTTTCACAAGAAAACCTCCAGACAGGAGTAGGACTAAGCTACAAGACAAAACCACAAACCCACATGAAACCACGGTCCCTTCGTTTCAGCCCTCATAACACTGCCACTTGTCACTCATTTAAACTCCTTTGTTTCTTGACACTGGGTGTTAGAAACAGTGTATGAGTGAAAGGAGATTTTTAAAAAATAAATAAATCTCATTTGAAAAGTACTTTTATGCTTTCATTCAGAGTTCAATGCCCTACCACGCTGGACCAGAGACTTAAAACTTTTCTTCTGAACTGTTTCATAAGATGCCATGTTAATTTAGAGCACTACATTTGTATATCTGTCTTTCTGTTGGTTTATCTACCTGTCATTGAGATCTGTATGCCTACATGAAACGCTGTGATACTTGGCTTTCTGTTACCAAGCCAACCACCATAATAGCCAGCCATTGCGGGCAATCTCAATGAAGAGTCCAAAAAGTCAGAACTATGTCAAAAAGTGAGAACTACCCCCACAATGGGCTCTCACAGAGTGCTACGTTTTAGGTTGAGATATCAGATAAAAGTACAGCAGTCTGTTCTGTAGAGAAAGCTTCCACCAGTTCCACTGTTTTCATGGATGCAATACAATGTGTATATAGCTTTTTGTTGTCATAATCCCAGGAGTGGGTATTTTCAGCTTGTTTCCTGCAATTCTTTGCTTTTCTCCAAGCATGCTAGATTTGGGCTGAAATTCTAATACTGGAGATAATAAATTTAGCTATCCCACTCACTAGATACAGTGTAGATATGTCCATGCTAGAACTTAATGCTAGCACCAGTGTTGTACCTAAACATATTAGACTTTAATGTGTCATTACACTTTAAAATTTTTATATGGATATATCAAATTCAATCTGCTACTCAAAGTTCTCTACATTGTGCCATGCACACATACTGTTCCTCTCAAAATCTTGTAATGAGCAAAAAGGAAAAACACCTTAAATGTAATGCCAAGAATTGATTGTTAAAATTATAGAAATCTAATAAAAGAATAATTTGTTCAGATCAAATTAAAGAAAAAAAAGTCACTGTTACAGAAAAAGTCTTAATAATCAATCATACAACTAAAATTGTTACACGCTGACTCTCTGATGATACGCTCACCCTCCTGGGAGGAGTATGATGTTTATGGTTTCCTCCTCCTCACTCTAGAATCCACCTGGGTTTTTTCCACATCTGCTAACATAATCTACATCTGTTCTTTCTTCTCTGACCCTACATCCAGAGTTACTGTATATCATGCATTTTATATTTGTTGGATACTTGTGGGTTTTTATCTTTGCTACCCTAAAACCAGTTCTCCTCAGCTCCCAGATCCACATTTCTTTAACTATCTCCTGGTGAATCGTTTATAGACCACCAGCATTAGCCTCTGCCCATCTTACTCTCTTACCATCTCATTCCTGTACACTGCACCCTACAGTGCATCCCATGTACATCCCCACTTTCGGGGCCTCGCTGCTATCCCATTCCCCTGTTCCTCTACACTTTATCATTAGGTTGGAACCATAAATAATTCATTCTCCACAACATAAATAGCCATGACTGCTACCAATATAAAATTATAATTATACCAAAAAATAACCAAAAATAAAACAAACCAGGCATAGCCACCGGGATATTAGAAAAATTGCTGTTCCAGTTAAACAAAAAAAACCCCAAAATTCCAAGCAGGGCAAGGAAAGTTTAGACAAAGTAAGTCTGACAACCCTCATCTGTGAGGCCTTGCAAAGTCAGTACAAAGACTGAGACCTATTACTAGCAATAACAAAATTGTACTTACATGGTACAGTACCCTGTGCAGTAAAATCCTAATCCCAAGAGAAAGCACAAACTTCTTGAGAACTTGACAGGACGTTTCAAAATGTGTTGAGTATGATCCACAGTGATGGACAGAGCTAAAACATTTTATCTTGTTATCCACTGTTGCTTGATGGAGATTGATCAGAGAAGGCTGCCCAGTTTCTCGGGTTCGGTACCCTCCACTTACCTAATTCCCTCTCTTTCTGCCATATACCCTCTCACCAAGCTGTTTGCATAGCACACGCTAATTTAAAATCATACAGCTGAATGGAACACACTTCAAAGCCTTTTTATCCAGTATTTTTAATATGCCCTACTTGGAAGCCTATTAATAATATTTTTTTAGAAATACGTTTTAGTACAAAAAAATAGGATCTTAAAAAGTCAAGTTAACTGAAAGGAGCAGATGTTTACTTTGGTGCCCAAGGGTGCCATACCAGTTCAGTATTATGTTATTATTGCCTGCAATCTACTTCAGACACTTATATACTACTGAGGAATTCCCTGATGGTTATAACAGTCAACATCATGGTTTGATAACATAACCAAGTGCAGTTACATCTCTGATCTACCACTCTGAAACATGTAGCACTGTTATTTCATTTTGTTACGATAGTCCTGAATCATCAAGCCTAATATAAAAGGAGATCAAATTAACAGAGATTATAGTTGACATCATCATTACACATGGGTTCTGATTGTCGGTAAAGATGATAAAATCTATGATATGTTTCTTTGAATTATAATCAGTTCTTTTTTGAGTTTTCCCTCATTACATGTTTTATTTAACCATACAAATATAAATGACAGTTTTCAGTGAGGAAGCTTATGGCAAGGTCATTAGCTTATTAGACTATTGCAGTAAGTAAGTAATGTAAGCCTTCAGGAAATGAGTAAACCTCCTATGTATCTGAGCAAGAAAATTTCACCTTGAGCAAATCGCTTCTTGCATAAAGATTTCTCTAAGTAAAACCTCAGGTTGCCAAAGTGGATAGAACCACAGGAGACATACGCTTTCTTAAGTTCAAGTTCAAGTTCTTCAGCTATATTTCTTTGCTATTAGTTTAAATGTGACTTGAAATATTTTATTTAAAATGCTATCTAGAAATAAATCCATTTTTAGATGCTGTAATAATTGCTTTGTTATAAAGTAAAGTCACGGTATCTAAGAGACTGATTGAAAGGAAACTTCAGCTTCCTTAAGGGAGTACATGGTCATTTAATTTAATTATCTTATTCCAACTGGTGATAATATCCAAAGGGAAACTATTTCTAAATTTACTTTTTATTAAAACTTAATTCAAGCACAGCTAGCCAAATGTATATATACTGCAAATGTATTTTAGCTTCAGTGGCACTATCAGACTCATTACCCGTCACTTCAGAAATTGAATGAGGAGAAAGTCCTGTTATCCTACAGTACCAGAAAACAGACAAATACAAAATACGGAGACTGTAAAAAAGGAAATCATTTAACACAGATCAAAGCGAATTGGCAATTATATGAGTGATAGTTTTTTCTGCTTTCCTTAATACTTAGACATTTCTGTGAACTCTCAGAAGAGGAAGAAACTCCCAGGGAGAGTCTTTCGATGAGTCTTTTCCTTTCTAACCATTTCCAGTGCCATGTTCAGTTAGCAACGGCAATTCCCTATCATTTATCCCCATTTGAGTCCTAGTTGTGCACAACTGGTACCCAGCAGTGATTTGCTAAGAGACATGAATGCATACATCTGAAGGGAGAAAAACCCTTCTGAGGGCTGTTGGTACATATTGTAGGGCAAGAAGAGATTGTTATACATAGTATTGTATTGCTTTTCCACTGCCGCTCTTCAGCTTGACCCTGTACTATAATCATCGTTAGTTACAAATACTAACCACTTGAGAATAGATACTCAGTTTGGCAAACCATTAAAAATAAAAGTGAACAAGGCCTTTAGGAATTGTTGGCAGCGAAACTATTCAAAGCCCTTATACCTTAACTACACCAGGCTTAATTGGGAAATGCCCACTTTGCACAGCTGCAGCAAAGACTTATTTCCTGCTCTTCTATAAAGTAAATAGCTGTTTTCTTCCTACCTTCAAGGTGACATCTCCCATGCTACAGAGCAATTCAAAGATAAGAGGTATTTTTAGCTCTCCTTGTAGCTCTTAATACAGTTATGGCCATTACACAGCACATTAGGTTTTTGCAGGGATGTTCTTAGCGATAGTCTAGGCTGGGGGCCTATCACACTCTATGATTTTATTCTTCCAGCACATCCCTTTTTTTTTTTTTTTTAATTTCAGATAACTGTGATCTTGTGCTGACTCTTTTTAGTGCATTTTCTCTGATTTTTCTTCCATTATTTTTTTGAATCCTCTTTCAAATATTTTTTCCAATACTTTTTCTGTTGCTTAATTATTACACAAATGTTTTGAAGTTAAGGATCAATATTTTGAAGTTAAGGGTAATTTTTGCCACAAGAGTAATGTTGGAAAATTGATGCCTGTGGCATTCAAAAATCCTTATAAAAACAAGTAACCTACTGTCACACTCAACAGTTGGAAACTGGAATAAACCTGTGCTCTGACTTCTTAGAGTTGGAGGCCATTTAATCCATCTAGTTAAACCAGCGTTCAGTCTGAGTCTTGTTTGGGTGAGATATCTTCACAGGGAAGACATACCATCTTGTTCTGCTGGCACACCAAAATATATAATCCATCAATCTTGTTCCAGGAGTGAACTGTCATCACTACGAAAAATATTTTTCTAATTTTTATTTCTATTATTGTTCAACTTTCAGCCTTGTTTTTCCTATGCGTTTATTTGCTATACTCTTGCAGCTTTCAATACTCCTTTTTTGCCCTATAAACAAGTTCTTGCAGCTTCTCTTTTCATCTTCATTATGCTCTTTAAGGCATGTTTTGTAGCTCTTGAGTTATTATTTAGCTTTTTTGGTATCTTTTCCAATTTTTCATCATTCTTTTAAAAGTGACAACATAACAGGATAGGGTATTCTTCAATCCCATATATAATCGTAACTTTTTCCCTGGTTTCTACTCCCTTCTATGCTGTCATGTCATGACACCACACCGGGAGCTCGTATTAAAATGTTTGTATATTACCCTGCCAAAATCCTTTTCAGAGTTGCGATTTAGTAATCCATCATTCTACAGACAGGGGATTCCTTCCTTTTTTTCCTGGATACAGTTTTGTATTTGGATGCAACCAGCTCAATGCTGATCATGCTCTTGGCAATACTGCCAAGTATCTTTTTGTCTTCAAATTTTAACAAAATTACTTAATATTTTCCTCCAGATTATCCCTGAAGCTATTTTCTATCATTAAGCACCACTACAAACTCATCAATGCAATGCTGACTCTTCACTGACATCACTGTGTAAGGTTATGTCAGCACTGTCTCAATCTCTTTCAAGTTTTTCATTTAATTTATATCACCTAATTCTTAAACAGTTATTCAGCAGTGTCAAATGTGCAACAGAGATCTCAGAGTATCTACAGCTAATTTTATCAATGAAACACACAAACCTGTAAAATATAGAATCACATCTGTTTGATAGGTCATGATTTCCATAAAATCATATCCCTTCTTACAGACTATACAAGCATTCTTCCGTTTAAAAATCAAATCCTGTATCACTTTGGCCTGTTAGTACTATCAGACTAGGCAGCCCAGTTTTCCACTTGCCTTCTTTGAACACTAACACAGCATTCTCATTCGTTTGGCATCCTACACTATAGCCAGTATTCAATTTATATTATTAATTATCACCAGTAGACCACAGATGTACCTGCCACACTATTTTAGGGCTCTTGACTGGGAGTTATTGGGACCTGTAGATTTTAAAAGGTTGGCCTGTAGTTCATTTTATTCTTTCCAGTTACTAATGGAGCAGAAAGTACTTTATATGAGCGTATTATCCCCATTCTTCCAGGTAAAGAAAAGAATATTTATTCAGCACTTCTGCATTTTCTACATCACTGCTAACAATTTTACCATCTCCACCTATTATATTGCTCATATCAAGCCTAAGATTCATTTTGTATCTAGTATACTGTAAAAACTGATCCATATTATCCTTAGAAATACCAACTATGGATTTTTACCTGATATCTTTAGGTTTTTTTCCTTATGAAACTTCCCATTTATAGCAGTAGTTACCTTATTTCATCTTACCTTAAAACCCTCTAGGGTTTTTCTTATTTCTAATTGCTGTCATTATTGGTCCCTGAAACAAGCACAGGCGTTTAACAAAAGCTGTCCTCCTTTTCACTATAGTTGTGTAGATGTCAGATATATACACTTTTCTTAAACAATTTTCCCTTTTTATTCCCATTCCCTCTGTCTCCTTTTTGCCAGTCATAGTCATTCACACTCTTCTGATTTTTGATCAGTTTATTACTTAGACTTATATATATATCATACATATATGTATACACATACGTACACTGATTGGCACTTTCCCTTGCTTGTTTGCACTGTAAGTAATCAGGTCATAACAATTAGTCTCTAGGCAATCACTAAAATCCAGGTGATTTATTTACTTCCAGATTTATCTCATGCTGAGTGCAATACGTTCTGCATATCAAAGTATTTAATTATATTCACAATAATGAATCAACGCAGAACCATTGCATATGAAGGGTATGGGTTGAAATGTGCATGTAGACTTGCGAGTCTAACACTTTTGCTCCTTAGATGTTTTCATTTAAGATGTGTTTTTCCTGTTAAAGCTTTACAGAGGTTGTTTCATTAATGATAGTCTTTCTCTATCTTTCTTTTTTTTTTTCTGTATTGTCAGTACTCACTTAGCTTTATAATTTACATTCTTGATCCATAGCTATCATGTGATACAGGTTTTTTAAATGATTGCTACAGCCTTGGTGATAATGGAATTTAGATAACCTGGCATTTGGAGAGAATTTTATTTAATGTAAACTCTGTTTCAGTTATTTATACATATTAATTCATTTGTTCTCACTCTGTGTTATTGAAATATTATTACCACCATTTTAAGTTCATCTCCTGCTAGCCAATTATTTCTGACAGAGATGGCTGCAAATCAAAATCATACAGTCCAAATCACAGATTATAGATTTTCAAAATCCAGATCCTATGCTGTAGTGCAAAAGCTGGTTTACTATGCACAAAAAAATTGAATAAAGCCTTTTTCATAAAAGTGTTGTTGTAGGAAAGAGGGAGCTAGAGCCTTCCTCTCCTGTGCAAGCAAGGGATTAAGGAATAGGGCACCCAAATTGTGACTTGACCATAGAAGAGCAACTGAGTGCTACTCCAACGCCAGTGCTGTCTTTCCAGGGATGAGTTCCAATAGCCTGCTTCATGGTGCTGCCACTGAGCATTATTTCACAGTCAAAGGGACTTGGATGCCCTCTGTAGGGATGCCCCCATAAAGGTGTCCTTCCCGGGCAAAAGAAACAATGGTTTCTTTGGGTTTTTTTCAGGACTTGAGTGAATTACTTGGATCATGCAGGAAAGAAATCCTTTCTTATGTTATTATGGTACTGAACCAGGGGAGTTGCTTGGTGTCCTCTTTAGTCCTATGTCCATTTCCAACCACAGTGTCACAACCAGCAGGACTCTCACAGGTCTGAAGTCTTCGCTACAGCAAACCCATGCTGATTGACAGGCACAATTTTTCTTTCCTGATGTGACTTTGATAGCTGAATAGACTAATAATTGCAGATATTTCCACAGGAAAGGTCAATTTTGACAAATGGCTCCTTGAAAAACACTGAACATACTTCTGCCTTGTCATCTTGCACCTTTATCATAAATTATCGTATAGTAAAAAAAATAATCTGACTGTAGTCAGTGTAAATCTGCCTTTGGAAAAAAATTATCCATCCAGTCTGCCAAGTTTTCATCTGTATTAAATCTGTATTATTAGTTGTCGCCAGCTGAGAATCTGGCATGCCATTTTTAATAGCAGAGATATGGGCAACTAATTAGAGCTCTATTTGAAGAAAAATGAGAATTAGTAGCCTTTAAAACTTGTGTATGTTCCCCAAACATACACAAGTTCACTTAAACATACAAGTACTTCTGTAGTTATTCTCTCAATAGCTCAGACATAAATCCATTATGTTATCCTGGAAAATCCCATGGAAAACAGATTAACAGAGATGCTTAAAATCACTGCTAGTATTTTGAAGTCGTGCTGTATATAGGGAATCTATGTGCGAAAAAAGAAAAAGCTCAAAAGCCAGGGAGCACCCACAGTAACCAAGGTGGATTGCCAAAGATGAACTTCTGCCTGGCCCAGGCTGTAGAAGGAGAAAGACAGGAATACATAAGCTCTCCTCCTGGACCTATGTATGTATCCAATCTCTTTCTCAAAGAGTTCAACCAGACATGATTTTATTCAGTTGCCTAGCAGTCAGGCTTACTGCTCTGTATAACCTAGGGATAAAGGAAGAACAACACAATGGTTCTAGTCTGTTGCTCTTGGTATCTTATATCATGTATTAATTGCAGCCAAAGCTAGAAGTGCTAAGCCATAACTTCATTTGCTTTTTTGCTTGCTATGTCTGTCCCATATTTTTGCCCGATGAATGTTCAATCGTTTTTACAAGGAATGTGTCCCCACAAGAAAAATCAAGAGATTTCCCCATACTAAAATATTGTTTTCTGGTGAGTTCACTGTGTTGAATTTCTTTAGACACATGATAGAAGCAGTCAAGTCTCTCCCATCTTCAACCAGAAGCTTATTTTCTCTAATTGGTATAGTACAGGACAGGGAAGAAGAATGCTTCTTGATCAAAGGGCAGGGAGAAAAAAAATCACTTCCTTTACTTGCACTTTTTCATGGCCCACTGCAGTAAACATGCTCCAAGTGTGCCTACCTGGCTGGAACTCAAACACAAAATGGGCACAAGAAATGTCTACACTGATTCCCAACAGGGTTTAAGCTTGAGCTCAAAGCTGACACAAGGTAGGTGCTTGCAGGTGTGCCCAGAAGCAGACATTTACATGCCCTCGAGGACTCATGAGAGAAATCAAAGCACCAGGAAACTTTTGGTCACAAGGGTCTTAATATTGAATGTAGAGTCCTAGAATGATATACAGGAAAGCAAAGAAGGTGTTGTTTTACAAAGGTTTTCTTCTGAAACAGAACTTCACGTTAAACTAACAAAACTAAGACGACTTCTGAGAGTCCTGCTAACAGCTATACTCAGAGATGACATGTCTTTCAACCTCTAAATAAATGTTTTCCCCTAGAAACAATGAACCAACATCATATGCCTAGGCATTTCTTTAATTTGTTTTTAACAAGCTCCCCTGTCCTGTTCTGGACTTGCCAGTCGTAACCAGATACTTTTAAAGCATTTCAGACGAAGACAGTTATGATGAGGGCACAATGGATGATAGAACAGTACTTTGGTCTCCTTATAACTCTTTCTGGGAACATGAAGAACCCAAGACTGAAAAGAGTAAATTCAAGAAATAAATACTATGCTACAAATCCTTAAATGAATCTGAGACATTACCTTACTGTCATAAACCACATGTAATGTTCACTGGCATTATATGAAATGCATAATAGGAAAGATTTTCTTTTCCAAGATCTATCTGGAATCCTGTCTACCTCCTCATACTCTATAAGGTAGTATTCTCATTGCAGTTACAAAGCAAAATCAGAACAATTTATTTGAAATCCATAGAAAAGAACACTACCTCCACTTTACTTCAGATTTGTATTATAATCCTCAACTCGTATCATTAATACTAAAGAACATAGATTACCCAGCTAGATTTCCCATAGATTTCAGCAGCAACCTGTTTTTTATTTTGAAAGAAACCATCACCTTCAAATTACGCCTTTTAAAAAAAGTCTTTGTCTATGTAATCAATATCACCTACTGCTGTAAAAACTCAAGCATTTTATAAGTCCATTTGCTTTCCCCTTTGTTAATTCATTGCTTTTATCTCAACTTCAAAATAAAAAAGAATTAAATCACTTCTGTGTGCATAAAGATTCCATTTTACCCTCAAGGGCTCAATGTTGCAATATTCAGCCTGCACAGGGAATGAGGAATTAAAGATAAACAAACAAACAAAAGCAATTGCCAGTTTGGGGTATTTTTTAATACTGGAAATATTTTCATTCATTGCCAGCTTCATAATTGCCTCTGGATTTTCTCTGGCTATTAAGATTTTTCACCTCAATGAATTGACCAAGAGATTTTATTTCTGTCGTACATCTGTGAATTAGCTGTATCATGATTGAGTGCTGTTTACCTAATGTAACTGCTATTACTATAATTAAAAAAAAAAAGTAATCAGCTCTTTGATTGACTGGGCACATATTGTATGTATATGTCCCTTCTATCATTCTGATTCCAAAATAAATTATTCTCTTATACGTCTTTATTTTATAATGCAATTAATTCTAATTATTCTTTCTCCATAAAGACTCATAGCATCAAACACATTTTATGGTCTTTCTGTGACTGTACTGCTCAGTCGTACTTTGATCACATGTATTACCAATCCATATACTACCAATCCATATGGTGTCTCAGGCTATGTGTTCATCCTAACCTGCCAGGTGCAGGTGTCTTGAAGTCTAAAATATTCTCAGGTTATGACATTCCTTCTGCAAATATCAGTTATATAAAGACTGACCTGCGCTCTCATCTCATCAGATTGTGAGGACTCCAGACTGCCTTTCCTACCTGCTCATGGTCAAGTAGTGTCACTACCAAGACTGATGAAGTACATGAAGGATATTACGACAGTTGGAGCCCATCCTCAGGACAAGTGTACACCTGAGAACACAAAACCAGCCAGAGCAGGCTAGACCAGAAATCCACCTTGCCCCATTTCCAGCAGGTGGGCCCCTGCCAACATCCTGGGGCCACAGAGTTCCTTGTCAGCCTCTGCCCCACAGACCTCCTCCACCACCTCCTACACACAGGGTGAGCAGGCTCCAGCCAGCCTACCTCTAAACCAAACCACAGGAATCTCCTCATGCTCCATCCCTTCCATTTTCTTGCCTGTGCCCCACCACATCTTTGCCCAAGGGGAGAGGGCAAGGAACCTCGGCAAGGCACCCTGTGCTCAGAGCTGATTCCACTGCACACTAGGGATCTAAGGTGGAAACTGTGGAGCAGTGGACACGGCCATATTCATGGTACGGTTCACAGGATCCTTTAGAAGGTGGCTCTGGCACATGTGTGTTGAATGGGCCAGGCTGCAGACCTTCTGTAGGATCCACTAGAACCCTTTACTGAGGTCTGGCTGTGCTTTGTCATCAATTGTTTTAATGACATCCCCAAGGAATACTTGGTAGTAACTAAAGTTTTCTGTTATTGTATTTCATGTCCTAAATGCCTGTCTGATCTTTGTAAACATATCACAGCCAGCATCAGCTTTCTAAACAGAAGGTCAATAATTAGTTCATTTCAGAGCTCAGATTCCATTCTTTACAGATTTTATGTTATCTTTGAGACAGTCAATCAGTTCATTTGGTTAGACTGTAGGTTGTCTCTGCCAAATGCCTCATCAACACTGTAGTTTATTCCATTTTTCTTGCCTGTGTTTTATCCTGACACTGCAGTGTCCCACCAATTGTCTTCTTTCCGCAGTTTCCACCATGCTTCAGCCAGCTTACTGATTTTTCTTTTCGGAACAGACATCCCAGTTTCCCCATCTTATTTCTTAGAATCACAATATTCATGTAAAAGCATATGCGTTGCTATCTAGATTCTTTTTTGATAACCTATTGATGACAATCTGTTTGTCTTCCATTCTCTATTTTGTTATTTCCATGCTCTTCACTTGAGGATACAGGTCTTCATCCACAACAGAAACATCATCCCAAAGAATGACCTCTTCTGTACCAGTTGTGTCCTTGACTTTTCAGTTTGAACACTCAAAGTGGTGGCAGCTTTGTTCCCTCATGTCTCTGCTGAAGTCCATCCTTCCTAAGCAGGTTCTGATTATCTGAAAGATATTTCCAGTTCCTGATGAATCTGAGCCCTCGTTCCTCACACTGAGTAAGCTTCAGCAGCCAATAGGTATAACAAAAATAATTGGTACTAGCACATGAAAATGGAATTTCACAGAAAACACCGTGCACTGTCAAGCTGAGAAGTGCTAGCTGAAGCCTGGGCCCAAGCAGACGTTACATTAAAACCAAGGGATGTGCCGAGAACTCCTTGAAAGGAGTAACAGAAGCCACAATCAGTTCTTTTTTTGGATAAACAAATAATGCCTTTTAGTTGCCTAATGCAAGTGGCCACAAAAATTAAGGTTAGAGTAAGACTGAAGTTTCCTGCTTAATCAAAGGTGATAAAGGGAGTTGTGGAAGGACTTTAAAAAGAACTTAGGAAACATCATCTTCTGCGTGGAGTGGCTGGAAGTTTAAAATAAAAAACAATAGCTGCTTCCCCCCACACACACACATGTTCAGTGTAGTAGAACTTTGTAAGCAGTTTTAGCAAATACACAAGATTATATCAAAAATATACCTGGTTCAGGCCACCGAGTTCTTATTCAAAGAAAAGTTTTTGGTTCACCATTTGAATCAATGGAACAACAACACACAGTTGAAGCTCACAAAACTTAACTGGGCCTAAAATCAAAATATATCCAAAACGCAGTCTCTCAGACCATTAACATTTCTCACCCTTTTTTTTTTTCCATGCAATTAGTACAAATAATAACCTGCCATGTTAAACTATGTGACCAGAGACCTAGTCTCCCTTTTCTTGAGACAATAACAATGATAACTGAAATCTACACCATCTTACTGCAATCGTCGTTACAATAACTCTCTGACAGGCTGTCATATTAAGGTATCCCCCATGCACAGGAAACCATCTATTCTTGAATAAATATTTGATAATTTCTAGCAAATGTGACTCCTACACTATTTAATACAAAGGATTTACAAAGGTTTCGTATCTTTTCTGTCAAAACTGTAATGGAATGAAATTATCGCACATTTTCAGAGAGAGTACAAGAAATGTTTCCCTTGTCAAAATTCCTCTGCTAATCATTATCTATTGCATGCTATACTAGTGGATATGTGGGCCTTGAATAAAATTTCAGTGAAGATTACTGTATTTAGATATTGAAAAAGAACATAAAACAACTCACATTCATTGAGCTCCTGAACTGTTTGCTGTTCAGTCTTATTGTGAATATTGTTACTAAGTTTGTCATTTAAGTGCATGCAGCTGCTGAATTTATATTGCAGATATTTATAGATATTTGATATTCAGGTTATGAGAGCAAAATAGTTAAGAAAAAATTCTAATTTATGTATGAAAGCCTATATCACCTGGATTTTATTTCTGATTTTTTTTTATTTTACCAACCATATGAACAGAAATAATGTACCCATTCAGAATTATAAATAAAATCCAAGTATGCAGATTTTTTTAATTTAAACTACATAACATGGTTGACATTGTTGATACTGTAAATTAATCCTGCTTTCCAGACTCATACTGTTGATTAATGGTAATTCTTTATTAACTGCATTGATAATTGTTTGATTAATTTCTGATTAGTTTGTATTTCATTAGTGTAAATACATAGGGATATATATTATAACCCTAGATTAAGCTACCATAGCTTTATTTTATATATATTAGAAATTTATATTATATTAGAAACTTATATCATATTAGAAAGCTGCCTGCCTTATTTTCAGGGGAAGGGGACTAATTACTTAAATATTCTTTTGAAGTAAAGATAAATAAAAAAATAAAACAGCTAGTCAAAACTAAAATTCAACCTAGTTTGGTCTTATTACTAAGCAAAGTGTCAGAAGTCTTTATAAACATGGACTTCTAAAAAGAGCATTTTGAGTAGAAGGGTTCACAAGAGTTATGACTTAGTGAGATAAAAGTTTATCTTCTAACATTTAAATTAAGAAATCCATGTGATGACTGGCACCTTGTCTGGATAATCCAGCAAATATTTCATTTTTGCAGTTTCAAAAATACCTCTGAAGTTTTCAGTAGAACAAAGAAGTTCTCTTTGTCTTCTTCATCTTTAACCTTAATACAAATCTCGTTTTTGAAAGTCTTTTTTCCTGACTCCTTGGCTTACTGGAGTATCAATTTGATCAATAGGAGGATCAATTTGAATCTAGAGCATTTGTTTCTTCTCTGCGTTTTCTTTGGATTTAAATAGCTATTTTGTTAATTATGTCAAGGATAGGTACCATTTGTCTCCATTAGTGCTGCCTTTTTCCTTTTTTTAACTTCTATATAACATCCCTGCTTTTTCCCCTTCTCTCTTTTAAGCTTGGGAAAACACATCCCAGCAAACCATTCTGTTCACCTTCCCCACAATATACCTTTGCCATGAAACACCCAAGATACTGTCCTTTGGCATGGGGAGAGAAGCTGTAAGCTGTGATCATTTAGCTCCTGTAATATTCTCTGTAGCTGGAAGCCTTCCCGTTTAGCGGTGCAGGAGGCACATAAGCTCTGTGACACCTATTCATTACCTATCTTGATCACAATTTCATGGACTAATCAGTCCATTTGTATTTATTATTTAATATTGTATTTCTTTAGCAGTTGAGGCTTGGCCAGAATTCAGAGCAAAAACTATGCAGAGAGTAAGAAGTTCATACCCCAATGATAATACAGGTTAAAGGTTTTGGTGGTTTGCTTTTTTTTTTTTTTTGATTAAGTGGACTATAATCACCACAAGTGATTTATTACACTGCACCAGACACACCTCGGATTTCCATCTCAGCAGGGCTTCTGCTCCCACATCGAGGAAAAGCCAAATACGCAGTATCCTGGACTAACGCGTGCCTGCTCAGGCACAGGGAAAACAAAGGGAGCTGCAGAGCCGGATTCAGGCTCCTTATGCAGAGGAGCTGCCGACAGTACTTTCTGAACTTTCCCCGACGTCCGATTTCGTCTGGGGGAATGCAGGCTGGCATGTGGAGAGGCGAGAACCACAAAGAGGGCTGCACAGAAGAGCTGAGGGTCAGCGAGTGCAGAGAGAGGGTCCTGAGGAAATGATATACAACTTAGTGGGGTTAAAAATGCTAGGAAAGGGTGCAGTAGATTCAGGTGAATGATAAGCACTTTCCTTCACATGAAGAAGGGTTAAATTGATCTCTTGTAACGCACAAATTATATTCTGTAATCGGAGGGACAGAATCGTTTGCAGTGAGGCGGGTTGTGCCTCTGCTTTCCAAAGGTTAAGCATGCATGCCACCACTAGGCACTCATACAACCAACCAGGCAGCTGCTCAGAAGGAGCTGCCTGTGTGCAAATGGATTTGGGGGTTCTATTTCTTTTTAATCATAGGAACAGCAACTGATAGCATACAGTATTAAGTGCTGCTGCTTCTCCTTCTTTCTCAGCTCCTGTATAATAACTTCAGCTTCTGGCAGGGTGGGGTATAGATCAACATTAAATTAAAAGGTTCAGCCAGAATCATTTCTAGAGTCAAATGTTATATCCATGAAAATAAAGAGTTGGCAGTTGAAGTGCTGACATAATCATAGCAAAGTAAGCAAACGTTTCCACACTTAGAAGTATGTAAACTGATGCTTTTAAAACTGCTTCCCTCCCTCTGGGACACCAAGGTGGCAGGGTTTCATATTAAACACAGAAATCAGGACTTTGGAGGCTCAGCTGTCATTACTTTTGTGCAGAATCCTGAGTTTCTCTTACTTTAGTTTCATATTTACAGCACTGCAGGGTACATAGTGACACTCAAACCTAAAATAAATATATATGTATTTTTTAATCCCAAGCTGAATGGGAAAATAGCATGTATAGAAAGTAATAAGGTGTAGCTCAAGTCTAGTGTGAAAATGAACAAATCACAGGCAAGCATTTTTTTCAAGCTTAGTTTCTGATGTGTTTGTGTTTTCTGATGAAAGCTGACAGCTAGAACAGTTTGCTTTTTAAGAGACTGATGGAGTCCCAGGAAGACAGGTGACAGGAGCAAACGAAAACAATAGAAACACCAGCTCTACCTGCCCTACTTTAAAGAAATTTTATCATAGGGCACGATTCTTTTCTTTTTTCTTTTTCTTTTTTTTATTTTTTTTTTTAGCTTATGAGACAGTGATGGAGGAAAGAGGTCCCATGTTCATTTTCTGGTTCAAATTTTGGGTTTCTTTGGCTGCATTTCTTAATTAAGGAGGAAAATCTAATGGCATGTTTTGTGAGTGTAGTGGGACAGAGAGACGCATACTATAGACACATGTAAGCATGACTGCGAGTCTAAACTCCTGGAATTCAGAAAGCAGAAAGGATTTTAATATAGGCCTAACTAATAATAGGAAATGAACAAGCTGCCTTTTGTTCTGACACCCTTATAAGATGCTTCAGTAATAACTCTTCTTTAGAAAGGCTTCACTTTCATCCCACAGAGACTTTGACGCAATGGAGAAAGATGCTATTCCTGAAAGCTCTATGTGACTTACTTGAAAATAGATAGAGGAGAGAACAAAGCTTCCTCTTTTAAACTCATAGAGGAATGTTAAGTAGCTTATTACAGATACACAGAACAGAGGGAGACGTGTGCGTGAAAAGGCCTCTTTACCCGGCCCCAAAGGTTCAGACCCATGCCTTAAGAACTCTTTCTTGCCTCCCTAAATCACAAGAGACTGGTTTAAGATATCACTAGAATATTGTTTTAATTAAAAAAAGTGGTAGGAAGAGTGAAAGTTTCTTGAGATGCCTCTGAGCCATCCTCAGGCTTTCCTTCGCAGCATAAAAGCCACACATACGGTTATAAAAGGTTGAAGTTCTCAACCTTTTGTGCAATAACAACAGTTCTAAAAGTGAGACTTAAAACCTATACAACCATCTGACATTACAAGGCCTGATAGTTTTGAATGTAAGCAGGGAATTTTATTTATGAGTATTCATTTGCACCATACAAATAGGTCCTCAGAACAACAGATCATTTAGACAGGTACCTGGTATAGCAAATAAGAAAATTACAAAAAGATTTACTAGTCAATCGCCCGTATCAATAACAATCCCTATGTTCGGAGGATTAGGTGGTCTGTCATCTCAGAGCTCCTACAGGAATTAAATAGTACTTCAAAGCAGGGAGGGAGAATTCGGAGAGAAAAGGAAAGATGGGGAAAGGAAAACAAATAACTCATTAAAGAGGGTGTTCAAGAAGACATAGATCAGTCCACAAATACAAATGTGAGAAAAATAGTTAGGGCAAAACTTGCTTCAGCCCAAATACCAGGAGATTTATAGCTAGTATTATTACTCTTGGCCTCAAATGATTTAGATATAAAGCACTAGACCTATACTGGGAAGGACATGAGTCCTCAGTGTGAGAGACTATCCAGATACAAATGCAACAGCACTTATTAACAAATCTTGTTCATGTCTTACTGCCGTTTAATAGATTCTAATGTGTTATTCTCCACATTTATTTAGTCATTCTTTACTTTTAAATCTTTTTACATTCCTATTCACGTCATGTCATCTAAACCAAAGTACTGTAAGTCCCACAAAAACTACATTCTGAAATTAATCCATTGTGCACTAGATGCCCACAAAGTTTTAATATTGGTAACAGCTGCATCATCTGTCTCCCACATTTGGAATGTATTTTCATATGCTTACCAGTGCTACTGAATTCTCAAGCAACAACTTATGATCCTAGCTGACCTCCTCCAGAACCCACCACCCCCAATGAATCTTGTGTGATTTGCACTATCAGGCATTTATTTCCAAGACAACACTGCATAAAATGGCACAGGGTCTATCACATCAGTGAAATACTTGGTCTAAGGATAAACACATTAAGTTTTAAATTCTCAGGGAATGAAAGGGTTCAGCCCTTCTCCCCTGTATCTTGCATATGCACAGTACCAGGGCCTCCTGTGCAAAATGCAACCAGAATCTGCACTGCTGTGTCTAGACGTATTCCAAGGCAGAACCAAGCCATTGTAGCTGCTGAATTACAAGCAGCTTGTGTCCAGAGACCCTACAGTTGGTATGCTAAACGGATTAATTATTCACATTGATTATATTGATCCACATGGCCTCCCTGATCTCTCTCTCCAAAACAAAAAACAAGATACATACTCCTACTGAATTTGATCTAATTTTAGAAGGATATAATTTATATAATTATCTTAATTTTCTTAGTTTTTTCCAAATAACATTCTAAAAAGAAGGGGGTTAACTTTTCTTTAATGTGAAAATATCTTTCTTTAAAATGTGAACTAATCTGACGAAAGAACTTTACCTTTTCGGATCCAGGATACATTGTATACTTGCTGCCTACATCCTAACATAGGATTTTCACTGATAACTAGTCAGCTTCTAGTCTAAAATCCCTCTACCACCCTCACACAAAACCTTTACGAACATGTTACATGGTTTTTGAACCCAGGACGTCTCAAAGTTTCATATGTATCATGCCAAGTTTTGCTTTAACGCAGTTTCTAAACCATTGCTTTTACAGTGGAATTCTATCTAGGACCAAAATATTAAATTTATTTTCCTCTCCAGTGTCATTTCACAATTGCCCAGGTTTCTGTTTTCTGTTTGTAGCACTTATTCTCTGAGCTCCTGGAGGCCACCCGTGGGTTCATAGACAGCTGGTTAATCATTCCATTCAGCCAGCTCAATTTCGATGGTCCTCGCCTCACCGTATATAAAGATCTGCCTCAGTGCGCCGTTACCCTGCCAAAGGATCAGAGCCATGTTGTCATGCAAGTTCAGCAAACACGACCGTGGGAAATGCGCTCTTCATCATCAGCGGCATGAAAGTATATTGAAAAGCCTGGCAGAGACGAGGTTTAAATGGACAGCCGCACAGTGAAGAGCATTTTAAAAACCTCAGGATGCCTGTACAACGGCGAGCCCTGGCATGCTTCATCTCCATCCCTCTTCAGTAAGGAGTTCAAATGCCTGCTGGCCCCAGCCTTCGACTCAGAGCTAATTGTTGTGCATGGCAGGCCCTCTAGCAGCGTTAGTCAGATGTTTTGCACAACAGGCAGAAGGTACAGACAGCATCAAAGGGGAAGCCCATTTAAAAAAAAAAACTGGGTAGAGGAAGGGCACTTAACCTCTGAAACAGACCCTGCACCTGGACAAGTAGCCTTAAGGCCATACTCTGACAGTCTGATTAAGGAAAAACAGGCTCAGAGAGAAAACCGTAGCAAAATCAAATCAACAACTGAAACTGCAGCTCAGTAAGCAGCCAATGCCAGTACATCATTTCCATAAGGTATACTGGGGGAGAACATTATACGCTGGAAAATAAAGAGGAAAATAAAGAAACCCAAGGTAACTGATGAGAACACACTCTAAACAGCCCACCCTATAGCTTTACTTCTCTCCAAACAGCCCACCCTACAGCTTTACTTCTCTCCATTCCTCAGCAAGCTGTGTATTCAGCCATCAGTCTGAATCTACTCTCCATGGATAGATAACATTCCTCCCTATGCTACAAAATTTGACCCTTTTTCTGCTAAGGGTTAGTTGCAGAGCATTTGTCCCTGATGTTATCCCAGCCCCTAAAATAATGCTAGTAACATGTCCCTGGTTTTAGCACGTTCCCTCCATCCCTCCAGTCAAGCTGACTGGTTTTTACCTAATGAAGTCTGAAATTCCTCCTGAGTGCATGCAGGCCAGCAGTCTCACTAGGAGCAACTCAGAAAAAGCCAATGCTTAGAAATGAAATACAGATATAATAAAGAGAGCAAACATTTATCCTGTCTATTAAACCATACTACGAATTTAAAAAAAGGACAACAAATACTCTGATCTGTCTCCTGTCAGAAAGAGGCCTTTTGGCCTCCTGGAAAAAGTGTACAGCAGGGAAAGAAAACCAAAGACCAATAACCACAATTAGTCTCTAAAGAAGCAATAGTAAACTAATGAATGTATACAATAAAACAGCTCACAGCATCACATTCCCTCAGGCATACCTGGAAAGCAAGAAAACATCCATACAAGACACTTCTCATTTTCCTTGCACACTGAGGACTAGCCACAGGATGACAAGGACATCTCATAATGACTTGTACAAGGGCAGAAAATCCTCTGTGCTTTAATGCCATAATTGGCAAAAAAAATCTCCTTCTCACAGATTCTGTTAAGTCACGCTCTTGATAGCATTGCTGTACCTATATCCATGCAGTCATGCAGGCAGTGCCATCTTTCAGGCTGTCAAAAACACAGGCTATGACCACCCTGCAAAACTGCAGTTTCTTCTACCAGGAACTCTGAAGCCAGTATACTGACGGCTATGTCAGCCTACATTTGGACTTAGATGATCTTCCTCATTTGAATGCTGTGTAAGTAAAGGATCTGAGCATACACCACAGATCTGTTTCCACCAGAAGACATCCTGGTCATACCAGAATTAAATACGTAACATCAAAATATACACTGCATATACCATGCCCACAGTAACCAGCACCATGCAACAATTGTCTTTATTTTCACTCTCAATCTGCTACACCTAGTTTCCTTCCTGATGTCCTATTCTGCCTTAAGAACTCATTGATGAAATACCTTACCATCTCCCATGGCCCTTGTGAGCATCTTACTCACCGCCTGTGCTGGTCCAGATACCGACCAGCTGATAGTGGTGAGAATGATCAGAAGCACAGTGTGTTCAGAAAACATAAAATATCTTACAATGTGTTTAGCAGGCCATGAGTATTTGCACACAGAAAGACAGGCAAGGTTTCTCTCAGAGTTCTGAACAAATCAGCATCCACAGAAATAATAGTGCAGAAGCTAATCACAAGAGGGACAGAGTGCCCCACGGAAGCTCTTTGCAAGCATGAAGGCACAGGTACAGACCCAGGTAGACTCTGCAATATAGACATACTCTCTTTTCTTTTAGAAGAGCTTGTACAGATGACGGAAGCAGTAGTTAGAATGACACAGTGTGGAGAAAAACACAGCTTTTTAACACTTTTGTATGCATTGTGATGATAATATACTCAATTACATGCCTTTCCATTACAGAACAGCTGTTTTTATTTTTCTAAAGCTCATAAAACCTCTCATTTCTCTCTGGATACAGTGGAATGACAAACAGCTATTTTAGCTGCTATTTCTACAGAACCAGTCCTTAGAAAGTATTGGGAAATGGGTGTTTTCCAGTAAGTGTCCAATGCCTTCTGGGTTTTCTCCTCCCCCTTCCTTCTGCTTTCACTTTGATTTTTCATGTGTGATGTGGCTTTAGAGAAGTTAGTGGTGAAGTTGGGGATGGACTGTATCAGCAGAAATAGAATCATCTAGCCATGATTACTCAGCATGACTGGGTAAAAAATTATTTATGCTCAGAAAAACATAAGCAAAGCATCGTTGTTTTGTGCAGGCTTAAGGCCACAGCAGGTGCCTTTCTTTCATTTTTTTAGTTCCCTCCACTTGCTTTTTCTGTCCTGAATCACTCCTTAGCCTTCTTTCTCATCAAACATTATTTTAGCTGAAGGACTGAAGCTATAATAATGTCATTTTACTGGCTTTAAGCTCTCAGATTTTCTCATTCCTTAGAGGTGTGCCAGTGCACTCAGCATAGAAGATGGACAGTGGAACACGAACTGAGTAACTCTTGAGTAACAGTCTTTAGGACTTGGACACATAACACATCATCAGTACTGGGGCATTTCTGACAATGGTGTGACTACCATGATGAGCATGAGCCTGTCAAAAACAAATCACTTCCTGCCTTCATTCATACCCATTTTGACATAATTCTTTTTTATATTAATTTGATATTAATCCTGATTTTGATTTGGAACCCTGTTCTGTAATCAGATTCACAGATATACAGATCAAAGTTCCATTTGTTGAAAATAGACCAAATTTTACGTTCATATGAAGACAATTCCAATAATTATTCTATGGGTGGAATTCCCTTAGCACTGAATCCATTAGGAGGTGCATATTAGTTGGGCCACTTAGAAGTCAGCAGCAAAGCCAGGGTAATCGCAGACTTAAAACTTTGGTAGTTGTAACCATATTTTCAATGCTTCTTTCTTCTCCGTCTGGCAGTGAGCAGAGGTCAAGGAAAATATTCTGTGTGCAGTAAATACCAGCTTCCCACATGAGGAAAGAAATGGTCAATGTCATCTCCCTTGTCAGATGATCCCCCCTCAACCCGAACATTACATTTGGAGCATCTTTCTGGTACTAGTTCATACTGCATTTTTCTTCTCTCAAAGAATAATAACTGAGAATACAAAATGAGGAAAAAATGCAATTAAAATTGCCAAAGTAGGATCCTTCTTTGATATCAGTCACTGTTTACCAGGGGAAAATGTTGTTGTTGTTGCTTGGATCTACTCTATCATGAACTGAAGTTGTTACTTTGAACACTTGATCTGCAACATGAATGCAGTAGAGAGAGCTAGCAGATGCTAGCTACATAATCTGTGCTCTACTTTCAAGTACATAGGTGACTGCAGATGACCATCAAGATGAATCAGAGCAAGACTGGGCTGCTCAAGAGACAAATGTCTTAGAAGCTGACATTTTACTTGGAGTAAGGCTAATTCTGTGACTGAACTCTCTGGCACAGCACACTGGAACCTCTTCTCCCTGTCAGCTCTGTTATTTGCGATTTTTATGTTTTAACATTCTGGTACTTTGTTTTGGCACCTCTTTCCATGTAAAATAAACCCTGCTTTGAGTTAGCAGGAATGAATTCTAAGGTGAAATTACATTATATATTTTTGGGTACAGCATCAAATACCTAGGCACACAATCTGCAAAATGTCAATGTAGCAACTGTGTGAAAAACCATAATGTTGTTGCAATATATAGGGGTCAGTAAGGTGATTGACTCGCTGCTATAGGAGGTCTCAATTAGGCGACGAAAATGTTACAAAATAAACATGGAATTCACATCTCAGAATGTCAATAAGAGCAGGAAATTTTTGCTAAGCAACTTTATTTTTAGTCACGTTTCTAGAGATCCTTTCTTGGTATATATTTGTCCTGGTTTCAGCTGAGATAGAGTTAATTTTCTTTATAGTGGCTGGTATGGGGCTATGTTTTGGATTTGTGCTGCAAACAGTGTTGATAATACAGAGATGTTTTAGTTGTTGCTGCACTGGTCAAGGACTTTTCAGCTTCCCATGCTCTGCCAGGTGCAGAAGAAGCTGGGAGGGGACACAGCCAGGACAGTTGACCCAGACTGGCCAAAGGGCTATTCCATACCACATGCCGTCATGCTCAGTATATGAAGCTGGGGAAGAAGAAGGAAGGGGGGACATTTGGAGTGATGGCTCTTGTCTTCCCAAGTAACCGTTACGCGTGATGGAGCCCTGCTTTCCTGGAGATGGCTGAACACCTGCCTGCCCATGGGAAGTAATGAATTCCTTGCTTTGCTTCGCTTGCGTGCGCGGCTTTTGCTTTACCTATTAAACTGTCTTTATCTCAACCCACGAGTTTTCTCACTTTTGCTCTTCCGATTCTCTCCCCCATCCCACTGGGGGGGAGTGAGCGAGCGGCTGCATGGTGCTTAGTTGCCAGCTGGGGCTAAACCACGACAATATTCTTTGTTCTCTGCTATTTAACATCATTATCAGTCTCCTGGAAGGCAGGGACCTGGATCTGATGGTGTTCTGGAGGCATGAACATTTCATTTCAACTTTCAGTTCGTATCAACAAGGCCAAATGTAAAGTCAGACATGGTAACAGCAAAAATCTTCCATGCTACTATAGTCTGTTCTGCCATATAGTGACTCTAAAAGATTAAAGAGTTACAGCGACTAATAGGCTGCATGTGAGTTTTTAATATGATGCTCTGTCCAATAGAATAGCACAACCCTTTAGATGTAAAAGTAGGTGAATACCAAATAAGAGCACACCTACCTAACACAAGTTTGATTGCTGTCATGTCTAGTCTTATATCCTCAGATCAAGAGAAATGTTGAAAAGGAGTTACCAAAGGAGCAGAGAATGACTGGAGGATGAAAAATATGTACAGACCAAAAGTCTCCAAGCGCTAAGTGTATTTATCTCAAAGAGAAGCAAAGAGGTAAGTTGATCACAACCTGTACGTGGATACACAGAGAACAGAGCACCTCAGTCTAGCAGATGTAGGTTAACACGCTTCAATGGCTAGAAGCTGAAACCAGACAATTTCAACCTAGAAAGTGGGTAACATCTGAAAGTAATTAATGATTAGGTTTCTAAGAATTGTGGAACGGCTTTTATTCAATATGGGATTTTTTTTCAAAAGGTGTGCTCTAGTTCAAATACAGCTATCTAGGTTTCAACGGGAATGAATACTGCCAAGTCCTACAGCTTTGTTATGAAAAAGGTTAGATTAGATAATCACAGTGGTTTTTGGAAGCCTTTAAACATATTAAACCTACCATGAGGAGTTTGAGATTATTTATTACTGGATGGCATAGACAGCATGGAATAGGAGGAACAATGCAGAAACTTTTCTTTAGGAAATAGAAACAACTTGAGTGAACTACAGAAATAGTTTGTGTCAGAACTAATACTTAGAACAGATACAGGGCAGATAACCCCCATCATTAAGGGCACATATCTATGAAATACTCCTGGAAGGGGATTATTCTTATTGAAACAGTTATCTAATGGACTCCCACAATGAGGTTCAACATCTTAACACACAGCTGGTGTGTTATCATGTTCTGTTCGCTGAAAAATTCTGGTATGCACAGTAACGGCAATAGGTAACCAAGCATGATACAGGAGTTGCCCTCACCCATCTTAGTAAAGGAATCTGCACAGATGGCTCTAACCCACCATTGTTCTCTGCTTCCTAATATATGTCAGCCTTTCAGAGTAATAAAAGACATTAATCATTTGAAGACGTCTATGCAATTTCTGACATTTAGAATACAAAAAAATGAATCCTGGAATATAGACTCAGGACTGTAGCATTTGCAACCTACTCCTCTCAAAGTCAGTCTTTACAGATTGACTCATGTAAGGCCAACTGTATTGCCCACGTGCCGGTACTCTGCATCAGTCTCATCTGAATTCCAAGTCAGGGCAACACAAAGTAAGTGATATCAAATTAAATAGTATCCAAAGCATAAATCCATGCAAAGCCATCAACTAAGAAATATGAAGAATATTAGAGGTGAATTCCTACAGAACCCTAAGCGTTGAGTCCCCACAGGATTAACTACAAGCTCCTTAACGTCTTCCATTCTGACTGGTCAAGAGGAGCCTGATGATAGAGAATTTTTAATCAAAAAGCCTTGCTATGAAGCCATGAAACCTCTTCCCTTTCTCCTTCTCAGCTTCTCTTTCTCCCTCTCTCAAAATATTGACAATTTTCATATATGTTTTGAAACGAGTCAAATAAAACTGGTTCCCTCTGGGAAGTGGAAATTAAGTATTTTATTCCTGGAATGACTTGAAATGTTCTCATTTTTTATTAAATAAATGTTAAAAAAAGTATACTGTCTTATGGGAGCTGCAGTCCCTGTGTCCGTTCCCTCCTATCATCCAGACTCTATCAAAGGCTGTAAGCAAGCAAAGACAGAGGCAACTAGAGGAAAAAAACCACTGACCAGCGCCCCCTGTATCACTTAACAGCAGCTACCTTAGAATACATTTAAGACAGTCTCCTGGTTGAGAGTTTCTACAGACTTATCATTCTTACATGTTTTGCCTTTTCCAGAAAGTAGATAAAAAAGCTGACAATTTAGCTTGACTTTTAAGTCTACAGTTACTTTTAGGTGGCCCTTCCAACAGTAAATGAGAAGAAACTTGTTCACAAAAGTTATAAATAAGGTAAACAAGAGCTCATTCCTATTTGTTACCTTATCTGTATCAGGATTAGAAGCATATTCCATTACTATTAGCAGCTACTGTTTACAGAGAGATTTGCCTGCATTCAGCAGAAGTTAAACAAGCTCTAATTTTTATGTCTACTTAGTCCGTGGTCAATCTACTTCAAAGGCACTTTGCTAAACTAGAGACAAAGCTATAAATCCTTTCTTGAGTGCCCATGTCCTCTGGATAGATATCTAGCCTTAAGTTAAGTACCACAGGCATGTAATTTAAGTTTGTAATAGACATCTGAACAAGTGAATAAGTTTCAATCTTTTTCTTCTCCTTTTTGCATGCTCATCTTCCTGAATGAATGGGCCACGCTCAAGTATGGAGGAAAGAAAGGAAACACATGAAGACAAATCTAAAACTGAAATTTAGGAGATTCAGGAGATGCTTAGGCTTCACTTAGGCAAAATGAAAAACACCTGCCAAAACCTTTGCACGTGCAGTAACACACACATATGGACTCCATAATACTATGAATCTCTTTCTTGGTAGCTGTGGCCACTTACATGGATTTTACTCCCCAACTTCATTCTTGGAAACCCATTCCCATCAGCACATTAACTGTACAATCTGTAAACCCTTTTGTGAACTGACTTTAAGAAACCTTCTATTATTTTTCCTGCAAGAGTATTTTTAACCTAGGTCACTTACTGCATTCTGTTCACAGTGCAGTCCCATGAACATTTTTGGCACAGCTGAGGGAAAAGAGCGGGGAAAGGAAAAAAAGACCAGAGGTAAAGGAAATCAGGATCTGTTTAAGCTGCCATTGCCACTGGAGAAAAAAAATATTTAAAAAAAAACAAAAACCAACCAGTTACCTGGAACCACCATGTAGTCATGAAACCCTTTTCCCACTCAAATGTTCTTACAAATTCTTTTTTCGTCCTTTCTCTTCTGAGACAAGCAGGAAAAGTAGGATTCTACTGCCTTTTACCAGCTCAAAAATCTCAGAGAATCAGAGAGGAGGGATTTCCAGACCAGCATACTAATCGCATAAAATTTGCGGAAATAATATTCTGCACTAACAACATTTAGGAAGACTGCATACCATGATCAGTTTTATTTAAGGACAGCCCAGGTTTGGAGGCAGTGATATCTGTGGAAATTAAGTTGTGCCTCCTGAAGAGAATTACCTTTCTTCTTCAGAGGAAGAGAATTCCTGACACACTACGTTTGCACCTTCTCACATGCATTTAGCCAGCTATCAGATGCAAAATCAGTGGCTAGTCCTCTCCATCTCTTTACGTGTGGGTATATGACCAGAGCAGGACTGGAACTTTGCCCACAGGAATGCTCTTTGCATTCTTTCTTCTGAGTGTTCACAGGGCAGCCAGAAGGAGCCTGGACTTTATTCTCCATGCCTTGATTACAATTGCTACTAAGACATGACACAGGTATTCCCACAGACTATTATGCCATTGAAAATAAATTAATTATTTGAGCTCTGGTACAAAACTCTACTGTATACTCTAGATTTGAATAACATTCCTAAAAAATGTACAGACTAAAACCACTTTGTCAGTAAGTAGTGATGTGGAACTTAATGTTAATTAAAATGCATTTGCAAGAACTTTAAATGCAAATTAAATTACAAGATTTTTGCAGAATCACCATTTTTCATTCCATCTAACAATAATCAGGATGATGCAAACACTATGCTTTGAACGTATAAGATTAAATTTAGAAATCCGCTGAGAGTTAAAACTGCAAAGTTTGGATTTTTACCAAATGACTCAGTAGAGCTTACTACAATGTACTTGCTTTCTGGAATTCCTAGAGCAACCACGCTCGGTTTTGTTATGTAATAAGCAGATAGCAAACATTTGTTTCAAAATTGTTATTTACTCTAGAAGGAGGTGCTTGCATACCTTTGCAACAAATTTTGCATTTCTGATGACAGGAATGTTACCTGCCAAAAAGAAGGTCTTTGAGTCTTTTTCATTTTTTATTAATATTTAACCTCATGTAACAAAGGGCAATAATGACAAACAAATATGCCACCTGATCCTTTTCCTTAATTCTTCTTACAATCTATTTCCAAAAGAATTGAAAGACTCCATAGATATATAGTGGAATACAAGTACTTCAGTGTTTCAGTGTTTCAGTGATTCAGTGATTCAGTGTTTTCAGCTCAGACTTCATCCAGGTCAAACAGGAAAGAGTGAGCAAATCACGTTGCTATCAGATAAGTGCCAGCGTGTCTTCAGTAAAGAGTACGGAGCATTCAACTCAGTTCCTAAAGGCCAAACATATGCAGGCTCAGAAACATCACTGCCACATCTGATACTAATTGGCTATAAGCTGGGCCTCTCTCACAACAGGGAGCTGAGGAAATGATAAGTCAAGGAGACGGAACAAACCTGTCATTATTTGAGATAAAGGTATAAGCATGGCACCTTGGTGATACAAGCAATGTCACTGCCCCAGGTATACGGTTCTGTAGATAAAAAGGTCTTCACAGTTGTCAATATAGGACCATTCAGAGACACCGTATTCATTAAAACTAAACAAAAAGATCACTTTTCAAGCAAAACCACAGATTTTTCACAGGGACCAATTAAGGAGAAAATGATGCTTTTACATTATAGGAAAAAGTGATTTGTCATGACTTTTGCATTCTTACTCAAGCAGTTTTGCAATGCAGAAGCAAGACACATTTCTTATTGAAAGTACTCACTGGTAGGTCGGTAGTTTGTGTTGATCTTTTTTATTCCCTATCTCGTCTCTCTTAACAGGCAAAAGAAAGTGCTTGCATCGTAACTTTATATGCCTTTTTCTAACTAGACTTCTAACTTGGCAGTTACGCATCTTCTTTTGGAATGCTTTCATTAAAAATCACTGCACATATACACTTTCAGAAACAGAAAAATACAACTTGATTCATGTATTTCTAGATAGAAACACCTAGAATAATTTAGTGGATTCATTTCACTTTTTTTCCTGTTTCACCTTTCCTATAACTCAAGATGAGGATATCTCAGCATTGTCAAATTGTGGAACTGTGTAGCCTTTCATTATAGCTACTCAGTCCATACACACTATAATGCCTGGTTATAAATTTGAAACATCAATATCTTCTGAAATAAAGAATCTCGCTTCCTTTTATAACCAGAATTCAAACATAAATTAATTCTATTCATTTAAAAGTTCCTGTAAGTTAATATTTTGCAGAGCATTATATAACAGTAAAGATCTTTCAAAATAAGAAATTACCTCCAACATAACTAATAACAAATTTGTATGAGCTAAATCCCACCTTTTTTGTCTGCCGAGAAACATAAGGTAAACTGCAGCTGCATTAGCTCAAGTATGTCCATAGTCCTGGAAATGCCATGGAGCTACCAGTTTTAGTCACGTAAGCTCCTTCTCCACTTTGAACACCACAAAGTTATGCAGATATTTGGATTTTCAGAGGAAGTAGTAAACCAAGAGTCTGGGAGATTGAGTAACCATTAGCTTGTAGTACCCAATATCTACCTGCCCTCATAAATGAATATGCAGAAGTCAGGTTTTTCTCCTCCGTTTGCAACTTTGTACACTGCTGTACAGAATGCAGGGCTTTACTCTGTTAACACTCCTGGGAGTATGTTGGTGAGTGGTACACTAAATCATTTTGCACTGATTGTTTCAGGGTAACTGGCCACCTGGTCATTTTCTCTCTTGCAGAAAATATATTTGTTCTTCTTTGTTTTGTTCTGAATAAAAATTTACAAAGTCATCATCCAGACTGAAAAATAAATGCTTTGCATTGTACACCTAAGGAAACATAAACAAATTCAGGTGACATTTCTAGTTAAGCAAAGGTGACTTTTTAGACGATTGCACAAGGATGGAAAAGAAATCTATGGAGGTGAGAGAGAAAGACAGAGAGAAAAGGAGGTGATATTTGAAGAAGTTTCACTAACATATTTAGGAAAATAAGTTTAACTTAGTTACATATTAAAGCTGAATACCAGTAAAAGCAAATGTCCCATTATATTTTTGCACCTATTTTAATTTGCTGAGTCTTCTAACATTTTGCAGCTTAGAACTAGGTTAACGACTTTAAGTTCCTTAAATGCTACTGAATATTTCTGTTACTTTTTCATATAATTAACATAAACTTGATATATGTTAGTAATTAAAAAAAATTTTAAAAAACCCAAACCAACAACAAAAAGAACCACAACAGACAATCTTAGGCAGCATTAAAACTGCTGATTTGCAATTTGCTCCTAAGTATACACAAGCTTATTCTTACATAACCCCGGAGGAGCAAGTTTAGGATGATTCAATAAATCCACCATTTAGAATCTGTAAAAGGAAACCATTAGCAATTAATGTTAATGTCTAAATGGAGTTAGATGTACTGTACTGTTTCATAAGTGATATGCAAAAAAACTTCACTCCCTAGGGAAAAGAGACTAGTATTATTCAAATAACTAATTTCAATCCTTCACGTTCCTGCTAATACTGGTTTAAAAACTTAGCTGCTATTTTGACATCCAGCTGAAACACCACATTCTTCAGCCCTGTCTACATGATGACAGAATCATATTCTAAAATCATAATGTTCACATAAAAAGGATTTCCCACCTTGCATTTCTATATTTCAAGGACCTTAAAAGATTTGGTTTCCAGCCTTCCTTCTGCTTGATCTAAAATCTAACTTTCATCTTTTTATATGAGCTCAGCCTGTCATTTCTGGGGATATATAATGTTATTTGGGCTTGGGACACTGTCTATGCCATTTTCAAACTTATATCCTTTTGTACATCAGTGTGGCCATTTTCATTCAGGTCTAAACATATTCATAAGCTTCAATATGGTCTTCCTGTCTGGGCAAGTCAAAAGATTGAAGTGCTTGATCATTTCCACAGAATATACTCTAATCTCCTACTTCACATAATCCAGACTCCTAGAGAAAAGTAGACAAATGAAACAGACCTTTCAACAGAGAAAACACCACATGACAACAAATAGTTTCCATTATAAAAGTTGAAGCACTGCCCTAGAATGGATGTAAATAGGCCCCATGATTTCAATAAAAGCTGCACATACACTTAGTCAGATATGTTACTAATATGCACTTTTTTTAAAGTCCCAATATCATTCATATTCTTTTAAACCTCTCCTATACACTTACAGATACATACATACATGTGTGTAACATATATTAGACATAATATAAAAACGTGCATATGCATATTTATCTAGGTCACAGAGTAAAATATTAACAAACATTTTTCCCTCATAAACCAGACTTGTTCAATTTTCTTCTCTCTGCGCCATTAAAATGTTAATCATTCAGAAATACTCGTATTACAGCTCATAGTCAAAAAACTATTTGCATATCTCAAGAGCCTTGTATTTGTAGTGGCGTTCCATTCCTTGTTATTTATTCATCATTTTTTATGCTCAAATTAATAAGTTTTAGGTGTCCATTCCATGAGAAGAAAGTGTGATATGCATCGAACACCACAGCATGACAGAACAATAGATAAAATTAACACTGAATATTTTGGAAACAACTGAGGAATGAGAATTATCTGCACATACTACTAGGCAAATATTAATAAATGTTTAATCAGTTTTCAGAACACATGACTGGACAACAAATACTACATCAAAGAAAAAAGCCCCTCAATTAATTGATTTTTTTTTTAATAAATTCTGTTCAGCTTGTTCTTGTATTCATTATCTTATAAGGGTCTCATACAAAGGTGCTATCATCAGGAGTGTCTTCAGTGACTTTAAACAGGCTTTAGATCAATTTCTGAGACTACATAAAGGCTGCCTAAAATCAGTCATTTACACTGATGCTGCTGGAAACACAGCACAGGCCTTAGTGATCCCACTGAAGGTTTGGTGTGTTGGTTTGGTTGGGGTTTTTTCCAGCAAATGAGTGCCCTAACTTGGTGACCGTAACACTTACAAACCTGATTGCACTTACCTGAGACAGTCAAATTAGAAACTAGTTATCTGGGTTGTTTCCAGAAAGTCACCTTTAGAAAGAAATTTAACTCAATCAAGATCTGAAACACCTTCCGGAGGTGCCTATCTCTGCCCACTGATGTTGGAGACAGCCTAAAGCAATTAGATCCTTAAGCATCTCCATCAAATGATGAAGTTCAGGTGGGATGTATTTGTGCAATAGCATTTGTCTTCACCACAGCAGTTCCAAATGAGAGAGTACATAACTCTTTAAAACTAATATATCTTTCCTTGACCAATATAATATTCCCAAGGCTTGATAATTCATTTAATTAAATAACTGTATTGATAGTTACAGAGAGAAGTTGGAAAGTATGCTGCAAAAGAGAAGCTGCAATTATAGTTTCTCTTTAAGAATCAATATAAAGAAAAGTGAAAATTTAATTTTACTGTTTCATTCTTTTCCATGAAATCTTCAATGACTCATATGAAGACTAGATCATAAATTAGCAACATCAACTCAGGAGAACTGATAACAGGACACACAAGACCTCAGCTCTATGTGCCACAGTGCAGCAAAGCAAACAAACCATTAGGATGCATATAGAATGAAAAAGGTTGTACTGCAGAAAATGTGCTGATGCCATGGCATAGATTGTAGTGCTGTAGGTTTATCTGTGCAACTGTGTTCATTTCAATTCATTCACTTTGTGAATAGAGGAACTGCATGTTGTGGTGACAAGAATGATTATGGTCTCAGTAAAATTCTAATCTGGAGGGAGAACAAGAAGACCAGGACATGTTAATTCAGTGAGAAGAAAAAAAACAACACAGGGAAATAAGGAAAATATATAGAAAATGCTGGACAAAAGGTGGGTAGGGATTTTTTTTTCTCTGTAGAAAATCATGATGATAAAAGCTGGTAAACAATAAAAGAAAACTTTTCTACAAAAAAAACAACTATCCCATGAGATTTATTGCCACAAAATACACTTGAAGCCATGAATTTAGAAAGATTTAGGAACAGGCAAAGAAAAATCATAAAACAGAAACTACTTTAAAATAAGCGAGAGAGATGTAAACCCTTATATTTCAGCCATACAATGACTTCTCCCTATTGGGAACTTTTAAAAAAATGTTGCCAGCAAACAGATTATCTTACCTTTCTCTGAAACAGCTGTTGCTTGCTGCTCACAGAGATAGTGAGTGGAATACATCTGTTCCTTTATATCTTTTTTCAAACATGTTCTGGGAACCTGGATGAAGGATGGTTTTGCTTAAAAATACTGAGTGTCAGCTTAAAGCTATAGGCAAAGCTAGCTCTGCATCCAGACTTTTGTCTAGTTTTCTTCTCCAGATCATCAGCATCAAGTTGCCATGCACGCTACCTTTAATCTAGAATATATGTATGGAAGAAGAGGGTGAGTAGTTATCATGTGTCCCACCGAAGAGGAACAAGGTGTATTCATATGAAGGCTGCTGTTTCAGTAGCATTCAAAAACTTTATCTTTTGAGGTTCAGCCTTCTGGACCTTCTCCTTAGCTGTATTATGAGAGATTTATTATTTACAGTCTTGATTTTTCTTTGTCCCCTCAGGTCCACAAGAGCTTGGGTTGGCTTCACACCAATTAAGCAGAAGCTCAGCGGTATGGGTGTGTATAATTTCAGGCACCTTCTGACCTTAGCAAGTGAAATGGCAACTCTAAATAAACATTTCAGATACAAAAGCCACATGCTACAATGGCATATGTTTGGAGAACAGAGCAGTTCATTCATTTCTGGTCTGAAAAAAAGAAAAAAAAAAAAAGTACCAGAGTACACACACATAAAAAAATGAGGCCAAGGAACAGGCAAAACTCCCAAGCTTTGGGAGACCATCAGCACTGGAGCAGTTTCTTGATGAGTTAATGCAGCCTGCAAGTAACTCAGACATTAGCAGCACTCTTAATTCATCTTCTACATAATGATGAGTCAGATTGAATTTTTAGCCATAGCATTTGTACACTATAAGCTTTCGAGTGCTGACAACAATTTAGTTAATAGTAATGCTTCTGTTTCAGTTCTAGCTAACTTGTTGCAAAAATAGCCATAGCATAGTTCAAAGATCACCATCCTGAGAGAAAACATTTTGCATGATGATAAGCAAGAAGTATACAAACTCTGCAATTACTAGTCAGGTTTAAGCAGAATTAAAGTACAACTGAATATACCCAGAAGAATGAAATGCTACCTCAAATATCCTAGTAGAGAAAATAATTAGTCCTTAAAAGTTATCCAAATTAATCAAGAATAGTAGGAGAGAGGCCACATCAGATCCTCCTTCCTCCCTCCTTCTTTAATTGCCTTCATTTTATATGCAGATACAAATTAGCCTTAGATCACACTTGTAAAATATTAAAATTCCAGTGGGATTAGCATTGGCTAACTCGTATTCTGAAATGGATTGTACATTGGATGCATCTTTTCAAATATAAAAACCAAAAAGCAAAATTTGCTTACTTTATTTGAGGTTTTAAAAATATGTTTATATTCATTTCCTACTGCTTGGAGCAAGTTTGCACAATTTGAACACCTCTCTGGGAATGTGAAGACAAAGGTGTTTTTTTACAAAAAACAAAGACCTGATTATGTCATCCAGATAACCTCCTTCCAGTACCAGATAAAAGATCGTTCTTATTTAGTATTTCTTTTGTCATTATAAGCCAGAACACTGTCAGGGACCCATTGTACAAATAATGCTGTGATATTACCTGCCTGGCGGAATCACACTCTCTGGGATTTAAAACACAGAAAAATACTGAGGACATGATAACAATAGAGACAGCTATAATTGGATATGTTAGAAATCGTAGTGGACACAGTAATCATGAGTGATTGCCAGGATAACTATTTTTCTATTTGCTTGTGCTTAGCACTTCTAAATACATTCAGCCTTGAAAATCCCATCTATGGAGCATGCATTGCTATACTAAAGCCCCGTGAGGGTGAATTAATAGTGCTCTTGTAATTCACACTTCCAGGAGTGCTTTTTTCATCAGTGTAAGTCACAGTGTTAATGCCATCTCTTTGTACTTGTATTTCAATGCAGAAAACACCTTGGTTTGTACTAGTTCATTTTGGCTATGATTCAACAAAGCACTTAAATATGAGCTTAACTTTAAAGCATGAGGAGTCTCACTGATTATAACGAGACTACTCATGTGTTTAAGGTTAAGTATGTGCTTAAGTGTTTTGCTGGATTAGGACCTCAGATATTATTAACACTGATTTATTGGGGAACGTGGGGGTTGGGGTGAAAGAGAGAAAATGCATGTTTCGCGCTGTAATGTCGGAGTCTTTATATATTAATATTGCCTGAGATGAAATATATACCTGAAATACAGGGAAAAGGTGAGAATGTTTTTGTTCTGCGTCTCGGAAGTCCCAATAAATGTATGATTGGGAAGATTGATTTTACGTACAGTATCTTCCTGTTTCATTAGAAAGCCATGAACACTGCATTTTTTTTCAAAAGAATTATTATTTCTGTTTGATTTATCAATAACGGTCTTGCTGTAATTATGGCAGGAATAATGAATGGATCTTCTGTCTGCCATGAATTATGCTGCCTTGTGCACAGCTAGCCTGGTGGGCTTGAACGATGTCTCAGACAAATGAAACATACTGAAGTTTGCTATGCACAGCCACTTTCAGTGTAACAGAACTAGAGGTCCGTTTCTGAGGCAAATTTTTATGCAAACGATCACTTTAAAAAGATAAAAGAAAGGTGCTTCTGATTTCTCCCTTTATCAGAAGAGTGACTGGCACAGGTTTGAAGAAGAACTGGTGCTTGCGATCTAGTCTCATTGCTCTACAGTCCACCAGTGGCTGCTGGCCACCCTTTCTCACACTGCAGAGTGTCTTGTGGTTCAGGAGGCCTTGCTGACATCAAGCAGCCATTGATGGGGAAATTACGTGGTAAGAACGAGAGGAAGCAGAATCCGGCCCGTGAGCTGGGGCCCTCAGCACACCATCAGATGCGTCCTTCTTTGAATGGAAGGCATGTGCCAGAATTTTTGTCAGAGAAGAGGTAACCTTCAAAGGACCTTATTGTTAATTTCAGGGCCATTTTCTTTCTAAAAATTTCATGATGGAGAAATAACTTGGCTACATTGATGGCTTTAGACTGAAGGATTTCCCAGTCTCACTTTGCATTTTGCCTGGCCATTTGGAGTGGTTACGCCTGTCACCTCATCACTAAATCCAGTAATGAAAATGGACCTTTTAATGAGTTACATACAATGCATAATTGCTGTAAAACTCTAACATCCTTTATGCAAATGATTCTTTGGAGATCATTAATTAGTTTTTGAGGAATATTAATTTCTCCAAACCAAAAAAAAAATATATTACTACAGGGAAATGGGCTTGAATTAGTTTTAACTATGATAAAATTACACTCTGTGACAATTAATCAAGTGGAGCACAAGAGAGCCTGGTTTAAAATGAAAAGTATACTGTTAATACTGCTTCCCATGGTTACAAGTAATTAGTATGCATAAATAGTATTTTAAGAAGAATATAAGTTATCTGTGCTTTAGAATATTTCCTGCTTGCACCTTGATGTGAAAATAGCACAGATACCAACAGTTTGGAGGTACTCTTGTGCCAAAATCGTTATAGGAACATATTTCTAAAACATACGAATTTTAATCAGTGCCCCAAGAGTGCATCTATTTGTAACATAGGGCAGCTACAAAACAGCTTGAGTTCAGGCTATTAAAAAAAAAAGGAAAATAAAGCCAAGTGATTCTGCCCGAACAAAACTGTGATTGAGATACTTTAGTACAAACAGAGCTGCCCTTGGGGCATCATATAAACTTATTATAAAGCCTTGAAATAACACTACAAAGTTAATTTTATTAAAATTAACAATGCCTTCCTCTCCATCATTCTCACATTAAATGGAGCACTGAGGAAGAGAACAGTTGATCCAGTTTGCAAGATTATAAATAGCCACAGATTGTTTTCTGAATACTTAAAGGATACAGTTCAATGAAAAAAAACCCCAATTGTGTTATATTGCCACTAAGTGAAGCCTTTATTTCTGGAAAGCTGAGGCAAACTATTTGTTTGCATACAATTATGGAGCCAAATACTGCCCCCAGATACACTCACATAAATCCAGACTATCTTTTGTGAATTCTGTGGAGTTGCTCCACCTTACAGCTAGTGTAACTAAGATCAGAATTTGACAAGTAATAACATACTGACTCCTCAATTCCCATTGATCCCAAGCATTGAATTCTGCAGCTGAAGAACCCCATCCCTGCCTTCGTACTGTGCTGGAGGTAGGCCAGGGTTCTCCCATCTTTCTTTCTCCTGGTTCACATAACTATGCAGCCAGCACGTCTCTGTGGACACGGCACTACAACAGTAGAGGTATAAAACACTCTCCAGGAAACTGAAATATACTCAGAAAATTAAAACTCCCTTTTCTATGCGCAAAGTGAAGTGGCAGTGCTGATAGCATCAAGGTTGCGGGTTCAATCCCCATACAGGCCACCACTTACTGTAAGCACTGCTCAGCAACAACTAAAACATCAGTGTGTTATCAACAGTATTCTCAGCACAAATCCAAAACATAGCCTCATACTAGCTACTACGAAGAAAATTAACTCTATGCCAGCCAAAACCAGCACACAGTGGTAGTAGCAGTGGCAGTAGTAGTGGCAGTGGCAGTGTCTGTGAGAGGTGACATCCCCCATTCTAGGACTGGTGCTGACCTTGACAGTCTCCAGAAGCTGGCATTCAACAATCATGTTTTCTTCCTTCTCACCCACAGGTAGGTAGGTCTTTCCATCTCTGAGGCTATATGTAATTTGCTCAGCAGATGTGCTCTGCAGTATGTCCCAAGATCAGCAGAAGCAGGACGGTGATGGGCAGCCACAGGAACAAAGATGTGCTCCCAGCTCTTGCAGTCTAGACGCGGCACAGGTGCCTCACAGCTTCTTCTGGGAGTTCTCCAGGCTGGAAGTCTAGCCCTTGGGGCGCAGTGCTTTTGTCATCATCCCTGACACTTCCTTACTTATCCATAAATGTGTACTCCCCTTGATTTTGTTGGAATAACAGTTGTGAATAATAATGACAAATAGTTTATTGGTTTTTTCACAGAGGGCAGCGTGAGACATCTGATTACTCAACGTTACTCTTTATGCTATCGGATTTAAGATCTAAGCAACCTATCTGTGATACTGATAGAATGCTGTGGCCTTGGGCGATCATGACTTTTTCTACTAAGAATATTTATCCATATGTTAAACTTTTAATATTCATGAAGACTCCCAGAGACAGGATAGATCTTTCAGAATAGTTCACAATAAATAAGTAAATAAATAAATGGGTTTGCGCATTGTTTGCTGCTCACTCTAATCCCTGCCCTTCTAAATAAATGCTTTAAGTGCTCTAAGCAAGTACAATACACTATAAATGGGACCACACACTGCTTTTCTGCAGGTGTAATATGTTTATACCATGTTTCAGATTTTCCATGGGAATGAAAAAATGAAAATATCTCTGGATCTGTTGATGGTATGCTCAGGATTTTTTTTTAATCACAAGAAAAAAACATACTGAATTATTTGTAGTAGTTTGTACTTCAGTGTAATTTAAGAGGCTCACAAATATATTTAAATCACCACAATTGTATTAAATTATATTTCCTTGTAATACAGATTACATGTTTGCCTACAGTGGACATAAAGTGCATTTAACACCATATTATCTGGTATTAAAGGGAAAGTAAGATGTACACAAAGCTATACAGCAGAATCCAGGTTCAATGATTAAGCTTTTCCTTCAATGCAATACAGTCATTGCAAAATCCTACATAATTTATTCAGCAAAGGCAGAAACAGAAACAAGGAAAATAAATGGTTGACAAAAGACAGCATTTTGAGCTCCACACCTAAGTTCTGTAGTTGATATATTTTGACAGCTTATATAAATGTAATTGAGGAAGAACTGTAATGATAAATCAGAAACTGAAATTTGAGCATCACCTCATTTCTTGCCAAATGTTACAGGTATTTTAGAGTACAACCAAATTTTAATCAATTCTGTTGACTGAATTCTTGGAACCTACTTATCAAATATGTTTGGATGCAAACAGAGAAGGTGTTTCCCAAAAGTAATTAATTTTGAGCCAATACTAAAAACTGTCAACACCTTGCAAATATTCGGTGTCACTGCAAAATCCTTAACATGGATTTAGTGTGTTGTGCTGGTTTTGACTGGGATAGAGCTAATTTTTTCCATAGTAGCTTGTATGGGGCTATGGTTTGGATTTGTGCTGAAAACAGTGTTGATAATACAGGGATATTTTCATTATGGTTGAGCAGTGCTTACACAGAGTCAAGGCCTTTTCTGCTTCTCACCCCACCCCACCAGCGAGGAGGCTGGGGGTGCACAAGAAGTTGGGAGGGGACAGAGCTGGGACAGCTGAGCCCAGCTGACCACAGGGCTATTCCATACCCTATGACGTCATGCTCAGTATATAAAGCTGGGGGAAGAAGAAGGAAGGGGAGGACATTCAGAGTGATGGCGTTTGTCTTCCCAAGTAACCGTTATGCGTGATGGAGCCCTGCTTTCCTGGAGATGGCTGAACACCTGCCTGCCCATGGGAAGTAGTGAATGAATACCTTGCTTTGCTTTGCTTGCGCACATGGGTTTTGCTTTACCTGTTAAACTGTCTTTATCTCAACCCACGAGTTTTCTCATTTTTACCCTTCCGATTCTCTCCCCCATCCCACAGGGGGGCAGTGGGCAACTGTGGTGCTCAGTGGCCGGCTGGGGCTAAACCACGACAGTCCTTTTTGGCGCCCAACATGGGGCTCAAAGGGTTCAAGATAACAACAGATTTGATTGAAATGTGCTAGATCGAATTTATAGCTGTTACCGCTGTTTAGCTATTAATGGGCAGGCTCCTGTGCTTGCCATGGGGTTTGCTTGCCTTACTGTGTATTACAGTCGAGTGCTTGTTAGTGGCTGCTTTTTGCTTTCACTGCTTGCCGTGCTGCTGTGCTGCTGATCATCTGACTCTGCTGAGCCTGGGAACATTTGATAACAGCAGTGGCCATGCGCCTGGGCTGGCAGATGGCCAGGGCATCGCTGCTGTTCTGTGCTGCTGTACTGGACAGGCTGGAACTCCAGTGTGAACTCGAGTTGAAGGGACTGCGACCTGTGGAAGAGTCCACACAGGAGCAGGACACCCTGAGATGTCTATGGCCGTGGATCACTCCATGCTGCAGCAGGTACACCTTGAAGCATCAGTGGCTGTGCAAGAAGTCATGCTGCAGCACCTCAAAGCGTGTGGCCATGGCCAAGCTCACGACAGAGCAGATACTCCCCTGGAGGGAATGCAGCCATGGGTAAGGCCATGTTGGAACAGGTTCACTCCTGAAGGGACTGTGGCTATGGGTAAGGCCACGCTGGAGCAGGTATATCTCTGAAGGCATTGTGGCCCATGGACAAGGCCACGCTGGAACAGGTGCACCTCAAAGTGACTGCAGCTGTGGATAAGTCTATGCTGCAGCAGGTATACCCCTGGAGAGGCTGCGGCTCATAGATAAGGCTCCACTTGGAGCAGGTACAGCCCTAAGGGACTGTGTCTGTGGATGAGTCCAAGCTGGAACAGGGGCAAGGGGAGGAGTTCATTGCAGTGTTAAACCCAACGGTCTGGTCCAAAGGGACCAGGGGTGGAGAAGCCCTATGACTATTTTAGGGTGTGCTTTGTGAGATTTGATTAAGAAATTATCAATTCTCTGTCCTTTTTGAATGTCTTCATAGAGCTATTTTCTCCTGTGGATCTTCAGCACTGCTTATCATGAACTGGAACATTGACTCCAATACAGGTACTTGCCATTTTCCAGGATAAAAATTCAGCTTTCTTCTCACATGTAATAGAAGTTATGGGATAGCCTCACTTAGTCACCTGGGTTTATAATATCAATAAATCAGCATAACACAGCTAGCTTCAGAAACCTCATATCCCAATTTAAAATTATTTTTCAAAGCTAACTTACAAACATACTAAACTAACTTGTGATCCTTTATCCATTAGATCAGAACTGTCAGCATCCAATAATGAAAAAAACCCTTATGAAATGCATTTTTTAAAAGTTTGTAAAAGTCTTTGTAAAAAAAGTCATCGTAAAAGTTACTACAATTCTGAACAATAACAACTGGAATGTGGGATTCCTGCAGGAATAACGTGAGTATAGGATCCTGACATCTGTGAGAAGTGTTCATTTTTCAAAACATGCTGTCAATATGTCATTAATATTAAGAGAAATAAGGTTAGTAAAGTTCAATATATATTGAAGAGTTTCCTTGACATTTAACACATCATATTAAAAGCTTCTTCAAGAGGAAAGAAATATCAACTTGTCACCTAGAGATTGAAATTGAACTGCTCTGAGACAAACTGCTGTTTCTTCCCCATGATGAAATTCACAGGATGGGCAAAATGTCAAGATAAAAATAAACTATCTGGGAAAAAATATCAAAAGAAATATAGCCATTGTTACAGTTACTGCCAAAATAATCTAGAAAATCCAGTTGCTTCCCAGTAATAATATGTGACAGAAATCCCCACACATTCAGATCTGCTCTTGAAACACAGTGGGAAGTATTACTGAAGGTAAAGTAGTAGTGCTCCATGTAGTTTGTTAAATTCCCTGGGAAGAAAATAGCTCCATTTTTTAAGATAGATCATATTTTCAAATCACAAAGCACAAAAATTTATTTTCTGATTTTTGAAAAAACATTATGAGTAAAGAAGAAACCCTATAGCTCTATGAAATACTCTGCAGTGAAGCTGATTGCCAAATCACAGGTAATCTTAGTAGGACAATTTTACATTGAAAGACTGCTGAATAATTTATCTGAGTATATTCATTGGTAAAAACTATTGTGAAGATATTTAAATATATTGCTGAATGAGCAATATCAAGTACAAAAGCCTTAGTCATGAAAACTAAGTAAAGACATATTAATAGGAAAGCTAGGATAAGACCTATTATTTTTCAGAACAGATTTTGATGTGTGGAATTACTACAGATCTGCTTGCTTTACTACTGCTCAGTCTTTTGCTTTTTGTGGCCATGACTCTTCAAGGAAAAAATGAATACTCTCAATTCTTCTTCGTAGTAGCCAAGAAGATGTGTGTGATTGCTTACAGCTTATAAGTGTAAACTCTGGTTGCCAGTTAAGGACAAGATGTTACACTGAAGCTTGCCACAAATCTAAATTTTTCCATGATAAGTATCTCATGTTATCTAACACATCAAGTATCTCCTATTATTTACTTAGCATTTTGGAAATATATAGAAACTTAATCTATTCTTAGCCTTTATCTTCAATTCTTTACATATGTATTAGTAGCATCATAGATTTTAGCGGCATCTTTTTCTTTTTTTTTTCATCTAAAAACTGAGCATACATTTCTCTTCAATGAAGATGCATGCTCCAGAATTTGAGTTTCAATTTAAAATCCAAGCAAATACTTCACAACTCTCCATCTTCCAAGAGCCTTTAAAAGGTCCATTGTCAAATCAAAGCTCAAAAATTCACTCTTTCACCATGTTTTCAAAGATGTTATCTGACAACCTCTCCCCTAGACCCAGTGACAGAGAAGCCAGTAGCTATTTAAAAGGATCGCCCCTTTTTCCAAGAAAAGCAGTGTACAGAAATTTGTGAAGCTGGTATCACAAATGTAGGTGTGACTATGCATTATAAAACCTTTATCATCTGATAAAAAATTAATTCTAGCTGCTTGTTTGGAAATTAATTTTCTTTGAAGAGCTCCTTTTTTTTTTTTTTTTTTTTTTTGCCACTGCACCTAACTGTTTACTTGAAAGGTAATCTTTGACAGGGAACAGTTCTTTCTAGATTGGCATTTTCCGAATGTAATCAGATTAATCCATCAGCCACAAAGAGAAGATGTTGAAAAAATATGGTAAGAATAATCTGAAGAAGACTCATTTTCCTTGCAATTGTGCCCTGAAAATTTCAAGTGCTGATCTTAAACAAGCTCAAGGAAAAAGGTGTGAACTATTCTGAAAGATACAGAATGTGTTCTTCATCTTCTTATTTTTTAAATTCTCCTTGAGAAGGCCAGCTATAACAGGTATAAGACTAAATTTTCATTCAGGACTTATCATGCCAGCTCTTAATAGTTCATGCTTTTCAAAGCAATGGAAAATTTCTTTAGCACACACATAAGGCAAACACACACATAAAAATCCAACAAAATCCAAATTATGTTGAAAGAACACCATAAGACTATTGAAGAAAACTTTCAAATGTTAAGAAATGCTCATCTTTAATTTTCCTGTGCATCCTTCATTCTGCCCTCTTTGTGCAGAGGCTTCATGACAAAATCTAATTATGTGATCACTTTTCTCTTCCACAGGACCTCTGCTTCATTCAGTGCACAGAATGTTCACATAATGAGCAACTACTCAATATTTTGTTTTCTCCTCATTTTTCAATGTGTGACCTGAGGCCTTATTTACTGCACACTAGTCAAACCCTTCTCTCAAGACAGAATTGTTAATTTCCTCATGAGTTTCTCTGGTGCTCATCACCACAGTACCTAAACAATTAAAAATAATAATTAACCAGTGTTCACAACACTCCTGCAAGATTACAGAGAACCGACGAGCAAAGAAATTAAGGTCAAGAAGGTCTACTAATTTGGTGTCTGTAGACAATAGTCTCCTTCAGTGCATATTTCTTTCCTCTTGTACAATGACTTGGACCCTTTATTAAAAATATGTATATACTCTACAATTAAAGCCTGTAGCATAGTACATATGCAGAAGGCAAAAGTATGATTAGAAAAGTAAAGAGAATTCTGAAATGTCCTGACTATGAAATTATTTTCCTTCTTGATGCTAATAAAATTCCTATAAGGGAGCTTTTTCATGAAATTATCTAAAATTTTAATGAAAAAGTCCAGTTCTATCACAGGGTATGAAACTGAGAGCAGTAAGGATTTATATCAGGATGAGAAAGCTTTGTGCTATTTCCGCTGAAAGAGTAGCTGACAGCGGTAATAATTCATCAGCTCTTGTGTGGACCAGGCGCAGGAAGGACCAGGACACTGGGTGAGATTTGTAGACGCTTACTGGTACCAGGGGAATGGCATGAAGTGGGAATCCTGAATTCCACTACAGGTTTTGCAGGGCAACACATTCTTTGGGTAAGATGACCTTTTTTGTCTGCATCCTTCTTCCCCCACAAGAGTGATCCAAACCTCTGCTTAGCCAATCTCTTCTCTACATCTTTTCTTGTGATAATCCCATTCTATCTTGCAGGAACTTCACGTTATAAGACATGAAGGATAACTTCATATAGTGTTTAGGGAAAGTGTTTAGGGAAAGCCATTTAAACCAACCATAACTAACAATACATAATACTAGTTTTTCCAACAGATCCAAAAGTTCTTCCATTTCTTTTCATCTCTTGGCTGAGAACTTTGTAACATTTGTCCCTTTGGTAGTTTGTTTGGTTTTTTTTTTTTTCGTACTGATACGTCTTGTGAAACATTTCCCATCAAAGACAGAAGGTCTCTGAAAAAGATACATCTGTTAAGATTCAAGCCATTAATATGCATTAATATCTGGCCTTTCCTCTGCAATTTAACCTATTACTTGGACTCTGACTTAAAGCTTATTTTTCTAAAGGAATTTAAGTTTTCCAAGTCATCCTCTCTCACAAGTGCATAATCACCTACTTGTCTGAAAACCTAGCTAATTTCCTTATATCATGCCTGGATTACAAAGGCAAGTTGGAGCAAAAGTGAAATAAAGCAGTATATCCTTTCCTCCTTCTACTTACCACTCACCAGTGAGGCACAGGCTCCTGCATCATGAGGGATGGTCTCAGCTGAGCAGTTGCACTGTCGCCACCTTCCCCATTTATACGCAGGAGCAGAGGGCTTCTCACCTACTGCTATTTCTCGAGGGTTTTAACTGTAGTAATGTAAATGAAGTGTTCAGTTTAAAAAGGGAAAAAAAAGTTAAAGCAGTGTGCAGACCCTTTGAAACTGTTGTGTTTGGTGACCTCTAGTGCTAAGGGTCTGAGTTTATTTTCACACTATATTTTCTTCTAGGATAAAACACATATACAAATATATGCTGTAATCAGCTACAGTTGTGTTCAAGGATGCATATGAACTCTATTTTCCTCTCCTATCCTGCTCTTTAAATATCTATTCTTTTTTAAAAGAAAGTTATTGCCATGTGCTTGTCCAAACCTGCCATAGTTAAGTACATTAGTGATGAGTATAAAGATTCCTCTCTCAGAGAGAGCATTAAGGCCCAGTCTCCGCTATATTCAAGAATACAGGGAATATGAGATGAATTAGAGAAGGGTCTGTAGTTCTAGAAATTAGTCTGCTCATTAGAGAACAAAATTAACTTTTCACATCTGCCTTTACCAAAATACACACTGCCTTATACTCCATGACTGTGATCATGAAAGAACCACAGAAAAAGCACTGTATGACAAATCAAATACTGGCATGCTCTGAGTAACCAAGAAGAGATTTGCATTTGGTTTCATGCATTGTATTTAAGGAAAAGATAGAGTTTGTAACCAAACAAATGGTATTTTAGAACAAGGGAATATGCTTATAGAGAACTTCAAAATAAATTATCTCCCTTTTCTGTTCATTAATAGTCCTGAACAGATCTGCATACATAGGTGTACCTAACTTTTTTCTGAAACAGAAATTAGGAACTCTTCCCCAGAGAATCTCAACACTGGTATTGGATATGCCATAACCGTGGATTAACGGTAGAATAAGGACAGAGTTTGACTCATGTGGTTTCCCCATCAAAGACTAATATCTGACGGTTTTGATGGGACTATAGTTTATGTGAAATTAGGTCTTAGGTATTTAACAGCTTATGCAGAAACTTGAAGCAGAAGGCTAGACACCTTACAGTTGAGATAAAGAAGAATGTTCCAAACCAAGGGAATATTAGGAAACACTAAAAAAGTACAAAAGGATATAGAAAAAATGCAAGCATCCTGGGTAGAGTGGAAGAGAGGGAAAACAACAAGGCTGTGGAATGCAAAGCCAAGTGAACAGGGACCTAATTTCTTAAATTCTTAACAATGAAAACAAAACACACACAAAAAAAAGACATTAGAATAGCAAAAATAGGAGTTCAAAGAGCAATATGACAACAATGGGCTAAGTTTTAACAGCAGTGATCCGAATGAAGCACTAGGGAGGGCTAGGGGAAGGATGAGATAATGTGGAATGAGAGTTGCCAAAGAGATCACAGCCAGCAAGAAAATTGAAGAAGCTTGGGAAAATTTTAGCTGCCTCAGCAAATAAAAAATGATTGAATCTTCAGCACTACTTTGGATAGAAAGAATTTGTAGATAGCCTAGACATGAAGGATGAATAGCAAAGACAAATGAGTTGGAAATGACACAAGGTATGGCCTCAGCTGTCAGGGAATATGGTGGTAAATATGCTAGAAAATGGGAAAAACAGGGAAACTTTCAAAGAAAAGCAAGAAGTGACAAGCTGAAATATTTGCTGGGCTGGAAGAAAATAGCTCGAGATTTAGAAAAAGAGTTTGTTAGCCACTGACATATTTTGTAGTGCAAGAGCTGCTAGGACCGATAGGAAAAAAGGCAAATTAAAGTGTAAAAGATCAACTAAAGTTGTAAGGTGAAGGGTACTGAGAAACTTGAAAAAAGTAAGAACACTCAAGGAGGATGCAGCCCCAGCAGTTGACAACCCTTCCAAGAAAGTCAGGGTAGGAGGATATGACCAACTTTGTCAGAAGCAGAAAAGAGAAACTTCTTATCTGTTCACTGACATCAAAGCAGTTTTCATAAACTCACTTGAAAGTGTTGTAATTCTGTTTCATTCAAGCACTAAAAAGGGAAACAATGAAAAGAGCTTGCTCTTGAGTGTGGGATGTTAATAACAAGGGAACGCACTGGGAAAAGCACTGGAAGAAGGTGGTTAATAGCTCATTGCTGTTATCCATCCATCAACCAGATGGTGCAGAAAAGCAAAGGGAAAAAGGAATTGGAAATGACATTTCTGTAACTCCACACTTCGGACATAGTAAAGTAGGCCTAAATCCTTATTTCTCACTTAATTGCAAAGAAATTTACTCCAATATATTGCCTTGAAGACATGATGCAGTTTAACTAATGTCATTATAAATACTATGTTTCTCTTGGTTTTAGTTCATTTTCATATTATTTGCATTCCTTATAAGCCTGCTTGTGACATAATGAATGTACCTTTATTTTTATGTACAGCACATATATAGAGGAAAAAATCCCACACACCAGGGAAACTCAGAGGTCTTCTAAATAAGGAAATGGAGAAGAGCCAATCCAGCTAATCAATAGCCTAAATATTTTTTAAATAAAAACAATGGGCAAGAGCCTCAGACTTAATTAAATGTGTTTTAACTCCGGTAGCACAATGGGCACTTAACAACACTTTAAACAAGCAGCTAAGAGTTTCTCAGAGCAGGGAGTCCTTGAACAGCATAAAGCTAGGGCAACCAGTTTATATTTCCTACTTTAAATCCTTGGATGTGGAAAATGAGGAGGGAAGAAAGAACCACGCCGGGACACTGGGGGACAAGGTTGGCTGCGGTGCTATTGCTACAGTAGCTTACCTGGCAAAGCCCCAGCCAGCTGAACCGAGATCACTGTAAGTCACAGCCCCGCTACATCACAACTAAGTAATGAGGTAGTGAATAGAAAAAATTGCTCTCCTTTCTACCATCTACATCTTTTCCCATCACTCCAAGATGATTCAGATTGATACCTTTCACACACTCACTGGATGCAAACATGTACCTAGTGCAAAGCTGGAACTTCAGCAGAAAAGCAGATGTCTTGCTCATCTTACAGTCTAAATATAGGAATGAAAGACAGTTTCCTTCATTATCTTTGTGGGAAAAAGTCACACTGTGAGATTTATATTGAAATGACATGATTTCATACAAAAATAATTATTAGATCGTCTTTTTCAAACATACTATGCTCGAATTTCTGGGTTTTTACTTGTATCTTCAGGAAATGCCACGACAGTTGTCTTAAGGTCAGTTGGACCAATGAGATTTAGTCACCTTTTTTCCAACAAAAGTGCTAATTCCCAGTGTTAGAAAATAAAAGAAACAAAGCAGTAAACACGAGCAAAAATATGTCCAGTAAGAACAATCTCTGCTATCCTATAAATATATTTGTCCCACAGACATTTATAACTGATTAGCATATTAAATTATAAAAGAACTGTAGAACTTTTCCTGTTATGATTGAAATTTACATGTAAAGCACAGATGGAAATTTATTTACAGCACTTTTTCCTCTGCTTATTGCAATGGACCCTCAACTTAAGAACAAAATGAATATTCAAGTAAATGTAAATCATTTAGAGTGATCTTTTAAAGATGTCTTTAATCTAGTCATTCACAGAACAATTGCAGAAAATAATTCTGGATTTCTAATACACTAAAATTTATTCACTTCTACAGACGCATTAAAATGAGAGGTCCAAACTCTGAGAATAAGACAAGCACTAAGTGACAAGTGCTGTTAGGTTCAACCATTTCTATCTGCCTCAGCTGAATGGTAATTAATATTTTATCAAAGACTAAAGAGCCATTGTAGTAATTTGTTGTTGATGCATGTTCTACTATTCAAGGTTTTAAATAGTGTCCTAGTTCTGTATTGAAAAAGAACAAAAGATAAGAATAGAATGTTTTCCTTATATCTGCAAACAGCCAAAGAGAGTACCTCTGGTGCCAAAAAAGGTTATTTGGCTTCTGATCTGCCTTGAGGACTGATACCAGGATTTTTAGAAGGAAGCTGTCATAGTACTTAATGGTGCCCTAATGTTGATGTGTTCAGCTCTCCCAAATAATTTCCAAGAGTCAGTGAGCTGCCACAGACATGGAACATGAAGCTGAGCAGGATCTCCGTCCACTGGGACACACGGCAAATCTGCACGGACCCAGGAAACCTGCACGGCCTGCGAGCTGTCAATGCTCGCTTGCATAAGCAAGGCCAGTCCCGACCTTAAGCAGAGCACGTGCTCCCAGCCCGCGATATGCACATCTTCAGTAGCACACAAGACACTTTTCAGCCGTACGTGAGTGTCGCCCAAAGTGTCAGCTGGCGGGCATATGTTGTCTGGCACAAACCAGCAGCTCCTTCCACCTCCAGAGCTGGTATCCCAAAGAATTGGGTCAGGAACACCTCACTTGCTATTACAATCACTGACTAGCTGCAGAAAGCACGTGAGCAATTGTCATTTGCTTTATGTATGTTTTCAGTGTTATTGACACTGTGTGGACTATTCATAAGCTTGAAAAGCATCATCTTACATGAATTCAAGCATGGGGACTAGTTTATAGTGGAGTATCGAAATACCGGTCTGCTGTTGAGCTGGGTTTCAGAATGCCGATCTATAACACAGAAAGAGCAGCAGCGGTGAGATCCTTTAACTAGCACAGAGTCAAATCAATAAATTTGAAAGAGCAGTGCAGTGCCATGCTGACCGGCCAGTTCAGGCCATCAGCCTATATACCCTGAGGAGGACCACATTTTCAAAAGAACACACCTCCTATTCTTGAAAATTTTCCATAGTTCTGGACTACCCTGAGGAGTGTATACATATTCTCTTCTGTACAGCCTAATCACACCTTTGCAAATGCATCTATAATTCTCAGTACCTCTGTTTGTCCATCTGTCAAACGTGGATAAAAATACTCTTAAATTACAGAGCTGCTGTGAGGCTTAATTTATTAATGCATGTACTCTGAGATTCAGAATTGGAAGGAATCACACACATGAATTACTATTATTATTATTGTTCCATTTAAAAAATATTTTGAAACAATAAAAGAACCAGCAAAAGATGGTATTTTGAAAACATCGGTTGTTAAATTCTTTTGAATATTACTGTGCTGAAGCTATTAAACAAATCCATTTTATCGTACAGCAACAGAACATGTAAAATCATTACAACTGATGCTTAGTTCAAAAGACCCAGAGTTTTCTGCAGTCATAAGTAAGTCTTTTTCTTAAGTGTATGAAAAACTTCAGATAGTGAAAGCAGGCAAGGTAACCATGATTTCTCTTGAGAATTCTTGATAATAATACCACTATCTATTATACAGTGCACGTGCATGACAGTTTGGGGTCTATCAGAATTTCCGGAACAACTCTTTTTGCATAAACTCTTATAAGTTGGCTGAACATTGCACCAGAAATTATAAACTATGGTTCTGCAAGCAGGTAAGTCAAAATAGTCAAATTTAAGAGCCTGAAGCTAATCACAAAAGCTATATTTAGGACTCTAAATCAGGGGCCTTATTTCACAGATACTTAGCATTGCTAGTTGCCCTACATGCCATAAGCAATCTCATCATGGCAGAAATGCCACCACCAAATGCCTTATACATTTGCATGCTGCTGTTCTCACCCTCCGGAGCCCCGAATCTTGTGCAGTCACAGGTGTGCAGAACAGCACTGCCTTCTACCAAATCAGTTTCCACAGCTGACTAGGACTTGCTATTTATATCTTAGCAGGATATTAGCTTCATAGGATTCTACATACAATTACTGTAAGAGACAGACTGTTATATGCATTATATTACAATTATATTCTGTATATGAACTTTTTTTCCAGAGGAAATATATCCAGAAATGAACATGCCACAAGATTAGGCTATAGAGGCATAAAACTGAATATTCATAGTAAATCCATTAACAGGAAAGTTTTAGTGTTAACACACAGTAATTCTCAGGAAAACTTTCAGAAGAGCTCCACTTCTACCAGACTTGCACTGCGCTCAGTTTATATCGTAAATCTTAACAGCACTATTAACAGACTTGATTGATTAGGAAAATTGAGTGGCAGAGTTTAAGTAGATTCAGGAAGCGTGCTATAGATCTGTATAAATTTTCATAATATTTTGTTTTCTCTTTTCTCAGCTGGTAATAGAAATTCTTTCAAGCAGGAGTAGCCCCAGCTGTTGTCCTTAAATATTTGGCAGTTTTGCTTACAGTAAGATTAAGTTACCTCAGAATCTGCAGTATTGGCTTTTACTTTGCACATTTCAAATAAGAAATGCTCTAAATAGTGCGAATAATACAGTTAGTTTACTGAAAATCCTTAGGGCATAGACATATGTTGTGAATGTAGCTGCAGCAGTTTTAGAAGTTACCACCCCCAGCTGTTTACTACCACCCCACAGCTGGAAATTACACCCCACATGCAGCTGGAGCACCCTAATTGTCCATATGGGCAGTCATAGTTAGTTCCTGTGAAAAGCAGACATCATTGCTCCAGTCACCTTCAAAGGAACAGAAGAAATCCTGGCAACAGGATGGAATAATGTGGAGATGGTAAAATCCCTAGTAATAGAGAAGAAAAGGTAAAAACTATCAATATTTTGTTGGAAACAAACAGGAGCCTGGCCCTCCCTCCTTTGCTCAGGAGCTGTATTTTAGCCAAGACTCTCACCCTTTGTCCTTCCCTGAGCTATGCTGTCCGTATGTCCATGTTTATATCCAAAAACTGTGATAACAGTCCCAAAGCCCTAAAAATCCTAGCCAAGGAGAAATCTGGCCTGCAGAACTGTACAAAGTGGGCAGTAGAAAGGAAGCATGGAAGGGCACTATACCCATAGCCTGCAGGGAGCAGCACTCCTTCAGAGCCTGGCTCCAGGTAGCTCTCACAGCTTTACCGTCCACTGTGGATTTCTTCCACTTGGAGTGGCATTTCCCCTCCAGCTCTGGCCACCTCATGGAAACTTGTCTACTGTTTTTCAAAGGCTTACTGCCTGGAAGAGTTCGCAGCCCTCAGCCAGGCACTCTGGCTGAGAAAAATATAAAGCAGAGGGAGAATTAGCCCTGTGGAGAGAGGGACTCACCAGAACTTTTACACTGGAAAGGGGGCTGCTTATACCAGCTCACAGGAAACTCCAAGGAGATGGGGAAGGAGGACAAGTTCTAAAAAAAATCTGGTGGAATAAAACCTTTTCTTCCATTTACCTCCAACTGCCAGAATCCTTCTTGGATCAAATGTCCTAAGACATTGCTCTTCCAAAAATTTAGAAATAGGTGCAATACAGGCACTGCCACCCAATGCCTGAAAGTTACAGCATTCATATAGGCTATAAAAGACATACATTGAAATAGAATCATAGAGTCATAGAATGGTTTGGGTTGGAAGGGACCTTTAAAGGTCATCTAGTCCAACCCTCCTGTAATGAGCAGGGGGCACTGACATGGATGAAAACAAGTATCCACATTTCCCTTTTTCTGAGACAAGAAGATGTCCTGTAAGTGAGATCCCTCAACCTCCCTTTCTGAAGCTGTTCCACTGCCTTTAAAATACAGAAATAAATATATGAGCCTGCAGAGTGAGAAGGATTCGAGAGTCTTATGGGTACTACCTTCTCCTGGGAAACCTGCATTTCAGTCAGTGCTCCCATGAATATTTACACAAAGAGAAAAAGCTCCTAGAGGAGAGATTAAAAGAGACTCCACTGAGAATGCCCTGTTTGGGATTAAGCACCAGAAAGGCACCTATGCACTGCTCATTTCTCTCAAGAGTCTACAGTACATTGGCTTCAGAGAAGAAGCCAGCCGAAGAAGTTCCCATGCTCTCTTCTTCCCCTTCTCATTCCCTCCCACATTCACACATCCTTAGGTATGGGGCAATGTTACTGTGCGGCCACACTGCTATAAAACAATTAAATTATTACCACAGAAGAAGAACAACAACAACAGCCACCCCAGGGGTGGTGTTTTGACCGGAGTCATTTCACTAACCTACCCCAATCAGCCATGAGAACATGAAGAAAGGCTCAGAGATTTGCAGTACGTAGACGGGAACAAGTAGGAGGAGAGTACTTTTTAGCACAGAGAAAGGTAGACAGGAGGGAGAAATAGAAAGAGAGAAGTGTTTATGGGTCTCCACTATAATGGGACTGAGCTGCCGCAGGGCAGCTCTGAGCCTAGGTATCCGAAGACTGTCAGAGGGAACGTAGACACTTGAGTGAGACTAATTTCATTTGTAGCTGCATAAGTGTTAGACACTCAGTGTGGCAGTAAGTTACAGTACTTCTAGGTTCCCTATACAGTCTATGGAGAGATGAAGAGCATTTCATTTCATCTGCCTTAGACATTTGATTGGGATGGAATGAATCACGCTCTAGAAGAGCATGGCTGTCTACATTGGCTATAAAAGGAGACAAAGTAAAAATATTTAAACCAGACATTTGATATTTGTATTACTGAAGTTAGATGGCTTCCACTCCTAGGAATTCTCGCAACTGCCACAGTAGATGGCAGCTGAGAAAATGTTTCATACATGCCAGGCTTCTCTTCAGAATGGTCCCTCTTCTTTCATGTGTCTTTTTCCTTTGTGTATGTAGCCACAATCTTGCTTGTTATCAACTTCTAATGAAGATGATGGTAAATATCAGTGTTTTGCAATACTGGTACACTAACAGAGATACTGACTGTACCTCCTTTCTGAGTGGTAACAGCTACTGTAAAACCCAACATTATTGTGCACATATAGTTACAGTTGGTTTTCCCCATGTAAATCACATTGCACGTAACTACCCATATTGGACTTCAACTATCATTTTACTGTTCAGTCACTTGACACAGGGGGATCCCTCTGCAACTCTCTGGCACTGCCTTTCATTTCTATTGCCTTACATATTGCATTCTTTCCAGTAAATTTTGTCAACTCACTTCCTTCTCCGTTTCTTCATTGTTTATGGACATGTGAAATAGCAAAGGTGTGGGTAAAGGCTCCTGTGGGTCTCCACTGATAACCTTTTACCACTGTAGAACAGCTCATTTAGCCCTACCCTCTTGTTTGTCTGTCTTTCACGTAGCAATCCACAAAAGGACTCTTCCCTCTTGCTATAGAGACAGCTTTGATTCCGTATAAGCTTTCAGCACAGGGCCTTTGTTAAATACATTTTGAAAATCCAAGCATAACATATATATTTGGATATAGCAAGTTGAATCACTGTCCTGGTTTCAGCTGGGATAGAGTTAATTTTCTTCCTAGTAGCTGGTATAGTGCTGAGTTTTGGATTTAGGATGAGAATAATGTTGATAACACACTGATGTTTTAGTTGTTGCTAAGCTGTGTTTACACCAGTCAAGGACTTGTCAGCTTCCCATGCTCTGCCAGGTGCACAAGAAGCTGGGAGGGGGCACAGCCAAGTTTCTATACTGAACATGATGTCATATGGTATGGAATAGCCATTTGGCTAGTTTGGATCAACTATCTTGGCTGTGTGTTATCAATATTATTCTCATACTAAATCCAAAACACAGCACTATATTAGCTACTAGGAAGAAAATTAACTCTATCCCACGCAAAACCAGGACATCAGTATATAAACTGGGGGAGTTGGCTGGGGGGCAGTGATCGCTGCTCGGGGACTGGCTGGGCATTGGTTGGCAGGTGGTGAGCATTTGCATCACTTGGTTTTTTCTTGGGTTTTGTTCCTCTCTCTCTCTCTTGTTGTTTTCCTTTTAATTACTACTACTACTACTATTATTATTATTATTATTATTATTATTATTATTATTATTATTATTATTATTATATTTCAACTATTAAACTGTTCTTATCTCCGCCCCTGAGTTTTCTTACTTGTGCTTTTCAGATTCTCTCTCCCGTCCCACCAGGGGGGAAGGTGAGAGAGCTGCTGTGTGGTGCTTGGTTGCTGACTGCAGCTAAACCACAACAATCACCCTTAGCTATAGTACTTCTGTGAAATTACTCCCATGTAATTATTACCAGCACATTCTCCACCCCTTATTCCATACCATTTACATCGTGCTCAGGTCCTACACTATTGAATACATCCTCATTAACCACCACCATCCTTCCCATCCTTTGATATAATACACAGATAACATTCCCTTAGTCTATGGACCACCCCTGTAAAATGTCTGTAAAATGTCCATAAATGTCCACAAAACGTCCACTGAGTTCATTTAGTCCGTGACTTTGGCTCCATCTCTTATGGTGGTCACTCAGGACAGGAGAGGTGGTGTGTTGCTTGGAGTTATTGGGCACCAAAGCCAGCTCAGGTCAGGTCACTGCTGCACTTGCACTGCTTCTTGTAAGGCTTGTCCTCCATTGGTTCAGGTGGTTCCTGCTACGGTAATTCCTATAATATGCAAGTCAAATCATGGGTTACAACAATTTAAAGGTATATCCATTACAATCTCCACCCCTGGTCCCTTTGGGCCAGGTTATAGGGTTTAACATTGCAATGAACTCCTCCCCTTGCCCCTGTTCCAGCTTGGACTCATCCACAGACACAGTCCCTTAGGGCTGTACCTGCTCCAAGTGGAGCCTTATCTATGAGCCACAGCCTCTCCAGGGGTATACCTGCTGCAGCATAGACTTATCCACAGCTGCAGTCACTCTGAGGTGCACCTGTTCCAGCGTGGCCTTCTCCATGGGCCACAATGCCTTCAGAGATATACCTGCTCCAGCGTGGCCTTACCCATAGCCACAGTCCCTTCAGGAGTGAACCTGTTCCAACATGGCCTTACCCATGGCTGCAGTCCCTCCAGGGGAGTACCTGCTCTGTCGTGGGCTTATCCATGGCCACACGCTTTGAGGTGCTGCAGCATGACTTCTTGCACAGCCACTGATGCTTCAAGGTGTACCTGCTGCAGCATGGACTTATCCACAGCCACAGATGCTTTGAGGTGTACCTTCGCCAGTGTGGACTTATCCTTGGGACACAATCCCTTCAGAGGTATACCTGCTGCAGCACAGACATAACCATGACCACAGACACTTTGAGATGTACCTGCTCTGGCATGGACTGATCCATGGCCACAGACGCTTTGGGGTGTCCTGCTCCTGTGTGGACTCTTTCAAAGGTCACAGTCCCTTCAACTCAAGTTCACACTGGAGTTCCAGCCTGTCCAGTACAGCAGCACAGAAGCAGCTGTGATGCCCTGGCCATCTGCCAGCCCAGGCACATGGCCACTGCTGTTATCAAATGTTCCCAGGCTCAGCAGAGTCAGATGATCAGCAGCACAGCAGCACGGCAAGCAGTGAAAGCAAAAAGCAGCCACTAACGAGCACTCGACTCTAATACACAGTAAGGCAAGCAAGCCCCATGGCAAGCACAGGAGCCTGCCCATTAATAGCTAAACAGCAATAACAGCTATAAATTCGATCTAGCACATTTCAATCAAATCTGTTGTTATCTTGAACCCTTTGAGCCCCATGTTGGGCGCCAAAAAGGACTGTCGTGGTTTAACCCCAGCCGGCCACTGAGCACCACAGTTGCCCACTGCCCCCCTGTGGGATGGGGGAGAGAATCGGAAGGGTAAAAATGAGAAAACTCATGGTTTGAGATAAAGACAGTTTAATAGGTAAAGCAAAACCCATGTGCGCAAGCAAAGCAAAGCAAGGAATTCATTCACTACTTCCCATGGGCAGGCAGGTGTTCAGCCATCTCCAGGAAAGCAGGGCTCCATCACGCATAACGGTTACTTGGGAAGACAAAACACCATCACTCTGAATGCCCCCCCCCCTTCCTTCTTCTTCTCCAGCTTTATATGCTGGGCATGACGCCATATGGTATGGAATAGCCCTGTGGTCAGCTGGGGTCAGCTGTCCCAGCTGGGTCCCCTCCCAACTTCTTGTGCACCCCCAGCCTCCTTGCTGGTGGGGTGGGGTGAGAAGCAGAAAAGGCTTTGACTCTGCGTAAGCACTGCTCAACCGTAATGAAAATGTCTCTGTGTTATCAACACTGTTTCCAGCACAAATCCAAAACATAGCCCCATACTAGCTGCTGTGAAGAAAATTAACTCTATCCCAGCCAAAACATTTATAAACTCCATATTATCAGGGTGCCTAGGAGTGTTGTGGAGAATGTATTTATGGTTAATTCATCTATAATACAGATATTTATTGATTCACTAATATAACTTGAAACTCAGTATTTGCTTTTTTAATAAAAATATCCCATAATATTTCTTATATTTTAATAAAATAGAGATTGTACAAGTAATCTTGTCTCTCCCAAAGTCAAAATAGGCCTCATAAAAATTGGCATTTAGATGTAGATTATGTTATGCTGGAGATAACAGATGAGGTTATCAGTTGTTTTACAGTTACAAAGGGAACGTATTGATAAAAACTAAACAACACAAATTAAACTGATTCTTGCCAATAACACCTGACCATGACAGGTCCTGGTCTGCCCACCTGTTTATATTAATCTTTTAGGCAGCATGAAATTAACAGCCTGCGTTCCACTCGTAAAATAATTTTATTGATAGACTGTGCTTTAAAAGGTTTAAATTTCTCTTTTGCTTCTATTTTTTAAACAGCTCCTCCAAATGATTTATATTTTAGCAAAAATTCTATCATCTTACAGTATGACCTTAGGCAAACCATACAGCAACATGTGCCTATTGTGCCATCTTCAGGATATGTTTGGAATAAAGTTATCTAGGATTTTGCAGTCTTTCTAAACTAAAGGAGGATACACATATTTTTTAATTTTTATTTATTTATTTACTTTGCATAACTCTAGTCAAGACTAAGAAGTTCAATTAGGGAAGTTTAGAAAAAGAAAAAAAACTGGTTTTACCACAATATAAAACAGCTTCTTTTTCTTCATCCTGAGAAAAATGGCCTCAGGCAGCTACTTTGTTAGTTGAACTTTCATTCTGTTCCCTAACATAGTGTTGAGATTTGACTGTTGTATTTCTCTGTTCCACTAGAATTTATCTGTTGGAAATCCACAGTACTGTTTTCTGATCTGAAGTAGATGAAGTACTGCATGGGACTTATGCTGCAACTTTTTCTTTCGTTTTTTGTTCTTCTCTGATTTTGCAGCACTGAGCATGGTGGAAAATTATGTCGCACCATACTCTTTTGGTGAACAGTTTCAATTTTATCATGACCCTCTGATTATTCAGTGGGTTATTGTTTGGGACGGAGCTGAAGCTTGCTATCTGCTGGTTTTGACTTGTGTTCACTCTTTAATGCCAGCATCACCACGTCTTGGCTGAAGCAAATGTGATTTCTGAAAAATGTATTTCTAGAGGCACCTTGGCTACAGCAGGGAGTTTTTCCTTCTCACGCAGGAGTAAGGAGTACGAACAGCCTGTACCTTAAGATTCAACACAGGTCTCGCTCGTGACCTGCAAGCCCTGACAACACAGGACTGCCTGTCGTTCTCATGCAAACTGGTGTGAATTAAGTTAACAGCCTCTGTGTGAATGGGAGCTACGAATACAGCAGGATCTAGTGAGCTGTAGCTGTAGATCAGGGTGACCCTAATCTCCACAGAAAGGAAATGCACAGAACCCCAGTTATTTTTACACTAACAAATTGATATTGTTAATGAACAACCACAAACCATCTGCATTTAAATGCACTGACGTTGTACTTGCCTGGCTCTCCCACATGCAACATGAATCAAACGTGTCCTTTCTTGCAAGAGGAAATCTATTCCTCATGAGGAGGCTGCAGTCTCCGTAACTTGCAGCCTCACACCTGCTTACAGAGAAAAAAACGTTAATTTCCTAATAAATTCTAAGCAAGAAGCTCAGAAGGAACCACCAGGTTGTTAGTGGAGCTATGCCATGACAACAAAACTACGGCATGACACAAATTTCATCTTATGCAGCTCAAGGAGATAAATAGAAAAGAAATCCAGTCTATGTTGGAAAGGTCTATTGAGTATTTCTCACCCAACAGATTAATGATCACACTGGAACTTCTATGTAAGATCTCTTGACACACAGCAAAGTACCAGCTCTTCTTCTGAGATGATCCTAAACCAGTTCTACAATCAAACTAAACCACACTACCCTTTTCTACCTATGAGGTAAACCATGTCTTCACACTTCCTGTGAAGAAAACTCATCACGCATTCTGAGAAGAAAAGCTTTATATTAGACATGAAACCAGTTCAACTGAAAATGCAGGTGCTCAGAAGCACGAATAGTCAGGCACCACAGACCAGTTTTGTTCATTTGATGCATTGTGGCCATACTGCCAAACCACAGCTTTGTTTCAAAACATGGAAGATAAAGTAGTCAAGCTACATTGACCTCCCTAGCTGTTTCAGTCATATGAACAAAAAAGAGTAGGGAAAGACAGACAGAAGAAATGGTATTGTTCATTCCCAAATAGAGGGCATCAGAGATCTTTCAGCCTTCCTTTCTATCCTTCCCCCTGCTACTAAATCTGCTTTCAGCAGATTATTATCTTCACAGTGCAGAGAAGAGCATTCTAGATCAGTTACACAAAAATAAGCCAGACTGTCCATCTTATGCTCCTACTCACTGTTTCCCTTCCTCTCAAATATTTCCATAATTTACAGTATCCATTGTGGATTTGCTTGAGAAGTGGTTTGTCTGCAAAGACCTGAGTGATTGTCTGCATGAACTCACATGTGACCCTATAGGCTGCTGATTACATTGCGTGGGATGCACTGGGAACAGCGTATCATCCCGCTGAGTCAAGTTTTATCATCCTTTTCATACCAAACAAGTGACAGTGCTTTAAAGTTCATGAGAAGGAAAAACTTATCATATCCCAAACATGCAGGTCTTCTAAATTGGATTTTATTAATATATCTAGTGTTATATTTCAAGCAGTCCAGAAATAGATACCTACCATAGAGGTAGGGTTTGAAAGTCTTAAGAGATTCTGGGAACCTAGTTTGATGAAATCAAGAATGTTTCACATCATCTTCCTCTCTCATCCAGAAAATGTAGGCGATTATCTCCCTAGTCTGCTTAACCTGGTTTCCTGAAGCTCATAATGAAAGGTAATGGACTTGATTCTCCAGTCACATCAACGTAAATCTGGAATAAGTCCACTACAAATACCTAAACTATAAAAGTATAAAACTAAAGTAAAAACAGTATCAGAACCCAATTGTTGTAAGTGAATCTTAAATCTCAGTTTTTCTGTAAAGAGAGAATACAGTAATACTTGAAAAGATATTATTGTAAACAAGTAAATAGGGGATTTTCAATAGGGACATTTATCTTCTACTTTTTATGTGTGAACAATACAAGTATTCCTATTATCACTCACAAATTCTACATATCTCAAAAGTAGACCGCCTTTTGTTGAAAGCAATCGACACTTCATTGTTCCTTACAGTCATCTTCCTTGCAGAAAATATAGTATCTGCTTTAACTGTTTAACTTAAACTAACTTCAATGAATCTCATTATTCACTAAAAGTATAAAATTACCTGATCATACACTGGCCATCATATTTATTACAAATCCCAGCTCTTAAAAAAAAGCTTTGTAGAAACAATTGTCTACCTTCTACGCATTCAAACAGTTTAGATTTCCAGCTGTAAGATTTGATTATCTGCATTCATAACGGACATCTTCATCTGCATGATGGATGCAATCAGGAACAGCTAAAACACCTCATCAACTCTTACCTTAAAACAAGGAGTCTTCACTTTATTACCTACATTCATAATGTTCATGAACTCCATAGATGAGAGCATAAAAATAGATGACTGTGTAACATATGCACAATGGTTCAGGCTGAGAGCAAAGATGGGAAGGCATTTCTCATGCCAGAAAAGTGCATGAGTGTGTGTAAGAGCATGTGTACATAAACTGAGATTCTATTAATCAAAATATCCACATATTAGTCACTGTCATCATTCACCAACCACTGTTTTTTGATTTATTATACTGATTTGTTTTTCTTAACTCTGAGAACATTGACAGCTTACACACATTGATGCTGGCAGAACTCCCACAGAACTTTGTTTCATATACATTACATCCAGGTCTGCTTGCCTCTCTGACAGACACTAAGAAACAGGAAAAATCTTACTCTATTAAACTAACTACTTTTTCTTAAATTAATATAATTTTGCAACCCCAACTTCCCTCTCTGCTGTCATACTGTCTCCTTGCATATAAACACACATACTGTTCATAAGTACGTTACTTTCTGAACAGTAAGAGAAAAGAAAATCTTGGAGGAATTTACACCCTAAAAAGCAAGAAAATAAAGTAGGATGCTGTATAGTAGATGACTGCTATAAGACTGCTCCTAGTCATCTCTTTCAAATTTAAAGGTTTGCCTATCAGAAAGCAGGCTAGGAAAACCTTCTTTTTAAATGGGTGACCCTGAAGATAGACACTTGAATACTAAATGGTGAATGTGAAAGAATGGTACTTTGGGATAAGAGACTAAATTCTTATTTCCTTTTTTGGAGATCAAAACTATCTTACTGAAATATATCATTAAGTTGCAGTCTCACATTTGGAATTGTTAGTGAATGTCAGGGAACACTAATCTAATTTTGATTTTTGGGTTTTTTTTTTATATCAGGCTTTTATAGTTTTCAAATTAATAGCATCAAATGAATAGTTATAGTTCTTTCAAAGAGAAATTTATTTTTATTTTTACCTAAATACAACAACAGTCTGGTACAGAACTATTATTTCTAGATCCTTTGAAAATTCAAGTCAATATTAATGGTAATCGTGATAGCATCAATAGTAGAAGTATATCTTACACATGAAATAATGATTAAACATTAAGAAAGGCTTTCCAAGCGTAAGTATAGGGCAGAACTGAAAAGTGCATATTAATACCACGCCTCAGATTATCTAAATATCTCTACAAGGCAGTGAGACCAAGGAGATAATTTACTTATTGCTCAGAGATGAAAAATTGGGGTTTTTTTCTATTTGGCAGTGTATCTGAGGTAAAAAATTGCTCATGGTTATATTTTCCAAATATGTGTTTGCCCAAGTTTGGAATCTTTTGATGCTATCCACTTCAGACATCTAAAGATAACATTATAGTCATATCCCCTCTTTTGAGAGTCAGGATGCAGAGTGTTTATTGAGAAGGTGGAATGTTGGAAAGGCAAAAATGTGGTGGTGTGGTTCTTTGCCAAGGAAATCATAAATTGGAACCAATATTCTGTCAGATGAGAGTAATCCCAGGAAAAATGAAAGAAAGTCCTTATCTGGGCTTTGCATTCAGGGCTGAAAATAAAAACCTTCATGAAACAAAAACAAATGAAAATGAAAACTCTGAGAGAAAGAGAAAAGCAGATTTTCAGATGCCTTTAACCCAGTAAAATAACAAAATCCTGTGCAAAGAGATTGTGAATTGATACTAGCCTGAGCTGTAGCGTTTCATCTGCCTTTTGTACTCACTTGGCAACTGCAAGGCAATAGAGCCTTCACACTCTGAGTTCTGTTCTCATCTGCGACACCAACTCTTCTATCAGTGAACTTACTTTGGAAATCAGTTTTCTCAGTTTTAAATAATAAGTTTTGCAGTAGCTCTTAGAAGAGTGTGATCAGACATAATTTCTTTTAAGAACTGTCTGAAAACCTTCCATTAAGCATGATTATACTTTTGCAATTATTTTAATTTTAAGGGTATGTAGCTACTTTTCCCTAGCTCATGTAATTTTTTTCCAGAACAGACTAGCAATTTTCTGTAAGTTAGCATTCTGAGTTCCTTGAATTCTTAAACACAAGGAGTCTAAGAGATGCTAACTTTGGAGACTAGCCCTCAAAACACATGGTACCCCAACTCATATTTACATTTACCTCAGTATATGACTGCTACTTAAGAATACTTAAATCAGAACAAATGAAAGCTCAGCTGAGCAACTGAATAACTTAAAATGTGCCATCTCTCCTCACTTACACAGCACAGAGAACCCAAGTTAACCAGGTTAGATTTATGTCATTACATTCTCAATTGTAAGGTCCCTGGTACAGGAACTAATTTCTGAAAACTGATGATTTGAATGAATCCAGTTCTCACACAGCATGTTACATATTCCATGTTCTGCCAATTATTCATTTGCTTCAGTGTGTCTTTTCAGCAATGTAAAAAAAAAAAAAATCTGAAAAGCTCTCTTAAAAAAATCTCACCACATTGAGCAAACGATTTCTTTGAAAGGATTTCTCTGAACATCCTGCCAAAATAATTGCAGCTCATTTCAGTCCAGCATTACAAAAATAGAATTTCACAAGGACACGTCTCCCTATTGAATATAACATTTATGTTTATAGGTCTACTCTGACCTAGCTGATTGCTTACTCTCATGTATTGTCCTCTGTGCTGCACTTCTCACAGGTGAGGTCAAGGTTACGGTCAGATCCTGATCAGCTTTCCTGTATATGAGGGATTAATGAGTTCTTACCATAACTGTTTTGCACAAAGAAAGTCTCTCCAGTTTTATTGGAGGCTCAGTTCTTGCTCTGTTCTCATGCTTCCATAGATGATACATGTCTGAAAGAGTCAGAGACAGATGGATGTTGGTGTGGTCAGGATTTTTTGCCATTCTCCCCCGTAAGAATAAGGAGTTCTCACACTATGCAATGAGGCAGTGCAAAGAGGGAAGGGCAGCCATCTAATTTGCAGTGATGTTATTATTCCACAACCATACATCCACGTTGCACTTTGGTCGCTGCTAGATTTGCAGCTTTTCATGGTCCGAGGCATCCATCACGCACGTGTAAAGAGCTCACTGCTGTAGGATGCCACATCCACATTGCAAATGGAGTGTGCCAGGTGGCACCTCAGCGTGCCACTTCAACCTTGGTCCCGGCGCTCAGGAAGCCCCTTCCAGGGTACCAGAGTAGCCCTCTGGGGTACTCATTTCAGCAAATTCATCTGAGGTGTTTACCTCTCCTTACGTTTTTCACCTATCACCGTTTCCAGCTTTAAACATGGAATTCATAACTCTCAGGTGAAACCAATCTATCAGTTGCCATAGCTGCATAGTTGGCAGTGTAATTAGTTAGGCAATTTGTGTATAAAAGACCTTTTCCAGTGTTTTCTAGCCTCCTGACTAATAGGAAAGGGGAACCTGGTAAATGGCAACAGAGGAAGCTGAAACTTCTGTTTGCAGAAGGCTCAAAAAATAGGAGCTATTCATAAAAGCCAGAATCCACACCTATATCTTGCCCATCATTAAACACACACTTAAGCTCTAGCTTTATGGCTGACCTAGACATAAGTGTGCATTCATTTTGGAATGCTCAGTGTCACAGACATACAAATGGAAGGACATTGTCTGCACCTGCATGTCTGGACAGTCAGCAATGCAGAACAATTTGGTTTCCTTCATTTCCCCCTGCATATTAAGGGTCTTGTTGGTTCTGCGTTTATCCAGAGACAACATAAAATACTAAAAGAACTGCATCACCCATCCTTATACTTGAAGAAAGACATTTTGTTAAACCCTTAGTGACCAAGTTATAAACTCTTCTATCTAGTCCAGGTAAAGGTTCTTTCCTTCAGAAGTTCACAATTTTCTAACATTAGATTACTGAGGTGTAAGGTTTATATGTAGGTTTCCCAGCTGAGCCAAAATAACATTTTATCAATTGTAGAGACTCATTTCAATCCTCTTGATATTTAATGTATGTATAAACCTTTTTTTCATTATGTTCTATAATTTAATGAGGAATGGTATGTTTGCACTACACTTAAGCATATATTAAATGCCTTATAAATGCAGTCAAAAACGTTTTAGAAATGGCAGGGCAGCCAAATGACTGCAATAATCTCATCTGCTGATTGATGTGGATCCCAAGCTGCTTTTTTTGCAAGAGAATGAAGTACCATTACATCTGGGAATATATTTTCTCTAGCAATGTTTGGTTATATCTAATGAAAGACAGTGAATTGGGATATTTTTCTTAACTTCAAAAATGTCACTTTTCCTAACAAAAACACCATAAGAACTCCCAATTAATTTTTCCAAATATAGTCAGTGTATTACAAGGTAGTTCTATCTGTGTATAAGCAACGATGATAGTAACCAGTGGGGAAGGTCATTAGGAAGCCTTCCTGGGAATACTTACCAGCTAGATATCCAACATTTTGGGGTTTGGAGCCAGGATAACAAGGCTGATAGGATAGTAGATCATGGACTATAGATTATTTACTCAGCATGGGATTGCTAGCTTCAGCAAATAGAAGGAAAGGGAAAAGAGTTTGAGTTCCAGTTAAAATATAGTTTGAAAAGTAGGCCAAAAAGATGAATCTAACAAAAAAGCAGAACATGCTGCTGAGTGTATGGCAAAAGCTTTTAAGAGAGTATAGTTACGAGATCTAAAGTCTTTTGAAAAGTAAAAGGTACCAAACATTGTTCCATATATTTATTTCACCACTTGAACAACTCAGAGGCATTTAATGTGCATTCTTCCACAAAGGCAACAATCTTCACAAACTTCACATTCAGGAGTCAAGACATTTTCTCACTGCAAGTTGGAAATGCAAGGTTTTGAACACAATAGTAGCAAACAATTAAGAACTCAGGATTCTAAACTAGGAAATATGGAGATAAAGGAGAAAGAAAACATTGGTTTTCATGAGACCAGGAAAGAAAAGCCTTTGTTTCTAGGTGTCGTTGTCTTTACAAGCATAAAGGATGCCCAGCCAATTCATTGCTAATGTGCATATGATAATTTTGGTAGTACTTTGTGACATGCTCTTCTTGAATACCTAATACAATGCTAAATGGGTTTAATGGAATTCAGAAAATAACTTAAGAACGTCAGAAATCTGAGACAGATTCTAAATTATTAAGATACTAAATGATCAACTTCTTGTTCCAATTTTACAATCTCAAAGATATTTTCAACCTTTTCTTTATAATGTGGCTAATTAAACCCAGCTGATAGTGATCTTTTTTTAAATAGTACATCTGTCATTTCACAAAATGCTTTGGATTTTTTTCTTGATTCTGAGCTGATGTTTATAAAAGTCTTTCAGACAGGAAGAAATTGACTGACTGTGGAGGAAACACAGAAACTGTCTATACATAGAGGGAAATGGACCATATTTTTGTAAAGCTTCTGTGGTCTACTGATGAAAAGTGCTGTATAAAAGGTAGGTATTATAATTATTACAGAGAGCTGTCAAATGCACAAAGTAAACCAATCAAAAAAGTAGAGATTTTTTTCATTAACTTTTTTCAATTATAGTAATCTTAGTTGTTACTTATAATTACACTCAGTAACAATTTTTCAGACAGCACTGTTATTTTCAAGTTGATTGTGTCCCTTTAAATAAATCCCATCATGTGTCTAAATCAACCACATGGCAGAGAGCTGAAGCAGGTATTTAAAACCCCATGCAAACTGCGGATTCTGTGTTTGTGAACTTTTCAGTCATGATCTCGGTTCGGGATTTTCTTGATAGAGATATAAAAGATACTCACTAACTCATTGCAGTATTTTTTATTATATGTACATGTTATATTTCCCTAGATTCTTCTGAGTTTGCATTTCTAAAGGTAAAAAAATGTTCCTCTGATACAAGAGAATGCTCACTTTATTCACTAAATGGATCCCGGAAAAAAGAACATATATATATATACAAATATTAAGCAGAGGGAATGAGGCAAAGATCAAAATCAAAGTGGGGCTTGGATTCCTGAGACTTCTTATAGAAATAAATATGCCTGCCCAAACTAAATAAATGGAGATTTTATGCCAGAATATCTTTCAGAATAATTTAAATACCAGACAGTATGTGTCACAATGTGAGAAAAAAGGTCAGACAATATGGTAGAGGGTGGCTGAAACAAAAAGGGAAAGCAAACTAAAATGGTAATACAAAAGAGATCAAAGTTATCACACTGCAGTTAGAAATAAGATAGGCAGACCCAAGCTACACATTTTAAAGCACAGAACTGTCTACGAACTCCACTGGGGGTGCAAAGTCATGCTATCTTTACGGTCTTATATCATATAACATTGCTTTCATCTGTCATCAGAAAGTAAATTAGAAATATTTTCCCATTCCACCATACTTTCCCATCTTTTTGCATAAAACTGTGACATCCCTTGGAATGGGAGCACACGTCCTCCTAGTTTAAATCCTTTCTCCTGCTTGGCTACTGCTCCCATACTGAAATACTCTTCCCTGTTTGGCCTCTGATTTCCTAACACAGCATTCAAGCTGGAAATTATGTGGATAGCTGGGTAACTCCACCTCTTAGGAGCCACACTGATTGTATCTTCTCATTACATTTGATTACAGTTCTTGATAAACTAATCTAACAAAAAGGATGACAGAAGATGCTATGGAAACTTCCCTATGCAGTTACAGCCTTATCCGCAAGCTCAGAAGCACCTGTTTAAAAGCAGTGATATTCTTATTTTACTTCTTCACTTCTGAATATTACTGCCTGTTGCCTAATAATCTCCCCTGTACACCAGGAAACAAAGAGGCAGGAACAATCTGATCAAGCCACAGACTGGAATTTGGATCTTGCCTGTTTGGAAATTGTCAAGACCCTCTCTAGAACAAGTGTGTTCCTCCATGGACACTTGTATTCAGATAAGAGTGACCCCAAAATTCATGTAAGGCTAAAGAATTGCACTATTTGTAGCTATTGTCTGTTGATAATAAGGTAGACAAGCCTTTTCTAGTGAGGAAGACAGTTCTAAGCCTTGTGAGGAAGAAATATAGGAGATGCTCCTCACATACTTCTTGTTACAGTTTTTATTTGGGGCTGCATTCTGCATCCCATCTCACTCTTTTCCCAACCTCCTCTATTTTTAAGAGGTTGTAAAATGGTCTTCTGGATTTTGATCCACATCACCACACCATTTAAATTCTCTGAACCATATTCTGCTAATGCTCTCTTTTAATCTGTTTCAAGAAATGACCACATTCTGCCAGAAGACAGTATAATGTATTTCTCCAAATCCATTCCTTTTTCATTCTCATTAGTAGATTCCCAGATCCACAGAGACCTTCAGAAATCAAGAGCTCAAGAGAGGTAGGAGTGCAAGTGTGCGAAGTGTCATCATCCTGCTTTCCTGTGGCCAGTGACAGCTGTTTGCATAAAGAGTTCCTTTCCAAACCTTTGTATGATGGCCAATGATCTGGCTGTCCCTTATGCATTGCTTTTTAATTTTTCTTCTCACTTACATGCTAAAGTGTAGGGGTTGGGGAAGTCAGCCAAAGACTGGTAGTAGTATTAAACTTTGATTCAAGTTATATTGGGGGAAATGGCTTATATGTCAAATGTTCCTAAAAAATTTTATTCACAGGTTAGAGAACACGAGAAGCTACTTCTGGACCAAACAATGGAGTCCTATGATGCTGCAATTTCCTCTTAGCAAATGAAATACAACATTCTTAATCAACGGATCAGATTTTTAGCTCTTAGAGTTCAATTAAATGTACCCATAATATCTGTGACACTAGAGCTCATGCCACTGGAAAAAAAAAAAAAACAACCAACAACTAAGGGAGATGGAGACCTATAACTGCGATGAACTTCTGTAAAAGGTAATAACAAGGCTAGGAGAAAACGTGTTATTAAACTGACAACACAGGGCAGCCCAGGGGATAGGTAAAGAGACTAGATCCTATTCCCATCCATGCCAATGGCATTATACGGTTAGGTCTTCATGGCAGAATTAGTGCAGGTAACCAGGTCACAGCAGCCACAGCTGAATGCTCAGCTCAGCTTAGCACACACTCTGCTGCAGCAGGAAGGGTGCCCAGCCATCTGTCTGCCCAGCCCAGCCCAGCCACGTTCAGAACAAGAAGTGAAATCATTGCACGAGCATGGCACTGAAGCCAGGTAGACACCTGCTACCCAGGCTAGGATCCTGAGAAGGTGCTGCCAGCCGTTGAGAAGATACACCAGCAGCTCTGGAGCTAGTCTGGGAAGCATACTACAGACAGGACTTTCATTAGAGCAACAGTTGCTATAATACCATCGAGATAACCTTTTCCTATCGGCACAACACTTCTCCATATGCCTCACTAAATGTTCTAGGCTGTCTGCCACGGCTCTTTGCTTTGTAATGAGGTGACTATTCTAGAAACCTCCGCAGTGAATTGCAGAGGAAGTTGCACCACTTTCAGGAGATATTAATTACTATGGAAAAGCAGTGGGAAATCTGTCATCAGGAGGATGATTTATGCACCCTCATTCCGAGCAGGCACATTGAAATCTAGTGAAAATGAGCTCAAAGCTCTAGAGCAGACCTCCACCTACCGTAAGCATCCCTAAAAGTGGAAGTGACTCTGGGAGAAAGGCTAAGGCAAGCAAGCACTCAAGTTAACTCTGCAGTGCAGACAGACCCCCACCTAACGATTCCTAAATTATTAGGAAATTAATTATGTCATTTACCTATCTTGCCAATCTCCACTTACTTCGATAACAGTTAATCCAACACCAAAGTGCTGACCCTTTCTTTCGAAGAAATAATTGTGCTTAACTTCCCTTTGTTGCCTTTTGATGTGAAGGTTTAGTTACCATTCATTTAATTGTTCCCCATTAAGAAATGTCAGGGATCTCTTACACAAATTATTGAGTAACAGGTAGGCTGAAGCATGAATTTACTGTGTACCAACTACTCTTCTTTAATGCTATGGATGTGGATGCTCTTAATCCACTGAAACAGTGCTTTGCTGCAAGGTACGAGAAAGCAGCTCCTGACTAATCTCCCTGTATAGACCAAATGCTTCTAATTACACCATACTATTTCAGTGCAGAGAGAAGCTGTGTGTTTGTCCTTGTGTGAATGCTGAAGTCCCACCTGGCAAAATATAAAAACTATAAGCGAAACAGTGTGCAAAACATTGCTTTTACAATTCGATTTAATCAAATGGATGCAGCAGAAGGGGTGTTCAGAGCATGGCATGAATATTAGGGACAACATTTGACTGGAACGGAAAAGCCATCATCAGGCATTTGGAAAAGGAATAAGGCAACAAGAGGCAAGCACAAGGGAGTATTAAAATTTCCGTTCAAACTTCTGGATAATGTTGACAAAGATCTGCCACTTCTGAACAGAAATTCTTCTGCTGGAAAAAAAAAAAGATATATTTCAATATAAGTTAAAGAAGCAATGATGGGAGCTTCTTTTTAATATTGAATACCACTTGGATGCAATTATGAGCAGTCCACACTTACATAGTAAAAGCAAGCACAGATCCATTTGCAAAAAATGAAAGACAAAATGTGAAAATTGCTGAGGATAAGGCAGAGTGCCTGGAAGCTGGGTGTCCAGACAGCATGACTCACAACACAAACTTTAGCTCTGACACATCTCAAGCCAGGAAATCACTCTAATTTGTGACATTGATTGCAATCAGTGAAGTGGCTACTGTACATAATAGCTGCTCTTCTGTGCAGTACATTTTGTGCTGTACTTGGCTGATGCAAGCCAATTTATAGACTGCTAGGTACTAATCCCCAAAAGGGAGGGAGTCTTACTGCCTTTCTCCTCTGAAGCAAGCTTTTACTTTTCTTCCTTTGTTTCGACCCCATTTGTAAGAGCTATCTGAACACTCCACTGTTCTCTTGGACCCCAGCATACCCCAACATTACTTAGCTGGCAGCCATAAAATGCAATACGGGGCTGATCCAAAGAGCAGTAAATCAGTGGAAGAAAGCCTACTGAAGCAAGGTTTGGGGGAATCAGGCAAAGAAGGTGGGTAGCACAATCTGTAAAGAGGGCCTATTTTAGGTTTCTGAGTCTCAAAAATATCCTTCACTGTTAACAGGAATAGCAAAAGAAGGGACATGATTTTTGCTTTACTTTCTCTACTCGTTTGCCTGTTATATTCAGTGTTTGACAGGCATATAGCTATATATAAAACATAATAAATGAATGTATCTAATATACCAAAATCGGGCTCTTAACATTAATAGTAACAAAGTAGAAATTATAATGGAATGACAATCAGCCTTTCTAAAAGGGAGAAAATGAAAAATGGCAAGATGCATTCAGAAAGGCATACACAGGCCTTGCAGATTCTTTTTTAAAATACAGCCTTGTATCTCTCAGATTGGAAAAGATGTTTCCTAAATGCGTAAGTTTTAAGGCCAGAATGGACTATTATCACTATCTAGTCACCTCAGCCTCCTGCATTGCACTAGCCATAGAATTTCACCAAGTAATTCCATCATTATCAGTAAGTTTGCAAATGACACCAAATTGGGCGGCAGTGTCGATCTGCTCGAGGGGAGGAAGGTTCTGCAGAGGGACCTGGACAGGCTGGATCGATGGGCTGGGGCCAATTGTATGAGGTTCAACAAGGCCAAGTGCAAGGTCCTGCACTTGGGCCACAACAACCCCATGCAACGCTACAGGCTTGGGGAAGAGTGGCTGGAAAGCTGCCTGGCAGAAAAGGACCTGGGGGTGTTGGTTGACAGCCGCCTGAATATGAGCCAGCAGTGTGCCCAGGTGGCCAAGAAAGCCAATGGCATCCTGGCTAGTATCAGAAATAGTGTGGCCAGCAGGACTAGGGAAGTGATCGTGCCCCTGTACTCGGCACTGGTGAGGCCGCACCTCGAATACTGTGTTCAGTTTTGGGCCCCTCACTACAAGAGAGACATTGAGGTGCTGGAGCGTGTCCAGAGAAGGGCAACGAAGCTGGTGAAGGGTCTGGAGAACAAGTCTGATGATGAGCGGCTGAGGGAGCTGGAGTTGTTTAGTCTGGAGAAGTGGAGGCTGAGGGGAGACCTTATTGCTCTCTACAACTACCTGAAAGGAGGTTGTACAGAGGTGCGTGTCGGTCTATTCTCCCAAGTAACAAGCGATATGACAAGAGGAAATGACCTCAAGTTGCATCAGGAGAGGTTTAGATTGGATATTAGGAAACATTTATTTACTGAAAGGGCGATCAAGTATTGGAACAGGCTGCCCAGAGAGGTGGTGGAGTCACCATCCCTGGAGGAGTTCAAAAAATGCGTAGACGTGGCACTTCGGGACATGGTTTAGTAGGCATGGAGGTGTTGGGTTGACGGTTGGACTAGATGATCTTAGAGGTCTTTTCCAACCTTAATGATTCTATGATCCTATGATTCTATCATGACAGAACTCATTGATCTAAGGCATATGCTACATTTAACAACAACAACAACAAAGTTATTCCTGGTGCATTGTTCTTGGAATAACTTCTTTCAGTTCCACTATTCATAATATCAACAGGTAGACTCTTTTCCAACATATGCCTCAGAGAATCTACAAAGAATTTACCTACCAGCAGCCGAGTTGCTTCTGGTGACTTACTTTTCAAGTTCATTTTATGTAGCCCATGACAGCCTGGCACACCAACCTCAATCTATTCTGGCTGACACCAAGGCTCTGCAGAGTTGTACTGTCTATAACACAAACACTTTTTACGTCAGAAGAGAGAAGGACCTCCTGAGATAATGAAATGAAGTTACCAAACCTGAGCAGAATGGATGAATGACTGCTTTGGGCAGTAATTGATTGTCCAGCTTGCTAAGGACCAGATCTGGCATTCCCAAGACATTCCTGATTCATTCCAATTTCTTCACGATTCAGCTAGAACCAAAGCATGGTCGCTTTTGTGTCTCTTTTCATCCTAGTCCTCACCACCTCAGACTCAGCTGCTGAGTGCCTAGTGGTCTGCCCCATCACAGCTGCTATTGCCATGGCTTGGCTAGGTGAAATCAGCCTCTCTGCTGCAGGTTATGTTCTGCACCATGGCATTTTGCCGGCTGCAACACCTAGCAGGGTGTCTTCAAAGGCTCGTTCAGAGTTTAAACCCTAGATATCAGGATCTGAAAGTATGCATCTCAGAAGGCTAAGTTAAGAGTCCCCATACGTTAAGCTTCCAGATCGCTGCAGCTCTCTGCAGCTGCTGGCAGGGGTTGGAAAGTCACAAGATAGGAATCTCTCCCAAGTCCTAGGCTGTACTCTAGTTTCAGTGATTCGAGGAGGAAAGGGGATGGGGAGACAGCCAGCCCTTGCTGTGGCACACCCCCTTTCCCTCCGCTTGTACCCCACTGGTGCTTTTTCACGTTGTCCCTTTGCTCCCCTCTTCTCAGTAACTATGACCGGCAGCTAAAATACTATTGCTTTAACACATATTAGAGAACCTGTCAAATGTAGCTCCTTCATGGCGACTTTCCTTCCCGTGGCTGTCTCTTTCCTGAAGTGCACTTCGGTCTCTCGGATGGAGGCGAGCAGCCCGTCCAGCGCAGGAAGAGCCGGAGCACTGGGCTGTGCTGCCTGCTGGCGGCAGGACGAAAGGCGGCCTGGCAGAGCTTTGCCTCAGCTAACACTTGCGACTTTACCGGGGAAGTACTTCTTGTGAGCTCTATCTTGCCTACAGAACCTGCGTTTTTTTTGTGACAAGGTGCTAAAATTGAAACTAGTGGCAGAGTGCTTAAAGTATCCCCAAGGACTTTAGCATTGTAAAGCCTGAAGGGGAAAAAAAAAAAAAAAAAGACTTCCAGACTTCAAACAGAAAGAATGAAAAGAAGACAAAAAAAGTCTATGAGGTGAAATTATATATACTATAAAGAAACAAGACTCTTTGTCTTCCATTTGCCACAGCTGAAACAAAGTACAATTCATTACAAGATAGGAAAAAGAAATGTATTTACAAAGTCTTCAAGAATGGGGTTACTCCAGCTGTTCAGTTCAATGTGAGGTTTATTTTGAAATATTCTTTTAGCAGCATTAGGAAGGACAAGAGTTGCCATCTGAATACATGTATCATAATTACCAAAAAGAAAGCACATCTCTTTTAAGGTGAAGGGTAACAGGCACTTCATAAGGTATGCTTCCTTCAGTGTGAACACATTGATGCCCTGTGTCTGCAAAGTGACTGATTCAGTAAGTACAAATGTAATACTAATTTTTTTAAATGCAGAAATATCTTTGTCCTTTTTTTAAATCTCTAATCTCCCCTTTCACCCTTTCCTAAGTAAAAAGCAATCTACTAGTCAAAAAAACCCACTTATTTTAGATGTTGTTATCCTCCCGTAATTGTCTACTACAGAAAATTTATCCAGATTCTTTTGACATATGCAAGAAAATCTTGACTTGTAAATACAATCAACAGTATACAGTACCCTATTAAAGCACGCTAACTTATTAAAGCTTATCAGATACTAATTGTGCTCTTCTGGTGTTAATCTCAGTATACCCCTCAGGGAAAAAACATGTTATCGACCAGGAATAACAATAATCTCAAACCAGTGGATTGGTTATGGAGCATTAACGTATTTGGGGTTTTGTGACAGTAACTTTGAAAGAAACTGGCAATAGAGGCATTTAACCAGCATTTTGGTATGTTCAGAATTATGAGACTAACGCCTAACTTTTCATGTACTCAGGCTCATTAGTTCAACAAGATAGTTCAAGAAGCACGGCAGTCTGTTCATGCAAGGGGGAACTGCCAGAGCGTTAGTTTTTACGATGTACCACAGTATATTATTCTCCCCACAGAAGACTTCTTACATGCTATTTTTTTTTTAGAAAACAATACTATCTAAAAATACCTATACATATACACAAAAATTTAAAATTTACTCGTAAGTCATTTAACCTTTATTGTGAATGGGATTGTTTAAGAGAAACTGCTGTCATCAATTGTCTACTCAACTAACAGGTGTTTATTCTAACCATGTTACTATTCCTCACTAAAAAAAGAGTTGGGATTTACAGCGTATTTTGTGTACCTAACATGGCAATTGGGCAGGATTTTTAAGAAATACCTCATGATTCTAGGCACTTCAATTTTTCAGATATTCAGGGGAGGCAGATGATGGCATTTTTTTATTTTAAAAAAAGGCATTTCTTAAAGTATTGCTAGACAGGCACTTCAGACCCCAGTGTTCTTAATCACTTGGGGAAAACCTTGGCTAGTCAGTCATATGCTGTAAGTGGAGCAAGTGCCCTGCTGTTTGTGTGTTTCATGCCTGTTGAGGTGAGCAGGGATTTTTAAAGTGTGTACATGAGTTACAGGCAAGCAAACAAGGTACAATAGGGAAAGGTAATGCAGGGCAGGCATTAAAATCCAGTTAAATTAAATCAGTATATTTCAGCGTTAATGGGCATCGGTTCTGTTTCCTCTCCTGTAAAGTGGGTAGTGGGGTGTCAGACTCTTAAGTGTAACTCATAGGCTTTGTGCTGTTTTTTCAGAGAAATAAGCAACCAGCTGATTTCATGGTGTCTGTGCCTCTGCAGAGTTGTCAGGGAAACACTCATATTTCCGAGGGGAGGAGAGCCAGTTCCTTCCAAACATGTTCTGCACTTACCAGACCTATGAACTAAGCATCTTAATTGTTGGGGGTTTTTTTCCTAATCTTTTGCTGAGCTCCTGTCTATTTGCTCTTGAGTATAAGGCACCAGGAGCCTGATGAGCAGGATTACGCAGGTCAGGGAACTCTGCAGTTTGAGGAGATCCACAGGTTCCCGGCAGAGAGCAGTGCTCTGTGCCCTTCAGAGCACCAGGATGCTGACAGAGGAACACCATCTTGTCAAGTCTCTTGTCCATGAGGAACTGTTGTGTCTACCAGTGACATACCGGTTGGGAAAACCGGTTCAAATAGTGTTCAAAAAATCACGGACTTTGAACCACAGCAAGGAGCTCAACTCTCAGCTCCCTTAGCACCAAATTCTTTTCCTGTCCTATGCCATACAGTGACAAATAAAAAATATTTGTGCTGGAAGCCAACCCTGCAGACCAAGGAAAAAAGTAGATTTGTTATCAGCAGACCCCTGACAATACATGGTCTAAGAAGACTCAGCGGTGTTATCATCCATCTTTGCTTACCTGGGATAATCCCCCCTTACTGAATTCCATATGCCTATCATGCTATATAAAGTAATGCTAAAATGAATCAAAACAGTAAGGAAGACAACAGAGCCCTGTACACATGAATATTGTACTAGTTAAGAAAAAAAAGGGAGGGGAGGAGTCCAAAGAGAAAAGGGAAAAGGGTAGATTTGCTCTAACTAGCCTATTTCTTTTACACTGAATTCAGGGAAAGTAATTCCTTTACATACTGATAAAATATTCCTACAAACTCTATGAAAGCTGACAGCAGAAACTTTGGAAACATCTCTTACTTATACAAATAAAACAAACCCCTAGATTGGAATAAGAAGTCCAGAGGAGGGATATTTTAAGATCTTTGTACAAGAAAGTCTCAGAAGTTAGAACTATGGATGTGTGTATGAAAAGAGAATATTTAGGTAGTGGGTTAGTTCAAAATTTGACAAAAGACAGAATTACTGTGAGGTTAATGAGCAGTTTAGATGAAAGGAAACAAAGCAGAGAGCAATTGTACATAATGACAGAGAACCAAACCCTGGTTACTTTACTCAAGTTCAAGATGAACAAAACTCTGTATGAACAAAACCAGAAGAATTTGACCTAAGATAGTAGTCCTACTCTCCTCCCACTGGTGGAAGCAAGTTGAGATCTGACACAAGTGATTCAAGTGAGTTATGTCACAAAGCGTGTAAGAGAGAAAAGGGTATATCTGTGTGCAAAACCATGGCCTGAAATTCAGTTTTACAAAAGGAAGCTAAATACTAATAGACAAGTAACAAGATATGACAATATAAAATACATGTAAAAGAGTTGTTAAAAGGTAAAACCCCTACAGGCAATGCAGATTTCAAGTAGCTACCCAAACCATAAAGTGGAGAACATTAAGCAGAAGGAAAAATCAGGGAAAACAAACTGGCATAAAATACTGAAAGAGTAATACAATGCACACAAAATGTGAAAGAGGAAATTGGCAAGGGAGTAATGCATGGTTATATTTAGAAAAGCAGAGACATGCTTAGGGATGTACAGCAAAGATGAAGGAGTAGCTAGACGACAGTAATCAAACAATTTATGTTTGTAAGTAGGATGGTGGACACACATAGGTGGACATAAAGAGGCTACAACTAATCAGAATAAATCTTGGAGGGACATGGAAAATACAGAGCGAAGTGGATGGGATAGAGCAATAGAGTGGAAAGGTACAGTGGGGAAATGAAGAAAGCAAAATAATTAATATATGCCCAACTGCTCTGTGGCTTTTCCCACAATGAGTGAACTTTTAGAGAAAACTAGACTGATGAGCAAGCAAGCACAAAAAGTAACTGAGAATTAAAAAAAGATTAAAGAAGGATTATAGAATTCAGTTAAGTTTGCAAACAAGCCTCAAGGAAAAAATCAGAAAACAAGAATGAAAGTTAAATTGCACAAGAGGTTAAAACACACAATAAAAGATTTTTAGAAACTGAAGAAGGAACCACTAAAGGTAATTGTAGAAGTGTTTATCCAATCCAGCTTCTCTTTGTCATTAACAGATGTTGAAATCAATGAGATCAATGGGTTCAGTTGAAGCATGTGAGTCATTCTTATTCTCTAATAATAGATGAAAGCTCTTTTAAGCTGTGGGCTAGATGACTGGTGTAATGCCTGAAAGCAACAGCACATGAAGAAATAAAATGTTTTCTTTACAATGTGTTTATTTTGTGTATTTGTCGGCACTTGAGAATTATCCACATCACTGGTTTTCTGAAAGTTTGCCCCCTTTCTTCATCTCTACAAAACAAAAGTGCATGCCAATAAAAGCAGTAGCAAAGCTGGAAGTGAAAAGGTAGCAGGAAAGGTATATAATACAGAAAAGTGTAAATAATTTATGTTAAGAAAAGCTAGGCATGCTGCAGACACAGGTTACCCTCAAAGCTAAACTCTGCAGAAGAACTGAATGACATGGCGTGACTTCGTGTGGTGTAGGAATGTCAAATCCCAGTAAGTCAACAGTCGCAACCCTGAAATATTAGCTCTCCTGAACAGTCAAAAGTAAGATAGTAAATACCACCAAAATGCTGCTAAAATCAGAAAATGACTGAACTATCTCAGAAGGAACTACACTTGTACTCCATTTCTAACAGACTGTTTGTGCCTATTTATGTTAATTTTGATAAGATTTGCACACACCACTGAGTCTTTTAAGAAAGAAGAAAGACTCCTATCCTGCTTGAAGGATTTTGAGCCTTCTTCCTTCTCTCAGCCACCTAATAATGACTCATTTTTTTCTTAATGATGGCAGGAAATGTTCAGCTCTTGAGTTTTCAAGAATAAAAACCATCTCAGCTTTTTGATCCTGTGGCTGTTTACTCTAAAAGCTATCAATTTAATAGGTTCTGAGTTTTGTTCATATATACGGATAGGACATAGTAGGATATTTCAAACAGTGATTTAGAAGTGAAACCTTCATGTAGAAAGGTTGAGAGGTATAAAGCTTGAGAAAAGACAACATCCATAAAATTTTGACCAGATCTAGGGTGCAGAGGGGGAAACCTTATAAAGTCATAGCATACTGCTTAATAGAATTTAAAATATGCTATAACCCACAAAGCAGGGAATCAAATATAAAATGGAGAAAACAGATCCAGCGCTAGGCAAGTAATAGAGAATAAGATCATATTTGGAATAATGGGCATTGTTCTGGTCACCTTATTGTAGAAGCGTTGAAACCTCATTGGCTGACATCTGATACGAGGTGGTTTTGGATGTCGTCCTGTTTCTTCCATTATTAATTTTGTGCTCGAGGGCAAATGCCAGCAGTGCTCATTTTAGTTTTTACCTCCTGCTGCAACTTCAACTGTCAGAGAGACAGCAGGAGTCAAAAATTAAAGGAGCCACCTTATAGAAATGCTGTGCCACTATGTCATTTTTAAACTGACAGCTTTTTACAGTCCAATTTCTCAGGGAAAGAAAAAAAAGACTTTCATTTTCACCTCCCACTGCTGCTTTGACAGAGAAAGACATTCACCCAGGTTTGAATGCTGGTGGGAGGCAAAAATGTAAAACTGCGGCAGAGTGTTTGTAAGTGGGCTTTTACTACCCCGTAGAAGGATAAGCTGATTTGGGACAAGTTGAACTCTAACCTTTGCTTACCAGGTGGCAAAAGAGAAAAATGTGTCCACCTGCCCTTAATGCAATAGAAGGAGACTACTCTGAAGGATGTACGTGAACAGAGAAGAGCCAGATACGCCTAAGGATTTCAGTTCATCTGAAAACATCGAAATGGCTGTTTTAATAGTCTTTAGCCTTCAAGAAATTGGCAATTGAGAAGATTCTTCAGTGAGAACAACCATTGAGGAAGGTAGAAATGACTAAGAGGAATTTAGGAAAAAGAGAGCATGCTCCTTATATTAGTAGTATATAGTAAGGAAAATCCCCCTCAACCAAAGGACTCAGAAAAAGAAGCTATGAAAAAACTGGATGCTGAAGAACCACACATAGTAATTTTTCTACAGTTATTAACATAATAGGTACCAAAGCAAAATATTTATGATGGTGAAAGCAAAGTAATAAGAAACAGTGATATTAAAGTACATCTATGAGAGATCCCTCTAGCATCCTAATCTGTCTAGCTTCCATGACATGTATAGTATTTAGAAAACTGAGAATCTAATATAATAATATAATGTAGTAATAGAATATAAAAGTAGAAATAGCCCCTGCTCGCTGCTTGATTCAGTTTTTCATTTACAAAGTACCTGTTACATACTCTTCTGAGCTCAGAGTTAAAAGTGATTGCAAGTGACAATGTTATTCAGGCTAAAGAAATTAATCTCCTATCATTTAAAACCTTTTATTGTTAATCTTGTATTCCTTGTTTTGGGTCTCTGCTTCTGACAATGTCTATGACCTTGTCAGGCTTAGAAGGATGCACTTGACTAGAACATGCACAACATTTGGCTCTCAAGGACAAGAACGCTGACTATCTCCAAATGCATTGTTTAGTGAGACTATCTAGAATAGCAACAAAGCTGTGGTATCTGGAAAACATGCATACTTTCCAAGAAAAATAGCATATACATATATGGGCTATACACTTACATATACATATATTCATACATATATGTATGTATTTAAAAATATAAAATAGCGTGCATTAAACACACAAGCTGTACCTGGGGTTTTCTAAGGAAAGTTTGGAAGTCTAAGCCTTGCAATGAAAACACATCATGGATTGTAATGTTCTCTCAAGTTATAATTAAATCCATGGGCGCAGCTCCAAATGTTTTTTCAAGTACATGGGGCAGCAAAACAGCATTCTCCATTCTGCATCTTTTACACATTTTATTTTCTATTTTTTCAGTTAGAATGATTTTGAAATCCTATTTCATTCATCTAAGCTCACTGACAAAATCTTTTTTCATTATATATTTCTTACCTTGTGATAATTTTACATGAAGAAAGTTATTTTCAAGTCCCCCCTGCCACTTTCCAAGATATCGGCTGCTACCAAGAAACCACAGTCCTCTTTTCCCTATCCGTTTCATTTTCACACAACACATCCTGATCCACAATTTTCCTTTAAAACAAGTGGGCTTGCACACACGGATACTCTCCCGTACAGTTGATTCTGTGGTGAAAGGTATTGAAACAATTCTCAGTAAAATTGCCTTCAGTGTTTCTAGGCTTTACTGCTATAAAAGAAAGCTTGAACACATGAACTGGGCAAAAAGCAATACAAATGATGTCTGCATAAGTGCCCTTGTAATATGAAACATTATCAGTTGTATTTATGAAGGGTCTGTTGATGGAAACATCAAGATGACAATGACTGATACACAAAAAGAATGGGAAAGGTAGGACAATGTTAACTATATAAAATAAGCAGTATTGTAGTGGCTGAACTGGAGCTTCTGAACTGATTGCATAATCACTTCCCAATTCAATAATTTTTTTATTATTATTTATTCTGAGTTGCAAAGTAACTTTCTGTCAGAGAAGTTTACAGCAATTTTAGAGCAGAATTTGAATCCAGCTTCACTGGATGAAGCCAGTAAGAGGTAAACCAAGGAGCACAGAGAATTTATATGCCATCATATTTGAAATACCCATACAGTCTGCTGAGAGCATCATTTTATGTAGGTGGAGCTTATTTTGTAGTTGTGACTAAAGAGGGTATAATTGTCTCCTTTCCCCCTTTCCCGGCTAGCCTGCGCTCCAGAGAAACAGAGAGGCAGGTAGCTGGCGCGGGGGCAGAAGCTGCGTGGGAACAGGCTTTGAGGAAATGAGGAGGGAAAAAGTACTCAGGATAAACGGAGCAATTGTCTCAGAGATGTGAATCTCAGAAATGGAGTAAAAGAGCCCAGGTATGTTCAGAGGTAATTACATGGAATAATAGAGCGCGGTTTCTCCTAAGTAATCACCTTAGGGAAGAGAAAGTTTTTACCATTGACAGCAAAAGCGAGGCAGGCTGCAGAGAAATTACATAAAGAAGGGCTTTGGGTTTGGGGTTTTCTTTTGCTCTGGTGCTTAATCCAAAGTTTTCTCCGTTTCTGTCTGAATTCAGGGTAACTCGCTATGACTCACTGCCTTCCCCACTTACAGTACAATCGGGTTGGTTTTCCACCGCCTTTCAGTGGTACATTTGTTCCCGAGTCAGTTTTGAACATCAGCTTCAGAAAGCGGCATATCTGTGAAAGTACCTGTGTACCTAATGATTTGGAGGAGGGCCCAGTGGAATTTCACCTGTTTTCCAAGAAAACCCCATCAAGCACTAAAAGAATCAGGCGATTCTGAAAAATTTCTGCTACATACCCTTTTGTTTTAGAGTTTTAAAAACTCTGTTTCTTAATCAGGCTCATAAAGCCAGAGGCCAAGTCAAACTGAGTATATGGTGGCTGTATACTGTGAGTAAGGGGGGGGGGGGGGGGTTGGGGGGCAGGGGGAGAAAGGAAAAAAAAAAAGAACAAACCTGAAACAATATTGGTTTTGACTTTGCATAGACACCTCCTGATAAGAATTTTAATACAACATATATGAAGTCCAAATTCCTCTCTTATTTGCACTTGATAGCTAGAGGAAATGTTTTGACTGACAGGAAGTCAGTTCATGTTCTGATATACAGCTTTTCATTACTACAGTGTTATATAGGTTCAGCATGAATCCCCGAGAGCAAATCCCTAGTATATCCTAGCACATTGTTCTTTTCACTCCTGATGGCTGAAATCCTAATTGAAATCTTATGTTTATTTATTTATTTTCTAAATCTTTCTTTCTCTCACTCAAACCTCAAGTGATTTCATTACAACTTCTATCTTTTCATGACCACTTGACCAGCTCTGGGTCTCACCTTGTCCACGTTAATGTAAATATTCTGAAGAGTTTTATGGGGCCAACTATACAAGCAGCAAAGACTCACTTCGGTGTGTTTTCAGGATTGGACTTTTGGTTGGTAAATTATTCAGGTTCAAATATTAAAGATAATGGTTTTTAACTGGCAGATTGGTTAAATGATACAACTGCAAGGAGCTACGTTTATCTCTAGCATAAATCCCATGATGAAATGGCTGAGCAATGACAGTCATCAAGATATGGCTGGGATATTGTCAGAGGTGAATCAACAGCTACGGAGTTCACTTGACGAAGGCACTGCAGTGAGCCAGCAAGAGAAAGGTTCGGTTCTGCAGTAAGAAAGCGGATGCCAGGGTGGGCAGCAAAGCATAATAATAAGAGCTCTTTCTATCAACCCCCTCCCCCCAAAAACCAACCAAACCACCACCAACAAAACAGTAATTACACACCCTATTTTTACCAAATGGGGAAATCAGCTTTTTCCAGCCAATCCACCAAGGCATCCCTGGAGTGCTAGCCATGTAGAAATGTGTTAGGAAGAACCACACCTGAAAAGAAACCTGCATTGCCATTTGTACAAGTGCAAGGAAGCTCCAGATGTAAATGATCCCTTTTGCATCATCAGAGGGAGAATGTTTGGGAATTTTTGCTATGGATTACGGAGTCACACAGAAAATCCTCTGTTTCCTCAAGGCTAAACAGAAGAGGGTCTGAACCCAAGTTAAACCTCATGACTCATTGTTAAGCAAAAGCAAAAATATGTCCTTTAATTATATCGTTATACTTCTGACTTGCCCAGAAGGTTTTACAAAATAATAATTTAAAAAAGCAGTATTTTAAAGGTTTGTGGTAGGGTTTTTTTCTGATGAAAAGAGAGAGAGAAAATAAGATCTCATGAGAAAGTCTCTTCTCATACTGCAGTCTTCTATAACCAAAGGGTTCAAAAGTTTGGATAAAGACTGACATTTTTACTCTTTCGTAATCAGAAATTTTAAAAAAGCTATCTTATTTTCATTTCATGACCACCCTGCTGCTATTATACTTAATACCTATCATTATACTGATATTCTGAGGCACAGACCTACTAGTTATTAAACAAATCTAAGTATCTCACAGGAACAGATTATACCATTGTATGAGTTACTGAGTTATTGGGATCTGTTTGAAACAGCAGTACTGGAGAATGTTGAAACAATAATAATGAAGGCCTTAAATTAATACAGAACCTTTTTATTCCATACGATCACAGCTACAAGTTTCTTCAATCATATGTACACATGCATATAAACAGATACAGACACAAATATAAAAGTATTTGGATACAGAAGCTTGTAAACAAGAGCACAAAATTCTTAACACAGAAAGAGACAACCACATCACTATGGTGAGGATGAGGAACTGCATCACAGTTAAATCATAATATTTTTAACTTGTCAAAATAAGAAAAAAAAATCTTTAAAAGTATGTCTCGATTCACCGACCTCTGTTTTGGAAATCTTGCCCAACAGATAGAGAAGGGAGCACAGACACAGAGTAGTGTATTTCACTTCTCTGGTAATACAGTTAATTTGAGATTCTGCCAGGATAACGCACAATGAAGCAGCAAAACTGGGCTGCAATTCTGGAGCATTTAAAGGAAAATTTCTACTACAGTTTACAGAAAAATCACACTATTGTCACTTTGATGAGGAGCTTGTTCACCTTTTTACAAAAGCCTGGAATGTCCCAAAAATGCTGAACATCTTCTAAAATAAGCTTGATCTTAAAATAGGTATCTTTAGTACATCGGAAAGAACCTTGGGAGCACCTATCTGTGTTTAAAAGAATTTTAATTACACGGAGCAGCCATCATTTATATACTCTGATTTGAGCAATTAACTTGCTATTAATTAGTATTTTAAAACCTCAATAATACCATGAAATGTAATATTTTTTTGTACCAAACAGGGTATTTAAGTTGTGCACTTACTTTCAGTCAGATCTGTAAAGATAAGAGACGAAGTAAATTGAGGCAAAGTTCAGTTGCTATCTCTCACTGCCTAAAAACCACAGAAAAAGAAAGGTAACATTGTCAGTGTTTTCTGACTTTAACTCAGTTGGAAGGCATCAGTGGTAAGTTTCAACTGCTGAGATGCATTTGATGAAAATCTTAAAAGCAATTGAGTAGTCTAAACTGTTGACTTTTATGAATTTGTATTGCGAATTACTCTTTGAAGGCTCTTTACCTGGGATGCTTTGAACTGCCATTGTTGTGCTAAGCTTCCTGTATTTGGAGATAACAAAAATTAACTTTTCAAAGATGCAGTGGTCTGGAAACTGGGAAGTTATTTAAAAGGTTTAGTTCCAAGAGTACAGCAACACCCCGAATCCTTAATTATTGGAGATAATCTTTAATGCTTATCATCCAAATAAGAACAGGTCTATTCATTATTTTTTTAAACAGATAACCTGAGCTCTTTCATTTGTAGATTAGTTGGACATTTGTTTTCACAGAATTTTATGGATGATTTGATATTGCCTTTGAAAGGTGGTGGGACACCGCTGTATTTACTTCATTTTCTTTTTATCCCTGTAGATGTTTTCACACAGTCATTAGGAGCACAAAAGCAGCTTCACAGCAAGTTTATCCCTTTCATTTTGTATCTTCTTAATGGTAAGATACATTTCTTTTTTATTTCTGAGCATAAAGGGCCTGATCCTGCATGGTAATGAGTGCTTTCAGCTCCCTTCGAAGCTAACAGGCAGCAAGTTTGTTCAGCGTACTGCAGAAGATACCCAGCAGGATGCAAATCTGGGCTCAGAGTGATTTAAAAAGACAGTATGTGTTTCTAGTCCCATTCAAACCGTATTTCTGCACAAGAAATTTATTTTGACATGACTGAAAGACAAATCAAGCATTCATCTTCTTTCCTGCGGCATATGAAATCATAGATTTAATAAACTCAGAAGACACATTGTTTACTGCAGCAAGATGGCCACTGCAGTGCTAGCCCATTCGATCTACCTAGTAAGAAACCACATTAATTACAGCAAGGAGACGGGGGATAAACCTTCTTACTACCACAAGCTTGCCTGAACTTGAAGAAATGCAATTGTTTTTAACATCTGAAATACAGACGTTTGAGATTTCTCCTTTGCTTCAGCATCCAGTACTAAGTTGGGAAAGAATATCTACCTTTTCTGGATGTTTGTTGTTATGATTAGGGCTTTTCATACAGTATTTCATGGGAATCTTTAATTGCCAGTTTTGCATAATAGAGGGCACGTAGTTTGCAAACAGCTATCTACAAACTCAGACAGCTAGCAGAGAAGACAAAGTATATCATTCAAATCCAGGATGCAACTTTTTGCCATGAAACATCAATATGATACAAAGATAGGGTCGTCTCAGAAAAAAACAAATTTTCGCAAGATACTTGTTTTAAAAAGATAAACTACCAAAAATGGACTCTAACTTTTCTGAGAAAAACTGACAGTTTGAAGCTGCACAAAGGATTCTAGGGGAAAAAAAGATTATTGAGAATTATGTTCTTTACAGACACTCTGAAGTCTGCAAATGTGAAGGAAATGTTTTGGTTAGTCGGAGCCTACCTGCATTACTGAGAAGCCTTACTACTCTCAGCAGCCATAACACAAATCTGTTCTCAGGTCACTAACAGAGTCAGCAGAGCAGAGCTTAAAATTGCTAAGTCAAACATCAGAAGAACAGCTCCAGTTAACATCCAATTTGAGTAGGACAACATTTGTAATCTCTAATACTTTTCTAACTCACCTAATCTACAGAGGCAATGCAGTATAACCTACGCCAAGAAGGACGGAAGTCCACAAAGCAGAGGGAAATGAGTGGAAATCCTTTCCTCTCTAATTGACGGGACCTAATGCCAGATGACCTTGCCCTTTAAACAACTCTTCAAACACACATGCATAGTCTGGGAGGTGAGGAACGGACAGAATGTAGCATTACGACTGATTTCCAGAGTTGTTGATGAGGGGAAATAAGATCATCTGGGTTTCCCCTTCCATTCCCCATCCCCTGTCTCCCCTTTAGCCTGTAAACCTACTGCCTCATACTTTGCCTCTCAGAAGGGATACGTGCTTGGACTGGCTGACAAAAAATATAGGAAATGCAGCCCAATACCTGGCTATTCTCACTACTGTCTCACATTGTAATTATGTCTTAACCAAAAGGGAAAGAAGTATGAAAGATGTTTAGCACACACAGACTTAGGAATTTAGCTAGGTTTTATCATACCTTTAAAATAAAAAGTAAAAGGCCAGGTCATGATTCTGACGAGCTGGCTCAGCCCTGTGGTGGCTGGATGTCCGCACACCTTAACTCCTGGCCTCCCGGAGTCTCCCTGACCAGGGGTATTTCTGTATTCACCATAGCATTACACGAAGCAAAGCAGACTAGCAGGAGAAAAAGCTGGAACGGACTAAACTAAAGATAGTCTAAAACCCATTCAAAATCCACACACCAGCCAGACAGAAATATATTCAGGCAACGCCACAAGAGTAAAAGAAATAAGAAGAGGTTTTTTCTTCTCCTCCACACAGCTGCAAAATACTGACTGGCAGGGATCAATATCAATTCAGTGGATGAAACGTTGGATTCACCAAACCCAGGAAGATGAAAATGACAATGATAAGAGTGAAAATATGCTTCAAAAAACTACTGGAGCACTATTGTTCTTTTCCGTTGAAGACAATTACCCTTTGTTCATCAAATGTCAATCTAACTCGCTACAGCTTTCATGATAAGGACTCATGAGTAGGTGCAAATGAAAGAAGAGTATCTGTTATTTAAATTGAAATCCTCTTGCAATTCCTTGGTATGTAAATTACAGATTATGTTATACACTGATAGAGATGGTATAAATAGATCTGGCAGAATCTAAGGGGACCTTTTGAATTATTCTAAGTAACATGCACCACGTCTGAATTTGGCCTTTTATACAGACACAGAGGCAAACACAGAAAGGAAAATTTAACTGCTGGAGAAACTTTGAATGTGTCTATAGGCAGTGCAGAAATGAACAGGCACAGCAAGGAAGATGATACGTCCTCCCTTACATTCAGGGTCAAACAAGAATATCAGTAAAGAAAGACATTACACTTTATGTGGAAAAGAAAGTTTCACCAAACTGCTTAAGATCCAATAGGACCGTTACCAGTAAAATGTCTCCAAATGACAGCAAGACCTAACACCTTGTGAAATCCAACCCTGCTTAGTACCACTGGAGATGTAAAGCACAAGAATCCATGAAGGTGACATGACACAGGAAACCTTTAAGTCTATAATGGTGATAAGGATTTTTTTATCAAAAAAACTTCCACAGAAGTATAAGCTTGTTAGTCTTTGGGGACATAACGTATGGCCTCGCCTTTTAAGACATCCTTGTTTCTTAACTGAGAAACCAAGCGCTTTAGACTTGAAAGCTGCAAACTTCAGCAAGTCTGCTAATAACAGTATATTGAACTTGTGCGAAAGTTTAATACTCTGGCCTTTCTTCACGTACTGTAGATGATACATGTTATGCTGGAGGATAACATTTTTTATATTGTCATAATCATCAAAACTGCAGCTGACAAGAAGAAACAAGAGGATGTGCTAAATAAAAAGGGTATGTCTCATCTTGGCTTTGAAAGGAATATTACATATGCATGTAATAGAATACCTATATTGAAAGTTAAATGCTAGAAAATAACAGAGAAGTAATATACAGTATCCTGGCCGTGAGCAAGGATGACAGAATGATAAAGCACTTAGGGACCAATCCATAAGGTTATTTAGGTGTCAAGCTGCCTATATTCATTCATTTCAATTGGAAGTAAGATACTGAATAGGATTTAAGTAACTAGAAGCCAGTGTGGATATAGGACTTATTTTCTCTTTTTTTTTTTTCTTTTGACCATGCCTTTTTTAATGGAGCTTAAATGTGCAGATGATGCTTTCCACTAATCATGCTTAGTGGTAGAAACATTATGTTTCAAAATGTAGGCTCAATACTAAAGATGCAAATATATACATAGCATGAGCAGCATATAACGGTCAAAAAAGGGAAGGATAGGAACAGAAAAAAGACAGAACTATAGCAGCCAATAAACCTGTGTAATAATTTTCAAGCAAAACTATTTTTATAAGCTGTTTTAGATAAAAAGGTCTTGTTTGCACAGCGAATTCTGTAGGCATTCGTGTGAAGTACACAATCAATATAAACAAATTGCTTTGTATCTTATTCCAAAATATAGAAGGAAGAAAGAGCACAACTGTATAACTAAAGATGTCTTTCCTATCCTATCTGTGAGATACAATAAGTGTAGGTAAGGGAGGCGTATCCTTTTGACAGAGAGCAACATCTGTATTAGAAACACTTCTGTTATCTTGTTAAATTTCTTTGTATAAAAATCCTCTCGTGACTCTTAAAAAATCAGAAATGCCAACGCTATTGCTGGCATTTGAAAAGCCCTCTTGTAAAGTACAGGGATGCTGCAACTCTGAAACAGTTAAAAAAAAAGGAAGCCTTAGAATGTTCTATTAAATATATCCTGACACAAAAGAGATGCTGGTGACAGAAAGAAAAGTTAAGCAACCCACCACAGTCTTGACCTCAAGTCAATGACAAGACTGACACTCCAAATCTGTTCTGGCAAAGTGCATTCCATAGCTGCATGAAAAAGCTATGGGACACAGTGATTTGTAATTCTCGCTCTGAACAAATGAAAGCCCAACATTTTTACACTTGAGTAAAATTGGGCCTGGACAATAGGGAACCAAAAACTCATTTGGATACATGTGGTGTTTTAAAACACATCACCAGGATCTTCAAATCGATCCAGTACCTGATGGCAGGCAGCACTGAGATCTCAGCACAGAGACATATGATGACTGGCTATTGTGCATGTTTAAAATCTCAGTGGTTGCATTATTGTACAAGTTCTTGTTTTGTGAAAGGAGGGCCGAGTGAGACCTGCAAGCAGGGAATTACAGTAATCCAGACAAGATGTCACAGAAGCATGAATTAACGTTTCAGTATCTCTATGCGACAACGCTCTCAAACTTGTTATATTTCTAGGTTGATAATAAGAGTTTTGTTCCCCCTGAATGCACATGATCCCCAAAGAAAAGCCCTCAATTAAAGTTTACCTCTACATTTTGCACAGATGAAGACCAAGCAGTATTTATGTGCGGTACAGTGAAGGAACAAATCTTCAGACACAGTGTTAACAGCATTATTAAGCACAGTGGTCTCATCTTTTTCATGTTTAAAGCAATTTTGGGGCAGTCAGAACTACACTTCATAAGAAATGGGGATCAGATGCTCCTATTGAGTCTGTAGCAAAATAATGTAAGTCTTCTTTCCAATAGCTGTGCAAGCTTTTTACTTCTACTCTTCTCATCTTCCCCTGGATCTTATTATCCCCTTTTGTCTACGATGCTTAATCAGAGACACAGCAGTTTAAACTGCTATATGACCTGAGATATGACTTCTTTATCACCTCTGCACTTTTATAACATAAGTAAGTGACGGATAAATTGTATAAGAAAGCCCAGACTGTGACCTGAGCTAATAATTTTTGTGGGCTAAGTCCTGGCATTGTAAGTCTTGCACAATGCTTGTTCAGGCAAAACCCACACAGGAGTAAGAGCTTTATCAGAGTTAAGCCTGAATAAAAGCAGAGTAGGGACCTCAAGATTTGGCCCTTTTTGACCTTCTACTTAGAATTTCTTGCAAGCATATTGGGCCACGTTTTCAAAAGCATTCAGAAGAAAGACCTTTCTGTGTTATTTTATAAAACACTACAGTTCTGTACCTACATTATTGGGGTATTTTCCAACAATTTTCTGAATAAATCTAATATGCTACATAATAGCACTTCAAGTTTGCCAATAAAATAATCAAAAACTTTAGCTTCACAAATTACCTTGGTTAGAAGAGTCGGCGCTAATACTGAAATAACTCTAATGCATCTTGTCTTTTTATAAGGGCTATGCTTTGCAAATAAACTTGGTGGTGCTTACAGTATCAAAAAAAACATATATTCAGAGCTACAGTCATCAGTCAACAGGCTTCACCAACAAAGCTAAAAATGAACACACACTTTTAATTTCTCTTCATTAGAATATCCCAGGAAAAAGGGCTGAGGATGCTCTCTCCCAGTGTCCAGGCATGAAACCCATCAAAGCGAGTCATTGGGAGCAGCCCTCTGGATCACCTTTCACACTAAGGGGGGTCACTGTGTAGGGGTGTGGCACACACCATGGGATGCAGGGAAGAACATTTTGGAAAGCAGCTTTGCAGGAAAAGACTTGGTTCCAGTGGGCAGCAAGCTGAACATCAGCCAACAATGTGTCCTTGCAGCAAAGGCAGCTAACGATACATGCTGGGATCCAGCATTAGGAGGAGTGTTGCCAGTAGGTCAAGGGAGGCCATCCTTCCCCTCTACTCAGCACTGGGCAGGTCACACCCGGAGTAGTGTGTCCCCTTCTGGGGTCCTCAGTACAAGAGAGACATGGACATACTGGAGAGAGTCCAGTGGAGGGCCACAAAGATGAGTAAGGGACTGGAGCATCTCTCCTATGAGGAAAGGTTGAGAGAGCTGGGACTGTTCAGCCTGGAGAAGTGAAGGCTCAGGGGGGATCTCATCAATGTATATCAGTACCTCAAGGGAGGCTGTAAAGAAGACAGAGCCAGGCCCTTTTCAGTGGTGCTCAGTGACAGCACAAGAGGCAATGGACACAAACTGAACCACACGAGGTTCCCTCTGAACAGCAGGAAACACTTTTTGACTCTGAGGGTGATCGAACACTGGCGCAGGTTGTGCACAGAGAGGTTGTGGAGTCTCCAGCCCTGGAGATACTCAAAAGCCATCGGGACATTGTCCGGGGCTACCGGCTCTAGGTGGCCCTGCTCAGGCAAGGGGGTTGGACCAGATGACCTCCAGAGGACCCTCCCAGCCTCAACCATTCTGTGATTCTGTGAACTGGAGTGGGGCTGCAGCCTTGGGATTTTCTATGTCCAGGTCCTCACAACTGGAGAGACTAGGATCCAGGAGCAGCTACTGGGCAGACTGAGCAGCTGAGCCTAGTTACTGGAGGGATCCACACTGCCCATATATATATATGTATATATTCCGGTGTATCCCGGTGCTCTGTGTGCTTGTGCCTACTGGGAAGACATTTTCAGACTCACTGCTTGTTGGACCTGGGGGCACTGCCGTAGCCTCACCTCCCTCAGGCTGTCAGATCCAGCATGATATGCTTTCCTCTAACAGAACCAGTTATGATAAATTCAGAACTGTTAATTTTGTAGCTTCCCTTTATCTTAAGTATCTTTGACACAAGTCAGCTTTTTTTTCCATTCTACTTCATCTCTTCTGCAAAGTCATAAAGCTGGCAAAATGTAACAACAGCTCTGCTCAGCTCAATAAATATGGATCCAAATGTATAAAAAACAAGTGGTAGTTATTGTTTGTTATTACCAGTTACACGCTTCATCAAGAACTTCTGTTATCAATGTTCAAAAGCCCTGAGAATCCTGGCAGCAGCCTCTGACCAGTTTCATTCCCCAGTATGCATAATGTAAATACCATTGCTGCTACATTCTAGCAGTGCTAGTCGTTCTTAGGGGCATACATTATGTTCGTACAGATTGTACAGGGCACTAATTCTATCATTACCAGGAAGCAGCTGTTTTCTTATCAGCAACTTGGAAAGTCAGCTTCATTGAAATCAACAATGCACAGGATAATTTTGCCTGCTAGTATTTTTGAATGCTTTTCCTCCACTTAAAAGCTCTTTTGTCTGCCTCCTGAATGTCCAGGATTCAGCAATCATCCCCAACCCAAAACAGAAGGCTTTTCTTAAACATCATAATAATTTTAAAATAAATTTGTCTTTCTCTTTTACCTGCTGTCTTTAAAAGCCTTTTGGTATATTCAAGTCATAGTTTCAAACTTCCCTTTCCAATTAGGAAGATAAAAATTTATATTTTTGGTTAGCTGAAAGCTGAGATTCTTTCTTGATGACACGATTCACAAAGAGAGCTTTTAAGAGAAACAACAAATATGGCAAGGCTCACAATGCAATAATGACGGATGGTGTCATGGCGTAGGCTTTAAATTAAGTAAATATATATACGTATTGCTGCAGAACCAGGGCCACAGTCACTACAGTTTGGTGTATCCACTTCATCCATGTACAGAAAGAATGCAAAGGAAGCTGAAAACAGACAGTAAACTTATTAGCAGGCACACTAACCTTCTAATTGAAAACAAGGGACTACAGGGAAAAAAAAAATTAAGTCAAATCAGAAGCAGATTTGAGAAATGTATGTTCTTCCCGTAAAGAAAAAGTTTTTCATTTATGTTCATTCTGTAAAAAAGTTGTGGACTTCTGTTGGCCAATATAAAGCTAATAAAACCTGACTCTCCAAATATCCAGTTAAAAACTTTATAAATTCAATCTAGAAAAGACTAATCCATGTATGTATCTAAAAGCTATGGGACGAAATCCCTTGTTGAAAAAAAAAGAAACTTGGATAAAGCCATATCGGGAAATCCTTTCCCATTCTTCAGTGCAATGTACCAGGTCAATTGCTCAGAAATAAAGGGTTAATAATCAGTTCCTGTGTATATTAAATTACTTATAATTACTCATTTTGTGGTCAAAGTAGGGATGACTTCAGAACAAATACATTTTAAGGATTCAGACTTAACTCAGGTAAATAATCCAGGTTTCTGCTTGGCTTTCCAGAGGAAGTTACTGGTTATGTGACTGAATTTTTACATGAAAGTGAGCAAAAATGCTACAATAACAGTTCCATGATATTATGGGTTTGGTTTCACCCATCTGTATGAGTCATTTTACTGGGTGATACATAGAAGCTATTAGCTAATCTACACAGACGTTAAAACCAGCAAGATTTCACACTATGTAACATGGTGGATGGAAATGCCGTCGTAGTAACTGCCGTGCTGTAAGCTGGCATTTTATAACAACAGGTTCTTCCTTGTGTCACTGGTCTTGCATGAAGCTGGAGAAGACAGTGTGGGATATGAACAAGACCTTGTAAGTCAAAAACATATTTCACAGAGTTACCAGTTATGGCAGCTTTAAAGCTTGCTGGCTGGTGGGAATCTCAACAGAAAAGCTTCTGGTAGGCTTGTGCGCAACTGCGTGTGTATCTGTATTTGCATGCATATAACTCAACAGAGACCTCACTCGGGGCTACTGGGCAGGCTCAGGAGTGTCCTAAAACTGTGCATTCGCACTTTATCATATATCTATAGATAAAGATGGAAATTTATCACATATTTTAACAGGCTGTTATGTGTTAGGAACTTCACTGGTCATCTCCATACTTGCAGAGCCTGTAGCAACTCAGACAACACAAAAAGGCTGTTCAGAATTGTAACAAAAAGAGTTGTAAAAGTTTTGCAGAGTTTTTACAGGTGACTGGCCACTTTTTTCTGTTTTCCAGTACTTAATAGGTAAATATTCTTGTTTTGTTAGTTTTACCCTGATGATAAACAACCTATATTGTTCTTAAACTTCTGTTGCATTATGTTGCCACTGCACGTCCCTATTAAAACAGAATAGCAAAGAAAGGTTTTAGTAGGGTTTATAATGTTCTGGTGGAGTTGGACCCTACTATCCCCAAGGTGAGAGCCACCTCTGGTTGCAAAAGGCTTCTGATGTTTTGGGGATTTGTTTACTTTTAATATGGACAGCAAAAAGAAACAAAAAACATAGGACCAATTCTCCTGAATTGAAGCATATATTTTAATAATAGCCAAGAGCTACTTTTTACATGGTCCCCTAACAAAACAAATCATAAGCATCAGAAACTCAGAGATATATAACAGGCCCAGTCCAAAAATAATTAAATGTCCCAAATAATTATTGTCCACTTGACAATTACAGCAGGGGTACAATCTATCAAAGGAACGAAGGGATAATTGAGACAATTTGACAGAAAGTGCTCAGGACAAAAGAGTGCTGGGTCAGACAGACTAAACCATCAGTGTTATAAAGCACCACAGCAGCAAAAACTTCTAAATATAAACATTGCCCATTGCCCTAGAGTAAAAAGTATGGACAGCTTAAAAGACAACAAATTAACCAGTCAAGTCGCATAATGAAACTTGAGAAAGCAAAAGGCTGCCTACAGAGAACTGGGCAGAGAGTTAGCCTTGCATGAGGTCATTCTGAAAAACAGCAAAGATTGAATCTGCCTGATGGAAAGTATTTCATTAATTCACAAGGCAAATGAGAAAAAGAAGATCTTGGCTCTATATAACACAGTATCCGTATTTTAACACCTCACATTTTATGTCTATAAAAGCAAGATTTAATATTGAAGTGATCAAATGATATAGGCAGCCTATCCATTGCATGCACAGTGAAAAGGGGAATTGCAACTAATCCAGCTGCTGGTCTCCACCTCTGCAGCGTCTTCTTCTGGCCCTGTAGTGCAGACCTCGTTTTGCCGCAGGTCCCCAGGAGAGAGCTGCCAGCTCTCACCAGCTCCACTGGGCTGGTGCTCCTGCTGCCTCTAGCCCACGGCTCGCAGCCTCCTCTGGGCACTTTCTAAAGCATCAGTGTTGTGAGAAAAGAGAGAAAAAACAGGAACTCATACACGAAGCTATCCACTACTTCCTCTGTTCTGAACCAGTCTTCACATCCGCGCTTACTGCTCTGATACAACTAGAGCAGATATACTTCAGAAACTCATTCTAATAAAGTATTTCTAATTCATGGCTGTAATCAGGCTTTTCTCACTGACTGAAATTAACTCTTCCCATTGAGGTGACTGAGCTGCACGCGCTCCCTTCGGCACCACGCTCCATTCCTGACACTTCAGGCATAAGTACTAGAGGTGATGTGGTCTGCTGGTTCCCTGAGCTATCCCTAAATACCTCGTGTGACTCTTGTGGGCTTTGCAATCTACCACAACCTCATGTATTTTCTACTTAAGGTGTAGGTAGAGTATGAATTCTTATGAGCATAAAATAAAAAAGTAGGACTATGAATTAATCGGCATTTCTTTATTGCAATCCAGTGTAAAACATTTATCTAGTGCAGTTACTTCTGATCAGTACACCTCTGCTGTTAAATTTGCTACAAATTACATACTACATTGCCACCTAGTGAATGAATTTGGAAATTCAACTAAAATAAAATGGAGTGTGCAGCAGTATTTTTACGATACAGGTATCCTGAAAATTCACATCTCTGGCTCCCTTGTGACAGTCATGCGGTGTGTAAGCAGGTGTTCACGGACCATCTGAATCCTTGTGCCTGTGTGCGCGTTTGTGCATGTGTACATTGCCCTGCCTAATCACAATGCACATATGCATAATTATGAGTCTATTTGCAATATATTCACTTTGATGGACGTAAGTTTTACCCTGTAAAATATATATATGCTGCCACCAATGTCAAGGAAGAATAGAAACCTTACATGGTGCTGTCTGTCATGCTTGTCATCAAACCACCTATGCCTAGGTGACATTAAATCTGATTTGTTCAGAGTGATGAAGCAGTCCAAATCCTGCTTAGATAAAAACGTAGCACTCATCAGACTGTGTTGGTTTACTTGGACTCTGCTACCAACAAGCTGGCCTATCAGAAGATTTGCCATGGTTTCTAAGATAGAGTGGGGGGATAAAAGATCTGTGGTGGAGCTCCTGGACTGACAAATTGCAAGTGGTATCTTGACAACCACCATATGAGCTTTTATGTCATGCTCAAGGCAGTTTAAGGACTGACATGGGACATGGCAATGCCAGACAAGAGTAGACAAGATGAAAATGTGCTGATGAGAGATTATGAAGGCATAAGACAGTGCTGTACTGAAAACTTTTGAATGTACTCAATCACTCTGACTGTCAACAGAGTTGTTTCAGATGACATCTTCCTCACCACCACTTTCCACCAACCAGGCAAGGTCAAGACCTGAGAAATTTAAGGACCAGTTTTTCATTACTTTTTCCTGCAGGAAACATCCAGTTTCTAAGCAAAAGTTGACAAAATGAATTACATGACAGGGATGGCCTGTTTGGAAAACTCTGGATCATTATATCGAAAGACTACTTTAACGCTACAGCTGTTGCCGTATTTTGTGAGTGTGTCTATATAGAAGGATACATCCATACAAAAATACAATTCCTAATAAACATGAAACAAGTGTAAATTATTCATGGCATATATGTCAGCCCAGATTTTTTTTCTAGTATTTTTGAGTTTGTGATTAGGATTTCACATTTTTTGAGTAGTAAAAAGCAAAGTATGCTTCACTATCAGCTGGAAATGGAAGAAGTTCCTTGCAATGGTGTCCTTCATTTTAAGTGGATACGTATGGGCATTAGAGTGCAATTAAGTGGTAACCTATAATTTACAATTTTTTGGCTTCAAAGTCTGTTTGCTTGCATGCATATATATATTTACAATCTTTATTGCTCTCTAGAACAGTACTGGACAACAGAGCCAAATGCAGCTGATCCAGCTGTGTATCTAATTACTAAGTCATTTGCTGATCAAGGGTCATTCTCAGTGGTATACTTCCTCAGCTGGGTTCGTTCTTGTTGGTATAAAATAACCAGAATGCAGTCAAATACATACAGTGTATGGAACCAGATACACTTATATTTCACAAGTTAAACAATGCAAAATGCTGCTTGAAAGTCCACACGCATATCTTACAATGTCGAATGGAGAGGAAGTTCTGTGTCCCATCTGGTTTTCAAGGGAATTTTATTATATCTTTTAGATATATTTTTCAGCTTCTGGGTATTATGTTTATTACATGGATTGATTTGTAATCTGTTTTTCTCCTTGACTGAAACCTGTTTTTATGAGTGAGACACTAAAATAACATGCTTTTTCATCTGCTAGTTCTTATAGACTATAGATAGAATCATAATTTCATACTGTCTGTAGACGAGCAGGAGTCTGTATTTGCTACTTCAAAGCCAAATATGTGCAAAGTTAATGAATGTAAGTTCTTTAAACACAAGCAGAGGCATTGCTTATAACTAATGCTTGTATAATTCTAGGAGTAAATACTAGTCAAAAAAGACACTTTTGTTGGAATATCTTTTAATGAGCAAAAAATAAATTGCAGAAAAAAAACATGCCAAACTTTTAAAATTACAGACTTACTCATTTCACATTATCTGGTCTATTTAATATCCGATTAATATTCTAGATTTTATTTCAAAGTGCAGAACAGACTTAGTGTCTATGTATTTTTATATACTTATGTAGAAATAGAAGTGTCACAGACCATATGACATTATCGCAGTACACACATCACTATGGGGAAATTACAGAAAAAAAATGGAATGATAAAAATACTAACAGCTTAACTTTGAATACATACAAGAAAGAAAACTGAAACTGCTGAGGTGATAAACATTGTAAATTGAATTGACACCAGCCGTTGTTCAAAGGAGGTGAATCCTTTGCCAGAATAATCACCTGAAAGAATGGCCCACCACTATCGTACATCGATGGAGCCATTTTTCACAAAGCACTGGATGGTATTTTTGGTATTAGAAAATAATGCAATCCTTGATTCTGTACACTTTTTTTTTGCAAAGTAAACACAATTCATACATCTGATAGGAAATTATACACTATTAGAATGCATGTTTGATTGGAGCAAACTCTGATAAGAGCAATGAATAAAACATAATACACAATTTTAGAAATCGCTTTAGAGAAAAGTGATGGCACTGTTTCAGTCATAGCTCAGATGACAGCAACCATCTTTGTTCCCATAATGGTTTTACTGATTAAAGTAGCTCCCAGGTGGTACATTACTTAGCCATGATCGTATTTCCAATTCAAGGATTACTGAAATTAATAAATGTGAGAAAAGATTTCTAAACAAATAATAAGACGTATTTTCTCTCGAAGTCTGTAAGTAGTTTCCTCTTAAATATTATTTGCTGAGATAGGCCTTTTGCACAAAATTTCATTAAATGTGTCACATGGATTAAGTCAAAACTTCAAATTCACTGTTTATGGGTAATTCTTACAATTTGAGAAAGAATTTAACAAAATAAATGATATGGAAAAATCAGCCACATTTTGTTCAATTTGTTATAACCCAGGACAAGGGCAACTCCTCAGGATTCCCCATTCCTCCTCCCTGCTGCCATATTCCCAGTAACTTGTGGTTTGATTAAAATACATTAAATGGGTATGTTTTCAAAAACATTTTAGTTGTCATGTGGGGGGTTTTCTGAAGAAACTACGCTTTATCAGTTAATTATGCCCTTTTATCATTACTATTATTTCAATAGCAATGCACGCAATTCTTTAACGGTGTACAAAAGATTGTTAGACATTTTTTGTACTGAGATCATATTGTTTAAAATAGACATAGGAAAGAAAGATATGCACAATAGAAAAGAAAAAATATTTCAAAGAAGTTCATTTAAGATGATGTTGGTAGGTAGAAATGAAGAATACTAGGCTCTTAAGAAGCAGGGTGGACGTACTTCAGTCATCCACACCCCATTCTATATTGCTCCGTTCATTGTGTCTTCTCTAATGTGTGCTGTTCTTCCTTAGTGACTCTCACAGCCACACTAGATCTCAGGTCTTCATTTGTCTTCCCTAGAGATGCTCTGTAGTTGTGCAGGCACTGGTGGATGCCAAGAGACAGAGTCCTCTGAACATACTTACATGTGGGTCTTACTGCCGTGAAAGAGGCAGGGCTGCAGGTTGTTTAGCACATTTCTTAAAAGTAGAAGATGGAGATCTAGAGCCAGTGTGTCCAGATAGCTCTAGATTTAAGTCCAGGCTGTTCAGTATTGAATCATCGAATCATTTAGGTTGGACAAGACCCTTAACATCATTGAGTCCAACCATTAACCTAACACTACCAAGTTCACCGCTAAACCATGTCCCTAAGTGCCACATCAATTAGTTCACTGCTGTCTGTTCAGGGGATTATATTTCAAAGAAACATCTTGAGATTTAAGTCAGATATAAGTTGGTTGTTCAGAAACTAGCCGCAGGCCAGGCCACACTTCCAAAGGGTTTTGGATTCCTACCTCCTATTGTGTCTGTACTTTCACGTAGTTGCTAGTCCGGGAACCTAAGCATGAGTCAGGAGCTTAAAATAGTTTTGTGGATCTAGGCTAGGTCCATGACTCTACTGCAAACTATCATGTATTTCAAATGTCACACGGTATTCCCTCTAAATATAAATTTGTAAATATAAACTGTTTTTTCGCACTACATCTCTGGTAATTCTGCTTACAGGGGAGTCAGACATGATAAATTAGTCCTATTATGTGAAGCAACATCATAAGCATGCAAATCTGGGTGTTTTCTGGTGAGTGAATTGTCAGTATGTATTGGGTTTGCATGGCAAGGTTTTGGTAGCAGGGGGGCTACAGGGGTGGCTTCTGTCAGAAGCTGCTAGAAGCTTCCCCTATGTCCAACAGAGCCAATGCCAGCCGGCTCCAAGACAGACCCGCCACTGGCCAAGGCCGAGCCCATCAGCGATGGTGGTAGTGCCTCTGGGATAACATAGTTAAGAAGGGGGAAAAAAACTGCACAACTGCAGCTGAAGAGAGGAGAATATGTGAGAGACACAGCCCTGCAGACACCAAGGTCAGTGAAGAAGGAGGGGGAGGAGGTGCTGCAGGTGCCGGAGCAGAGATTCCCCTGCAGCCCCTGGTGAAGACCATGGTGAGGCAGGCTGTGCCCCTGCAGCCCATGGAGGTCCACGGTGGAGTAGATATCCACCTGCAGCCCATGGAGGACCCCACGCCGGAGCAGGTGGATGCTGTGACCCCATGGGAAGCCCACGCTGGAGCAGGCTCCTGCCAGGACCTGTGGACCCGTGGAGAGAGGAGCCCATGCTGAGGCAGGTTTGCTGGCAGGACTTGTGACCCCATGGGGGACCCACACTGGAGCAGTCTGTCCCTGAAGGACTGCACCCCATGGAAGGGACCCACGCTGGAGCAGTTTGTGAAGAACTGCAGCCCGTGGGAAGGACTCACGTTGGAGAAGTTCGTGGAGGACTGTCTCCCGTGGGAGGGACCCCACACTGGAGCAGGGAAGGAGTGTGAGGAGTCCTCCCCCTGAGGAGGAAGGAGCGGCAGAGACAAGGCGTGATGAACTGACCACAGCCCCCATTCCCCGTCCCCCTGCACCGCTGAGGGGGAGGAGGTAGAGAAAATCAGGAGTGAAGTTGAGCCCGGGAAGAAGGGAGGGGTAGGGGGAAGGTGTTTTAAGATTTAGTTTTTATTTCTCATCCTACTCTGATTTGGTTGGTAATAAACTAAACTAATTTCCCCAAGTCAAGTCTGTTTTGCCCGTGATGGTAATGGGTGAGTGATCTCTCCCTGCCCTTATCTCGACCCACGAGCCTTTCGCTGTATTTTCTCTCCCCTGTCCAGCTGAGCAGGAGGAGTGATAGAGCAGCTTTGGTGGGCACCTGGCATCCAGCCAGGGTCAGCCCACCACACAGTACAAGGGTTAATCCAAGCAGCAATACACCATCTATTAGTCTTAAAACAGATTTCACTAATACAAGCTAATGGAGTAATTCCAGTAGAATAAGAGACACCCCTACATTTGTATTGCTTGTGATTATGAATTTGAATCTCTAGCTGAAATACAGTCAGCTAGAGCCAGGTACCATATGGTTATCCATACTATAGCTCAACAGATATCCCCCAAGCTGCACAGCTGTCCTTAATATATATGAACACAAAGAACACGTTAGAATATATAATACAACAAATACGGATAAATAGGGGGAAAGCTGTTAACATAGTTCCTCTCAATAAGAAATGTGTAGCATTTACGCACATGTATAGTAAGTGAAAATTCTGGCAGATCCTCTTTACACCCAAATGCAAAAATCATTATTTCTATTTAGAAGCTTGATCATTTTTATCGAGTCACAATACAGGCATCTGGTACCAGAGCAGCTCAAAATTATGACCTGTTTGGATGGAGGTCTGTAAAGTAACACCATAGTTTCAGTATGACATTATCCAGTTTTTCATCAAGTCTTACAGCTCCTTTAAGTAAAGTCTAAGTGATGTTATTGCTATAGTGATTGACAAAGGTCGTCAAATTTCAAATTTTGGAGCAAAACTAGATTAGCTTCTAAATAAGAGTAGCTAGAAGGCTATTGGGAAAATTAACAGATAATAAAGGCACTGGACTTGACCAATTTTAGCAATTTTAGCTCAGTGATGTTTTTGTTTTTAGAAATATTTTAGAAAATGTTTTTCTGAACAGATGTATACAAATGCTTTTATGAAAGTCAAGACAATGTAAAGATGACCACAGAGTATCGTAAATGAACTCAGTAATTGCTGTCTTGCACACCATTAGATGTGTTGTTACAGACTAAGGGAGCTCCAGGTCAGAAGGTTGGATATGTCTCCCTTTTTTCTCAAATGGCCACCTAAGTTAGCTAGCCATGTCCCTGCATGGCACAGAGCTCCAGGCAATTGCCTGGTAGGTAAACTAGCTCTGCTCATCAGGGAGTAGTCATTTACCAGATACTTCTCCAATGAAGCCAATGGGACCATCCACAGCAGTAAGGGTTTAAAAGGTCAGTTTAACTATTATTTATTCACAATCTGAATTTGTATTTATGCTACAAAAGCAATGTAGCCTCCTCTTTCAACGTGACTCTAAAGTCTAAGTCTAAAAAGTAATTGTAAAATCACAACCCTGGAGAGAAGAAAACATAGGAAGATATATATTTTATTGAGATTTATCTAGGGTATGTGATGAGTCTAACTCATCACATTATTCCAAAAGTGAATATCAAAGATGACAGCAAATGCATGAAACAACTCCTTTCTTTCAAGTAAAGGCTTCTAGAATTTGAGAAACATTTATATAGAATGAAAACACAAAATCTGAAGCAAAATTTTGCTGTTGTTTCAATCTACACAGTCTCCTTTGCATTCTGTGATGTTGCACTGGTGTGACCAGGAAACATTGAGATTATTATACTCAAATAATCAGAATAAATCCTTGCAAAGTAAGTAAATTCAGACTCACACCTGCTGCTTAACTGTTGGCTTGCCCCCTTGTCTCTAGGCATCATATCCTATGATTTCATCAGTACAGAAGGTCAATTTCTGGCACAAAAATGAACTTAAAAATGTAGTGGTAGCTCATAGCTTCGTATTTCTGTGCTTTGCATCTCAGCCATTTCATCTTAAAATATAGTTGGTAAAATGCTATTAAGAGGGTTTTTGTTCGAGATTCTAGTTTGTCAGTCTGAAGCCAAAAAGATGTATTTCCCACTTAATAACCCCTGTGGTTAGTATGAGAGTCCAGTGGAACTTGCAAAGGACAGTAATTGAATGGTTGGTACATTGCTGAAACAGATTCTCAAAACGACTTTGACCCGATTTGTACACTTCTTCAGTGGTTTAGAAATACTGCAGAGCTGTGGATACATCCAGTTGAGACATCATGGAGTAGGAACTAGCTTTTTACCACTTCTCAGCCCTATTTTTAAAACCTGTCTTCAAAGTTTTTCAACCATCTCTACACTGAACACTATGGGGCTGTGATACCTCAGCAAGCTTTACGTGGTTGGACTCGAGTACAAGACACAGAAGCCAGTATAAAACAAGGGGCTTGGTTTGCACAGACTAACTATACATGGAGAAACACGGAATGACATCCGCGTGTCCTAACAAAGACTACAGAGAAAACAAATTGGGCAGAGCACTATGCACAGACATCACGCAATTTTCTTTTCAAAGTTGGGGTTTACACACTGTAAATTACCTCCCAAAGCAATTATTTATTACTTTGGGGTGTTCTAACCATGAAAATATCACAGTGCTGCATGTGTCAATATGCCCTCTAGTCTTAGATAATCGTAACTCAGTGAGGATCCTGTTTAAAAGTCTTGGTAGGCATACTTAAACCACATGAAATAGATGTAGACACTGTATGTTGCCATATTTCTAAAATAATATTTGTATAATACAAGTTTCTGGTTACCTTCCTTTCAACATTGAAAACTTTAAGTATGCTCATTTAACAATGTCAAGATAACTTTCAGACTTGGGGGAAGCAAACAATAACTTGCTGTATTTGTCCAACAACTTTATTATTGCCATTGATCACATTTATGAAGAAACCATAAAGTTACAAGGAGTTGTAATAAAGAAAGCAGTTCCAACAATGTAAAGTGGTCCATTACATGTTCCATATGACAACTTTATTACTGCAGTGGACCAGTATAGCAATTACGAATAGGAAATATATTACATATAACGTGTTTTGAGACAGAATGCTACAATAGGCCAAAATAATACTGTTTCTGTGACATGTAATAATTATTTTGAGGTTACAAAGTAAGAAAGCAAGCTACTGTAACTTAGCAATCTGATTTTAAAAAAGTGGTAACAACAGCAAATTTAGCAATGGAAACTTGACTATTATTGTCTAGTTATTATTTAGTTAGTATGGCTGCTTGGTTATTATAATTAGCATCTGTATTTTTTCTCATTATATATCTATTAATGCTCATCAATGTATTGTCAAGGATCAAGGCGTGCTAAGCTAGGACACACTGGTGCTATATGCTGTACAAACTTAAAATGAAATGACAATCCATACCCAAAAGACCTGACAGTACAAGTAAAAGAGAACACGTAACACATGAGAAAAGATTGTTGGGGAAGACATGAAAACATGACAACAGTATGGAAAGTATCTGGATAATCATGTGATTCAGATGTTACGCATTTTGACAGACCTCACACAGATGCTGAGTTTTATGGAGGATTCCGGTGAGGATAACTAAGTAGCTTTGAAAATGTTTATAGATAGCTCTTCTCAGGCATGAGAGAGAGCATAAGGGTCTTTCCTAGAAGATTTAAGAGGTGGAGACATTCACCATGAATAAATCTTTTCATCCTTTCCAGTGTCGTTCAGTAAATGAGAGAACATATGTGTCATAAGAGGCCATGAAAGGGATCGAAAGAGAAAAAAAAGAATTTTAAAACCTGAGAGTACAGTGCTTCCACAAATCTACTCAAAATAGAAAACCACAACACAGGGTCATTTAAGAATGCATTTTAATTAGAAGCATAATGGATTCAAAATCCCAGGTGTCAAAAAAAATGACACTTAGGTAAGTTTCCATAGCAAATGCTAATCAGTTGATTATTTTTATTAAGAAAATTATTCTCAGATTTGCTTTTCGTGTGTTTGTGTATGTTAATATTAGAAAGTGTAAGTAAAATCAAGATAAAAATGTAAACAAATTAGAGATATAACTACAATACTTCATTAGATTTCAAAGCACACTTACAGAAAGTTTGAGACAGCAAAAAGGAGCTAGGCATGCATTTTTGAACAGATGGTGCTAGATAAGGTCACACAGATATAATTGAGGTCAGAATTTGGCCACTGTAGGAACAGACACTCTCAGGGAGAGAGGTGAACTTCCTCCTGTGTTTTTCATTAATTACTCAGTGCCATTCAGTCACAGTGTTGTCTGTTGTAGATCCTCTCAGTAATCCCTTGTCCATACAAGTCTTTCTCTAGAATATTCTTTCAATATTATGTATTTGAAGAAAAATTCTGTTTGTGGAAACATTGATTTGCTTTTTAGCTGCAGAGACAAAAGTCTACCAGTCTCAGCATTTATCTTAGCTACAGTCTCTAAGAGAACAGTAAGTATCGGGGAGCAAACAGACTAAGGTACAGCTTCACTGCTGATGTAGGAAGAACTGATATAAAACAGCAGCTAATTTTTATGAAAATACTAACAAGTTTTAAATTCAAAGACCAATTCTAAAATACTTTATATCAGAGACAGAAGGCAAATCAAGAGCCTGGATGGATGTAGCAGAACTAACTTGCAGAGTTGTCTTGTACAGATACTGCTCAAATTCTCCTCAGCTTTCAGCATGTAAACCCAGAGTTTTTTACCAGTTTCTCGACCTTGCTGTTGATTTTACACACTGTATCTGAGAGCAGTGTTTGCTTTGTGAGTTTTTTCACACTTAGCATAAAAATATATTATATTAAATAACATTATATACAGTAAAGCATGGATTCATTATTGCATTTACTTCTAGAAGGAAGTCATTCACATGAATACCAGTTAGAAAGCATACCACAGAAATCGAACCAACTGAGTTTCTACATGGGCCTCAAAACATAATGTTATGCTGTTTCAAGTTGTACAAAATATTCTCTCCACAGCTGTGCAGTCTCAGCCTGCAGATGCAACCATCACAGTCAATATTTTTATGTGAATGACACCCATATCAAAGTGTTTTTCTTTCATAATGGTCCATTTTTTCTGGCTAAAAGAAAACAATATTTGAAAAATATCATTAATGTATCAATTTTAGAAACATGTTTGATTCTGTTTTCCTTTTCACTTGTTACTAAATTACTTTCCTGAAAACACTTTCCTCTTTTTTCCTTCAGTTAACATTAATTCAGATCTGTATTTTGGCCCTTTTCCCTTCCCCAACAGCTTTACACAGAAATACGTGACAGAAATAAGAACAGTAATATCAGAAATAAATCAGCTAAGAGTATTTACCTGAGTAAAGGTTTCTCTAGACTACTTGTGGTTTTGCTTTTGGGAGCTGGCTGAAACCAAGGCCATACTATTACTAAAGTCAAACTCAATACTGTATTTTATTATTTTGTGACTTCTGTAATAAAGGATAATACATTTCTTTTGTGACAACCATTTAATTCCAAAGACTGTGAACGGTTTTGTTATAATAAAAATAATATTGCTTCAGGCTTTTTAAATCAGCTTGGGTACACTTACAATTTATGCATGCCTACAAGCTTGAGCTTGTCACACATGAGGTCCAAGTATCTCCTCTTACTACAAATACAAGACCAGTGACACTGCTGGTAAAGTGTAATTGAGTTTGGCCCATCATATATTGAAAAGGAGTAATGAGAATGAGCTTAAAAAGTAAAAAAAAAAAAAAAAATTATATTTTATATCCAATTCCTCTGGTAGAAGCAGAAGCTACCTTTTTTCTCGTCATTCAGAAATAATAGCTGGCTGATGATCGTAATCAGCCCTGAACACAAATTGGTGCATTACGCTGACAGCAGGCAAGCCTACAGACCTGAAAACAGTGAGACTACTACACCAACGTGTCAAATGGCTTTAAACTATTGCTAATGGTTTATAATGAAAAGCTTGAAAGGCAGGGGCAGAATTAAGAAATTACTTGTTATGTGTTTTATGATTTCTATAAAGCAAGGCTTTTTACAAATTCTTCTGTAAGCTATTCGCTGTAGTAGATCCCAAAATGCACCCTTTGCAGAAACGTCTCTGTGCCATTAAGACACTTTTGACAAAAACATACATGTTAACAAGACAGCACCTAAAGACACTGCATGTGAATCTCATGGGCATACATGGAGACTGCTTTTGAATACGTTTTATCTGGTGTGCCCCCACCCCACAGCCACAGGGCCAGCCTGGCTCAGGGTCTCTGCTGGCGCTCACCACACAGCCCCGTCCCCACCACTGCCGCCCATCTCTGACACTCCAGCACCAGTAATTTCATCAACAGATTGTGACCGCCACACAAGGAAGCTGGCTTTTAACACGCATCCAGAAGTACAATAAATATAAATTGTATTTTAATCTGCATCGGGCCTTGGCCTTTGCTGGGAGGCATTTAGGCTTTTCCTTGCCACAAAAACGTCCCTCAGGGGGCCTACAGCAGGCCCCAGCCTGAGGAGACGCATCACTCCACAGCGCCGGGCACCGCCCTCCGCGCCGCGCTCCTCTACAACCGCCAGCCGCAGTATCGCTCCGCCGCGGCCGGGCCGCCTGCGCATGCGCCGCCGCAGCCGCCTGGTTCGTGGCGGCTGTGTGGGGGCCGGGCCGGGTGGCGATGGCGGCGGCGGGACGCGGTGGGGGCTGGCGGCGGGTGCTGGTCGCGCCTTTCGTGCTCGTCGTGCTGCAGCTGGCGGGCGCCGCCTCAGCCGCTGCCCTGCCTGTGGTCATCAACACCTGGGCGTTTAGGAGGGCCGCAGAGACAGGTGCCCCGGCGGGGGACCGGGCCGGGTGGGGCAGGGCAGTGCCGATCACTCCCTCGCTCGGTGCTTCTCCTGCAGCGCCCTCCTGCTGAGGGGCTGGCAGGGGGCTCTGGGTGTTGGCTTAAAAGCAAAATAAAGCTCTCAGGCGTGACCGCGCTTGAGTGTGGTAAGAAGAAGCGGGTTGTAACCTTACTTCCGTTAAACGGCTCTGGTTGCAGTGGGCCTGGGCTCCCTCCTGCCCGCTCGGCTCCCCTCACGGATCAGGGCGAGCCCCGGTATCGGCAGGGAGACTGCCTGCAGCGCCTCTCTGCGTGCTTGGAAAGGGCCTGCCTCGGGTCTCGGGGGAGCTCGGCCCTGGGCCGGGCGTCGGGGAGCCAGGTTACCTCCGTGTGGGAAAGGGCCAAGCCCCTGAGCATGCGTTTGCATTCGTGGTGCTCTGTCGCTGAGCCCTGGTGCTACCTGAGAGCCTGCAAGCAGATGGTTTAACTTTCAAGGTTGGGAAAAATGCGTTTAAAAAAAAAAAAAAAGATGGGGTTATGAGCTGTGGAAAAGCTAGTTTAAAAACATTGTTTGCCAGTAATGTGGTTTACACTCTTGTGGCTGTTCACAATGGTGACTTGTTTTTAATGGTGCCCTTCTGAGATTCATTCTTGCCCCCAAAGTTTTAGATAGTTCTGAATATTATATTTTTAGAGCTCTGTGTTATTTTGTGGTGTGCTATTGACAGTCAAAGCAGGTTTTCCTATGGCAACATAAATTAATTGTGGATACTGATTTCAAAAGACTCATAAGCTATTTTAGCATAGTTGGGTTGTAAATAACTCCTTATTAGGGAAGCCTTGCTAGTGAAATAGGTTATCTATAAAGCCTTGTATAGGTCAGAAGTGAAATACAGTCATGAAAACTGCAAGGCCCTTGCTTTGCAGCTTTTGAAAGCTTGTGTTAAGGCTGCTCACAGCAATAAAGGTAGTAGGAATTGGAGCAGTATTCCTATTAAGTTTATAATAAAGGTAAGCATATGTGGAGTTGGATGCTAGGTATTAAGTCTTATTTTTTCCTTGATGCAGGCGGTTTCATGTAGTTGCATGCAGCATTTGTGAAGATGAGGCTTCTTGAGATGGTTGAGACAGTGTAATAGTTTGCTTCTGCTGCCTCCCCTGTGCTGGGTCTGGCAGATGATGGAACACCAGAGCCAGCACAAGGAGGAGGAAGCAGGATTGCAACTGTCAATGGCGGCAAGCTCAGGCATCTTGGGAAATCTTGGCTGAGGTCCAGTCTTGTGAAATGTTATATGTGCAAAGCCTTCAGGCCTAGTTTATTCAAGTCATGTCATTTGGCACATCTGTAATGTCTTACGAAACTGCACCACGAGCTAGATCCTAAAGAGTAGAAGACTAAGGGTTGAACAGGAAAATGTGGAGACTGTAATTTCTTATATATCGTTTCCACTTTCTTCTTGTTCTTCTGTAGTTACTGATGTAGGTTTAGATCTTTTAGATCACTGTATGGTTTAGATCTTTTTATTCTGCAGCTGAACACTTAGTATTCTCATATGAAGCTTTTGAAGGCTGCTTGTTATAACTTTTTTTTTTTTTTGAGATAAAAGTTTTGCTTCTCCCTGTCCCTTCTCCCAAAAGGCTTTAAATAAACACTGATAAAGTAATGGTTGGTTCTGGGCACAGGAGGTTATTTAATATATAGAAGTTGTGATGATTGTTAGTGAATAACACCTTCCCGGTCAGGGAAAAAAGATTCATTTCTCAGTCAGAAACACTAATCAGATATGCAAGAAAAACAGTATTTAGAAAAGTAATGCTTTACATTCTTTGGAATATATTTATATTTTTACTTTATTTCCCCTGTAAGTTATAGTTTACTTTTTTATCCACTTATATAGTGCATCTTCATCATGTCTATCTTTAAAAGATTTTTAAAGCAGTAGTGGAGACTGTTTTCACTGGTGACATTTGATTATTTGTGTTGATTACAGCTTGGAGAGTATTACAGTTGGGAGGTTCTGAGCTGGATGCGATTGAGAGAGGCTGTGGTCAGTGTGAGATTGACCAATGCGATGGGAGTGTGGGATATGGAGGAAGCCCAGATGAAAGTGGAGAAACAACACTGGACGCAATGATTATGGATGGGTAAGGAAACCACATGGAGAAAAGAATGATCCCTGTAACTTTTTGCTCACTTTAATGTAAGGGTTGTTACAGAGATGATCTTGTTGTAGGGCTGACTGTGGGACAAGTTATATGTTAACTTATGGAATTAGGAAAAATACTTATGTAATTGGTGGAAGAGTAGCTAAGAATGTTTGTTATTGAACCTTTACATGTAGTGTAGTAATCCAGCTCTAGATATAGCAGTTGTAAAGCAGATGGTTTGTAGCATTGTAAGCTTTCCCTTTACATTCGTTCCATAAATGCACTTCTGGAGCAATTGTCTTCTATACTTTATTTACCATTTAAAGCTGTCCTGATTAAAAAGCAATTGTAAGTGTGTGGTTCATGTTATGAGTTTATGTAATAATATAGTTACTCTATTGAAAATGTTGCTGCAGATGGAGTTATTGTTACTTGAGCAACATCCCCATGGCTGTGAAAGGAAACTGTATGTACAAAGTTTTTCCCTACTAGTGTGATGCCATCTGTCTATGGCATAGAACAATTAAAGCAATGTGTTAAAGGAGCAAGCTTTCTAATTTAGATGAGAACACATTTTGTCTACTAAAAAATCTACAATTATTCGTGTATTTTTAATAAGTTTTAAATATTTCTTGTTTCCAGCAACACTATGGAAGTTGGGGCAGTTGCGGATCTCAGACATGTAAAAAATGCCATTGGTGTAGCGCGAAAGGTCATTGAATACACTAAACATACGTTATTAGTGGGAGAGTCAGGTAATTATTCCTTTAACTGTTTCCAAGTCATACCCTCTTCTTAAAACACTTCCTGTTAAAATTGCCATATATTAATCTTGGTAATATAGGTGGAAGGATTCCCTGACAATCAAATGAATCTAGTCAAATAATTCAGAAGTGTTTACTCTCTTATTACATGTGTATGAATTAGGTTTTAGTCCATTATTTGGACACGAAAAGAAAAATACAATGTTATGGTCTTTCTACCAATTTAACTGCAAATATTAACTTGTAATCCCAAGGCTTTGCTAATATCACTGATACGAATGGTATCAAAGATGGTATGATGCAAGACACTATAGAAGCTGTTGGATGTAAACAGTTCATTTAAAACCATGGAGTAACTTTTTCTAAGGGAGGACAGAATTAATAGATGTTTACAGTTACGTTTTACTATATATTGAGCACAATTACTGTATTTCATAGTTTAAAAATATTAGTGGGAACTTGAATGTAAAAAATTACATTAGAGGCTGTACTCCTAGGCACAACAAAAGAGCAATAGCAAACTGGAGGAATAGTAGAGCTTTTTAAAATATGAGCTGCTGCTGTTAGAATAATACTGGTTTCAAAAGAGATGTACATTCCAGGGAGGTATATGAGTAGTGAGTGGAAGGTTACTTGGCTCACAGTTAAGGACTTTTAAAATGTATGTGCCTGCTCAGAAAGAAATGTGGAGATAAGTGTGGAAATTGACATCTGAGCATTAACGATGAGTCAAGTGCTTTGAAATTGATAAGAAAAGATAAAAGATTCTTGAAGGAATTAATGTGTACAGAATAGTAGGGAAATAAGTGCAACAGCAGTTTTTTTGATGGAGTAAAATAGGGCAATAGAGGGAGGTGAGGACAGTGTTTGATAGAAGGTCTGAAAAGAGAGAGAGATTTGCAGATTCTATTTAATTCGAGCTGTTGGCCATGATTAGGTTACAAGTAGCTTTGGTAAGAGAGATTTCACAGGTGATGCTGAAAACAAAATTGGTCAGGTGTTAAATAGAGGAGGAAGAAATGCTTGTAATACTCCTTTCCCCATCATTGGCAGTTATCAAAATATTTTTAACTTTTGATTGGTAGAATGAGCAGAAAAGATAAGGAAGATGAAGAAATGGCAGAATTGAAGTGCTGATTTAAAATATATTTTCGAGCCTAAGAAGATAGCTCTTTGCATAATGGAGTCATGTGGACAAGGCTGAGTCCTTGCTGTCAGTGAGACCTTCCTCAGAAGAAACTGTCTAGCAGTAGTGTCAAAAGAAAGACAGGAAAGCTGAAGTTATATCTGAGTAAAAATTGGAGACAGTGATAAATATTAGTGAATGAATCAAAGCAGTGGAGAAATTGAGAAAGAATATTTGTGAAGGAACGTATTTTCTGTGGAAATAGGAACCTGGATAAAGGAAACTATAGTTGTCTTTACCAGGTGAAGATTGATAAAGAGAAAGTAGAGCTATAGCTTCAGAAGAATACATTTGAACCTTCAAATCAGCATGTGAGAGAAATGACAGTTTATTTTCTAAATAAAAATATTTGCATTTTCACCAGAAAAGCTAGCTAGAATAGTAAAACCTTTTCATATAAATGTATATAATCTCTGCAGGGTTTTTGTATTCAGGATGCAAAATTGCTGAGGTTATTCCTTATTTTTCCCAATAACTAAACTGTACTTTAATTTGAATATATTTAGTGATATAATCCAGAAAAGTCTGTCTGTCTCCTGAAATTTCATTTCTGAGTGGTTGACACTAGAGAGGAGGAGGCAAGCTGTGGCACGCATTAATTTTGTGTAGTTGATCATTTTAAAATGTGTGAGCAGTACATTGTTCCTGGCAGTAAAGTTTTAATGAAAGTAACATGAAATTTTCACTTTCAGTGTTAAAAACACTGATGGAATCTGTTAGTGCCATGACACCTGGATAGTCTTCACAGTTCTGTTTACTTTGACTCAAAAAATGGAAGTTTAGGTATTTTAAAACCTTTGGTACATAAAGAACTTAAGGAAGAGGATGTATTACAGAGTCACAGAATGGTTGAGGGTGGCAGGGACTTGAGGTCATCTGGTTCAACCCTCCTGCTCAAGTAGGGCCACCTAGAGCTGATTGCCCAGGACCATGTCTAGGTGGCTTTTGAATATCTCTAAGGAAGGAGACCCTACAACCTCTGGGCAACTCAGTCACCCTCAGAGTGTAGAAGTGTTTCCTGCTGTTCAGAGGGAACCTCCTGTGTGTGTTTGTGCCCATTGCCTCTTGCCCTGTCACTAGGCACCACCTAAAGGGGCCTGGCTTTATCTTCTTTACACCCTCCCTTCAGATATTTTTATACACTAATGAGATTCCCCCTGAGCCTTTTCTTCTCCAGGCTGAATAGTCTGGAGGAAATTATGTTGAATTATGAAAATTTCATAATCACAGTCTACCTGACCTTTTCCCTTTTTGTCCTAGCAATACTTAGACCAATAATCCAAGTTAAAAGTTCAGAGAGTAAAAATTATCAACTCTGCTTTCTGGAACAGAAACAAGGCTTCAAAAGTCATGAAAGAATGACTGACAAGCATGCACAAGCACAATTTTACCTTAAAAAATAAAAAAAAGACCTGCCTGTTTGTTCTAGAAATGGGAAAGTAAATATCTGTTTAATTGAAGCTGTCAGTTTTCTTTTGCTCTGAGTGCAAAGAGACTTTAATTGTGTCAGTTTTTAAGAAAAACACAGGAAAGCTGTCCAGAAATAATTAAAGGCTTTTCTTAATTCTTGGACTGGAGAAGCTTGTTCAGCTGTGTATTACATTATTATCAAGGATTGGTAATATAAATTGTTCAAACATCTGAATCTAGCAACAGTATCTGTTACTAGCTAATATCAAAGGTATCTACAACTAAAAGATGAAAGAACAGTTGATTTTTTTTTTCTTTTCCCTTTCCCTAACTATAAAAGCCATTCTTAAAAGTGCAGCATTCTTTCATTGCTTGTGTTGGTATTTCTTTTGCTCCCTTGACACATACTATATTAATTTTCAAAACAAGGAAGCAGTCACTTTTAAAGCTGCAAGGAAGAAGGGTAATATGATGTAAGCTGGTGGACTGATTTCTGCAAGTATCAGTGTTTTAGTGGCAAATGTTGTGCCACTGTTACTTACATTTCATAAAAGACTAGCTTTTTAAGGAAAATATACTATTATTTATACCATTTATTTAAATATTTCTGTGACACATGCAGCCCAGGCCACTCTTGCTCCAGGTTATTTGTGTCCAGTTGATTAATAGAGTTGGATTTGTTTCTCTTTCAATGGTAAAACTTAACATGTGTTAACACAGTTATAGTGAATTGAGAAAATTTGATATTGCCAGTGAAGGGAGAGTTTGTTGTTGCAGTTGTACATCACTATAAATGGCTGATATTTGCTCCCTGAAGACATATTTCTCATCTCCATAGAGAATGTAGAATTTCTTGCTTTCTAGATAACTTTACATGAATGCATTACCATAAAATATATAAAAATGTGAATAAATTAATGGTTTTTGTTTTGTTGTTGCTTTTCAAGCCTCCTTGTTCGCTGTAAGAATGGGGTTTCCATATGAAGATTTAACTACCCAAAAATCTCTTTCGATGTATTCGAAGTGGCTTAATCAAAGCTGTCAGCCAAACTACTGGAAGGTACAGTGCAGTGGTGGTGGTGAAGGGTGGGTTTAGAAAGTCAGTAATGCCACACTGCCTCTTCCTCTTAGCTTATATGTGAGTTGTGCTTTACATGTGAAGAAAAAAAAAAATCTTGCTTATCATACAGGACGAACTTGGAATTACCAAGCATTTGGTAGACTCAGGAAGAGTATGTGTCTAGCTCATTTCTTAAATCCTGCTGGCTTTGACCTTGCTGCAATAGCATTTTGGTGTGGGAATTATTTTTTTAACTCTAAATTTGGGCAAGACTTCTCAAACTAAACAAAGCAGTGCGTGTATTTTGATGGATGTATAAATTTCTGAAAGAAAACCTTACAGTAGCAATTAAGGTCCTTAAATAGTTAGAGAGGCTTTATGCAGACTTGTGAACACATCAGATTAGTGCAGCTGTCTATTAAACTTGCCTGTTGTGGTGAAGTTGGTTTGTTGGTTTGGGTTTTTTTTGTTTTGGGATTGGTCTTGCAGATTTCTACATGTTTGTACATTGTCTTCATTGTTTCTTGGATATGAAATGCTGCATTGCTGAACCATTTTAATTCAATACATACTGTGGTTTTCAGTTGGGAAAATATTTTGACTATGATACTGACTTGACAATAATATCTTGACATTAGTAAAATGAGCTCAGTTCGTCTGGTTGGTTTTTTAGCTTGAAAATTTTCTTCATTTTGCTGAAGAATGAGCTTTTTTTTTTTTTTAACCAGTCAGTTGAGCAAAGGAGAATCTTTAATTTGAACAACATAATGTTCTAGTAGGAAAAACTTTTTACCATATAATACCAGAAGTCAGCCTTTATTCCTTAAGCAAAACAGCTTGTGGGGTTTCAGTACAGCTTTATAAGTATTAGGCATCTGATAACCTGTGTAGTAGATTATAGGAATTGATTGTAGTATTTTTAAATTTGTCAGTGATGAAGCATAATATTCATGCAAATCACAAAATAATTACAGAACGTGGTACCAGACTCTTCAAAATCCTGTGGACCATACAAACGGCCTGAAAAAGTAACTTGTAAAGAAGAACAGACCGTCTCACAAAGAAGTGTTCATAATCATGATACTATTGGTAACAACTTTTGGTAACTCTGATGCTGATTTTTTTTTTTCTCATTCCCCTAGAGATTAAATCATGCTGAATTTAAAGAAAAGTATTTCATATAGGCGTTATTTCCTATTTATAGTGGTTTCAAGATTCTATTACTTCAAGATGTGTTAGGATGGAGTGCCTAAAAGTGGGATTTGGTTTTGTGTTTGGTTTTCTTTTCCTAGTGCACTGGCTGCACAGCCACTTGCTTCATTTTTTGCCCTTAGCTATTTGTTCATTGCCCTACTGCTTTTCCCTCAGATACCTTGGCATAATTGCTTGGGCAGCTATGGATGCTTAGAAAACTGATCAAGATTAAAAATAATTATTTTTATCTTTATTATGGTTAACTTAGGTCAAGTCTCCTCTGTAGCTGTCAGACCAACTTAAAAGTCTTTGTGGTGGTGGAAGAAACGAGTAAACAGTTAGTCCTGTTGCCAACCAAAAGCAATATTTGTTGAACAGTCCTTAAACTTATAAAATAAAGCTTGCTTTCATTTTTCTTCTATTCTGGCTTTTGACTAAATCAATACATTTCTATAGAAACTACTATGCTTAAAACAGGTTAGCAGTAGTAGTCCCAAAAACTTCTAAGAGTTTACTGATTGAGGACTGTTAATTGCTAAGCCTATAAGCTGATTAATGAGCAGATCAGACAAAGAACTGGAGCAGTTACAGATTCATGTCTTTCAAAGCTTTATACTTTGTAGTCTTAAAACTTGCACTTTTTGGTTTAGTCTGGTTTTTTCTCAGTTGAGCAATTCAGAACTTTTTGCCTGACAGTATTTGCAATACCAAGAATTAACAAGTTGTTTCAAGTGTGAGTCTTTCTTCTTTGCTTCCAGTCCACCCTACTAATAATGAATTAATGTTCTACAGAAGTCAGGCAACCTACCAAATTCTTAAGTTGGTAGGTAGCTTTCTTTACTGGGATAGTCTTCAGTATGTGCTAGAAAACTCAGAAATTGTGGAGTGTCAGGATGAGAGGGGAATCTGCTAAATACAGTTCGGGAATTGATGTATCATTAAGTAGTCCTAAGCTGTTTTGTAGTAAATGATGACACTTGTATTTGTACTTCAAGTTCTCCCACCCTGTTGTTTTATATATGAAATGTCTCTTTGGTATTTTAAGAAGTCTTCATTCAGAAAGCATTTAGGAAGTTGGTAGGAACTGATGGCCTTCCAGTCTTTTTGCAGAGGCTAATGGTGGCCATAGAGTCAGTGCCTCTATGCTTTTAGCTTCCGCTGGTGAGGAAAATTTTCTATGAGAAGGAGGTACTGCTTAGTGAGGTCAGAGAACCAGAATTCAGCTCTTCAAATTCTGCTTTTTGGCTCTCACTTTGTACTGGAGTTTGATGCCAGCAGCAATTTCAGCCCTCTCTTAAAGAGGTGCAGTCTTGCTCTATGGAGAAGCAGCTGATCCCAAATCCTGTTCCAAGTGGCAATCTAAGCTTCTCTAATATGAGGCAGTGGCTTCCTTATCAGCACAAAATTAGCAAGGCGTAGGCTCATCTGCATATTTGATTGTCTGTTACGTAGTTCTTGTTACTTTGGTAGGCAGTATTTCCCCTTCTGCCAAATATAAACTCATCCTTCTGATTTTTTTTAATCTCCCTCAATTACCATTTATAATTTCCAAACTTTGTTGTTCTGATGGTACTGGTGCAGGATGTGGTGACACCAGATACTTGTTCTCTACTGGTTAACATAGGTGTATGTCAGGAGACAGTGGCTGCTTGTGCAGCAGTAACGTACAGCTCTGAACAGTGTGGCACTCGCTGTTCTAGATTGCTTGTATTGGCAATCGCTGAACAGTGTGGCACTCGCTGTTCTAGATTGCTTTTTGAGCTCTTGTAATACATCCAAAAAGTTTCCAAATGTGTTTTAAAAAGAACTTGTTTTCTTTGAGTATGACTTTTCTGTATTTCAGGATATCAGTAATTTGAATAGTCTGGGTATTGTGGTTCTGTTTGATAACCATAGTGCCAATTTAATAAATTTGTTAGGAGTGTTTCTGAATATGTTTGATCCCTGTTGAAAATTTTAGGTATGGTTGTAATCGGTGGGAGTGGAGCTGTTGCTTCTGGGACATCTACTAATGGTGCAGTCCACAAAATTCCAGGGTTAGTATCTCTGGTTTTACAAAAAAAGCTTTTTTCTCCCCTCATTTCCTATGTTAAGCTTGTCTAAAGGTTATATGTTTTAGACTGTGATGATCACAAAATGGCCTTGCTTATTTCTGGGCACTGCTATAAATCCTGAGAAACTAATTCAGTTGCAAGATGATTTGTGTTTGAGGGAATGCTTGTTTTTCAGCTTGCTTAGTTCACCATACAGACACAAACAACTGGCATAGTTGTGAGGCAACTTGTAAGGCAAGGCACCAGAGACAAAGAAGTGTTTCGGAGAGGTCTCCAAAGAAATGTACATAGAATCAGAGGCCTGGGTCTGTATTTTGTCTTCGAGATTTTTTTTTCTACTCAGTTAGGAATCTTGTCTGTCAACCAAGTCAGACAACTTCTTGATTTAGCAACAAGTTATTGAACATACTAATGTCCCCAGCTGCTTACTGTTGCCCACTGGCTAAATCTTACTGCCCTAACTATAGTCAGTATAATAACACACAGTTGTGCATTGGAGGTGGATTAAGCCTCAGGTCAGTCAGGTTATCACAGATCACTTTTATCAGTGGTTTTAAGACAAGACTTCTGACTGCAGTGGAGTGACCTCTTTACCTGTTCTATTCTCCTGTGGGTTTAACGCTAACCCAGCTGGAGGCAGTAAGGTTGACAAAGTTAAGTGTGCCCAAGTCATAAGAACTTGCCAATATCAGGCCAAGAGCTATTACCTTAATGCAATCCCACTGGAATTAGTGAATTATAGTTTTCTATATTTTCCAGTTTTTGGTTTTTTTTATTGTTCACTACAGCCGTGTAGGAGATTCTCCAATAGCTGGAGCAGGATCCTATGCGGATAGTACAGCTGGAGGAGCTGCAGCTACTGGGGATGGTGACATCATGATGCGCTTCTTACCCAGGTTTGTCTTTAGGGCAGACTTTGCTAGCTTTCCTAGCAAAATGTGAGCTCAGCAAATGAAGTAATTGATTAAAAAGACAGTCTGACTTACTGGCTGCTGAAGTGACAGTAAAGGAAGGAATGGAAGGGGAAAGAACAGTAGCAGAATCAAGTCATCCTTATGATCTCTCTTAAAAGAAGTGACTTAAATATCTTGATGACAGATCCGTTAATACTGCCAAGCTGTGAGCAAACAGGCAGCAGGTAATGAGTGTATCCCCAGCCTGCATGCTTTTTAACAGAACTGATTAGCTTTCTCCTCTAAAGTGTTTTGTTGTATAGGAAATAAGTGTTATAAATTGTAGAAAGGATGAGGAGTGAGTCTCAGATTACTGAGGAGTGTGGGGAGGTGTCACTGTAACAACCCTATGTAATTGCATCTCATTTGAAACTGGAAGAGGTGTTTTAGTGCTGTCGTCATGGTTGCATAACCTGCATAAAATATGACTGTTTTCATCACTGAGTCTTGACAGTCATTCTTGTGGGTCGGTCTCAGCAGGAATGAGTTATGGAAGTATGTGCTGAACATAATGGGCACTGATGCTTGAAGGAATATATAGCAGTGGCCTTCATATTACTCGGGTGCTTTTTCTGAAACTGGCAGTTATGGATGCCTACTAGCTGTTGCATATTTACAAATGCCCTCAATGAGTTTCAAGCTATTCCAAGCCAGTCTTGAAATAAAAGGCAATTGACAACTTCATGAATTATCCTGAGGTATCAGATACCAACAGTAGTAGTGAGTTGAGCTCTGCTATGAGGTTAATCAATAAAAGCTTACATTACAGTTTAGCAGCCTGAAGGATTTGGCTGTAATGCTTAAAACATTTTGTGTTGGCACCAGTGGGTTTTAGAAAACAACTCAGACTAGATGGTTGATCACAGGTTCCTTGTAGATACAGATCTTTCCTAATTCCATGTTATTTGGATATTCCCACATGAAAACAAAGAATAGAATTGACCTGCCAGAAGTGAAGGAAGTGTCAAATAAAGGGCAAAATTGCTAATATTTTCTGTCCACCTTTGAGATAGTAACATCTTACTGAGTTTTTGATTAGTGAAGAGACCGCTGTGAAATATAGCTTTATATTCAGATAGTTATCTATAGATAACTTGAACATATTTTATTGGTAGAATAAATCAAAGATAATAGGGAGTTTCAAAATGCAAGGGAAGTTCTCTTCTGCAGTACTTTGATAACATCTATAGTTAATGCTATTTGTAGATAAGTCTTAGTGTAACAAGAGTTGGTCTTGGTATATGCACCTTTCATCAAAACAAAATCTACTGTCATTTGCTTGTAAGTTATATTTTGCATTATCTTTTAATCTTCAGGTTCTGAAAGAAAATGAAAATGAAAGTAATTTTTTTGCCTCTGAAGGACATTTTGGAAATGCAACTGATTCATCTCAAGCAATGCCCATACAGTCATTTGTCTAATGATACTGTAGATACAAAGGGAGTTCATTTTGGTTACTCTCATTTAGAGTGAGAAGTTTTTTTAAATTGGCTTGCAAAAAATTTGAAAGTGGCTTAAATTCTTGATCAAAACATTGTACCTTCATATTCGTGAAATAAAGAGAAAGTGTCAGTTTTGAAGTTTTCAGAAACTTAAGTTTTTTCTGAAAGATTTTTTTTTAATGCTTACTGAAATCAGTAATTTATCAGTAGTGTGATATCGGAGGTCAGTTTTATTCAAAAAATTATCTTGACATTGGCCTTTTTGAAAACTAGTAATAACTTTTAATGTCAAACTTAATCATGCAATGAAAAATAAAACCCACTAACTCTTTAACTGCTTCTTTGTAGCTCTTTAACTGACCTGTTGCTTAGCCTCTTCTGCAAATGAACACAAAGTTATCCCAGGCTTGGTCCTGCCATAGAATGATAGATGACTTCTTGCAGTCTGTTTTAGTCCTGTTTCTAATTACTTTTCATGTAGAACTTGAGTAATAATTGCCAATATGAAGTTTGGCTAAAGATTATTTATCATGTGTTTCCGTTATTCAAAGAAATCAAGGTCTCTCAATGGTAGTTTAGAATATATAACCTGAGTACGGCTAACTGTCTGGTTGTGGGGTGGTTTTTTTTAGTTATCAAGCTGTGGAGTATATGAGGATGGGAACAGATCCAACAGTAGCCTGTCAGAAAGTTATTTCCAGAATCCAGAAGTATGCTCCAAAGTTCTTTGGTGCTGTTATATGTGCAAATACAACTGGAAGCTATGGTATGTATTTTGCTCAATAGACAAAGCTTGTTGACCCTAACTAGGTCACAGAAGTACAAAACTGCAGGTAGATTTTAAAGCAGAAGTCTTTAATTATTCTTTGAACACTGCAGCAATACTGGCCATTCATAAAATCAAATGCTGGTTAGCAGGGCAACTGTGTCCTGGTGTGGACTTGAGATATTTTAATTTTTCCTCTGCATTTTGATGTCTTAGACTTTCACAAAATTTATGCAAGTCTTAGTAAAAATCAAAAATGTTTACAACCTTCATGTGTTTTCCTGGACTATGTATGACTAATTTGAAGGTTTTAAAAAAGAATGCTTATGCCTTCCCTAGATATGGCATAAGGCAGGGAGAATGTGAATGTTAAGCATAGCTTCAAAGCAATCCCAGATCAGTCATTGTGCCAGGCATCTCATTAGTGAACTCTTAGATCAGTAGGAAATACAATTTGCTAATCAACATGGCTTATTTAGTTAGACTGCTTATTGCTGTTCTTTGATCTCTTATTTCCCATAGTTCTGTGTTTAAGAGATTAGTGTTGGAGGAACTCATTAAGTTAATCAGGATTGAAAGAGAGAGATATTTTCCTAACTTATGTTACTGTTTTGAATTGTATTATAAGGGCATTAATTGCACTACAGCAGTCAGTAGCACTGTATTTTTACCTAAAAATTAAATACTTTCAAGATGTCTTGGGTTAAACAGATTGTAAAAGAATAATTACACCATTGTAGTAGAATTAGTTACTGGGTCTTTAGATGATAAAGTACAATGACAAAGATGCTAATCCTAAATGTAGCAAATTATACTTTTTTTTCTTTCTTTCTTTCCTAGGTGCTGCCTGTAATAAAATTCCAGGATTCACTCAGTTTCACTTCATGGTTTCTAGCCCTTTGCTAAGTCAGCCAACTGAGCAAGTAGTAGATTGCATTTAATTTCTTTTGTCTATTAACATCTAAACTTAGAGGAGGAAAGTGCTAATGTTTCCCAGATGTTACTTTTTAAAATAGTTGTTTATTTTCACTGTTGCATAATCATGTGAACAAATACAAAAGTATGTTGATGGTGCAGCTACTACTTCACTGTTTTTAATATCTTCTACTTTTACGGCTCTGTGTAGGGCAACTAAACTTAGGCTGTACTTTCCTAATGTAATTATCTTGGCAACTTATTTCTAAATTATTGTAGACTGGTACTATAATCTAGAGCGAGGTTTTAAAAAACTGATTGTATGTCATTTGAGGGAACTGAACATAGTTGCAAAATTATAGTTAGTGCTGATGGTTTCACAGTTAGCATAGGCAATTAATCTCTGTTTAAAAATCTACATCTAAGTGAAATGGCTGAAATTGATTTGCTTCACTACTGAGGTCTCTTGAGTCATGAATTTAGTAGGCATTACCTTGCATCCCAACTCAATTTTTAAACTTTTGCAAACCTGACAATCAAACTGTGGTTCTAGATACCACGAAAGTTACCTGTTGTATATTTACTTCCAAGTAATACCAAGTTTCACCTGCTTTTTGGGAAAAGTAGAGCTTTGGTCACTGGAAAAAAAAAAAAAACTTTCAAAGACAGCTCATAAAGCGGACAGGTGGTCATATGCATGCAAAGAGACCAAGTGTCTAATGGCTCTTATAGTCTGTATGTTTTCATAAGAACTAAGTAGCCAAAACTGATAAATAGTTAAATTTGTTTTGCCATTTAAAAACATATTTGGCAGAAATCTGGAATAAAGGGCAGAGAGCAGGAGGGGCTCTGCCTCTACATGTGAGACTTATTTTGAGAATATTTAATTGCCTTTCTAAGATTTAGTCCAGGTTTTCTTTTCTCTTCAAAAGAAAATTGCATGCAAATGCTGACAAGCAAGGAAAGGGGATTGAAGAGTAGTGGAGCAGATTTCAAAGCTTTAATTAAGAGATAAGGAGCATCTCCTTGTGGACCTTTCTAAATTGTTTCACAACAGCTGAGAATACATTTGAATAGAGAGGACATCCAAACATCCCTGGTAGTACAAGCCTTCAGGGAGTATTGTGTTGACTCTAACTGGATGTGAAGACAGGTGGAAATCTTCCTGTCACCTTTTTTTTGTAGTGGAAGTTACAAATCTTAATCACAGTGATTTCCTTGTCGCTAATATGCTGTGCGCTTGCCCTTTCCTGTAGCACATCTACCCCTGCAAAGGGGCAGTTGCATACCTAGAGCATGACAGTTACCTACAGGTGACAAAGCTGGGTTTGTCACTTTCTCTTTCAGTGTCTAGAGATATTAGGATTCATTTGTATGAATGAATCCTCAACTTCAGCATCTTGAGGATTTTTCCATAGGTACTTGAAGATCTGTTTGATTTTCTTAACTTGGTGGCTTGCTGATCATTTGATTGGATCTTTGCTAAACTTGAGCTAGGAAAAGTTAAAAGGGGGGAGCAAGTTAAAACGAGCATGTCTTGTCATAAACACTTTAATTATTCTTTGCCTACTTGAATAAAATCATTGGGTAATAAAAGCACACCTTAATGTATCATTTATAAGTAAGGTTGTTTAAATGCTTGTGTACTGTGGTTTAGGATGATTGTTGCCGTATGTTCTGAGTTGGTATCTTTGAAAGTTGGAAAAAAACATTCAAACTAGAATAGCCATGTTTAATGGCCTGCTGTTGAACTTCATCAACCAAGTAATTTATTTGGTGATTCACTTCTGTCACTGGATCTTTAGAGCATCTCATAGCAGAGGTCACTGTAGGCCACAACAAGCTTTAGTCAAAGAAGCTCTTGCTGAATATATCTGCAGTGGTTGAAGGTAAGTTTTCTACCTGTCCTATCTACAACCCTTCTGCCATGGCTGCTGTATCTTCAGACGACTCAGGCAGTCAAGTGCAAATAGACTAATAAAATCCAATGATTGTTACTTTGAAGATAGCATCGTGGATTGTGAACATAGATGGTTTAGTTCTGGCAGCTGAGTAGTAATGTCTTAAACTGCTGCAGCTGAATCCACCAGGATTCATTTTTGAGAGGGGTTGGGAACATCCATTGCTTGCTTTCTGGTGTGCTTATGCCACTCTGTGCTAGCTAGGGTACACCTTTAGAGGCTATGAGTGCCCATGCTGAAAGATCATGAGTACGCTATAACAGTGTACCTGAAGCCACTAAGCTACAATTCTTACTGCATAGTCAGCTCATCTATACATGAACTTGTCTCCGTCAGACATATGTACTAAGACATGTAGTTTAATAATGTCGGTTTCTTTGTCATGCTGAATTAGTTGTCATAAATGAAAGGGTTAGTTTGTGTAAACTATTTTAATATATTAATTTGACAGTATATTAAATTATAATATTTATACATGTTATGGACAGAATCCTTAATTTTAAAAATAATTTGCATAATATTTTATATTAAAGAAATATTTCTTTTTAAATGTTGTTAATAGTAGTGCTGTTCTCTTATGCTTAGCAGACACGTGAGTGTTTCTAAGAAAGCTTTTTACAACTACAAACTCTTGCCAAAAGTAAGCGAAAACTCTATGATGGTTTCTGTTGTGGTTGCAAAAACCAAAAAAATCTTACTGTTTCTGATTTCAAGGAATTTTGTATCTTTAAGGTTTTTTACTCTTGAACTTTTACTACAAAGCACAGAAAAAACCTACACAGAATATGAGTATTTGCAAGTTAGAGTTAGTGGTACAGTTGAATGCATCCTGTCTGTAAAGCTGTGGGGTAATTTTAAGTCCAACTGTGTTTTAAGTTCATTAGCTTCTAGCTAGCCTGCTTTTTTATTTTTCTAAAACTTCTCACCAAATTATTGCTTTATCCAATGTAGACAGGAAAAGAATCTTAGCTCAGTGGTCTGACTAATAAAGCCAACTATGCCATATTTTTGCATGCCACTGAATTGTTCTTTAATAAAGCAATCTATGAACTCTGACATTATTTTGTGTGCACTTACTGAAGAAAACTTCCCTGTCATTTCACTGTTTGTGGGTTACCACTGAAATACGTCCTTTCATCTGTAACTGCCTCAATCGGGAATAATTCAGAGTTTCAGAGAATTCAAGGTTGGACAAGTAATACTACGTAAACTGATGTGAATCTATTATCTCTTCACAGGGTGAAAACAACAGCGGTGCTGATTGCTTTTTAGCTTAGAAATTCTTCTTTTAGCGTTTGTTGTTTGGGTTTAGTTATTGCATGACTGTTGTAACTCTGTTACAACTCATTAGCAACTCTGTTCATCCTTGTTTTGAAACAGAATATGTGTAGGATTTCAGTTCTGTTATCTGTAGTCTGTGTATGTGAGGAAACATCAGTGATACAGTTAAATTTACTTTAGCTCTAATATACAAGTAGTATGTTACACGTTGGGCACTGAACTACAATGTTCTCACTGAGGGGTCTGTTCATTCCTCCACCTAAGTTCCATTAAATTTACAGCAAAAGAACATTACTGAAATGTCCATGGAGCAGGTGTGGCAGAATCTCAGGATTTTATGACTAGCTTTGTTATTATTGTTTGAGATGCTGCGTCGGGCAACAAACATTTTTAGATGTTTGTGCATTTAACAATATTTGATGTGTTTTCATACCCTGACAGTTGGAATCAATGTAGGTAAATACACCCGCTGGAACAATGCTCTCTTGGTGCAATTAGCTGATATGTTTACAGTGACAGGTGGTGGTCTGTGAAATAAAAGCAATAGCAACTTCAAAGTGTGCCAGTTGTTCAGGGAATTCCTGGTACTAGTGATTTTTTTTTTTCTTTTTCCTAGTGGGATAGGGAAAAATCTTTGAATGAAAAGGTTTTTATTATTCTTTTTCCAGGTACAGTTTTACATAAACAATTGTGTTGTAAAAGGTTTATTGGTTAGAAATAGTGATTTCAGAGCTCTTCGTGGAAAAAACTTTCATGTGTTAGATGAATGGGAAACAATTTCTTGTTTTCACCCTTGGCATACTGTCGAGGCCGACTCCGAAATACATTTCAGCTTTGTTTTTTGCTGAATTATTTTGATTGCTGGTGTTGTGTAAAATATATGTTGTGGTTTAGCCCCAGTTGGTAATTAAATACCACACAGCTGCTTGCTCACTCTCTCCCCCCCACCCCCAGTGGGATGGGGGAGAGAATCTGAAGAGCAAAACTAATAAAACTCGTGGGTTGAGGTAAGAACAGTTTAATAATTGCAACAAAATAATAATAAATTGTAATGAGAAGGAAAACAACGAGAGAGAGAGAGAGAGGAACAAAAGCCAGGGGGGAAAAAAAGTGCCAGTCCCAATGGGGTGCTTTTGCCACTCATTCCCAGTTAGGCTCACTTCAGCCTCCAGTACAGTCAGCTGTTGGGATCCCCCTGTCACTCCAGAAATACAGATGGGTTCTGCCCCTATATAGCTTGATGGCATTAGGGTACACTGTGCACCGGTGTCTACTAGAGCCTTATCCTCCTGTGGGTCTGATGTGCCAGGCCATCAAATCCACATACAGGAAAAAAAACCCAGGTGATACAACTACTCACCACCTGCTGACCGACACCCACCCAGTTGTCCCCCGGCCAACTCCCCCCAGTTTCCATACTGAGCGTGACGTCATATGGTATGGAATAGCCCTTTGGCCAGTTGGGGTCAGCTGTCCTGGCTGTGCCCCCTCCCAGCTTCTTGTGCACCTGGCACAGCATGGGAAGCTGAAAAGTCCTTGACTGGTGTAAGCACTGCTTAGCAACAACTAAAACATCAGTGTGATATCAACATTATTCTCATGCTAAATCCAAAACTCAGCACTATACCAGCTACTAGGAAGAAAATTAACTCTATCCCAGCCGAAACCAGGACATATAAAAAGCGGCGAGCTCTGCCACTTGAATGTAGTTGTGAAGTTGGGTTTCATTTTGTATTTCTACTTTCATAGCATTTGTCATTTAAAGATCCTAAGGAATAAGAAATTCAGTTTAGCAAGAAATCCAGTGGCCTTGGTTTATTTGAATATTCTTATGTATAGATGGGAAGAACCTGAAGTGGTTACTTTTTCAAGACAAGCATACAGAGATTGTTACAGAACCTAACCCTCCCAACAGGAGAAAGGCTTTTTGTGAAAGCCTGATCTTCTGACTGTATTTGCAGGCTGTATTTAGTCTTTGTAGAATGTCAGGGTAACTGAACAGAAAAAATGCAGTGTGATACTCAGACTTCGGCACTTTAATTTTTTGCTTTCATTGTTACAAGATCAAAATGTTTAAGATACTTGTCTGTTGAAGATTTAGTAACTTGAATTCACAAATGTATATGGTCTCAGTTACAGATGAGCTTTTTGTCAAACACTGACAGATTTTTGTAAATTTTTTTCCTACTGATTGATTCTTATAAAATAAATGAAATTGCATATTTACATATAGATATTTACGTGTTACAGTAGTATTTGATAATATTATATTAGGCAACCGTAATACTAGATCAGCTTGCAATTGCAAAACTGAAATGGGAAATATAAACTAAGTAATTTCTCTCACATAGAATTTTAGGATCTGGATGTTTTATTGTTTGAAAGTCTGAAGAATGTTTGCCTTCATGTTAATTTCCACAGGCTACGTTACCACATTCATTTTACTCATAGCCTTCATTTAAGTTGCTGTATAGGTTCTCTGTTGTTGCACAGGACTTGGACAAATTAGATTCTCTTCAGCTCTGTGGGATAAACAAGGTTTTTAGGGAAGTTGTTTTCACTTGTCACCCAAATTCTCCTGCACCCCTTCCCACCCCTCGTTCTGCCCCATGCAAAAGTAATTTCATCTGAGGCTTAAAGTAGATTTTAGGATGACTTTTGCTAAGGGCTAGTATCACATACTGCTGAAGCCATTTCACAAAAATTTCACAAAATCACCTCCAATCCAAATAGATATATTGCTTATACTTGCTACAAACTACAGCAATTTTTAAGTACTCTCTGGTCTGTCTAAAGCCTTCTTGCAGGTATAGGCATGCTCCTTTTCCTACCTCCCACCTCTGAAATCAGAAGAATACTGGTGCGGTTTTTGTCATGTTCTCCTGCCATTAATGGTACTTATACTTTCTTCAGAAAAACATATAGGTTGTTGTTTTATGAATGTTTTCTCCGTATTGATTTGCTTTCTTGTTGCTATCAGCAGACCTGTGTCATTGTAACGGCTTTCTGGACACATTCTGACTACAGTTCAACTGTTGGTTAATTTTCTTTCTGAAGTTTACTTCCTGCGTGATGTAGAGTGCCTTGTATTATTATTTTGCCAAGTAGTATTTGGCAGGGAGGATCCAAGTTCTGAATGTTAAGCTTAAAGATGGCATAATTGCTCAAGCAGTTAGTCATTTTTCTTGATATTTGAGAAGCCTACTGTCTACTTTTTTTGGGGGGGGAGAAAGGGGGGACTTAAGGGTTTTTTTGTGTTTTTAAATACAAAAAATAATAGATAATACTGTATTGTCCTGAATTAACTAATAGCAAGTTAGTGATTTAAATGCTGGCTAGAGAAGTTGCATTTTTGAGGGTTGAGGGGGGAGATATTCAAACTGAGAAGCAGTATCACTGTAGATTCCAGTATCACAGTACTACAGATTTAGGATTATACTTAGCTAGGTCATGAATGCTTATTGTTCATGAGTAGGTGCTTGATGCTATATGTGGTTATTTATTAAATACAATGTGACAGGCTATTTGAAAATAAAAATGGTTGTGCTGCTAGCTTAATACTACTCCTGGATATTCATTGTTACGAGAAAAATTCCAAGGCAGGCTAATACATAGAGAAGTATAAAGGAACTGAAACCTCCCATAAATTAATATTTTTATCTGCAGCACTTTTCCTGAGCATTGAGGAGCAACATAGAACTGACAGTTTCCTACTTTTGTTGAGTAATCAATTCTTTATCTATGTAAGATTTTTTTTCTGACAGATTTATAGTAATAGCTGAAGTAAAGCATTATAGATTAAAAGGTGAATGTAAAAAGTATTATAAACAGGTTTAATTCATATGCAGTAAAGTGTGTTTTGCTAATTTGGTTGTTACTGAAGACTAAGTTGTATGTTATAAAGTAGAAAATAAATTACACTGGAGTAGCTGCAGTGTTAACGAACTGTAACTATTTAAATTCAATCTTTACCGATTCTTATGAATCCATCAACATGAAAAGTCCTGTGATCTCACTTCTCCGCAAGAGTTATGACAGTTTTTGTTACTGCTTAGTGAAAGTGCTTGCCCCACAAAATGGGTCTTTAGGGGGTAACATCACTTTGCCGCATGGGCGTAAGGATGTTAACAGACTTTAACTGATTTCTGCAGTGCTACTTCTCCTCCCTGCCCACTGTATCTCTTTGCTGGAGGTTGCTGTGCCTGTACCAGGGCTGGCAGACTGAAGTGTATGCATTCACCCAAACAGCCTCATGCCAGATCCAGCAGTTTAACCTCTCTGACCTCCATCTGCACTTTGCACTGAGAATAGCAGATGCCTGCACCCCATTCCACTGGCTCTGCTGTGGGGTGCATAACTTCTGATCACAGAGTGGTAACAAACAGCTCCAGGGCAATTTGACTGCAGCTGTGTGCTGGGGGAGTCTGCATCCCAGCCCTCAGGTACGTATGTAACGCCATCCTCATGCCTGTGAATTGAGCTCCTAGCTCATAGTTACAGCAGTGGTAATAAAATCCACAAAAAGCAACTGTACTGAACAAAGAACAATTCGCTGATAGTGAAGTGCTGAAGAAGGTTATGTTTTAAGCTTTGTCCATCTCTGGAGTATGGTTTCAGCTGGATAAAGACTTTGCTGCCCCGAAAAGGGTGGTACTACCTGCATCCTCCAGTATGCATTCTCTCTTCAGTTATGCATTGGTTCTGGTGATTATGCAGCTCCACAAAATGGATCAGCTTGCTGGTCTGGCTGAAAACTAGTCTTTTTTTTCTTTTTTCAGAGCATGAGTAAGCAAGCTGTTCTGTTTTACCATACAGCTGCCAATACCAACACAAGGTAGACTGCAGGAATACGTAATAAGGCACTGAAGAGCACAGGAAATGATCTAGCTGGTGACGTCACATACTTAGATTGGCAAAAGCAGACTCTTCAAAATTTTCCTGCAGGCTGAAGTAAGGTGCCTGTCTCTCTGCAGGTTTCATGATTCAACCCTCAAGCTAGATGCCCATCTTACTATTTTTCCCCAATAAAATTCAGCAAGAGACATGACAAATCAGGATTTGAATCCAGGACTCCCACTACTTCAGGGAGCATTCTCATCAACAGACTATTGTCCTGTTCCTGTATTCTCTCTTCTGTCATGTAAATATTCACTTACCATAGGTTTCCCATCTTCAGGATGGGAAAGCACAGGGTCTCCATACAACCTTTTTCTGATGGCCTTCTCTTTGTTAAAATGTGAATTTGAATTTCTTCTGAGTGAGGAGGCTTTGTAACTTAGATCTCATACTTCAGAGAGAGCAACTACTGTTACTGCAATGCTTTATGAAAATGTGAACATGATGAGTTCAGACTCCTTGACTGGCTATTTAATGGAAAGTTGCCGTGAGATGTGCTTTGTGTTAGCACCACTGTGTTTTGGACAGACTACTATATTGGGCTCTCGGAGGTTTCTGTCACAGGGATATCTGGTTACTAAATCACAAAGAGGTTTAGGCAAGGGACAAGTGCCAATATGCTCAGCAGAGCTAAGATAACATCTCCAATCACATTCAGGAATAGAGCTATAAGTCTGTAACTTAATTTGAAAAATCAAGTCTCTTTCAGAGCTGAGAATAGCAGTTTGATCTTGCATAAAGTTGTACTTGTGTAACAATAATGCAGTGCCTCACTATGACAAATCTAACTGCTAATGCCAGATAAATATTCCAACTGTTGTTTATAATTGTCATTTATGTACCTTTGGTCAGTCTTAGCTATTCATAGTATGCCAATCAGTGTCCTACTTAACCATAATGTTCTACTTTGTACCTGTGATTTTTCCAGACTTAGCATTTGGAAAGAACTTCAAATGCATACTAGAAGTTGAGGCAATCTGGTCATATAATAGACCATCTCATGTAAGTGCCTCTAAAGCATTTCTCACAGTGAATACCAAAATCACTGAACAATACAGAGCTACTAAAGCCTTTAGTCTCAGCATGCAAAGATTAGAGTGCCCCATCCTTAGAAAGGGAAAAGGTGCCCTTTCTTGGGAAGATCCAAAAGGGACTTAGGCAGCAGAGCCCAAAGTTTGAAGCTTTATGGGGACCTCAGTACTTCATCTCAGGTGCTGCTTTCTAACTTTGTAGGTATCCCACACCTCCTGTATGTGTTTCTGTTAGTGGGGGTGCATAAAACCAGTAACTCCTAATGCTAGGAAGCTAACAGGCCCTCAAGCTCTGGTCATTCTCTTATTCTTCTAACCCCAGGGCCTGATCCAACGAGGATGCTGACACACTGAATGCTGCTCAGCAGATGGCTAGGGTGAGTCTGTGCGTCTGTGGCTTCTTGCACTTGCTTGTTCCAATGACTGTGCTATTATATGTGAAACATGAAAATCTATGTTCAGATAGTAACCTGCCTGATTAACCTAGAACACTGAGGCTGAAGAATCTTTTCCTCCTTACTCTCCTATAGTAAGCCGCAATTCATTTATACAAGTGGCGTAGTTGGCAGAATGGCAAGTAATATCACCAGTTATTTATGGAGGTATGGAGTGAATCAGAGTCCCAAATTCTCAGCAGAATGGACTCGTGACAATTGGTGTAATTGGGAAGCCATTGAAGAACACCTAAAAGTAACTAGAGGCCGCACAAAGGATGGAAAAGGGAAAGGAGTTATCTGCAAGATGCTAGGTGCCTGTTTAGAAGCTGCACATCAAGAAAGAGAGAACAGAAATAAAAAGGAGCAAGACCTAGAGAACAAAATAGAAGGTAGAAAGGCAACTGACTTGTTACTGTCTTTAAAAATTGAACAACTGCAGAAACAGTTACAGGAGGAAAAGGAAAAAAAGACAAAACTTGGGAGAAAAGATCGAGATGATGCTTACACAGGCTCCCTGCCCCCCTGACATTGTACAGATTAGGAAACTAATAGTATCCCCTGAAGACTGGGATGGAGACATCTGGGGTGATCCCGAAGAAGATAACCCTTTGTTCCCCACAAATCCTCCTGAATATGAAGCCAGACCCGCTGTTAAAACAGAAACAACTGTGGGACCTCGGGGTGGTCATCTGCAACATACTACGCAAAGCATCCCCTGTGTCACCGAAATCAGGAATAAACCTCTTAACACCAATGTAGCATTAAGAAGCAAGCATTCTCTTTATTGCAGCGCTGGATGCACGGGGGATCCTTCTGCCTAACGTGCATACCAGTTTACACAGACCTAGGTTCATTTATACAGTATATCTTACGATATGCATAGGTTTTCACACTACTAGGTGGGACTATGTTAATTAGTATCTTACATAATGATGATTCAGCATAACACATGCTCAGTTTTTCACGTGGGGGTCCTCTGGTGGTTGTAGACCCCAAAACCATGCTTTTCGGTCATGAATCCAGGGTCATTCTGCCTTTTAAGGCTTAATTTTCTCCATTGTTAAATATCACATGCCAGAAGATCTGGTTTCACCAGGATATTCTTGGGTTTTCTTTTGTTTCTTCTTGGTTGACCCTTTGAACTTTATTCTTTACATGTTCCTCACTTATTTTCCAACACCTGGGATCCGTTGCAATTGACAAATTTGCAAGAGAGATGCAGCAGAAAACCAGGTGAAACTGAAACTGAATACTTGTGGCGAGTATGCCTCAGTGGCAGTGACTGAATAATGTTGAGTGGGGACAAAGCAAGTGGCTCGTGGGGACAAAGCAAGTGGCTCTTGGGGTCCAGGAGTTTTCTTAAATTTAGGACCCGACCTGACAAATACACCCCATTCTATCACCAGCCGAGTAGCTTATTGGGCTGGAGGAATAGACAGCATGGAGCGAAGTGAACCCTCAATAATGCCCATTAAATCACTAAGTGAGGTCTCCACAGCCGTCACAAAAGCCGCCTGCATACAAGCCATGCACAAATGTTGTCCCGCTGCCTGCTACTGTAGATTTCTCCATGTTAAAACCACTGATTAGAGGAGCCCCGGCAATTCTTAAATCCCATTTAGTTGCAAAACGAGATGAGATCAAGAAAGACACAGAACACAATGAGGGACGAGGTGACAACGCTCAAAATGCCCGCAAGCAGCTCCCTGCCTGGGCAGAACTGATGCAGGGCACTGTTAACTACAGCCGGGAAATGGGCCGGGACGATGCACCAGCTGAAAAACCAAAGCTGAAGCCCCGGGGAGGAGATCACAAAGTAAGACCCGTGAAACAGAACAGAAACTAGATCGAAGGGAAACAAATTTGAAAACCCCCAAACAGAATCTCGAGAACAGAGGAATGAATTGTGGAGGAATGCATTAGCTTTAGGCATTCCCGGAGCCGCGATTCAAGGTCAGCCTACTGACATTATTTTGAGTCTGACTGAAGCATTCCAGAAGCGAGATAACGGTGAAAGGAAGGAGCCTATTTTGACTCCTCCTGTGCCAGTCCCCAGAAGGGGGGACAACCCCTTCCTTCCCCTTAGGGAGGAACTGCAGGGCATGAAGTCCAAAAACGAGTAATGTCCGGAAGGCAACTGGGCCTGCCTGCCTGGAAAGTGGAGGCTTATCAGTGGGTAAGTGATAATGGCCCATACATTTTAATCCCAGTTGGTCCTCAAGGACAATTGGTAAAGTTTTTAATAGATGCCGGAGCACAAATTTCACTATTAACACAACAAGATGCCGAGAAGCTGGGTCAGCCCCTGCACTCCCCAAGACACGAATCCCTCCCGTGCCGCAATATCCCCTTTCTGCTGCTGTAGTCTGACAGTGTAGTCTAACGGGAGCTGGTGGAAGGCCAGGGCTTAGGTAAACCTGATAAGGGGGATTCAGGCTGGAAAGCGGAACGTCTAAACAAGAATTACTGTCCTTGGGAGTAAAGCACATCCTGGAGAAATATGTAAGCTAATTAAGATGTTTTGGGAACCATCTGAAACAACTAGCAGAAGTGTCATAAGAAGCACCCTCATGCGAACTATCCTCATTATAACACTAAAAGTCACAGCCCTCGAGCTGGAGACCCCGGCCCAAGCAGAGACCCCTCACCTCTGAGCGTGCGCAGGACATCAAAGTAGCGCTGTAGCTTTACCTTGAAATAAGATTAATGTAGACCAATGGAAAACTGCTTTGTGTAATTACTTATGCATATGCATAACTGGACTGTATAAATACTGTACCTGGATGGCCGAACTTTGTGCTAGCTTTGTGGAGCTACCGCCTAGCACCCAGCTCTGCGCAGGCATGGAATGAAACACCTCTGCCCTGTGTCTGTATTGGCGCCTCGCACACCGGGTAAACGACCTCACACTTGTGGGATAACAGTACCAATATATAGATGATATTCTGATTGGAGGAACTTCCCCTGAAAAGGTTAGGGCAGTGGCAGCAGCAGTATGGCAAGCACTAAATAAAGCAGAAACTGAGATTCCCCCAGAAAATGTCAGGGACCAAGTAAAGAAGTAAAATTTTTAGGTACTTGGTGGATAGCAGGCAGTGCAGTGATTCCTCCAGATACCTTAAGAAAAATTGAAGAGCTGCAAATGCCCCAATCAAGGAAGGAGTTACAACAATTAATGGGAACTTTAGGATGTTGGAGGAAACACGTGCCTGGATTTTCTATCATTTCCTCTCTCTTATACTCACTCTTGCGGAAAGGCAAACCCTGGGAGTGGAAATTAGAACATAAAGAGGCAGTCAAAACTCTAACTGAGGAGTTAAAAACATATCAGTCACTGGGACCAGTACACCCCCACAACGCTATTATAGCCGAATGGGGTTTCGCCGAACATGCTACTTACTGTAACCTGTTCCAAACTGGCCCCGATGGGCCAAAAAGACCTTTATTGTTTAGCTCAACCGCATTTAAAGAAACAGAACAACAATACTCCAAATGGGAAAAGGGACTTTTATCTTTAGTCCGAGCAGTTAAACAAGTTGCGAAAATACATCAGGGACAACCTGTGCAAATAGAGGGCCATTTAATTTACTAGAAGCAATCCTAAAGGGGACTGCTCCCCCAGAAGGAGTTGCACAAAAACCCACTATCAGAAAACGGTATGCCTACTTAACAGGAGTTGCAGAAAATATGCAATTAACCGAAGGACACACTAAGGTTTCCAAATTGCAGATGCCCATAAGCACAGACCCTTTAGCGTTACAACAACCTTTTAAACCTTCACCCATTCTGGATGCACCACCCCTCACTGAGGGTACACCAGCAGAAAAGATTTGGTTTACGGATGCTTCAGCAAAAAGGGTAAACGGTAAATGGCAATATAAGGCTGTTGCATTAGATATTACCACCGGCAAACAAGTAGTAGAAGAAGGTGAAGGCAGTGCACAAGTAGGAGAAATAAGAGCAGTTGTTTTGGCAGCACAGAATGGAGCAAAAATCATATATGTAGACTCTTATGCTGTGTGGGCCGGTGCCACACAGTGGCTCTGTCAATGGGCAATCTTGGACTGGGAAGTAAATAGATCCCCAGTTTGGAGAAACAAAGATTGGCAATTATTACTAGATATAGCCAGGAAAACACCTTTCAAGATGGGATGGGTAAAAGCTCATGCTAAAGATAACCAACCAGCCACACAGTGGAATCAAAAGGTAGATGAGCTAACTAAAATTAGGAAAATGACCTTAAATCCTGAGTGGTATCGACTGGGAGAATGGTTACATCAAAACCTAGGCCACACAGGTAAAGAAGCACTTTACTTTGCTGCATAGAGTAAAGGCTGGCCTATAAACAGAAAAACTTGTGAAACTATTCTTACAGAATGTCCCCAGTGTAGATTGAAATTACAAGCAGATCATCCTGCTAAAGCACCACCTTTACATATCAATGAATGGAAAGCTTTATGGTCTACATGGCAAATTGATTATATCGGACCGTTCAAATCCTCTGCAGGATATCGATACATCCTCACAGGAGTGGAAGTAGTCTCCGGCTTGCTTATGGCGACTAAAGGTCGGAAAGCTGATGGGCGAAATACAGTGCGAGGGCTATCAGTTTGGTTCTCATATTTACCTACTCCTGATGTTATCCAAAGTGATAATGGCTCACACTTTTCATGTAAGGAAGTGCAAGATTGGGCAAAACAAGAGGGAATTAAATGGGTATTCCACACGCCATACTACCCCCAATCGAATGGGATTGTAGAAAGAGCTAATGGCTTATTGAAAAGGAATCTCAAACTACACAAGGCTCAATGCGATACCAGAGTTCCCAAAGTACTCCATCAATTAAATAATCAATATGGGCCCCTATAAGCCAAGCATTCTTTGTAAAAACTGAGCTTAGCGCTCCACCTACTAGGAAAGAAGAATATCTGATGACATTACAGCCAGGACAGCCTGTGATGGTCACCTTACCACCCATCGGTACTGTGTCTATGACTTTAATTAAACCCCGTGGCCCACTTGCCTGGGAAGTGACCGATAGCAGTGGTGCAAAACACAGAATTAGTGCACGATGGACTTTTCCTTCTTAACAGGGTAACCTGTTCGGACTCTCCCTACCAAAACAAGTCTCTATTTCTCTTGCAGCACCCCGCAGTATGGCAGATGGAAATGCTGTGTTCGTGTTACTATTCCAAACCCTAACAATGTTACTCCTCTTAGCCTGTGGTCAGAGAACCCTAGAGTGGCCGTGGGCTCAAGCTCGTGTTAAGTACACTGGGAGTGTGGGAATACACTCTAGTAAGGGAGATGTAAATCTTTCCACCGTGGTCATGCACGGAACTGAAACATACTTAGAAAATGAATGGAGCTGGGATAAAGATGAAGCTGATGATAAAGTTCCCCGACTATGGGGAAAGGCAGGGAAAGAAATTAAAATAGGATGCCGGATGATCAATGGGTCTACCCATGAGAAGGCATCTCAGATTTCTGTGTACAACATTACATCCAACCCAATAGCCAAAACATTTCGCCTTGGAAAGGCTGGACTGCTGGTACAATTTTACCTTAGTACAACCTGGTTTTGTAGGCTGCCTCTGGGCTCACCATAGTGTGGGACTATCCTTTAAATTTAAAATAGACAGTACTGAGCCTAGCACAACAACATCCGCCCTGATGGTAAAGGATAAGAAAATTCTATCCCCACAGATTTCTGAAGCTGGACTGTAAGTTATCAAAAATACAGGCCAACAACGAGTGTTATTTAATCCATCAAGGTTTCTTAGTAGTAGAACTACCGCTGCATCAGAGTAGAACTACTGATACAAATTAATATCTCTGCAATCAAACTGACCTGTTCACCATTCCTAGGTATGTCCTATGCAGGACGTTTAGCACGGTTACAGGGGCGAACCCTCACCTCTCCAAGATGAACAAGGAGAGATGTGACCAGTATCATAGGGACAGGATTGGGAGTCTTAAATAGTATAGATGCCGAAGTACTCGTAAACAAACTGGGCACAACAACAAGTGATTTAAACAAATTAGAACACACATTGCAGTCTTCTCTATTAGCATTGGGAAGTAATCAATGGCTCTTATCTGATATATTACCTCAGTGGGAAAAAATTAATGAAAGGAACCACCAGCTGATTGTGGATGCACTTGGTGTAGCCCAAAACAATCTTTCTCTAGCTCTTAGTTGTATCCAAGCTCAACTGTGGATGCAATCTATGGTAGCAGCAATTATAAGAGAAGGTGAAGAGGGCACCTTACCCACTGAAATTTGAAAGGTGATTTGGGATAATGCAACTAAATTTGAGAAAGAATTCCAGTCCTGGTGGTATTTAGTCAATTATTTCACTTATGACCCCATCAACAATAAGGCCACAGCTTTTGTCTTAACAATACACAATGCTTCAAAATACACCATATACCCAATTAGGTTATATGGATTAAATCACAATGGATTTAATTGTGATTTAGGATTGTGTTAGGATTAAATCACAATGGAACTATATTCTGTCCATTAGAACATAGAGTGTGGGCCCAACGGAACAGAAACAAATGGCAAACTGTTGATGTTAACGCATGCATTGTATGGGAACAACAAGGATTTATTTGTGAGAGTAACACCATCAAAGCCCAAGACATTTGTTTTGACACTGAACAAAATATTTGTCATTTTGAAATACAACCCAATGAAACCCCTGAAACTGTACTTTTATATATTGGAAAAGATGTGTTCGTATGAGAACCCCTTGTGATTTTATATTTGTAGATGACGTTACTGTAGATATAAGCAATCGCTCAAATATTTGGGTTTGTAACTTTACAAAAATTATGGGATGCAACTTCAATTATTCAGCTCCTATTTATTACGTCTTATCAATTGTTACAATCTAATTATACATTGAGTCAAGATTTATTGCCTACCCCCATTGGAATGAATCTTACATTGGTAAAGAAACTACTACAACACGATGACCTGTTTCAACTGCTGGAATGCATCCAAAACAATGGACAGAAAACACTGATCACCATTCATCGTGATGCAGAAGAGAGACACTATGTCTTGGAAAGAGTGAAGAAGGATGCAGAACACCATTGATGGGAAACTTTTCTTGGATGGTCACCAACAGCAACGGGAGTGTTTAATCCTATGCTTCACCCAGTTGTGATTTTACTAACTCTAACTTTAATAAGTCTATTGCTTATCATTATACTGTATACAGAGGTTTGGTACACGATAAAACAAATAACCCCACTTCAACCACCCAAAACATACAAATTAACGCATAACAAGTAGCAGTGCTTCACTGTCTACTTACCTTGGATCTATAAGCGCACAAACTATCAATATACTCTTTATGGCACAGAGGCAAGAGGTGACCGTACCACCACTCTGTGAAGGTAAGATGAACTGACTATAGTCTCGGGGTGGAGTGCGGCGGTGTGTTCCCCTGTTCCCCCCCCGCGTAAGCAGTAACCACCAGTGGGAGTCATCCTGATAGCTGCATCCAGCTTATGCTGGACCTCGAGGACGAATGGCAACAAAATAGCCAAGGGCTGCCTGAAGCAGGCGATCCAAACGTCTTGCTGGTATGCAAATATGACTATAAGTCAATCATCTTACTCCTTAAATAGTGGACAGCCCAGGGCCCATTGAGCTCTCCTGCACGGCAGCGGGCTGCCCACCAGGATCTCCCCTTGAGCAGGGACGCCTCGCAAGGTTACTCCTCGAGGCTGAGAGATTCCTTGCCACAACAGATCCTCAGTAAGTGACTAATAGCATGCTAAACTTTGAAATCTTAACTAAGTGATATAAAGGATTGATTGTGCATATATAATCCTTTAGACATAAACTGGTGACCAAGTCTGGGACTAGGATTGGAGCCAGCCACACCCAGACTCCTCTCTGAGAAGGAGTTTAAAAAGCAAGGGGGTCCTGTCTGAACCTCATGACTCAATGGGAGGGTCTCCCTGACAGTGTTGTCTTACCCTGTCTTCCATGCAGTAAACAATCAAGTGTACCTTGCCATTGAATCTTGTTAAACCACTGTCACACTGAACTTTGTTAACTCCCTGTTCTATATCAATAAAATATATTTTTCCTTCTCTCTTATGAGTGAAGTGCACTCTCACTCCATCCATGACAACAAGATGAAACAGTTTCAGTAAGAAATGTGAGATGGTGAGGAAGATACCACATGAAGATCTGCTTCCTTAGAAGGGCATAAGTAAGATTCCATGAGGATACACATCCTGACATATGTCTATTCCTCTGCCAGTATTGGTTAGGTAGTACACGGTACCAAGCATCTCGTAAGCATTTCCTGAATACCAGCAGAGCTCAGAAAATGGGCTAAGTTCCTGAGCAGTTCACCAACAAACAAGACATTAAGGGCAACATTGTGGTGAGTAAAGAATAAATGTAGATTTCTGACATCAAGAATCTTCTATTAGTGAGGTTCCTGAAGTTCCCATCTACTACATTTCCATAGTAGTAAGTGTCTGTTCCCAGGACTTTTATAAAGGCATGACTTAATAGTGAATGACTAACAACATGCTGAAGCACCACAGAGTTACAAGCTAGGTGTTCTTCTCTCGTACCTATGAAATGCAATTGAGTGGATTTTATTCTCAAACCAAATACATGAGATTGCCACTCTAGGCACAACCTTTCCCGTTATGCAATCATAGTTTCAGGCCTGCCATCCCCTGTGCGTGGAGAACGATACAAATCTCTTCCTTTCACACTGTTGACAAATTCAATGTTTTAAATGAAGTGCTGGCAATGTTAGCAGCCTATCCATGGGAGAACAATGTAACAGATATCATTGTAATCTGAGTCATTAATTAGTGAACAGTAAATCTTTCTTACATCCAAGAATGTTTACTTTAGCCTTACCTAAAGGGGTTACCAGGACCTGTGTTCAGATGTGATGCCTCAGAGTAAGCTACCTGGTAAAGCAGTGTTACAGCCTGAAGAGAAGAGTGGATGTACTGCGCACTGGTTTAGGTAAGAGACAGTAATTGGCATGTATGTTAATCATATGGCCAAGCACATGAGATGTATATGTTTCATGATATTTTATAACTGTAAGAGCTACATTCATTAATTCTTATTGCAGGGAATAAGTGGGAATTCTTCTGTTTTCTTCTGCAATCTGAATAAATATTTTCCTGAATCTTGACTGCCTTAAACTCAACCCTTATTTGGGGAATCTTCCAAAAGTTCTAGGGAAAAGTGTAGTTTTACCAGTTCAAAAAGAAACTAATATTAAAAAAAATTGCTTTAATTGTTCATGTACCGGAGCCGAGAATTAGGGGCAGTTGGCAGGCCCATGAAGAAATTATCATAGAATAAATTATCATTGTTACAATGTTTATCATTATGGCAAAAATTAGGTGTGAATGGACATAAAGGGCATTTGCAGGTCATTCCTGTTGACCTTACTGTCTGCTTCCAATGCAAATGCTTTGTACTCTTTGCAACCTCTAGGAAACAGTGTTTTCCGTGGATATGAACAGTATTCCCTAACTTAGCTGCTTTCAATAAAGCAAGATAAAAATTCTAAATGACTTGATTTTAAATACAGTGGGAGTTAGCTGGGTGTACCTTTCATTTTCAACGTTGATGCAGTTGTGCTCTTTTAGCACTTAACAGCTAGTATGAACGGTTCTTGACTCACTCACCATGAACAGACTTGCAGCTTGCTGCCAGTTGGTGGCTGAGGCTGCAGTGCTGCCATAGAAGGAACGGACGCTGAGAGCTGCAGATTTTGTTTTCTGCCCAGTGTCATTCTTGTTCTTCGGAAACAATCCCAACCTCAGTTACGAGTAATTTCTTCAATCAAGCAGCCTAAGCAATCTGTAAATATAGATTGAATATAATCACCTAAGCTATCATTAAAAGATTCATCTCAATCAGCAGAGCCCGCTAGCTGATTGTCACCTGAAACCTTGCAATTAACAGAACGACTCATATTTTTGACAAAATAGTTGAGTGTGGCTTGATTAATAGTGCTATCTCAGGAATGGCCTTTTCCTGTATTTATTACCATCAAAGCTGTCCGTCCTGCATACTGTTATCTTGAAGAGATTTTACAACAGCTAAATGGATATATGTAAGATAGGCTTTATCTGGCTTCTGGAGATTTAAGTAACAAAGTTCAAGTGCTTGAATTTTTCATGTGCTTCATGTATTGATATAACAATAAATTAAAAATAAACTTAATCCATCTTGTGCAATGAATCAGACGCTTTAAACTGAATTTGAAATTAATGTATACTAGGTAACACCCAAACCTAAATTGTGTTGAGCAATGATGTAGTCTGACAGTGTAGTCTAACGGGAGCTGGTGGAAGGCCAGGGCTTAGGTAAACCTGATAAGGGGGATTCAGGCTGGAAAGTGGAACGTCTAAACAAGAATTGCTGTCCTTGGGAGTAAAGCACATCCTGGAGAAATATGTAAGCTAATTAAGATGTTTTGGGAACCATCTGAAACAACTAGCAGAAGTGTGATAAGAAGCACCCTCATGCGAACTATCCTCATTATAACACTAAAAGTCACAGCCCTCGAGCTGGAGACCCCGGCCCAAGCAGAGACCCCTCACCTCTGAGCGTGCACAGAATATTAAAGTAGCGCTGTTGCTTTAAATTGAAATAAGAGAAATGGAAACCAATAGAAAACCGCTTTGTGTAATTACTTATGCATATGCATAACTGGACTGTATAAATACTGTACCTGTATGGCCGAACTTTGTGCTAGCTTTGTGGAGCTACTGCCTAGCACCCAGCTCTGCGCAGGCATGAAATGAAAGACCTCTGCCCTGTGTCTGTATTGGCGCCTCGCACACCGGGTAAACGACTGCACACTTGTGGGATAACAGTGAGGGGAAAAAAAAGTTGTTTGAATTGCAGTGGATTATTGTTATCAGGGGCTGCATTCAGTACTGCAGTACCTAATTTATTACATTCGAACGAGCATCTCATAGCGAGCTGGGATTTGTGAAATAAAGTTTTAGGTCAGTAACTAAACCACTTTTTTTTTTTTTTGCCTCCTTTTGTGCACGCTACAGTTTCAGGGTTTTATTTCCCCCTGCCTGAATTCCACCTTCTGTTTTGTCCCATAAATGCTTTCCTCCTTCTATTTTAACCCATAACTACATAATGCCTGTTCTAATTTATCCAAGCAAGCTATGATTAGCAAAACATAAATAGCTGAAACTTCTGTAGTTACTGTAGTATCTTGCCTACCTGAATAGTTTTATGGCAAGGGTATAGAATTTCTTTTATGCTTACGGTTCATTCTGCATTGCTGTATACAAACAAGCAAAGTCAGGCTATAGAGTGATACCTGGACCAGTTACACCTTGCTTTGACCACCTGATCTTTGTCAGTATTGGTCTCTGTGGGAATCCGAGAACCTTTAGTAGCCAACGTCAGGACTACATGTTTAATACATTTCCACTGAAAAAGGAAAACCTTTTCCAGTGTGATTACATACTTTTTTTGACTTCTAATTCCTTTTCAGTGGTTGCATATCTCTCACAAAGATATAAAAGTTTCTAAGATAACTTGCTGAAACCTGTCCTTATTGTGAACTTCCTGTATTTTGTTGCTGCTGCTCTTAGCATCTGATACTGGTTTAACCTACTTATAGTCATCCTGAGTAATTTATGAAAAAAAACCAACCTTTTTTTTAATTAGAGGATTCAATTTTATTAAAACACAACTTTGAGAAGTTGTGCTACTACAATAGTAAATATTTCTGTTCTGGTCTACTTAGAGTCAGTTCATGTTTTTAAGAAAAGCACTTGCTGAAAGGCTGCTTTTATATAAAGGGACTTATTTTGTATTTGTAAAGTCTTGTCCTATTAGACTATTTTAGACTGATTAAAAATAAGCACATCCTATTTTTCTAGTGAAGATGAACTGAAGTGTAACATGTGTGACAGGTACGCTCTGCCACCCATCCCTCCGATAAAGCTCGGGGCTTTTAACATGGCGATCACCTGCTTTTCGCGCCTCATTTTTGTGCCTTTTGGCCATAGAATGCAATCCACAGAACCCCCTCGATCCGCCTGCGCATGTGCTGATGTGGGCCAAAACACTGCCTAGTATAGTCACCCACGGGCGTGAAATGGGGTGGATGGGTCTAGGTGGTGGTGCAGACAGGACCAGAAGGGTCCAGCGAGCCAGCCGCAAGCCTCGTCCCGGACAGCTCCCCCACCCAGGGGAGCCTGAACCCTTCCGAAGCAAGCTGGATCCAGCCCGTGGACCGGAGCAGAACGACTTGTGGCGGAAGGCGTTAGCATTGGGGCTACCTCGAGCGCTGTTACGTGGGCAGGCCACCGCGCATACATGGAAGCTAGTGGAATTACTGGAGGGAAAGACCAGGAACATAAAGAAGGTGCCAAGAACTGCTCCCGCTCCCCAAGACGGGAGGCGGAACCCTAACCCTTTCATATCTTTGTGAGGGGAATTAAGTGAACTTAAAAAGTCGTGGTTTGGGGTTTGGGCCACCCAACCTGCTTGGCAAGTTCCTGTCAATGGTCTGCTGCTAAGAAACCCTATGTACATATTTCCGTTGGTCTGAAGCAGGTAAGTTTAGAGTTTTTGATTGACACAGGAGCCCAAATTGGTGTTCTAAACAAGCAGCAAGCTGATGAGCTTGGAATCAAACCATCGAGAAAAGTCATCAATATAATAGGGGTAATGGGTGCAGCAGAGAGGTGTCCTTTAGCCCGAGCCCAGTTTTGCCTGCCTGGGGAGAAGCGGATGATGGCTGTGGAGGTCGCTTGGAGCCCTTATAAGGGAAATCTATTGGGCTTTGATATTTTGGCGGGAAAGTGGTGGCGCCTGCCCAATGGCGGCCTGTGGAGTTTCGGAAGCTGCGGGGTGGGAGCTGCTCTCATTAGGACCTTGCAGTCTGCTCCTGCTCTGCCACCGTCCAAAGTAACCTGCGTCTCCCAATAGCCCTTGCCAAGCGCAGTGAAACGGGATATCATGGAAGTCATCAATGATCTTGAAAAAGGCAAATAATCAGCCACACCCATTCTCCCTATAACTCCCCCGTCTGGCCCGTTTGCAAGCCCGTTTTTTCTTCCTTTTCCATGCTACAGTGTCCTGGCCTCTAACAAATCACGAGGGTTTTTTTGCATGTCAAATCATTACTGTCACTGTCACTACGATCAAGTATTTCCTGGGTCAGAACGAGAGAGAGAAGTTATGTTTGAAGGAAATATCCACAAAGAATTTCTAGATTAAGTGCATCTGGAGGAAGACAAGTGGACATTAATACACTTAAATTGATTAAAGGAGCATAATAAATCCACCTGGTTTCTGCAAAAGGGTAGGCTAGATGATTACTGTAATCCTTTCTATGTTTAAAGATATGTGAATAGATCCCTCTAAGGAATATTATTCTGTCAAAAGTGCAATATAATTTGTTTATAGGAAACTTCTACCCCATGTGTCTTCCTGGATCCTATGATCAAAATATGAGGGCAACTGCTATTCAAGTTGCTGCCTAGTGCAGGATGTATATGCAGATTTTGAAGATTTTGCTGTGCATAAACTACAAACTAGTGGAATACAGGTGAGTTCTTATCCAAAGACGTGATGCTCAAGCTGCTGTGGTAAGGCCCACTTAGAGTACTGTATTTTTGGAGCTGGCTGGAATCAGCCTGGAGCACAGACCTGTCAGCAACATTTATGCATAGGCAAGTTTTTAATCTACTGAAAAGTGCAGTTGGATTTACTCATACTCCGAGATTAAAGCCTGTTTAATCTGAGCACAGAGCATTTGGATTGCAGTTAATTTGTTTAGTTGATCTAAAATACAGATGGAGGTAATACAGGTTGGTGTGAAAGACCACGTAGACTATATGATATCTGAAGGAAGGACTTAGGTTTCAGCTCCATCTGGAGCCGAACCAGTCGAACGGGCCTTCTGCCACAACAGAGCAACTCTTGCTTCACTTTTCCCTTCAGTGTTCCTAACTACACAGTTTCATCCCATCTTTAAGCTGGGCTCTGCTGCTCGTCAGTGCCTCCTGAGAGGTCTTTCTTTACTGTGCCAACTTCTGGTTAAGGTCTCACCTGAAACCTTAGTATTAAAAGAAGCCAAGTGTTAGGATCTTTTCACAGTATGATCATACCACATGACTAATAGCTAGAAGACAGTCACATTGTTTGAAGCTGATTTTATAATAAAAACCATAAAGCATGCAAACTCTGGAGGGACCTGCACTATATACAGGAATGGCAATTCAATAAGTTAAATAACTAAAGCACTGACTATGTTTAGATAATACTGTGTATGCTCTGAATTCTACTCACCCATAAGTGTGCTTGTTGCATTTTTAGTAAGCTTTTATCTGGAAAATAGTTTTATCATTGGGTTCTCTCCTTAGATTGGATTTTATTTTGTTGTTCCACTAAAATAAAGTATAGCACTTTTCCACGGTTCCCTAAATGGATTTTGAATGTATGTTTTGAATATTCAAATAAAAATTTGACATAATAAGCAGCCTTTCGGGCATTAGAGGAATAAAAAGACAGACATGCAGCATATTAAGTTACACTAGATGCTGAACTCTGGCTGTCATCAGCAAATGTCCATACAAGTGTAGCTGACAGCAAGTTAAATTGCACAGTGCAGAAAGGTACAAAAAAGATGTTGAAAAGAGTTTTAAATCTTCTAGAGATTTTGTTCAGAGAGGAGGGCCTACAGTTGCTGTGAAGTCCATGAAAGACTTTGCAATACCTTTTGATTGCATGTGAAAGATACTTAGCTGCTAATGATGAACATTCATACAGATATTAAGGAAAGGATGGCATCTTCCACTGCTTTGAAAGTCACCTTCCCCCATCAAGCTAAAACACTCTTATTTGTGTTTTCCATTCCAGAAAAACAAGTGAGAACTAGCACCGTTTTACACAGGAAGGTAGATGCAGAAATAGTTGTATTTGTATAATATAGCCCTCAGTCTATTTGCTGAATTCGTATTGCCATCGAAGAGTAGTTGTGCATGTACAGATTAAGAAAAATGCATGTCTGTCTGTAACAAATAGCTGGTTATGGAAGTACTTTAAATAAGGGTATAAAAGCATGAAACTGGGCATAAAATCTGTTGATTCTAACTGGAATGTCACAAATTGGAAAATAAACATTACTTTCAAAGTGAAAGATAGACTCTGCCTAAACTTACTTCAACTCCAATAGTAACTAAAGTGCTGCCATAAAGCAGAAACTGGGTATGGCATTAGCATTTTCTAGGTTTAAAATTTTTACTTCAAACTTGCGTGACCTTGATTTGATCCTCTAAAAACTATTACGTAGCATCTCAGCTCAGTTCAGAGAGCTTTGTGAGGTTAGCTTTGTGGTAGATAAAACCAGAAAAAGTGTTTTCTGCATAAGGTTAAAGACAGGTTTCTCTTATGAGTCATGCTATCACTTTGTAATGTTAATGCCTAAAAAAGCTCTCTAAAAATTGTAAGTAAGAGTACTTAGAAGTCAGCTTTACTGGAAGACTCCTTTTTATTACAGAACTGCATCCAGTCAAAGGAGCTTATGTGAGCCTGTCAGTCCTAACAGCTTCCTGTAGACACTGGCAATACGTCCCATTTCTCTTAGCTGTGTACGGGTACAGGTTAAAGTAACAACTCTACGTCAGAACCCTAAGGCCTTTAAAAAGGACTGTGGTTTTTTAAAAGCTATTTGGATTGGCTTTCATGAAGAATATAAATGACAGAACATGATCGGGATAGACAGTTCCCTCTTTTAACTTAGGCTTTGTTATTCTCTTTAGCCTTCGAAGTTGATTGTATGCAACACAAGCCATTAAAATGTGTAAGCCAGATATGAATCTGAAATAAGTGTGTTCCATCACTTGTACTGTAATAGATGAATCCATGTGAAAAAAATAAACACATTTGTAAACTATTAGGACAAAAGCTGAAAATCAGGACTTTCATTTTGAGCAAACACGAGATCCTTTCAGGAACTGTCTACTGTTTTGCACCCTTGGTTGCAGATTCTTTTTGAAAGGGATGTATTCCAAGGTAAGTTTTATTGCCAGCTTATTTTGTCAAAACCTTTTATAATCAGCTATCAGGCACAGCTTGTTAAACAAGTTACAGAGTGCTGTCCTCTCCATGAGGAAGAGGAAAAAAAAAAAGTAAAAAAAATAAATTTAAAAAGCAGTGTTTGCAAAAGCAGTAAGTTATGCAGAGGCAGCTGGTGAATTAGAATTCACTGTCTCTTGCTTAGTCTCTTACTTCACGGGAGTGCCAACATGTCAGATTGCTCCAGGTCCTAGTTCACTGTGATGAGCTCAGGGTATTCTTGCCCTTTGTTATTTCCATTTTTGCCTTTTCTCACCTTGTGAAATTATACAACCAGGATATATCATAAGCAAATTGAGGCTGATATATCACCCCTTCAAAACAGATGCCCAAGGGAACACATTTTACAAACTTTTGAAGTTTATAGCTTAAATGGGTGGTATTTATAGGGAAGACAGGAAATCAGAATTAAATAATTTATATTCTTGTTATTTAATGTATAGAATAATAGCCTTCGCAATATAAAAGAGCAGTTAAGTTCCCCTTGATATTAGTGTACCCTACTTTCATGAGGATTAGGGAAGAGGTACTAGTCCCAAAATTGTTTAATTTGAGTGTTAGGCAGTAATCTAAAGTTTTGTTTTTAAAATAAATATTTCTCCATAAACACGTATTCCATAAACAAAACTTTCATGTTGCACTCCTTTAATAGCCATACCTTGCCCTATGGCTGCTGCCTTATTTCCTGTTTAAACTTCTTAAATTTATTTTTATACATTTCAAAATGTAAAATGTTTGAGAGGAATTCTGTCTGCTAGATGACATCTCTTGCCTGAATTTATCTAAGCGTCCATTTCCCGAAATAACTGTTTGTCCAAAACAATATCATCAATAAGCGATACAACCATTCTGAAACATCTTTAGAGAGACTTAGATGCTGAGAATTCTTAACCTGTTTTATTGCAACTTCATGCACAGAGACTTTATAAAATCTCCAATTTGCAATCTCACTGGTAAATAGTGAAGTACAGCTCTTCAAGCTACTTTTCTGCAGCCAGCTTTGGTTACTTCAAGTGGCTAGCCTATGCTAGCCTATTACATTATGTTTGAGATGATAAAGATAAGTTATTGCATGCTAACGTTTGTAGTTAGGCTGAAAGTAGCAGAAATGAGGTAATACAGAAAGTAACTTTTTGAAAATAAAACACGACTTTTATTCAAGATGAAACTTCTATTGTAATATATTTTTTTAATGTAGGTTATTTCTCATGCTTTTAAATTATTCAAACTTCAGGTGAAATGACTTGTGAAATAGATGAGCCAATGATCAGGACAAAATATTTTATTTTAACCACTATTCCTCAGTTTAGTCCTTAGTTTAAGCAGGACATACTACTCATTTCAATAAAGAACTCAGATTTTGCGTCCTCAGAGGGTAAATGCACTTTATACATCACTGCTCCACTGTCCAGGTTAACTTTCCATATTGCTTATGCACTTTTTTAAAAAAAAGATACATGTTCTAAAAATATAAGAACAGAAAAAGGAAAGTGATTGCAGCAGCTAATAAAAGTAGTTAATCCTTTAAAACTTGTATGTTATATGTAAACAGATACTCACTTTGTGTCTGGCTGCTGAGATAAAAGATGTAACAGCCCAACTGTTATCTTTGAAGTGTCAAAGTTTGAAAAAGTCATTTAACTTCCAGCTTCAGTGAGATCCTAACATTTGTTGAAGGCAAGTGATCAAAAATGGTTGTATTTCTTTCAATTTTTCATGTTTAGGTGAACGACTGAAGATTTATCCTTGTGCAAGACATCCAAAAGCATGTACAATTTAAAAATAATCGGGTGCTTTATCACAGTATCAATTGTACAAATGCAAGTGAGGAACTGGTTAGATAGCAATTTTAAAGATTTAGATGTATAAGCACCAAGCTAGCAGTGACATATCCTTGTAACAAGCATCATATAAAAAGATGGCAACGGAAAGTCAGTCTTCATGTGAAGTAGCTTATTTTGTTCTCAGGTGGAGTTCTGTACCCTACTTTAAATAATAGGCTTCATGAAAGATATGTATTATTTGGAAAGAGTCCATTGAGCAACATAAGGATTATAGTTTCTACAATCTGATTAGAGAAGATTTCGTTCACATAAGGGAAGTTTTAAAAGATTTGAAAGGTATCAAAGGCTACTGAAAAGAGGAAGAAAAAAGCCTCTGAATTTGTGTTGGTTCGGACAAGAATTAATTGGTTTCACTTGCACCATGTCATGGTGATTTAAATTGGACTGAAGTTCCACAACTTTCTCAGGAAAATTAAGTAGTCCTTCCCCTCAACATCATCAAAAAAAAAGGAGGAAAAAAACCCAGGCAGTTAGCTTTCAGAAATGACACAATTCTGAAGTATTTACATAGACTGAAGGACCATTTACAGAAGCTTTTAAACCTGTTTCATCTCACACATTTTTGGTGGGAAGCAATGCTACTTCCTGTTACTTTCTTTAAAAACTGATTGTCTTCCAGTAATTTCTGAAGCTATGGCCATATCTTCATTAGTTTCATCTTTCTTGTTATCTATAGTACATGCTCCAAAGATTTGAAGAATTCTGTTTCTGCTTTACTTCACATTTGATAGCTTAGCATATTCTAGTTACTTTTCCCCATGCTTCATCAAAAAGTGGTAATACAAGCAAATGTAAACTGAGTTTTAACCACCTAAGAGGTATGATTTTATTATGCATTACACATGGATTGGGGGAAAAAAAGTCAGTAGCAACTAGAAGAAAATGTTAAGACCTGGATTAAAAAAAATGTAATTAAGAAAACTGCAGAGTCATGTTATTAATTTTAGGGCAGTTTTTGTCTGTTTTCCAAGTCTAAGCAAGGTCACACATTCAACTATGGTAACATTCAAAGTGTACAGTCTGTTGCTGTTTCATTTTAAGCTCTGAGGAAATAAAGCATGAAGTGGTATTAAAAAAATTTTTACTCACTTATTAAATACATGTTTACATTTATGAAAAAGTCTACCAATTTAAAATACTAATTTAGATTTAAGTTATCTGTTCTATAAATCACATATGCTTGAAAGTATGCAGTGCTGTCAAACTTCAGCGACATTTACATGAAAAAAGGAAAACAGTTCTTTTTTTATTAGAAATATAACAGTATGTCACTATATTGCAAGCTAGATGTTTATTTCAAAATAGCATGCAGCATACAAGCAGTGTTTAATTTTTATAGGACTATGTAAAATTAATCTTCCCAAATCTGCAGTTCTTTACGTTGTTGGAGCTATATTACTAATTAACTAGCGAACAGGGAAAAAGACAAAACCAAACCAAACCAGAAATTACTAGAAAAGTTGTATGCACTTAAGACATCCTGAGGAGTACAGAACTAGAACATCAAGATCAAGGAATAACCTGCATACCTGGCCCATTTTCTGCCCATTGGAAAAAGCCACACTGTTTTTCCTTCCCAAGAGGGCACACAAAAAAGTTCTTTCCATTATTGGGACCAATCTTCAACACAGTCTTCATAACACATCTCTTGCCATGGTTACAAAAGGGAAAATTCAAGTCAGCCCACTGCCAAAAGAAATGGGTTTTAGGCACAGTTTTAGCATACGTGATGGCTATGAATTCATTATTTTAAAATGAGCAATAGAAACAGATCTACAGGGGTGGCCCTAGAAGACACTCTTCCTAGTAGTTAAGATAGTTCAATCTCTTTTGTTATCTCTGATTTTAGATTTTTCTTTAACATTAATTGCAACTGCACGCATTTTAACTAGCGTAACTTCAATTGCTGTTAACACATAGTTTTCTTCAAATTACGGCATTACAGTCATTACTGTCTTGAGTTCATCTATTAACTACCTGGTGGTGGGTGACTGAATCAAACTCTTCTCAGTCACATACACTCACAGCAAGGAGCAATGGCCACCAGTTGCAGCTAGGCAGGTGAGGGTAAGTGTTAGTGCAGCAGTGGGAGCAGTTGCCCAGGCAGATTACAGAATCTTCATTCTTGGAGGTTTTCAAGATTTTGGCTAGACAGAAACATGGCTGATGTCTAGATCTAGAGTTTGCCATAGTCCTTCTTCAAGCAAAAGGCTGAACTAAAGGACTTGCACGAGTCCCCTCAAAGCAACATTTCTGCTATGCATCTGTTTTACATCACAGTGAAGCAGATTAAGGACATTTGCACAAGCAGGTGCCTTCTCAGCAGTAAGAGAAGTAACTAAAACCATAAGTTTATAACTACTATTATGCTCTTCATTTCAATTCAGTGTGCAAAAGTATTTAAAATTAGCAAATATAAAATTTAATAAAATTTTATAAAAATGGATCATATCTGTCCACAATTACAGATTATGGGAGCAAGGAGGCTGCAGGAACAAGTGCTTATTAGAAAACAGGCCCTGAAGTCTTATACATACCTGAAAGTAGTCACACCGAGTTTCTCTGGGTAGGGGACAGGTAAAAAACTGCCTGCCCTTGTTTTCTCCGTCCTTTCTCACAACTCTGAGGCTGCAGACACGGCTGTGTTTACTGCAGCGAGGATGGCCCACGCTTAACATACGAGTATCATCTGTCGTAGTAGCTTGAGGTTTGCTGTAATGACAGGTTACAAAATGACTCCTGTGTAATGTTAAAGGGCTTACCAACACCACAGCCAAAGAACTCTCTCCTACCATTACAATAGCTCACTCTGTACTTTTACACACAATGACAGCCAGAGAACAAACTTCTCTAATGTACCCTGTTGCACCTTTAAAGCTGAATGATTGCTAGTAGTGAATAGACAAGACTTGTGTGCTTTTCTTGCAGGTTATTATACCAGTTTTCCCCAGCATTAGCCCATGTTTTAAATTATTTCAAAGTACTCAAATTAATCTGCAAAACAAAATAAATATTACCACCACTATTATACTGCCCACCCCAAATTCCATTGTATTCTAAAAGAGTATTCTGCTCTCAGTGAGAAAATAGACCAATACCAAGTAATTGCTCCAGGTTGAATGTATCTGTATGCTTCACAGAAAAGTCTCCCACCCTCTTTACTAAAAAGTTACAGTGATGCTCCAAATCATATTCCGTCAAGAAGTAATCCAGCTGAGGGGGTGGAACAGTGTTCTCTGAATGGGATAAAGTTTTTCTTTCTTTCTTCCTCATGACTGAGATAGTCAGAGATTATCTGAATTCAATACACAAGGCTTTATTTAAAAATGGTAACATGAAAAAGATTAATGCTCTAAAATGTATCTAATATATTTATAGAGCAGAAAAGAAGTGATGAAACCATAGTGAAGAAAAGAATAATTAATTCATTCTTGTTATCAGCCTAGGAATTTTATGTTCTCTTATGTCTAGAAGATTGCTGTCCTGCAGACATCAGCAGTCTTTTTCCAATACCTCATTAAAACAAACAAAAAAAAAAACCAACAAATTTTTTGTTGGTTTTTGTTACGAAGTGTTTGGTTTTGGGTTTTGTTGGGTTTTTTTTTTTTTTTTTTTAAATGTTTAAGTTGATGACTTGCTATAACTACCTGTTATCGTGATTGATACTGTCTCATTTCTTCTTTGCACTCCTCTGTATTCTCAGTTATCCTGCCTACATCCTCAGTTCTCTGTAGTCCTCCACTGAGACAGCAAAGAGCAAGTATATTCATACAGCTTAACCTGGCTAGCCAGTGAGATCTTATTTCAAAACTGGTGCTTCAACAATGCAAGAAATAATTTCTATATTTCAGAACAGACACATGACCAAGAATTTTGTAGCATAGCATTAATGTCTTTCACATTCACCCTGCATAATTAACCACTGTAAGTGACATCTACCTTGCACTCCTATTACTGTTGTGTATGTCTGCCCAATTTTTCCTTGACACCCCTAATAGGTTCTCACATTTCTCTTAACTAGGCAATGGATGTGTCTGAATAGGGCTGCGTAAATAAAAATTCAGGATCGGTAGAGAGTTGAAGCAGTTACATATAGGATGGGGAGGAAAGTTAAGAGAAAATATTGATGGGAGGTTCATCGAGGTACCTGTACAGAGCTTTGTATCATGGAAGAATGTTGGAAATTGCTAGCTGACAAATAACTTTAATTAGAATGTATTCATTCAGCTACTTTCCTTTTGTCATCTTTCACAATGACTTCAAGACTACAGTGCTAAGCTCAGACAACTCCTTAGGTAGAACTGTGCTCATTGACCTATTAAAGCTATACTGTCCTATTCCATGGGAATAGCTGAACTGTGAACAGCTCGTTAGTTAACAGCAGTACTGGCCAGATGCCAAAATCAGGACTTTTCCAGTGACAGCCTAGGTCATTCAGTGCTTTTGAAATCTGAGTGTAATTTTAGTTACCCAAGAATAAGTTACCTCTGGCAGAAATCCAAAGACAACAGTGTCTGAACCCAACAGCACAGTATTCCATTAATTGTCAGGGATAAAGTTGGTTTATGGGATTACAAAAAGACTTGTTTACATTTTAGAATACATACCTTATTGCTATATTATATTGGTGAACAGAGGGGAGATGATCAGTTTTGTGTTTCTTCTGTACGTGTTTGACAGCAAGAGGTTGTTGACAGGAGGACAAAGCCACAGCAGTTACGTGTGTTGAGCAATCCTTGTCTGTGCTTCCCCCTGACTGGTAGACATTGTTTTGAGTTTGATTACAATTGCTTTTTGGAGCAACACACTGACATAGTCCATCAGATATTTGGGTATCATTTCTCAGAACAGCTTTGTTACCAAGATCTGTTAAGACAAGAGTTGTAGTTCCAAATGCGGCTTTCCTATTGATCTTTATTTCTGTGCTTGGTTTTCTGAAATCGTTACAAGGGTACTTCATTAAGTTTATGTTAAAGGCTGCAGAATCTTCAACATTCTCTGTCTTTGGAACTAAGGAAAAATAAGTTATTGGTTATAATCCATCTGTGTAGAGTGATACATCATATTTCTGATTGTATTCGTAAGTCATCATACAGGGAGTGAAAGAGTAAATTTACCATATCATCTTGAAAGATCTCAAAACCTGTCACATATTAGATACAGTACCAAATTTCTTACTATAAGAAAAGCTCATGCACTTTTGGAGTCACATACAACATGGATTTCAAGATAACATTACTATTGCTTGAATAGGACCAGATGTGAATAGTACTCCGTAAATGAAAGCTATCGGAGAATTAACCATAGAAAATTGAATTTGGCCCAAATACAGGGATTAAAATATTTACATTTTTCAAAATAACTTTTTATAACCCCAGCACTGGGAGATTGCAGGGTATGGTACCTCCAGCAGCTGTACATTATCCATTTTTAAAGTATCATTTTACTATTGACACAAAAAGGAATATTAATTTGTCGGGTTTTCTAGTGCTTTCAGGGTTCCCGCCCTTTCCAAACATTGTGCGCATCCAAACTTACTGATCCCTTACTCTAAGAGGCTTCAGAAGCAAGCAGGTCAGACATTTACTTTGCATTTATTTCCTGACATGAACAACAGTATGTTTCTTTACAGAATCAGAGGCCTGCCTAGTGGGCAATAATCATTCCAAAAGAGTGGGCATAGTTTATTAATGCCAGTTTAATAAATAAGGAGTCTGTAGGTAATCTTTCCTGAGAAAAGGGTGAAAAGAAAAACTTTATGGGGTCCCTATATGCAATCTTTGTTAAGTGGCTGTGAAGCCATAGTGTTCAAGAACGGAGTCGTTTCTTTTCTACCATCTCCAGCAAGTGTCTCCCTCCTACATCTTCCCTCCATATAAGGAAGAGGGAATTAAGCAGAAGAAAAATGGGTAGATAAGGCATACACAAGGGCACGATCTCTCCAAAGGCATTCTCACTCAGAAACAAAATAAGAATCCCTACAGTTTGCTCTCAACAATACTTGTTTCCAGGCTGCTTCCATTTTGCCACTGCTGCACAGTGAGACATACTGCTTCCAGTGCATTCAGATTTAAGAAAGGAGCTTGGCCTTGTACTTAGCAAAGAAGCAAGGAAATTGAGATGTAATGGTAAATAGTTATCTCTGTCTACAGACTGAATTATTTCGGCTGTATGGCCAGCAGTTAACTTTACATACCAAGTATTCTGTCCTCAAAAATTCAAACGTTGCTGCTGACACCAGTTAATTTTAGAAACAACATAAAAGACAAAAAATGAACAAAGCAAGAAAGCGAGGAATCTTAAAGTCTGAAAAGAAAGAGGTAAGCAAAACCATGTTTAAGAAAAATCTCAAATACCACTCCTATGATGCAAAAATAAGTCTTATTTTTAAAAAAATAATTTTTGTAACAGTATTCCACCAGGTCTAACACATCTTCAAATTCCAGGCCTGTTTTCAGTAATGGCATATAGCTAAACAAGTCAAACGTAGAAGTACAGGAGAAGGAACAGGATTTTGTTACAAAGCTTAAAATAAAGCATTTGTGCACATGCCGTTATACATTTTAAGGTCTGGCTGACAGTATTAATTCCAGGATAAATGTTAGTTGGTAAATCTGAGTCTGTGGACAGATTAAAACTTTCACGTTTCTGGTGCTGATTTTGCAGGAGAATTATGCAAGATTAGCCTCTGCTGGCAACAAGTATTATGTAAGGCACAAAGACATACTTTTATTGATTCCTGGCCTGAAGAAATAGACTTTAGCTAGTGGAAGATAAGAGTTCCACCCACATCACTCCATTCATAAAAGGAATAACTAGAATGAAGCAATACTTTAAAAAAGCATTGGACTTTATTTTTTAAGAACTGAGATCAATAACATAAAGTCACATTTGGAGGCACTTTGGAAAGTATGGCTCGAAGTACCATCAAAGCTATGGGAATGTGATCTTTAATTCCGATTTCAGCATTATACTTTTGAGTCATATAGTTAAATTCAGTGAACTTTTAACAATAGGTCCTGGAACCTACATAAAAACATTCATTCTTCTCAGATACAAAAAGCCTGTATATTGTTTACAAATACATTTTCTTGCAGGTGTGCAGCATTGGAGCTAGAAAAATAAATAAGTTGTATGCAGATTTCAGCCACTTCACTGAATAATTCACTACACAATGTGAAATAAGTGGAGTATTAGTTTTTGAGGTAGAAAAGTTTCGATAAGGAATTGTTACAGAATTAGCTTTATTCCCTAAAAAGCCATACACATGCATACCTCTAGACTTTGTTTCTTGGAATATATGTAGCAATTCAAAATGTTTCTGAGCAACAGTCTTGATCCAAACAACTTCCTGTAAATCCCTCCACAGAGTAATTTACTCACTTTTTCTACAGAAAGTGAAAACATATACAAAGCTCCTCTTCACATAGAAAACAGGTCTCAGTGGAAAGTGTGTGCCTTACCTCACTCACCCCCTCTTAATATCTACATTTCTATACAGAAATCTGGAGAGAAGCTAGCATGTTACTCATTACATCTTCCTGTCCCTTTCTAGGTCTCATTCACAGCTGCTTCTGCCCACCCAATCTAGATTGCAGCATTAAAAGCTCCAGTAAGAGACAAACAACAAATTTAGGTAAGAAGTCCAGAATCATCCTTACTCTGAACTTGGAGGAAAAAACCTAGCCCCTGAGAAACCCAACATCCTTTTGGAAAGGGTACCAAAGTATACTGCTTTTGTTCACATGAAAGAATAATTACTTTTCTGCCCCCTGGTGATTTCTATACCAGACATACGCTGCAAGCTTCTAACGATTTTAAGGAGAGTTGAAAGAATGGCTTTTTCTCTCACTCCTTGCCCCAGTAAAAACAAAGAGTCACTGCAGAGGCTTGTCTATAGAATCCCACCTGCACAGAAAGCTGGAAGACAAGACAGTTTTAGGGTTTAAGACAAGACAGTTTCCATGATTGCGTGTGCAAGATTTCCCCAAAATCTGACCTGAAGTTAGCTAAAGTTATGTAAATACAATTCACAATGAGACAGTTTTATAGTTCTGAAAACTGCAATCCTCCCTGCTTTCCCAGTACAAGTTCCAGACAACCTTTCAATACCTTCAGGCCTTGAAGTCAAACAGGCATCACAAATTTCAGCAGAAGGCTTGTTTATTAGGGTACAGCGCATACACGTCCACTCCTCTTCAGATTTCTGAGCTACGTGTTCATTAGAACATGACCCCCTGCCACATGCCCAGCCAATTAGGCTATTTCTAGTTGGCAGTTTGCTGTGAAACAAAAGAATGCTGTTAGTCTTTTGTGATGTTTCTTCTACAAATTGCCTTATACCACTATGTGCAGGGAGGCACAGGGCTAGAGAACAAGTAGTACACAGTGTTATGCCTGCCTATCATAGCTTGGGCATCATGTCATGGTTACAGTTTGATTTTTTTTTTTTCTTTACCTCAAGGGCAAATCTTTCCCAATGCTGCAGAAGTAATACAAATAAAAATATTTAAACAAAAATGGATAGAAAGTTAATTATTAACTGATGTACTGTCCAGCACAAGGCCCCAGCCTCCCTACCATTTTCAAGTACTGGAGCAAGAAACTTGGTGAGAAAGGGAGACTGTTTCAGTACTTTTTCCCCATCACTTGTACAGAATGCTTGCTAACAAATGCATTACTGGATGAAGAGCTGTTCAGAAGCCAAACTACAGAAATTCACACAATCTAGCAAACAAATGTTTTTGCTCTCATTCAAATGGTACCCATTAGACCACTTTGTTATCATAACAGCCACCAGAACTCAAAACCTTGAAAGTTAGAAAGTCTTTCTTGTGTGTCACCATTTGCTAGAAAGCCTTTTAACATTTAGGAGCCTGTTCAGAATTGAGGATTTTCTTTTTCTTTTTTTCCTCATGCTTTCTTTCTCCTCATCAGAAAGAATTCAGGAATGTCCTAGCTGTGACTGGTGAGCCGTAGCTGTACCCCAGACACCTCTATAGATTTATTCTCCTGTAAATTGTAATACCTCCTATGTTGATACACTGATTTAGAATCATAGTTACTATTTTACAGTCACTACATGTTACCAAGGACTAATTTTGTCACAGTATCCAAAAACTTTGTTAGCATGTTAAATGTAACAAACTTACCTGTTCAATGAGATATATATGTAAATTTTTACGTACTATGGTTGATAAGTCATCAAGCATTTGTCTCCACAGTTTTTGTGGAATTATGCACTTTTTGGAGACTTGTTTTTAATCCTAAGAATTTAAGCACTTCAATTAATAATGCAAATGCTGTACTTGGGAACTGTTGTGACACTCCTTAGACCTATCACTTATTCTGTAATTATCACTCTTCTTAACAGCCTAGATTTCTAAGATAATGGTAGGGATACCCACTACCTACCACATCTCTTCCACAACAAGAAAACTAAGGAGGACAATGAGAACTGCTGACATACCAGAGATCCTGTGCTGTCAAGAGGTAGAACAGACATTACAGTAGCTTTCACCAAAATACTGTGGCTAGATAACAAAACAGCCAAACTGGAAACGTTAAAAATGGGTATTTTCACATTATTATATCAGTTGTTCTACTCAGCTATCAAAGATGCATTACTACACTAAATATATTCAGTACGTCATGTTTTGGAGTTTAATTCTCTGTCATCTCTCCGGTCTGTCTGCATGTCATTGTCCCCTGGCCCCATTCCGCCACTCCTCCACCCATTTTGGAACATGAAATATGGGGGGAAAGTGTATTTTAAGATTCAAGGTACATTTGAATTTGATGAGGTAGCTTATAATGGGTATTTTCTTCATTTTTTCAGCTGAGCAAAATCATAAGCTACTTGACTTGACCCAAGAACCACTGGGTTAAATTCTACAGTTTATGATCCGTAGCAAGTCAGTCTGATCACAGGGGCTCCTTTCAGTCTTCAAATGTGAAAAGCTTGGAATGGCAGATAAACCACTTGAGCTCAACATACTTTTATTTGGTAACAGTTACTGCATAATAGAAAACAGAGGAGTAGGACACAGAGACCTGACCATTACGATGAGGACAGCACAAGAAACAACCTTTTTATTTTATAGCTACCATTACCGTGTTTTTCACTGAAATATACCACCGTTTAATTACTTGTTTTTTTTAAAAAAAAACAACCTAAACAACACAACAACAAAAAACCAAACCACTATTTGTTCTAGAACAGAGAGAGAAAGAGATTTTTTTCTTCCTTGCATCATTTTCCAGTTATCTGACTCAACGGAACACTGCTGTCTTCCTACCCTTCTGCAAAACATTTCTCATTATTACTTTCCGAAAATACAGCAGATTGGGGTTATCAGCATGTGAAATATTTATCTTCCATGCTGGAATTTTCTATATTTGATCTGTACTCAAAGGTGATTTTTAAGCTTTAACCAAAATCCCTTCAGCCATCCGAATCTTGAAAGAAGGTTGGAGGTGGGAGAGAGATTTGTGTGTTCTGTAAATTGTATCTAAAAATATATATATACACATACACTAACAAAGGCAAAGTTTGCAAAGCGAAGCAGTATCTTTTATCAGATTGACAGAGATCAGTATATAAAGGCAAGATTCTGAAACCTCAGATGAAAACTTTCAAGAATAACTTAGTTATGTAAGAGTTTGAATAAGGTGCTTTTGGAAATTTTACCTTTTGACCCTTTGTGATATCAAATGCATTCTGTGCTTTTCTAAAATAAAAGGAGGAAAGCTGCTGCTAGCACAATTTATGTAGAACCGAAAGTGTCTCTGTGGCATACCTGTAGTAAAACTTTCCAAATCTGATAAGGAGGAAGAAAAAAAAGTTGTAAGCCCTACAATATTTGCTGCACTCTGAATTTACTGAAGTTTTAGTTTTCCCTCAGCGTAACTCTACAGCCAGAACAAAATTGCATAGATGCACAGCTATTTAGATATTCCAGGACTGAAGGGGCTATGCTACTGAAAAGAAACAGACACACAAATTCCTACCTTCTTTACACCATTCAACTCAGTTGTGTGTAAACATCCAAGCCTATTATATTGATAACACCAAGAACAAGGGGCAATTTTTCCAGAAGCATTGAATAATTCTGAGTACTCTGAATTGTTTTACAATTCCTACATTTGGTTAGAGTAATAGCCATTTCATAACAGATGGGGCCTTTGAAAGAAATAGTATCAAAGAATGAAAGCTTTTAACCATTTTTAAATGCCAATGGCCAAAACATTTTTCTTTTGCAAAGTCAAGTGAATTTACATATAAAATGCACAAGCATCCATTCTACTTGAGAAGTGATGTCCTCTTACTGTAACAGCACTTTGAGGACAGCAATGCTTAAAAGTGTTATAAAGTTACCATCATACCTAACATTGACAAGTTGGGGATCTGCCTTTTGACATTGAGAGCAGAAGTAAGTCATCCTGTTATTCTCTCCTAAACGACACAGAGTGATCTTCCCATTGCACTGACCACAGGTTGGGCGCTTGTATACTTTGTAGTGTTTGTAGAGTGGAGACCCAGTTTTGCGGCACTAAAACAGAACATGTTTAAAACCTGAGTTAGAGACCCAGTATAAATTTTATGTCAGTCCTTCTACAGTTCAACTGAAGCTAAAATAAAACCCCCTACGTAAACTGACAGCTCAACGACTACATAAAGATATTTAAGGGCTATCATCTGTATTCCAATAAATGCAACATAGAAAACAAAAATAAAACAAACATGAAACACGATACCAACACCACCTTCCCTCACCCCAAAAAGAACCAAAACCACACTGCAGAGTCAGCTTAGACCTTATACTACAGTCTGGGTTAATCAACCTTCCCAAAACCTAAAAAACTGAGCAATGCAGAAATATTCCAGGGATTCTGTAGGAGTCAGGTAGCGCCCAGTAAAGTTGCTCAACTTCATCTTAGCACTGGCCATGCCAGACAAGCTGGCTCATGAAAAGCCACTTGGCACTATGGTAAGCTCCCCAGATACTGGCAGAAAGTCATATTAAATACAGTACAAGCCCAAAGGGCACAGTGACCTAAAGAGCCTCCAGAGGGCTGGCAAGCAGGCACATTTCATGAGACAATTCACATGGAGTCAGTATAGACATACCCCAGCTAAAACTGGCAGAAAAACAAATTAAAAAAAAAAAAAAAAAACAAACAAGAAAGCCCAGTAGAGATGCAGCCAACTCTGCAGAGCCACACAAGTTTCTGCACTACAATTGCAGTTCCTTGGGCACAGTTCAAACGATACCACAGCTGGCCCAGCAATATCAGCCCAGCTCTGGCAGGGTTCAATAGCTCTATCTCCATAATGCATGAAGACCCTTGGAGTTTTCCCAAAATAAAGGTGTCTGAGGACAGCCTATTTGCTTCTGCTGTGCTCTTATTCATCAGCCTCGCTGAATGAGAATGCTTTTGCCGGTACAATCTACTAATTCAGTCAGAAGGAATTACTAATATATATTGCATGAATATCCACAAGCAGCTCGCTTTGTCCTCAGGATTTCTCCTCAAGGTTTACAGATAGTTTCTTATTAGTAGTTTCCTCCCATCCAGGTATTTAAAAAACAAACAAAAGCAACCGCTTTTTACATGAACAAGATTCCTCATCTTTGCATCTGTAAGGTGTTACTACAATTGATATAGTATGATTACTACAAACATTCTATAGCAGTCTATAAAAAATGATCAAGCACTACCCCTCTTATTAACCTATTTTCGTTATGTTTTTATCTTAAAGAGACTTGAGGGGTGGGCTAGCTCTCCTTTAAAAGCACTTGACTGGTGAATACTTGCTAAGTATAGATTATAAAAGTTTTGAAAATGGCTAAACTGAGCTACAGAAAGTTTAACTTGTTTGTTCATTGTCAGTCTAAAAGCCTGTGACACATTTAAATCTCCTAGTATTATAGTTGTTGCAGAACTGGATGCTATCTCTTTACTGGTAGACTTCACTATGAAGGCTGGAGAATGAAAATATTTCCCTAAAATATTTCCCAGATTAAACTACTTTTCAGTGGGCTGGGGAAAGCAGACATTTAAGCAGACTATTAAACAAATTACATTTTTAGCCTTTATGACTGAAAGATGGTATTAGGAAAGTTAGGTGCCCTCCTCCTAGCTTACCAAAAAAAAAGGATTTTTAGCAGCACTAGCTCCTTGCCTTTCATGAATACCAAGAGAAACAGACAAGAATTTCACTGCTGCTGTTTATTTCTCTGCATGCAGCTTAAAGAAGAAAAACATACAAGAATTAGGTCAAATTCTCTCTTTTTCTATTTTGGAAAGTTAAACAGCAACCAGGAATTCTAGACTATACAGGAGAAGAAATGAAATCCTAGTGAAGTTGTGGCAGTAGGGAGAAGCTTGAATTTATTTCACTTTAGCAACCAAAAAAGTTGTTGCAGTTAGGAAAAAAAGTTGTTAGAAATTACAATCTATTTAGTCAAATAAATATACTTGCTATTTCAAGTTTCATAAAGGAAGCCACACGAATTACCTTCATAGTTCCCTGGGGCAATTTCTAGTTCCCAGTTTGAAGAGTGACCTTTAAGTTATCTTACATATAAGTGTGTGCTTAACCAACATCAATTCTGACATGTTCAGAGTGACGTTACAGCACATGCACAGCAAAACTGTACTGGCCCTCAGGCAGCACCTGTCAAACTCTGCTGCTGCAACTGGGCCAAGGCTGTGCACATTCTTCCAGTCTGGACTCCCCCACCTTTCCGTCATTTGACAATTCACAATTAATAAAGAGCACACAAACCAACATTCGTATTCATGGAAACACTTGTCCTGTTGCATCTTTTTACTATTTTCACCAGATGATCACATACAGCTAACGTGCTAGAGTCAAGTTTTGGAGGCTTCTCAGAAACATGTGCCAATACCTTATAAAAAAGCAGGGTGAAATCGCGTGTCATTTTCACCAAGTGACGTATATGCTCATCTGTCAGTTGGCAAACCTGTAAATAAGACAAGAATGTTTTTTAGAATATTATGATGCTAAGGGACAACAGCAGAAAGACAACACAAGGGCACTTTGAACGTCTTCAGCTGATATGGAATTGCATTGCTTCCTGTTACGATAATTCTCTGACATATATATATATACATATATATATATAGCTCTCATCTCAGTAAAACAGTTCATTTTCACATTCTATACTACACAAACTCATTGTGTGAATACCAAACAATGTACGTTGCCTCATCCATGTAAAACATCAGGCAAAAATTTCAGTCGTTTTCCTCTATATTGACCTAAGGGTTCCTGATCACAGGAATCATGTGGAGTTAACAACTCCTGGTTCCCTCTTAATTTCGTCATGGATTGTGATACAACCTACCTATCATCAGAGGCTCTTTCCTGTGAGAGATCTTCAGGAAGAACACTTGAGCCAAAGGCATCACAGAGAGATGTATCAACCAAACACATTTTTGTTAAGAACTCAAAATTTTAAGTCACATTTTTCTTTCCTCTACCAGCTCACATTGCAGATACAATTAAAATCCAGACTGATCCTATGAAGAACTTTCAGAAATATTATGTTTAAAAAACCTTTCAGTTACTATCTTCACGAGCTTTCCTTTACATTCTATGTAATCTCAATCTGTTTTGCAAACGTCAGACTTCTTTTCAACCAAAGTTTGGAGACGTATGCTTGAGGAACTTAACCAAAAAAAGTATGGTAAACAACGGTAGAAAAGTAAATGATGCCAGCCAGCAGGACAGGAATTGGAAGAAGCAGCTGCAAAAATAATCAAATCTACCACAAACTATTTTGGGTAGTAACTGAAGAAAGAAAACCTGAGCACTCTTCACTTTATTTATAGGCTGACAATTTAATGGTAGCACAACAGGATGCCAGACAAAGTCAGGATTTGAAAGTTAAATGAATTCGCTACTAAGGAGAGGTTTCAAGTTGTAAGAGGGAAGGCTTAGCCCCACAAAATATGTCCACTCTGTGAGGCAGGAGTAGCAGCAACAGGTTCCAAGGAATGCCATGACAAGTATCTCCAGTTATCTTTATAACACATTAATTTAGTGTCTTAGAATAACTTAAGAAATGACAGATGATAAAACAAAGGTAAGAAAATGACAAAATGTTACATAAATATGTATTTACATTCTTAATGCTTTGGTGTCATTAAGAACAATCTTGAGACATTTCACTTACCTTAACAGCTGGATGAAGACCACTGTCAAATAGTGCTTCATTTTTTATGATATTTCCCACTCCAGGTAATACTGCTTGATCCAGTAACACATCACACAACATGCGGGTTTTCTGCTGCTTAATCTCACTTTCTGCTCTTAAGAAGCTAAACTTTGGAGAACAGACATCCAAGCTTTCCATCATTCTCACTTTCCGCTCACTCTCAGCTGCACTTCTGGAAGAGAAAGATACATTAAGATTTATTTTTATTTTAATTATATGCTAATATAGCAGTATGGTTTTAAAAACAACACATGAAAGCATAATAGAACATTATATGCAGATAACAGAAACCATGAAAATACCAGTGACAGGAAGAGGCACAGAAATCACATTAATCACCTGTCCCAAAACCAGACCAATGATACATGCACGGAACATGCATCTGGTCCAACATACAAGAAGTCATCCTCACTTTGTTCATATTAGTTTGAAAAATAATTGCCAGGTCCTTGCTTTAAAACTACTTCCAACATGGAAAGACCACGTGTTTGGACCATCAAACATAACTAACCGTATGGTTACATGGTTCAGTAGTTACAACATGACAATAAAAGATATATTTTCTTAAACCTTGATTTTATTAGGTTAAGCATAATTGTTTGAAAATAATACAGTACAAGAAGTCTCAGGCTTACGTAAGGTTTTATGTTTTGTAATATTAAACATGCAGGTATATGTTACTTGAATTTACATGCTCCTTTTCACCCAAGAGCCTCAAATGCCTAAAAAGCAAGCTTGCTATGTTATTTTTATTTGCAGTGAAAAGTACAATGCTGATAGACAAAAACATCCACTTAATGTCAGCTAGAACAATTATACCAATTTGCTTCCAAAAAGAAAACAAAAATAAAAACACAACCTTGGGAGCATAAAAATTTGAAACCAGTAATCATCACAGGTCCTTATTCTTGTTAAGGAAGCAAGACTTGCGTGGAAATTAAAGGGGCAATGGGACTCAGCATTCAGATCTAAGGACGGAATTAAATCCAGCTTTCATTCCCACCCTTGACACTATCTAATGAGACTATGGCATAGAACTACTTTAACTCTATGTAAACTGATACAAAAGTAACAAAATTAAATTACTGTACCAATAAATATGATATGTTTAGAAAGTTTTGTTTTGTTTCTTTGTGCCTATGATGGCATCCAAGCACTTAACAATTTGTGTGTGATTTTTCACTATGTTCTTAAAAGAATGTTACAAAAAGAAAGAAACCAAGCTGTATTTAATTTGGTGAGTTTCTGCTTTACCTATACTCTACTGTCACCTCAAAAAAACAAACAGTATCCTCTGTAAGCTGTATCTCCAAAACTGGTAGTGCTCCATTTCTGTCTTTGCTTCCATCAGGATTAACATGCATGGAACCGTTCATACCAAAGTGAATCCTTGGAGAGAAAGAGAATTCTTATGGTTATATTATCTTAACAATTTTTCCAAGCATTACACTAGTCTATTTTTTGAAGTTATGAACTATTCTTACCTAACCAAGTCAGTATGTATGTACATTAATTCTAGTCATTAAGAGTAACATGGCAACAAACTACTTGTTTACATAGTGCTCAATTCCCAGAGAAGAACCCTCCGAAGTCAAAACCACTCTGAAACATAGCAGTTTTCCAGTGGTTTTGCAGTATAATTCATTATACAGAAGTCAAACCTGATCATTAAGTAACACACTTTTCTGGTGTATCGCACTTAGAATTTTTTCACTTGACATGCTGGTTTTCCTACATAGGTTCTTAAGTCCTCAGGGAGGCTGAGAGAAATGATGCTACTTTACCAGACAATTTTCTGTTAAATCAGGCAGAAGTCACCTGGTATGAAAGGAAAGATTTCAGTCTCCATATTGCCAATACTGTTATCATATCAAAGCTACTTCCAATAACGCCATAAACAAAGTAATTAACATCTGCCATATGTTGTTTTCTGCTTTTCTTTGCCTACAACCAAGGCAAAACCTGCAGGTCAATTAAAAATTAATAAAAGAAATAAACTGAAAAAGGCACAGATGGCAAAGGAGTGGAACAGACTCTTCCAAGCATTCCTTTTACAGATCACTAATGCTTTAAGAGGTCTTACACTTTATAATATATTCTACTGGGAGCTAGTATACTTGAGCAAAGGACAAGTTTGACTATGGTCTCATACATTTTATTTATTATAAATTCACCTGGTACATTCAAGTCCTAAAAAACTGTAAGATAGAGGGAATGTCCTACTTCTATGCATTTTATATCAGAAAAGCTGGATTATTTTGTAGCTACAAAAAGATTTAAGAGATTAAACTACACAAATGACCAAAGAAACACAACATCAGGTGTATATTTCCTTTTAACCCCTCTTTGTTACATTTCAGGAAGGATAAGCATTTTAAATATTTACAGATAGGTTAAGACAACATTTCATTAAGCACAGTCTTAAAGTCAACTCTTTATGTAACTTCCTCATAGCATTTATTCTTTTTTTTTTTTCAATTTTTAAAAACCCGTGTCTCTCCAAAACTCTCTTCTCTTTTTACAAATCAGTTCAGGTGATATAGTTATTTCAGCCACTTTTATTTTCAATAGCCCTTTCCAATTCTCAAGTGCCATGAATAGTACTGCACAGGCTTAACTAGTCAAAGTTATTTTTAAACCTAGTCAAATTTCTTTTTAAACCAAACTCTTGCATCTTGCTACCAAATGGTAATGCACTAAATGCTTCCAGAAAGTTATTTTTAAAGAAATAGCATTCACATTAATAGCTGATGGTTTCATTTACCAAGCCCCAGTATACTGTTTAAAAGGAGCATTAAGAATCACAGCTATTACCTACCTTAGGAACTTGTCAGTTCATGACTAGGAAAAAAAAAAAATGGAGTCATCACCACACATTTACATTCAAACACCTTAAGAAATTTATAAAATTTCACTCCAATGTGTTTCATTACCTTTGATGTCCTGAAATAGGGCAAAACAGAAATCTTCTCATTTTAATTACAACTAGAAAAGCCATGCTAATTAAACCTAGGGTCTGTTATTCAATGATAGCTAGTAGTAAGGAGTTGATGATTTTTTGTTATTTTAAAGTAAAAAGGTGAGGTTGTAGAAGTATTTAGTGCTACACAATATTGTAAGGATCTGCTTTTATTTAAAACATTTTTCCCTGTAAAAATAAAAGATTAGTAGCAGCACAGTCAAACTATTATATGGAGATGTAACAGTGACAATTCACATTATCAAGTTCTAAGGGCCAAGATGTAATTTCCAGTCAAGACAGTGGATGTCTTTCCTTTAAGGGATTTGGAGTCAACAATTATCTCTTTCCTAAGAATATTTTTGTCCATTTTCAGTTATGCAAAAACATATGTGCATTATCAATTTTCAGAAACTTTTCTAAACCATTTATCACTCCAAATTTACATTAATAGCATACTACAGAAACTAAACCCAGGACAACCCCTCTCACATAACTGTATCATTTCCGTGGCAAACCATGCGGTACATGCAAGTCTCTCCTGCACAACTCACAAGTATCAGAGAATTTTTTTCCAACTTTCATTGATTATTTAAGCAACTTTCAAGGCAAAACTGAAAAAAACCAACAACTCGGATTTTCTAAAAAGTCTTGACCTTCTTCAGTGACTTTAATGTCCTTGTTTAAATGGACATCAAAAAGTAGAAGTACTAATTTCTTCAGAAGGTGTAATTGCTCATTTGTACTCTTAAAAAAAGCTTCTACTGCCCACCATGGATTGCAAATATACTGAACTGAACTTCGTTTGCTAATTGCTATCCACAACATGGCAACACTTCAGAAGTATCCTCTTCATTTGCAAGTCAGGCAAGCAGTAGCCAAACTGTATAAAACAATTTCATGGCCAGGTTATCTTCTCCCACCAGGCAGTCATTCCCCACTTGAGAAAACCCAAGAGCATAAAATGAGTTAATAACTCTTCACAGCCCAGTCTTTCACAAGGCATGTCTGACTAACATTATTCCAACATGACTACCAGCTTTTTACAGGTAATCTTAGCAGATGAGAAAAGCTGTTTTTGTTATGTTGAGAAACTATGTAGAGACACAGAATATGTGTATCAGTAACACTCCTCATGACAAGAAAGTCCTATATTTATTTGAGAGTTAACTTTAATAAAGAAATAATACATTCTCTGAAGGCATATTCCTTATTTCCTCTCCCAGTAACAATCCTGGCAGCCAATCTTAGACTGCTGTAAGATGCATTTTCCGAAGCCTTCCTCTACCTCCCCTCAACATCTTTAAGACGTACAACATACATTTTTAAAACAAGAGAATGATGATCTTCATTATCAGATAAGTAACTTCTGCCTCCTGTGTAGAGGAGACCTTTCCCATACATAACTTCTACAATGTTTCCAATCAAATAAGTGACATGACTAAAGGGACTTCTTAAATACACTTTCTAGAGCTACAATAACTGATAAATTGATTAATCTTTTAAGCTTATTATCAAACAATAACTGAAGGTCATTTCCATTAAGTACAATAAGTTATTGCATTGGCTAGAAAGCTTAAGAATTATTTAAGATCTTTCAGGGTCAAAGGATTATATTTTCCACACTAGAACTTGGCCACATTTTCTTTCTCGTTGAAGAGAACTTTTGCAAAATGCTTACTTACAGTCCTTAGTAATAGCTTTTTTCTTCTGATAATTCAGTCTGTTGAAACAATATTTCCTTATTGTATAATTTACTCCTTTGCTTATCGAATCAATTTGTAATACATGCAATAGTCATTTAAAAAAGGCTAACATCTGTATCAGTTACCTCCCCTGCCTTTTTTTTTAATCTTCCTTTATAACTGACTTATGTTTTTCTTTTCTAAAGCTGCTTTTTCTTCTCTGTTTCTATTTAATAAAGCACAATTTTAATAAAGCACAGATAAACTGATTAGGACCATAATCCTATCCTTCACAAATATGGGTAGCTTTAAACACATATGCAGTCCTGTCCTACTAGTTACTTGTATGATTGTCACGTAAAGACTGCTATGTGCTTGTAATACTAGTTGCATTTCTCTAACACTAGGTGAAATAAACATATAGCACTATATCAGATAACCAGCAGGCCCCTGCTACCAAAGATCAGTCTACACATCACCTCAGGTAACTACTAATATATCACTGCCTTTATTTATCCAGCATGCAACCACTGCAAACTGTTGTACTCACAGCCAAGCATTTTCAGTTCTATCTCCCTCCTATAACAGCAGTGCCACTGGCAAAATATTATGTCACAGAATTGTAAGGTATTTGTTGATATTACCAGTTTTAAATGAACAAAAATCATGACCTTACATCTTTGTTCAAGATCAGTCACTAGGTGACAAAGACTATGCTGAACATAGAAGTGATGTTGCTTTTCCTTTTAAATATTTAGAAAGATTAGAATTATGTTGCAAGTGGAAGGGTAAAAGAAAAGCATTAAATGCAAGCCTTACCTATTAAATATAAGGGCCTCACTTATGTAGTCTATACTAATTACCTTAAAGAATGAGACGGGATTTTTTTAATAATCCATTACACTGCATTTGGTTAGATTTATTTTTAGTTGACTTTGCAGTACAGAAGCATATTGAACCAGAAAAAGTAAACTACATTCCAAATACAACCTTGGTGGCTAGTACAAGAAGATGTCCAAGGGGTTAAAGCATATGACAAAATCCTAAACATGCCAACAAACCCCTAATAAACTCTGCAAAACATGAACAAATGATGATTTGGCAGTTTTACCATTTGTCTAGGAGACACAGTTTCATTAGAAAGTTAAGAGTTACATTTATGATACCCAAACCATTTATCTGCCAAATTTCAAACCAATTTCATACTTCCAAACCAAGGAGTTGTTAATATTGTTTAAAGAAAGAAAGAAAGGCAGCATAAATGGTTACACACAGAATTTTAAGTTTGGCAATTTTTTCACACAAGTTTATTATCAGAGCAATTGAATCATTAAAGATTAAGTACAGAATTTCAGTCTAAATTTCTTAAGGAAAGTTAAAAGAAATTGCAAGTACAGTTTGCAGTGGAAGATATTAAGTAACTGTAACTGCATGCACTTCTGAGTTTTGTCCCTAGAAAATGCAATTTCCTATTTGAAACAAAGCATTTCAATGAATAACTGTCCTTTTCAGATACCTTTACATGGAAGCTTAGACCAAGAATAAAGCAATAAATTATCTGAAAATGTAAGTGACTATATCCAGTATTTCCAGCACTGCAGAGAGGCTGCTGAGAAGTTTCTCTGTAACACTAACTTTCAAATCTCTGAAACTGACATTAGCAAGAACAAGATGACACCGCGCATACAGTCTGAATGCATAGGAAGCCTTTTTCTCACCTCTTACCTCAAAGCTTTCTGATCAAAATACATAAAAAGTTCCTTTCCCAGTGTCTCGACACCCCTGTAAACATGTCCGACAAGGAAATCGTGACCAGAGGCTCTCTCTTCACTTGCAGCAGTCTGAAAATGAGCACACGCACACAAAGATTAAAACAGAATTTATACTACTTTGATTCTAGCATCAGGACACATTCAGCAAGTAACTGTATGAACTAATTTTCCAACTTGGACAATATTAAACCTTTTCTCCTTAAGCAGCTCTATCAAAACCAATGAGACTATCAATCTAGGAAGCAGAGTCACTATTGCTAATGCTATCATAACCTCGTTCATTCTTTTCTGAATTGAAACAATACATCTTTTTTTATCAGGATATTTTATGCCTTTTCCTTCAAGTCATGAATTCACAATAACAGTTTCAGGCTGATGTAAACTAGACAGGTATAGTTTGAATATTAAATACTTGTCAGAGTGTCAATTCTGCCATTTGCACCTACATCCTTCTCCAAATGCCTCTTGCTGGAGTTTCTATCCAAGTTAATAATATGCTTTCAGTGTTTCACATAGAGCATTGTGTATTACAGAAAAGCCTCCACTGAGCCCACAGAGATATTTCTCTCTTCCTACTCATTGAAAGTCTAATCACGAAAGATGTTGAACAGCAGGTGGGACACTACTAGAAGACAAGAAAAAGATAATTGTGAGATTGAAGCAATAATCTTTCTTGCTTAGCACATGAAACTCCACTGAAATAAGAAGGGACCTCTACAGGTTATCTGGTCCAAACACCTGCTCAAAGCAGGACTGACTTAGATCAGGCATCCCAGGGCCTCGTCCAGTCAACTTCAGAGTAGCTCCAGGGATGGAGACTCTTGTCTCTCTGGGCCCTTGTCCACTATTGCTTCACTATTGTCACGATGGAAAAATTTTCCTAATACCTAATTAGAATTTATCCTATTGTCACCTGCATCTGCTGCCTCTCATCCTACTGCACACCTCTGACAAGAGTCTAGCTCTGTCTCCTCCATACCTTCCTTTTAGGTAGCTGAAGAGAGCAATAAAGCCAGTTCTATCAGCTTCTCCTTGTGCATCATGTGCTTCAGCCTGCTAATCATACCAGGGGACTCACTCTAGTATGTCATTATCTTTTTCCTACTGGGGAATTGAAAACGGGACACTGTAATCCAGATGCAGCCTTGCAAGTGCTGAACAGAGGTAAGAATCACTCTCCTCAGCCTGCTGGCTACACTGTTGTTAGCACAGCCCAGTATGGGGCTGGCCTTCTTCCTTGGAAGGGCATGCTGGTGACTTGACTCAGCTGGTATAGGACCTTGGTCCTTTTTTTCTGTGGAGGCATTTTCCACCTGACCAGCAGCCAGGTCTGTGCCATTGCATGACATTATTCTGTTCCAAGTGCAGGACTCTGCAAGTCTGGCAAATGCTGAACTTGAGTTTCTGCCAGCCCATTTTTCTCAGCCTGTCAAGGTCCCCCTGACTAGCACCTCAGGTTCCCCAGAACCTGCTGAAACCTGCAAGCAGTATATTCACTGTCATCAGAGCCCTAACTGCAAGGCACAGATATGTGTACCAGTGCTTCAATCACAACACTCAACTGCAAAGCAAATACACATTAAAGCGACCCTGGCAAATCAGCAAGGCTTCAGCTAGTTAGTGAAATTTCAGAGCTACTCTCTGTAAAATCTCCCACTGTATTACTACCTTGAAATGATATATATTTAGAGTATTTTATGGTTATTATTCTGCCAAGTAGAAAAATAAAAATATTTTTTTGCATAACACCAACATAATTTACTTTGCCTATTATCAAAATAGGAAGAAAGCAAAATTTTGCTCTCACATAAACAGTTCATCCCTTCCAATTAAAGTATTAAAGTAAGTTGGTATGCAACAAGGTTCATTTTAGTTTTAAGCTGCTCAGGTTTGTTTAAACTAAACCAGAGTAAGAAGTGACTGAGATGGAAAACTAACTTGTTTTTTCAAAATATTTTAAGTTAAATTCGTACTACTTTGGTATCAGGTGAGCCCTTACAGTTATCACAGCACGAACTCTTTTAAACAGTGTAGTCTTCAGCAGCGGCCAAGGCTTTCGCCATGGTTAGCAGCCATGATCTAAAAAGCCAAGACCCTTTACGATGGTCATTTGCCAATGAATAGAGTCTGCCCTGGGGTGACTTTTACTGCACAAAGTTATGAACGTCAATATATTCAAGGGAATGAAATTTCTTTTTGAAACCATAGGAGCATAAATCCTTACTTCAAAAAGCTGTCCTAAAAGATACAAACCTATAAAGACTGATCTGTTGACTGCCTATCTTAGACATATCTTGAACCACATTCTTCCTTAAATTGTTCTTTCATTGAAGTACTATCTTATTGAGCCTTAATCACAAACTCTCCTACACTATCCTTTATCCACTGAAGGTGGGGAAAAATTCCCCAACTTTCCGTCTGGAGGCATCCAATATACTTATTTGGGACACAAGTAATGCACAATTTCTCACAGTTGAGCAAAACTAGGCATGAAAAAAAATACCCTAGCCACCTCTGTAATCAAAACCAGAGGACCGTATCTTCACAGCTCATCAGCTAGGCCTGCTTACTGACATCCTAACTTCTCCTTCTACCAGAAGGGCTCACGAGCCCCGGCAGAGTTTTATATTGGTTAAGTATTTTATGCTGCCAACAGAAAGCATAAAAACTAGTAGAAAAATTGCATACTGTGTACACTGAGAGCAGATGCCACGTTCTTTATTTATTTAAATAGTTGGTCTAATTAAAATGATTTAAAAAAAATGTTACAGAATTAAAAGCTCCTTTTCTGCAGGCCAATGTTTCTTTCTCTCACCATGTTTCATTCAGACTTGCGAAAACTTATGAGATTACGAAAAAATTAAAGTTAGGAGCTGCTACTATAATTTTCCTTGTATTGTAGGTTTCCTGAAGCTAAAGATATTATAAAATTTACCCTAAGTGAACAAGAGCGATACGCTTTCACTCATTATTTCCAAAACCCCCTATGTTTCTACAGCTTCAGCCCCTCTTTACACATCCGACCTCCTAAGGCTTATTTATTATCTTGACGACAAGAATATTTTATAATTTAAAGGAAGAATAAAGACAGTATCCACGGACCCGCCCCAGACGACGGCAGCGGGGGCGCAGGAGCTCTGCCGCAGCCAGGGCGCGGGAGGGGGAGGCCATGTCGACCGCGCCAACCATCCTGCTCTGTGCTCAGGCCCGCCAGCCCCGCGGCCCCGCACCCCAGCGACTCCTGACGGCTCCGAGATTCATTTCCTCTCCCCCAAACCTGGCGGCGTTTACCACCGCGCACACCCGGGAGCTCAAGCTCTGCGCCGCCCGGCCCGGTCCTCCGCTGCCCCTGACGAGAAGCGGCTGCGCTGCGCTGCCCCGCCCCGCCAACGGCCGCCAAGGCGCCTCTCCGCCGCCCCGGCCCCTCACCGCGCCGCCGGCTCCGGCTGGCGGGGCGCTGCCCCGCGCGCTCCGCACTGCCTGGCCCCGCCGCACCCGCGCCCGCAGCCTCTCTCCGTAGAGCGCGCAGCCCGGGCCCTCCACCATGGCCGCGAAGCGCGGCTGAGCGCTCCGCGCCCGCCCGCCTCTTCCCTTCAAATCTGCCGCTCGCTTGGGGGCGGTGCTGCCGCGCCGGGGGTCGCCCCGCCTCCGCCCGGCCGGCCTGGTGAGCGCTGGGCCGTTACCGCGGGCTGTCGTGGCTGCCGGGGCACGCCCGCGGCCTCTGCGGGAGTTCAGGCCGAGACTGGCGGAAAGAAACCCCACGGGCGCTCTTGGTCTGCCCCTCACGGCTCCGCGGGCAGGCGAGGTCCAGCCGCGGGGCTGGGTGAGGGGTGTCCGGCGGCGGGGAGGGGCGGCCGCAGAGGCGGGCCTGGCCTAACCCACTTCTTGTTTCTTTTCCAGTCCCGGCCAGCAGGTGTTTAAGCTTAGACTACCTTGTGCATGGACGGGAACGTTGATCAAAAAGCTTTGTTTTGTGAGAGCCTTCAGGGAAAACACGGTATATCCTATTTGTTTTGTTCTTAAGTGTGAACTTCTAATGTCCTCAAACACCCAATTAGCTGTCACAGGCTTCCTGGTATTGTCTAAAACACCCTTGAAAGTACATCTTCTTTCAAGGCTTACTTAATGTGCAATTGGAAGTTAATTTCAGCCTTTAAAAAGTCAATATTTAATAGGTTTTTGCAGTCAGTCCAAGTTTACACAAGGAAAATGTGCCTTTCCCTGCTGCGTTTGAAGTAAGAATGGGTGTAATAAACTCCATGAGCTTTAAGAAAATTGAGGGAAGTTGCATTTGAAGGTAGAACATGAGACACCATTTCCTGATGTCCACCTCATGAGGCATATTCACACTGGTTGAAATCTCTCAGTTAATATTTCTTATAGAAAGAGTCCATATCTAGGCTTTTCTCTGGGTTCAGTCAAAATGTGTCTTATTCCTAAAAGGATGGGGTTTTTTTTCCTGAAAGGAAGTGAGTAAATCAGGTTAAAGTAATTATGTTTGCTGAAATAAAACTGTGAATTCAGGTCTGCTACTAAAGTTAGGGTATGCTACCCTTTGTTGCAAATGTATTCTTTTTTCTTTTTCACAGTGATGTTTTTGCTGTGATCATTCTAAATTAAAACAATAAGGCAATTGTTAGCCAGAGAATTAAGCTCGCTAGTCAGAGAGCAGAAATCACCCATGTTCCAAAATGGTATATGAAACTCAAACTGATTTTTCTGCTGCCCTTGAGTCCTGCCTTACTGTTCTTCCAACGCAGTTACAGATCGATACATAACTCAGGTTTCTATATTCATATGTAAGCACCTTAAAAGTACAGACAATAACAATTCCTGTTACTTGGCTATCAAATATAATGTTTTTCATGATAGGGGATTTTATAACTGGATATTTTTCAGTAGATGGTTTGTGCAGTGTGTTACAGCAGATTGGATTTTCAATTCCATTCCACATTTAATTCTGCAGGTGCATCAGAAGCAGCAATACTAACCATTTATTAAGGTTCTTTACCCCTTTTTCCAGTCATGTAAACAATGAATTTTAACTAGAGATTCTGCAGTAACTCACCTTTTGCATGTGCTTTTTATTCAACTAAAAGTTGAATTCCAGGTATGTACAAACTATTGTTGGTGAGCTTTATATTAAAGTGTTTGGTGGTGGTTGGTAAACATTTGAGAGTTTCTTTGCTTTAAGAGAAGTATTTAAGAATATGTTTGCAACAAAGGGAAGAGAGGTAATAGCACTGTAAGAGATACCAGTCTGACAGTTTTATAGTTTGAAACAAATGCCCAATGCTGAATTCTAAATCAGGATGTTTTTTAGGTAAAAGTACCTAAATGACAGCAGCTGAATGAAGAACAGTTGTTGGGTAAAATTATGGCTGATACAGTTTCTTAATGACGTAGTGCAGCCAAGACAGAAATATATAACTTTGTGTTTTACAGCGTTCCAAGTAGAATAATCTTAGCTGCTTTTGTAATAGTAATTCCTTGAGTCAGGAAACCTCAGTTGCTGCCATTTAGTTTCAACACTGCAGTTTCCAGGCTACAAGGGAACATATTTTGTAAGATGCAAGTTTTAAAAGGAGGCTGATGGATTGCTTACAAAATAAAAGCTTTCATTAAATTTATTTCAGGATTCTTTATTAGAATATAACATTTCTTGGCAGGTAATTCCATCAATAGTTGTTCACACCTTATTTTGACTTTGAAAAACCCAGTGTCCACAAGAAACGCTCTCTCCCACAGGTAATTAAATATGCAAATTTCAAGAACAAACAAGCAAATAAATCTCACTCGAGTATAAGTTTAACATTAACTATTTTTTCCTTCCTATCTGCTGTTACATCAACAAAATCATAGCATTGTACTGTACTATGATAATTGATATAGCAAATAATGGCAAGTCACCTGCAGTGAAAGGTAAAATCTATTTTTAAAACAGAAATTGAGTAAATCTACATATGCTCATAAATTTGTCCCCTATTGTTGTAGCTGTGTGCACAGCTGCCTCTGTTATTTTTCCCAGTGGTGTTCTCAGGCACCATTTCTTGATTTGTTTTTGCATTTGCAATATTTACATTCAGATAAAAGCATACAATAGAACAGTGTTCTCAGAACTGGACACTCATATTTCTGCTGACATAGTTGGTATATTATTGCAGTTGTGATCTCATTAGAAAAAAAAAGTACATTTCTTTCAAAAATTTCAGATTTCCCAGAATTATGAAAAGTATACAATCCTTTATTTTTTATTCTATTTTCCAGAATTTATACAGAAGCCCTGATTCCCTCCCTTTTTGTACCAGTTCATATTGCAAGACATTTGGCATAAGATTGATGTGGTTAATTTGCAGGAGTAGAGCTACCAGCATCCAGTTGCTCAAACTCTTTGTTTTATGCGCATTTTCTCCCTTGGATTAATGTGTTAGTCTTAGAACATTGGTGCGCAGTTTAAATACATAAGTTAAATTTGCATTAACAAAGCTTTAAAAAAAGATGTTGGCAAGGAATATTATCATATGGCAAATATAGACTAATTTAAATGGAATGTCATTTTAGACCAAATAGTAAAGTTACATTGCTCTGAAGGCAACATGAGGGAACAGGAATATGCAGAATACAAGCATACCCTGTTCTTCTAATCCAACAGTCTGAAAAACAATGTCAGCATTGAGATTCTTGCTAAGACATAGTTTTTTTCTTCTGGCCAGTTGAAGTCTACAGTGAACTACAAAGATATTCCCTTCATGGTGACAAAATCTTGGATAAGAATTAATAAGCAGTGGGTGACTGATCTGTTTCATGGTTGCCTAGAGAGTTAATGTGAACAGTTAAGCACACTCAAAATTGCTCATCATGTAATCTGTTGTGGTTTAACCCACCAGGCAGCTAAACACCACACAGCCGTTCACTCGCTCCCTCTGCAGTGGGATGGGGGAGAGAATCGGGGAAAAAAATGTAAAATTCATGGGTTCAGATAATGACAGTTTAATAGGAAAGAAAAGGAAGGGAAAATAATAATAATAATAATAATAATGATGATAAAAGTATATACAAAATAAGTGATACACAATGCAATTGCTCACCACCCACCGACCGATGCCCAGCCAGTCCCCAAGCAGCCATCGCTGCCCCCCGGCCAACTCCCCCCAGTTTCTATCCTGAGCATGATATCATATGGGATGGAATAGCCCTTTGGCCAGTTGGGGTCAGCTGTCCTGGCTGTGCCCCCTCCCAGCTTCTTGTGCACCTGGCAGAGCATGGGAAGCTGAAGAGTCCTTGACTGGTGTAAGCACTACTTAGCAACAACTCAAACATCAGTGTGATATCAACATTATTCTCATACTAAAATCCCAAACACAGCACTATACGAACTACTAGGAAGAAAATTAACTCTATCCCAGCCAAAACCAGGACAAATCCTAACGAAATCCTTCCTAAACTTCATAAAAACATTCCCAAATCCTTCTAAATTAAGTCTGTTAATGCAATTAATCCAAATAGTTGCACTGTTCAGTGAATCTGTTCTGGTTATGAATTCCTGGTCTGCCAGTGATTTTTGAAGCTCATGCATAGTTGATATGGATGCATAGTTAAATTATTTTTTGTCAGTTATCTCAAAATAAATAATGCCTTGAGTGCTGGATTCTTTTTATTGGTGGAAAGTTCTTACTTTCCATTACAGAAAACATACTATTGTAACTGTTTTTCACAGCTGCAGTTATTGTAAAGATAGAGACAAAGGAAGTTCTTTGGAAATTGCAGTACAGTATCAATATAAAATCAATATAAAATTATGAACTAAGTTGTGAATAGCAGCTTTAGTATGGGAGTTTCTTGCATTTATTTCATTGTTGCAGCCACAATAAAATGCTACAACTTACATACTATTCTCACTGAACATGGAGTATATGTTGAAAATACTTCTAATTAATGGGTTAAATGGATTGGAAGTAAAAGGGATAGTTGAAACTTAATAGTACCATCCTAATTTATACCAATTGAAAACTGGTCACACATAAGCATATTCCTAGGGTTCCAATTCATATACTAAACAAGAAAGTCAATTTCTTATAAATAAGTTTAATACATTGTACTTTAGGTTGCCAAAACAGGACATGAGTTAGAGTAAGACAGATAGAGGATGCAAAGACCCCAAACCACTTAATTATATGTGCAATTATATTTTAAAAAATTACTAATATTTTTATATTGTCACAATATTACCAAGATTTCCCTGAGTAGTGATTAACGGTATGACAGATTCACCTGTCAATGACTGTTCGGCTGTAAGCAAGTCACCACTCTTTTAGAAAAAATAGCTTCTTATCTCTGTATCAATTCTTGATTTTCCTAGAGGTGAAAAAAAATAATAATCTTTGAAAATCTTGGCTAGTTTGACATGTTAGTTTTCAGCAGAGTAATTTTGCCATTTTCCATCAGGAATTAGATGTGGATTGCTTTCAAACACTGAAAATCATACTTCTTTCCTAAGAGGCCTTTTTACTGTATTATCTCTTGGCCTTTGCTGGGGGAAAAAAAAAAAAGTAGAACTAATCTATCTTAAATCTGAATTTTTCTTCTGTTCAGACCAAAGGGTTAAATCCACAAGAGGGCATTAGACTTAAAAGGAGAGAGGCAAGCTATTCACACCCTCTAAAATTCAGTAATAATTGAGGTCCATCAACTATACTATATTTGTAAGGTAATGGGAGCTCTGAACTCCCTATCTAATCAATGGCAAAAGGTAGGCACCTCACCAGACAGTGATTTAGGGCAGAGGCCTCATTAGGACTTTCTCTCCATTAGCCACACAGGGAACAATGCCAGTTCCTGCTATTGGATACCCTGCTGCGTAACTTCGAGCAGTCACCTATTTTCCTTATGCAGTGTAAGGGGAGAGTTATGTCTAAGAACACGATTCACTTTTACGCTGAACCGGGTACTGTCTGGAAGTGCCATAGAGTTGCCTAGATGCCTCTCTGCAGTCTGGATTCACAGTAGTGAACCACCTCATTTGGTTAGATATCCAAGCAAAGCAATTTTTTCAAAAAAGAGAATGTGGCAGCTTCTTTAAGCTGCTATAGCAATCTGTTGATACCTGGATAATCAATGGTGCATCCTTCCCCTGGGAAGTGGAGAGCAATTGATCCTAGAGTTTCTAACTCCTGCGAAAGTATGCAGGAGACTAGAATAGACTGTGTTCTGAACTGACGCTAACTCTCTCTCTTATCAGAGTGCTTTTACTTTGCATAATGTACTTTGTTTTTAACTAGAGCAATGACTGGAACCAGGGTCGTTTAGATTAGCCTGGAATTATCAAATCTAATTTTCAGCATCTGACTGCTGAACATAGCCACCTCATACTTCATATTTTGTAATATAACTACCTCTGGAAAGATATTATGATCTTAGACTGTGATCTTGCTGTTAATTGTAACAGGAGCTTTTGAGAGTATGAATTTAATTTTGGCATGTTGGAAGTGAATCTGCATCTTAATGGTGTAGTTATTAAGTTATGTTATTAAGTATTCAGTATCCATCTACACCCATTAATTTTTTTTTTTTAATTGAAGGGAAATGCTTTACTACTAAAGAGATTCCTCTTCCTTTCTCCATCAGAGTACCTAATAACCCAGTGATAATGGCAGTTCCTTTGGCGGCAGGAGATCAACAGTCCATACGCTGCTCCAAATCAGATTGAGTGCTTTGAACATAGCTGCATTATTCCTTGTGTGACTATTTTAAGCCAGCAGGAGAGAGAGTTGCAGAGACCACTACAATATTCTCCTCACCATGTTTCTGTTCAAGAGTTGACCTGGTAAACATTACAACAAACTATAGCTCTTGGAGCAGACTCAGAAAGCAAGATATGTAGAGATAGATAGTCAATTCCATCTATATATGAGGCATAAAGAAACTGGTATCTTCAAGTCTTGATGCTTGTGCACATCCTAGGGGCAGAAAATTGGCTACAGCGAAACTTAGCTTCCTGGTAACATAGGTATCTTGAAGGCTAGGTAGCACTGATGTTGAATGTGGGAAGCCCTAGTTTTTGACTACTTATGTCTCGGTATCAGACTTCTGAGATCAAACTATTACAGACTAAGTATTACATTTTTTTGTGTGTGTTAGAAAGCAAAACTGGAGAAAAAGAAAGATCTGAAAATATATGTATTCCTTCAGAAATGTTCAGTGTAGTACATAAATTACGACATTTCAAAGTTCTATAACCATATCAAGCAATATCAAGTTTCTTCACTGAATGTTTCTTTCTAAAAAATTATGCACAAAGGAGAAAACATCTTTTGCAGTTCTTAAATTATAGAGTAATATTGACTAAGACTCAGCCTAAATTCAGAAATAAAATGTTTGGAAAATAATTGAAAAAAACAAAGTTATTTTATAAATTTGTACTGAAAGTTATAGGCTCCTTGAAGGCTCTTGTTCCCTTCCCAGTTAAATCCTCTGCTTGCTTTTAGATACTCAGATCCATCAGCATAGGTGTCTCTACCCATTTACAACAGCATAACCTAATTTACAGTCATAGTTTAACTTCATTTGGAGAAATAAGTTTGACAGCAATGTGCAACTGCCTCAGGGTGGAAAAAGCAGATCTTACTGAAGCTGGATATTAATGGGATAAGTACAGACAACCTACCTAGCAACTTATGAACAGCGCTCATAACTTTACTGCATCTTGAGACACAGTTCAGTGCCAGTAGTTTTCCTTGTTTTGTTGATGGATGTTGGCTCCTCCCAAATTAAGTAGAAGTTTCTACATTTGTCTGGAGAAGAAAAGGAAAATATTTAAAACTTGCAGTACTTTATTCAAAGGGTAAAGCCTTGAAGTTATTTAAGAAAAAGTGTCCAGCAGTGCCTCTAGGCTATGGACATGCTAAAACAGATGAAAGGAAAAAGGAGAAAATTGGTACCTGGAGAGAGGCAGAAACATTCTTTATAGGCTTCTTGCCAATATTGTATTTATACATACAGTGCTCTGAGGTATATTCTCTTACCCTGGATGTTTTACATTTAAGATTAACACCTCAAGGAAAAATAAGAGGATTTAGGAGAATATGATCTTGGGATGAAGAACTTGCCATCTTTCCTTCAGGTTTAGATGTTGTACTTTAATGCTGTCCCGAAAAACATTAGGATAATATTTGTTTAAAAGCTTAGACAGTATTATAAGACCCATGAAGCGCTAATAACAGAACAAAATGAGGTTTGCTGGGCAAAATACAATGAGGGCCATAACACAAACTGTCCTAGCAGATGCAACCAGTTTTTACTTCTCTGTTACACAAATAGTACGATTCCTAGTACCTTGCTGCAAGCCTTTATCAGCTGCATATGTATATGCAGCACTCCATTTTAATTAGCCTCAAGATTCAAGACTTAGAAGGAATAGCAGGGGTCTCTAATTATCTTCACAAACTAGTGATCTGCCCAGAAAATGAGGAATGAATAAGCATTAAGCAGTCAGAGGCCAGTATTCAATCACAGAGAGAAGCAGGAAGAGTGGAAGATAAAGAAATGCAATTTTCACTTACTTTTCTGGGCCTTGAAAATTACTAAAAATCCTTCTTTAGTAAAACACAGCAATTCTAGCTATAGAGATTTTTGTTTTATTCTTATCAGTAGTGTTGGACTAGATATTTTAGGATAATTTTTTTCTCATGTCTATGCAGTATTTCTGATATTTTTATTTTAAATGTATTTGTTTAGGCATCAGTAGCATTTCTTGAAGGACTCTTATGAGAATAATGTTTTCCAAGCATTGTTTATAATTTTTCAGTCCTAGTTCCAGGGAAATAAAGACTATTCTTTCCTTCCATTGAAAAAATTTATGACATTGGGATTTAAATCATTGCTATTCACAAACTGGCCTTGGCAAAAAAAGGCTGAGGATTATCTCTTTAGCAACTTTTGAATCAAAGCTGCATTATTGATATGAAGCTAAAAAGGCTTTGCAGTTCTTTATATAATTAAAAGCAACTGTTATTATGGAAATTTTTCAGAACAGCTGTTGTATTGGAAGAAAGGTTACACTCTTCTCTATCAGTAATCCCTTTAAATCTCTGACATGATTCATAGCTCCTCAAACAATGCTGGTAAATTAAACAAAACTGGATGCCTTCCATACATATATTTATTACTTGCACTCCTATCAGCAAGTCATGTAAGAATGCAATAACAGAACTCAAATTGGCTAGTGAAAGTAATGTGAATGTCCCTTTTTATGAACTTTATTTCTATTTTCGTTTTCTAAAGTACTCATTTTGCCCAAAAATGGCATCCAGCTTCCTGATGAAGCAATACAAGCACTGGCCCAAAGAGCTTACGATCACTACTTTATTCTTGAACCTCAGTCAAGGGTAACATATTGGAAGGAAAGGATAGACCTTGCTGAGTTTGGTAAAGGCTAGAGACAGTTTTTAAGTAGGATACAAAGCTTTAGCTCTTTATGAATTTCTGCCTTTCCTTGTGGAGAATGGAAAAAGATTTTTCCTCCTGGCTGGAAGGAAGCAGCGTATCAGTACTGCAGCTGAGGTTTTTGTTTCATTCCTGGCTTTCAAGACAGGGAGAGCTTTGGAAAGGGGAGAAGGACCCGCCAAGATTTTTTTTTTTCCTCCAGGGCTAAGAAGTACTAGGGAGCAGAAGGAAGCAAAAAAGAAAACAAATGTGGGCCTCAAAGACCTGCATAACTCAAAGATTGGTTAATGACTTGCTGGGTTTCAGAGTGTATATTTGTAGTGTATTTTGTAGATGTGAGGGAACTCAGAAACAAAGAAGCCTGGGCTTGTATAGAAGCAAGAAGATGCATCTTTTTCAAAGTCCAGCTACTGGGGTGGAATAACCCCATGCAACAAATGCTGGCCTAGGCACTGACTGGGGGAGAAGCAGCGCTGCAGGGCGGATCTGCAGGCAGCCTGTTGTCAAATGGAAAATGAGTCAGCAGTGCACCCTTGTGGCAATGAGGGCTAACCGCATTCAGTCCTACTTCAGGTGGTATATAGCCATCAGGTCAAGGGAAGCGATTTCTCTTCGGTTAGCACACGTGAAGCCACATCCAGACTCCTCTGTGTAGTTTTGGATTCCTCAGCACAGGAAGACATTGACAAACTAGAGAGAGGCCAGCCGAGCTCCACCGGTATGTTTAAGGGGCTGGAGCACATGATGGATGGTGAGAAGGTGAGAGAGCTGTGATTGCTTAGCAGAAAAGGGCAAGGCTTTCTACACTTCTCTGATTGCTGTCTTCACCTGCTTAAGGAAAGGTGAAGTTGTTAAGGATGCAGAAGCTCTTCTCAGAGGCGCACAGTGAAAGGACAAGTGGCAATGCAACGCATTCTGGAAAGGAAGTTTTTACTATATAAGAAAAACAAAAATTCATGAAGAGGGGTTAAGCACAGGAGGAGGTTGTCCAGGGTGCATGTGAAATTTCCACCCTTGGAGGACATTCCTAGGGAAAACCCTGAGGAACCTGATCTCACTTTGAATATTGCCTTGCTTTGACTGAGACATTGGACTATGTGAACAGCAGAGGTCTCTTCCAATCTGCATGTTTCTGTGAGCCTGAGATCCACACTATTCGTCAGCCAGATTTCTCTTGCTGTGTTTTTGAATTCTGTGTGAAATTCTTCATGTTACTTAAACAAATTTCAAATTGTACTTTGCACATGCTGTGGCCCTTATTTATTTTTTCCCCTTCTGATAATGAAATACTATATCTAAGAGGTGTTGGCAGAGGACTGTCAATAAGGTGTTGCTGATTAAACTGCTATAGCAGTAAGAGGTGGGCTTCTGTGCAATAAAGTTTCTCATGATTTGTGAAGTGGGGAGAATGTTGATTTGGCAGCAACGTTATTTGGCAGGGTATAACTTGATAGAAGCTGATGAGGAAGATGTTTGACAGGAGTACGGGAAAGTTCAAAAAGGACAAAAACCTTGGTTTTGGACGCACTTTTTCAATTTAAGGGTTGGCAACACTGCAGTACTAGGAATGATTTATTCCTTTTGCCTTCGGATATTTTGAACGCTCTATACTGTATTTCAAACTTTGCCTTCAGTTGCCTTATGCAGACTTCATAAATGGTGAGAATTTTGTATTAATAGAGCGTGGCCCATCACAGGCTAAGGAGGGTTGTTGAGAAAGTAGTTGCAAACTGTGCCTGTTCTACTACCCATCTTAAGTCAGATCTAAGGAAAAGAGAAGCTGTATAAAACAGTGAATGAAAGTGTCAGCACTGTAAAAGGTTTTAGACACTGGAGTAAGTAGGGAAAGATAGACATTGGTTATTACTATGTAGAATCTGGTGAGGAAAAAAACACTTGAAAGAACTGCGTAAAATAAACCAAAGACGGCCTCTAACTGGACTTCAGAAGCACAATGGATGAGGATTTATAGGATTTATATCTATAAACAACATGAATAATATCTGAATCATGAAAGTATACAGTAAGAAGCTGTCCAAAGACATAGTTGGTTTGAGCAGACTGCTGTCTTGAAAAGTAGGGCCCCTGGACTCTATTTTTAATAGTGGGAAGCTTCCACTATGGCTCACAAGAGATTATATAAAATATTTACACAAATAGAATAAAGACTGTTGAAACTCACAGTGACCATTAAATATCTTATTTTATATTTGTTTTTTCAAAGGGGGAAAGACCTTGCTTTGACCATCTGTAGGCTGATTTACCAGAAAGGAAAACTACACCAACAAGCTGTGACAGAAGAAGGGATGCAAACCACTAAAAAAGAGTCAGTGATACCATGTAGGTAAGAACAACATTAACTAGATCATTATCTGGGGGAAAAAATTATCTTGAGAATCCTCCATCTGTAGAAGTTTCTGTCCAAAGTAACTTAAATATAGTTCAGCTCCTGCTAAATAGATTTTGCCCTCAAAGATGCAGAGGAAACTGACATCTCATAAGTCACTTTCAGCCCAATATGCTCTGGTTTGGGAGCACTTTAAGAAAAATTGGTTGCTTTCTTCTAGGACTTGAAGTTTTTGAGTCTTTTTTTTTTTTTTTAACTGAGTTTATATCTATCTATCTCAGTTAATTCAGTAGGGCTTCTTTTCAAAAAGTAGGGATTTGCTTCTATGAATTGTCTGTCATCTAGAGCATTTCCAGTGATCTGGTTGCTGAACTGTCTCTCCAGTGTCAGGAACCAAAAGGCTTAGAGCTCTTCTCTAGAACCTTGTCAATACTCTTCATTTTCTGGCTTGCAGCAAGAAGCAAATAAAGTCAGTGAAGTTTTGCAGTAATTGGTGTAATATGTTCCCTGTGGTTAACATAGCCAAGCAGGTGGGCAGCCTCCTTTTACATCAGCTGTATCATCCAAACGATCTCCAAACAAAGGGTATGATGAATTATGTTGTGAGCAGTGGTGTCTGCCAAGGCACCCTGGGATTAGTGTTAGAACCGGTCTTATTTAACATCTTCATTAATGATCTGGAAGAGGGAGTAGGCAGACCATTAATTAAACTGGCATATATTACACAGAGATAATTCTAAGATCCCAGCTAGACTAGAAGCAAAGGCAGACTCAAAACAAAGACTTGTGTTAAGAAAATAAGAGTAATTTAGGAAAACAGTTTCTCTTTGCCCACGGCCCTATCTGGGTCATTTTACAAATCATGATTGCATGTACATTTGTATCATCTGTACATTTAAACACTGTTTATTTTACAATTAAACACTGGGCAGCTTGAGAGATGTAACAGCTACATAAGATACAGGGTTTCCGTGTTTTTAGCAGGGATAAGGGCGTAAGGTAGTAGAAACAGTATGTTTTGGTTTCTTACTTGATCAAGAGAGTTCCCTACAGCGTATCTTTAGACAAAGTTTAAGTGATCATGTCTACCCTGCATGCTTACCTATCAATATCAGCATACCTTTTATCCATACAGTAATTTTGAACATTCGTAAAACATTGAAGTGAACAGGGCTAAGAGTAGCACTTGATAGACCCCTCTACAGACACCCCAACTTGATACTTGTAACTTTACTCTGTTAGATCTTTCAGGTGGTTTAAGTTACTTTATATTTTTACAAGTAGCTTTTAGTCAGAATTGCATGTGGTCTAATAATGTCACCAAACTTGTTCGATTATAAGATTGTCTAGAAATAATGTTTTTTTGGAATTAATTCTCCATTAATTCCTTACTGAATTGATGTTGTATCAGCAGTTTCATGATTTTGGTAGGGTTCCATATCAGTCTGTCCATGCTGCAATCACTACTATAGTCTAGTTTCTCTTTTAAAATTTATTTTTAAAAGAAAAATGAAACTCATTATTTGTTATATGCCAATTTTATACTAGGTCTTGTAAAGTGCACAAAACAATAACTATGATCAGCAGCTCTCAAAATCAGGCACATACAATCAAACAACACAGAATACAAATCTGCTTGATTTTGCAGAAGTTGTGAATGTATTTCATGTGTCATGTTCTGTACAGACTGTGTACAAATAGTGTGTTCCCTACCCGTGTCAGAGAGACAGAGCTGTCTAGGCCACAGTAATGTGGGCTGCATGCATTTGCCTTGGAAAAGTCAGTTGTTTCTGTAAATCGTGGATAAATTCGCACAGCATGGGTTAAGTTGGAAATAAGCAGCATATCTGTAGGACACAATATTGCAGTTCTTGTGGTGCCTGGAAGTCTACTTCAGTTCTGCTTGCAAGCACAGGAAGCAGGCTCCTGATACAGCAGCGCTCTCAGGAGGAAGCTGGCAATATAGCAGAATCTGAATAAGTCAAAAACTAGAAAAGTATTACTGCAAGAGCATCTGTCAAACCAGGGGATGCAGGAGAAAATGAGGTGGTGACAGGTTGGGCAGAAAGAGAAATAGCATAATATGAAGTGAGTTAATGATGCCAGCAATTTTTAGCAGCTGAGAAGGTAAGGGCTGCAAAAGCAAGGTAGCACTCTATGATTTATGTGCAAGAAGTAGGCAAGGTGATGTTTTTTGAAGTGTTAGTTTTAAGCTGCTAGGCTAAGTTCGGATGTTCAATTTCACTGTTGTTCAGGATATAATTATAAAAACTGTGTTGCTGGAATTACTCGGTTATTCAATGATTTGCTAGCTCTTGTGTTCCAGTCCAAATGAGATGACTTGCTATTAAGAAATATTTACTGAGAATCAAAGGTTTTGTTTTTCTTATGCCAGTTATATGCTAAAAAAGGTCCATTAGTTTCCACTGAATTATTACTCCTGACTTACCCTATTAAAAGTAAAAAAGTTTAACTGAATTAAAAATACTTATTATAAAGATATATTTTTTAAAAGATGTCATTTGTCCTGGCCCAAGATGCCTGTTATTTTCATCCCACTCATAAGAAACTTTAACATGTGCTGGATAGCAAAAATAAATCATGCCATTCCAGGTTCCTGAGTTATTAATCATACTAACAGGATAAAAATACTAAAGGAAATGAAAAGCAACAGAAAATTTAAATTGAGCTGTGGTATTTTCGTTACGAAAATCAGTGAAAATTGAAGAGGTATAAACTTTGACAAAAAGCTACAATATAACTCTAAAAATCTAATAATGTGAAAAATCAAGGGCTTTCTCACATTTCCTTGGCAATAATTTCTTTTCAGTGTCTGTCCGCTGCAGTTTGTTTCAAGGTATTTTTTTGCAAAAATGAGTGTACTTCATTTGTGTTATATGTGCAATGTATATTTTGAGCAAGTATTGTTGGGGTGACACATATGTTATAGGTATAAAATATTATTAGCATGACCTAGATTTGAAGACTTCTAAAAATAAATTAAAGAAGATGAAACAAATAGATCTGGGTATTGTGTTAAAACAATGTTCATTTGACCATCCATATTTCCAGGCTTATCTAGTATCTCAAACTGTTATTTTCTTGCTAATCACGGTCCCAGGCGTAAGCTGCTGAAGCTCTCACTTTAGGTGGTGACTTCTTACTCTAGAACGAGCTTGATATCTCTTCTTGAAAGGTGCCTAAACAATGTTTAATGATGAAACTTGAAGCTAAGGAAAGAAGTTATCCAGAGGGAATAGTATTCAGTGCATTGTATATTAGGGGGCATTTAAAAATAATAAATAACAGCTGTCAAAGGAAGCTTGTTGAAGTGAGTTTGCAGTAAATAATAGTAAATAATCTTGGAGCACAGCAGTTGAAATTTTCAGTAAGTAAGCAAGTGGTCAGGTCAGCTTGTAGTACAGTAGTCACTGGTCACTGTGAGGTTAGTATCTTTTAAAATGGCAAAGAAAATGGGATGTGCATTCATCAGTGTATGGCTGATGTGCTGACAGAACCTTAATTATGTCATGAACACAAGAATACTGTAATACAAGTTCACCATAAGGGACTCAAGGCCATAAGTATATTTTACCAGCTGTTGTGTGGAAGGAAAACCTATTGCAAGAATTTGTTTTTTATGGGACTACTGAAGAGGTGTTGATCATTGAATCAAGTCGTGAATTCTCAAGATCATGGTAATCAGAGAGGGCTAAGTATCTATTTGATGTAGGAAACATCTGTTAAAGAATTTCTCCTGAGTCTCATCAGTAGTTGGCAAATCTCATTGCTTTAGCAATGTTTTCATTATTGCTGTGTCTATAAAATGGCATAATATGTTTTTTACTACTGGTCTTTTCTGTATTCTCAGTGCAAACTAATAGCAGGTATTTTAATTCCAACTTCTTGTTAGAACTTGAAACAATATATAAAATAGAATAATTTAGTGCTTTTCAACTGTATAGTCCTATATTGGAAATTTCAATTTCTGTGCTAAGATAAATCACTGAGTATGAAAATAACCTATATCTAATCTGTGAGCTACACATCTAGCTCTGCTTTAAAATTAAGACCTAGTTACTTCAGAAATGAAGAAGTAGCTATGTCCTTCACTGTGTTACTCTAGAAGTAGATGTACCGTTACATGTCCTTGTTTTTCTTTAGCCTGTACACAGAAAAGACAGATTGCCTAATGAGCATCTATTAAGAACCTGATAATCACACCTACACTAATCTTAGAAGAGAAAACTACAGAGGTAAAATAGGCTAGCCTGTCATAAGAATTAGTATGCCAAGCCGAATAAATAGTCTATTTATCTATTATTTTAAAGGAACCCACAATGGCCAGCATCAAATACTCCAGCAGAGTTGAAACAGATTGTGCAGTGGGGGCATCCGTTTAAAAAAAACAAAAATCAGAAGAAAGATTTTTCAGTTAGGCTGAGGCTGAAATTACCTTTTCACATTGCCTGATATCTCTTTGAAAGTATCGGTGCTAGAAAACTCAGGCTTAAGCATAATACATGGATAATTTATTATTTTTTGTAATGAATTTGAGGTCAGTTTACCTTTAGGTCATTTTAAACTAATCTACAGTTTTCTACACAAACCTCATGGACAAAGGAGATGCTTTACAGTAAAGCCTGTAAAGCGTACCCTCTTGGCTGGTGGTGCTTGGCCTGTGCCAATCTGCTGAATGAGGGCTGGGCACACGTACATACACGCTTAATCTTCTTTATAGGGAACTACTCATTTTCATCAAACAAAAGGAAAAGATTCATGTGCAGATGCTGGTGGACAAAATATTTAGCCACTATGCTTCTGTTTCATCCAATTTAAGCAATGTTTGAAGAAAATACTTTTTTGGTGTTTAGAACAGTTGTGCATTATAGACCATGCACCCACAACATTAATTTTGCCTGTCAAGGTCACCACTTTCTCTTATCCATTCTGTATTTACAAATCTTCAGACTAATACACACAACAAAACTGAACAAAAAAACCCCAAGTGTACATATTTTTCTTAGAAAAGGAATAGGATGAAGGGAGGGGGAGATCTTCACTGAGAGATGCGTGATAAAAGTTAAAGTCATCAGAATTTGAGTTGTGGCGCATGATGTGTTTTGTATAACTGTTGTGATAACAGTGAAGTTTGAATAAAAGGATATAGAGTATTATTTTGCTTTCATTTCCTTGCTTTTATTGGTTTGTCATAACATCTGATATATCTAGCAATACTCTAACTGCTTTACATCTATGAAAATGTATTTTAGTGTTCTGTTTAGTGTAACGATATTTTCATTATATGCTTTTTCTGTCTGCTGCTATCACATCATTGTTATCTTGTGGTGGATAGTTCAACACATTAATTATGTGCTTTGTAATAATATTCTCTTTTAACTTCAAGCCTGTTGTCTTTCAGTTTTCTTGAATGGCTCCTTGCTCTTATATTATGAAAGAGGATAAATAGATGTTCACATTTACCTCTTCAGATTCAACTTAGATTCATTGTTTTTCAGAAACTATGAGCAGTAGCAAAGAATTTCATGTAGAACTGAAAGATTTCAGAGAAATGAATTTAAAATATATGCATGTGTATGCATTCTTGTCTTCCCTACAGCTTATCATACTTTAGGAGCATGACTAGACCTCCAGTTGACCTGGCTGTATGTAACTCCCTGATACTTCATCTTCTTTTTGTCCCTGCTCTCTACAGGTCACCATCCTGCATTCCTCAGTAATTATTTTTTATGCATTAGACTTTAACAAAGAAATACATGCTTTTGACTAGGTATGGAGTATCATCATCTTTATTTGTATGCTGTGTTGTCTCTAATAGTCTGTTTCTTTAGAATGACTTTAATCTGACTTTTGCTTCTCTCACAAACAACCCCATATTGAACATACCCAGCATCTTAATACAGGGAAGTTCAGTACAGTTACACAGTGCTTGTCTTACTTTGTTAATAACTGTACTAAAATCAGTATTCCTAAAGTAATGAACAGTATCTTCATATCTAAAGTGTAAGGTTTTGTTGCTCCTGCAACTAAATTGCAACTGCAAAGTCCCTGATGCATGCAATGGACCTGGCAAATACAAGTAGCTGTCTGTGCCTGAATTCTTACAGGTGGGAAAATTACTTAGCTAAGCACTCACACTTTTTCTGTGGTGCCAGATGTACAAGTGGAAAAGGATTAGTGTTAACATGGGAACCCTAGCTGTTACTATTAAAGACATATCAACTGCTGTGAAATATCTGAAGAATTTGTTCCAAATCTGAGTTAAAATAACTCTGGTAGAGGAAGGGAGTGACGAGGGTGTAGAAATTATCGATATTATAAAAATGACAAAAACTTCAAAAAAAAGAAAAAAGAGGCAGACAGACAGTGGCAGGTGTCATCTTTGGATCCGCAGTACTTTTATAGTCATCTGACTCATGAATTTCTCCCATTTATTACTATGAAAGAGAGGATGAAACAGCTTAGCTTCAAGGCAATACCTAAGCCCTTTACATCTAACTCCAAGCACCTGGCTTTCTTCAGAAAGAAAAGCTATTCATCTGTCAGTCTCCAGCTTGAAACTGGCAGTTCTCAGGCACTGTTTGCCAGGTACGATTACGTCAGTTGGCACAAGACATTAGGCTCACTGTTAAACCATCAGAGTTCTAGGGAAGAACTAAGTTCCCTAGTTTTAAGAGTTAGTACTTTGGATTTCTTTAAATGCTGAGGTTAATATTGCAGGAAGATTGATAGCAAAGGGTAATAATGAGGTGGTTGTAAAGGTTGCGATCTAGAATCCATCAAAGTCCGTAGCAGAAGATCTTCCTTAAGACAATTATGATTTGTTCAGCCTGAATTCAAATGATGCTATATGTTCATCAATGGATTCCTAGGTCATGTAGAGATGCATTGAGATAGACAATGCTAGAAAAACAGGAAAGCTTTTCTAGCTAGACAAGCTAGAAAAACAACAGAGTGAGGGTTTTACTGAATGCTATTTTACTATGCATTAGAGCAGACCAGAAGTACATACATGGGCAGTTACCACATGTCCATATCTCAGGTGAGGTGTAGTAATTTACAGTTGAGAAGTGGCTATCTCCAGCTGAGCTCTAACAGAATATTCACAGATTATTAGCTTTCCTGAAGCCATTCTGAGAAAGGAGTGTTGTTTATCATGTTCAACAGTACCTAACCTGTTAAAAAGAAATGCTTCAATTTGTTGTCCACAGAGTACTTAATGCAGTATAGCTAGACTTATAAAATTAGCTCAGAAAAGGAAAAAAGGGGTCAAATATATTGTTTGCAATAAATAGATCCCAAGTGTACCTCCTTTGACTTTATTAGGCATACACTAGGGATGAACTTGGCTCACTCTTTCTCCGGTTGATACTAACCTCCAGTTGCTGATGCCATTATTAAGTTAATTGTTTGGATCATCAATCTGTGTCAACGAAGCTTTCAGAGTGCTTGATGAGATTTCAAGCATCAAGCTGTGAGGCATTAAGAAATGATGAATTTACATCCAGGTAAAACGATGCCCTTCAGCTATAATAATGAATCACTACTTTGTTTACAAATGGGTATTCATCATGAGACATGGCATGCGCAGACATTTTTGAAGGGGAAAGGCATTAGCACAGTAAATGATCTTTGCAACTAAAGCTGAATACACAGCAAAGTGAAAAAGGAGAGCATGTCAAATTATCTTTTCAGAAAGGAATTATGAATGCAAATTCACAGTGGTGTTGCCTGACCCATATTTAAATATTAACAAAAGATACAATTCAGTATTAAGATGTTCTTTTTCAGTAGAGACAAATCAACACAATATACTTCTTCTAAAAGTTTCATTATTGAATAGGATTTCTCAGTATACACTTTTAGATCCTGGAGTAAATACTTAATCTTCTACTCAAAATGAAAGCCTACTTCCTCTAACAGGCAGCAGGTGCCAGTGGCCTACTTCCCACCATTCTGGCAGCCAAAGAAGATTCAGCTATGTTGGCTGTCCCTCCCCATGCTGCTTCTGCCATTGGGCAAGAAGATTGATATCATTTTGTTAGGCCTGTCAGCCCAAATAACTGTGTGATCACATCACAGGTAAATTTAGTGTAATTAGTTAGTCTCACAAAGGCAGTGAAGATACTACTGCACAAGCTCAAGCAGCCAGAAAGCGTGCACGGAATTGCCAGAGGTCTGATATTGTGATTGCCAGCAAATTACTAATACTGGGCAGATTATAGTTATCAGAAGTATGCCCACCTGTCTTGTAATCATAGCTGGATCGTGCCTTACAACTCTCTATTTGGAATGTAATTTATTAGTATTACAACTCCGGAGTCGTCAGTACTGTCTAGAGAAGTATCTTCCATGCCAAAATGTCTGAGTTCTTATGACACATTTATAGTTATCCAGAAAACCCACTACATTGGTATTTTACAGTAGGTTATTCAGATGAGCAGTTATTGAACCAACATTCAGTACTGGGGACATGTCAACACAAAGAGTTCCATAAAGCTGGAGTATAAACCAGAGACATATTAATACCCCAGCAATAAACTGCTGCTGTGAAGATCTGGATAAGATGTTTGTTAATTCTAAAAGCACGTAGCCTCTCACAATCTGTTTTTTGGGAGAGGAATATGCTGTACAAAATGCAAGGATGGAAAAGTCTGTAATCAAATGATCCAGGCTAGTTACTGTCATTCTTACGATTAAATCCTAAGATTCCTGAAGCAGCCTTCGTAGGATGCCCTGTGTCCGAAAGTCCTTAGAGTAGTCTTGGAGGATCTTTTCAGCAATTAGGTCGCAATTGTCTCAACAGCACAGGTTGACAAGAAAACAGTGCCCTGGTCAAAGTGATGCATTTTGATGGAAGTTTTGGTGTAGAGGCAATAAGTATTTCTGCTAGATAACCAGTGATTCTGAAGTTAAGGAAAATTTGTTCTTTCCTCAGGGTACGAGGAAGGAATTTGTGAAGTCAGTGTGCTACCAACATTCATTGTTCTCCTTTCTCTGTGCAAAATGCTTGTCAGCCTAGCCACTGAGGAGAAGGGCAGGAAACCTCAAAATAAACAGTAAGACTTTCATACTGTTAACATGTTAGTTTACCTATGACACTAATCACATCAGTCCCAGGACTTGTTAAATTTAAAATAGAACTGACACAAGCTTCAAGATAGAAGGTAATTTTCCACCTTAAATTTGAAATGTGCTGGCAAAAGTTTTGTTTCTGAAAGGAAAGGATGGGTAAGGGATGGCTTTGTCTTATTTAGAAAGTGCAATAGAATTCGGAATCATTTTATACAGCTTCAAGGCAGTAATATCTACAGTGACTATATGTTAACAATGCTCAATACCATCATGCATTATTGATTCTTTTTCATGAAGAAAGGCATTTTTTTTCCCCTTAGTTGCGGAGTTGTCTGCCAACATTCTGTGAAAAATTACAAATAGCTCTAGGAATTGTTTATGTAAGGCAGGAGTATCCTTGCAAAGATAGGCTGGAAATGTTGTAACAGTTCCCATTTCTACAATGCATCACTAAAGAATCACCGTTGTGTTCAGAATTTTAATTTACAAACACAAATGATTGCAGTTCATTTGGCTGAAGCAATTAATGTTTGTTTGCCTGGCATTCTCTCGGAGATTATTGCTTCTGCAGCAGGAGAAACCACACATGAAACAAGTTCTGAACAACTGCTGTTTACTACCCAGGATATTAAAGTAAACCCTAAGCAGCATCAGTATAATTTGGTATGGTGAACTGGGTGAGATGGTGAACCATCTGTGATGGTTCAGGAGTTGTTCCTGCTGTGGGAGCAGAAGCTTTCAACAGAGAGGCAGGGAAGACAGCCGACAATGGTAAATTCTACTGTCATCTGACTGTAGCAATAATAATGAGCCTCCTCAGATGTTTCTTATTAGTCTGGTTTAACTTATTTTCAAGCAGAAGTGTTTGTGTGTCAGAAACTAGGCACGCTTCATCTGAAATTCTAGCCCTGTACCTTCAATGGGCCTTTACTACCAACTCATTTAGTATAACCATCTTGCATTTTTTAGCCTGTAATTACTCTCTATAATTTTACTGAAAAAACCTATTTCAGTCTAGTGCTGAGAACTCTGATTTTTTTGAATAATTTTGTCAATTTGTTATATGCATCATTCACATTCACAGTAAGACTTGTAAAATATAAAACAAAGGTGTCTGTAACACAGTACAACAAAGTAATGCATCCGGAGTTACATAGAGGGAGCTCTTGCTTCGTTTTTCCAATGCAGTAATGCAATGAATATTTCTGGGCAATGACACATTTTGAGTCAGGATGAAGATTATTTGTTATAGGTTAAAGCAATAGCACCCAACAATATTGTAGCATTTTCTAACTTTCTCATTTATCTGATACAGAATAATTCATTTTCCTTAAAATGCAGATGTTTTCAGCTGCTATTTGTTTCATATACAGAAGTTAAAATAATAAACTCCGTGTGACATTGAAGCTTCATGATCCCCCATTGCTCAGAGAAGAAATTTCTCCTTCTAGGATGTATAAAATAAGAACAGTAACCATACAAAATTATCAGCAGAAGAATTAATACTTGTCATGAACCTAGTGTAGTTTGGTTCCTCCCTTTATCTTGGATTTGCAACTATGTATTTGGTTCCCATCATTGTTAACCTGTTATTTAATCTGCAGATAAGGTTCAAAACCTTTCATCTGTTCAGTGTGCTTGTTGTGTTTCAATTTGCCTTTTCCTGGAGTTGTTTGCTTTTCAGAGAATGTTTGAAGTCTAGCTGCTAAACAAACACTAGAAAGAATGAGGTTTCCTTCCCTGTTACTTATATGGGAACTTTAAAATTCATTTTTTTCACAGATATGTGAAAGCATTTTCTTTCCTAGGGAATCAGAGAGGAGAACATGTTTCATAGGCCCTTAGAGTGGCAGACAGAGTTCTGTGCAAGGAAAAGAGAAACTTGAACCAGAATCTTAGGCTGCGTGTACTAAAAAACCAAATACTCTTATGGGTGTGATTTTCTAAAAGTGGCTGACCTCTCTTATCTACCAATTTTCTACCTGGCATTGTAGTCATCTTACAGTTGTTTACAGTCTACAAGGTAGACAAAGAAGTATTTTTAAAAGTTGTTAGTTACACAGCAGTTTTTTAAGAAAATGACACCTGCCAAACACAGCATAGCTTATAAAATAATATTGTATAATATCTACAAGCTTTGACATTCTTTACAATTCAGTGTGCTGTTTTTTTGTTCGATAAGCTAGAATAGTTATATGAACTGGCTGACCATCAGCCATGAAGGGCTAAATAAGCTCGCTGCTCAGACAAGATGCTCTAGTGAGTTCTGCTAGCTGTGTTTTGAGGTGTAGGTGTGTAGCATTCTCTCACATCGCCATTCTCCCTGTCTGAGTTATTCTGATAAGGATTAAATCCATGTGTTAAATCCATGAAGGATTTAACACACATCTAGAATAAATTAAGATAATTTCAGTAAGGTCAATGAAGCTCTTGTCTATAGAGGTGAAGGTTTGTTACAAAATCTTTCGAAATACTTTAGACAGCAGAATTTTTTGTCATGTGAATGGTTTTGAAACTCCTAGGAAGTAGATTCACTACTTTACATGTTTACATAAGTTTACAGTAAAGATGTCTGCACTTGCATATCTCTTTAAAATATTTTATGGGTCTGCAAGTAGGTGTTTACTGTAATAGACACAATCTGAAGCTTTTACTGATCCAGCAGCATCAGTAAAGCAGAATCAGTGGTAGGAGTCAATGTTGCTGAAGGTCAAATGCTGTTCACTGATTGCTGATTGCTGAAGAGGCTCCTTTTGATGTTGCTTGTCTGAGAAAGTGTCTTTGTCTTTTGGGAACAAGAGCCCAATACTCCTGGGCCACCTAATTTCAGAGTATCCCAGGACAGGGAGACAGGATCACCTCATCCAGTTCCTTGTTTGCTTTTTCTTGGAGGACTGCAGTATATTGTGGCCCTTGGAAAGCAATTCTTTGGAGGCTGGTTATAAGGTCCTGTTCTATGTAAACACTGAGGAAGGATATTTTGGCCTGGGAAACAGTACAGCATATTCCTGGCTTTTAGTAGGAATAAAATGTGTATCTCCTGACTTGGTCCCCAAATTCTACTGCTCTTCCCCTCTTACATAAACTAAAGAAGGATTTCTTCCTACTTGTTCCTTGCAGGTGGTCTGCTCTGTACCCCTGTGGTGTTAAGCTCTGTAGAGTCCAGGTTAGGGTTGTAGATTCTCTTTAAGGCACAGGCTTGTACAACCTGTCAGGTGATGAAGAGAGTCTGCATGTGAGGCATTCTGGTGTGCCTTACCTCTGCAGGACATGGGTCAGCTTGGGATGGGAACAGGAAACAATGTCCTGTTTGATGCAGATATTCCAGCAGGCCAGCCCTCTGAAGACAGATACAGGACACTCTTATCTCATGAAAGCTGTTAGCTTCCAGGATGTAGAAGGGTCCTGGGAGGACAGTGTAGATGTCTACTAATGCAGAGGTACTGCCCTGGCCCAAGATTTCCACCACTTTTGCTGCAAGACACAGGTGGGGTAAGGTAGAGCTCCTTATGTAGTACTGTATAATAAGGTTGTAGAATAGCTGTGGTGTGGAAAAGTTGGAACTGGAACAAATCCTAGAAGGTCTGCTGTGTGAATGCAGGAAGGACACTTTATGGAGAGGTGCTTATAGGGATGCCTATACTAGAATGACCCTTGGGAATGGTGTGGACATAATCTTTATCACCAACTAAAGGGAAAAATACCAGGGATAAAATTACAGTACTTCTTCTATGTTGTATTATCCCTGAAAAATATTATAAGAAAAGTAACCTGTTAAATGGTATTCTTGGAAAATAGGGGATTTCTTTTTTGGTAAATTTCAAAAGTGGAAGGCAAAAAGAGTAATAAAAAAATGAAAGCTTTCTTGCAATTTTTCTTTTTTGTCACAATGAAATTTCTGGTTAGTAAAAAGTTCAGCAACATTTCGACCAATGCTACAAAATTTCTGAGTTTAGCTGAGTCCAAACATGCTGTTTTCCAAACGGTCTTTACATTTTGCAGTGAGTTTGCAGTAAGCTTTTGTATTATTGTGGGCTGGGTGATCTGTCAAAAAAACCCCCCCTTTATCAAAATACCACTAAAAGAAAAATTGAAGAACTGTAGCCGGTATAATTTACAGCCCTATGCTGATATGCATAGACACTTGTTGTCGACATGGATAAATTTCTAGAGTGTCAGTACTAAAATTCTTTTACTTCTGAAAAAAATACAAGGTTGTCCTTTGATTTGTTTATATCATATTTATTATCTAGTAAGCTTGTAGTCTGTCCTTCATTTTTGCTACTGTGTGCCGTAAATTGAGTTTCCCTGAGTGCAGCCTTTATGTATTACTGTAAGAAAATAATAATAGTTTGTAGAGAATAGTACTAATAACAACAACATTATTCCTGGAGGAAAAAAAGGATGTTTTCTTGAACTTGAAGATCTAAGAGATTATATTCCTTGACCAATGGTCACTGATTTGCCTGGCTAAGCAATCAAAAAAACTGCAACTCTGTCCTATAGTAATGACATTTTATAATCATGCAATCCACAATGTTTGATCCCAGATGAGAGAAAACTCATATTTTTCTATGTACCCTTACTGATAAATGAGTCTTGAATATAGACATATACATATATATGTATGTGTTTCAATGTTTCTGCATTAACAGTGTAACCTTTTAAATGCTTGCATTTACAGTGCCTGTTTGGAGATAATTACAGTAGTCATTGAGTTACTTGTGTATACCATGAGTCTTCACTCTGACTTGACTCAGTTTTTGTTCCAGCTTTTGAATGTTCTCTCTAGAATTTACTAGTTTGCATAAAGAATAAAACACAAAATGTGGGATTGAGATATTTCTGATTATCCCAAGGTACTGCTTTCCTTTTGTTTAAAATTCCAGTTATGTATACAGAATATTTTGGTAAATGCTGCCTTATTTGGTGCATATATACTCCTCAGAGTAGCAAAGTCCAAAAGATTTGAAACAGAAATTCATGCTGGGAGTGGCAAGTGAAATAAGAATGTTCCTGGGTCTAGAAAAGGGATAGAAAGGATCATGCTAGAGAAATGCCACTTCTGAAGCGTAACTTTTAATCACTGCTGATCAAGTTGCACTGCAATTCTGGGTCTTGAAAAAATCAGAAATAGCTGATGGCAAATCACACTTTCATGAGAGTTCTTGGCATGAAGCAGGCATTTCTTACGACATTTGTTCAGAATAGCCAAGGAATTATGTCATGCAAACTTGTTGCAGATGAAAAAGAGTGATAATTTGAGCTACTTTTCTATAACTAATAATAACAAGTTAACAAAGTCACATGAAAATATTGTCACTATGCTTGGATTTAGTGAACCTAATTGTAAAACTTTGTATAATTTTGCATTACGTGCTGAATTTAATTTTCAGTGATGTACATTTTGTAAATTGATGCAACTTTTACAGTCAGTAAAAAATTAAAATATATGTAAATACAAAAAAGTAGCTCATATTCATAAAAGATATTTTAAAAATAATCTGTTACATACCCAATGCCCTAACACTTACTTATTCAAAACTGAACAATGACTGGAATCTGTCCAAATGCAGACAAATGCTAAATACTGCCAGTATACTGCCAGTATAAAACCAGTCTCTCTTGCTAGTATTCAGTGTCCCTAAGGGAGTAGTGACCCGTACATTGCCATCCATAATAGCTACTTTCCCAGGAACAGAGGGGAAGAGAATGTTTGTACAACCAACTTTGGTAAGTTGAATTGCTTTTTCTTCATATTTTATTGTGGTTTAGTGGCAATCAATGGACCCGGAGAGAGGACTGTCTTGCTAATTGAGGTTTCAGAGGCAGAGACAGAAGAATCAGTCAGAGCAAGTGTTAACTCCCTACTCCTCTGTTACGCTACCTTACTTTCTAGTTTGCTTTTATATTGTCCTTTCTGTCCAGCAGTGAGTTTCTCACTGTTCATTTGATTTTGCTGTAACTTAGAACTCTTTATCAACTTATTTGGAATATCATTACACAGCTCAGTTTAAATTTGGTCCTTTTGAGCACTGAAATATGAACCCTTATCACAACTGTCCAGAGCCAAGATTGTATATGGGAGACAAAGAAGAAACGGAGTCCAGGAAGTCTTAAATTAGGATTTTCCCCATCTCAAACAAGGCCTACAAGACAAAAATACCCCCACGGTTCTTAGCAGAGGAGGATGTTTCTGATAGCAATCGTCTGATTCAGACAAATTCTTAAATAAGGATAAGGATAAGCAACATAACTCATTAAATAAGTACTCTTCCCCTTTGACACAAGTTCCACATTCTCTCCAGAGTTTATGACCATGGGAAAGGAAGTACAAATGTTCCTAGACTTTTATGGGCCAGACAGGCAGAATCTGAGCTATTCCAGAGGAGCCTTATCTTCCTCTTCCATGTCACAGTTCTGTCCTCTAGTTCATGAAGACAAAGAGCTATTCACAGCATGTCTAGAAAGATTCAAGAGCTGAAGAAAATCCCATGCACTATGAGAACACTGTGGATGGGAAGGGCCTCCTTTGTTACAAGCTAATAGCAGGAAAGGATTTTTTGTCCTTAATCAATATGTACAACTGCATTCATTGATAGAGATGAATTGTAAGATTTTGCTTTAGCAGAGCAAGAAGATTTCACTGGTGCCTCGTCTTTTTTTTTTTCCCTCTTGTTAATTTTTTTTTTAAACCAGGACACTCATCTGTGTCTTAGTAGGTGGAAAGAAAGCAGCAGAAAGCAATGGGAAAGGTAGGGCTGTCAGGAAGAGAGGACACTGTTGCAAAGAGGATGTTACGGAGACAGGCACAAAGGTTCCTTAGTGGGGTCTATAGCTGAAGGCATACATCACCTTTAATGGGGGGAGCTAATTCAGGAGAAAAAGTGTGCGGCAGGTGGTGATGATGAAGGATGAAGATGATGACCATGACAATTTTACACCATGCTGTTCCTCTGTACACTTTTCATGAGAATTTGCTCCAACTCCCTACTAGTAGTTCTTGTTTCTGATGCTATTAGCAATGATTGGAGTATGCTAAATAGATACAAATGTTGCACTCTGATAGGTTGATTTGTTGTTGAATAATGTTTACTGAATATTTAAATAACTATTATCAACTTTATTGTGCCTTTTGTTGTGTGTTTTGATTTTCTCTGGAACTAAGTAAATTTACAAAACAAGAGGTAAGGAACAGAGAGGGAAAGAGTGGTGATTCTTTTGCCAGTGGTAGTTGCTTCCCATAAGAACCTACCACAAAGCACATTTGATGACAATGGGACTGAATCTTCCAGTTGGGCATCCTCTGAAAGGAAAGAAATTCTGTGATCTGATCCAAGGTACAGTAAGTAGAGCTGGTAGGGAAGTTCACATGAACAGTGTACTACAGGTCTAAACTAAAACCTGAATGCAGATATGCCCTATGAAGAATAACTTGGTGGTGTTACAGAGACAGGTGAAATTCCAAAGTGGGGGTCAGGGAGGAGGCAGAGATCTCAGAGAATCACAAGTTGGACAGCTGAAGTTGCAGGCTCTGATTTCCTCACTCCTTATATGAGGGCTGTGACTGCATTCCTTGTTTCTCTCCACAGACAAAAAGCAGTCACAGCTGAAGCTTGGAAGTAGGTTACTCCTGTCAGTGTGTGCTAGGTGTGATCTGAAAACGCCTGCTAGATCTGGACTCTGAAATTGCATGGTGCTTGTTTCCTGAATGATACCGGGGCTTACATGGAAATTAGGAGCTAATCTGTGTCAAGCATATCAGTTCTGGGTTTGAACAAGAGCCTACCATAGAAATGCTATCTGCATAGGTCAAGCAGGGCAGTGCTCAGTGAGTCAGGCACTTCCGGTGTTTGGCAGCAACAGATTTTTATTGTGATTTTTAATCTAGACATTTTGGTTATTTCTGTGTGCTTATATCTCTTTCTCAAGAAGAACGGAATTCATAACTAACACATATATTTGGTGGTTTTGTATTACAACCGTTCCTGGTGATTATAATCATGATTAAAGAGCTGTCCTGTTAAGCACTGTACAAAATATAATGAGGGACAGAGCTCTGAAGGATATAATATCAGAAAGGCAGAAGAAAAAGAGAAGAGGTGAAAAACCTTATCTTGTTTCAGTAGTAGAACAAGGAAAAGAACGTTTGTCTCGTTAGTCTAATGGCACTTGACGCTATGTTGCTGTGCTTTGTAATAGAATTGTTTATTCCCTTCACTGGTGCTGTGTGATGGTGATGGTATCATGATGCATCATTTAATTGTTTAACTTCTGTGTATAGTTTTTGCTACTTTTTTTGCAAGGTAACTTGTTTTCAAATGTACTTTATTCTTCTAACAACTTCTGGCCCTTTTTGTGCTTACCTCTTTGGCAACTACAAAGTTTGCCGTCTCTGGCCTGATTCTGTAAAGTACTGAGTTCCGTTAACACTACTAACTCAAGCCTTAGCTCCTTCCAGGATCAAACCTTGTCTAACTGCAACATAAATGATCTGAATTAAAGACTGTAATACAACAGTTGAATTACATTTCACTGACAAGTCAATCAAGTTGCAATTGTAGAAGTATTCAGCAGTGTAGAATTCTTAATCTTTCTTGATGAATCATTAGAAATATTGATGTCTGCACTAATGTAAGTTCATAATCTGCTTTCTGAGGTCACCTTATCCAACTCTTCTAATATCATTATTTGCTCTGCTTATTAATAAAGAAATTGCATTCTCATGTATTTAACTTAAAAGTTGATAAGCATAGCCTGTAGATAGTGGAAGGAGCTGCCAATTCATTATTGTAAGAAGTGGAGAGTAGAGAATTATCAAGAGAAAATGCTTACACAGGTACCCAAAAGGAACATTTGGACACATCAGCTATATTAGCAGAGTTAATTGTTAAGCATGACCCAACTCCCTTCAGTCTAATTACACCAATCCCCAAATTCCATGAAAAAGCAACAACTGAGCAATACACAGCTGGAAGGAGGGCTTCAAATGCAGCTGTCTTGCTCTTTTTAACAGAGGATTAAAAAGATTCAAGAGATCATTATGATAAACAGAAACCTTTTCCTCATGTAAACTGTGGGGACAGTCTGCTTGCTCTCTGCTTTCTCATGAGTGTTCAGAGATAATGAGAACATGTAAATCTTTTCTCCAAAAACCCTATGTAAGGCAAAAACTGGCTTGTTACTGGGTATAACAACTTTGTTCCTGAATGCCATATCGTTCATAGCTCAGCAAATTCAGTATTGCTCTGGTGACTCTAACTGAAAGCAGAACCTGTTATTTCATCATATCGGAATAGTTTTTCTGTAGACTTAAACTATTTTGTTTGAAATTACTTTTTTTGTTTCTCTTCCAAATGCTTCCTGCAAATTTTGTAAATCTCTTTAAAAATGAAAAATACTGGGTTTTTTTGTTAAATTCTTATTTAAAAAGTACATTTCAACTGACTTATTACATGAGGTTTAGGACTAATATATTCGAAAACACTTTTTGTGGACTGATCTGAATCACATGTATATATATTAAATTGATTTCTGACTTTTTTTATATGACATATTCATTCAGCACGAGTAATTCCTGTTCCTTGACATTTCTGTTTTCTCTTGTCTGTAGAAAATCATATGGATATAACAAAAAAATACATTAATCATTTAAAATATTTTTAGCAAAACAAAGAATTCTGTTGCCAGGAAAAAAATATTTCATTAATCTTCTATTTGTCAGCATTCCTTTGTTTTGAGACTTCTCTTTTTAGAATATAAATACTATGTGTATTATACAGATATCCGGTACTGAAATGGAACTGCTAGTGCAGTTGACAAAGAACTGGATTTTACTCAGCAAGAGCATTAAGTCAAGGTACTAGTCAAAAAGTAACCTGGCCTTTAAAGCATCCTCAAACCCAAACATCTATAGACATGAGTTGAATATAGGAAAATTTGTCACAAGATTGCAAGCATGTCACCTTTGTATGACGAGTAGAATTTTCAATCCAAGCTGTCTTAGTTTGTTGTCTAGTTCATGTGACAGTATTTGGCAAGGAATTACGGCATCCACTGACATGCAGAACTGGTGCTACTAACGGGGAGAACTCCAAAGATGGAGCTGAAGTGCCCTTGTTCCTTTATGTACCTGATGATAATCTTGTGTAAGAATAGGCTGCATAAGTCTTCTCTTTTTTGCCTGATCCTGCATTAGAATATGATAACTTCCATTTAACACTGCAAGTTTTTTTAATCTCACTCAGTATAGAAATAAGATATCCTGTGTCCTTTGGGAAGATTGGCGGTCTGGCCTCTACAATCTGGAATCTCATCACAGTTTCCTGGAGCTTGTAGAGTTAAAAATGTACCATGTTGAACTTGACTTTACAACTTTGCTTGCCTGATGAGTTTTCTTGTCTGGCCTGATCTTGTCTTTTCATATGTACTATTTTACTATGATAGCGTACAACTGTCTTCTGGGATTCTTTCTATACTAGGATACAATGATGACATAAAAAACCTAGATAAGTTAATTTTTATATCCTAGTAATGCTGAAATTTGAATAGAATCCTGCTTTGATTGTGATAGCTTATGTACTGCTCTCTTACCAACCAAACTATTTTAACTTGACCTTCACTTAATAATTGCAAAAAACCCCATGCTGGTTCTCTTTAATTAATACCTGTATTTCCTCCTTGCTCTAAACTTTGTAGTAAAGTCTCATTCACAACTTAATAGGTCATAATACCTTCCAGATACCATAATCTGTGATGGAATACTAGGTAAAATGAAAGATATTTGATAGCAGAATTTATTATGATAAAATTCAGTTTTATTGTAAGTAGATATTTTGCAGTAATTTTGTCTTTATTCTTTGGTTGTTCAACCACAGTCAAATCTGATCCAGCTAAAAAGATGCTTTCAACATGCCTTCTTTCTTAGGAAATGTTGAAGTTGAAACCTTTAAGACTACTTACTAAACCTTTTCCTTTTTAAAAATTTAAATAATAATTTGGAACAATTTTAATACCAGCTAGTATGTCTCATCCATGTAAACCACTTTCAATCTAGCAATTATCTACTTTGAACTGAAGGACATAATCCCTTATTAGAAACGTATCAGCAGGGTGTGCAATTTCATAACTACTCCCTGCCAATTAATAGAAAAAGTCTTTCTACAATAGGAATTTTGTTTTGTTTAGAGAAAGGTAATTCCATTTGCTTGAGATTTCAAAATTTGATATCTTTCTAGTCCTAAATGAAACTATCTAAATTATTAGTAAAAAAACCAGACCCTCCTCTGGGACAAAAAATCAGTCATTTTAGGGTTTCTAGAGTCATACTTAAGAAATACAGGACCCAAAAGCCCAAATGCTCTCACCTTTAATTTGAACTGTGCGTTTCTGCAAATTCTTCAGGACCCTGGAAGACTTCACTTTTGTCCTCCCATGTAGTCCACAAATGGGCTTCTCTGAATCCATGGATTTAGGAAACCTAGGGGTTTTTGTGCTGAGGGCTAATGGAGACCAATTTGTATAACTTTGATTAGAAACCAAAGGTTTCTGAACAAGCATGGTTCTGTCGGAAGTTTGTCAAGTGTTTCCACCAGGTGTTTTTCATTTGATGATTTAGAAAAATCTAAAGCAAATGTTTGTAGGATTTTCCTCTGTGGAGTTCAAAGAGTGGACTTTAAACTTGTATGCAGAAGGCTGCATTTGTTTCAGTTAGAACTGACTCTCACTGCACTCATTCGATCACATTTTAAGATCTAATCTTTGTTGTCTAAATTGTATTTCTCAGATCCACCCTGTGCAAGGAGGTAATGAGAAGCTGTGCAGTCCATGAGCACACCAGGAAATGAATTACGACTCAGAATCACAATTTCTCTTGTGCTTTTCCCTTCCTGTTGTGTGGGACTGTGGGACTACCCCACTGGTTTGTATGGAGCAGATTACTTGCTGTTGTTTAAATGGCCAAGTACTTTGGCTAGCAAGTATCAAAACCTCACCCTCAAGCATGTATATGGGGAGAGAGAGGAAGAAGAATAATGAATATTCAACTTGATGAAAGATCACATTGCTAATAAGCTTATTCATGCAAAGTAATATTCTGCTTATGGGGGCGATAAGAATATCTGTAAAGTATGGTTCCTTACTAATAGTAACAGAACCTACCTTTGATCTGATATTCCATACTGTCATTCCAGTGATCCAATATTCCAATCAAGGTATTCTTTATTTTGCAAAGACTGCAGCTCAAACATGAAAAACATTTCTCTTGAAATTATTTCTTCATGCCTAGGACTAAATGTATTGGTTGTAGTATCTTACTATCTAACATGTCATGTCAATTTTGGTTCTGAATGATACATTACTTTCTTTGTAATTAAATTAAATATGAGAACTAACACTTTCATACATCTCTTTAAGCATTTTCCTTATCTCCATAAGCACAGTCAATAAAAAGTCATAGCAATGTATGCGTTTCTCCAATAGTACAAGGAAAAAACATTCCAGAACTAAAGTAGCAAAAGAGTACATTCTATAGAAGACAACCTTGATTTTTTGACAGTTACTTGCTGCCAACCCAGGCTAAGCAACAGGTTTAAAAGAATCCCAGATTACTCTGTATTCAAAGGCCGTATTTCAAAATGAAGTGAAATTAGATAGTTCTTTTGTTTGCTTTGTAAATGTAAAAAACCTTTGTTTGCTTTGTTGGCATGTATATGTTGGAAAGCATTAAGCCAACATGATAATCCCAGAAACATACCTGCCTTGGTGCATGTCACGTTGCACTGGACATGAAAATTATGCTTGATCCAGAAAAATAAACATCTTAAAAGAGAACAGCTGATTTTCAGCTGCTGGACTTTACTAAAAGCTTACCCTAAAGGTGACCTCTAAAGATTTAGCAAAATATACATTGGAACAGGTAGAAAACTTTCCATTCTACTAATAAATGTGCTGCAACTTCAGCTAAGGTCTGTGTGAGTTACATGATTTTATAGGCACAGTTGGGCCCTTCTAAACACAATAAAATATAAAATAGAAGGTCAATAGTAAGATTTGCGTTCCTGGATAAATATAATTATTCTTATAGGAAAAAATGTGCATGCTATAGAAGTCTAGGCATAGATTTACGCAGGTTTGTTTATCTTTATTCAGATCCTGGCCTACATATACTACTTGGCAACAGGAAACAAACTGATTGATTTCCATGGGAGGAAAATGCCATTTTTTTCCTTTTACGGAACAAATATGTAAGCAAACTCTGCTTTATATGACTAGTATTACCCCCAAATCAACATCAGATTTAGTGAGGTCAAGATTATTTTTTATGCAGTGTGCATGCATTCAGATATGCAATCTGCATATTCACTTCCAGATAAATTTTTGAGAATGCCAAGGAAGTACTAATTCAGAGCTGATTACCCATTGCATACGTAAGAGCTGATGGACTAAGCAGCAAGTGTCAATACCACATTTCAGGGTTTTTAATCACCCAATAACAAAGAAATATATTGACATAAAGTGATACACCAGCCTCGTCCTTCTTGCAGTGATTAAGCACAATTGGCCTTGTATTTTCTGACTTCTTTGTAATAAAATGCAAAACCAGTCTGAACTAGAAGAAAAACTCAGGGTCTAATTAACTGCCGATTTTTAGTAAAGCTTGATTAGTTCTAGTCAGTGGAATCTTTTATTGACTTTGTGAGGGCTGAGAAAGGAACTTTGTCACATCCATCAGAGTTAACATGAAGAAAGAGAGATTATTATCTCTTTGGACTCAGTTCGGTTTTGGCTTTCGCTCTTGTTTCCCAAACCTTTGTTTGAAGCTCAGATGGAAGAAGAGAACTGAATTAAGTGAACAAAGGGAGGCCAGTATTAAATCCAGAGAAGTGTGTGATTGCCAGTGTTCCTGTGAGCTTGATTGTTGTAGGTGATGAGAGCATAACTGGACATCTAAGCAGCTACTCCCACAGAGGGGATACTAGTTTTGATTTTTCTTCACATTCTTCTGAGTGGGAGAGGCTCTCAGAAGAGACAACAGATTCTGTTCCAGAAAGCCCATAGGCACCCTGCATGGAGGCTTACATCTCACTATTTCTCTTTGACAGTATGCATATTCCTGATGGAAACATTTTGATATAAAAACTCCCTTGCGCATGGAAGCTTTCTTCTAAGAAGCGTTTTTATATTGTGAAAAATGGATTTTACAATATAAAAAGCACTTAAACTAACAGTCCACTTTAACTTGCCTCATAATGTTTTATTGGACTCATGAGGGCATGTTACTGTGCATAGTAGTTTGCACACTCTCAGCATCCATGGAGTTTTCTTCAAAGCATCATCTTTGTGACTGAGAAATGAAATGAATAATGTAACAGCCCTCTCCCTAGCTTTCATGTCTGAGACTCATTTATATACACATATACTGACTAGATATGTAGTCTGAGGCAGAATTTTCAATCAGAGGATACCTCTGGATTATTTCTGAGAGTGATTCAAATTGGTGATAGAAAGAAAAACATACATTAAGGGGAGAGAAGGGTGAAAGAATGACTGGAGAGAAGGAGATGGTAGTAATATAAAAATATTTATCTTTCCATTTTAAAAAGTATGATAAAACAGAAAATATTTTGCTATTGCATACATTTTCACAGCAATGAAGTATGGTGTTCTGAAACATCAGAAGAAAAATATTTTTTGTAGGATTGTTACTTTCTTATCATGATAGACTAGTTTTAGCTAGAAATAGCTTTATACGTTCACTTATTTAATATAGCAAATTTTGTACTAAGTTCTCGTACTTTTGGCATTCCAGGCATGAAAGCGTATGTCCTCAATCTGTTTGGTGACTGAATGGCACAGAGGTTGTTAATAGTGCACAGGCACCTTCATTTAGACAATAGAGTGATAAATCTTCAGGTTCTCTTGCGCATTTCCTAGCAAACAGAGGCTTTGAGTAATGTCCCAAATAAGGTTACTTCTGTTGCTTGTATTCACATATATCTGTATTTCAATTTCAAATGTACATTTCTTTAAAAAATAGGGAAGCTGGTTTTTAAAACCTAAATAGTAACTTTGTATGTAGATCTAATTGTAATAAAATGTATGGAAATGTAAACTTTTATTTATCATATTGTATTAAAAGCAACTGACAGTATTTTCCTATTGATTTATTCCATTTAGTTCAAAATCATGAAGCTCTACAAATATTGCATATTATTTACACACTATTAGAACTAGCTTGGTTTCCTTACTTGATAAATGCTTGCGTATTCTCACCATTGATACTATGCATGTTCATTTAATATCTACTGATAGAAATAGTGGTGATAGCTCCATGAAATTGCTTTCTACCTAAGAGATTGTTTATGCAAATCTTCTCTGAAAGTGAACACAAAAAAATAAATTATTGTAACTGACCAAAATTCATCCAAACCACAAGACACTGATGGAGAAACAACTAGTCAGAAGGTCACAGTAGAAATATTTTCCAAATAAAATAGCTTCACCCATCTCACTGGATGGGAAACTTAATAGGACTTTGAATTCCTAGGTGTTCCTTTTGTTTACATGGCAGATTCATACCTAGGTTTCTAATATACTGCCTGGTAATTTTATTTTGTGAGATATAAAGTAAATAGGCTGAGTATAGAATGTAAAATTATTCAGACTAACAAAGGAATAATGAGAGAAGTGTTAACTAGCAGAAGAACATCCTGCCTTTTTCAGATTTAGATATACCTAGGTAAATATGGTTAAAAAATACTACCTCATATTTGACTGGTAAGAACTTACCAGTTTTTAACTTAATTTTTCTATTATATAAAATAAGTTGAATGATACTGCTAAACAAGATATTTTTCTGTGCATGAAATCTAGGAGAGAGTGTCCTGCAGAATTCAAAACTGGTACAAAAGAAATGTCTTTTATTAGGCGAGATAACGTAAGAGAATGAACATTCATACATTCAGAAGTCATATATACTTTTATTTACTCTGACACAGAGATAAAATGATTTGGTATTATGAGCTGCATACTAACGTTTTCAATACAAAAGATGTCAGAGTACAACAGTGATTCCATGCTGGCTTTACGAGTCATGAACCCTTTATGTTTCAGTCTGTGAACACAAAGAAGCTGTGAAACTGCATCCAGTTATATTTGCAAATGCATTTTATTGGAGGAAGGTGAATATTGAAAGAATTTTTCAGTCTAATTCAAAGGAATTTACTTGTCCAATTCCCATCCTCTTACAATACAACATTAAACAACAAGAACTAGAACCTGTAATATCAGATAGCGGTAGACATTAGATATGACTGATATGATGTACTGCAAACATCATTACCTATTTTCCTATCTTAAATAGTAATAAAAGGGAATAGGGAAAAAGCTGTTTCCTTGTAAACTTCTTCACATCTTGCATGTGTCCCTTTGCAGGAGGCCACTTGGTTGGAAAGTCTACCAAAACCAAGTTTTTGTGATTTAGTTAAATCCAAACATGAACCTTTCAAGTCATCTCTACGTTTTATGGTGACATAATATTTTTGCACACTGAAAAGATTTAGGTAAAAGAGCTTAATAACATGTTTTCCCATTGAAGAAAGAGGTTAGTAAATCTAAAATAAAGACAGGAGAGATCGAAAGAATCATGAAGACTAAACTCCCCCTCTGAGAATTAGATTTGTATTTGCTTTATGTGTCTCTTACCTTACCCCCCCCACCAAAAAAAAAACCCCAAAACCCCCTCGAAACTAGTAACTATTTATAGGCACATAGCAAATAGCTCACTTCAAACCTATTTCTCCTTGCTTGAATTCTTTGACCTTCCTTACCAAACTTCAGTTTCTGCACTGACTGGAACCTCTAAAATCCCGTTAAAAATACACAGAACAGATACAGGCACTAGAGGGAGACATGAGCACGTGAACTTAACCGGTGTATTAACATCATAATGTTTACGTGTTGTGAGAAATTACTATATAGACCAGATGAAACATTAGTTCTGAAGGAGGTCTTTAAATACAAACACTCTAAGGGTTTAATGTGTGATCAGTAATGATTTTGAGAGCTCTAAAGAGTATTTTAAGATCCCCTCCAAATTTAAATCAAGTTGCTTACTACTGAGTTATGTTTTCACTAACATGTCAGCAGTTAGAAGTATTCTTTCAAATACACTACAGTACACTGTTTGTAAACTTTAACACTTAGAAAAATGCAAGGTAAAGAGAGCATATTATTGCAAGGTCCTTTACAAGCTCTCCTGTTTAAATCTGCCTGTATACCTATTTCTGTATACAAACTTATTTCTGGTCTAGGCACTATCTGAGAAGGGATATAGACTGATGCTAGACAAATATGTAACATTCAGTTTGAGATTTTATCATAGATGAAAACTTTTTATTTTCTTTTGCAGAGTATATTTAGAAGTGAAAGATACAAGTTTTCATGTAGGTTTATGTTTTAATATAAAATGTCACCATCTGGTTTTTATTTTTATTTTTATAAGCTTGTTTGGTAAAGAAGAGTATAATAAATCCATTGTATTATTATTATTGTAATTATAAATATTTTTAGTTATTTAAGAGATCACTTTACATCCAACCGTCTGTCCTACAAATGTTTTAGACACCAGGAACATGCACTGTTTGTTAGAACCTAATCTTTATCTGGTAAAGCAATCAGTTAAGATCCAGACATTTTGTGACCTGTAATGGGATATTGAAAGATACATACAATTTGTTTGTGCAAGCCATCTGTATAAAATCAGGATGTTTGCCCAAAGATATGCTCAAATCAGATATTCTTCTCAGCCATATTCAACTGTTTGGGAGTAATATACTGCTTTCTCTGCTTTTCCTAATTCCATTGCCAACAATGATTTGTGCATATAGAATATGGTTCATACACAGCCTTTTAAATCTTTAGTACGTTTTGCTGTAGTTATTTGATATTTTTCAGGGTAACAAAAATATAGTTTGCTGATATATTATCCATGTTAAATTTTTACATAAAACAGTGTCGGTAGGCAGCATTGCCCCATGAAACAATGTGGCTTGGGAACTATGTGCTTTAAAGAGAAATTTAACTCTTACTGCTAGCCCTGTCTCCAGCTTTGGATAATTTCTTAATGCGCTCTCAGAGAAGATTGTCATAATACTTCTGTCTTAATTTCCAAGAAAGCAATTTCTGTGTTCTCTCTGGATAATGCTAGTTTACCGGTTCTTGAGATAACATCCCTCAAGCTCAAAAATGATTACTTGAAAGTAAATAGTTTATTCATGTACCACATATCAGCTGTCACTCAGAAAAACAAAGAAAAGAAAGCAAAGAAAACAAAAGAAGAAAGCTGGAGGGGGCATAATAGGAAGATGTGCTTTTCCCATCTATAATGTGCACTTTTGCCTGTATGTGTGTGACATTTTAATTACCAAGATATGTTCTATTAATTTAGTTATAGGTGAGACATTGCACATAAGTTTATTTGTCTATCATTATAGTATAAGGAAGTCTTTTTCAACAAATTGGAAAAGTAAATGAATAGATTCCCACTCTTACTCTGTCTCACCTAGATATGCAGTGGTCACCATAGGTCAGAAAACAAATAGTCCAAGACTCTCACTAAAATATTGACAGCACATCTTCTCTCTATTTCTGTAGTGGCAAAGTGGGGCTAATAATATGTATGTCTTTTAACTATGAGTAGTCAGCAATTAATGTCTTTACAACATTTTGCAGTTGTCAAAGCCCTGGCCATTAGAAATGTTTTAATCAACTTAAGAAATAGACTATGAAGATATATACTATAAAGTATTTTCTAGGTCATTGAATTGTCATTTTAATAAGGTAATCTTTTTATATTCAAAATATATACATAGACAAATACATATATTGATGTTCTTATTTATATATAAAGTAGTTGCTGGCAAGATCATAATGTAAAGCTGATGTTGATTTTTTGCAGTCCCTTTTTCAGTAGTGTAATATTTTTGGTTGATATTTCCCTACAAAAGGTATTTCTAATTATTCAATTAGAAAGCAAGAATAAGAACCATGAAGAAAGGCTCAGAATGAGGTAAAACCATTCAATAGGCATTAAAAAAACCCAGTAGAATAAAAGACTACAAGCCTGGTGTATTTTATTAGAGTCAGAGTCTACACGCCTGAGGAAAAACATCATATGAATAATTGTTAGGCTTTTGCATACTTGTGTTTATTCCTGTCATTGCCTGTAAAACACTAACTTATAAGAGTGTGAGATCTACTTCATGTTCTTAGTACAAAGGAGCTTTTCCAAAGAATCCACTCTGTGCACCCAGAATGTAGATACTTTTGTCAGAAGGAATAGAAATATAAGTAAAAAGAGTTAAGATATGTAAAATACTAACTAGATAATGCATTAGGTTTCCAGCATCCTACGTGAGCTGGTGTATACGATCATTCATACATTCATCCTGTATCCTGATCACCACTGAATTATTTATAAATTGTGACATCATCAGTAGGAGACACTAAGAATCATTTCCCTTCAGTAAATGGGTAGCCAGGCTTCTCCCCTAGGGTAGCAGTTCAAGTTACTGCTTGGTATTACACAAAATGCAGGATTGAACCTGTTGTTCTCTGTCCAGGCAAGTTCTCTAGTTGTGCCATTTGGGGAGTCTTTCATACTTCCTACTTTGTAAAAAAAGACCTTCATAAACAGATGACCACCATTAGGAAACCAAATTTGGGATGTTTTTGATGAAAACCACAACTGAAGGGAAGTGGTTATTTCCAGTCAGGCTAGGTAACTAAACCTTACTCTTTGCTGCCTTTCATTCCCAGCTCCATATCGGGTCCTTATGATGTTTTCATATGTTCTTAATTCATATTGTGCATTACATGAGAAGCTCAAATGTCTAGTTTGGGGTTCAGAATTTAACCTCCATGCATTTCCATTAATCTTTTTACCTTGTGTCTTCCATACCATAAATTTGATTACCTATGTTTTCATTTTCAAATTATTCAACTATCATAGAAAGCATCTCAGCTAATACTAGAATACATCTCAGTAATAATTAAAAACTATTTAACAGATACATAACAATCATCATGGTAAAAATCTACTGTGTTCAGTGGAAATAACTTCTATATCTTTGAAAGAAAATATCCTCCATCTTTGAAAGTATGTGTTTGCTGTTGATCTAACGCTGTACAAATGAAGGCTTCACAAGAGCAGGGCTGGGTTGCTGGGGTTTTTCATTCATTCTTTTCTGAAGAGACATGAAAAATGGAAAGCTTCTTTAACAAATACATTCATTATACTTCTGATTAAAATAAATGAAAACAGTTTAACTGTGCTCTCTGAATTAGAAGCAACTTCTATAGCATCAACAATTCTCCCAGTGACAGTTTTTGCACTAAGATAAGTATAGTATACTAGGATCCTAGTATTTTCACTAGGAGATGCATTCACACAGATACATTATAAAGACTCTATGACAAATATCTGCAGTTGATTTCTGCAATTATGATTACAGTATGCACTAACACAGTGTGCATCTCACTAATCTGCCCTATCAGTTCTGGGAAATTCTAATAGCATTGCAAATATTTTGCCCAGATGCCTCTGAACACTCACTGGATGTTCAGGTGACTTAAGTTTACTCTATGGTTAACTAACTGGACTTAATATATTGCTTTATTATAACTTAATGATTGGAAAGATGCTTCATAGTAATTGTAATTACTTCATAGTAATTACAAGCTTTCTTTCTTCCTGAAATATAAGCTATTTATTATTTAAAATATCATTTAACTGATGTTGGGAACCTTATGCAAAGATAGGCTGTTGATTTTGGTGTAATTCACCCTACTTAGTTAACATGGTTGCCTTATAAACTCAGCTAATGTCAGGAAAATTTGATGCTTAACTTGCCTTACAGTATAGCTCTATGTAGGGTCAACTCAAAGTCACAAAGACTGACCCAATTAGGTAAACTCTTGGAGGGATTACATGCATATTCTGGACACTTATTAGCCAGAAGAAAATCACTTTGAAGTTTGAGATCCGTAAAGCTGAAGACAAGCTAAATACAAGCTCTTGTATATCTCCGACATTTTGGATAGATTAGTCTTACTAAAACACTTTATAGTTTTATAGGGTTATTTTGGAACAACTGTTTTAAATGCAACTATGAATGAGCTTGGAGTTGCCTAAGCTGTTACTTAGGTCCTTTAGTTTTTTTGAAAACTGGTAAAAAAATCAGGCTGTGTATCACATGCAGGTAATTGCATTAATTAATCTAAGTATAACAAAAAGGTGTTTCAAACACATAAAAGGAGTATAGTAGTTCTGAATTTATTCAAATCAGAACCTTCTAAAAACTAAAGTTTATGCTTTTTGATACAGTGCTTTCATAATTATATGGCAAGATAATAAATACAGAGTAAGTTTTTAGAAGACAAGATAAATGAAGACTATAGTAAGGGAGATTTTTCTTCACAGCATTCCAGTTTTCATGAACAATATTTCCAGGTCTTTAAAATTAAGATTTAAATATTTTCTAGCTAAGCATTACCTTAAATTTAAATGGGATTTTGTAAGAATAAAAAATCAAAAGCCAAACATTGAGCTTTTGGATTTGTAATTGGTGAGTTAACATTGCACACTCTTGACTCATAATTGCCATCTTTGAGAATGTTAAAACAAAGTTGAGACTTCCAAAATTATGAATTAATCTTAAAAAACATTTTTTAATGTACTATTTATTGATGATGATTTTAAACTTTTGAAAATCATGGTTTATCAATGTAATAATAACTATGAGGGTTAAAAACACCATTTAGTTTTTAAAAGAGGGATTTTCTTATTTTGCTTATTACTGGTTATAGAGAGATTTGTAATAAAACTATCAAACTTCTTTAAAGCTCTATAGTGACAAAGAAAAAGACAAATGTCCTGTCTCAAAATACTTACAGTTAAAATTAAACTGAACAAAAATCAGTATGAGGAAAAATACTTATGAATGAAAGTTGTTGTTTTCAGGGGATACCTTAAACATATCAACAAGTTACACAATTCAGTGCTTCCCATTTTATTCTTAGCCAAAAGGACCAGGGATGGAGTACAAAACTCTGTTAAGGCTTCATTTCAATAACAGAAAACTGAATTATCCCAGGAAAATCAGAAAGAAATTGCTTAAAAATAGAAAAAACCTTTTGTCCCTACTGCTTTTTCAGGAGTCCTTTTGAAAATCTGTAACATATTGTGTTTAAATATAATGAAAAAAAGAGCTTGTGTTTACCTCTTGCAGTCCTGTGCCAAATTTAAGTCACGCATTTGTTTGAGAGTTCAAGGTAAATTGAATATTGAACAGAAAACTGGTAGACAAGCCAAATTCAATTGCTGAGTCACAGTGTACTTCTGTGACTGTACCAGAGTTACACAGCAGACAAAAATTGTGTATAGAAATGTGAAGGATGACGTATTAGGTCAGATTATGTATATATTTTTAGTGATGTCCTCAAGGGACACTATTGAAAAGAGAAACTGATAAGGACAATTTCATTTGAAGCTATCACTTAGCTATCAAGGTCAGTTGCTTCATTTTCTCTGAAAATTTGGTTTTCTTTTATTTTGTTGATGGGTGATTTGTGACACTGTTTCTGTACTCAAAACAGAAGTTAGACAAAAGGAAATTATTATAACATTCAAAAATAATATTTGCTATCGTTTGACGTCATTGGCCTTCTGCGATGCCAGTTTAGCTTATCTAGGCAGAAGAGACTCATCTATTTAAAACATATAAAAGTGTCATTGTTTCAGACAGACAGACAAGAGAGCATTATTTTATCTAGAAATTCTACTGGGAGCTCATACTGACAGGGACAAGCCATTAGCAATAGTCTAGCTATGAATATGCTTGGCCTTCTCATTGAAGCAGAAAGTAGGCCTGGAAGAGGAGAATATTTACACAGCCACATAGCAATACACCTTTTGTTTCTCAGCAGACAGAGAACTCTTGCCTACAAAAGAGTGTGAAACTAGAATGTGAGGCAGAATGTTAAAAGTAATTGGGAATACGATCTGGTGGCTGTAAAAAGTAATTTTTCTCCACTGACAGTAGTTAGTGTTTCTTTTACACTTCAATATATTATGATTGTAGATGTCCTAGAAACGTTTTTATGCCATATAGTTTGTATGCTACATAGATTATCAGCTGTCATATGTTAAATTGAAATATTAGTTGATCATACTGCCAGCTCTTTCCTCATTCAAGATTTTGCATTGCTTCAAAATTTGAGAAATATCAGCTGGACAGTATAATTCCTGTCATTCATGTTTTGGTTTTGACTCCTCAGGAACTACAATTTCTGGAATTCATGGAATAGTGTAGTCCCTTATACTTGAAGTCTACCTCTAAAGTTTCTGTCACCAGGAGCTTCTCTGCTGGATCTTTACCTCTAACTCTGCCACTAAAACCATGTAAAAATAAGGATAACCAACACATTTAAACATTTTTATCTAACAGCTCAGCTGAAAAGTGTTGTCATAAGAATTTTACTGGATTCTGTGTAGTAGTTGGGGAAAAGAAGGGATTGTTTTTTCATTTGCTTTTTTGGAGGGTATTATTCTTTTAATAATGCAAGAAGTATGTTCTGTTTTCAGTCACATTTTTGTGAATCAAGAGCTACCCCATTGTTTTAGTCAACTGGATTTAATCCAGTGAGAAGGCAACATTAAGTGTATTTTTAATTCCTTCTGAGCCATACACTGTTATTTTGTGTGGTTTCATGTCTGTCAGGCATTTTGTAAAATAAGTATGGAAGGAATAAACTAGAATGTAAATGTATCCCTTTAGAGTTCTGCTTTGTTGCATATTGTCTTGAAAGCTAGATTATACTGTGTACTATGGAAAATGTTTGTTTCCATAACTTTGCAAGAAGAGGTAACTTAACATTTTTGAAGAATGGAAATCACACAGATCACCACAATGTAAATTATTAAATTAAAGGAATCTGCAACTGCCATGAAGGTTCTAATTGATACTATGATTGCAGTTTCTGTACCCCCAAACATTTTAAATGACACTAGAATATGAAGGGTTTGTTAATTTGTTTTTCATTTGCACTAAAGTGAAAAGATTTTTGCCAGTGAATTAAGTCTGTGCTTTAGTAACTTTGGCACCAGGCATGGATTGTTCTGTTTTTATTATTTTTCAGTACAGATTTGTTGCATGTTACATTTTTTAACATCCTTAAAATTCACAATACTTATATTGTCTTCTATATAATTCAATGCAAAGGTGCTGAGAATCTTTGGCAGTCTTGCTTGAGTGATATCATCTTTCCAATCTTGATCTTATATTGCATTTGCCATTCATTATGAGCCTGACCAGCTCTGCTAATAGGGTCTTACTGACTTCGATGGATCATGAGCTTTGGATTGTCAAATAGGAACAAACACTCCGATTCCTACATTCTCTTAAGCATTTATATGTTAAAATTTGCTGGATCACAACATTAACAACAAAAAAACTTTTTCCCGTAATTTCTGTTAACTTCTGATAAGACAGATATAAAAATTATAGATGTAGAAACTTAAGGTGCTAGCAGAAATAAAATGTCTTCAAGAATAAGAATTTGAGGCATTTCAAAGAAAACTCATCCATAATACAGCACTAAATAAAGAACCTGTAAGATAATCAGGTTTGTGTTGTCTTTCTGTATTTCATAACTTTTTTTTTCAATTAATCAAAAAGTCAGATTGGTAGACTGGTATCTGAAAAATGTTGCAAAACTTGTTTTGTAGTTCTATTCCCCAAATCCCTATTATTCGATGTTAGAGGACTGTTCAAATTTTCTGAAATTAAATGAAGGCAGATACTTGCTTTGAATTCTTATGACCTTAGCCAATAAACACATTTCATCACTATGGTTGCAGAAAACAAATACCCACTATTGCAGTGTATCTCATAGGCACATAAGAATTAGTTGACATGGAAGGATTTGCTCTCTGATTCTAGGTTAAAACCTGAATTCTTGAGGGAGAAAGAGTGCAAGTAGGGTGAATTGTTTAGATGAAATCTCAGATATAATATTTTATTCTTAACGTAGGTTTGTATTTGATCAGCTTTGATGTATTCTTTTAAGAAAAAAATTCTGCTCCGAGACTCTGAGTATATGAACAGTGCTCGTACAATGGCAGATGAACTGTTTCATGACATCTTTTCCAGCTGGCATAGGCGTTATGTTCTCTGTGTACCTGCTCCCTAGAGGGAAAAAAAGCGTGTATGGTAGAGTAAAAAGTTCTGATGTGGAGTCCATGTCGGGGACAATATCAGGAGATAATTGCTGGGGAGGGAGGAGGGCAGGAGTTAATCTGCTGGTTTGAAAAACATTGCAATAGAAATATTAATGTCGCAAAGCCAAGAATTTGAAGATTAATATTTAGGGTTCTTGTGCAACTTCAGTGGAGTTGCACATACATTATGATACAGATTTTAATTACAGAGACATGAGCTAGCTTTCCTTAAAAAATTCCAAATATCATTCAGTACACAAGTACTCAATATTTGTTTAAACTCCATCGTTAAAAGTGGTCCAGAGCTTTATTTGCTAAATTTGTTCAAACCCCATTTGAGGTTGAAGCATCATATGTTTCTCTATGGACTTTCAGATGACTTATTTCCTTATAATAGTTGAGTGTTTCACAGCATTCAGGCATTTATTTTAAGTGTAGGCTACGCGACATGAGATGATATTGCTGTTCCCATTTTAAGGGAATCAAGTTGCAGAATCAGGTTACAGAATTAAAATAGAAAGTACCCACTAACATTTAGTATCTTTATAAATGACACAGACAGTGGGATTGAGTGCACCCTCAGCAAGTTTGCAGATGACACCAAGCTGGTCGACACGCCTGAGGGACAGGATGCCACCCAGAGGGACCTGGACAAGCTGGAGAAGTGGGCCTGTGTGAACCTCATGAGGTTCAACAAGGCCAAGTGCAGGGTCCTGCACCTGGGTCGGGGCAACTCCCGGTGTCAATACAGGCTGGGGGATGAAGGGATTGAGAGCAGCCCTGCAGAGAAGGACTTGGGGATGCTGGTGGATGAAAAGCTGGACGTGAGCTGGCAATGTGCACTCACAACCCAGAGGGCCAACTGTATCCTGGGCTGCATCAAAAGAAGTGTGGCCAGCAGGTCGAGGGAAGTGATTCTGCCCCTCTACTCTGCTCTGGTGAGACCTTACCTGGAGTACTGTGTCCAGCTCTGGAGCCCTCAGCACAAGAAGGACGTGGAGCTGTTGGAGCGGGTCCAGAGGAGGGCCACAAAAATGATCAGAGGGATGGAACACCTCTCCTATGAGGAAAGGCTGAGAGTTGGGGTTGTTCAGCCTGGAGAAGAGAAGGCTCCAGGGACACCTTATTGTAGCCTTTCAATACTTAAAGGGGACTTACTTATAAGAAAGATGGGGACAAACTTTTTTAGTACAGCCTGTTGCAATAGGACAAGGGGTAATGGTTTTAAACTAAAAGAGGGTAGGTTTAGACTAGATATAAGGAAGAAATTTTTTACAATGAGGGTGGTGAAACACTGCAACAGGTTGCCCAGAGAGGTGGTAGATGCTCCATCCCTGGAAACATTCAAGGTCAGGCTGGATGGGGCTCTGAGCAACCTGACCTAGTTGAAGACGTCCCTGCAGGGGGGTTGGACTAGATGACCCGTAAAGGTCTCTTCCAACCTAAACCATTCTATGATTCTATGATTCTGTGATTTGTTGCCAAATTAGAAACATTAGAGACCTGAATAAGCAGTGTATTTAGCAGTATATTTTAGTATTATCTCTGTTTCCATAAGCCTAAATTACTTCTTAAACTTAGTTTTAGTCAAAGGTACTTTGTCTGAAGCTGCTTTATCCTTTGCAGTACTAAGAGTGATAGATCATGCCAGATTCATCCTCCACCTTTCCTGTAGTCTTGTATGATTATTTCTATGCAAAAGTTTTTGCAAGTAAGCTAGTGACCTCCTTTCTATTTTCTTATCTGAAATGGCAGATAGCAGTTATCTTATTTCTCATTTCTTTAATGTACTGTATTATTTTCTAACTAATTCATTTTTCTTCCTGTGTGAAAAAGAGATTATCAGTATGATAACTGGCTTTCTAGAAATGAAAGAAGGATGGAGTGAAAGCTAAAACACTGCAAAGATCGTTTTGGTCTTGAAATGGAAAAAAAAAATATTTCTATACTACTAACTACATGACAAGGAAGACTACTTGCCCATAAAAATTGTCCTTTTTCTTTCTTCTCATTTGGTGCAAGAGTCATTAGTGACTTCTAAATATTTTTTTGTCATTACATCACTTTCCAAATCAATAAGGTTATTAGACAAAGTTAAAATGCCTTTAACTCTGTTAGAGGAAAATGTATCATGTTGGATCTGTCAGCCCGAGAGAGGCAAGGCTGCTGCAGCTCCACGTCCCGAGGTCGTCAGCAGTCAGGGTGTGTTCCCAGCAGGCATACGCATACAGAGCACCTATATACACCACATATATACATGGCCGGCTGCACATATCACAGACAGAGCAGTCACACAAACACAGACAGCAGCATCAGCCTCATCTTGCTCCCCTCTCTGGCTGAGGAGGATGGAGGTCCACTATTGAGAATACACACACACCCCCATTCTGCCCGGCAGCTGCCCCTGGATCCCAGTGTCCCCAGCTGTGGGCACCTGGACATATGAGCCCCTGAGGCTGCAGCCCCGCTCCAGTTGTGGGCACACAGCTGGCTGAGACTTCCCAGTTCCCAGTGCAGACAGAACAGAGACCTCCCTGCCCAGGAAAGACTTAGAAAGGAATTTAATAAGAAGACAGGAGCTGGTCTGTTCACACACGACCACCTTACCCCTTTCTTTTCCCCTTACCCCTTTCCCCTTATCCCCTTACCCTTTTCTTTTCCCACACTTGTTCCTCCCCCAATAACGTAAACCGCTCCCTTTTCCCCTTCTATTCCTTTCCTAAACATCCTGCAAAAATCCTGTGCAATCCCAAAATGCTCTTCACCTGCATCCGATAATGTGCCCCACGTCCCTAGGTAGCAAATCCCCTTAGACGAAAAGGTGATCTGGAGAGCTGCTCTCGATGACTTATCTTGATGGGTTTCACGCCTGGACAATGGGGCTGTGGCTCTGCCGGGACAGCCCTGGGAAGGGCCCAGAGAAGTTGTTTGTTCCTTGGGAGTCCTTAATTTGGGTTCCCAACTGCCACTGTGCCCCTGTGCTCCCCTGGGCTTGTGGAGATGGGCCGTTAATGGGCTGATGGCTTCTGTCATGGGCCATTGTCTCCCTGGGCTCCTTTGTGGGTGTGCAGATGAGCTTTTATCACATAACCCAACAAAGTCCAACATAGATGTTATCAGTCTTGTTCATGACCACACTATTCCTTTACCTTTCATCCTTTCTGAATTGCTTCTGCAGACAGAAAACATTTGGCTCGTGACAGACAGCTGTGGCAAAATGTAAATCATGTTTCAGATATTTTCTAGTGGGATTAGGCAAATCTCATGTATATCAGTGTAGGTGTGTGCTGTGGGCAATCTAGAGGTGTCTAGAGACTCTGCTAGCTTGAACACAAATGAAGCATTCTAGTCTTGGGCACCTTCATTGGTACAGTCCTCATCCATGTAAGCACCTACAGTGAGTGATACTTTTACTGTCTCTATTTTGGGATATCATACTTCAGGAGAACTGATATTTCAGGATGTGGGTGCCAGCATTTTCCAGAGGCTCTGCTCTTTTTAATATTTTTAGTGCCATTGAGTTATGCTTGAGACAAGAAGTTTAAATCCCTATATTTTTAAAAATAATACCTGTTTTTTCAGAAAGGCTAAGCAGACACTTAGATGAGACATTAAATTTATTTTTTGTCTGCTGGTGTCATCTTCTATGAACATCTGATTCTTCTTCCACCCACGGAAAATTACTATTTCTGTGGATGTTTGTTAATCCTTGCCTTTACATAATAAGATTTTATGTGTAGATAAGATGAAATTTAGACTCTTCAGTGAAAGAAAAAGGAGCATCCTTTACCACATTTGAAAATTGGTTATTGATAATCTCTTATTTCGATTTTCAACCAGTGCAGCCTTATTCAAACTATATTTGAATAAGGCTGCAGTGGTTGAAAATGAAATAAGAGATAGAATAAGATGCATAATGAGCATGAAATACTTATTCAAATAATGTAAGGTTAATGAAGGCATGCTATGAGAAACAGAGGGCATAATGCATGCAGCATGCATAGTGAGCTCCAAGATAAGTAAACTTTCTTATAAAATTATGCTTCTACACTCAACACAGGGCCAGAATTACACCTTATGTGTTCAGAAGGTGTAATTCTCATTTTGAACACCAAGATAAAAACTGCATAACTGTCTAATTCTAGAAACAGAGCATGAAGATATTCCTACCAATTTATGGCATGGATGAATGTGCCAAATATAGTCAGTCTTCCCTATTAGGTTATGTCTTTGCACATGAAAGACAAAATTACTGCTCAGCCTTCACCTCAGCTGCTGCATGTTCATTTATTTTCACATCTACTCTGCTGAAAACTGTACCAGAAGATACACAGAATAATCTACTGAGCTTAGTCAATTTACTGATGTTTCTTTTTTCACTTCGGTAATGTACAAAGAGGAAAGATGTAGGTCATGATATCCAGTTGATCACTGTGTAGCACTTTGCAGGAATATGGAGGAGATATGGGGAGGCTTAGCATTAGAATAGTATAGTTTGTGATAGCAGGGCAGAATATAGATGGTGGGCAGACGAAAGAAGATGGCTGAATAGCAGCTAATCTTCAGTAATAATTTCCCCAATATTCTTATAGTGTTCAAGTGTCCAGATAAAATTTTAAACACAGTTATTTTCCTTCCCATCTTCTGCTCTGTTTTTCCCATTTGAAATCCACTTGGTCCTTGTGTTTGAATGGATGCTTTGTAGTCGAGTATGTGAACAGTCTACACAAGCCTTCAGTCTTCCTAATTCCTTTTCTGCTATAGTGTCATTGTGATTACCTACACTACAAAACCCTACAGTCTCTAAGAGAGAATTGCCTTAAGAACAGAGTAGGAGCATACGATTTGCCCTACTGAGCAAACTGTTAGAAACAAACTGCTTTGTTTCTAACCAATCCATAATGCCATGGACAGAAGAAAAGTTGATCCAGTATGCTCTGTCGGATGTCTCCACCTTCCACACCTGAATCTACAAATATTGTTGTAGTACTGTCTTACGCAATTTAAACTGCCATTACCTGTAACATGTTGGCTGAATAGTACAATCCAAAAGGACACCAGTGAAAGCTAGTGTCACCGAAATCAGGAATAAACCTCTTAACACCAATGTAGCATTAAGAAGCAAGCATTCTCTTTATTGCAGCGCTGGATGCACGGGGGATCCTTCTGCTTAACGTGCATACCAGTTTACACAGATCTAGGTTCATTTATACAGTATATCTTACGATATGCATAGGTTTTCACACTACTAGGCGGGACTATGTTAATTAGTATCTTACATAATGATGATTCAGCATAACGCATGCTGAGTTTTTCACGTGGGGGTCCTCTGGTGGTCGCTGGTGGTTGTAGACCCCAAAACCATGCTTTTCAGGTCAGGAATCCAGGGTCATTCTGCCTTTTAAGGCTTAATTTTCTCCATTGTTAAATATCACATGCCAGAAGATCTGGTTTCACCAGGATATTCTTGGGTTTTCTTTTGTTTCTTCTTGGTTGACCCTTTGAACTTTATTCTTTACATGTTCCTCACTTATTTTCCAACGCTATGACATAGAAAATAAGCTAGTGAGAATAAAATCCATTTACAAAACAGATTTCTGATAAAGTTATAAAAAAAAATTAAGTGCCTGAAAAAAAATTTCTAGAAATCTCTCTGCCTACAAGAAAATAATGTTAAAAAATGTAAGTTTACATGCAATGTTTCTTGGCTGAAGAAATGTCGTTGTTGAAGAAAATATCTTCAGTGTTCTGCTCAGAGGGAAAGCACCTATTACACATTTAGGTGGCAGAACTCCCATAGCAATTTAGGAGTCTAAAATTAGGAACAAATGGTCCACTTGACTGTTTCTAATTGAAGAATATTCACTTCTGGGAATGCTTTTCTTTTTGAAATTATGACCTCTGCTGCTGAGAACTTCATTTATGAAGGGAACAACTAGATCCCCTGTTAAGGACATAGGAAAGTGAATAACTGGGCAAGCATTCATAATGTACAGTCAATTGTGGAGCATTCCTTAGAAAATGGGCTTCATTCGTGTCTCAAGTGTCTAATTAAAGCAATCTGTGAAAACCCTTAGCTTAGAGCTCATGGAATTCTATGGAGGAAATCCAGACTGGTTCAACCACTTATTAAGCAGTGACTGTAAATCACAGATTTTTAAATGACTGCTCTAGATACTGCTTTTAGTGTTTGTGACACCCAAGCAGACATCAAATCTGAAAGAAATCGAGTGTTTTATCCATGTTCTCTCCTTTACTATTTTAGGAATGTAAACATTTCCCTACTGCTATACTGAAAGATGTTGGTATAGGAGTTTGATTTTTCTTTTAAATATAGCAAAGGTAACTGTGAGGAATATCAGAAATATAACTGAAATATATAAACATGAAATTAATTTATCAGTTGGAGAGGCACGGTACATGCAAACAGGCATAAACTTTTCTTGAATCCCTTAACCTAAAGGGATTGCCTCTAAGTATGAAAGTAGTGTTAATCTCAATGCCTCTTCTGTTTTAGTTTTTCTTTAGCAAACCAAAAGAATTCCAATTAGTTCCAAACCTTACCAATTAGTTTCAGTTAAGACTGACCTTTTTTCATGTGGGAAATTGCAATGTACATGTAAATATATCACTGAACATCAAAGGTTTAACAAACTGCTGTCATCTCTGTTAATCCTGTTTTGCTACTGATGTCGTGTGAAAGTCGGGACCAACCCAGAGAGAAGACAGTCCACATCATTTTTGCAGAGAGAGCAGACTTCTTGTACTGGCTCTTAAAAAGACATAGGTAAGTCCAGATCAGAATCTGAGGTTACTGAAGAGCAGAGATGCACCTTTTTTTCTTTTTGAACCATTGTGTACCCTTTTGAACTTCAGATATTGCATGTGCATTTTAGGTGAGTTCTGCTTCAGATTTGAAAAGTTTGAAACTGCCTTCAGTAAAATGAGTGGTAATGCCTGCAAAAGATGCAGAAGTGTGGTGAAGAAGGCAGGTAGTCACTTTCTCTAATTTTTTACATAGAAATGACAAACCCAAGCCTATGACTATGCCATTATGTTACTGAGCATTCATTATGTTTTTGAGCATTGTGTGCAGTTCTGGTTCCCTCACCCCCTTGCTCTCCAACCATGGTTTCTGCTAAGAAGGTAGTCGTATTAAAAAAAGCTAGGAGAAAAGTGGTAAGGAAGATCAAAAGAATAGCACTCATCCACAAAGATATGGAAAAACTGAGGAAGGTAAGGCTTTTCCACCTGGAAAGCAGACAACTGCAGGGTGATATAACAGAGGTTAGAAGTTGTTGGAGGCTAGAAGTGCAACTGAGAGAACAATGTTTGCTCCATTCTTACATTCTCCTCTGGGTATCTGGTTTTGGTTACTACCTGTGAAAAGAAAATGAGCTAAATGGATCTCTGGGCCATTCTCATGTTCTTGTGACATCTCAGGCTGAGACAGTAGCAGTTCATGATCATAAACTGCATGGACAGAGCAAGGAAGTGGCCTAATACAAATGGCTGTATCTAAAATGCAAACTACTCTCTTACAATTTTTTTTCTAGAAGGAGCTAGATACCACACAGAAAGAAGTAAGGCAAATTCTAACAAGAAACACACTAAATTATTGCTGAGAGAACTAGAAATCTGTATGCTGTGTGAGCAGATCTTTAGTAGGATTAATCTGTCAAGCATTTTATAAGAAGCAAAAGATTATAGGGTCTGCAGACAGGTTTCTCCTAATTTGTAATTTATAAAAATTATAGCCCCAGTTTTGTGAATTCCCTGTGGTACTAGCTAGCCTATCTTTCAAGGCATGAAAGCAGTAAGAGGGAAGCAAAGTCATACTGTTGCCTCACTTGGATTTGCTGTTTGACTTTTAAGGGTGAATAACATAGTAACCTTTCAAAAAGTGCATTCTTCTTGAGTGTCAAGGGACCCTAGGAATTCCCTGTCTTTCTGAAGCACAGGAACGCATGGATTGTCTAAGCTGCTTCAACTAAACTGTTTAAAATGCATATTTAGCTTTATTTTGTCATGAACCCATATGAATAAAAGGTAACATTTATATGAAAGATTGAACCAGATACTGGCCATTTACTCAGTTTTTGCCCAGGTGAGGTTCTCATTCATCTCACTAAGAATGTCAGTTGAGCAATTCTTGCATACTTGCCTTTGCATATGCAGATGTAGAATTTGAGGTTTGAGAGACATGGAAAGAAAATGTTGTTGTTTCCAGTCTATAAATGCCTGAAAGTAAGCCCATTTGCAAACAACTTAATTTTGCTTTATTTATACAATTGTCAAGGTTAACAGCCATAGTAGTTTATTGCTTTGATGCTTATTGTTCTTTGCCACTTACTTAAAAAAATCACTCTAAATTTTCTCTTCCCCAAATAATCAAGTTCTGTAATTAAAATTTTGTGGTGTGAAGAGATAAGGGAAAGCAAACAGAAATTATTTACTATTCATGAGGAGTCTCTGCTGATAATGCAATATGCTCCTTATCTATTGATTTAAAAGATCAAATGAGGTACTCGGGTTACATTTCTGTTTTGGTTAAGTAAGGTCAAATAACCTTCACCTCTGTACTGTCACCTTCCAATTTTTGAATGATTGTGATAGATTGGTCATTGATAGAGATCAGTCTTACTGAAACTATAACTTGAAATCTTTCAGAGTAAATGTAGTTAATTTTGTCAGCACTGCTTACTATGAGTGCAAGTGAAAAAGAGAAATAATTATTGTGTAAATACTATGTAAAAGCATCCCAAAATTTAATTGCCTGTATTCAGATTAAAGCCCAGTATTCCCCCACCCAATAGAATACCAAACTTTACAATTTGAAGTGAATTTCTTGGCATTATTGAAAATAAGATTATTAATAATAATAATAATAATAATAATAATAATAATAATAATAATAAATATTATGAATATTATTAAACACCTATTCAGAGCTCTGTCCAGCAAATACTGTTGTATGTGAGCAATGCTTGAATTCATTTGACTTGTCAGAATAAGAGTAAGACTCTGGAATGTATCCAAAACAGGAGTTCTGTGCTGTGGGTTGTACCATTTCTGTTCTAGGCACCTGCTCTGCAACCCTGTCCAAAATGAGTTAGACACTGAGCCTTCTTATTTGATGCATGGACAAAATTAGGTGTCTCAAAGAGGAACCAGTCCATCTTGGACAGCCAAGTTAGTGAACATTTAGCATCAATATGCCCAGGCCAGACTGCTCTACTTGAGCAGATATCCCATCTGAAAGATATGGGTTAAGCTCTAAGATGATTGCACAGGATGTAATTTTCCCCCTGTTAAAAAGTGTTCATGCCCTTCCTTTCTCCCAGAATAAGTAATTTTGATGTAAACAGGCAGTGGTGGTTTAAAAATGGCAAGCTTGTTTTTGCATAGGTGATATTTTCTCCTTTTTTCCTGGTGATTAGAGATCTCATCTAATTGACGTAGATTCAATTATTTCCCCTCCATGAGTGGAGTAATCTGTAGAGGATAGTTTAGATTCCTTAGATTTCTACCTTTCTCAAGACTGCCCTTATTATATGGATCTATTATATGGATCTGTTAAGTTTTGGGCCCCTCACTGGAAGAGAGACATTGAGGAGCTGGAGTGTGTCCAAAGAAGGGCAACAAAGCTGGTGAAGGGTCTAGAGCAGAAGTCTTATGAGGAGCGGCTGAGGGAACTGGGGTTGTTTAGTCTGGAGAAAAGGAGGCTGAGGGGAGACCTTATCGCTCTCTACAACTACCTGAAAGGAGGTTGTGGAGAGGTGGGGGTCGGTCTCTTCTCCCAGGTAACAAGTGATAGGACAAGAGGAAATGGCCTCAAGTTGCGCCAGGGGAGGTTTAGACTGGACATTAGGAAATTTGACTTCACTGAAAGGGTTGTCAAGCATTGGAACAGGCTGCCCAGGGAAGTGGTTGAGTCACCATCCCTGGAAGTATTTAAAAGACATTTGGATGAGGTGCTTAGGGACATGGTGTAGTGGTGGTCTTGGTAGTGTTAGGTTTACAGCTGGACTCGATGATCTTAAAGGTCTTTTCCAACCTACGTGTTTCTGTGATTCTCTGATTTTTTGGACTTGAATATATATACATGTCTTTTATCCAGCTCCTTAGGCATGCTGTACCATCACAATCAACGTACTATGACAGAATGTGAACCGCTTAGTTTTCTCTTGCGATCTTGTCCACCCTCCTTCCTTTATTAGGAAAAATAACTCTTATGCTCTCCTCTTCTGAAGTTGTCATCTCAGTATTATGCTTGAATATCTCCCCTTTTTTACATTCACATAGGAATGTTACTTCCTTTATAAAGTCATGTTACTTGCTTTATAGTACAAATTTGTTACTCTGATTAGTCTATTCCTGCTGTCAAAAGTTCTGGTTAGCAATCAGTTGAATTCCCACTACAGTGTATTCTCTATTTCACCCATTGCCATGCTACTCCAAACTACACAAAATATTTGCAACCACGCTTTTATTTCTTGATGCTTATTGGTTTTTGGCAACCTCTTTATGACAGCTCTTATTGAATACACACAGCTTGCCAGCTGTTGAACAGAAATCTATATTTCTCATCTTAATGTTAAAATATTATCTCCCTCATCATTTTTCTGTAACGCAAAAGAACATTCCCTGTAATTTGATTCAACTTTGTGTCCAGCCTTTGACAATGGATGCATTATCAAACTTACGAAAATTCAGCCATTCTTGTTTTCAACATTATTCAACTTGACCATATAAAATTAACGCTATACTTTGTAACTGCTGAGACCTTTCTGAGCATGTGTTACTTACTGCAGTATCCGGGCAACTGACAATTTGAAGAAAATGAGCCACAGAGTATTTCATTATGCTATTATAATTTGTTTTGGCAAAGATGATTGATTTTTATTTTTACAGTCAGTGTAGGGCAATATTAAAATGTCATTATTTAAAAAAAACTTTTTAATTAACCTGAAGAACAAATAAAATAACTCTTTATTAACTCAACATCTCATCAAAATTGGCTTGTCCAGAAATTGCAGGAGTAGCTATTTGGTCTCCAGGACATCGGTTTGGCAGTCAAGGTCTAACTTCTTTTCTGGCAGAGTTGTTTAAACCGTGTTGTGATCCTGGGAAATCTTTTGTAATTTTTTTCTCCATCTATAAAGTGAGGATAAACATAATCCTTTTTGTAAAATGTCACATGGTCTACCATGTCAGATGGGAAGTGGTGTGTAAAAGCTAGGTAACTATTGTTCAGATTGTGTATAACCTACCATTTGTTATTTTATGCTCTACCTCACACTCTTCTGCATTCAAGCTAACATCAACAACTCCCGTGCCTATCAGTCACATTTGCAGGACAGTAGAAATCTCCAACCTTTCTGCTTGTTTTTGTCTAAGATGGGGGTAAAAGTTCACTGCTAAAGCAAGAGTACAGGCTGGAGGGCAGAGTGTGCTGGAAGCAAAGGAAATGTGTTCCATGATCAGCAGCCTCCCAGAGATCCCAGGAGACCCTAGCAGAGCGTAGGTCATGGAGCCCCAGTAAGGTTTCACAATACAGAGTGGAAGTTGCACAAATCACTGCTGTCTGCTGACAGAAAATTACACTTTTCTTTGCTACAGGTTTGCCTGTGAAAGGTTTGCCTGGAAGAAGAGTGACTAATTCCAACTCATTTTTTCACTAGTGTATTAGAGTTTCTGTAGCATGCAGTTGAGCTCCCTGCGTTTGTTTTTGGCCTCACAAGCAACTGTGCGTACAGGCTCTCTTCTTCCTTGTGATAGTTGGTAGGTAGAGCTTAGGGACCTAAATATCCATGGTATTTTGGTGGCTTATATGCTACAAATAATTTCACTTTTGATTTTAGGACCTTTCTGCATTTTTTCTAGAATGAAGTGATACAAGTATCACTAAATTACGAAAACATAACTATTGAGCTGTAAGATATTTATTTATTTATTTATTTATTTATTGACATTATTGCTTGATTGCTGAAAATCAGGCAAGTAGTTGGGCAGAATTTGTATATTAAAATTCTAACAGTACATAGCTCAGTAGAACTATGTTTTCTTAAGTTACTTATTTAGAAATACCTTTGCATTCAAGAACTGTGAGTTTTCTGCTACAATTCCTTAAAACATTTTCTTCAAGCAATCCCAGAAGCAGGATTAAAAGCATTGCTCTACAGTGTCGCAGAATACCACTGATAGGAAGAGTCTGGAACTAGGGGACTGGGTTACAGCCAGCTTCCCCAACCCACCAGACATAATCCAAGAGCAAAAATGCACGCCTCTGTTAATAAAAAAAGGAGTAAAACAGCTTCCAAGCCCCGCTTCTCATCTGAAAAATTATGTCATTATTGCTTTTAAAGGTATGATTCAATTGCCCTCGCATAAGCATTTAGTGCCCCTAGATGTCTGAGGGTATCCTGCCCGACCTTCACCTGCCACTCCAGTTGGCACGGGTATCCCATAAACCCATAAGCATAATCTAACAGTGCAGCAGCAAAGTCTTGGATATCCTAGGGCATTCCAGGTGGCAAAAGATACATATATGTGGGCAACAGAACCAAGTCCCGTGTATTTTTATTTACAAAAAGCATTAGCCATTTTAAAAGGAGGAGGGAAGTCCTGTACTAGTTTCTAACGCAGTGATATATTTGGCTTTATGCCAGTCACATTCAGAAGATACAGCTGAAACCAAAGCCCAGAGAGGCACCTTTTGACCTACAGGATGGTTTACATCAGGTTTGTCTCACGGCATGCTAGTTTCTCCTAAGTAGTTCTGTCTTTGTATTTTGCTTAAAATGAAGCTGTTTAATTTTATTTTCAAGTTTTCATTCAAAATTGTAATGAATAATAAAAATCTATCAATCAGCATGAATTTAATCATTTAAACAGAAAGGCAATGATGTATTTATGCTACTAGAGTATCATACAATATTTAATATAGAGGTGTACACTGAATCAGCAGTAAGTTGTCTGATATTTCATGGAGGTATTCAACTTAATGTCAGCAAGTTGCTGTCATGTCTAGAAACTGCAGAATAGTTTCATCCCTGTTGTGTCTTTGTCCTGTGCTGGAGGAATATATATGTGTGTGTACACATTACATTTGGGAGCAATGAGTATGTGATGTTTTTGGTGTGTGCTTTAAAAAAGAACCAGGTACAACTAAATATTTTGCATGTTAATTTTGAATAGTTTTTTTCCAGTCACTTAGTGTGCCAGTCTGATTTAAAGTAGTTTAGCATTTTGGATACTAATTAGAACTTTGAAGTCAGAACAGCTAATGCTTAAAAGTTAGCATAGTTTTAAATGCTTTGGTGGGTTCAGTCCCAACTTCTGTCATTCATGTGCAGAATTCATATCCACTGAAAAAAAAAAAAAGAAAATATTAAGGCATAATTTGACATTGAAGGAGTGGTATGCTTAACTTTGGGATTTGTACCTTTAAAAATATTAGTAGCTTTAAAAACCTTTGAAAAACCATGAAGTAAATTTTGAAATAAACTTCCCATTAGTAAATACCAAAACAGGAAAGAAAAGTCCATTTCTCTTAGCATTACATATATCTTGGACTTTTCTGCTTGTAACCAACCTGTTCTTAACAGAAGCATAAGATTCTATTAAGGCAAAAAAGGTTAACGTTAATTTCTACTGCAAATTGTCTAATTTCTAGATCTGAAGAGATAGTTATATGGCTCTTCATTTTTCTTAATGATACCTTCAGCTAGATCACCAATCCTGTTTCTGTTCCTAATTGGGATTTTGTGGGGAATGTAGCAATTGTGTTAACTGCCAATGTTGCTACAACATTTGGGAATGCCTTGTCATTACAGCAGATCTGTCCAGAGTTGACTTACAGAAATTCTTTTGGTCTGTTTAAGAAAATCAGAGCTCTAGAACTAAAACTCAGCTGAATGCCCCAGACAGGGTTTATAAAATGGTATAAAACAAAGTTTCTTGTTCAGAACTTACTTTCTTTGTATCAAAGGCTCGTATTGAGGTATCGAGGTATCGAAGGCTCACTTTGACCAACATGTGAGCTTCCGCCCATGATGACGCTGCTGCAATTGTGTCCTCCTGTTGTGCTTCATCAGTAGAATATTTCAAGAGGATGTCTAAGTAAAAAGGGAAAGGTTGACAGTGTTTTTCCTATTTTATGATAATCTAAGATTTATTTTCAGTTAAACTCTCTATAAAATTTATATAATGGCTGTTATGTATATAAAAAAATAGATCTTTCCTTGTGATTTAATTAGAACTTTACTCTCCAGAATGTAATGTTGTATCCATTCAGGATGAACCACCAGATGAGTTTCAGTATTAGCATTTAAAGCATCCACAATGTGCAAGCCAGAGCATATGGTTTGTAGGAATTAGTGATGATATGGTATTAAGGTAGGTTATAGAAGTCTAGAAACCTGCTTCGCTCCAAAAAGGGTAAGATTCATGTGAAAAGTAATCTTATTTATTCAGGAAAACGTAAATTAAGTAGAAAATATTTAAAAATTAGAAATAGATCCATATTTCATATTCAGATTTGAATACAGATGTCCTTAAAAATCAGGAGAGTTTGTCCCTAGATGTATGGGCATGATTTTTCTGAGAATCTTAGATCACCAATACTGAATACCAAATATCTTTATTCAGAGATTAGAAGTATCCACAGACAAGTCATTCAGAGCAATGTACGATAATACTTTAAATTTGCCCATCAAATTTCTCTCAATGAAATTTTTAGTGTTGCTTCTGGATACAAAGAAAAACTGTAGTTCGTGAGGGTTCTGTACTCAGTAACTTGGTAGTTTAGTAAGGATGAAACACTAAGAAAGGTTGCAAAAGTTTCAGCTGTCCGCCAGAATGTAGAATTAACCTTGTCTCACCTTAAAATGACATGTTAAAGAAAACGTCATTGATGGCTTACTGGATACAGAAGTTTTTCATTTCTCTTGCTGAAGAGGGAGACTTTTTCATTCTTTCATGTGTATGGCAGTCATTTGGCAGAACATAAACCACATGATGATCAGGAGTAGCTTTGTAAAATCTACTTGTCCCTCTTTAAAACTGATGTTTTAATCTGTTTAGAAACAAACAGGTACAGTTTAAAAAGTTCTCTGTAGCATGTCTTGAACAAACTACATGTTTGTTATTCTAGTCTAAGCCATGAAATACTGGACCTCCACAAAGTTTTTCAAAGCAGCTGGAAATACAAAACTTAGTGTTAGAAGATGTTATTTATTTTTAATAATCAGTTATTTGGTTCTGAGTCACGGTGGTGATGGTATGAGGATTGCTTCTTGAGCACAGTCCTCATGCATATTAACTTTCATTAAAGATTAATTAACATAGGGATGTGACGACTGGCAATATCATCACTGCAGGGTATGGCAGTGGGCAGACAGCAGTAGTGAGTGTTGCAGAATAGCAGGTGTTCCACTGTACAGAAATGACAAGCAAATCTCTTCCTGTTACATGAACCCTGTGCCTTAATACTTTGAATTTTTGTGACATATGCCATAAGTTTCAATTTTTTCAAACACTCTCCAGTTATGTGTATTTATTCAGTAAAAATATTCCAACATTTTACTTACAATATTCTTTGTAGAAAAATAGCCTAATTAAATCTGTCATTTCTTTCAGAGGCAGAGCAAGTGCGGGTGATAGATTTGGCTGCCCACTTTCATTTGTTTTGAAATGACAGCAAGTTGGGTTGGCTGGCTGATGTATTAAAACCAAATAGCAAAAAAAATGCACTTATCCTGTTCACTGCAAGATTGCTGGCGTTTTATTTCAAGCAGCTTAATTCAGTCAGGAAAATCCTTATGAATTAGCTCTCCCTAAACAGTTTTTTTTTGTTCACATTTATTATTATATGTATCTATTCCCTGTATTTTAGGCAGTTCTGTTTCTTGGCTGTATTGGCAATGCAACATATGATTATTTAAATCCTTGCAAAGGCACTCCAATAACAGTTTTCTGTCTCTTTCTTTTACAGTTTATCATCCATTAGGCACAACAATATCTAGTTGCTCTTTAGAATACAAACCACTGTGCTCTGTGTGCGTCAATAACCAGGGTTTTTTTTGCAGGTTGGAGCAGTGTGAGAAGTTAGCCAGGATCTAGTTCAGGCTTTGATTTCTTGTTCCAGGTTAAAACAGCGTAGGGTTTGCTCTAGCAAGCATCCACTGAAGGTAGCTCTCAGAGCTATCTTTTGCCATGACTCCTGGCACAGCTTTTCTACGTTCATCTGTCCAAAATCTGCAAAAGTGGAAGTGTAAGCAGGCAAAAACAGACAAGTCAAATATTTCCAAAATGTGATTAAAGAAATCTAACATGCTAAAAACCCCTTTACAATGTCACAGCTGGTATTTTGTACTGAGGTAATGAGTCTGAATGACTAAAACATATCAGATATGCAAAAATGCCTGAATATTAGCACAGAATTGTTTATGCAGTATTAACTACTTCGTTATTTATTCATGGTTTCCAACAGTTAATCACATCTTTGTGCTTTTTCATATTTTTAGAAGCTGTGTTGTGCAACCAAATATGGTGTTGTGCAACAAAATTAATACTGAATAAACAAGTAAAGAGTTTAATGCAGTGTCTTAGAAATGATGGCACAAGTTAATGTGTGCATTTCTGAGCTTAGTTTGCTTTTCAGCATACTGTATTTTCTGTAGGACGAAATATATATGATTTTATGCGATGACAGATTATCAAAAGAACCTCTCTTCTCTTGCCCTTATATTTCTCAGCATTTTTAGTAAATGCCAAGTTTTGGGATCTATTATTCCAGCAGACTTTTAAAAAATCACTAATAAAATAGCTATTTTTTGAGAGAAAGAAAAAGTGATTTATAGTCAACAAAAGAAGTCAGAAGTCTGAATATTCAAAGCTGGGTAGAGCCCGACAGAAGTGGCTGAAGTCAAATATTATTAGTGGAAAAAATGAATTGATAACTAAAAACACATTTTCAAAGTATTATTTTCTTCTAATGTTATGTAAATATTCCAAATCCAAACCAGATGTAACTAATGCCAAATCAATTTCTGTACATCCTTTCCTTTCAACAACTTGGAAAGTCATGTGATTTCTGCTTAATGAAAATGAAAATTGGTCCAGAAAACCCATTTCATATGGCTTTAGCTCCTGTAGTATAATTTCTGAGCTGTTTACTGTCTCTGACTGATCATACAAGCATTACCTGAAAGAACATTAACATGAAATGGTATTAGTGCAAAAAATTTGTTAGAAATTGTAGATTATTGATAAAAAGAACTAAGAGGAAGGTCAAAGCTCTAGTGGACTGGTTATAGAACACAAGCAGAATCTAGTCTTAATACACTTTTTAGTAAATGGGATGCTTTCAAAATTATACAATCTTGACAAATTGACATATCCATACTGATCTATTGTGGACATTATTCTTTTGATTGTTTTATTTAATTCAGTGTGGGGTTTTTCACTGTTGAATTCTCAACGCAGTAACATAGGGGAAGTGCAGAGTTTAATACTAGAAATATTTATTAAAATCTATCCTGGATAATCAAACCAACAATGGAGGCTGATTAAGAAAAAAATGTAATTTTTGTACGTATCTCACATGCTCCACATCGATAACCAGTCAACATTTTTCTGTTAAACTCTTCTTATAGACAAAAGCTGCATATTTAAAGCTTTTGTGTGTGAAACTATGTGATTTCATATATATAAATAAATATATATATAAAATAACCTGATAATTGCAAATATTCCATTGCAAAAATTATCAGTTCAAGCAAGCACAATGAAAGGAGATAATTAATTATCATTCCAGGCAAACTTCTAAATCACTGTAACTTTGCTCAGGTTTACATTTCTTTTTTTTTTAATTTATTTTGATGAATTTGGTTGATATACTGTCCTGGTTTCAGGTGGGATAGAGTTAATTTTCTTTCTAGTAGCTGGTATAGTGCTGTGTTTTGCATTTAGGATGAGAATAATGTTGATAACACACTGATGTTTGAGTTGTTGCTGAGCAGTGCTTACACCAGTCAAGGACTCTTCAGCTTCCCATGCTCTGCCAGGTGCACAAGAAGCTGGGAGGGGGCACAGCCAGGACAGCTGACCCAGACTGGCCAAAGGGCTATTCCATACCATATGGCGTCATGCTCAGTATAGAAACTGGGGGGAGTTGGCCAGGGGGCAGTGATCGTTGCTTGGGGACTGGCTGGGCATCGTTTGGTGGGTGGTGAGAGGTTGCATGACTTGTTTTTTTTTGTTTTTCCCTGGGTTTTATTCCTCTCTCTCTCTCTCTCTCTCGTTATTTTCCTTTTCATTACAATGTCTATTATTATTATTATTATTATTATTATTATTATTATTATTATTATATTTCAATTATTAAACTCTTCTTATCTCAACCCATGAGTTTTCTTACTTTTGCTCTTCATATTCTCTCCCCCATCCCACCAGGAGGGATGAGGGTGAGTGAGCGGCTGCGTGGTGCTTAGTTAAACCACAACATATACTGGGATTAAAAATGCTGCCTTTTGAGTTGTAAAAACCTTACTTGTATAGAGAAGAAATAGGTAAGTCTAACAATGTAGAATTAACTAAACAGAATACCTATGTGCATGTAGATCATCTGTGAATTCTGAGTGTACAGTTTCTCACAAAGAAACCATTTAGAGTGCTTTTGGAGTAAAAATATCAGAACCAAACGTAGATGTGGAGATTGAACTGGAAAAAGCTGCCTGTATAAAAGAGTATTTATAGTGGATGTAATCTTTTAAGTTAAGCGTGTGAATGTTTTTCATCACATGAAATCAGGTAAATGAGCTACATTATTTGAAATAGCATGCAATTATCTCTAGATATATAAATATAAATTAACAAATACTCATAATTCCAAAATTATTCTAGATTTTCAAGTTTACTTAATCTTGGCAAAATAAACACCAGTATACTTCACATTCACAATATATATGTTATATACCTGTGCTGGTTTTGTCTGGGGTAGAGTTAATTTTCTTCATGGTAGCTAGTATCGGGCTATGTTTTGGATTTGTGCTGAAAACAGTGTTGATAATACAGGGATGGTTTAATTACTGCTGAGCAGTGCTTACACAGGGTCAAGGCCTTTTCTGCTTCTCACCCCACCCCACCAGCGAGTAGGCTGTGGGGGGCACAAGAAGTTGGGAGGGGACCCAGCTGGGACAGCTGACCCAAACTGACCACAGGGCTATTCCATACCATATGGCGTCATTCTCAGCATATAAAGCTGGGGGAAGAAGAAGGAAGGGGGGGACATTCAGAGTGATGGAGTTTGTCTTCCCAAGTAACTGTTACGGGTGATGGAGCCCTGCTTTCCTGGAGATGGCTGAACACCTGCCTGCCCATGGGAAGTAGTGAATGAATTCCTTGTTTTGCCTTGCTTGTGTGCCTGGCTTTTGCTTTCCCTATTAAACTGTCTTTATCCCAACCCACGAGTTTTCTCACTTTTATTCTTCCGATTGTCTCCCCCATCCCACTCCCCCGGGGGAGTAAGCAAGCGGCTGTGTGGTTCTTAGTTGCTGGCCGGGGTTAAACCACGACAGTACTAAATATCAGATCATTCTAATTTGTGAGTTTTACTTAACTGTATTATCTTTATTGCATTAGACCATGTTCTGTGTCACACAAATAAAGAAGATGAATTTAATCTCCCCTAACATTTATATGTCCACTGCTTAGCCTGTCATGTGAAGCTCTTTTCATAGTCAATGACTGTCAGTCAACATAGTTGACAGAATCTGGAGTCCACTTAATTTCACATTAAGTTGGCAACTATATTTCGTTAGGTGAATCACACCCCAAAACTACCTGTTTCTCTCCATGGAACACAGACCAAGTTGTGATTGACTAGTACGGATGTTGTCTGTGCTGTACATGCCTGCGCTACAGGGAGACAAATCCTGTGCAGTGAATCTGTTATGTGAATGAATCAGAAGTTATGTGCAAACCGTTGACTCAGTAGAGATTCTACAAAATGTTTGTGGTTTGGCTGTCCGGTACATGTCCTGTCCAAGCGATGTGTGCATTTTCAGTGCCTCATACCAAGCCCACAGGACTTACTGCATGTACACAGGCTATTGCCACTGTATATGTCAGGGTTGAAGACATCCAAGATGCAAAAGGCCCATGGTACAGGCCAGCTGGCTTGTCTGCAGATGCATAGAAAACTTCTCTGGCATTTCTTGATATGCTGCAAATGCTATACCACCTGAACTGTCAGACATCCTGGGTAAACGTCCATGCTGCCATGGTTTTCTCAGGCAAGATTACCAAAAAGAGAATTATTCCAGGGAAATCCAGAATTATGTTAGCTCTCATACATTTCCTGAAAAGCATACCAAGTGTATGGATTTCAATTGCCCTCCAATTTCTAGCAGTGATTTGTCATAATGCAACATAAATATAATCACATGCATATAACAAGAAATAGAAGAGAAGGATTGATCTTATGGAAAGGTAGTCATAAGTCCTCAAAACTAATTTATCACATTTGTTTTATGAACCACTGGAGCTGAAAAGCCTTGGAGACCTTTTTGGAATTTCTTGGCAGAAATAATACAGTTGGCTGGGCCTAATAAAACACAAGGCATCTCAACTAGGTATGAAACTGTTGTTATCATTAGAAAATCACTGGCCATCAGTTGGGCATAATGTGCAATAAACTATAGATTATGGATGTAAAATTTGGCATTAGAAATATTTTCTTGAAAATAGAAGAACCACATATATATGCTACATCATCAGTATTCACAACCAGAAGAGAGAGATGGGAACTTTTACGGTCTGAACAATAGAGTGAGACTAATTGAGGACAAACAATCTGTTCACCTGAAGAGTAAATGAGCATACAAGCGGGGTGAAACCCTCATTTAAACTCAGACACTAAGGAATAGTACAGTAGCGCTTCAGATAGATATAATTTACAGCCCTGTTGTGGTTTAACCCCAGTTGGCAACTAAGCACCACACAGCTGCTCGCTCACCCTCACCCCTCCTGGTGGGATGGGGGAGAGAATCTGAAGAGCACAAGTAAGAAACCTTGTGGGTTGACATAAGAACAGTTTAGTAATTGAAATATAACAACAACAACAATAATAAATTGACAAGAGAGGGAGAGAAAGAGAAACAAAACCCAGGGAAAACCAAAAATAACTAGTAATGCAACCGCTCACCACCCACTGACCGACACCCAGCCAGTCCCCGAGCACCGATCGCTGCCCCCTGGCCAACTCCCCCCAGTTTCTATACTGAGCATGATGGCATATGGTATGGAATAGCCCTTTGGCCAGTTTGGATCAACTATCTTGGCTGTGCCCTCTCCCAACTTCTAGTGCACCTGGCAGAGCATGGGAAGCTGAAAAGAAAATAATTTATTAGAAATTATTGTGTGCATCATCTTAGAAGCTATGCAAAGATTATATGAGACAGAAAGAGCCTACTTTTCTGAAAAAGAAGAAAAAGGGTACAGGAAAGAACATTCTTGTTTTCTTTTTTGCAAACTTTACTTTTACAACTTCAAGTGCTCTTTGCAATAAGGCAAATCCATGGAGCGATACAAAGCACCCAGGTAATGCAGACAAAGCACTTCTGATTAAAATCCAGATTATCCAAATACCCTATCTATATCTTTACAGTGATCCCTTACAAATCGTGTTTGATATATAAATGCTTGCAATTAATCTTTTGAGTTAAAAATGTAAAGTAGTTGTATCATAATCTAAATTACTCTAAAACTACACATATTCCTTTTCTTCTAGCTGCCTTCAGTGGATTTAAATGGCTATGTAATGGGAACTAACAAGAAATTGCTGTTTATTTTCAGAGACCATATGGACCTCAGCAGAAAAGGTATTGGAAATGGTTAAATTTTCATTTTTATGTTCTAATTTAAATAGATGAATGAAGAAATAATAGTTGTCAGTAAATGGAAAGTTAGAAATAATGACTGAAAAGAATTGCAGCCCTGGAAAAGCTATAAAACCCATGCTTTTAATTCAGATCATTTATAAGTTTGGACACAGTGGGCAGGTTGTTGACAATCTGAACACATACATCCAGGCATTCCACGTTGTTCTAGGCGGGAGTCTCTCTGACTGTGCCTTGTGTGCCAGGCAGGAACACTTTGCACTGCATGCAGGAGCCCTTTTCCCCCTGACTGCTGTATCAGGTACCTGGCTGGATCATCCTACATCTTTAGAATCCACGTGGTCTAATTTTTGAGGGAAGCCAGAATAAGTGCATGTCTCAGGGGAGTGCAGAGGAAAAAGCATACACAGGTCTTCTTCCACACGTTGAGAAGTGCTTTTGTGATCCAGAGTTCTCTTTTCTCTTGTAAAAGCAAACTATCCAGAACAAGTAGAGGATATGAATATAATCCTCATAAAGATAAAAGGTGTTAGCTATTATTTTCATTATCTCATAGTCCTCAGAGTCAGCTCTTGGGGATAAAGAACTTCTGGGTCTCATATACGAAATCTTAAGTGAATGAATCTGAGGAATTTGTTAAACAAAACTGGGCCAGTGACAAGAAAAATAAAGGGAATATGCTACCTCCCTGCTCTGTAATACCCAGCATGTCTGGAAGTTGTTTGTCTTTTTTTTTCCCTGGGAAATCAATACTACAAGAAAAAGAAATTCTTTACAGCTGAAGAGCAATTTGTATGCTGGCATTCACCATATATCTTGAGATATGGGTATGTCCTGCCAGGCATCAGCATTAAATAGCTTGTAGCAGAAAATATTTTTCAGTATAGCAAAAGGCAGAAGGGGACTATTACAGGGAGGTCTTTTATAATTTAAAAAGGAGTAAGATCTCTAAAATTTTCCTTCTGAATATTGGTTGCAGTTGTTTTGGGCAAAGGATACATTAAGTACAATATTTAGTTTGTTGCATTTGAATTTATGTGAAAATGAAGCCAAATGCTACACAAAGCATAAATGGTGAGGAAATGTGGATTTCAGTGAGGAACCCAAATTTATCTGTCAATTTCCTACCTACCTGTACTGCTATATACTCGTCCTATGTTAAATCCAAGATCTTTGAAAACTGTAATGTGGACCAGTATCCAAATCTTGCAGATCTAGTCCCCGTTCATGGTAATTTGTTCCTTTCATATACATACTTCGCTCTGACTCTCATCAGCACAGTTGTTTAGTATCATCAAGATGATGTTAAGAAACCCAAACACTGAATGCTATGGACTCATGAATTAACTTTATTATGTCCAGAAGCCTCCTTTACATAAATAACATAAGCTCGGGGGGGTAATGCTTCTGTCAGATGTTCCACTCATAATTTGTGTAACTTTGTCCTAAATTTCCTTATTAGTTCTGTTAAGCAAGATAATATTGTACCTTATATATATTGTACCTTATATATGTAGGCAATCATACATATGCACACACACATGCATCGATGCTAAATGTGCCAGAAAAAATGCTGAAAATTAAATGAAAATCAAGGAATAAGGAATGCAGAATGTTTTAAAAAAACCGAGGAACATAAGGAAGGCCCAACATTTATCTTTTTTCTGTATTTTTAGTTCATGGAGCACACATATGATGTTGTTAGGAAACACAGTTAACCAGATAAATTTCTGGGTGCAACATACTGTTGTAAAAGCATTGGGAGAAGATTTTAGTTATTAAAGTAAGGTCTGGAGAAAGGCCTTGGTCATCTATACAGACAAAAATAGCTAGATTTCAACATTGTTGTAAAAGACGAGACATTTAAACGTTACATAGACGTTTGGGTTTAGCTAGAGACCTGGGATGAAGGGCATATCCAGGCTTGAATACTAGTGAAAATAATTGTCTACACTGATTAAATAGAAAGGCATAATTTGATTTGTCATATACATAGTGAAGAGTTCATTTTGTCGTGATTTCAGGAACAGTTAGAAACTTTTTTATACAGGTTTGACATAACAGAGATTGGTCTCAAGTAAGAACTCTAAAACTGATCCAAAATCAAATCCCTCCCTCATACTGATAGGAATTTTTTTAGTTTGGACAAGGGGTTTAAGAGAAGATGAATGCATGCCTGCTGCACCACAATAGACCATAGTCTTGTTCACTTATAATTTGCTGTTGATTTTTAAGAAGAATTTTGCATTATTTCACAGGGGAAGTAATGTGTTTGATGAACTTCCATGGATAATATTTTGTGAAGCTTACATTGCTTTACCAATTGTAGGTAGATATTTTAATAGATAACTAATTCTATTTTTAAGTAGCATAAACATAAAAGAAAACTACTTCAAACTCTAAGCAACATAAATAAATGTTTTTTAAACACTATACAAAAAACCCCTAGTAGTACTTCTCTGTAAGCAACTAACAAAACATTAAAAAACCAAGGAAATAAAAGAGAACCAGAAACTAGAACTATGTGGAAGTTTCTTAATTTGGAAAATGGCAACTTCTAAAAAACCAACAATTTTTTAGTTAGTTTCGACAGTGGTTTGTGTGTTATTGAAAAGATCAGAATATGGGATTTCTGGTCAGAAAGAAAGAGAGATCCCCTAGCAAGATGGGTACAAGAATTCAGAAGAGCTCTGTTAAACTGATTCAAAACAAAAACTTAAGTTTCAGGTTTTCCGAATTCCAGTTGACTCTCTGACCATCAAGCTAAAACACTGTTAAAGAATTTTGAATTACATTTTGGACTTCACCATGTTGTAATCCTTTGTAGTCAGTAATGAACATATATCTTTAGTAGCCCCGAAGTAAAACATTTTTGAAAGCAATGGGTGAAATGCACTTCAGTTACCATCTGACTGGTGGTGATTAAAATGTCGATTTGGTAAGCTTTCAGAGTTTCTATTTCATGAAAGTAATGTGTGAATGGTACATCACACCTGTTTCCTCTGTCATCCAGAATATAACATTTAGTAGTACACAGAACTGGAAAGGGAACCCAAGGAAAATAAATGCTGTAAATTGCATGTTTACAGCACTTAATATCAGTTTCTCTGAGTAGACCTTAGAGAGCAGTTCAAATCAATTGTTATCATTCTTTCTTACTATGAAAGCCAAAGGAATACTAGAAATAAATTTACTGTTTTTTTTTTAAAATTCTTCTTAACAAACACCAATTTGAAATTTGACATTAAGAGTAATTTCTTCTACTATCACACCATTATCTAGATGGAGCCTAAAAATTGCCTTTTTTGCCAACACCCCTAATGTAACACATTACAAGTGTTTGTTGTGACACGCATATTATTGAAATTACTCAATTGAGAAAGTACCTTGTATCATGTTTCCCTAATACCTTTTTAGGAAAGTAGAAGAGTGAAGTCAAAAAAGTGCTGGATTCTGTAACTTACAAAAGTTACCTTGTGCTTCTCTGCTCCCCATTTCTCTATTTTGAGTGCCTAGCAATGCAGTGAGTTTATCTTCACAGCACCAAGTGAAGGGGTAGCATGTTGTTTGCATACGCTTTTCAGGTGGAAATCAAAAGCCTGGTATTATTTGCCTTCTCAAAACATGAAGCCTAAGCTGGTGCATGTTCCAAACACATCTTTAATTAAGAGAAGCAAGTAATCTCTCTACCATTTCTCCTGCCTTCCCCTTTCTTTTCCCCCACTTTCTTCAGGTCCCATTCTCACTCTGTAAGAACAGACCCAGGGAACATTCACTCTCACCAAAAATCCTGCATCAGAGTGTCAGAGTGATACTGAGTTACAGAATCCCCTCTGTATGTCTGTAAGTCTTTTTAACACATGGTAGCACACAGAATTCAGAGGATGGTCTTGTGGCAAAAGTGATTCAGGAAATCTAGGCTCTGTTTATTTGTTTTCTCCTATAGCAAGTAAATCACATTGCACTTCAATTCTTCCCTTGGAAGACACAGATAATATATCTTTGTTTCTTTGTTTACGTATCTTTGTTTCTCTTATGCTTTGTTTTTGTCTATTCTTTCATAGTAAATTCTAGAAACAAACCTGTCTTTCTGTGTGTGCTTTCACAGTGCCTAGAATCAAAGCTTGCAATGGCTGTAGTTTCTAGCAGAGGTGACTTACAGCTTCTTAGGAGTGTCTCCTGAAGGTGAGCAAGCTCAGTCAATGAGGGGCTTCTACTTCTCTCATGAGGAAGAAAAAAAGATGGAGCAAAGGCAGAGGACTGAGGAGTGGAGTGCACTGAATTAGGCTTCCTGTTGCCCCTGAAAGTGGTACCAAGATTTACTATTATTGGGAATTAGCTGCCTTCTCAACAATAGCCACAGCACCCAGTGCATTTGGTCCCTTAATATCAACTACAAGCCAAGGGTCTGGCACTGACAACAGGCTGCACATGAAAAGCAGGAAGTTTTTCTATTTATTAGTCATGAAAGTAATGACTAACGATAACATTAGAAGAAAAAAAAATCTATGTATGAAAGTTCTTTGGCCTTTCAGTAAGTCTTTAATTTCTTATACCTATATACCACCTTTTTTCCCAAGGGTTCTTGGTCATAATGGTTTAATTTTGGGAACTAAAATAAAATTGTGGTAGAAGTGTAGAATACTCCATACAGAAGACTGGATAAATGTATGTGAGTGTGCTTGTACATACAGTCACAAGTTTCACTTGGTATAAAAGACACTTCAAAGGCTTGTTGAAGTAGTCAGAATGACCTTATTCAGTTGTTTTTTAGTCAAGCTGAGTATAATTTAGAGGACCAAACATTACTCTGCTTTACTAGAACTAACACCATTTAAATGCAGGAAGCAATTTCATCAGAGTGAAAAATCTCACTGCCATGCTAGGGGGAAAGAAGGAGCAGAGATTTGGGGAGCAATGTCCCAGCGCTATACTGCCCAAATAACAGCACTACTATTTTGTAGTAAGTACATATATAGGAATTCTTGCAGGTGTATATTCAGATACATATATGCTTCCTTTCTTCAAGCAGCAGGAGAAGAGTTGTAAGTTCTTCCTGCCGCCTTTTTTCCCCCACTTGCTGTGTTGACACCAATATGGAGAGAATTAACAAAATGTTCTACGGACTTTTTTGATGAGAAATGTTTTAGGGCTGCCAAGTCCATAGTCATTTGTGCCTTGAAGGCTAGATGAGAAAGATTGTCAAGGAAACAAGTAATAATGAGTTACAATAGAAAATGTTGCCTTTAGAAAATTAGAGAGATAGGAGCCAAAGATCTACCAGACTAATCTGTAATTGCTGTGGCTTTCACAATAGAACAAAACACTGCATAGATACCCTAGGTTTTGATGTAGAAAGTTTATTTGTAAATGCTTTAATGAGTTTTCAAGGAACATTAAGAAAATAGGTGGCAAAGACAGTTTTGACATCATGCAGAAAGGAGTACAGTCATTTTCTGACATGTGTTCCAGCTAACTGCTTGGGTCATTTCAACACACATTAAAGACTTTTTAAAGCAATAATGTAATGTGAAGAAGCTTTTTTTTTCCAGTCCAAACTGGAATGTGATGTGATCATATGGAAATTCAGTGAAGGCCATGTGAATTAATTCAATAGGAAAGGAACATAGCTTTTATGTACTTATTGATGGAAATTTTGCACAAGTCCAATGGGAAAGGAACATATCTTTTATGTACTTATTGATAGATATTTTGCACAAGTCCATTAGTTTCCCAGAGGTCACTGTTTAATGATATCAAACTTTATGATGTGATTATATCATACATCAGGATTCAAGTGTTTAACAAAGCAAACAATTTAACATTGATATAAAGGGAACTTGGAAATATTTCCCTCTTTCCTTTATCTGAAATTTTCCTGCCTAGTAGCATGAGCTTATTTGGTAAAGCAGTTCTGGAAGAGGATTTTTTGTTTCTTTGTTTAAATACTCATTGTAAGAGCTGTTGGTGGGCCATTAAACTAAAATAACTTTTCCATTGCACTGGGTCAGAATGGAACCCGTGTCTTCCAACTGGTGGCTAACGTACTGTCAGCAGCATGTAAAGGAAATTCAGCTGCTATTAAAGATAAGAATAAAACCTTAATTTCCCCAAAGAGTTGATGTTTTAAAAATTAAAATACTGTCACTTTTCTGTTTCTATTAATTTTGCTTCTCAGTCTAGATTGTATACTACCCCCTCAAAAGATTACCATTGGAAGGAAAGGATTAAAATGGAGCCTGGCCTAGAAGGATGTCTTCTGACTGAAACATACTACTCTTTTTTCACTCCATCTTTGAAAAATAGCTAGCCTTTTTGGTACATACCAGATTTAGTTTGCAAATGCAAAGAACACAGGTTCAACACAGGGAATAAAAATGGCTGGGAAGGCAATGTATACAAATTAGGAGGAAGATTATTACTGAGGTACAGAGAAACGTCTACATTGGATTTCTGGTCGTTAATTCAGTGGCGTTGTCACCTTTTCTAGTGTCTAATAAATCTGTCTTAGAAGGACTTTATATACATAATCACAAATGAGGTCCACATAACTGGACAAGGTTTTTATACAGGCCCTGCAATCCAAAGGGGAATCCCAGTAATTTTCAGAAATCAACATTTTCATATCAACCCTACAGGCTAAGTGTGCTGAATCAGCCACAGGAGCCTACATTTTGTTGTCATCCCAAAGACTTAGGAAAGATAATGTAGCACTTGCTGGATACTACATATATCCATGCATTCAGCCAACCCTTTTAGAGCTGCTAAACCAGCAGACCTTATAGCTTTTGTTGCCAATAAAGTAGTGATACAATGTCACTAACTTCAGGGCTCTTATTTGTCAGCTGTCTAACTGTATGAACGGATAGTGTGAAAGCCCCAAGGTTTGGAAAGCTCGCAGGCCAGCATCTCGTCTATATGATTTTGGTCATATGGAATTTCAGTTAAATAAATGGTCAATGGGAAAAGCTCTGGCCTTTTAGTCTTCCACTGTGGGACAGCAGGTCCTGATTTAGTATCAGAGAGAAAGGACATAGAAAGCAGATTCTGGAGTACCAGAAAACTTTTTGTCAATTTATTCATTTTCTTCCTATCACCGCAGTGGAGGTGAGAGGCTTGGTACAGCACTGTGAGGCACATGACGGTTTGTCACCGTCTGATTATTGCCTCCTCGTTTTGCTCCTCCCCTGTCACATTTTGGCATATTTAGGAAAAGGATATAACAAAGAAACCACCAGAAAGTGAGACTAGAAGGGGAGCGTGATCCCTCTAAGAACTGTTATATGGAATAGCAGTTGTCCAAGTAGCCACCACTTGGTCACAGAGACAAAAATGTACTGGCATCCAGCTGGAGTATCATGCTAAACTAAGTCTCATCTGTATTTGGGTTTATTCATGATGACATAGATTTACTCCCTTGCTTTATCCTGGGTAACCATGGCTTTTCAGTTTTTCTTTCACTTGAAAGCTGGAGTTGAGAGCCTTATGAAGTTGATGTGCTTGTGTAAAGATACTGACTTTTCTCTGCTCACACTCTACCAGCCAAAAAGCTGCTTTACTTTTCTTTTTTAAAATAATTAATCTAGCTTAAAAATGGATTAATGTTGACATCTCTTCTTAACAATACGGATAGAAACTCAGAACGAACAGCTGTTTGGACAATCTTGGATGAAAGCCGTTCCCTAGGCAAATGCAGTAGATGCACAGGCACATGCAAGGGCACATTGCTGCCATTACTGATGCCCATCTGTTAGACTGGCATGGTGCCCACTCAGAAACTGAGTCTAAAGCAAGGTCTTTGTGATGTAGGCTCTGCCTCCTCTATGACAGTACTGCCACCTGGGTGCTAGATGACTTTTCACAATAGCTTCCATTTTTAGGTAAAAAGCAAAATAATAGTATTTTAAAAAGGAGGAAAAATGAATGTAATCCAATGGAAAGCTTGTTTTACTTTCAAACAAATTAGGTGTATTGGCTTTATATATATATATACACACACATACACACACTTATATGTAAAATCACATTGTTGTTTCCTGTTGTGACAGGTGACTACGGTTATTCATTTTCATGAAGACTGAGAATTTGTTATTAACCAAGCAAGTGATCTATAGATTTCACATAAGTATAGGGGAAGGGATAGTTCAGAATATTTAGCAGTTACACCTGGGACCAGATTACTCACAGAAAAGAGATCACATTTAAGTACCTGAAGAGACTGATTCTTTCTACCCCAGGAAATTATTGGAAAAACGCAGGCAGCCAAATAAGAGGTATTCAATTTCAAACACTTCTGAAATGTCCGTCCCTTACTTAATGTTTCTGATGGAGTCAATGTCACCAAAAGCCTAGCAGTAATCTTTTATAGGCAGTGAATGGAATTCAGAGCAATTCCTACTGCAACGCATAATCCTCCTCCAAGCTGTTAAAATGACCTTAACTGTTGTATGCAGAATTACAGCTGCAGTGTTTCATGTCTTGCCAAAATTCAGCTTATATTTTACACAGAGTATTCTATTTAATTATGTTTTCTTCAATAGAGCTATTTATTCTTTTATTTTATTGTGGTCTGGTAAATGAGGTACTAAGTTTTATGCCATGTCAAATAGCATTATATAAAAATATGGGCCAGTTTAAATTTTTTTACTGATATGACCTTAAGTATGAAAGTGATTGTGTGTTTGGAACACTGGGGTATTGCCAATCTGCCCTGGAAACCTCACTGATGACATTAATAAGAAATAACTTTACAATATTCTAGCTTTTCCTATTTAATGGAATCTAAGTATTTTGCCTTTAAATGCATGCAGGTTTATTATTATTAAAGGAATTATGTTTAGTCATCAAGAAGAATACAACAATATTCAACATTGTTGCTATACAACAATAACAGAGGTAAAAATACACTTTAACAGTTTTGAAATAGAAATAATATAAGAAAGTTCAGCAGGGGGCAATGTTACACAAACTCTTCCAAATTCTTTTTAGCGTGTAAGCAAATACTGCATTTTAGAAAGATGTGTTAGGTTTAGCTTTCAGTTATGTAAGACTCTGCAATAATAGCCGTTCTCTCTGAAGAGGGAACTTGATGAGTATGAGAAATATTTATCATCTCCTTGACTGCTGATTAGAATTCATCATTGAGGCAGACATGGCTACTGATAAGTAGACACGATTTTCTGAACTGTGCGAATGGGAGACATGTATCATGCCCTACAGGCTACTCAGGTTACACAATATAGTTTTAACACTCCCAGCTGACCTCCTAACTGGACTAATGGAGCAATTGCCATGAAGTGGAAGCCCTTAATGTGGGGATAGTTTTACTGTATGAAGAGCTTTCCAGAGACCAAAGAAAAGATTCCATCATTGGTTTATTTCTCTGCATTACAATAGAGCTACCTCACAAAATAAAGGCAATATTGGAATACACTGTATTGGCTTTTTGCCAAAAGCTAGTAGCAACAATATCTCTGAATCTGCAGGAAAAAAAAAGAAGTTTAGTTAGTGTTTCAATAGGGAAAGATGGTTCGAGTAGGTTCAAGTAGGAAGGACATGCCCTAGAATTGGTAAAAAAGCCTACTATCCATCCCTGCTCTGTGACCTACGGTTGTCATTTATTGGATCTGTGCAGTGGTATTTATAATGATACAAAGAATGAACCTTAGGTCTTTTCATTGAATTGATGGAAAGATTTATTTAGAACTGTCATACATCCTTAATTGTATGAAGCAGAAGAAACATTTCATGTCTGGCTTCATCCAAGATATTTAAACTGCATCTTGTATTTTTAAAGTGGCTACTGCTTTAACTTTTACTTATGAAGTAGTGACATTTGGGATACCATACTAGACTTAAAAAAATGGATTCCAAATCCAACAGGGTTGGGGTGTTTCAGGTTATTCTCAGCCCATTTTAAAGGGGCTAATGATTATATTTAGTCAGTTGCATTTCTAGGCAGAAATTAAATCCTTTTTTTGTTATTCAAAAGTAATGGAGCACTTGGAACAAGAAAGGTAATATCCATTAGCTTCTGGCCATCATCTAAAACCATGCTCACATACTTCTGAAAATAGTAGTGCAGAAAAATGCTCTCATTTAACATCATCCTGGGAAATATAGATAGAATTATATATGGAATTAAACTAGCTTCTGAATTAACTGATTCTGTTTCAACAACAAATCATATGGAAAGATAGCATATTATGGATGTGGGCTAATTTGCATATTAATGTGAATCTTATCCATTTACTGAATTGCTGTAGCTGACTTCAAGTAATATAAGCAATGTAATCTATGCACAAAGCAGATGGAGACAGTTTGGGTCCAGGTATAGCCCTATGACTCAATACCTGTTTTTATATACCTGTTTATCAGGCATATAAAAAAATTCAGACTGTTTTCATTTGCCTCTAAGAGGACTGAATTTCTATGAATTTGAAGCAGAAGTAATTTATGTGTTTTGAACAGTAATTTGCTGACTGCAAGGAGAAATGCTCATCTCTAGCCTGTGGTAAGCCTACTTACAGGCTGAGTCAAATAATCCAAAATTAAATAATGGATTAGTTAAATAAATAAAAAGAATATTTAATTTAGAAAACATAACATTTATTGTCTACTCTTACGGACTTCCAGCTTCTGGAATTATACAGCACCATTTGAATCACTTTCCCAGCCACATACGTTGCTCAACCCAGGGTGACAGAAATGAGGCTGAATAGGACAGTACCATAGTGACTTTTGGCAAAATAAAAAGCAAACTCTGGAAGAAGTCCAAACTCAAAGGATATTAGCCCTGCAAATAGATGTGGGAAACCCAACTTTTAGCACTGTCCAGACATGCCCAGATAGACAGTTTATGAAATATTGCTTTGTTTGATGCATGCAACTTTAGATGTCCTGAAATAGTGTGACAGGAAATCTTTATTTACCAATCTGTTGGCCACTATATCATATGAATGCTTTAGATGGTTATTTTCCAGTGAGGTGCACTGGACATAAATATTTCAAAAGTTAATAATTATAGTTTCAAAATACCCTAAGAAATTACCCTGGTTTTGACAAATAAGTCATGAAATCCACACTGATAGTTCTGCTACACTTCTTTGCAGCCATGATGACCACTTTTACTTGTTTAAAATGTTGTTTCATCACATCTTCTTACCAGGAGCAGCAGAAGGAACCTAGGGTTTATGTAAAAGAAATTGAGGATCTTCAGTTTTGTAATTTGATGTCAGGAGCAGACTAACTCCTGAATTATCTTTGATACCCCTAACACTGATAATTTTAAATAACTGTGCTACCACTCCATTTTCACCATCTACTACTAACTTTATGTGTGACTTTCATAGTAGAACAGTTTATTGCATTGTTTTCATGCTTCAACAACGTGCTTTTCTTGCAATAATGTGGAAGTTTCAGCTCGTTCAGTTTGCAGTACAATACTAAGGCCTATGGTCTTAGATTCTTCTTGTCACTTTCTTGCCACAAATTTCTTTTTCATATTCCTACATACACATACACGCACACCCCGCTCAGTATCACCTATCTGGAATTAACTTTTACATAAATCTGGCTTGGAGTCAGGCTGTTTTAGAGACTATCTCTATTTCTCCAGCAGCTGGAATTAATGAGGATATTATGTCTACTGAAAAATGAGACTTTTGGAAAGTAGGAACAGGGCATTCTCAGTGCATGTAATTTATATTCGATCTACATACGATATGTGGATGTTCTCTTTAATTGTTTATACACACATAAAGTTATCTGTTTGGAAAAAGACATTTGCCTTTGTGAAATAATGATCTCAGAAAAGTCATAGAAAAGGAAAATAAATACACTCCATTTTCAATGTCAGGAGTTCAATGGCTTTTATATAACAAGTAGTTAATTTGGGGATATATTTTTGGCCATACTGAAAACTGAAGCCAAAAGAATTGTCTAGAAGTCACACAGGTTTTCAGCGAAATCTATCAATATTTTAATAGAAATCAAGGTAAACATAAGAAATAAATCTCAGTCAAATAAATTGTTGAAATGCCCTTTTGGCTTTTCCCAGGATGAATGTTGAAGTAATTGTAGCTTAAAGAGTTTATATAAAAATTTAAAATAACAAAATGTAGAAAGTTACAATCCAGAAATATCAGAATATTCTACAGTATCTACCGTCTTATTTTATCTTAAATTCAGCTTTTTTACAATATAGGGAAGTGAAATGGAAAGGAATATGTAAAGATGAAATATGTAACAATGATAAGCTTAGTTAAAAGAAGAAAGCTATAAGCGTAAGGGAAAATATAATAGGAAATAATGTTAAACATAGAGGAAAAGACAGAGTGCCTTTTCTTTTATCCATTTTTGGAGCCTGCAGGTGGTGTAAGTACCTTAAGAATGTTTTGGCTTTCCAAAACAATGGTTATTTTCCTCTTTTCTACTAATATTTTATGTAACTATATTGTATGATTGGTAACATTGTATTTTTTAATCTGGTAGAAATCTGTTTTTTCTTCTGTATAAATGCATGATGAATTCACTTGGGATTGTTCAAAGAGCCTTATGACAATGAAAGTTCTTGGACTGTATAATCTACAAATAATTAAAATAAATTTTATTAATTTATTTATAGGTTATTTGTGGGGAAAAAAGTGGATGGGATACTAGAATATAGCAATGAATACTTTCAGAATATCAGAAAAAAATCACCCATACTACCTCTTTGTTTTGGATATTTAAAAAGGATACATATGCTTGAGCTAAAATATGTAGCTATAGCAACTTACTGTTTTTTTCAGTACAAAAAATACAGCAGCCAAATTATCTTTGCTCGTCAAATATATTATCAAGAAAACAATATGTTTAAAGATAATGATATCTTTATGGTTTGAAAGTTCTTATACATGTTGATTATTTTCTTGCATGTTATTTGCAGCCAACTAGGACTCTTGCATCCCAGCAGATGAGGATCTGAACTAAACTTGGTTAGATCTTTTCAGCAATACGTTTGCAACTTTCTGGTGAAATTATCACCTGTAGTCACAACAATAAATTCAATTACAGGACTGATTTTTGTGAGGTTTCCTAAATATGTATAACCATTTACTCTCCCCAAAATCGTGTTTGTGTGGGCTGTGGGCAGGATGGGGGGATGCCCTAGGGGTGGTCAGGCAGGGGCAGTAAGGGCTGGTAGTTCCCTCAGGGTCCTGAGCTTTTTTCAAATAATGACTTTGTACCTTTGCTTGATGGGCATCCCAGTCTAGATGGTAATAATTCATGCTTACCGCTTGCTTCTTGGTGAAGGAACTGCTCCTTGATCTACCAATATCAATTGTAATATTCATTGTACGTTTTTGTAATAATTTTCAATAAGTGACTTTATGAGTACTAAACTTCAAACTTTCACCTTTGGGCTGATACAAAGTGAAGCTCAGTAGAAACTGCATCACTATCTTTAAATTGAAAATAGATATTATAGTATTAGCACTAAGTGCCCAAATTTTGGGCTGCTTCATGTTGAATAAAGTACTACATTTTCTTTTTTTACAAACAGTAGCAAAGGAAAGTATTGCAATAAAGAGTTATTCCTAAAAGTCTTACTACTTTTATCACACCTACTTAGGAAAGGGCTGCCTTCTCACAAAGCATCATAAAATGTTTTTTTCACTCTAAAGTCTTTAGTGTAAGAAATGGTAAAAAAGTTTGTAAGAAAGTTTGTACTGAGATACTTTCTTAGAAACTGTATTTTCCCTATGAAAATAAATCCAGACTGAATTCTTAAGTACCAGTATCAGTAAAGCTATCAAGGTGTATGTATATGGCAAAATGCAGTGCTATATAGAGATATGGAGCATCTCTGTGAAGCAGTTTGAGAAGAATAATCATCTCCTACTGCCCGCTGAATCTGCCAAATACATATGTGAGGTATTTGTTAGATTACAACAAGCCTTTTCCCCATGAATTACATTTTCAAATTACACAGTATACATGTAGCATTTGTCCAGAGCTTTGTAGTACTAAATAAAGGATTACTATGACTTATTTATATTGAAAAGCCAAAGAATCACTGCTGTTTGTATAACAAATCAATTAGTGTCATAAACATCACTTTACATCTGAGATTAGGTTGCTACAATACCCTTGATGCTGTTATCTTATGATTAGCACCCATTTGTGAAATAGAAATAATTTGCTTCTAAGACCATAGAAGTCCTTTTCTGAGTTTGATTGAAGTACACCACCTTTTACAATTATTCCCCACATGGTACTAAATCCACTTAAAGTATACTTTATTATTATGGAAACTTTAGTTCTCCTTGTCTACCATAAGTGTAAAATAAGCTTAGCATCTTAAAAGTTTATGTTGTTTAAAGGGAAAAATAGTATATTTAGTTTAACAGAAGCATAAATGTGCTATGAAAAGTGACTTACTGGAACAGTTATATGAGTATGAATTATACTTCCACATTCCCTAGTGCAAGGAAAACCTAACATAAAAAAATTGAGTCAGGATAATTACTGAAAGTTTTGCTGTTTTTTTCATGGAAGGCAGGGTTTTAACCCTGAGTGTAAGAAGGTCAGATACATCACTACTTTTTAACTTTGTGAGAATGTTTTTTTCTGAACAAACTGCCTTTGGAGGGAGTACTTTGGTGATCCAGAAGACAGGGAAAAGCTCTGGTAACTAGAAAGGCGTACATACCCATCATTAGTATGCTGAAACTATTTGGAATTGTTGCTGCTTGTTCTTATTTTATTTAGGACATTTTCTCAAGAGAGCTGTATGTTTTACTTGAGAAATACTTGAGTCATAGTTTGAAGTAAACACATCAGTACCTATGAATCTGCACAGAAAGCTTTTTTCCTACTGGAACTCAAAAATTCAGAAGTACTTTGTTGTAAAAAGGGGTTCCAATTCTTCTTCTGTTTTGAAAGCTGAATGTGAAATACATTTGGTTCCAAATTTATGCTTTGAAATTATTTTTAAAAAAGCAAAAATCCAGTGGCAGTTTTTCTCTTTTTTTGTAATATTCACAGCCCATTACTTTTTTGCTGAATGCTAATACTGCTAAGTAAACATAAAATAAAAGGCATTATCTTTCGTTCTGCCTGCTAAATCCTAGCAATTAAATAACAGCTATAATAGCTCCATGGAGTGTAAAACCATAACTTAGCACACTAGTATGATGTTACAAAAACCAGATGATTTTGTGATAATAAGGAGACATCTGTGAATAAGAAATGCTGCACAATCGCTCAAACAAAACCAAAGCAGTGCATCCTTTATAACTAGAGTGGATTGGTTTTTAAAGAAGCTGTGATGGCAGTAGATTGTAAATTGCTCTGCAGATTCAAAAGTCTAGCTAAATGTATGTAAGCAGCTAAATAAAAATTTAAATATATAAAGCCAGGTTTGCAAATATTATATTATACCTTGCATGCAGGAACCTTTCAACTCTTCAGTTTATTTTACTAAATTATATGTATACTCTAGATTTTTTTATCAATAGTCTACACTTACGTAGGCTCAGAGGTACATTTTGTGTATCAAAGGTTCCTACATCTACTTAGCACTGGCAAATAAGTGTCATTTGCATGCAGATTTCTGGGCTAAGTTAAAATTTGTCTGCAGTGCCAATATGTAGAAAATGATATATTTAATTTTCATTAAACACATTAAACACATGAAACCATGTGTGGTTCCAACAACCACAATGTGTTGATAGTTCCGTAGTTCCTTAGACTGAGAGGACAATATTTCATAAACCTTAAATTAAGAATTATTATTATTATTATTATTATTATTATTATTATTATTATTATATACCTTTCTGGTCCTTTTTTTTAATTATGGCAAGTAAAAGCTTGATCTAAAACCCATGGAAATCATTAATTCATTCCTTCATTTTGAATGCTTAGTTTCTTCAATATCATTAATGAGAGATTTATGTAAAAATTTTTTTGAAAGAGTAAATAATTGAAATTGACATTTTAGTACTATGAATAGAGTTCTAGTCAAAAAAGGCAGTGGAAGTAATTCTAAAAATATAAATGCACTTTCTTTCTTTATTTCCAGATAGACTATTCTATGTTGGAAAAGGCAATTTTGTTTTTTCTTTTTTTCTGAGAAGTACTTTCTTTTCTGTTTTGGCATAGCAACTGTATTCTTTTAATAAGCTGTTAAGCAAAATGGTTAGAATACCTAAAAATGAAATGTAATTTGCCAGATTCCAATTACCTAATAGAGGTTCTTGTCCTAGACATCAGAATTTTGCTATAGCATTAGTGTTCTTGAGTAGTGGTATCTGCCAGACATCATCTCACTACAGAGAAGTAGTCATACCTAAGTTGGGCACTTGTTGGAAGACGTCTGACTGTGACTCAGGAGGGGTTTTTTTCTGGATGAATGAAACATATTTACTTTGACACTAAATTAAAGAATTTTATTTTGTGTTTTAAGATAAACATCAAGAATTTTTTTCTGAAACATTTTCCTTTCTAAATTTTAAATGAACTGGATATACATTCTTTACTGAGTTTTTACAGCAAACAACTTACAATAAAGCAATTTTAATAGATGGAAGAGAATGATTTTCCCTTACAGAAATAATGAGCTTTTCTACGTTGTTCACTTCACTACGTTGTTCTAAAAGTGTCTTTCCTTACAGTTTTAACTGTAAGGAAAGAAAACTGATTTTCTCCAACAGTTAAATTAGTTGTTTGTTTTTTTTTCCTTTCTAGCAGAGCATTAACCTGATCCCAAGATTTTAATTTAAAAATGCACCTTATTTACTATTATATAATAGTATAATAGTATACAATTTTTTCTTAATCTTGGTTCACTAGAGGTAATATAATATCTTAAAATTCTCAGGGTGAAGTCTCACAGCCTCAAACTCCCCTGGGTTCATTTGCCAAACTCTATTTCTTATTTAGCAGAGATTTCTCTCAGTTCAAGACAGGAAACACAGGGAAAGATAACAAATGTTTCCAAATGGAAATGAATAAAAAATCTGTTAATGTTTTAAACTTGAAGCTCCAAGCATGTATTAAATAACATATTATTAGAACAAAATTACTTTTTTATTTAATTGATAGATACTGCTGCAATATCTATTTTATCTGTTTTGAGTCTTTTGGCAATATATGGATATTGTTAAATGATAAAGTAATATAAGTGTTTAATAACGCTACCAAAATTTTCTTACTGCATTGAGATATCAAGATACAAGTTTTCTCTTCTAAATAATGGTAGAATTTCCATTTTAATTTCAAAACATTAGTGTTATGTAGCATACATAAGGGGAAAGACTGCATACAACAAAAGTAGCTCCTATTTTTCCTTGCTCTCTTGACTTTTTCTGTTTTTTTCTTAGTTGAGTGCCTGTTTCTTCAAATTTTTTTTTTCCTGTTCAGAAAATAAATGGAAGTATTTAATTTTGATCAGAAAAACACAGTTCTACACATTTTAGTTTACTAAACTGAAGTGAAATTTATTATTTCCACAGAGCTTTTTTGTTTACCCAGACTACTGAATGAGCTGTGGGAATTGTTGTTCTGTCTGTACCTGTTGCTAACTGTTTACTCTGGGTATTGAGCTTTGTGGTGGATTGCTTGCTCCAGCTATACCAGATAATTTCACATAGTCTGTTTTTCAATAATAAAGCAGTCGTAAGGGGGCACAGGATATTACAGCTGTTCAAAACAATGCAATTGAGTCATCATACTTTGCTGAATTGGTCAAAAAGAAGCTTTTATTTTCAAATAATTCATTTTGACAGTTCCAAAATTCAACTCTGAAATTTCTCTAATGCTTCCACTTGCAAAAATTTTTTATTTTTGACCCTAAAAAAGAAACATTTCAAAATAATAGCATTTGGATATTCAGATCTGACAAGTTCTGTTATTTACAGTTTATCAGAGCAAAACCTTAGTAAACATAGACACACAAAACTGGCATCGCACTTTAAAAAAAGCATCGCATATTTTGACAACTATGTCATTGATCTCCTAAAGCTTTTGACTGAAAGTCATCTCACGTATTTTAATCTCTATATTAATTTGTAATGTTACCTGTATGGTATGTTCACTACTATCAAGATTCTGATTCATAAAAATAAGTAAATGTTTAATGTAAGCTCACAAGAGCTATTGAACTTAATAGAAGTCTAATTAAGAAGTCTTAAGTCTAACTAAGAACTTAAAAGAAGTCACTTAACTGAAAAAGAACATGTAAAAAATATGGAGAAATACATATCTTGACATATTTCTAGCAGACACAAGTATGAAACAACTTAAGTAGATAATTTAGAATAAAAGAGTAGATCATATTCTCCAGTGCCTTACACAGCTATTTACATTTTTACAGAGAACCTATAGCATAATCAGAATAGCAGTGCTTTGCATATGATTCAGACAGGAAAATGATTACAGAGTATCCGATGTGGGAGAGAATCTGATCCACTGTTATTGGACAGGGTAAATAGAGGTCTAAAACACTCTATACTTACAATCCCCTTAAAAAATAACGTAGAATATATTCACTATAGGCCTATTCAGAAATTGAAACACATCTCTTGAGTTACAAATACAATTTATACAAACTGCTATATTCAGTAATGTTCCTAACTTGAAAAAAATAACATATTTAATTTAAGTTTATTTTCCAAAATTTTTCATGGATGCCCTCCAAAGGACAGAAATATTTTTGGTGCTGAATTGTATTACTAAGTCTTTAAATATTTGTCAAAACTAGAGCAACAGTTAACTGTTTGTCTCTGACCTTGGCACAAGGCAGGAAGTAAAGTGCATATTTCACAACATGTAAGAAATATGCAATGAAGTTTGAAAGCTGGTAGAAGAAAAGGTTTCTGCCAAAAAAGCAATGATAGATATAGCAGTACGTGGCAGAGATCCCAAGGTTGAGGCACCAGATGTGAGTTATATAATTTGTGAGGAAAGATGTTTAATGTGACCACTGCACAGTCAGTGCAAAGTAATACTTGGACAAATCAGCTGTTGTTTACATAGGAGACTATGAAGTGATAGTATTAAGTGTGTATACTTTGTTGAAAAACATTTATTCCACTCTGTGGTGGTCTGAAATGAATAAATCTGATACAAATCACTCTGTGCTCCTGGGAATAATACAAGACAGCAGGAGAGCACAGAGCTGATTTTTCTATAACTTGCATAATGCTTGTCTCAACTGTAAGGAAACATATTTTCAGTTAGCCAAGAATCAAGTGTTACTAGAATTGTGAGATAACTAAAACAGGAGAAAACTTCTGCCAAGCAGCCCATTCCCTGTAATCCTAGTCTTAGAAGGAGCCAAGAAATAAACAAAGTTTAAGAAGTAGAAACCAGTTTATTAAGTATGCAATCAATATTTCGTGAAAAATGAAGAAAAAAGAAGTCAACGATTTGACTACATTGACTTCTCTGACTTAGATACTTCTATCTTACTTTTGTTATTCACGCTCCTCTGTTGCTGTGTTGTATTTTAGGCCTTTGTAAACCACATGAAAAGAAGCAAATTGTTTCACTGTCTGTCTTCTAAAGAAACTAGGTAAAAAATTATTAGTCTGCTGCCAAGAAAGAACTTGGTTCCCCACAAAAATCTAGTGAAAGACTAACTAGGAGACTCTATAATGGAAGCCTACAAAGTGTTTAAATTCCAGTATTAAAACATTTTAGTCACTGTGCGGGGGAGGAATACACTTATGTATAACATGTGAAGTACAATTCGTTATAATGCAGAGAACCTTTTAATGGTTTTATTATTGGTATGTCTTTGCTCATCTACAGAATACAGAATTTTGAAATTAAACTGAACAATGTTTTCAAAAACAGAAACTGCATCTCAAAGGTCTTTTGGTAGTTGGGATGCACAAATATATTTTACAAATGCCACTAGGCATCGACTGCCCAATGTACAAAGGGACAAACTGAAGTTGGGAGGCTAGTTCTGAGGCTTTCTAACTCCATATTCCTTCACTGTACGGTTTTCAATGTACATGTAAGCCATTTCTTCGAGTTAGAAAAAAAGTGTTTTAGCTTTCAGTGATGCAGGAATTCAATGAAGCTTGGCTTCAGAATTCATGAGCTGGAGGGAACGATGTACTAAATGCTGATGCTCATCAGGGAGTCCTCTTCCCATTAGTTCCTGTTACCTTTAGTGTCCTGTGACTCCTGTTCCTGTCTTCAGGTCCTCCATTATCTTTAGCCTCTTTGCTACTTTCTTGTGATGCCTCAAATTCTGTATAGTTACCCCCATGAAATTCCAGTAGCTCTACCTCCTTTCTACCTCCTGCTCAGTTAGAAAAACAACAAACACATTCAACAGTACAGAGCTGCATGTATACTGATTAGCAGGAGCTACGTAGCCAAGCACAATACCACCAGCCAGACTCCCTCCATTTTCTTTTTTCCCAGCAGATCAATGATGGGGTCTGTATTCTTGACCAGTCATTGCACTTCACAAAATATGTAGCAAAATGAGACCACTTCCTCTCTGAAAAAATTGGTGGACATTGACCAGTTAGTTAAAAAGGTGTTAGACAGACAATGCAACTGTATAACCTTAGTTTTCTTTGGAAACAAGGCAATAGGGATACCATCATCTAGTACTGTTGGTTGGGAACCTTCAGTTTTGTAGTTCCAGCACTGGAGAGAGAAGAAAATCATGCTAAGGTGCTGACAGATTCCTAGATGTATGCCTACATTTAGGAAATTGTATTCTCTAGCCTGCGAGTTTCATAAATGCTGGTAGTCATTTGAAGAACAGATGAGATTCAGGAACACTGGCTACATATACCCACTTTGTAGTCATCAGATAGTTCATTTGGCCCTTGATCATCTTTCTTTCCATGTAATTTCCTTCCATTTTCTTCCATACTGTTAATGCTTTGAAATAGCTGCTCTAATCCCTCAGTTTCCCATTACAATCTTTTCCTCCCTTTCTATTACCAGTTTAATATCCCAGGTTGTTTTTTTCTTCAGTGATTGTATTCACTTTTTCTATTCCAGCTCTTCCTCTAATTTCTTTTAACAGTCAATATTGTCTACCCTCACTGCCTCTTAGTCACATGTATGTGCTTGAGCTTATTCTTCAATTGGCGTTCCCACTTTCGTACTTCCTTGTTATGGTCAATTTGCCTAGCTAGCCTCAAATTCCTACCCTGCTCACTGATTCCTTGTCAAATATACTTCCCTTTACTGTTTCCTTCACAGCTTTAAGCAACCATTTTTCATACCACTCAGATCTTTTCTCCCAGTCTGTAAACAACTTAGAAGAGTATCTATTAATGGGATGGGGTTTTGGTTACCTAGAAAAATGTACAGAGCTTTTGTTCCTGCCTGTAGAACATGTTGGAGTAATCTGAAAAACTTTACAAGTTAATGTGACCTCTTAAATTTTTCAGTAAAGAAAGAAATGTAACATGTCATGCTGATAGGTCAGACATCATGGATTGGGGCAAAGCCTTCAATACAGAACCCAGACATCCTCCCCCGGCAACCTAATTCACATAGTCTGCTCTCTTCCTGACCTAACAGTATACCTCCCTTCCTGTTAAATAGTAGTGGTCCCATGCCACTGGAGAAATTTACAATAAGGCAAAATTATTACAGTAAAATTCACTTATTTATTGCCAACAGTGAAAGATGTTTTAGAGGTCAAAGAATGCCATTAACATTGAACTTATGCAGCTGATGCTTTCAGTACTCCCAAACTCAAGTAAATTTTCCAGAAATGAACTAAATTTCACATAGCAAATATTTATAAAGTGATACAGCGCGAAGTCTCAGATGCTACATTGTTAGTATTTCACAGCATAGTGAAATGGATTTTATGTACTGGTGTCGTATGAAACTTAAGATAAGACAATTTTACAATTTGTATATGAACAACTGCCAGGAATAGGTTTTTTATCCATTTTTTATCCATCAAAAGAAAATATTTTCATATTCAGCATAAGATTCATAAGTACACTAACCTTAATCATTTAACATTATCATAGGCTGCTAGACAGCGTAGAGAGGAATAATACTGTGCTGATTATGGTCAGGCCATTTATTAAAGTACTAGTGGTGTTCGATAACACCCTTCCAATAAAATAATTTAATAGAAATCAAACACGTAAACTATTACTCTGACCCATGACTTCTTCCCCAGAGGTCCTATCCATGCAACAGTGGTGCTCCATTAACAATGATATTTATATGTGATTGTCAGGGAACCATAAGATCCCCAGTATTTATGAGAAACAATCTCTTCCTACGGGGTTTATACACACAACCAAGTGAATGACTAAATTTGTCTCTCTGTACATGCTGAGATCAACTTAAGTACAATGTAATTCAAAATTAGCATCGCAGAGGTTCTGTAATTTCTCTTCCTCTCATGCTGAAGTATACAGAAACAACAAAGAAAGATGCATTCTAACAGTAAAGAAAAGTACAGAAAGAAAAATGATTCTGAAGTCCAGTTATTTGGATTACTGAGGTGGTAATCTCTCTTGGTGCTAGTTTCTTGTTGCCTAGGCAAGTGCGCTGACCATTACCTTATTAACTAAAATTTCCCTCTGTGATCAATTTACACCATAAAAAATGCACAACTACATTTTCATTGGAGCCAGATCAGGCATCCCCAGAAACTCCACCTTCTCACTGTGTCCCAGACGGGCTCAAGTGGGATAAAAGTATCTAGATGCTCAGTCAGTATGGTATTTTAGACTACATTTTTGGATGTAGATTTTAGATGCCAAAATCCTTTTTCAGATACAGCCTCTGAACTATTGTTACATGTGATTGAAATCAACCACAGCTGGCAATCAAACAGCTAAATAAATTGTGGTCCTAATCTAAAGTGACCAGACTGAACGACTAGGAAGCTTTCCTGCAGATTCCTCTGGATAGAGGCTTCTGAAGGATTCTGTCGCTTGTGCTAAACGCTTTTGGTTGTTCATTACTGAATGAAAGCTATTTCTTTAGCTCTTCTGTAGGTCTTTAAAATTCAAATTATTTTGTATTGTAGTTCATTGCATTTCACTGTATTCATCACATGGCAAGTTAAAATTCATAAACAATCTGCCTAGTTTCTTTCAAACAGTGAGTAATACTATCACTGTATTTACTAGATGTATTTGTTTGAAGAACACGATAGTCATGTACACAATATTCATGAGAATATTGAAAAGCATCTTTTATGGAATCATGAAGAAAAATTATATTCTTCAGTTACAATATCCACACACTTCTTGATTCTTCACAAATGATGTGCAACAAAACCACAAAGGTGCTTCTAATTATAGATATCTGCTAAAAATCTAGCCGAGTATGCTTACAGTGGTACCATTTTCTACAGGAAAACATGGAGATGAATAACACTTGGATCTGTTAAATTACAGCAAAAACAATTTACCTCAAACTAGTCCCGTTTCCTTCTAACCAAGTTCCTGTTGTGTAGGTGGTTTCCCTAAATGCTGCCTAAACATAGACTGTATCATGTTAGGTTTTCACTGTCTTGCATCGTTCTGAAACATATGCTTCCATTCCCCACTCCTTAAATTTGTTAATGCCCTTCACAATGCTGTGGATTAATCTATGCCTTATTGCCCAAAGAATTTAGACTGTATGTATTTATATTTATACATAGACGTATATTTATACTTCAAGTTTTTTGGTAAGTTTTCGATTACTTTTATTGGTTTGTTTATTCTGCATGTAGGCATAAGCAATTATTTTCAAAAAGATTTAATGACTTTAGATGTGTGCATTTCTTTGGTACCAACTTGAGAGACTTTCACTGGGCATGAATCCAGCCTGTTGGAGATGATTCAACTGATGTCCAGAAACCAAAACAATCGCAAGCAGCCTAAAATCCTGGATTATTCAGTAATCTGCAGCATGTATTACAAATTTATTGTAGCTGTAGTAGACATGAGCATCTGGTCAGAAGCCATGAGACTGAAAGGTGAATAACAAAATACTACCAAAATGAAAATGACTTGGAAGTTTTTACTTTTTGTCCCTCTCTAGTTGTTGGAGTTTAGAAAGGATCTTTAATAAGCCACATAATTCTTGATATATTGTACAAGTTTGGTTCAGGTTTCCGTTCTGTGATTTTCTATGTGAGTAGCGTATCCCTGTGTAGGAAATACCACCCTAATGATAATAATTTTAAAGGGCAAAATAGTAATGATTTTTAAATGTCCAGGTACAGTACATTTGGTCAACAGAAAAGCAATAGCAGCAGTGACACAGCCAAAGGAAGAAAAATATTTAATGATACAGGAGTGTCTTCTTAGGCTTTTAAAGGTGGTAGCTAGCAAGGGGAAGATTTTTGTTGCTTTTTTCTTTTTTTAATTATCATAATGTACAATAGCTTATAATCCATTCTTAATATATCATTCTGAGAGTGAAAATAAGTGAAGCTGTACTCCTGCAATACATTTTGACATTCACTGGAGTTGCCAATAACATCAAAACTCTTTTTTACCTATTTTTATCCCTTTGGAAAACATAGGGCATTAAACTGGGTATCACGGTAAACTCTGATATTTCTGAACTAACTTCAGGAATCTTTCCATCTGAATACTTCGCAGCTTGTAGCATAGTCTAGAAGTATTTAATTAGCTTAAGAGTGGCAAGCTGAGATTTGAATTGTTACATTGTTACCAAAAGAAGGTATCAGGATCCTGAGTGCACTAATAGGCCTTAGTGGCCCTGCCAAGCCGCACCCCAAATCCTGACCCATTGGCGGAGGATCCCCATTTCAGCTCAGCCCTGAGCCTGTACTCCCTGCTTACTGTAAGGGCACCGCATGGGCTGGGCTCCCCATGGGGCGGCAGGGCAGGGCCTGGCAGCCAGGGCCCGTCCCACTGCCCCGGCCAGGAGCAGGGCAGCCGGGGGGCAGCTGCAAGCAGCCCCGGTCCTGGGCATCGGGCACCTCCCTGGGCATGTGGGCCCAGCCTGGCAGGGCCCATGGCCAGGCAGGGCAGGGCGGCGGGGGGCTTGCCCTGCTGCGGCGTCACTGGGGCAGGGACTGGTGGCCCTGGAGGGGGGCAGGCAGGGACAGTAGGGCTTAGTGGTGCCCTCAGGGCCCTGGCAGCAAGCTGGGAAAGAGAGGTGGACACGTGCATCCAAATTTACTGGTAACGCTCAGCATCTCTCACCTAGGCTACAATGAAAGGCATTATATGAAGCTCCGTCATGGCTCCTCATCTTTTCACTTCTTCTTGCTCTTTTATGATGTGTCTCTCACTACAGTCGAGTGAGAGGTACTGGGTTTATTACTCCCAGTGAGAGCTGGACTTACTACTCCCATTTCTTTTAATGGTATTATAAACAATTCTTCTGTGATTATATTTGGGATTCCTACTCAGGGATGCCTTCCTAGAACTTACTCAAACTGGTTTTCAGTGAGCCTGAAGTGTGAATTTACTCTTTTAGTCACTGGTCTTAATAAGGGAAGGGTGGGGGGTTTTATTTATTGTCCTTATTAATGCCTAACAAACTGACAGTTGCCACATATTTGCTAGTCATACGTTCATCTCCTTTCTTTGCTAGCTATTTAAGAAGTTTTGCCAGAAAGAGACTCCAGAGTTTTACTGGCAAAGCTTAGGTTCTTTTTGATTTCTCAAAGCTTGTGGTTATATTAAAAGAGTTGATATAGTAATCTAACTACAACTGGTAACAAAAAACCAGAGTTATAGATTAGATTAAATTGTATTTTGTGTTTCATATTTCAGCTTAAACTCATTGAGGTAATCTCTGTATGTTCATAGATTAACATTTGTTGAACAAACAGTTATGAATCATTGGCTCTGGCACCAAGTTTAATAGAGCTGGACTGGCACCAACAACCATGACCTACACTGCTTTTCAAAATAAACTTTAGTCTTCCAGTAGATCCTTGCTAGTTTTTCTCTAAGTTTCCACCAATGTCGGGATGAATTAGTCAATATGTGATATTCTGAATCCCACGTAGGCTTCAAAACCAGGTCAAAAGTAAGCTGGCTCAGACACAGCTGTATGTTGAGCTGCAATAGCTACACTGCTAGTTGCACTCCAGCTAATCAGCTGAGGGGTAGCACAGGTATCTCACATAGAAGTCAGCTATGCAAGCAGGCTCTGTAAAATGATTTGGCTTGCATCAGTTAAGTAATAACTGCTGTAACCATACAACAAAAGCAAATTCAGTTGTTTCCATTTTCAGAGTTGTAAAAGAATTCAAAATAATTCTGTTGTCCCTCTATTCAACTTTTGGTGGAATAGAAACATTGTGCAATCGGTTACTCCAGAGCAATGTGCTGAACATTCCTATGCTGAATTTAGGTAATATGACCCAGGGGGGCTGGGGGAGGCAGAGACACACACACACATACACACACAGAGCTCCCTTTTCCCTGGTAGCTCAGGCATTCTGATTGAGGCTGGCTTTAAGCTTTTCTGCTGGATTTCCTCCCACCATAAATACTACTTGTCTGCTCAGATGGACTAGATCTAATTTAGTGTCATTTTTCATAAAACATTCACACTTTGTTGTTCAAGCATCTGATTCCTGCAGAACTCTGAACAGATTGTCTACTATCTTTAGGACTTTTCAGCCTGGCTCAGTACTAAAGAGAAAATGTAAACTTATCTACTGGCATTGCTAGGATACCAGTTCAAGCTTTCATCTCTTAGTTTTATTATATCCTCTGTAATTTCTCAAGTACTAGAAGTCAGAATTCTGACTTCTTTATTGTTGGACAGATGATTTGGGTCTGTTGATATGTTTAAAACTATATCATCAAGTACATAATCCAGTTTCAGTAACTTTATTTAAAAAAATCTGTTATTTGTAAACCATGGAAGGACTATTCCTTGGGAAATACTCTTTTTAAATAATGTCTTAGTATGCCAGATTCAAATAATGAATACATGGTTTCTTTTCTTGTAACTTCATGGTTTAACAATGAAAGTTTGTTATATTAAGTTTGTTGTATAAATTCTTACATGTTTTAAGTGAAAGAATCATAGAATCATTTAGGTTGGAAAAGACCCTTATGATCATTGAGTCCCACCATAAACTGCCAAGTCCACCACTACACCATGTCCCTAAGCACTGCAACCACACATCTTTTAAATACCTCCAGGGATGGTGACTCAACCACTTCCCTGGGCAGCCTGTTCCAATGCTTGACAATCCTTTCGGTGAAAATTTTTTTCCTAATGTCCAATCTAAACCTCTCCTGGCGCAACTTGAGGCCATTTCCTCTCATCCTATCACTTGTTACTTGGGAAAAGAGACCGACCCCCGCCTCTCTGCAACCTCCTTTCAGGTAGTTGTAGAGAGCAATAAGGTCTCCCCTCAGCCTCCTTTTCTCCAGGCTAAACAACCCCAGTTCCCTCAGCCGCTCCTCATAAGACTTCTGCTCTAGACCCTTCACCAGCTTCGTTGCCCTTCTCTGGACACGCTCCAGCACCTCAATGTCTCTCTTGTAGTGAGGGGCCCAAAACTGAACACAGTATTCGAGGTGCGGCCTCACCAGTGCCGAGTACAGGGGCACGATCACTTCCCTAGTCCTGCTGGCCACGCTATTTCTGATACAAGCCAGGATGCCATTGGCTTTCTTGGCTGCCTGGGCACACTGCTGGCTCATATTCAGCCGGCTGTCAACCAGCACATCCCAGGTCCTTTTCCACCAGGCAGCTTTCCAGCCACTCTTCCCCAAGCCTGTAGCATTGCATGGGGTTGTTATGACCTAAGTGCAGGACCCAGCACTGAACCTTGTTGAACCTCATACAATTGGCCCCAGCCCATCGATCCAGCCTGTCCAGATCCCTCTGTAGACCCTTCCTCCCCTCAAGCAGATCAACACTCCTGCTCTACTTGGTGTTGTCTGCAAACTTACTGAGGGTGCACTCGATCCCTTCATCCAGATCATTGATAAAGATATTAAACAGAACTGGCCCCAACAGAGAGCCCTGGGGGACACCACTTGCGACCGGCTGCCAACTGGATTTAACTCCATTCACCACCACTCTTTGGGCCCAGCCATCCAGACAGTTCTTTATCCAATGAAGAGTATGCTCATCCAAGCCATGAGCAGCCAGTTTCTCCAGGAGAGTGCTGTGGGAAACGGTGTCAAAGGCTTTACTAAAGTCCAGGTAAACAACATCCACAGCCTTTCCCTCATTAAGCGGGTCATCTTGTCATAGAAGAAGATCAGGTTGGTCAAGCAGGACCTCCCTTTCATAAACCCATGCTGACTGGGCCTGATCACCTGGTTGTCCTGTACGTGCCATGTGATGGCACTCAAGGTGATCTGCTCCATAACCTTCCCTGGCACCGAGGTCAGACTGACAGGCCTGTATTTCCCCGGATCCTCCTTCCAGCCCTTCCTGTAGACGGGCATCACATTAGCTAACTTCCAGTCAACTGGGACCTCCCCGGTTAGCCAGGACTGCTGATAAAGGATTGAAAGCAGCTTGGTGAGTGCTTCCGCCAGCTCCCTCAGTACCCTTGGGTGGATCACATCTGGCCCATAGACTTGTGAATGTCTAAGTGGTGTAGCAGGTTGCTAACCATTTCCCTTTGGGTGAGGGGAATGCTTCCACTCATGAGGGAATGAGGGGATGGGGCTTCATTGTGTTCCTTCTCGCTGTCTTCCAGCTCAGGGGGCTGGGTAACCCAGGAACAACTGGTCTTACTATTAAAGACTGGGGCAAAGAAGGCATTAAGTACCTCAGCCTTTTCCTCACCCTTTGTCACTATGTTTCCCCCTGCATCCAATAAAGGATGGAGATTCTCCTTAGCCCTCCTTTTGTTGCTAATGTATTAATAGAAACATTTTTTATTGTCTTTTACAGCAGTAGCCAGATTAAGGTCTAGTTGCGCTTTGACTCTTCTAATTTTCTCCCTGCATAACCTCATAACATCTTTGTAGTCCTCCTGAGTTGCCTGCCCCTTCTTCCAAAGATCATAAACTCTCTCTCTTTGTTTGTTTGTTATGTAAGTTCTTACATGTTTGCTGTGTTAGTGACATTATCATAGCATTGTTCTCAGCAGTTGTGATTTGCAAAGGTAGGTACAAAGATATATTTATAAATGTCATCCAGTTGCTTCTACCAATGTGTCTTACATTGCACAGTAGTATTCTGTTATCTACACGTTATAGACAGACATGGAAGTTTTGTGTTCCTTAAGACATTCCTCCTCTATATGAATTGATTCCTCTTTTCAGAAATTCCACCTCTGTTTATGTATCCAGTATTTCTAGCTGGTGGTTCTCTTTAGCAGTTACAAACCTCCCTGAAGACTATTGGAATTCAGGTGTTACTGCCACTGTCTTGTTACAGTGCTTTGAACTTCCCCCTAAGCTTTTAGATTCATTACACTTTGTAGAACACTTCAAAATTTGATAGAATGAAGTGAATAGCCATCACCTAATATTCTGATTACAGATCAGGAAAGTATCTGTGTTAGGGTTCTTTCAGTGACTTCCTGAGTTCTTTGTCACCAGAGGGTCTTCATCAAGGAAAAAAGCTAAAGATGGCTACTGAAGACTTTGGTTCCAAAGCGTGAGAAACATGAGTCAAATATTGCAAAAGAAAGCCAAAGAATCATGGCCATGTTATCTGCCCTATCTCTCTGAGGACATTCATGGTATGCAAAGATTAAGTTGAGGGAAAGATGAATCAGAGAGGTTTGGACGTTGGTCCTAGAGGAATAGAAGCCAGCTGAACTTATGAGTCTGTTTGGAGACAGGGATATTGGAGGTCCTGTAATTTAAAAAGAGAGAATGAAAGACTTGATAGCATTCATGAGAGAGAAGGAGTTCATCTGTCTACAGAAAGAGTGGGACAGTGCTGACCAAGTAAAACTATTCTGTCTCAACTGACAGAACTCTTCATAAAGCAGAAATTCTGTTTGATAAACTACTAAAAAAGAACAGTAGAATGAGATGGAAAAGAGACCTGGAAATAGTCTTTAAAAGGAAATCCTAAAAAATAAATATTTAGAAATAAATATATTTTGTCTAATTTAGAAAAAATATGTGGTATTTAAAGACAAAACCACGCAGCTGCTGTAATATTCATACATGATAATGATCGGAAAGTCTTAATCAACCTTAATAACTTAGATAAACCTTTAATATTCTATTAGTAAATAACAAATATCAGAGTAAAGTTTTAATATGTATTTATAAGCCATATGATTTTTCTGTCTATTTTAGAAGTTTCTAAAACAATCCTTGCTCACATTCTCCAACAGCATCAGTATACCGCACAAACCCTATAGAATCAGTTTCACAGACAGAGCAGACTGAAATTTTCATGATTTGTGTCAGATTCATGGTTCTGACTTCCCAGTAGGAGCTACAATACTAACAAAAAAGGTAGAAGTTTTAACCAGCCCCTGCAAATGCTTCTGCTGCCTGCTGTTTAGAGAGTTTACTACCATATGGTCTTGGCTGGCATGCAACATGGGATGCCCAATACTGTATCATTTAGTTCTCTAGTCTCTGAATACCAAAGGACTTAAGAATTCAACTGGCTCAGTAGTCTAGAAACTGTTATAAAGACTTTCGGTAGGTGCTGTTGCAGAGCTGACGTTTGCAGGCCCTGGTCCTCATGGGGGACTTTAACTACCCCAATATCTGCTGGAGGGACAACACAGCAGGGCATAAGCAATCCAGGAGGTTTCTGGAGAGCATTGACGACAACTTCCTGACACAAGTGACAGAAGTGCCGACGAGGAGAGCTGCTCTGCTGGACCTCATACTTACAAACAAGGAAGGGCTTGTTGGGATTGTGAAGGCTGAAGGCAGCTTTCATTGCACTGACCATGATATGGTGGGGTTCAGGATTCTGAGAGGAGGGAGCAGGGCAAAAAGCAAGATCACAAGCCTGGGCTTCAGGAGAACAGAATTTGGCCTCTGCAGGGATCTGCTTGGAGGAGTCCCATTGGACATGGCCCTGGAGGGAAGAGAGGGCCAAGAAAGCTGGTTGGTACTCAAGGATCACCTCCTCCAAGCTCAACAACAGTCTATTCAACAAGCAGGAAGTTAGAAAGAAATGCCAGGAGAAATGCATGGATGAACAAGGAGTTCCTGGTAAACTCAAAGATAAAATAGGAGTATACAGAAGATGGAAGCAGGGACAAGTAATCTGGGAGGAATATAAAGACAGTGTCTGAGCATGCAGAAATGAGGTTAGGAAAGCCAAAGCCCACCTGAAGTTGAATCTGGCAAGGGGTGTCAAAGGCAATGAGAAGGGCTTCCATAAGTACCTAAATAGCAAAAGGAAGACTAGGGAAAACATGGGCATGCTGTGGACTGGGGCAGTAGCTCTTGTGACACAGGGCATGGAAAAGGCTGAGTTACTGAATACCCTGTTCACTTCATTCTTTACTATTAAGGCCGGCCTTCAGAAATTCAAGGCCCTGGAAATCAGGGGGAAAGTCTGGAGCAGGGAACACTTACCCTTGGTGGAAGAGGATCAGGTTAAGGAGTTCAGCAACCTGGACACACACAGAAATCCAGGCCGTGATGGGATGTAACCATGCATGCTGAGAGAGCTTGATTATGGTGACTGGGAGAGGTGCCCAAAGACTGGAGGAAAGTAACTATCACCCTTGTGTTCAAAAAGGGCAAGAAGTAGGAACCAGGGAACTACAGGCTAGTCAGCCTCCCCTCGATCACTGAGAAGATGATGGAACAACTAATCCTGGAAACCATTTCCAAGCACATGAACAACAAGAAGGCGATTAGGAGTAGTCAGCATGGCTTCACAAAAGGGAAGTCATGCTTGATCAGCCTGATAACCTTCTATGACGAAACAACTGGTTTGGTAGATGAGGGGCGAGCAGTGGATATTGTCTACCTTGACTTCTGTAAGGCTTTTGACACTGTCTCCCATAAGATCCTCATAAAGAAGTTGTTGAAGTATGGACTGGATGAGCAGACAGTGAGGTGGACTGAAAACTGGCTGAAGGGCCAAGGTTAGAGGGTTGTGATCAGTGGTATGAAGTCTAGTTGGAGCTAGTAACTAGTGGTGTACCCCTGGGGTCAATACAAGGGTCCAATGCTGTTCAACATCTTCATTAATGATCTGGATGACTGGACACAGAGTACCCTCAGCAAGTTTGCAGAAGATACAGAACTGGGAGGAGTGACTGCACCAGCAGGTTGTGCTGGCATCCAGAGTGACCTTGACAGGCTGGAGAAATGGGCTGATAGGAACCTCATGCAGTTCAACAAAGAGAAATGCTAAGTCCTGCACTTGGGGAGAAACAATCCAATGCACCAATACATGCTGAGGGCTGGCCATCTGGCTGTATTAGCAGGAGAGTTGGCAGCAGGTTGAGAAAGGTGATTCTTCTCCTCCAGTCAGCCTTGGGCAGGTCACACCTGGAGTAGTGTGTCCAGTCCTGGGCTCCCCAGTACAAGAGAGACATGGACATACTGGAGCGAGTCCAGTGAAAGGCCACTAAGATAAGTAAGGGCATCTTTACTACCAGGAAAGGCTGAGAGGGCTAGGACTGTTCAGCCTGGAGAAGAGAAGGCTCGGGGGGGATCTCATCAATGTATATAAATACCTGAAGGGAGGGTGTAAAGAAGATGGAGCCAGTATCTTTTAAGTGGTTCCCAGTGACAGGACAAGAGGTGACAGGCACGAACTGGAAGACAGGAGGTTTCATCTGAATATCAGGAAACACATTTTACTGTGAGGGTGACTGAGCACTGGTACAGGGTGCCCAGAGAGGATGTGGAGTCTCCTTCCTTGGAGATATTCAGAAGTCATCTGGACATGGTCCTGGGCAACCAGCTCTAGGTGGCCCTGCTTGAGCAGGAGGTTTGGACCAGGTGACTTTCAGAAGTCCTTTCCAACCTCAACCATGCTGTGATTCTGTGAATCACCAACCCAGATGTCTGGCATTTCCAGTAGACTGTAAGGTGAGCTGTCTGTGGTTCACTGAATCATTAATTTTTATAAACCATATTCAGGTTTGATGAATTTTCCAGTCGAACTGTGTTTCCTTAGAAAACTTCCAGCCAGATTTGCGGATGAGCTAAGATTTGAGGAAGCCTTGACATCACTGATGCCATGAAAATTGTTTCTTTGGCTATTCTAAATATACAGTGTGGAGTGCTGACATCTTGGAGGTTTGCAAGCCAGGGATACAGATATAAGATACAGAGACACAAATAAGGAAGATGTAGGAAACCTGAAAAATATCTGCTAGGAAACTCTAACACAAGCAAAGTTTGTGCAGAAACAATTCTAGTATCCACTGATTTTGAGAAAAAAGTTCCAGTATTTCACAGACTCCTTTAATTTCATATAATGAAATTCTTGCTGAGTGCCTTTCATGAACTGGAAACCTTTCCTCAGTACTTTTTCTCCTCAGAAATAACCTCCCAAATTTACATGTATATTACTACTAAAGTAATCACATCTTGTTCCACGTCTCCTATAAATTTATAGAAAAGTTCTTCTCAAATTTTTGAGTATACCAAAACAACTAGAAGTTTTCTTCTGTGTTGGAAAGTGAGAGCACAGTAACATTCTCTGGATAACATGTAACCAAGTGAAGCAACAGCTGGATGAAGTGGAAAGCTATGGCTTCCTGTTGAATGGAAAGAATTTAAATCAGAATTTGTAAAATATAATGCAGTATTGGACAAGCTCATAGGAATGAGAGAAAGCCAAATACAAGCCAAAATATGTACATTTTCACATATTTCTGGAAGACAATATCCCGATTATACAACTTTCCTATAGGAAATTATTTTCTCCAATCCAAGATGACCCATATGCATATGGTTCAGTGCTAGAGGAAGCCTGCCAAAGGTCACTTCAGATGAAAAAAATAGGGAATACAGTTCTTGCTACAACTTCAGATTGCAGAAACAGAAAGAGAGTCTTAGCAGCAGCCAGGAACAAAGAGACATAACATTGGAAGAAAACAATATTCCATAATTCTCTTAAATTTTAGTCCAGTCATACTATGCTGCAAAAAAGATTACAACAGTAATGAGAACCTTCCAAATATACATAATTGTCACTTCATGTTCTGTCCTACAAAATATACTATAAAATATATTGTACGTGACACTTTGAGGCAGTTTCAAAATCTATTGAAGAGTTTAGCTAAGTTAAAAGAGGAAAATAATTCAGAAGTTTCAAAGAAATAAGACATCCAAAGTAAAAACTGATTTTCATTTAAATTCTTATAATTTTTGCAATTCTTGTACACAGGGTTTTTTTTTTTCTGGCTGTACATAGTCTGAATATCTAGTTTGAGATATTAACATAAATGCATATCTAAGTCTATGATATACCAGGAGAATTATCCAATTGCATATGAATATGCAAGTCAGAAGGAAGCATCATATAATAACTATTGTGGTTTAACCCCAGCCAGCAGCTAAGCACCACACAGCTGCTTGCTCACTCGCTCCCCCCCCACCCCCCCCGTGGGATGGGGGAGAGAATCGGAAGGGTAAAAGTGAGAAAACTCGTGGGTTGAGACAAAGACAGTTTAATAGGGAAAGCAAAAGCTGCGCACGCAAGCAAAGCAAAACAAGGAATTCATTCACTACTTCCCATGGGCAGGCAGGTGTTCAGCCATCTCCAGGAAAGCAGGGCTCCATCACGCGTAATGGTTACTTGGGAAGACAAACGCCATCACTCTGAACATCCCCCCCTTCCTTCTTCTTCCCCCAGCTTTATATGCTGAGCATGACACCATATGGTATGGAATAGCCCTTTGGTCAGTTGGGGTCAGCTGTCCCAGCTGGGTCCCTTCCCAACTTCTTGTGCCCCCCCCCAGCCTCCTCGCTGGTGGGGTGGTGTAAGAAGCAGAAAAGGCCTTGACTCTGTGTAAGCACTGCTCAGCAGTAACTAAACCATCCCTGTATTATCAACACTGTTTTCAGCACACATCCAAAACATAGCCCGATACTAGCTACCATGAAGAAAATTAACTCTACCCCAGCCAAAACCAGCACAATAACAAATGTTATACTGGAATAGAGATAATTTTAAGAAGCAACATTTTGATTGGTAGCTCAGTCACTTCACAGTTCTGCTCATTTAGAACTAATAAATCAATAATTTTCTCCCATCTTTTCTTTAGTTTTTGAGACTACATCACAGATGTGGAAAACAGGACAAGTGTGAATAGAACCTGGTGTGAATGTAAAGGGCGTACATAAACAAGGACAAAAATAGAATTATCATGAATATCACATACACCTTTCAGCTTAAAAAAATCATAGCTACACTTTTTTAACTCCAGTAGCAGTGAGAATTATCCATTCCTGATGCAGGACTCATTCTAATGAAAGCAACTGAATTCATCTAAAATAAGAAGCCCCCTCCCCAAAACAGAGTATGTAGTAGAAAAAGCTATGTGATGTATAGGTAATAGACAGCTGGTAGAGCCAATGGGAGTCAAGGCAGGAAAGATACATGAAAAGCTGTATACATGTATTTATTTTTATTAGTAATTTATGTGTTTTGATGGTTTAAGATAGAGAAATCAGGTAGATGCCTAGAAACATCAAACTTTAGCTTGTTTGAAAAGCAGATTTATTTGGGTTAATAGAAATTTTCTGTGAAACAATAAATGCTGTATTTATGGTGAAAGAGCAGCTTCTCCTGATAATCACCTCAGTCATAAGTCTTTTAACTGTATCTTTAATGATTTTCCATATCTTCTTAAAGGTGATGTAAGTTATAAAACCTCCTTTTTTTTATCAGTAGACTAGTTTGTCAAAAGAACCTAATTTTTTTTATTAACAATCATTTTCTTTCCTTTGAAATCTTGTCAACTTTCAGAAGGACAAATCACAGCCAGTGTATTTTCTCTGGAGAATACTTTATGAAAATACTGAGATTTGAGTCTGTGTCTAGGATAAATGTTCTTGTTTTTATATAGAGGTGATAAATTTAATATAGCACGATAGTTTCTGGGCAACTGAGAAAAATCATAACGATTTTCAATCACCATTGTGAGTTATCTGAAGCAGCACTGTATTTACTTTACTCATTGGCACAAGCTGTGCTATTTTCTTCTTTGGCCATTCTGTTTGGCTTGTCATAACCAGATATATCTATTTTCTTTATGACGACCCTACATTGTAACCTCTCACCGGACACAGTAAATGAAATTAATTTCCTACAGTGGTCAGGTTATATATCTTATTTATCATTTGTTGAAGTGAAGCTGCACTTCTGGATTAGGCAATTTAGGATCTCCATGTGAGACAAAGTAGTGGTTCACAACATAAGCATCATATAAACACTGACCTAGCAAAGTATTTGTGCTGTGATAAACTTCAACCATGTTAGTAATTTTAAGAATTCCACTGAGAAAATTTATGTATTTGAATATGGCCTTGACCGTGGCCATAAATCTAACTGGCTTCATAAACTAGTAAAATATTATGCTGTTGTACATAGTTACATCTTTTTGTAATAAATGGGATAAAGAAATTCAAATTTTATTTCCTGTAACTTCCACACATACTTTATAACTGAAGGTAAATGATTCATACTCTAATGTAAGCAGTTTGTAATGCTCCTTTTTGTTCTGGAAGACTGCAACACTATTTCATAAAAGCAGTAATGTAATGTAGATAGTTCTATGGTGTCATTATGGACTGTGATAGCTTTATAAAGCAAAAATCAGGAAATTTCCTCTCTATATGTTGGGGGAAATGTCATAACAAACACAGAGCAAACAAATAACAAAGTGAAACCAAGAAAGATAGCCAATAATGAAAAACACATTTACATTCGTATAGACTAGACTAGACTAGACTAGACTAGACTAGAATAGAATAGAAATGTCAGTTGGAAGGGACCTACAATGATCCTCTAGTCCGACTGCCTGACCAATTCAGGGCTGACCAAAAGTTAAAACATGGTATTAAGGGCATTGTCCAAATGCCTCCGGTACATTCCTGGCTCCTTAACTTTGAGCTTTTGAAACGTCAACTCCACCTATGTTTTTAGACACTTCAAATCGTTTACTAATTTGAAATCCTCAAGCTCTTAAGTGAGGCTCTTGCTCTTTTATCTTATCATTGTAATATAAAGGTAGATGCATGGCTGAGTAAATAGATTTAATTAATGATGATTTACTCACTAAAGCTGAATAGGCAAAGTTCCCATGTATTTCAGTGATAGCAATAATAAGCTTAGCCTTTTATTGTCCTTGGGTTTTGCACAAGTTGGATTCAACTGGAGTTTAAATCATGACAGATGTTTTGAAACAGACTGTAGTAGCTGAGAGCAATCTAAGTAGAACTTTTAATTTGTATTCCTAAGGTGCTTCTCATTAGGTCACTTACATTAGAATACATCTTCTTCCCATTTTCAGAAATGAATTTCTTAATACAGGAAAACTTGAGTGCAGTGTGTGTAAGAAATTACCATCCTGACCATTTATGTCATGTACTCATGTAGTATGCTGCTATAGTATGGAAAACTGCATGGAAAAATTTATATTAATGTACTTTGCCCTAATGATAGTTTGATGGATCCAGATTTTATTAAAATCTTTAAAGTGGTTTTGTGACCTATGAGATTTTATATTTCTTCTCTAAAATTTGTTTTCATATGTAGGTTTCATAAACACTCCTGTCATTTATATGTTGTATAATCTAATTTTTATTACTTACATAGCATTTTAATTGCCCTACATAATTCCTGATCACAATGTTTCTCAGAATAACTGCTAAAATAGTTAAAGGAATATTGTTAATAATGTTTGTATGAGTAAGATCAGAGGAAAGTAAAATGGATCTTTTGTGAAAGTTATATAAATAATTTATTAACATTGGGAAAAATGTGCTTTAATTGTCATACTCTATTAAAAATATGGGCCAACATTTTTCTGCATATGATTGATCTTTGAACTCCTCCTCAGACTGGATATGTCTGGGTGTTTTACAGTGGATTTGCTGGTGGTCTGGAAGAGGGTGTTTAATCTAAAATTTGTCTGTTTGTGTTGGGAACAGTGTTAATAGCTGGTATTGCTTTTCTCACATTCAACTTTAGGCTATATTAGAGAAATAAGAAATCTATTTTAAAATTTTATAAAAATAATTATACTGTAAGCTAAATTAAATTTTTTCTATCTTGGAAAGGTAACCTCACTGCAAATGGCAGTTGATTTTAGAATTTCCATACCCCAACTTATGCTACTAAATCATACACACTTTTCTGATCATTAAAAGTCTGTATGATGTAGCTAAGTCCAGTAAATTATTCAAGCATAATGAAAATAAAATATACAATAAAATTATGTTTAATAATGTGCTTTGAAATTCATTCTGAATGAGATGGAGGAAGAAGAAGAAGAAAATGGAGATCAAAGTTTTGTCTAATGGAGATTAGTGTGGCTTAGATTACTTCAATGTTTTTTTGCTGATTTATACCAGCTGAAGTGCTGGTCTGCTCACTGAGTTTTCAGAATCACAGCTGGTTTATTCAAACCATTTATTTTTCCTCCTTCATCCAATTTTAGCTCTATTGTGTTTACACTGTTCTGAAATTCAGTGGAGCTTTTTCAAATTTCAGTTTTCAATTTAGATTTCACACCAAATAAATGCAAAATCCATCATGGCAAGGAAAATTCTGATAATAAATACTATGAAGTTGGTTCATCATGGTAAAATTTACAATATGTCATAAGTGTTCATTTAAAACATGTATTGTTTCAGGAACAATGTGCCAAAAGAACATATATGGGCCATCTCATTAGAGATCACATAATTTTTGTTATTTAGAATGCATATATGACATTCTGTAATGTTCCAGTGGCTATAGGAGATAAGAAATGAGTTACAATATCACAAAATGGAAATTATTATTTTTACTCAAAATTATATAAAACAAATATCAGTTTCTGAACTCTCTGTGTCTATATATATATTTATATTTACAATATATATGATTAATTGGATTTTTAGAAACGAGTGAGAGGTCTGCCATTACCTTGAGCGATGCCAAAATTTCACCCCAGTGTCAAAGACTTATCAGAATGCCTGAAATACATCTCTGTGCCAGAATAAAATGCCTTGGAGGATTTCATGTGTTTAAAAGATTCATGGAGTTTGTTGAAGAATGATTAAGTGACTATGCTAAATAAATACTATTTATTTGTATATGATGAGGTAATCTTGTTCATATCCTCAGGCTAGCTAAGAATACATAAAGCAATTATACACACAGTGTAAAGGGATTTGAGGGTCATTGGCATCTATTTGAATATTGTTCAGTAGCCCTGAAATATCAGTTCCCAGGCCAAATTGTTTCATTAACCTTCTCATTCCCTAATACACAGTTTAGTTATCAAGTTGCTACCTTTTTTACTCCTTTCCTCTGGCTAAAACTGTGATGTCAGCCCCATCACATTATGAAACAACAGGGTTTTTTGTCATGTTCTAGATTGTTTTCATTGATGTTGATAGTACCTTTTAAGTCACCCTCTTATTCAGATCTCTTACAGAGTATCCTCTTTCTATTCAGTTTCTACTGCTAGGTATTGATTTAAAAACAAATTATAGGATTAATTGAAATGGTGTAATTAATATACAGTGACAGAGTAGAAGAGGGGGAAAAGTGGTAGAGCAAAAGAAAAGGAGGTAGAGAAAGAAAGGACAAAAGAGTGCTCAGATGGCAGCAAGTAGATCACTGCAAGGATACATTTACAGAGATGTAGGAAAAAAGACAATGAAAGAAGGAAAAAGTGCTATGAAAGAAAGACCTAGAAGCTAGAGGAGGTAAAGACAAGATCAGCTGAAAACACCTAATGAAAACAAGCTCAAGTTTGAACAGATTATGTAGAACTGATCTAGTTTTGAAGATTAAACAAAAAAAAGAGAGAAAAAGAAACAACATTTTGGACAGAACAGCATTTTGGAAGTTGAATACATGAAGGAAATGAAAAAAAAAAAAAGGAAGAAAAAAAGGCATCAAAACTTGAGGGTTTATGATTCCACAGACATCAACTTCTGGGCCAGTGTACTTAAAATTTATATGGAATGGAAAGTAGCAAGTAAGCAAAAAGTTTGCTGTTGTAAATTAATTCATTTGCTGAAAAAAAAAGGAAATAAAAAATTAAGTCTATTGCAAAGAGTTTTGGTAAGCTTTGAAGTTATGGAGTGAAGAGCAGTAAAAAGGCAGATGAAATTTAATATAGTTAAATGTAAATCAGTACACATTAAAAAAAAATTGATATCCACTGTCAGGAAAAAAATCTTGAAGCTATGAGAGACAATTGTATGGAAACATCAAGTCAGACAATTGTATGGAAACATCATGAAAACATAATCAAAAATTAGAAAATAAGTAGAGGATAGATCATTCACTGTATATTCCAATACAAGATCAAGGAATATTGATGAAATTATCAGGCAGCAGGGCAATTTTTCAGATATTGTTTGGAATGCCAAAAGTTTGTGGAGGTTCAAAAAGCAAAGAGTTGCATTAATACAAGAATATGTATTAACTGAATAGGAAATCTGACATATTAGGTTTGATCCAGTTCCAGTTCTATGGTGAGGTCTTTTACTGGCAAAGTTTAGTTAAACTGCTGCAAGAACTGAACTGTCATGGAGTCTGCTTGGACCCTGTGCCAAAGACCAACCAGTAGTTTTTTATTATACTTACCTTATTTCCTTTTTCTGCTCTACCATATTGAAGTGGCCACTCAGGACAGAAGGAAGGCAAATGCTTCTCTGACACCTCTGATGTTTGAACTTTGTAGTGTAAATGCAGGCAAGGATACAGTAGCAAACAGCTAAGTTAAGATTAGATATGTATTATCACAATACTGTAAAAGTTTTATTTCACTCAGTAAGAAGGTTGCTGAACAATTTATTCCAGTTAATGAGTTCTTGGCAAAGTTAGAGGCCAAGTTAAAGTTTTTTTCAAGTCTTTATCTCATACCACTTTTCAGTTGCTAAAGAAGTTACGTGGATAGTCCTGAGTTTTTTCATTTTATATACTTTGTCAGACTCCCAACAGTTCACTGTCACAAGCTGCATATGGTAGAACAATCCACAAAGAAGATAGTCCTGTGTCTAATTAGTGACTTTCACTCAAAATTGATTCACTATGGTAAGAAATATTGTGTCAGTCTCTAAATATTTCTGAAATAATACTCTTCAACCTTCAGTCTGTTACTTCAGCTGCTTAAGCAATTCAAGTTAACTAAAGAGCTCATCTTTGTCTTGCAGTCTAAGTGTGGCTTATTGCCATGAATCATCTCTAAAACTGTTTGGGAATGTGTTCATATTTTTCCCCCAAGAAAATGTCATTCTGGCAAAAATAAAACCTTTTTGGAAGAACATTTTCATTGGAAAAGTGTTTCTTAGATCCAGACTACAATTTCTAGCCAAATCTGTGGAAAAATAGACCCAACTTACACTTCCTAATTGTCCATAAAACTCCAGTGAGGTTGGTAAAACACTGGGTTCCTGCATTATAGTAAATGGCACAAACACTGGTCTTGCCAGTATTGGGGCGTGTCTTCTGTCTTTTGTCATGCTTTGCCACATTGTGTAAATAATTAACTGTTTATTGGCTCAAGGTAGTGCAGTAATATGAGGCAATGGCTAAGAGGTTCATTAGTCAGCTAATTCACATGAAATTTAGTTTCAGATCCCCTCACGCCATTTTCCTGTAATACCATGTTTCTGGAATACACTGAGGATGATTCTTAGACATGTTTAGAAACAAAATTAAATATATCATTCATGTATTTAAACAGTTCGCAAATTTCCAAACACTTTGTGAACATAGCAGAATATTCCTACTAACAGCAAATTAGGAACTAGATGAACTTTGAAATACACCTACTTGCTATTCATTTTTCCTAGTAGATGTGACTGATCACCTGAATTTCAAGGTGTTTTTTTCTGCTTTCTGACTTAATGACAGACATTCTTTAAGCAGAAAAAATAGCATCTGTACATCCAACTGAATTGTCATTATGCATTCATTCTGCATTTCATGAACATTTGGGCATGCCACGCACATTGAAAATATTTATCAGTAATCATCCACGTACTTAGGAATGTAATAAAATACCTGCAGATTGAACTGTTTACTCATAAATACATGAATGAAGATTATTGCATTATTCAAACAGTTCCATCCATTTCCAGAAAGAAAGCTCTACTTTCTTAACCAAGCATAGATCAAGAAAAATATTTGGCTATTGTTACTACATAGACAGCAAAAAAGCTACTAAATGTCAACAGAGAATTTTGGACTCCAGTGGCTAGGTATTTTCCCCAGCCGAAGAAAGTTGTCTTTATTCTGTTAGAACTTTTCTGGGTAGCATTGATCCAAGTACCAGTGTCAGCTACATCTTCACTAGGTGTGATCCACCATGTGGACCTCCAGAAAGAAATGTTAACAGCACTGCAAGTAATATATGGTTTTGAGTACATTAATATAAAATCATCACTTTTCTTTATGCAGCTATACATTGACAGAATCAGAAAGTTATGACTTAACTAAAGCTTGTTGGAAAACAAGTTTTCTCTGTTATTTACATTAATGAGAACAAAATTTCAACTTTCTGGAGGAAATAGCTAAATCAAACATTTCTCATGTAATTTCTGTTTAGTATTTGATAAAAAATGTAGTTGCCTTTTCTTCTTTAAATGTTGGGTTCTCTAGTAAGACTATCTTTTGATTTACTGTGGTTTTCTCTTGTAATTTACTCTAAGATTAATTGTCTGAGTGCAGTACTTGGTACATAAAGGAGAATGGGAAAAGAAGAAATTAAACTACATCTTTTATCAGTCAGTACAATAGCATGTATACACAAAAATACTTTGAAAGTTTGCCAGAATATATTTATTTTTAACAAAATAAGGATTTTGTTTTTCAACAGCTCTACGTCTCCATGGAGAAAAGATAAGTTAGGAAATAATTTTGTATTGTCAAAATCTGTTTTCCATCAAAAAACAATGTTGAGAAAAATATTAAATTTAGCCTGTTTCTAAAAATAATAATAGAATAAACTGAAGTTTTAATACTAGAAGAAACTGAAGTTTTTCCAATAGTTAATGCAATCCTTTGTCTTTGAAAAGTGTATTTTCAAAACATGAAAAATAGTTAGAAACCTTGAATCAATACTGTGTTTCATATCACAAGATTCAACAGGTTAATGAATTTCAACCAACTAGTTGAACAGAAATATTCTTTATTTCTCCTAGATCTGTCTATAAGGTATATCAGTAGAGTGCCAGCTACTCTTCTGTAACCATCTTTTTGGTCATTTCCTTGGTGAATTGTTGTCTGTGAATCTTCAATTACCTTTAAAAATGTGTCCTAATGATCACTTAGCCCAGTATGAGCACCTACATTCTATCATAATTTTCAGTTCACTTAATTATCTTATTACAAACTTTCTATGCTAAGCAGAAATGTTCAGCTTGGCCTTGATCCCGCTTCCTTACTGTTATTTTGCCTGATATTCTCATAGTATGCAAAAAATCATAATGGGGAAATTTTAATACAGTCTTTAATACTTCTCTCTTGCTTGAATTTGAATATTTCTATGCAAAATAAAATGATCATTTATACTGAAAATATTAATGCCAGTTAAAATGAAATACACAGCTGCTGTGGCAAGGAAAACTATTTTCATATAACTTGGAGCTTAATCCTACAGATCTTCTCTGCCAGTCAGAATATTAATTTCAGTGTTGTGATTTAGCTTCGCTGCTTACTCTAGGAGACTTTTCAGTGAGGAGGACTCTAAATGCAGTGCAGAGGATCAGCAGTAAACTAGAAAATAGCCATTGGTTTCAGTGTGTGTGAAGTGGGACAAAAATCAAACAGGCCATAGATAGGCCTTTTAGTGACTAGGCAGTTGGGCCTTATTTTGTAAGCTTTATTCAATCTGTGAAGTCAATCAGTGCCAAGCACATGATCAGTATAAATAATAATCCCTTTCGTGTGAATGTTGCTTCTACTGGCATTCTTATGAAGGTCTCTGTCGTATTTTGTTCTTGGAGTATCTCTAGTTCCAACGACCAAATCATAATTTAGAAATAATTATAGATAACACTTGGCAGTGTGAAAGAATGGATTGCTGATATTTTCCAATGGGAAGTAGAAAAAGCAATGTATAAATATGTGAACAGCTCCATATAAAATATATCAAAAAATAAACTTGTTGTCATGGCAACCTCTTTCCATTGACAGACACAAAAGATGAGGATGAGAAACATATGCAGTAAAAGATACAAGACTTAAAGTAGGCACAAGAGAAATGTAAGAATAACATGACCAGTGTATTCCACACAGCTAATCAGGCAAATTGCCAGATTAATCTTTCTTTCCCTCTTTGTCCCTTAATGAAATCTCATTTGTTTTTGAGAGAAAATATCTTTGTAAAACTGTTTCCCATCCAACTAGAAACAAAGCCAAGGGTGAATACAAAGCTTTAGACACGAAGTACACATGAAGGAAGGTTCCGTTTTAGAAATTCCAGCCAACATCCTTCTTGCCAACCTTTTCCCTTCAGTCTTGCTCTATGACTTTCGTCTTGTCTGGAAAGAAAAGCAACATTTCGGTTTTTTTCTTTCTGTTCATACTGAGTCATACTGTTACCAAGCATCTGTTGCAGAAGTGCGGCACAGTTTTAATAGTAAGCAATGCTTCTAACTTCTTATTAGAATTTCTGATGGTATTGTGTATAGTAAAGTTGTGAAATCTGTGGTTTTATGCCTTTCCAGTTTCACTCAGTTTCATTTCAATGAAGTTTCACATAAACCTCTGTCCTGGTTTCAGCTGGGATAGAGTTAATTTTCTTCTTAGGAGCTGGGATAGTGCTGTGTTTTGGATTTAGGATGAGAATAATATTGATAACACACTGATGTTTGAGTTGTTGCTAAGTAATGTTTACACTAGTGAAGGACTTTTCAGCTTCCCATGCTCTGCCAGGTGCACAAGAAACTGGGAGGGAGCACAGCCAAGATCCAAACTGGCCAAAGGGCTATTCCATACCATATGACATCATGCTCAGTATGTAAACTGGGGGGAGTTGGCCAGGGGGTAGCGATCACTGCTCGGGGACTGGCTGGGCATTGGTCGGTGGGTGGTGAGCGGTTTTATCACTTGTTTTATTCCTGGGTTTTGTTCTTGTCTCGCTCTCTTGTTGTTTTCCTTCTCATTACAATTTATTATTATTATTTTGTTCCAATTACACCACTTAGGCATTCACAAGTCTATGGGGCCTGATGAGATCCACCCAAGAGTACTGAAGGAACTGGCAGAAATGCTCAGCAAGCCCCTTTCCATCATTTACCAGCAGTCCTGGCTAACTGGGGAGGTCCCTGCTGACTGCAGATTAGCAAATGTGATGCCCATCTCCAAGAAGGGCTGGAAGGAGAACCCGGGGAACTACAGGCCTGTCAGCCTGACCTTGGTGCCGGGGAAGCTGATGGAGCAGATCATCCTGAGTGCCATCACATGGCATGTAGAGGATAACCAAGGGATCAAGCCCAGCCAGCATGGATTCAGGAAAGGCAAGTCCTGCTTGACCAACCTGATCTTCTTCTACGACAAGGTGACCCGCCTAGTAGATGAGGGAAAGGCTGTGGATGTTGTCTATCCAGACTTCAGTAAAGCCTTTGACACCGTTTCCCACAGCATTCTCCTGGAGAAACTGGCTGCTCATGGCTTGGATGGGTGTACTCTTCGCTGGGTAAAGAACTGGCCTGATGGCCGGGCCCAAAGAGTGGTGGTGAATGGAGTTTACTCCAGTTGGCAGCCGGTCACAAGTGGTGTCCCCAGGGCTCTGTGTTGGGGCCAGTTCTGTTTAATATCTTTATCAATGATCTGGATGAAGGGATCGAGTGCACCCTCAGTAAGTTTGCAGACAACACCAAGTTGTGCGGGAGTGTTGATCTGCTTTATGGGAGAAGGGTCTACAGAGGGATCTGGACAGACTGGATCGATGGGCTGGGGCCAATTGTATGAGGCTCAACAAGGTTCATGTTGGGCTGGGTCCTGTACTTGGGTCATAACAACCCCATGCAACGCTACAGGCTTGGGGAAGAGTGGCTGGAAAGCTCCCCAGCAGAGAAGGACCTGGGGGTTTTGGTTGACAGCCGGCTGAATATGAGCCAGCAGTGTGCCCAGGTGGCCAAGAAAGCCAATGGCATCCTGGCTTGTATCAGAAATAGCGTGGCCAGCAGCACTAGGGAAGTGATCGTGCCCCTGTACTCGGCACTGGTGAGGCCGCACCTTGAATACTGTGTTCAGTTTTGGGCCCCTCACTGCAAGAGAGACATTGAGGTGCTGGAGCGTGTCCAGAGAAGGGCAACGAAACTGGTGAAGGGTCTAGAGCAGAAGTCTTATGAGGAGCGGCTGAGGGAACTGGGGTTGTTTAGCCTGGAGAAAAGAAGGCTCAGGGGAGACCTTATTGCTCTCTACAACTACCTGAAAGGAGGTTGTAGAGAGGTGGGTGTCAGTCTCTTCTTCCACGTAACAAGTGATAGGGCAAGAGGAAATGGCCTCAAGTTGCACTGGGGAGGTTTAGACTGGATATTAGGAAATTTTACTTCACTGAAAGGGTTATCAAGCATTGGAACAGGCTGCCCAGGGAAGTGGTTGAGTCGCCATCCCTGTTTGGATGAGGTGCTTAGGGACATGGTGTAGTGGTGGTCTTGGTAGTGTTAGGTTTACAGTTGGACTCGATGATCTTAAAGGTCTTTTCCAACCTATACGATTCTGTGATTCTGTGTGATTCCGTGATATGCTGCCAATATCTCTTTCTCAGTTGGAGTATAGCGGGCCTCAGATCCTCTGTATCCCCAACTCCAAAACCCTAAGGGTCAACCTCGAGTTGGTGCTTTCTGCCAGAGGCTCCAGGTAGGGCCGTTCTCCCCGGCTGTAGTGTAGAGCACATTCTTTACATCTTGCCCTGCCCGGACTGGCCCAAGGGCCACTGCATGAACTATCTCCCGTTTAATTTGTTCAAAGGCCTGTCGTTGCTCTGGGTCCCATTTGAAATTGTTCTTCTTCAGGGTCACTTGGTAGAGAGGGCTTACAATCAGACTGTAATTTGGGATATGCATTCTCCAAAAACATGCAACACCTAAGAAAGCTTGTGTTTCCTTTTTGCTAGTTGGTGGAGTCATGGCTGTTATTTTGTTGATCACATCCATTGGGATCTGACAATGTCCATCTGGCCATTTTATTCCTAAAAACTGGATCTCCTGTGCAGGTCTCTTGACCTTACTTTGTTTTATGGCAAAACTGGCTTTCAGAAGGATTTGGACTATTTTCTTCCCTTTCTCAAAACCCTCCTCTGCTATATTGCCCCACACGATGATGTCACCAATGTATTGCAGATGTTCCGGAGACCTCATACAAGGTCTTGAGATGGCCCTTGACCTCATACAATTGACCTCAACCCATCGATCCAGCCTGTCCAGGTCCCCCTGCAGAGCCTTCCTACTCTCAAGCAGATCAACACTCCCACACAACTTGGTGTCATCTGCAAACTTACTGAGGGTACACTCGATCCCTTTGTCCAGATCATTGATAAAGATATTAAACAGAACTGGCCCCAACACAGAGCCCTGGGGGACACCACTTGTGACCAGCTGCCAACTGGAGTAAACTCCATTCACCACCACTCTTTGGGCCCAGCCATCAGGCCAGTTCTTTACCCAGCGAAGAGTACACCCATCCAAGCCATGAGCAGCCAGTTTCTCCAGGACAATGCTGTGGGAAACCATGTCAAAGTCTTTACTGAAGTCTAGGTAGACAACATCCACAGCCTTTCCCTCATCTACTAGGTGGGTCTCCTTGTTGTAGAAGAAGATCAGGTTGGTCAAGCAGGACCTGTCTTTCCTGAACCCATGCTGGCTGGGCTTGATCCCTTGGTTATCCTCTACATGCCATGTGATGGCACTCAGGATGATCTGCTCCATCAGCTTCCCCGGCACCGAGGTCAGGCTGACAGGCCTGTAGTTCCCCGGGTTCTCCTTCCAGCCCTTCTTGGAGATGGGCATCACATTTGCTAATCTGCAGTCAGCAGGGACCTCCCCAGTTAGCCAGGACTGCTGGTAAATGATGGAAAGGGGCTTGCTGAGCACATCTGCCAGTTCCTTCAGTACTCTTGGGTGGATCTCATCAGGCCCCATAGACTTGTGAGTGTCTAAGTGGTGCAGCAGGTCACATAAGGAAAGTAGAGAGGAGGATTAAGTAAAATATCCTTATGTTGTAACATAAGGATACAACATAAGGTCCAGTGGACACTGAAGCTTTAATATATACAAAACTAGACCCAGCATTTCTTAAGGATCTTCATTCTGTAGATTTTGAAGGTGATCCCCTCCCTTAGTCTGCAGAGTTGCATAGGACTTGCCCACAGGGTCCACCTGTGGTATTCACTGGCTTGAGATATAGATGGAAGTTGAAGACCTGTGGGACCTAGCTAGTATATCTGGGGAGTCCTTCGAGAAGTCTCAGTCCCTCTTTATGACACCAGTGCCACTTACAGCTGTGAAAGGAGGTGTAGTCTGTTTGTCATGGTGTATCTCAGTGCAGTGCTTCTTTGACAAAATACTGCAAACTCTACAAAATCTTAAGTCCCTAACCCGCTCCCCATAAAAACTATTCCCAGTCTGGTCCAGAGAATACAATGTTTTTGAAATACTAATTGTTACATTTTTTTCAGTTTCAAACTAAAACTTTGGGAAGAATTTAAGATATAGCTAAATCTCTATCAATACTGTTCTTTGTGCATAATTATTTTTAAATTTATGTTCCCTACATTATTTTTTAAGGAAATGACTTCTTTTCAACACAGTTAATGGAATAACAAACATAAGGCTGTACAAAAATGAGTATAAAGAAATTGCTGATTAGATTAGCTCTTTCTTTAGTGCATTAACTAGTCCCTTTTCTATATAGTTCCAAATTCAGGTTTTTTTTCTTGGATATTCATGTCCCTTCCTTGAAAATACAGTTTTTACATTTTGTAGTTCATTTCAGACCCAACTAGACAAAATCTAGTTGTTCAGAGCCCAGCTAGTATGGAACTAATATGGAAAGTATTATTCAGATAATCAGAGAAACATAATACAATGTGACATGAATTAATTGGATATTTACCATAGCTAAGGTGAGATAGTCAAGTGAGTTGCTAGGCAAAATCTTTTTCAGTAAAAGTATCAAGTGTAACCAAGGCCTTTCATAGTATTTATTTACTGTACAAAAAGAATATGGATTGTTTTGCAGAAAATGAGAAACTCCTTTTTCATCAATGCTTCAAATATTTAAGAGCATCAGAAAAGCCTTCATACAGAAAAATTCAAATGCAGGTGGTGTCATTATTTGCAATGTGCAGTAAGGCAGATCACAGTATAAATTATTTATTTAAATAGTTGGCTTTTAATTTTCTGGAATCATTCAATTGAGGTGCCTATGAATTTCAGTACACAAGCAGACTGAATTCCTTATGACAAGAGTAGGTAAGATGTATAGAGAGAAGCTTTTCCACAATGAATAAGAGGACACTTGTCCCAGAGCAGAGGCAGAAAATACTGTGACTGAAGCATTCACCGTGAGGCTGGTCTGAAATTGTAGATTTTGTTCTGGTGGTAAAAAAACAACTTCTAGTGGAACAGGGGCTATTCAAACAGTATATCTTATTATCCGTAGCTCAGATCACCTCTGCTCAACACCCTAACCATTCTGAATTCCGTTCTAATTCTTCCTAGGCTATATTTAAGGATATACATTTGACTTGCCTAATTAAAGGCTGCAGTGTTTGCAAGGGATTTTAAAAGCCAAATGTAGCAGTGCCTACAGCTCAAAGGTCCTATGTCTTTGTGTATGTAATCTGTAGGTTCTATATTTTATAAAAGGGGATTAATAATGATACCTACTTCAAAGGTATGTTGGAAGAGCGAATACAATAAAGATGAACAAATGGCCAGACATTTACCATCATGGGATCCATACATAAACCTGACCTGTACAAGTTGTTTGAAAATATTTGCTATAGTCGTATTAGCACCAGATGTATTCTATAAATGAGTGAGTGCAAATAACAGTTTAGGATAAACAGTTTGGTAGCTGTAATGAGCAGACAAAAGTCCATTCCATTGTCTTTCAGTTACTTTGCTGAAGATTGAAAAAATGCATGTATGTACATATAAATATATATCTTTTTTGCATTTCCTGACTTACTTGGTGAGGGACGCCTGGAGGGGGTTGCATTTTAGATTGATGGTGCTAGTGACATGTTAATCTGAGCAAAACTGCAGTGCTATTATTGTTAAAATAATAAAAAATTGTAAACTGTTGACCTCCTCCAGACTCTCTACTTGATTTTTTCTTACTGTCAAAAAGCTTAAGAGAAATGCCAGAAACCAAGAATTCATAATCCTGTGCTCAAGTATTGCAAAGTGTAATGGTAGTGTTGGAACATGAATAAGACAGAAATAGAAGTTACATAAACAACACAGCTGACCTCTTTTTATCAGAGTTTACTAGAACAAATACTGTGCCTGAGAAAAGAACAGATAAAGTCAAAATATGACCAAAATAAAACTGCCATGAAACAATGTTTCAGTTAGAAGATACCTGGAAGATAGATGTATAGCTGGATTTTCACTCAGCTGGATTCCTCAAAAGTACTTTAGTGATAATGTACACCACTTTAGGCACTTAACTACACATTTAGGCAACACTGATATCACTAACTGCCACCTTTCTCCAACGGCAGGTATGTTCTCTCGGCATTTCAGTTTCTGCCCATGACTTTGTGTTCACAACATCAGCTCTGATTCCAGCCCGCTGTTATCTTAGCTGAAGCTCAGTCCCAAAGGAGGACTCACAGTCTAAGCACCTTCTTCCTCAGTAGACTGAATTTTGTAGGCATGTTCTGACCACAAGTATGAAAACAGACTAGAATAAAATTGCTGCAGGTATTGGTCAACTATTTGTACTTTTAGCTGTATTGTAAGTCCAGAACACCTAGGAAGTCTTATAGTAAAGACACTTTCTGTAGGATAAATGACCTCAGCTGAAATTCCTGTGTCAAATTGGGTAAAGTATGGATTTGAAGCTATGTCCTGAGTATTTTAACTGGGCCATTTGTTACACAAGAGCTGTATGTTTCTGCTTATTCCCTCTCTTTTGTGTTTCCCTTCTGCCTGTACAAACACAGTCGAGGAAAACTGGAATTTGTCGCCTTGCTCCCAGGAAAGTAGTATACAGGTTTAGGACTGCATCCCACTTCTAGGCCAGTTTAAGAAATTGCCCGTTCAGATGGTTTTGATGATCTTTCTTAATGCATCTATTTCTGTGAAATGCAGCAGCTACTGATTTCACTAGGTGACAGATATCTGCATCAAAATTAGTGGACAACTCTAGAAGTATTTCTGAACAACTTTACATGAAAATATTCAGATTCATATCTGTCTGGTTTGAAAATCAAATATCTTAGATAGAGGATAGACATGGGGACTTAGTGAGTGAATGTGGGGAACCAGCAAGCAAGATATTCTATTCAAAGCCATTAGTTAGTTCCTTATAGCACAGGAACTGAAATTATAATTAGCTATGGTGTGTTTTGATGGATGTCTCTCTTGACGAATATGGAAAAGACAATGACTGTGTTTTCAAAAATGACTCGTTTTTAAATAATATTGGTTAAAATACCATGGGAGTGATTTGGGTGCCTAAACAGAGGTGTCTACTGCCACCAACACCATTTTTGCCCTTGTCTATAAGAGCAGTCACCAATTAGCCATAGTCTCAGTATCAAATCTACTCACCTTTTATAGACTCCAGTTTTCCAGAGTGAATAATGTCACCTTTAATTAATTATGTGCCCATTTTTCCTTCAATTACCTCAGTGCTCTTTCCCTCTTCCTCCATATGCCATTCCCTCTATCTGGAAATATTCCCCTTTGATGCTCTCTCTGCTGTGATAGCAGTTTAGTATTAATTAGGAAAGCTGAAATATTTTTTTTTAAAAATTCTACACATTGGTAATCTATTTCTTTCCTTCCCATCCACACATTCTACATTTCAATTTCCCCTGACCCCTTTTTTTTTTTTTGAGGAGGAACCATTTTCTTTCTTACTTCTTTGTCCTGTGTCTTCCATAATGGAGCCTTCAGTCATAAATAAATATTTCGGTGTTAGAGTAGTAATAAATAATCAGACTATCTACCCATGCTGCTGTCAGGCATATTCTCCGCTATAATAAAGTTTTTCTTAAATATTGAAGACTAATTTTGTTAAGCACATTCTGGAGCTGTTCTAAACAAGGATTCCAGGGGCCAGACAACAGCACCTAACACCAACATTTGGTGGTACCTAGCAGAGTTTGAACCCACTGAAATTATACTTCCAGCAAAGTTCACTCTGTATATGAGCTTCTTTCTATCTAATGACTTTCCTCTTTAATTCACTCTCCTTCCTTCAGGAGGGAAAAAACCCCACCAAAACAAACAGCTTCTCAGAGCATTCCACAGAGAATGCCATTTATAGTTACTTCTTCTGGACTTTACCAGTAATCACTGGAGATCCAAAATATCTGGAGACAACTGTGGTGTGAAAGGTTTGTCTGTTTAGGAAAGAATTATGGCTAGAATGGCTCCCAAACTCTGTAAGGGAAGATCCTGTAACATTGGCTGAAGTACTGAAAAAGTCTGGCTTTGCATTTACTACCCAGACAGAAAGCAAAAATTTCATTAAAAATGTCATGCTGAGTAAATAATTTAAATGCTTCATATTTCTGCCATTGACGTTTATGTCATTTCTGGTATTGTCCCATTCTAACAACATGCAGAATGCCTCCAAGCACAGACTGAAGTTTAGTATGTCTGCATTTCCCAGCTGATAACCAAATTCCTTACTGGTGTACTGGTAAGAGTCAGATATGGACGTGACAGGAAATTATTTAGATGTCCTTGAAAAGACCTTATTTTAGAAGCAATTGATGCTTTGGAAAGAGCATGGAAACAGGCTAGACTATAGGGAAGGACTCGTCTTATTTGAAATCATTAAATATTCAGATATTCAGACATGCTAAGTAGAGCTGTGTTTAAGGCAGCACTAAATGGTTTAAAATAATTTGCTGAATTCTGATGCCTGGCTCCTACAAATGTTTCCAGAAGTGGAATAGAAAAGCCATCCTTTAATGGAAAAATGCAAAACATTCCCTTGCATTCCCTAAAGAAGGATGGTGTGAAGGGCAAATAGGGCATGTGGAGTCTCACGTGTTGCTACATTTACAATTTAAAGAAATGTTTAAATTGAATTTTTTGTCTTTTTTAAAGAAAGGCATTGTTGGCTGTCACATTAGCATCAAGACACGGTTTTGGCCTTACCTATAATTTGTTATTGTGTAGGATACAAACATTGTTCCAACACGTCATATATTACATTGTTACAAAGAACATGGACATAATGTTTTCATATTGTGTCACACGTTACAATGATTCAGTAATATTTGCTAGAGACAAATAAAAATTTCATTTTCAGCCCAGTTTGTATTACTAACCCACAAATAATGAGGAGATATGTTGGCTAATCTGAGCAGCTCTCTTCCAGATTCAGGTACCTTTGGAAAAGGAATTATTTTCCATTTTTAATTTAGTTGTATTATCTGTAAACTGATTATTTTCCATAGAAAATACTCATTGATTATCACAATGACTGAAAAACACACCTACACATGGCCGTTCTCTGATGTTCTCTGAGTTTTAGGCTTGTCTTCTGAATCACAGAAAAACAGTATTCTAAGTAAAGCAAAATATCCAGGAAGAAACATGTCAACATCAGAATCTGTCTGCAAACAATTTTAGAGCAAATACTTTACATTAGTAGAGATTATCAGCTAATTACTGAGGGTTTTATCCACAAAATCTCTCAATTAGTATTTGCAGAAGCAAATTGGCTACTGCAAAGTGCTGCCAAAGACTACTTATTGCAGAAGTTTGTTTGAAATTTAAAGCAGGAAATGAGATAAAAAACCTTTGAAACATGCCAAGTGCTAACACAAGTTTTATTTGTGAAATTTAGACTGCAAACCCTCATGAATGAGGACTTGTAAAGTGAAGAAAATTGAAAAAATATTTGAAATCTGATTTTAAACTATTTAATTTCAAAATGTAATCATGATTTCTCAATTTTCTCCTCTAGAAATAGCATCAGTTGTTCCATGAAAAATGTTCCAACAATAAATGCTTCAGTTAGATTTTTCTTGGGCTTTTCTATTAAACAAAATAACAAATGTCTTGTTAGAAAACAAAATATTTTCATATAATCCAAAAATCTGATATAATTTAAAGGAAAATCTGAAGACGCAATAGTTGTTTCTTTTCCTAATTCAACTTCTCTACCTCGAAGTTAAACATGTATGAAGTACAAACAATGTTATTTTGTGTCAAAAGTGTTTAAAAAACCCTTTGACTACAACTAATTGCACAGGCTTTGTGCCATTGCTAGACTTCATCATTATTATAAAGTGGACTTTGAGCAAAGTGACAGAAATCCCATCCTTAGGATGTTCAAGCTTGGTCAGATTCAGAATTATGAGAACACTGGTAGAGCTGAACCAAAAGTCCTAGGAGGTTTTTCTGTCTGTAATTTTTGGGACATCCTGCTAAGAAGTGAGATTTTTTTCTGGCTCTAAGAAAAGCAAATGAGAAGCTAGCCCTTTTCGTAAATAAATTACATTTTGTAAATAATACAGTAAATTTTGTAAATGTACTTAACACTGTAATTAATACTTTGGTTGGTTAGGATTTTTGTGTAGTTAATTGGGAGTACCCTTGTCTAAAATGATTACACAAGCAAACCGGAGCTTCTTTATTTCTGTCTTTTTTTCCCCCATTTCATTCTGATCCTTTAATGCATTTCAGTATCCAGTAAGTCCAGCAGTTAACTTAGCGATAATCCCTCTGCATTGGATCTTTTAGATCAAGTATCCAAAAAGCTTCTCTGCGTATATTCTTTTGCTATAGAATGGCTTCACTGTGTTTTAGAAGCCCAGTATTCAAAAGCTCGTACTTTTGTACACTCCCCTGAAAATTGGAGAACTTGTGACGTGCACCCGAGGAAAGCCCCATACTTATGGAAAGTGCCTTAGCAGTTTTTGCTAGTCTCAATAAGCAAACAAAGGCAGGTGAAAGCAAAAACAAGACTTAAAAAACAGGCAAATAGAAGAATATACTTTCTGAAGAGTCAGCTTTCACTTTCCCTAACTTCACCAGTTGTCTCTAAGTAGATGAATAGTAGTAGTATATTTCCTATTATATTCTATTATGTACACACATGTACTACGTATTTTAAATATAGAGTATTTAAATTACTTTAGTCCTGTAGACAGGTGTATATCCCTGATTAATAGGCATGTATTCTGGAGTTTGACTATAATAATATTTTACAGGTAGATACTCATCATATTGTGCTAAGTGATACTAAGCCTAAATTTATCACATTTTATGCAGAACAGGAAAATACTCTTAAGTAATATGAAAAGTGATAAACAGCCAAAAAAAAATCTGATATCATAAATAAAATGGGAAAAGAATAAGTTGTAGTCCCTCATTATTGTAATTTTTACTAATACCAATAAGGGCACATGAACTACAGTACAGAAAGACACTCCAGCCTGTTTCCTGAGATAACAGCAATGTAAACAACCAGACATTTACACAGCCTTGGGAAAAAAAGTAAATGCCAACTTCCCACTGAATGCTTGGCAAGAACTGCCAGTAGCAGTGTCACTAGGGCTTTCAAAATGTACAGCTATCAAAACATCTCAAAAACATCCCCAAAATACTGCAACCTTAAGAATTTTGAGTGATGGATTACAAATCTAGAATTAGACTCTCACTCTCCATCTGATAGTAGTAGAAGCTAAAATATGAATTGAATGGGGCCATTGGATGAAAAAACCCACTTTGGCATCAGTTTTGAAAGGTATGTGTTTACGCACATCCATGTTTTCATATTATATCAACAACTGAAAAAGACTAGAAGAATTGTGTACTTGCTTCTGTTTTAACAGATACCTTAAGCTGAGTCATTGTATTACGCTAGAATTATTCTAACTTTTGCTGAAAGAAAATCCATCTTCCCAGGAGGATTTTTCTTAGGTAGCAGACATCTTGTTTCTAGAGAAAGCTGATTCTTCAGATCGTCTCGCCAAATCCAGTCTTTTCATGGGTCAGAATAAAGACATTGGACCACTCTTGAAACTCTTAGAAGAGTCGATTGTCATCTTTATCTTGTATAAAAAATATTGAATTTGGGAATTACTGATATGTGGATTGAAGCAATTCGGTCTTTCATTTCCAGAAATGATAAGTATTGCTGGTGCTTCGTTAAAATAAAAGAAAGGCTATTTTAGAAACAATGACAATATTGACACTGTTAAAAAGTAACTGCACTACTCTAAAATTTTCACAAGATACAAAATTTAACCTGAAGGTTCTTAGGCACTTTAAAATCACTACAGTCTTTAGTCTAAAAATAAGTTGTATGTGAAGTATTATTTTACTGTTTATTTTCACAGATGAATTAAGTATAGAATTAAGCATATATCCTTTTTATCATATAAAAGAATACTAGTCTGTCTGATCAAATGCACTAGTCTGTCATCTTGGAATGACTAACATATGGGAAATTATTCCTCATATCTAAATTTTCTGATAGATGTGTCATAGAAGATTCACAATTTAGGGAAACTGGGATGTTGTCTTATATTAGTAACTTTGACTTAGTGACACAAGAGAGTTATGAGCAGTATAAAATCTACTGTGTTACCACTTAGCTTTTTCTCATGGTCTTAACAAATTTTGTTGGCACATACTATTTACATAAACAACAAAATAGTGTTAGCAGAATGTTCAAGATTTATTAGTACAGTTAATTGTTAAATTGAAGCAGTCATTTTAAGCATGCACCTCTAGAAAAGTTCTGGGGTTTTTTCTTAAAGAATATTGCTTTCAGAAGTTTTTCCTTTAGAGAAACACTTTGACAAAAATTATGAGTACACAGTTTCCACTGCACATGGAAACACGTAGTTTACATATAATTTGTCTATCTATGTAAATTAAGATTTCATTCCAGTTTAAAAAGTTCTCTTTAGTCATCAGATCGCACACTGTGCTAAGACAGCTAAAAAAGAGTGTGTACTTGCTCCTGTTTTAACAGATACCTTGAACTGGGTCATTATATTATGCTAGTCATAACAGGATTATTCTAACTTTTGCTTAAAGAAAATCCGTCTTCCCAGGAGGATTTTCTTAGGTGGCAGGCAACTTGTTGTTTATCTAGAGAAAGCTAATTCTTCAGATCATTTTGCCAAATCCAGTCTTTTCATGGGTCATAAGGAGACAGGCTGTCAAATTTTATAAATAAACTTCTGGATTATTTCTAGCTTCTGAATAAAAGCCAAATGGCAATGCACTCAGTCATTAAAATATTTTGAGGGAAAAAATTAGGAGATACAGGAAGTAATTAAAGGCTCTGATAATCTTCAATATCTGCAAAAATATCCCGCCTGTTGAGGCTGATATTTTCAGGAGTAAGTGATTAAAAAACTTGTCAGTCTTCAATAATAACAGCATTTGGTCAAGTAACTTTTTGTGTGTATGAAATTGTTTTGCAAATGTGTTTACTAAGCCTGACTTTTGGACATATTTTATTTTATATGCATATGCATGTCATGTCAAGTATGAAGTGGATAACCCTTTGTAAATAACATCAGAGGGAGATTAAATCAATTTCTTAAACAGAGTGAGATTTCCAAACAGGCCTGTGGCTAATTATGCCGGATATTTGTCATATAACTAATGTGAAGCTTACAGATTTGGCTCACTAATAGTCACAGTTTCGGAAAGTAATTTCACTTTCAGGAAAGTAATAATTTTGATAAATTTTGTCCAGATCCAGAGTCTGATAAAATGTCCATTAATATTAACAAAATCTCTCGGTTGACTTAACTGATTGTGTATCAGGTTGCTAAGTTAAAGCTTGCATCTACACTATTAAAAATCAAGCCTGAGATGTAATTTCACCCTATGAAACATGCTATTTGATTTGTTCATCACCATGTGCATGCCCTAAAATAACGGAAGATGCTTCATTTCCTTCAAGAAAATTCTGCTTGTTGGAGAGTAGAAAATGAGGGATATACTACAAAGGAATCGCTGAAATACTGTGCATTCTTACTCAACAACACATTTGGGTTTGAGGCAGTAACGCACCATTTTGGACTCCCCCCGCTGCAGAAGCTTTTTTAGCTGAAATGATGTGGCTGACAAGGCTGATGTTAAACCAGGCCAGATAATGTTTCTAAGAGATAGCGATCCTTTCTCAGAATAGGAAGAGGTCATATTTCCAGCTCTAATATTTAAGGGAATAATTTTCAGGAACTTCCTTATCTGAAAGTAATAATTTAGATTCTGCTTTCCTTTTTTTAATCTGTGATTTCATCTAGTGAAATCTGGACTGCTTTGGTATAATTGAGAGTGGAGTTTGACTTACATAGCTGGGGGATTTTTTTATGTTGTTGAAATTTTGGCTGGTGTCTCATAACCAACAAGAAAAATCTAGGGAGTATTCATGTAGATAGGAACACTGAAAGTTTCATAAATCATGCAACTTCGGTCTGTATTTTAAATTTTTGTTAGTCCAGATATCCTTTCTCACTCAGATAAATTGTTCTCTTCCTACAAAGTTAAATTTAAAAATTATGGTAAGTATAATATACAATTGTTATCTGAAAAGCACAGACTATAATGAGATCTAGAGGTCCATGAAAATATATATCATCAAATTACTGAAGATATTACACAGCTGTGTTAGTTATGCAAAGTTTATCAAAAAGGAGTCTCTAAATATAAAATGGAATCAGGTCAGATTCAGGAGAATATGCTTACTTCACAGCAACATTTTGAGTAGAAAATATTGATCCCTAGAATTGTAAAATAGTTGTGCAGCTAATTCAAATTCACATTAGGTGATCTCAGGACATTCTTTAAATCAGCGTATGATAGATACAGCATCAAATCTCAGGTACTGGTGTGAATACATGCTTTTGAATTATATTCTAAGAGAAAATGGCCCTATCACAATTTACCATCTGAGCAGCTCTTACAGTTTTTACTTAGTGCCAAACAATCCATAGTCAGGGTAGATATTTTTCATGATATGCACTCAAAATGACAAAAATATAGATAAGTAATTAAGCTTACGCAATAGCCATGTTCAAGATGTCAGAAATCTGAGATAAGGAATTATTTTGAAGACCAATTTGAATTCAACAGCATCAAGTTTGAACATGCTTTAATCTTACATCCATAAACTAACTTCGTGGTCATAAGGGTTTAAGTGTCATTGCCTTAAAGTATCTGTATTTGGAAAGGATAAACAGTGGTTAGCTTTAACTTTTTTTACCTTTTCATTTTACTCATTTAATGTTGAAATCAAATGTTTACCTTCCTGAAACAGTCATTATGTAATATTTTCTGAATACTCTTAAGCAAAAAGGTAGTTGTTAAGTGCTAAAAAAGTAGAACCTTCCCTTGCATAACATAAAAATACTTCACATAGGTAGTACTCATCAACAATCAAAAAATGATGTACAGAAAAATTTTAAAGGCTAACTGCTCAGTAAGAAGCTAAGATATTTAGGCACATTGCCAAAAAGGAAATTACGTGCCTAGGTAGGATTTAAGTACCTAAGTAATTCTGACAATTTAGATATTCTTCTGTGGAAATAAATCATAAGAAATAAATTATAGAAGGTTTTAAATTAAAAGATTAATATTCCATGGCATTTAAGTTAAATGAACTGAGCTGCTTTGGAGGGTCTTGGTAAAATATTATGACACTTCTGGGCACTAACAGGCTAAGCAGCATGTCAGAGTTTAAACAAAATTAGTCCATATCCTTTGGAAGTAAACTTAGACCTTGTTTTTTCCCTTCATTCCTCCATCTCTTTTTACAGTTTATTAGTACACTGCATTCCTGATGTGTATTGAGCTGAAACAAATTTTAGTGCTAGAGCTTACAGATCTTTCTACAACTCCAGAATGTTTCCTTTTCTCATGATGAAGAAATATATACTTACACATCTATCAAAGGCCACTCTGTTTTCCATCACTACACTGGTTTAGCTGACTGTTCCCTTTTTATGCGTGGAGCACACATTGCTCCTAGTGCCTGTTTTTCTTTTATCATAAATCCCAGTCCCCATAGAATAGGAAGATATTTGTTCACATTACTTATGTTTTTAAGTAGGAACATGAAGTTCAGATTCTCAAATATGTTTGAAAAGAAAAGTCAGAGCTGTTGTTATTAGAAGGAATTCAAACTTCTTGAAACACTGACATGAAACATTGCACTCATTGTTATGGGAGAAGGTCAGTAGTTCAGATAGGATCTGTATTACAGACAGGTCCAAAATTGACACTACAGGAGTACTGATCATATATTTTTAATGCACCTTTCTCTATGCTCAGTTATATGTTATTCATAAAAGTGTGGTGGCCTTGCAGCAAAGAGACAACGAAAGCAGTGATTTATAGAGCAGCCTTATTACAACATGTATTAAAACGTGAAAGAAAAATGTAGTCCTGGCTTTCATAGTCACTCCTATTCATTTTGCCTGTTTTTAAGGAACTGTGTATAACAGAGAGAGGTTGCTAATGGAGGTGTATTTGCTTTTAATGGATGGTGTCCTACCAGTAGAGAATGAGCACCTACTCTTACTGAAAAACACTCAAGTGTTACAGAAAAAATTATGCCAGTGGAATCCTAGTAACAAGAGAGTATGCATTATCACTGCAATGCTTGAATTGCAGGCTTCATGTGATCATATTCTTAAATAATAAAATGCATTAATGATGTCTTGCTTAGCCTTTCTTCTTAGGGATACCAAACAACTGTAAAAGTCATAAGATCATCCTAATTCTTGGACCAACACAGAATATTTGAATTCCTCATTCTAAAATGTTATATGAACTCTTAAATAGCTACACTAGATTAAATGTTTTGTTTTCTATTTGCTAGGGTATTATGTTGAACGTACAAAATTCTCTCATTTCATTAATTTATACTGCAGTGTGCTCAACACAGGCAATTGCTCTAATGTTTTGCTGATATAGGGTGTTCATCATATGTGACTGTCATAATGATTGATAAAAATATCTCTGTCATAAACAGTGGTGAGAAAAAGGACAAGATATTCTAAGCAGTTGAACCAAACAACTCATGTTTGCTTATCTAACATTATGACATCATAACATACATCGCAGACTGCTCTCCTGTGGATGTGGAATGCATATCCTGTGGATATGTTGCATCGTCAGTTTTCTGAGTAGCAGCATATCACCTCCTCTTGGGAAAAATGGTTTCATTGATTAGGTTTTTTGTCAAACAGTAAAAAGATATTATATTTGAGATCATGTTACAAAATAGTAATTATTTTTATGAGTGCTATAATTTATGTTACATCAGCAAACATAATTATGCAGGCATGTAGTTGAGACATATTAGTTGGAAACCATGACTAAGCTAATTTTAGCAGCAACTGAAAAGAAGTCTTATTAATTACTACCAAGAACCAACCTGTTGGATACCATAAGCAGGAGATTAATGTCTCTATGTTCCAAGATTACTTTAAAGGGAAAGATTATCCCTCACATTCTTTAAAATTCCACTACAAAAATTTAACCCTATTAGCTGCTGCACAAGCATCGCTCAGCTGTAGGCTCATGTTTTCCTTTCTGTATAGCAATTGTTGAATTCTTTTACTGATAAAATATATTCATCATAATTTATCAAAATTTTAATTTCTCAATATTTTTATTAATTAATTATTTTTTGTCAAGTTGATAAAACAGAATGAACTGTAACCAAGAAGTATTTACAATAGGTAATTGCGACTCTAACCAGTCACTAGTAAGTGACTGGTTTTTGTCTGGAAATTGCTGAAATGAATCTCACTACTAAACGCTGATTGTTTGGACTTACATGTAGATTGGAATATTCAATGGTACGCACTCAGTGCATTAGCAACACAGTTGTGGAGCTAGGACTAGATCCACAAAAGTTTAAGCATTGTATCTCTTACTGTCAAAATACCCAACTGTTATGGAATCTAAGTTACACATCCAACCTTCCTTAATGATGCGGAATTAGGTGAAAAAATATAGGTAGATAGTTGAATGAAGTTGGGAAGATACTCTTTCATATCTTAATCTAGCTATTGTGACTATTAATAATAGCAAGAGACAGCAGCATAGGCTTTATCCTATGCGAGCAGCCACTGTACAGTCTTCAAGAGGCTTAATTTGCTGTTTCTTTGCACGTCCGAAAACTTGAATGCTTGTGTTTTGTGTTCTGTTACCTGTATGAAACTGGTTGAGGTGTGCCAGTGTATATCAGAATCATAACTTCCCATGCTCTGGTACCATAACAGATACCATAACAGCACTCATTATAGCACATGCGCTGAATAGGGGACCATGTGAAGTAGAATAGGAACACCAAAGCCCACTCCCTTACTGTGCTGAGGTCCAGCTTTGAGCCTGAAAGGATTCCGTCCCAGATGCAGACTCATACCTGAAGAAGGATATCTATTTCAATGCCGTACTTCACCCGAAAACCAGGGCTAATTAAGCTAGGTGCCCAGCGACTCCCAGGACAATACTATTGCTTCTGATATGCAAGTTAATAACTCTGCAAGGTGCCGCCCGCTGCACATTTAGACACGCAAAGCTCAGAAGGCATCTCCCTCTTACCCTGTCAATACTTTAGGCTCCTGTTTAGATGAGAATCCAGAATCCTGCAGTTAGGCATGCCTGAGCTTTTCTCATTAAAAATGGCAGTTGTGCCTAATGCTCAAAAACTCAGTGAGATTACACATCAGAGACCTAGCACTGCAGTCAAAACACGCTCACAAACTGCCTTTTCAGTCGCCGGTTAGCCAAATCGGATTTTACCTAGAGATTAAATACAGCTGCAAGTTTATTGAGCTCTTTTCCCACCTTTTAAGCAACTGCTTGCTCAATTAAATTTTGGATATTTCTACGTGTGCCAAAACCAAATTTGTCACTGTGTAGCTATGTTCACTCACAGAAGCTTACACATTCAGTGATTTTAGGCGCTCTCAGGGTCAGACCCTGAGACTGAAATTTTAGAGTAAAGTTGAACCAAAAAAAAGTTTAAATACACAGGTAGGTCATTTGTGATCTTTCTCTAAGAATCTAGCCCATAAACGACATTTTATTCTTCGGTAATTAATAAAACTCTTCATAATGAGACAGAAGCTACTGACCTCACTCCAGTCATTTCTTTTACTGTTTTGCTTATTCTTCTTTCACCAATTACTCTTAAAGGCAGTAGAGAGTCAGAGGATTTAAAAATCCATAGGCTTTCGTGCATTTGGGCTATTTGATTAACAATTGATGTCAAAGCAATCTTCTTTGTTATATGTAGTTGAAACATTCCGCTAGCTTTTGCCAGGACCTGATCAGTACTTACCAACTGAAATATTGAATACTGAGTGACAATGAAGGAGGCACAATGACCATTATTTTGGCTAGGAATTTACTAACAATAAAATTTTAACAATGCATTTCATTTCCCTATGAAGTGACTGTGAGTTGACAGGTGGTTATTCACAGCTCCAAAAAGTTTAAGATCTTAAAACTACACAGGTTTGAAGAAGTAAAGGAACAGGCAATCATTTATTGTGCACAAAATAGCTACACCAAAAGCATAGGATATATACTTCAGTGTAGCAGAAAAGGTTCATTATCTAAGTGAAAGAGATATTTTTATTTACTGGCAATTAAAAATATAGTAGTTCTATTTAATTGTTTATTGAGAGTGACCATAACATGCTATAATCCTTAGGGTGATTTACCAAATTTCTGATTTTGAGCACAGTGTAAAAATACTCTACTACATATACTTGTTGAGCATATTCCATTTTAGAAAATGAACTTTTCAGGTTAGATTTTGCTTTCTATTTTACTATAAGTTTTCTCATACTCTAAAACAACAAGTGCCAGGAATTTTCAGCTGAGGTCTGAAATTTATTACGAATATATGGGATATTAATTGACCCTTACTCAAAGCTAATATATGACCAGTTTAACAGGCCTTTAGAATGTTACATTTGAGTTGCACATTTGCTTTCTGCTAAAGCAGGACTCTGGCCAGCAGAGGTCATACTGAGTCAGTGGGATTTCGTATTCCCACTTGTCTGATGATCTCTTCAGGTAAAGCTTCCAATAAAAACCAAAATAATGCTTCCAACAAAAATATCCCGTGGCTGTGATAATATTCCTAGCATGAACTGAGCACTTGCTTCCCTCGTCTGCAGGTTGCCAGTCGTTAGTCTGCACCCTGACAGTAGTGTCTCATAATTACGGCAAAGTCCATTTGTTAAGCTTTTCTTTACTAAGTTAGTAATTTCAGGTTCTTCTCTATAACTGTCCACCCACACAGCACAAACTACCTCACTGGTAGGTGCCAGTTTTACAGGTCGCAGAACAGAAGACCGTGGCAATAATGACTTTCCCAGGGCCACACATCAGCAAGAGACACAACTAGGACTAAAACTTCGCCTCCTAAGTCATAAATGAACATGTAAATCACTAGCCCATGCAACTTTTCACCAAACTGCACAGCCTGGCTAGTTTTCCTCAAGCACCAGAAGAAAGAAAGAGTCTGGGACTGCACAGGCATTCGTAGACGTTACTCCTTTCACAGCAATAGCAGAGAATGCAGTAGGGAAAGGGATGGATTGATGGAATGCATGGAACTGGACCAAAACTGAAACATGCGTGCAAGATGCTTCACAGTGGAGCAAAGGCAGGGATAGTGTTATTTCAGGTTTCTATTCACAACTCTAGGGCAGCACTCAGGAGCCAAGACCAAGGCAAAGGTGCCCGCTAGATCATTAACTCCAGGAGGCAGCTAGCAGGAGTTCTGTGAGAGAAGGGAAAAATGAGAAAGTGAGCTGATACAGGAGAAGGCAAAAGAGGCATCTGTGACCAGTCCTGACTGGTGAACAGGGGAGAATCACCTGGGCTTTTTTTGGACAACAACAGTAAGAATCAAGTAAAGGCTGGAGTGTAGGGGCAGAAATGCCTCCTACTTGTTTTAAGATTAAATTTATAGATACTATATGTATTTGTCCAGTCATATCTAAATTTCGCTACTTATATTAGGTGCTACATCATCTCTGAAGACTCATAATGTTATTTTGAAAATATGCAACAGTGTGCTTTATTGTGACTAATTTAGTTCACCAGGCTGACCTGTGACTGCAAGATGAGTTTACTGTGTCTTCAGCCTGAGAGAATTCACACGCCAGCAGAGCAGCCTAGTCATTCAGCAACAGGCAAGGCAGAATCATGTGTTGGATGATTATGTTTCTCCTTCTGTTTGATAGAACTCGTTATATGTCCAGGAAAGGAGGAAAACTACTTTTCTTGTCCAATTTCTGATTTTTTTTTTTTTTATTTTTGTTGAGTGTAAAGATACTTGTCTTTGCTTTCATGCCTTTCCTGTTGGCTAGTAGTTAATATAATTTTTGCTGTCTATGCTTGGTCACCATATGTGGGCTACAGCCTGTCTCAAATACTTCTCCTTGGATTTTGACTAATATAGGAGATAAGGAGATCAGAAAATGTCAGTTGTGATTGGGATTTATTCTGTTATGAACTGGTTGGAACCCATACCAATATCAAGGAACTCTTCTGATCATGAAATCCCCCTTTTCTTTCATCTGTTGACCCTGGGAATCTCTAAGCACCATTCATGCCTTGTTTATCTAAGACATAGAGTAAAGTTTATTTAAGGAAGCTTCATTTAGGAACTATTCACTTCAACAGGTTGGGACAGCCCATATAATATTTATATATACTATATTCTATATACTGTATACTGTAAACTATATGCTATATATCATCTATATCATATACCAAATATCATATACCTTATGCAATTTATAATTAATTTCACATATATATATGTAGTGTCAATGATTTAAATAATACATCAATGAAACAATGGTTTTCTGTATTAATAATATATAAATGCATGTGAATCACCTTGAATACAAAAGACTTCCATTGAGTGCTATGGTCAACAGAGTCTAGCTTTATAGAGCTAGGCTTCTACAGCAAATAAATCTTTTCCTACTCTTTATGAAATAAACTGTTCCATTATAACATTACATAATACCAAGTGGTGCTATCTCATATTCTGGTATTTTTATACTACATGACATATCGTTTTATTACATGAAAAGAAAATATGAAGACTTACATTTAAAGAAAGTAAATCTATAGCTGGATAACACAATTAATTCAACAAATAATAGTCCAGGACAAATTGTTTCATGTTTGGTATACAGCCAAAATATGCTGAAGTATGTACATTATTTTTGGCAAAGTTTGAATTCAGCTTGGAGCACGCTACTGGTTACTTAGTTTCCTCTTACCACAGTTCAGCATAACTATGGAATATACTGAATATAACAGATAACATAATGAACTGTAAACTGTATTGCTTGCTTGTACCCCTACTACAGAAAAAAAGCATCTGAGAGCACTTGGAATTTGTGGGGTTTAAACTTGTTAGTCACTTTTGTGCGGTGCTGGCCTTTGTGGTATTCTGGGACATTTTAGGATTCAATTAGCAGGAGTCTGCTTTGTTTTCATTTTTAGTATAATATAGAAGCATAACACTATCTAAATGAAACTTTATAGTTTAGTATAAAAAACCCTCTTTCATAGTCAAATGATATGAACATTGGAGAAGAGTAAAGAAAAGGAAAGGGTACTGAACGTAGAGAACAACTTCAGGAAACCCGCTGGTATAGTATGGAAGCTTTTCTATTCTGTGTATTAGGTCACTACTGAAATGTCTGTTCTTTTACTCAGGATAGTAAAATTATTCTAAGTACGGAGAGTACATTTTATTTCTACAGATTGCATAGTACATCAGAGCCCTGTTCAGATTGGGACTGCAAAATATTTCTGAAATGAAAATAATAGTTTTTTACTGGGGTGGGTTCTAACTATATAGAAAGTATTTCTCTTTCAGGACTCTTTGGGATTTCCTCCTTGACAAATAGACATGTATTTGTAGCCTGAAACATCATTTGAGTAGCAAATGCTTGGGTGGATTTCTAAATTCCGCTAAACATATTTGCTATGTTTCATTTCTTCTGAAATTCAGTGTGGCCTTTACTAGAAAAAATTATGAGGGATTTGAGGGTAATCTATAAATTGTTTTTAAAGAGGTACCAGAATACCCTTGTATCTGTTTGACCTACCACAGTTTTTAGTATCATTAGTTGGTAATGATTCTAAAGCAATCAGGTATAAATAAGAGGGCAAAAGGACAGGCTTCTCTGGCGCTTCTTGTAGATTACGTAGCTGTAAAGACATTCCATTAAAGATTACTGATAATATGTAAAAGACACATAAAAATTCCTGCTTTGGTTAGCAAGACAATTAGAGATGTTTGCTTATAGGCAAACTCAATTAACTCAGAATATATTTTCAGTATGGACTAAACCCAGCTATGTTTCTATTGTGCTAAACGTGCCTAGTGGTCAGCTGTCTTTACTTAAAAAGACAGCCCATTTCCCAACAGTTACCACACTGTGGGGTTTAAGATAATGCCTTTTACCCTTTTATTATTTCAGATACCACTGTGTACTGACTTGGTAAACGTAGACTTTTAGTGTTCAACTGAGCTGTCCAAATATTTAACTGACCAAAAATTCAGCTCTGTCTTCTTATTTTAATAGCAACTTTTAGTGGTATTTATGTGGTATTAATAGATGAGCACCTAGGAAAATTCTCTAAGAGTTTTGTATTTGGAAAACCTTCCATCTTTAAAGTGGGAAGAAAAATTAGAAACTATAGAGCATAGTTGTCAGCATCAGTAAATGAACAACGAAACATATATTCATGTTGGGTCACTAATAAATCTTTGTCTAACTTGTGAGTTGCATCCTTTAGAAGTCATTTCATCTAGCTAAAATTTATGCATGCCAAGAGTATTCAACATCTATTTTATAAAGATTTTAAAAATATTATTCTAGTGAAAGGCTACTTGCATGTATGTGCTTTATGTAATATTGGTAATATTTCTGAAATATCATAATAATGAATTTTAAATGTTAACATAAGAAGTGTGAGAAACTGCTTTGTTTATTTCTAGATGTACTATATACAATTTATAAGAAATATTTTTCTTTTGAAATAGAACTTTTCTAACAGTCTCTCTGAAGCAAACATGAGGGAAAAATCATAAGCCAAATACAAAATATTATTCAAAAGTATAAATTAACATAAGTATAATGTGACAATTATTAAATTAGAAGGTCAAATGTTACTTTGCAGAACCACAACCACAGTGACTCGTGTTTGTTGTGGAGCTTCATTAGGAATGTTGGTCTTGTGGTTATGGCAGGGAATTGTGACTTGGCAGATACACATTCTGTCTCTGGTTCTACTAGTTTTCCTGTGTATTATTTAGAATGCAACTTAAGGCTAGATTAAAAAAAACCCAAACAAGCTTGATGCTACAGTGCTGAGCAGCTCTGTGCCTAACTCACTTCATTGCCCCCCAGTTCCTATACAGTGCACAGGAAATGCTCAACAGCACTTGGAGCAGAGAGCCACTTCCTGAAAACAGGAATGTGGTTTAATTCAAATCCTTATCCTATATTTAGGTGTTTTTCTCAGTGCTGCAGAGAGATGCCTCCTCCCATTCAAACTTCACAGCCCAAATCCTACTCTTCAGATAGCTGCCTGTATCCTTTCTTTCAAAACCTGTCTAGAAGAGGTGATAGTGATGCCCTCTCACTTTTGCTTTTATACAGTACCTTACTGGTTAAAGCACTCTCCTAAGATAAGAAAGACCCAGATTCAATACACTATTTCAACTGAGAAAACTGAAACTAAGTTCTTTCAGCCTTTTAATCTCTGTCCTAATGACCAACATATAGGACATGAAAAGATAAGTACAGTTTCCATCCCACCTACTTGAACTATTCTGTTATGGGGAAAAAAAAAGTTAGCTAGGTCAGAGAGAATGTCACAAAAGCAAGCAGGCCTTGTAGCCTAGTGGTGAAGGTCTTCAGCTAAAGACAGCAAGATAACAAAAGCCATTCTGCTAAAACTTGATGCGTAGTTCTGTTGTCTATGGAAGAGTTTTCTTTCCCCATTTCCATTAAACTGACCATTTTTGACAAATTCTACTATGGATAATGGGAGTGTAGAGGCTACAGCAGTACACAGTACAAGATAACAGGGGTTTATCATGGACTTAAGTTTTGCAGCCACACATGCCCATACAGAATATGGGTAGAAACTACAGATAGAAACTGGATTTATATTGCCTTGTGAAAAGAAGTGAGAATTCATGATTCTTGCTGGATCCAAACTGTCTCTTTAGGCTCTAGTGACAATGCTTTATCAAATTGTTATGGGTCTCTTAAGTTCATTCTACAAAACGTATGGTGTGCTCATCAATGAGAAGCTTAAGGCTGGAGAGAAACAAAATTGTGCGGACAGCAGTCTTAAGATAAAAAGAGAAGAACTTCATCAGTTGTTGACTCTTAAAATATTTCTAACTTGGAAACATTTGGTATTTTTTATTATCTGTTTCTTAAAGGCTCGCAAAAGATTTTTTTAATCACAGTATTTTGTTTCATGCTGTCTTTAGCATGAAGCAGTATTTATAGTGCTGCATTATACTGCTGTGTTTTTCCTCTCCTTTCACTACTAATATTGTTCAACAAATGCTTATTACCTTGTGCTGATAACTAATAATCTCCAGCAGACAATAGCTTTGCTGTTTGCAACAGTGGACTGATCCGACAGGTAAACAGTGCGATCAATAATACTTCATTAGCAGCATGAGAATAGTCTTAAATGTATGTACCAAAAAAATCTGGCAACTGTTTATTGAATCTGAATTCTTCCATCAGAGACCCAATTTGAAAAGGTAGTTCTGAGTAATGAAGGACACTCCACAGGACTGAGCTATATGTCTGGTTCATAAAACCAAAAAATTATATTATATTCATTGACACATCTGGCTGTTTTTTCCTGAGGACAATTTTTCTGACATTCTGCATTAAGCTGTCAGCCACAATTCTTTCATTTAGGTCTCAGTCAAATAATTGAATGTCCTTAGATACCCTAGGAGTCATTGGGAATGGGGATTGTGTTTTTGCACTTCACAGATGGATTCATCAGCTCCTTTTAAAACTGAGCTCATTGTTTTCATTATTTATTACATCCAACTTAAGTACAAACTGAAATGCAATAAAGAAGAATGTATATAATCAATTAATTTATTTTGAAACTTCCATGTGCTCTTATTGTTTTAGAGAAGGGGTGGCTGCGACACTTAATTTATTGAACCTCTCCATTTTACTTCTCTATACTTTTTCACATGATAACATTATACATAAAGTCCAGCTTTACTAAACTTACCTATAGTTATGGTTCTACACTTCCCTCTTTGTTCCAAAGCAAGCATTTTCCTTCTTTCAAGCAGTTAATTTGTAGATTTCTATCTCCACTCAGCATTAGCTCACACGTGTCTTTTTTTAAAAAAAATACAAACACCTTTGTCATGAAAGCTATGCTATATGTGACAGTGACAAGCATCTTGTGTGATGTGGTTGTTGTTTAAGACATGATCTGTTAATGAGGATATGCAGGTCTATAAATGACAGATACCAAGGATCTGCAACTTTATTAAACTATTGAAGGCACGGGAAAGCATAATAATCTTATCTAGTACTGTGCAGCAGTTACCACATTGCAAATTTCCTTGCTACCCAGATAATTCAGGCTGTTCCTATCATGTTCAGGATGTTTCAGGCACAGAGCTTATAATGGGGAGGGGGAAAAAGGTCATTTTGATTCCCACTTCCTTCTCTCTGGGTATCAAGGTAAGAATGCCACAAAGACATAGATATATTTTCTACTACTACAAACAAACACTGCAAGGTTTAGAGATTCAAGAGAGATTTCCCTTGTCCAGCTGAATACTGCTCCCATCTAGTCTGTTGTCTGTAAGATTACAGTAAACCACAAAGAACATATTTCTCCTTAAAAATCTACTACTTGGTAAATGCATCCTTTTAAAATTTTATATCAGCATTAAAAGTATTATGAAAACCTAAAAAAAAATTTTTGTCTGAAGTCCCTCACAAATAATACTATGTTCTTTGTTGACTCTTCACAGCATTTATCATCTTCACATGCAGTTACTATGCATTGCATTTGAAAACTGAACACCAAAAAGTTCTTGTAAAGCTTGAAGGTTAATGGCATTAGTCTGCCCCTTGACTATAGGAAGCTGTCGATCTAATTTAAACTGACAGATGTGCTTTTACAGCTGGAGCAGTACAGAGATCTTTAAGTTTTGGCCTTCTGGGAGAAACTAGTGGGTAAAATAGCAAGAAATGTCATTGAGTAATTTTTCTAGAAGAGATTGATCAAAGTTTGGAATGTGTCCTGTCCTGAGAAACCCCAAGAATTCACAGGAGTCTCTCTAAAACAACCTTTTTTGTTAACTGAAAACTCAATTATACCAAAAGGAATAAATTAATATTGTGGAACCTTATGATTATTCTAGTATATGATGTCATCTAAACAACAGTTACTAGTTTGATGGCTTTAGTGTATTTGACAAACCCACTGAATAATTTCCTCTCTATATGCGGCTTTTTCAAGATTCTTTTTTTTTAAATTTAGAATGATAAATATATGAGCAAAATGTTCTTTACATAATTTGTATGTTAATGGAACAATAAGTAATATGTAAGTTTTCGTGGGTAGAATTTGAGATCTCAAAAAAATGTCAAACTAGGCATTTTTCTATAGAAGTTTATTTCCATAAAAGAATAAAGCCAGTGATTTCTGCAAGGTTTTCTATTTGTATTTCATCTGAGAATACTGAGATAAATTCTATCTGATAATGGCTTATATGAAGTAAGAAAGGAACTCTTTAAAAACTACTTTTAAGAAGGAATTTTCTACTTTTATGAAAGAAATTATACAACATGTTCTGTATTACAACAGAAATGTTCTTGGTGACCCAGAAAATCTCTTTCAGTCCTATAATATCCTAAATATGCACAAAAAGTGCTCTGGCTTCAGAATTATTCACATCATAAAGACTGAAATATTGCACATTTTAACTTCTCAAAAATAATTTCCAATATAGAATTTTTGCATAACTAGGGCTATTCTAAGAGAATCAATAATTACAACATACTTGAAACTTAATGGATTCGAGAGTCATTTCCTCATTCTTTGTAGAAAGTGAAGAAAGTGGTACAAAAAGTGCTACTGTTGATCTCTAAGGGCTAGCACTGAATTCCCCTGAGATAATACATAGATAGCATCTAAAAGTTTGTTTGGAGTAGGACTGCACTGAGGTCACTGTTCAAGACAACAAACTGTCTGCTGCATTCTCTGACCCTGAAAGGTTAGAGTTTAGGAATTTCCTGGAGAGATTCTGTTTGGTCTAACATTTTTATGAAAGTATCAAGGGGATAGTTAAGAGCAATAGTAAGGTTATTTTCCCCAGAGCTGTAAAACTCTTTTATCTAGCCAAAAATACTTTCAGGGAGATGCCTGTTAAGTCTGTGTGAATGCAGAGGAGAAATCAGAAAAAGGAAACTTGTTTTTTTTGCAGGAGTCTAAAAAGCACACCAAATGGTTTTTAAAATAATTTTATATTTGTTTTAAGTAGCATAGCACTCTTTTATGATTACATTGTTCCACATGAAAAATAGGTTCTTTTACATTTATTCATTTTTTACCTATTTTTATGTACAAAGCTCTTTAAAAAAAATGAAAGAAAACATACATTTTTTCATTGATGTAATGAATTTGCTAATGACATGTCCTGACAAAACAGCTGGACACAGCTGACTGGAGTCTTAAAGCTATAACTAAATTCATGATGACCAAGAGGAAGTCAGAGGGAAGTTAGCTTTGTCATAGTTGCATTTGTTCATTTTTCTTCCACTTGATTTGTGGGATATTTAGATTCTAAACGTGTACTGCACATCATGCCATTATGATATAAAACCATCTCAATGAAGAAAGGAAATTAGTGTAACTTCATAGTACAGTCCATAAGACCCGTAGTTTTACACCAGAAAAACTCATTGTGACTTTCAAGAGCATAGAAAAATGATAACCTTTATCAAAATTCAGCATGTATTCTTCCTCAGTGCCTACTTCAGGTGTTAGTAATAGCTCATTGGTACCTCTCTAGGCACAACGTCAGTGTAAATGCTGACAAGCCAAGGCACGCAAGTTCTCTGAAACAAGACAATGCTGGAGTCAAATATCAGTATGGTGGATAGAAATCTATAGTGTGACTGCTAGTTGCACTGTATAGCTAACATCGTTGAGGTCAGCTCAGCCAAAGTGTCATACGGATGCACCACAGGTGATCTGGTGGTAAACAGGGATGCAGCATGGATTTTCAAAGAACATGTTAGCTGTAGATGCTTTAACGGAGACAGCTGTCAGGAGCATCCTAAAATAACAATGTAGGAATAGGTGCTAAAACAAAGTTGTATTTTATACATGTATTGACTGATAATTAGTCACTAGTAACCTAGCCTCTCCCATTTCTACCTTCCTCATCTCCAGTTCCCTGAGGCAGCAACAGCTTGAATTATTATCTACATTTAGCACTCACATCTTAACTTTCAGCATTGACTTGTTTTCTTCTTTGAGCGTTTAGTCGTTATCTCTAAGGGTCTATTCAAGTTTCAACCATATGTAACTCTATCCTTATTCACAATAGTGCTTTCTTGTTACCCTCATTCCATCAACCAATTTTCCTTCTTCCATCCCTTTTTCACACATTCCACTTTTCGCTTAGGGCCCTACTGAAGGCTGTTCCTATATTTGGAATACCTTCCTCATCCTTATAGTTTCATATGAATTCTCAAATTTTCTTTTTCTCCTCCGAGTCCTACATATACAAACACTTAACAGTAATAGGGTTATCCTCCATATAGGTTTAGCCCTTAACATTAATAAGGTTACCCTTCATATAAGTTTATTATTATTTTATTGCTTTCAACTCGGTGTTTTGTAAGTGGTCACTTCCAGTAAAAACTTTGTTTGGTAAAGGAGAACTGCTTTATTGATCTGTATTTTTGACCTATCTATAATAAGATCTTCAAGACAGACACTGTGTCTGCTTTTTGTGTCAAACAAATCGTTATAACCTCCATCTCAGAGCCATGCAAAGGATAGACCAGATTGCTTGCAAAATATCAGAAACAACATTCTGCCAGTTGAATCCAATTTTGGTTATCAGAACTAAAACTAAAACAAATTCTCCATGTCCATCATGATTCCTCTCATTCCCTACCAGTGAAGGGTGATTGGATCAAACACATCTGAATGATACAACCCAAAAGAGTCGGTTCAGTATGAATCAATACTGAAGGTCTAAGTGATATGTTGCACAACGAGAAATGCTAAGCTTAAGCAATAGGTTCTTTTATGTGTCTATCTATTCCTAAGAAAATAATATACTCATATCTTATTATCTTATAAAATGTAACAGATTTTGTTACTATTTCTAGGGTTTTTTCTTATGTTAGCAGTATAATACAGGTGTCAACTGACCAGTTGTGAGATGCTTATGTAACTGCTAATAATATGCTGTTTACTGGCAGAGGCTAATAGTACAATCAGGCACTTTGAGCACAATTCGGAACTTGATATAAAACACATCATTGGGGTTTGGATGCATTGAATTCTGTATTTTCACTCAACTGCTAGATTACTTAGTTTTATAAACCTTTCCCCTGTAGAAAGAGCACTTATTCTGGCAAGAAATTCTGTTGATTAAGAAAGGAATCAAGAATATGTAAAAATAAGATCTGACTCTGGATTTCAAAAGTCAAAAAATATTCAGTTTATTCAGAGTAGTGCTATAACAATTCATGAGCTCTAAAAAAAGTACTTTGGAATCATTCTCTATAGTAAATTTTTTCTATCACCATTTTGTATCTACTAGCAAGGAGATTGTTTATGTTAGCCACTTGGATTGCTGTGTTCTTCAGAGAAGTGTTAGGTAAAGACATTTGTCTAGTTAGCAGAAAGGAAAAAACACAATAGCTCTTTTAAGCGTTCACTTATAGGGTTTGGAAAGAGGAAGATGGTTAGTAAGAGGAAGATGAGGGTATCCCTTAAACTAACTGGCTGGGTGAGGATTAGGACAGCCTGATAACTAAGGAGGGTTCATGAATACTGTTCTTCTAGTCTCAGGTTTTTTTGAGAGCTAAACGAGGTGTTACCATCTGCTAGCAACTACTCAATGAAATCAAGTATTTTCTGCCCCTGTCATTAAGAATGGAGATAATTACCACTTGTGTACCAAAACAAATTTGGTAAGAAGGGAATCATGACCTGTTACAGAGTTCCCAGATGAATAAATGAACCTATAATTTATGAATGTAAATTTAAAAATTCCATGTTCCTTGTACTCTTACATATTGCTTTTATGTCTGGAACCAAGATTCCATTGTGCTGTTAACTCAGTAGTAACACAACCAATTTTGTTGTTGGGCTGCTGCACATAAGGTGTCATGGCTCTTGAAACAGATTCTTAAAGATACCTTTCCTAACAGGAGGCACAACAACTAACTTGGAAATTCCAAGTTTTCCTTATGACCTTGCACTTGAATAGCTACTTTTATCCCCAGAGGGCCCCAGTGGCTCTTAAATTTAATAGCAACAAAATGGTTTAGAAAAGGATGTAAAGAATCCTTCACCAATTGAAACTGTGTGGTAGAAAGAGCAGGTAAGTGGTATTATTTCATAACTACACCAATTTCAACACTTCAGGGAGGCATTCTGTAGAGAGTATATGGAACAGAAAAGGAGATTTTTTTTTCCTAAAATGTGCCTGTAGAAGTATGAATTTTATTTGTAGTTGTCAATACATGTTTTGTTACTGAGGTTTTGTCACTAATTCTTGCTCAGGTAACTTTTTGTTCTAAACAAAATAAAAATAATCTGTTAAATTCAAAATTATCAGCCTCAAAGCCATAAATAAAAATTAAAAAATTTTGTCTTGCAGAAAATATACTATACGATAAATCTGGAATAGGTATGAAAAACTTTCCCGCACTGTATATCCAGAAAGAATGAGCTACATGTTTTTCAATTAAAAGTATAATATGTACATTCTATCTGAAATAAAAAGGAGTTCCTTTTTAAACTGAAATTTAACTTCTAGCAATGCACACATACATGAAAAATCTTCACTCTTCTGATGCTGCTTAACAGCCATTTAATGGGCAATAAAGCTTGGTCCCTAAATGCACTATACTCTGTAGTTTGTCCTTGAACTCTCAAATAATGCATTGGCCTCCAGCTGTTGGCAGTGCACCACACTAATATTAGTAAGAGGTATCATCAGTGCTCCTAAATGTGAAAAGAAGAGTATTTAAGTTACTGAGATCCGGAACATAAATAAACAGTGTTATTTCATATCCTCTGTTCAACACTCCCTCTCTTATTCTCTATGGCAGTGTTTACATCTTCCTGCTGGGGCATATTATGGCATACGCTGCAGTCTAAATTAGATATGTGTTTAGGGAGTGTCATGGTTCTCAACCAAATCACAAGCCTGTGAAGAATAAAAACCAGGTCATGAGGAAAAAAAAAAAAAGAGTGCAATCTTCCTGGGTCTTCCTTCAAACTCTGTGGCTGCAATAACTCAAAGGGATCCCAGTTCCTAAATTCTCTTTGCATTTTTTTTACTTAGGTAATTTTAGAAATGGCAGTTCTGCAGCATGTCCATGTAAATTTTTGTTGAAGAAAAAAATTATTGCATTACAATAATTTTACTTGAGCCAAAATAAAATTTAACTGTTTAGATAGTATGAAGTAACAAATGCTTTTAATCTATTCATTATCCTACTAATTATTCTACTCATTATCTCATACTTTTTTTTTTTTAATTTTACAATATGTGCTTAATGTAGCAAGAGGGCCGAAAGGGTTTGTTTTTTAACACTCCCTGGTTCCAAGAAACACAGTCCTGCACTCTGTATCTTTGTCTCCTTTGAGCTGTGGTTGTTAAGTGAAAGTTATGATACGCTGCCTGATTTCACTGTTCCCACCAATGTGGCATGACTCTGAAAACTTTGGAATGAAAGAAGACATGAATAAAAAGTCTTGCATTCCAGAGCAGGGGGTATACTCAAGAAGGGGAGGGAGCAGTGGGGAGAGGAAAACTAGGGCTTTGTCTTCCAAAGTATAACAGCATGTTTATAATAGAGGAAACACATACCCTTTTAAAACTGACTTGATTGGAAGAAAATTACTTTTAGCCGGGTACTGAAATCCCTAAGCACATGCTGGTTTGTTTAATGGGAACCGATTTTGAAAGCATTTATGGAATGTATAGAGGGATCCTGTCTGAAAACGTATACAAGGAAGGCATACCAGCTGCAGTTATTCCCTTCATCCTCACTGACATTAGCAATTTAAGATTTAGCCAAGCACAAAACACCCATGACCTTCTGAGCCATGCAGTCCCAAAAGAAAGCAGAGTCGAGCTCCGCAGTTAATCAAGCCATCATGAGGAAACATCACTGTACCACAGAAGACCTAAAATAAATCTGCAACAGTATTGAGAACTGTGAGACAGTCAAAGAAGAAAAGTCATAAATCTATGTTTTCTCTCATATGTTGCAATACTCTACTCTGAGGCTCTTCACCCCTGTAAAGCTAGCCAGAGAACAAGACTGAAGAGGACTGTAACTCAGCATGTTTGGCTCCTATTGTTTTCTCTGACATTGATTTTTCCAGCTTTATAAATCATCCAACAGCAAATGTTGAACCATGCTTCTACCTGGTTTCTGCCTGAAAAAATAATCCATGGTTTACACAGACATCTGGGTACTATATGACTCTAAATACTTTCTGACATAAATACTGAACAGTTCTTCTTACATGCCCTATCAGAAGCTTGGAGAAGAAAAAGGTAGTGCCATTACCATTGCAGCTCTGTAGGCTGGCCTTTTTTAAGAAGTATCTGTTCACTATAGGAACCTTTATTTCTTTTTTTCAAAGTTAGTGCAGAATCACTCAAAATATGCATACAGTAATTTTTTTATTTCTCTAGTTAACCTCCTTTTTAATAGTATTTTGTTGTTGTTGTTAGTCGGAACTTTTTCAGTGACCCAGTTTACAGCATGACTTTCTAAACAGGTGCAACATGACTTGAGGGAGCGAGTGATCAAGGGAGAGAATAAGATGCTGGCGGCATGTTTCTTTATGCTCCTAGTCATTCTCCTGGGCTGTGACTGACTATATGCTGTTTGATTTTATTGTTTTTAATTTGAATGTCAGAGAGTTACTCTATCTCAACTGAGCAACAGATCAGTCAGGTCTCATTTTGTACCCTTATTCCACCAAGAACATTATACATACTCTCTAACATGTTGCTAATAAGAAAAGCCATTTATTGTGGTTGGCATATTGGAACAACGGTAATTTCCCTTGGCAAATCTCTTTCACTGAATGAACAGCAATCTTCCTGTTGCTGTTCCAATATAGGCATTGCTTCAGAAATGCTTGCAGATGATCCCTCAGTGATGTGGTTAGGTCAATCTACAGCTAAGTTTTTGTCATGTGCAGAAAAAGCAGACAGTACAGTTGTCTAACTCAGAGTACATAAAATAATACAATGCTATGAATATACTATTTTAATAGTTTGGGTTTGATAGCTGACATACACTGAGTAGAAGTTTTCACTGAATCTTCCACAATTATCTTTCTGCCCATCTTTCTTCTTTTCCTGAGAGATTAGGTACTTCAGATCACATATACTGTGAACAACGTATGGCACAGGAGGAAACCAATCTTAAAGAAAAATCTCTGAATGGAAAAATGAAAGAGTAAAAAGCTGAAACTTTTAGGGAATATGGAGAATATTCAGAAATTGCCTTTATTTTTCATGGTATCTGACTAAGCTGAAGAATTTAAGGTGTTTATCCAGCTTACTGAAAACTGTTAGAGGAAGGTAGCAAACATGGAATCAACGGACCTTAAAAGCTCACCAGGGTCAACCTCTGTCCATAAACAAGGTCAGCTAAACCTACGTAATTCCTGACAGATGCTTGTCTAGCCTTAAATATCCCCAGTGACAGATACATCATATATCTCCATATTCCAACCTATTTCAGTACTTAATTATAACCTACCATTGGAATCTTCTAATGACAAATGCAAATCTCTAGTTTCTTGCCTGTTTTCTGTACATATGGGGAATATATTATTCCCTTCCTTTTTTACATATCTGAATACTGTTTTCATGCCTGCCACTGCTTTTCTCCTCTCCACCGTAAACAATCACAGGTTTTTGCAGTCTGTCCTTGCAAGTCATGTTTCCAAGATATCTGATAGACTCCTGCTGCAGCAAGAGCTATATACAGAAAGCTGTGTTATACATTCTTCCACGTAAAAATAAAATATGTGAGTCATCACATTTTCCAACAAAGATTACAAGTACAAGATGAAAATAGGGAAGAATTTATGTTTTTCTCTAGAACTTCCTACCAAATATCCTTATAAAATAGTAATTCTATTATGTTGGGGGGGGGGGCAGGAAAAGCAGTCAGACGTACCCATTTTTACATGAAAACCATGTCCATTTCATGGCTTCATTAGGAGTTGCACTTGCTGCTCAGATAGAAGACAGAAAACATTTATAATGAGGTTCTGAAGAGAGCTGAAGGAATCTATGCCCCTAAGAAAGCTGCTTTTGATCTATGGCAGAGGCTGAATAATTTTATTGCCCTTTGAATTATAGATTGGGTAGAAGAACCTAAAGGACAGATACACTTGCTGGTCACTTTGAAGAAGCATGAAAAACATTTCTCTTGTATAGGTCCAGAAGCATTTATGAAGAGAAAGAGAACTTTTTCCACTACTTAAGAATTAAGAAGCGAGACTTACTGGAGAGTTATGTTGTCAAATGTGTTTCACCGCTTGACATGTCAGCAACAGGATTTGGGCAGGTGCTATGAGAAAAATAGAGCATGTGTTTATGCACATTCAACACCCCTTTGGATGCACTCTCCTCACACTGTCAATTGGGTTGCATTCATCACATAAGATGCTTCACAGGGATAAAAATACCATAGATTTTTGATTTTGCAGAAGACAGTACTGTTTAACAAGGAAGACTCTGAATAGCTTTGAAAAGAGCTATGATACCTTGGCTAATGCTGAGAAAATGGGAGAAGATTAATATCAGTCCTGTACAACTGAGATATCTCTTTTCCTAGGTAGGCCAGTACAGAAAGTAAATCACTGTAAGGTCTATGCTGTTGCTAATATGCCTGCTCCAACAAACAAGGAATAGATATAAAAAATTATTTGAACAGTAAACTTCCATAGATAAATTGATTTCTTAGGTGTCCAAAGCAGTAGTTGAAGCTACAGTTCTGAGATTTTATAACAAGATATTTGAGGTCTTTTCCCCAGATCTCAAGGAATACTGGTAGACTTACAGTCATATAATGAAAGAAAAAAAAGGAGAATTCACTCTTCACCTAACCGAAATTTAGGTAAAACTCCTGTTTCCCAAAAGGAACTGGAAAATACTTACATGAGATAAGGGTTCTTCTGTTTGCTTGGTTATTTTTTTTTTAACTTCAACAGGATCATTTGCAAACTGAACAGTCAGGAAGTACCTGGTGATTTTATACTCTCAGGCAATTAAGGAAAATGCAGTGATATCCAAACCTAGACACATATTACACAATTTACTTACTAAAAAACTTTTCCAAATCAAATATGATTTTCAGCTCCATTGCAAAAGTTGAAACCACAGAGAAAGTAAGGAAGGCTATTGGTACAAGTGACTGTCAGCATACTCTCCCTTTCAGAGCCTAAAACTATTTCTGTAGTGCTAACAGGTATATAATAATATAAAGTCACTACTTTAAGAAAGAAAGACTTAAAAAAAGAAGAGGTGCCACTGAGGTCCTTCTCAAATGAAGGAGGGACAATTTGTATTATGTAACTTACTGAAAGATCTCAAGAATATGTTGAAATATATGTTAAAAATGATACAAGAAGATTATTTAGGGACTGAAAAAGTACACACTTAGTGACCTTGAATAAAGAGTGACACTGGAGAGACCACTGATGCTTGCCGTGCAACCTAAAGATAAAATCCAATCAAACAAAAGAGTCCAATTAATTAAAAAGCAGTGATGGGTGTTTTTATTGATGCCAACATAAATATGTTTATATACCTTTTGTAGACTGGTCTTAATTCCCTGGTATAATTTTACGAGAAGAAATAACAGCAAAAGAGGTGACATGGTATTTTTCACACAGTAATGTATGAAAATACAGGGTGATACAGCAAGGACAATTTTGAGTGCTTTTTACTTAAATGTAATTTGGACATATCTCCATGGAAATATGATTAAACATGTCTTCATTATCACCTCCTGACTCTCTCTAACAGATAAAGGCAAACAAGAAATGTTTCTTATTAGAAACTAACCTGCAATTACTCTGCACAGATAAGGACACATAAGAAAAAGTATCAGTGTTTATATCGTGGATATGTAAAAGGTTAAGAGAAAAATACCAACATGATATATTCATTACTAACAGGCACATAACAGCATGAGGTCAGTACCCTAAGAAAGATACCTCAAAATATTTAGATGTTATTGATGGGTATAGTTCAGCTGGTTTTTGTCTTGTCTCTTCAATAAGTTCCCAGTTTTCTTGTTGATTGCACAAAATCTTGTGTACAAATTTCTCAGGGACTCACATATGAAATATCCCAAGAGCATATGCATGAAACCGAGGCTGAAGGTCTTCCCATGGAAGAAGGACGATGGTGCACTCTGCATAAGTTTTTTTTCTTCTAATGAAAACTAGAAAATAATCATCAGAGAACACTGTGCTTAAAAAGGACAGTAGTTTCAAGAAAAAAAGAACAGGTTGAAATATCAAAGTAAGAAAAACTGAAATATGTATTCCATAAAAATTCTGCTGATATGTCACATAAAAACATATAGCTGATTTGCAGAAGACCACTGTAAAACAAGACATATCTGGTAGTGACCAAGCTTTTAATTGTTCTGTGTCTTAAGTCTAATGTTAACTTTGCAGGAGGAAAAGCTGTGCAGAAACTCTTGAGCTACCCAAAACTGAGAAGCTAATTAACATGATGAGGGGACATAATGACTAGGGCAAGCACAATGACTCTGCTCCTTTCAGGACTTGGTCTCATATCTCTGATTTGCACCATGTAGATTCATACAGAGTTAGCCTGAGGATTTCCTATATGAAGCTCAAAGTCTTTTTTTTTCTGATGATGTGTCACAATAACAATGAAGTTATTGTGAAACTTTAACTCGGTTTTGAAGTCTTATGGTAGTGCTCCTGGGTTGTTTTAAAAAGTTGTATTACTAGAGCATATTCTTGCCTGGCTGGCTGAAAACTTTACTCTTACTTTCCAAATTAACACATTTAAGGTCATCATACAATGTAATTTCCTACCCCCATTATAACACCAAACAGATGATAATAATTAAACTTCTGAAAAACTATGGGGCACCTAGAATTGTTGTTGCTTAGCATAAGTATTGATCAGCTTGCTCAGGCTGTACACATCTGTAAATGGATGGCTCCAATTGGTTGGATGTTTTATGCGTCCGTCTCTCTTTTCTTGACTCAACCACACTTTGGGACATACGGCTTTATAATTATAAAACATTGCCATGCATGAGTCGTATATGAAAGGTGAAGGTAGAGCAGACCTCATTTGTAGGTGTCATTCTGATTTATTTTGGACAGTTGGCTGATGCCTGTAATTACATATTTAAATAAACACATCTACACTTGCTATAAGTCTGTCAAGAGTGCAGGAGATTCACAGCCTTTTTATATGTGCACTTACCACATCTACATACCTGCAGATACAAGTGTCTCTAAAGGAAACTCATTAAAAATACTGTGTCAGTGACCACTGGCAAATAGAATTTTCTCCATTCTCTTTTCCTCTTTGACTGGGAAAAAGCTCTGAAGTACCTTTCAAACTGAACTCAACAATCCTTTCTGAAAGCTGTACAAGCTTACAGGATTAATTTAAAAAGGCTTTTTGCTACTAGAAGATTTTTCTGCAAATACTTAGCCAGAGATGATTGTAAGGGTTGTTTTTTTAGTTGTTTTTATTTCCAGCAGGAAACACTTTTCTTGATCTTCTATACCATCAAAAGAAAGAAGACAAACATGTCAAATATTGCACATAAGGCTTATCAAACATATCAAAAAGTGAACAGATTTCAACTTATAACTGGTTTTAAGGAGAGAAAATACTTAGGTTAAAAAGGCTTTTTAATAGGGGAAGATATAAAAACAGTGACTGAAGGTTAGCCAGAGTATATCTTGTGCTTTTTATTTTGAATGTATCACAGTAACAGTGGTTAATATCCGGAACAAAAGAAAAAAAAAGGTAAATGTACATTCTTTATGTTCTGATGTTTTCAAATTAAATCTCAATGCCTTCTGAATGATCGGCTTCCTTTAAATAAGACCTACTGGGCTTTATTGCAAGACTGAGGAAACAGTTCTGTAGCCCTCTGGTTTAAGTGATCTAACTAGATGACCAAGTGGTTTCTTCTGTCTTTAAAATGTACTAATCACTCACAAAAAGCTTCCTTTTTTTTGCTAATGCAACAAGTCTCTGTGTAAACGTGAAAGATAATGCAGTAAAGAAGCACTGCAAAGTACACTATTTTTATTTAACCTTGACAAGCTGACAGTCACGCATGTGAAAGCATATAGCTTTGAGCTGGAAATATTGAAGTGTCATTATTGGACAACCATATTTGGCAACAGCCAGGCTCCAGTCCAGCAAAGTTCCTAGGTATGAGTGCAATTCTAAGCTCAAGAACATACCTAGTAAAGCAAATAAAACTAGAAAACTGATAAAGTTATGTATATGCTTAAATGTCTTTTGGAGTAAAACCCAGTGCAATAATGCTTGCATCATGAAATGAAATGCATTTAAGAGAGGTTCTAACACAGCACTTTTACCACATTATGCAATTTTTTTTTTTTTTGGCAACTACATGCAATGCTTTGAAACTGCTATTAAAAATGAAATTGGCAATTAAGAAATAGTTCACCTCAGCAAAGAGAAGAGCATGCTTTGCTCAGTTTCACAGGAGGTGGAGGTTGTAAAGAACATAAGTATTTGGCATCTGCCTTGTGAAGCCATTTCTACAAATTGAGAAATAAGGGACACAGAGAAACCACATAAGCATCCATATGAGGTATTTAATCTCAGCGGAGTCTGGATTCTGTGTGGCCTCAGTAAACAAAGAGGGCTCATCTCGTCAAGTGCCATACCAGTTTGTGAGGTAGCTCTAGTAAAAATGGCTACCCTCATACATATGTAAATATTCTACCTAATTTTCTTTCCACGGTTGTCTAATGGGTCCATATTAGAGCTGTAACACCCTTTATGTGCTTGAAATAAACAAGATAAACTAGTCAACATCACCATTATGACAAAATTAATTAAAAAATATATAAAACAAGTCAAAGCAATAGTTAAAGAGTAATACCTTAATCCTCTTTTCCCTCACTGTTTTTGCACAGATATTTCTGTTAGGAAATTCCCCAGCATTAAAGAATTACTTACTTCTCCGTATAAAAGCTGTTGTTTGACCTCTAACACGCTAGTCACATAGGTGGATTTATACTTCCTGAAAACCAGCCTAGTTTAGCAGGGCCTTCTGTCAGCGTGCTTAGCTAACGTTTACTTCCTTTTTACGTTACTGTGTAGTTCTGGCTACATAACATGGAAGCTGTAAGGAGTAGGTAGGAGTGAGGTAAAGAAGTGCTTGTGAATTTTAATAGCTGTTTCACTTTAAATGTGTTTCAGTATTGGTACTCTTACTTCTTTATGGTCGTTGCAGAGGAATTGAGTTTACAGATTTTATTTTTTTCTTATTTTAGTGGTTTAATATTTCAGTACTCTAGAAAAAGAGTGAGATGAAAATTAATGTGAACAGAGAGTCAACACTCTCTGTAGAAGAAATTTTGGTGCCAGAAATGGCTTATATCTGTGTTATTTTTCAATTAAAATGCTGCCAGAAAATATAGATTCAACTTTGGGGGAAAAAAAAAGTTTGGCCAATAATTTTTTTTTTTTCCAAAAGGAACTTGATCTAGTAACTGCATGAATATCAATTTATACTTAATCTGTTTTAGAGTGCTCTAAAACAGCTGAGTTTTAATCATGAAGGTAATATTATTTAATGTGATAAAATAATGTTGGTAATATTCCTTCTGATGAAAAATTTCTACTATAATGAGTGGGAAAGGAGTTTAGAAAAGCTCAAAAGGAATTAGTCCATAGGTTGTTGAGGAAGCACATCCTCACACATACACGTGCATTTAGGACCTGCTTTTATTATACTCATGGGTAAAGTTCTTATTTCAGTAGGAGTAAGTCTTGTGATGTATGGTAGTTTAATGAATATTTGCTTTCTCATCGAAGTGCTTTGTTTACTTCTTAGAATCTTTACGTGGCCTTTAGGATGAGGAGTAGGGAAACTGCATGAAATAGAAAAATGGAGGAAAAAGTAATGTTAAGATCATGAACAAGAAGTGCTTATGTGAAAAAGCAATATAAGTAAGCATTTCTGAAGGAGTAATGTTTCTGTAATGTGAAACTAGATCAACGGGAGTGAACATATCGCTAATTATATACTGACAATTTGCAAGAAAAATCAGTATAGCTCTGTTGATGTTAAGACAAATGCACCATTTTACAGTTTAGCCTATGTTTTGTCTTCCTAAACCACTGAAATCAATCAAGTTTATTACCTTGCTCTGTATAATTATATTTTTTGCTAGACAGCTGTTACTGAAACCACTTCACCTCAGTAAATGAGTTTTCCTATTTTCTGATGTCCAGCACTACTTAACTTACTAACGGTGATTGTTTGTACAGAAATATGATTTTACAAGTGAAAACAGTTTAAAGGGGGTGCCATCTAGAGACTTTCAAAGCAAATTTTACCCTTCCTTCTGATAGCTTTTTAAGTGGTGAGTATATTTCTGGAATTAGGAGGTAGATAGAATGAGATCCAGGGTAATTTCTGGAACTGTGAAAAGTCATGTTAATCCTTTGGGATTCGGTGATTGAGTCAAAATGCAGGCAATCATAGTACCTTGATACAGTTTCCTTTAAAAGAATTGAATAGGTGTAGCAGATGTTTTCTAATGCAATTGAAGTGCCCCAATTAGTTTTAGTTTGTGTTTTGGGTTTTTTTGAAGTGACAGAAGTTGGATGGGCAAAGGAAAGAAATTATACCTCAGTTGACAATCAGTAATTGGAGGAAAACTAATGGAGTAACTGAAGAGAAAAAATTAAATGAAATGAGATCTTCCTGTGAAAAGTGTTCTTTTTTTCTTCTCAGAGTGAAAATGTGGTCATTAGAAAGGTGTTTTTCTTCTTTGAGATTGTAGTGTTGATAACTGTTTTTAAGTTATTATCATGTTTTCTACTCTTATTAAAAATTTGGGACCTGAATGTCTAAGTAAATACTGTATTGTTCCCTGCTCAGTGGATTTGGACAAATGAATATAAAGCATACCATAAATAAATGTGTAAAATGTGCTAGTTTGCAATCTGTAATTTGACTTTTTTCTCCTTCATGGCAAGCAACTAAAGTTTAGATATAGGGAAAGGATACAGAGAAAGAAGTAGTTTCATTTCCCTCCCCACCCCCATGTGCAGATCTGGCCAGTTAACATCTAATTAACAAAGACTGCTATGGCTGTTAAACAGACTTTTTTGCTGTTTTGATATGTGAATTTATATTGAATTTTCTTCTTTGCAACCAAATTTCTGACGAGTAACAATTCTTGATTCCTGGAAGAGTTCAGCAGAAGAGATCACAAAAAAGCAACATGTAATCTCTTATTTTGTCAGGCTTAGTGCTGTTATTATTAGATCCTATGCAGCCCAACAGTCTGGGATGTTTATGTGCAGGCAAAATTTTGGCCAAAAACCCTAACCAGAAAAAAGATGAAATATAAAGGGGACTGTTACACCTAGGAAGAGCTTTTCTAAAGCATTCTATAATGGGATCTTCTATCTAGATTCTTAATTCACTGTATATTTGTAAAATAAATAAATAATAAAAATGTAGAGCAGATGGAAATGTCTAATATCATCCATTCTTACTGATTTACACAAGATAATACACTGCACTTTTCAGGAATCATATCAAAAGAGTTGCTCCAAATGTATTTGCATTTGCAGTAAGGGAGGGACTTGGTGTTAAATACAATAAAGAGAAATTTTGTTTCTGAATCTTAAAATGTTATTATGTCATTAAACAACTCTGATACTATTAACTCTTACTAAAGAAACATTGGCTTTTTTTAGTGTAACTCTTGTACTAAAACCTCTGCAAACTTATATGTAGAGCAATACAGGTAGGTGAATGTGTGGGAAACTTGAGAGCTAGAAAAGGATATAATCATTAACTGATCATCTGAGTAGTTTTTGGTGAGAGACATACCTGCTTCAGTTCATTTTGGAATACACTAATCCTGAATTGGATAAAAGAATGCCTCTGAAGATAATATTCTTGCCTCTTTAATTGTTCCCTTGTGTGTTGTCCTTGCAGATGTTCATTTTATTTATTTAAAAATACTTCAGGGGATATTAATCTAGAATCAAAAGACCTAAGATTCAAATTCCATTTATCTGATACTCTTTTGGTATTCATGCGTTCCATCCTTACCATATCATCACGCAGGAGTACATCATGTAAAGCATACCTGTGTTTAAGTCACTTATTAACTAAAAATTACTCAGAATTTGATATTTTAATAACTAAGGTAATAACACTGTTAAATTACATGGAATTTATAGCTAGCAAAATTCTTACATGCAAGAAAAGTGTAAGATTTGCCAGTCTGTAAGTTTTTGTGGTTCACATTCAACTTTGTATCAATAAGTAAATGCATGACACGATGCACTTGAAGCATAATGCTTTTTTACCACCCTAAAATAAATTAGCTAGCACTCAAAAGGCCGTGTGGTCTATCCTGTTCTCAGACAAAAGCATCATGTGTACCATAAACCCTTAGGAGATCCAAATGGACAAAGAGACTGTCACTGTGCTAAACTTTTATGATCACTGCAGCAAGACATCAATATGCAAAAATCATTCAATTTGTTTAAAACCAGTTCTCTTCCTAGTTTTTGTGATCTGTAGGTGACTTCAAGGCAGTCAGTGAGGAAAAGGCAGTCCCTTCATCAGGGAGGGAGAGTTATGACTGAAGTCTCTTAGATAAGCACACATCTCCCTTCAGTATTTAATAAAGAGGCAAAATGCAGAAAGAGAACTTCAGAGAACTTGGATAACAGGTATAAAATATAATGTGGCTACTAAATAGACAACTGGAATAAATGGGTTAGGAAATGCATTTAAAAACTGGAATCTCTTAAAAGAGCTTGGCATTACTTAATGTTTAAACATTTTATGTGTGGATTAAACTAATTTAGGGGTAAACTTACCTTTTTTAGCATTGCTACGGGCTACTTCAGTAACTAAGATAATACTAAGTGTCATACTGCAGAATAAAAAGACTCAGCAACAACAAAAAATGTAGTATTCTCATTAGAACATGATAGGACTCTTCTAGAATATTGTATGAAGCATTGGTCTGAGTTGGATTTATCACCCCATAAAGGAAGCAGCAACAAACAAAATGTTTGATGAGTTTTAAGAAATCTAGCACATAGTCAAAAGTGGTGGGAATTTAGATAATTCATTATTTTAGTATGTATCTTGATTAATTTTTTTTTAATTGCTTTGAACAATTCTGTTAAATTGTTTTTTACAATACTTGCGACATGTTTTCATGTTGGTGTTCAGTTTTAAAAATAAATTATTTTAAAGACCTAAGACTTTAAGCCTTCCTTCATTATTAGTTAAACCTTATTCATGTTATTTAGGAAAAAACCTCCTGGTTATAGTAATTTTAGGCAATATGGCTACAAGAAGGTTGAGGTCATTTAATACCATCCTTAGCACTCAGACAGGATGAGCTACACCTGTGGCATTCTTAACTGAAATTTGTCTAGCAATGTTCTTAAAAACTATCTGTTATGGTGCTGAGTTGTTCTTAGAAAATTTCTAGCCTGAATCCTCCTTTCTGCCATGCAGGACCATTACTTCTTGTCTTATTCCTGAGAGCAAAGAAAATAGACCCTTCTTTTCATCTTTGCAGCAGTTTTCAAAGGCTACCATGTCTGCCTCCTGTTATCTCTCCTATTTGTTACACAGTTCCAATTTATTTAATTTTTCCTTGTAGGTTAGCGAAACCAAAAAATGAAAGACAGCTCAGTTTTGAGTGGTGGGAAGTACATACTCTTCAAGATATTTCTTGCTCAGAATTATCATATTTATATTGGAATAGTCTATTTTGGAGATATTTTATTAACACAATTTTTAAAGTGACATTTGCTTGACATAAAATAGGATCTTAATGACTATTTAGACTCCAAAGATGAACTATGAAATACACTGAATAACACTTTACAGAACCTACGTTTATCTAAAGGAATACTCTTTGGGACTGGGACACTTCTTATTGCAACATCTAAATTTGTAACGTCTATTTAAATTTCATTTCTAGAATAATGCTGTTGACCTTAATGTAATGTACATACAATGAAAAGACATACTCAGAAACCAGGTATCATTTAACACTAAGAAATCTAATAGCATGAGAACTCATTTTGTTTTGAATGTCACAAAGTGAAATTAGTGTTCAAAAAAGTTAAGAACGTTATAAAGCTCAAAATATTGGTCAATCCTAGTATGTTATCTGACTTAGTAGACTCCTACTATGTAGTGATCATGTGTTTTTTCAGATTAGTATCTTATACTGTTTCAAAAGTACTTATCTTTTGAATTGAAAACTTGGTATCAATCAAAAAGCTATTAATTTCCATACCTACAGACAAGGCTACATTTACATATGCTGCTCAGGTCTTGAAGGTAGTTACTATAAGATCTTAAAGATGGAAAGATTTTATGTGAAATAAGAGGGGAAGTTTTGTTACCTAAAAGCCTGAGGCTAAATGCTGTACTATCTTCAAAGAGCTTTATAAATGTCATCAAAAACTTGGACAAGCCCTTCCTCTTTTAGTTAGACATATAGAATGAATAGTAAGTCACAAGTTGATCAGCTATGTGGATTTCCTTTAAGGGAAGATAAGTAACAAACTTACAGAACATTTTAATAGCTGCACTGGGAAGCAGAATAGGAACCAAATAGTACCAGGCATTCAAGACACAAATGCTACATTAAAGATAACTGTAAAAATTACTTAATGATTTTCTATGATAATTTAGATTTAGAAAGACTAACATAAATGAGATTTACCACTCTATTGCTAGAATTCAATTACCTCTGTTGGATAAGCTCTTGTTTTTTTCCTTTTACAAAAGGCCAAAGTTTTTAAAATAAACAGCTCTCAGCATCTGACATAGAAAGAGGGGAAAAAACATTTATTCTCAAATTAAGGACTGGAAAAACTTAGTCTTTAATGCGTATATTTCCTAAACATCTTGTTAATGCCCTTATGATATTAAGAAGTTTAGGACAGTCTTTTCAAAATACCAGTGCTAAACTTTGAGTAAAATTGAGTGAAATAATAAGTGTCTAACTTTGTATTACCTACCCAAGGAGAAAGCACGGTTACTGCTGCCTAAACCTTGAAAAAAGGATATGATGTCAGTATCCCATGTCCCAAATGAGTTCTGCATTCACTAGCTTTTTTTAAATTATGCTCCCTGGTCTTGCCCAATAAACCTTTAGTCGCTGTTTCAGGAGCTCTTTCAGCTCTAGAAAAACAGTTCAAAGTATAGGCTGAATTTGGTGACTTATTACTCTCCTGAGGGGAAGGCTGAATCTTGTGACTTTTGCATCTGTGGTAAATGACCATGACTACATACATTGATGTGCTTAATATGGCTGGAGCATACTTCAATGTTTGTTTATTGTTAGTGTTCTAACAGCCTAAAACACATACTAAGCATTAAAATAGCAGAAGGAAAGGAAGATTTCTTTACCCTAGCTCTTTCTTTCTAAGTTGTGAAGTGCTACTGAATGATAGGCAGTTGTCCTGTCATCCTGTCATCCTGTCCTGTCCTTTTTTCTGATTATCCCTCTGAATATTAGAGAGTACTCCATATTGACATATCTATTAATTATTGGTGATTTAGGGTGGTTTCTGAAGACACTGAATTGAAGGAGAAATAGATGAGAGATAATGCAATTTAAAGGATGAGAGGGAATGGTTCCAACAGTAACCATCCCATTTCTCACTTTATCACCTACTGAAATGTGACAGGGTTGTATATGCATATTATTAGCTGAGAAAAGTGAAATAATTAGAGCAACTATTCCTTTCTTCTGGTAAAAGCATGGGCTTCTACTTGCCCCTTAAAATGTAAGTTATCTTATTTTAGACTACTGAATACAGAAAACTAAGAAGGTGCTTCAGAACTCAGTGGCAATATGAATTGGACATACCTAGACAAGCTGCTATTCTAAATTTACATTTGTCTTCTGTTTCCACATCAGATTTTAAGTATTTATTTATGACCATGTAAGGGGAAAGCAATGAAATACTGAATTCAGCTAAAACAAGAATCACTCTACCAAATTAGAGATGGAGAGCTGATGTATTTTCCTTTTCATCTACTGTGTAATATTTCTAATTTAAAGAAAAAATAGACCTGAATTGAATATTTATGGTGACTCATACCAGCTAAGTTCCTAAAACAACAAAGCGGCATCATCTACGATTCTAAAACTAAATCATCATGCCATTGCTCAGGCGTTATTTAAAAGGCTTAAGCAGACTTCCCAGGGAGGCTCATTTCCATCCAAATCAAATCTATCGCAAGTGTAACCCCACCCTATTTGTAATGCCTGGTGGGACACTTAGGGCTTCTACTGTTTATGAAGTATTGCAGTGTAAGTAATTTGCCTGCGTAAGAGATCTATAGCTTGAAGGTCAAAGGTCTTGATCGCCTGTGACCCAGAAACAAGAAATGTTTAGCCTTTCTGTGTACATAAAGTTTAGCCACTTCAAAACCTTTTGAATGTGCCTGTGCTGTGCCCCTGAAGCTTTATGTGACTCTTCTCTCAACAGTAATTGTTTTAAAAATTCCTTTAAAAATAGTACCTTGCAGGGACTGCTTGGCCTCCCAGAGTGTGAATAAAAAATACATTCACTGTCACAATCAAGCTCTCAGGAGGGAATGGTACACTTGCCTAATAATTTGTTGCTTTAGGTTACTGTGCGAGCAGTAGCCTAAACTGTGATTTCAAAGATAGTATTCATCTTCATGGTTTTAATGACCTGTGCAACTTTGGGAATGGTAATTAGCCTTGCTGGTTTTTCTGTGTTCCATAAAATCTCAGCCTACAATAATGCAGTATATATAAATAACTTGCACATGCTACCTGAGAACTTAGTTTGGTTAACTTCAGGTATCTCTCAGATGCAAGAAAGGATTTTGCCAAATGATCTGGAATTTATCACTGCAGCTGCTGGATCTTGCAGCAAGGGAAATTAATCCAAAAATACGCTAAAAATTTGAACACAAACAGGGGTTTTAGTGGAGTCTCCTTCCCAATCTTGAGTGTGATCTGAGCAACATTTTAACTCTTTTTATTTGAAGTATGCTAACCACTGTGTGATGCTCTCTCAAGGTTCTTGGCAATGAGATTTTTATGGTGAGCTGAATCTCTCCCTTGCCTTGGGGCTCTGTGTTAGTTCTCATAACATTCCTTTTTCGGTAGAGTACTGCTATGGACTAAAAGCCCTGTTAGAAATATATAGCCTAAATCTATATTAGGCAAAATAGTTCCGAGGATGGTCAATCAAATCTCCTTAGGTCTCCAATTTGCGGATTTGTTTCTTTTCACTACTAATGAATGGAGGCTGGTAGCAAAATAGTGTCTTAAGAGCAAAAAACAAATTACGTTGTGGAACTAGCAAATGGTGGGTTAATGGGGAGAGCAAGGCTCTTTGTATCGTGAACAACTGATGGATAAACTTATGTCAATTCTGAGCAGAAAAGCTCTCCCTGACAAAATGCCAGCAAAGAGCTGCTCTTATGCAGCTATCTTGGTTTCTTTCACTGTGTACAGCTGAAACAGCAGGACATACAGTAGGCAAGTCATGGTGAAGTGCAATTAGGAAAAGAGTTTACACCTGGGACGTCGTAGAAATTCTAGAATAAGTCATCCAGACTTGGTGTTTAAAGGATATTCTGCAGAAATGGAGTGTCCACATTGCTCCAGTTACGTGCTTATTTAGCTGATTTAGCTTATAAACCAATTAAATTATTTTATTTGACTTAAGTTTTTATGTGGGCCCAATCTCTGAGCTACTTCATTCTCAAACTTTTCACACACTTTCCTTTTTTGCAACCTTTTCTTATGGAGAGAGGGACTAAAGAAAAGCATGTTTTGACTATTAAAGCTTTTATATTTTCTTCTCAAGGGCTGGGGAAGGGGTAGGAAGAAAAAACATCACTATCGAATGTGACTGTAAAGAATTAGCAGTAGTCTATGTAAAGCAAATATGTTAATTCATTACTATACCTTGTTGTAAATGATTTATTAATGCTTCAGTTCTTACTTTTGCTCCAGTTATCTCAAGTAAACTTCAGAAAAATATTTTCATTAATTTCACTAAGCTAAATAGCTTTTCTTATTGTGTAAAGCCCTGCAGTTGAACAGATGTTCATGTGGTTAAACAACAGTTCCAAACGGTGGGGTTGAATATATGTTTTTATTGTGTTTTACAAGGTCTCTGTCCCCTTGAAGCTTCTGTTATATCCAAACTGGCTAAAGGTAGGACGACAACTGGCAAACCCAGATGGAAAGAAAAACTAGGATGCAGTTCTGTATGCAGTTTGTAAATTACTCACATTGCTATTTTATTTGTTTCAGTGATATCATTAAGTTCTCATTGATACAGAAAACCACAGTAAATTGGAACATAATGTGCTTTTCTAACTACATCTTATTTGCATAGCATGACACACTTTAGTGGTAGATACTAGTGTAGGCTTACATGGAAAATGTAAGATGAAAAGTAAGTTACTTAAGATAACCAGGTTAATTGTAATTGTGAGACAGACATGGCATGCCTGCGTCTACTGATTGTCACAGCTTCACTTTAATTGTTATAGCTGACAATGTTTTATCTCTTTTACACATGGCTCTTAGTCCTTCATAGATTAGATACAACTATTAATTTTCCTTGAAGGGATGGGAACTTACAGGTCAGTGCTGACTTTAAATTACCATTTAGTTTTAAAGAAAGTCAAGTAGTCTGTTGACCATGTGGGCTGCTTTTCACTTTGGAAGATACCCATAATTGTAATGCTATTTGTCATTTCAAGACTAGGAATATGACCCAAGTTCCCAGGCCCACATAGCAAATAAACACTCGTGCCTCTTGGGAGTAGTACTACTAGCCTACTACTAACCTTGGCTCATTATACCAAGATCACTGAACGTTTAGTCCTTTTGATGTACTGTGTATGTGATATATGAGAATGAGTGAGTGGGTGTTGCTTGGAAATGTCCTCTGTTCATCCATAATATAAACAGGCCATACTTACTGGTCCCTAGTAACCAGTTTCTGGCTCAGTGTTTAATCTGCAGTCTCATGGAAAGATTGTATGTTGGACCTGATTCTGTTTGTTTTAGAAAATTATCTAGAGGTTGTAGAAATTCTAATGATTTGCTATACAGGATTCTAGCATATATAACCTAAATTGAATGCCCTGATAACTCCTTTACCCTATATATCATAGATGCATTAAGCAATAAATCATTCTAATCTTTGGATTAGGCAGTGTGCAACAGACCCCTACAACATCTTTTCTTTGTCTTTTAGAGGCTACATCCAGTAAACTGAAGTTCATTAACTCACGAGCTAACAGTGTTGTACTTTGTTGCTTTTCCTAACTGCCTGCTCCTCAATGCTGTTACCATAACTTTTTTTTAATATTTACTAATGATTCATACACAGTAAATCATCTTATGATAGTAATTTGAAAATTTTTCTTCCCATTTCCAATTCTTTCTCTGTTATCCCAGACTCTTAGAATTAGAAAACAGAAAACCAGAAGGGGGTGCGGGGAAGTCGCTTCATCAATTGTATTTTTCTCATTATGTTCTTATTTGTATTGCATTAACCGCCTCTTGCACTGGCAGTGTGACTTCTTTTTAGCTGTTCTACCTTGTCTTCAATTGACAAATTATCACTCTTCTCAGTACAATGGAATCTTTCACTTTACACTTTCTTTACCATTACAATTTGGAAAATATACTCAGACGCTCAGTTAGGAGAAACAGATTCATATTTGGTGTTTTCTGCATTTGTAGAAAGGATTTTCAAGGTGAATTTTAGGACTTCCCTCTCATGAGCACTTTAAGATCTTGAAGTGTCTTAGTCTGTGAAGTCCTGCTAGATGATGCATGTGGTATGTTCCAATATGTATTACTGCCTGCAGAGCTGTGGCAGGCAACCTAAGTCTTGTACACTCCTGTAGTCCCCTCTTCTATTTGGTTTAATACAGACCATACACTATCCAACTGTTACAGTGGTTATTAAACTAATAAAAACATTCTTTTTACTACAGAGTCAACCATGACAGTTGCCTTCCTCCTTTAGGATTGCTAAACTTTCTTTTGTATTAGCCCTGTGCTTCACCCACTACAAAACTGTACCATAATTTCCTATCCTGCTCCGGCAGAGATAAATCCCTAGGTAGATGATATCCTGCTTACAAGTTGATAATGTTTCCTTACTTTTAGCAGGAGTGAATACCTCCTTTTCCTCTGCACCCCACCCCCCAACCTCCCCTTGAGCACCATGTTGCACCAGCAACCGTGTCTCTGTGACACACGCGTTCCTCTGGAACAGCTCTGCTTACAAAGTGCAGGCAGAATGCAATGCAATATACAGTAATCTCAGCCAAGGGAATCGGTTGGGAAATGACTTCTTGGAAGATGACATTACTCAAGCATGTTCATTCTGTAGCAGCTGTTAGTTACTCTTAAAAGGTTATATTAGAATAAATGAGCGGAGAAGACTTCATGAATTTCAGCCATGACCATAGATATTATTGCCATAATAAGACACTTTACATACTGGTCAATTTTACGTGATGTATAGTTTAACATATGTTTAAATGCATTAGCATCTTATGCCATAGGATTCCAAAAAGGTAATAGAAGCTCTTGACTTCTTTTTTATTATAGTCCACTTCTAGAAAGTTCACAGTTTTAGTATTTACTTCAGAAGTCTTCTTGTTAGGTAGGGCCTCAGAGGCACTTCAAATACTAACGAAGAAGGAAAGAGTTGCAGAAATGAAGTTTATTACCTGCTTGTTGCTTACTACTCACTTGGGCAAATGAGCTTGCTAGTTCAACAATGCATACGGATCCATTCATGTCATTTAAGCTGTGTTTGCATATATGTTCCATGCTGGGCAGCAGAAAAAAAGAAGCAGGAAAGTGGCAAGTACAGGAAGCCACGACTGGCAGCTTGGTAATTAATATAGCTGGAGCTCTTATCTGAAATGCACAGAACTTGTAAGATGAACGCAATTAAAAGTATACTGAAATTTCTGAGTCCATATTACTTACAAGTTTGACTGCTGTGGGCTTAAACAGTAACAAATGTTTTCTGTTTTATAGCATCCCTTCTGAGTATTTTGATGCCAAAAACTACTAGTAAATGTGACATGTTCATACCTCCTGAAAGAAGGATAATAACGCCTTTCAGATCCTTGCCACACGTTTTGTATTTTGTCAGTTATGAGAGCAAGGGCATCTGATTAAAAATGCACATAGTACTAGTGAGTAGATATTTTATTCTTCTAGGAAGCTTTACTGGGAGCGGGGGGGGGGGAAGGAATAAAAATAATTTCTAGTTTCCCAGATTTAAATCTGATGAGACCACCATAACACAGTATGTAAGCATTTGTTACCTTGAGTTTTGTAACATAGAACATGTCCTCAAAAAGAGTATCTAGATCTAATTATAAGACTTGTAGAGATGGTTTGTTTCAGTGAGTGTCACTCGCTAATTACAAGTAGATGTCTTATTTTCGTTAGTACTTGCTTTAGTTTGTTGATCATCTTATATTTCTGCTAGATTAAGCATTCTCAATTCTTAACTTCCATTGGTTTTTCATTTGTTTTAAGCTTTCTGAAGCCAAACTTTCTGTTGCCTGAAGTAAAGGCAACATTGGGCTTGCAACAAGGCTGCATCTTACTTGGTCAGTTAAGATTTTCTGCTCTTTAACTAACCCTAAATTCAGAGTGACGAGCACTTAAAATGAGCTTTTATGGTATAATAGAGAACTCAAACTGAAAACCATAAATCTTTTGAGAGCTGGCAGATGTGGTTAAACGACATCTTAACCACAAACCCAACTGAATATTTTATCTTACATATACACATCTTTGCCTACGAATGTAAATTTCCAGAAATGACCGTCAGTTGAATGACTTTGACAGATGTCACTGTCAGTTGCTCGTCAGGCAAAACTGCCTCTGATATGCTGACTGGTACATCACCTTCAGCCCTTACAGACGGTGAATGTGCTACTGCAAGTGTATTTTTCTTGCCTTGGTTCTTACGGGGGTTTAATATAAGTTACTCTCCATTACACAGCAAAATGCTTTCAGTCCAGTGGGGTAACGGGAAAAAAGAGACAGGACCAGTAACATCCGATCTTATTCTAGCAGCAATAGTACTGATAGCCCCCTTCAGGTGCTATAATGCAGTTTTGAGTCTTTTCTTCTCCACAGAGTGGAGGTCTAAAGTATTACTGTGTCTTTATTTCTTAACAAGCTTGTGCACATAAGTTTCTGGATGGTCTGCATGAGTCAGATAAGACTTTAGGAAGAACAAGTCATTGCAGCATTAGAATGGTATCCTGAAACCACTAAAACTACCTCTTAGCAAGGGCGGGTTTTGTGACATTAGCAAATTAGGCACTTTTCTTAAAATATCACTTAATCTTTACTTTTAAATTCTAAAGTCAAGTATAGCATCTGTAACTTTACAGTGAGCCATAGGCTTAGCAAAAAAAGCTGTATATGACTTGCAATATGAAAGCATATTGTTTGTTTGTTTTAGATTTTGTTATGTTTGTTTAGTTTTCTCTTCAGGAGCAAATTTTTGTAAACATATAAGGAATATTCCTTGACTTAATGATTAGAAATGAAGAAAGAAATCAATGTTAAGAATTATTAGAAATGTAACAGGAATTAAATAGAAAACACCACTGTAGTTATTTAAATCTGCAACAAACATACAAGAAATGTATGCAATCCTTTTTTCTACATTTCAGTTATGGATGGAAAAAAAGGTTTAGAGAAGGATGACAAAGATAATCAAATGTCCAAAACTATCTTCTGCATGAAGAAAAAGCATACTGACTAGAAACCTTCAGGGGAAAAAAATAAAGAAAACTAAGGGGTATATGGAAGAAGGTTTACAAAATCAGAAGTGTAGAGGAGAAGGTGGATAGGAGTTTATTTCAGTTCCACCGTAAGAATGAGAGGCATAAAATAAAACCAGTGGTATTCAGAGCAAACTAAGGAAGATGGTTCTTCACACCACATATTATTAAGCTGCCACATGGTGTTATGGATAGTGAAAATTTACACAGTCTCAAAGGGTGACGGTTCCGATTCCTGGAAGAAAAATAACTTAAGAACTCTTATATGAGAAAGATAACATTTCTGCTCAAGAAGTTTTTGAGCTGCATCTTGCTGAGGTCTAGAAAATATTCTGGGCAAGTATAGCTATGTGCTTGCCTTCATCTGCCCCAGGCACCTGCTGTTCGTCACTGTGAGGGGCAAGATAGCAGGCTGGACAGACTCTCTTTCCCCAGTATTTTCACTCAACATAGAAACTGCATCTATTTCAGAAATATTTGAGGGTGCCTAACAGGAAAACAGAAAGTAGGAAAACATTTTGTACATTATGTCAGAATTTACCTCTGGAAAAAAATGTCTTACCTGTCTGAAAAAGAAACATTACTTTGAGGATACAGCTGTCTGAAAAGGGCTTTATGGGTTTGGTGTTTATTGCTTCTCAATCACTTCTGGCTCAAACAGGTTATTATTGCAAAAAAATTCTCTCTTTCTTTGGGAGTGATGCAGGCTATGGTGTATTCTGGTGGCTGTTAGGTTGGGATGGTAGGCAGTGACTATTTAGTGGTATGAGTGATACAAGAATTCTTAAACATTTCTCATTTAACCTATACAGGCTATATCATCTACAAAGGCAATTATATATTGATTTGTTCAGCTAGTTTTTAAATGAATAATATATTGCCTCAAACAGTCTTTTGCATCTTTTAAAAAATATGTGCTCAGATTCTTTCAGGTCCTTACTGGTTTCCTTCATTGACATTTTATATAGTTTTCATAGTTATCCTGTTTGGACAACAATATATTTCATATTCACTTTTAAAAAATAGAAAAGAAAAAAGAAAATTCTAGTAGGGTCTGTTACATGCGAGCAAAATAACTCATCTAATTTGATACATGCTGCCTAGTTATTACCATTATTATTCTTGTCTCCTCTCTTGCTTACTTAGTTCTCATTCCTTAGTAATTTAAGTTAAAATACTGTGGCAATAAGAGAGATGAAATAGTTGCTTTATTTCATTTTTTTTTAAATGGGGAAGATAAAGATCTTTTCATCTGTCAGCTGCTGGGGTTTGGGGTTTTTTTGCTTTTGTCTTAGCTGAGATCACTTTTTATTAATTATTTTTTTACTAGTTTATTATTTCTCTTATTTTATTCTGCCTAATACTTTTGTCTGTTTGTTTCTGCCTTGCATTTTCCCTATTTTTCACAGCCAGAAGGTTGTTGTCCCAAATCCAAATTCATTTCAGAGAATTAAATTTCAGAATCAACACAATACAATTCTTGGCTAGTATTACATTTTCTTGACAACACTAAATTATACACTTCACATTTTTTCTCTGTCTGGTCAAAGCAATGTCATTAAAATGACTTAATATACAATTTTACAACTAAACGTACAATCTTACAAACTCCCAGGCCTTAAGTTTGTAGGCTAAGGTGGTACATTGTCCATTACCCCTGAAAATAATAAACTCTCATCTTTCTCAATTTGTACTTATTACGTGCTTTGTCATGTAACAGTACTTACCTACTGATAGAAATGAGTGGTGGTTTTGCATGAGCCTGGAAGATAGGACTCGATTATATAAGAACTGACATTTCAGATAAAGATGACATTTTACGGGATACCAAGGAAAAGAAACTTGGTAATGTGTGGGTTTAGTTTTTGGTTCATGCTCTGTAGTGGCTTGCTGCACGGTGCTGGTATTCATCTGTAGCTGTAGTGTTTGAGCTTTTACAGAGGCTGGTATGAATGCCCTGCTTCTGATGAAGTTTTATGGCTTTGCAAACCCTGCTAAATCACCTTTAACAAATTTGTGATTGTATTAGGTGCAAAGAGAAATTATTACATTTCTTTTGAAAGAAAAAAAATCTTAGCCTAGTAAATGCTAGGTATCTGGAGAGAAAAATCCTGGGTTTATAGTCAATTTCCCCTGTTATATAGTATTTATTATTACTATTCCTCTTCTTCCATGTTGCAAGATAAAACAAAACATTAAGGTACACGTTTCATTTGGGGAAGGAGGAATATTTTGGCTTTTTTGGGTTTTGGTGTTTTGTTTTCAGGACTGAGTATAAATATTTCCAGAGGCATATAATAGTATTTAAGTTTGTTTTTCTGCTCCATCAGTTGTGATTAGAGGGGAAAAAAAGAGGAAAAAAGTCCTGTTTTAACAGAGGGAAAACAAGCAGTTAAGCCTTGTCTTCCCTTTCTGAATGCACACACCTGTAAGTTACCACAGTTTAAAAAGGAGTATTTTTTGTGGGAGCTGTTTGTTAAAATAGTATTACCTGCCTAGATTCTTGGCTTGCTTTCTTCCATTAAAAATAAGTAGTAATTTTTAAATGGAAAATAAAGCATTTTTGTAATGACAGAATCAACTTACTGTAAGTCTCATCTTGTCCCTAAATTACATTTTCATTCTTATAGAATGAAGAAATAGAAAGAGATGTTGCTGAGTATGCCAAGTTGGAAAAGGAGCATTTCCCTTGCTTTCCATACAGGACTGAACTTGATGGAGAATGAGAGATTGTTTTTGCAACACAAAATGCTGGAGCTATGTTGCGATCAATTTTGCCAAGACCAAGGTGTTTGAAAACCAAAATGTCTATAGATTTCTTAATTGTGTAATGTTCTGCCTAAAAAGCCAAACACTAGGGATGAAACTTTCTCAGTGAGGATAGTGGAAAATTTTGTTATTGATTTTTAGTGAACTTTGGATTTTACTAGTATTGGAATATCAGCTTTATTCTTTTAATTATTTGCTTTGGAAAAAAAAAAAAAAAAACAACAAAACCAAACAAACCACAAGGCTCTAAATTATATCCAAAGTAGAACTTCTTATAACACTGTGACTTGAGTCAGATTCATAGATAAAAACTTGGTAAACTTTTCTGCTAATTAAGTACAACATAGATTCTTACTTCATTTTAACACTTTGGTCTTTGAATTGGAAGTAAAATCTTGCTGAAGGGAAATGGGAAAAATCATGGAAAGGGAGAAAGCAAATCTTTAGAGTAGAACAAAGCAATGCTTTCAGAGTTAAATATCAGATGCCAAAAGGGGAAAATACCTATTTAAATCCTATATTTGTAGAATATTTATAACTACAGTTTTCCCGTAGGTAACCCATCTTAAACAACATTTTGGTTACATGTTTTATTCATTTTATTTTAACTGTTCTGGTAGTATGCATATGACTGAGCAGCAGGATGTCTTTCATGTACAAAACACTCACCAAATATTAGTAAAACTGCACTCCTGTCAATCTTTTATTTAAACAAAAGCAAAAAGAACTTAGAGGCCCCAGCAGATCTAATAAAGGTTTGTGTTGCTTTCTACCAATGCAGGATGATTACAAGTACGGGAGGATAACCAACCGAAAATTTCTGATATACAAGTATAAGTAAATATTTTCATAAAGTATAAATGTACTGTAAGAGTATTAGCAACATGCTTTCTACTTTCCATAGATGTCTTGTGGCCTTCTGCCTAATCTTTGGAAACAATAACTGTGACACTGATGTATTCAGTGCTATTGTGCCTGTTGTATTAGAAAAAAAAAAGACACTTCGGAATAAGATATTCTGTTTAAGACACATTTGGACAAACCAGGGGGTAAATCTGCCTGGGAAAATGGGATTTAAGTGTCTAGAAAACAAGATTAGCCTTTTCCATTTGATCTTTGGTGAAATCATGTTGAACGGAGATGTTTCAGAGTTGACAGCTCCTAGTGAATTCGCTTTTTCTTCACGTTACTGAATTGGAGAGCAGAGGCCACAGGCCCTGCTGCCCTTTTATTGTCTTATAGCTCTGTTGAGTCAATTCTCATGCAAGAACTTGTGTTGCATATATTGAGTAGCTATGGCTTCACTAATAGTATTTGACATTATAATAGATTTCCAGCTAAAATTATAGAGAAAGGTTAGATGGATTCAAATCTCTGTGATTAATAGGATGTTACTTCACGCAATTTTTTTCTTCTTTGAAGTAAGAATACATAATGAATGTCATAATGTAATCATAGTCTTTGCAATTTCCTAGAATTACTACATCAAGTAGGTGGCAAAAAACGTAAATAACAACTGTGTCTTTCTTGTTTTAATAAAAATCAAGCATAAACCTCTGTAGTGAATGCAAAAAGAAGGCTACGTGCTACTTTTTCCTTAATTACGTAATGATGAAGGCCACATATATGGTATCATTTTAAAAAAATAATACTACCATAGCTGTGAAATCTATTGTGTGGCAGACCAGCTAAATTCAGGAGAAAATCATTTCAGTGGAATTATTATCTGTTCATAATTTTGTAAGAGACAATCAGCGTTCTAAATAGAGATTAAAAGTACAGTGTCTCCAAAGAATAGATCTCTCATGTGGAAGTTGTATCTCAGTTGGCGCTCTCTTTCTACCCTGCTATTAATTCAGTTCAGTAGTTTGCATTTATTGCACAGGAAAGGGTGGATAAGTATAGAATCTCCTCATCCACAGGTAGACATTTACTGTTTGCAATGAGAATGTATATAGAGGTATTGGGCAGAATTTTCTAAGCTGAGTCTCAAATGTTAGAGAAACCAAGAGTTGTATTCAGAGAAACTAAACTTAGTAGCTCTCATAAAACTTGATGCTTCTGAAAATCAGACCACTTATATAAAATAATTGATATTTAGCTATAAATGAAAGAATACCTGGAACAAAGTTGTCTTGTTTCCATTTATTTCATTCTTGTGAGATACATAAAGGAAAAGCAGTGCTGTTTAAATTATAGCTATAAATTTTGTTCCAACAGAAGGAAGGGGTCAACTTGTGGGGAGTTTTCACATCTGGTTTGCTGAAAAAACATCCCATAATACATGCAGAGTGTAAGCACTACCATAGCACTATGTGAGTAAGGAAACTCTGCAGGCTTTTCCACTAGTTTGTGAAATTCTGAGACTCTTATTGAAAACACCATTCCACAATAGTCTTCGAAAAGCTGATCTGGACATATAATCAGCCATGTATAACTGGACCAGGATCAGTGATGATCAGAGCTATGTTTTTGAATCGAAGGAGTTCCTTTGCGATGAGATAGACATAACAGGAATGCACTTTGTCTCAAGTGTCTACATTTCCAACTTAGGAGACTATAATTGCAGGTAAAATGCTTCCTGTTTCTCACCTCCTCAAGCAGTACTGTGGGGATTTCAATGAGCGATAGGGTAGCAACTCCCAGTTGGGTGGTTGTATTTTTTTTCCCCTCAGATGCTTTTTTTTCCTTTTTTCCTTTTTGTTGGGGACAGAACAGTATTCTAAACCTTGTCTGGAAGAGGGAAAAAAAATTTGTGTTAGATTTTAATACTTAATATTAGCTATGTTGCTCATCCATGACATCATCTAAGAGGCTTTGTGTGACATTTTGTTAAATGTATTTTTACCTATAATAAAATCAGACTTGTAAAACACCCTTCTGCCCACTTCTTTACCTGGCAGGCTTAGGATATGTTTTGTGTATATTATGTGATACACATATCAATTTCAGGAATTAACATACTCTATAAAACATAGTAGTTCTATAGAAATCTCTCCCAATTCACTCAAAAAAAAAAAAAAAAAAATCAAGATCCTTATTATCATACAGAGTCCAGCAAGGCAGTTTACCATGTTAGATGAAAATCCTCATAAAGTTGTGATGATCAATAGTACATGTTGTAAAGGCTTGTAGTTGCAGTGCAAGAAAAAGAAAAGAAAAATGGCATGCTCTCTCTTATGGCAAATACAAGAACCTATAAATATGGTTTCTTCTTCCTTGATAAAACTGTAACCTTTATTTATTGAGCAGTATCTGCTCACTTTGCTAACCAGAATATTTTCAATGCATTACTCCTGAAATACTAAAGGAGCCATAAGAGAGTCAGCTGGATCTATGTATAACACATTAACCACATCACCAAAATTGTTAGCAAGTTTCTCTCACACAGTGGTCTTTTATAGGAGAGGATCTTTAACTAGAAAGAGCCAAAGTGTTTTTCAGTTTTCAGAGTTTACAAGATTGGCAGCAAAAAAGCAGAGGGAGGTGTTGTCTGGGTTTTTTGGGGTTAGGGGTGTAAAATGAGAACCTTTTGATATGTAGTCTTTGGAGGAGGGAAAAAACCCATCCACCACCAAAAACACCCCCTCACCCCTGAAAAAAACCCCACGAGGCCCATCACAAGGTTTTGAAGACTCTTCTAGGTATATTTACACTCGTAGAAGTCTACAGCATGAACTTCCTTGTGAGGAACTACTAAGCCCTGAGAAAATAATCTCGGAATTTGAAAATTAGACTTTTTAAGATCAAATTATTACTCTAGTAGTAATAAAGTAATTACTCCAGTTAGTGTTTTTTAAAAAGATTTCATACTGATCAAATGAAAAATAGCGTTTCTTTCTTTTCTGACCTGGAATCTATTCTTTATCTGTTTCTTGCTGCACCTCAACTTTTTAAGCTTTTTCCAACTCTGCTTGCGTCTAAAACGCAATTGCCTTCATTTAATCAGTAGCATACTTTCTCACTTTGTAGAGCACCTAGCACTCTTTATGGCATATTTCATAACAGCAAAACTGTATCCCAGAATTCAGTCAGAATTTCAGATTATCTAGCAATACGCTATTTCTATTCTCCTTGATTTTGACAGTCCAAATGTCTTTGGTGGAAAACTTGGGTAGAAATCAATCCATGGCAAAGATGAGAGCATTAAGGATCTAAAATGGACATCTGAGCATTGAATTCCTAAATCAGACCTACACAATGCTGTGGCAAAGCATCTATGGCGGCACTGCCTGCTGCTGGCAGCTTTGTTAGGCAAAACGATGTCCAAGTATTCACTCTAGATATTCATTTGCTATACTAGCACATACTAGACTTTGGGTTTCTCCCCCCCGCCACCCCTCCTCAGCTTGATGTACAGAAAGAATGCATAAAATCCTGGCTCTATAAAATAATCTCAGTAGCTCTAGGACTTGACTCTGCCTTCTCCTTCATGGACAATTGTACAGAACTCTCCCAGTAGTGAAGCAAAGAAAGAACTGCACTTACCTAATGTCCAGATCCGAGGAAAAAAATCCTGTCTCTCTTCTGTTGTTTCTTCTCTTCCCATGTAGCTGAGCTCATGGGCTTTGGGAGATTGCCTTTAACTGCATACTAGTCTGTAAAACAGACTAAAGTAAGGTAACATCAGAAAATAGGAAATTTGGAGAAAAATAAGATTGCTGCAGATACAGATAGGGAAAAAACCCAAACTTTTGAGTATCCCTTCTGTGCATGACTTGGACCTCTGTATGGATATTGTCCCTGACTATAAGAGCTCCAACTACAGATAATTCAGAAAAAGGGCAGCAATAATTTTAATTTCTGATTACTGAGCATATTCTGATTGCTAGTAGAGTGTGAATATTGTACTGCTAGGAAAGAGATCATCCAGTTAGACTGGCTCTGTAACTTTTTATACCAACTCAAGGAGTCAGAGTGTATTACAGATGACAGAGATGGAAGAGGACTTTGTGCTACATAGTGTATTTGACAGTCAACATAGTTTTGCTCTCTTGATGTAATTTTTGTCTAGATAAATTAGTTTTTGACTGTGTCCTATGGAGAGGAAAACCTCTCTATAATGAGAAGTAAGTAAAAAAAATGTTTCTTTTACTGCTGTAAATAATACTTTATTCTCAGTCTCTATAGTGACTGATTATGGCAAGTGCTCAGAATTAGTTTCTGATTTTCGCAGAATTAGCAAAAATAGCTCTGTTACAACAAGCTGTTTCAAATACAATGTTTCAAATGTTTAAAAAAATTGCAAAACTTTAATTGAGATAACAACTACCAGTGGATCTGATGGAAATTAACCATCTTCTAACATGACGTTAGCTTCACTTTATAACTTTTTAGACTGACTTCAGCCAATTGCAATGTGATTTTTTTTTTCATTCACTAATGTGATAATTCTCCAGTAAAACCTACTGACATGTCTAAACATTGAGATCTATCATACCTTTCAATTTTTGTTCAATAAAGAGCTAAAAAGAATGAGCAAGACATAAATCTAAAAGGAAAGCATGAAGTCAGTCAGTCAACAAACACTCCTCTTACTTTATCAGTATGCTGCTATTACCTTTGCTCCATTTTGATAGTGAAAGTGCCAAGTTGGAGACTAATTTCATTGATTTAATTATTTGCCTCACTTAAATTCCTGGCCCCCTTTCCTCCTATATTTCTTGGACATCCTCTTACGGCATTGGGGCTCCCCAGGGAAAGATTTTTCAATGTAGGTTCTCAGCATGAGACTTCTCTTCTCTAACTTTAGGGATCTCAAAGTTATCATATAGTGTCCCACTATCAACAGAGAGAGAACATATTTTAGTGCATGTCCTAAAGTAAGTGCCAAAGAAATGCAGAATGAGTTCTCCTTTGAAAGGGCCCTGTCACTCTTTATTGACTGTAATGGGCAACCAGACATTTGGCTTTAGACTAGAACCTTAATTCTGGGACGACAAAAGGGAGGTGAGATCCTCTTCCATTTGTTTTACCCTTTCCAGGTGCGGTTAGTTTTGCTGAATATCTGCCCACACATGACTACTGTTGAAAACAATTGTAATTCTCCTTTTGAATTTCACATTCTTTGGCCCCGTGTGAGTCAGTGAATGCTGGCATGATGTAAGAGGAATATCAAGGCAATGGTGCCCTTGAGGCATCCTGGCATTTGCAGGAATTTGGGGATTTCTGTGTACTGTGGAGGCTGGAACAAATACAGTTCAACTGATGAACTGAAGAAAAGGTCAAGCAAGCAGAAACATTTCTTTAATATTTTCATGGTAAAAATTAGTAGAAATAGCCTGTAAATTTATATTTTTAAGATAAACTATCTTTTTAATGAAAGAAAGCAGTTAAATGTGCTTTGAAATGTCAAACTGACAGCCCTGTTTTGTTAAAATCAAATGGTTTGGCTTTGCATCTTAGGAGGGGGAAAAAAAGGAGTATGCTTATAAGGTCAAGTGTTCAAGCCAACCTGAAAGAATGAGTAGTGTTATAATTACTCCCACTGCTGTGCAAACATGAAGCTGACTGATGAAATGAGCAGTCTTAATTATGAACTTTGATATTGTATATTTAGGGTAAGCTTTTGAAAACTCACTGAGTTTAGTCCCAGCTCTTTTTGACCTTGACTGAGAGTAGATTGAACTCAGAAAGTTGTTTTATTCCTACTGGCACTCAGCATTATTATTTAACAAGGCATCTGTTACACAGTTTAACTAAACAATAGGTCACACAATAAATATGCAGAAAACCCCTTGAAACTACTGTACTGTAACGTCTAGACTTTGAAGTTCTGTTTGGAAAGAAAGGGAATACACTTTTCCTCCATAGTTTTAAAACCCAAATGATTTTTCAAAGACCTCCTATGAATATTAACAGCCTTGCTATTAATATCACTACATGAATACATCTCTTTCCCATTTGAGTGAAAAAGAGTCTTATCCTTTTTGGCTAGGTCATCGACATACTTGGATGAGAGCAAGAAAAGGAAAATTCACTTATAAAAATCAGATGTGATTTGAAAGAAGCATATTAAAATGTAAAAGGATATAAATACAATTAATAATTGCTCCTAATTCCCTCTGGCTGCTTTGAAGACTTCAGTGCAAAACTGTGGACTACAAACATTAGCCTATCAGGTGAATATAACACTAATTTCGGAACTGTGTGGAAACAAATATCCCTTTGGACTGCTTCAGTTTTTATGTAATTTTACCAGCTAGAATACTAGAACTCCAAAGATCCACCAGTAAACATCTATTTTCATTATAGGAGATTAGAGACTCACTAGGAGTAACCCAAGAGCAAAAAGTGCGTGGTGCAGCCGTCTGCTATCTGCAATCCCTCGTAAGCATAAAAATGCTTTTAAAACTATAGTATAGCTTGTATCATCTCTCTTGTGGCTGTCTGTAGCAGGCAGCAGCAGCGCCATGTAGTTTGGGTTCACTGAGCTTCACCAGGTTCCCCGACAGTCTGACCTCCTCTGTACCTTTGCAGCTGGGGCAGCTCAGAACCCGGCACCAGTGCGTTCCCTCACCCCGCAGCCCTTTTGCGGTACAGGGGCTGCTCCTGACTGGTCCTGTCTCATGGGAACAGAAAAATAAGATGGAAGTATGACCAGCACTTTTCTCTATCCTGTTTAGATGAGATGATAGCTGTGAGTGGCCCTATAGTTATATAAAGGGACTAGAACACAATTATGACTAACCTGCTGGGGTTACTAGGGAGGAAAACCAAAATCTGGCTCCAAAAAAGGGTGATGACAAAGCTGGCTTTTTGACTACTCAAAATTTTAAAGCAGAAAAGGTAAGCAAAGGTGACTTATGTGCATCTCTGAAAATTATTTTAATGTAATAATCCACACTTTGGAACCTATCTTTTTTAATAAAGTATCTGCAAATTTTAGCTTTTTTGTTTTATATGCTTGTCTCTCTACCTCCTCCTTCTCTATCCGGATCAGCTGGTTACCCTGGGAAGATGCCATCGCTGCAGGGAGTCTTACTAAGAAGCTGGGGTTGTTTTTAGTTTTGAATACACTCAGGCTTATATTCATTATCAATAGAGAAGATTAGGTTGAGTTCCACAGCTGGAACCTGCTACTGAAAATGGTCTGTTGCTCTACCCTTTGCACTTAAGAGTTTTATGCTGGGACAGATTAGTTGAAGTGTCCCTGCGGAGTATAGCTGTAGGTTTGTGATGGGATAGGAATTTTAAAAATAGATTAGGCCCAGCATGCTACCCGCTTTTTAGATCAGTAGTAGCTGCTTAAATTCAAGTTACAAAGAGATAAGCAACCAGGAGGACGATGGATGTGCTGTACTGAAGGCTGCTTTGCCCAGCGACGATCTGGTTCCATGTTGCATGCGTCAGCTGCCTAGTCTAGCCTGAAAGTGTTGAAAGTCAGGAGACTGGCCAAAGGAGAGAGATTAACAGGTTGTGCTGAAAGGAAGAAACAGTCAAGAACTGGTCTAAGAATGTATTTTATTACATAAATTCATTAACGATAAGGGGGGAAATTAGCATGGCTTTCACTATATCACAGGGAACTAGGATCTGTGTCACCCAGTGTTGAGTGCTTAGGAAAATGAAATTTCCTGGCCAGACGGTGAAGGAAGGAATTGCTTGTGGCCTCTGATGCAATCTGCATATCAATGCACCTTTGTTCTTTAATTCTTTGTCATTGCTTTTTTTTTTTTTTTTTTTTTAGCCGCTTTTGGAAAACGAAAAGGTTAGGGATTGAATTTTGAATTCTTACAGATGGTGGCTCCTCATCCTTCTGGGTTTGTGCCCAGGATGTATGCTTAGGTCTGATAGCAACAATAACACTCTTGATTCAGCACAAAACATACAGCTTTTTGAAGGGAACATGTTATGTTTTTTATTAAGCAATTGTTTAGCAAAGAACAAAACCTTCTTAGTAACCAAGTTAAGCATAGTGCCAATTCAAACTATTAGTAATGGTAACTTTCTGACCGAAAATTGGTATGTAGCTTTCTTGTTTTGCTTTGTCTTATCATTTGTTTAAAAAGAAAAAAAAAAATCTGCTGCTTTATTGTTTTTCTGTGATATGTATCCAAAAAACAGATACATGGGTTTTGGTTTAGTTTTTTTTCTTTTTAAGATGGAATGATTAAATCTAGTTTCAATGGTGATGGCAATACCACTCTTTATTCATTTCATTGTAGATTATAAAGAATATTTTACAGATTGGATTTCCTGTGTGCTTCCTTCCAACCCTATCTGTTGGACTGACTTCTGGTGCAATACTGATGTATAAAAATAAGTATTTTTGTTATGACTAAGTATACGTGGTCTGAACATGAGACTAAAAGACAAGAACAAATTTACTTTGTGGTTTGGACCTGAATCAATGAGAAATTGATTCAGTTGCCCTCAAAAAATAAGAAATGTCCTATTGGCTCAGACAAACCATCTGTCTAGACTGTCTATCTATTTTTCTGTCTCCAACAGTTGCAATTGAACATGCTATTTAGGGGGAGCACACAAGACTGTCTGCTTCTGCAGTCCATTTCCTTCACACTTTTCCAGCATCTGCATGCGTTGAATTAGGTACGCAACGTTGTACTCCTCTACTCCTACCTCCCCCCCGCCTTTTTTTTTTTTTTTTTTTTTATCAATTTATGGTCCTGATCTCCATTAACTTGTCTGATCCATTTTTAAACTTCACAGTTGTCTGCCTTCAACTTCTCATAACAACAAATTTTAGAAGTTCACTACCTGGTGTATCAAGGAAAAAAAAACAAAAACAAAAAACAACAAACCCAAACCAAAAACCAACCCAAAACACAAACCCCTTTCATCATTTTTAAACTAATCTCCAACTTTTTTCAACTATGTGAAAAATGAAGATGGGCCTAAGCAAGGATCTCATATCTGAATGTCCACACATTTTGGCATTTGGGGCTTCTGAATCAGTAAGATGGGCTGAAGCAAACCCTGCAGTCTGAACCAGCACCTCAGGAGGGAAGTTTCGACCTTCTGCCAAACCTTGCAATAGGTCACTAACAATGCTTTTACTGACCACAAGGAATCAAGGGCAGCATAGGTGGAATACACCTTTACTTCATTACAATTACAGACAAGATCTAGCTAGCAAGGACAGCGCAGACAGGTTGGCTTAAAATTGGAAATAATTTTGATGAGGTCAAGAAATGACTAGAAAAAAATAGGAGATAGTGGACAGCATTCTGTTGGGAAATGTGAATGCTCCACTTATGTTGCAAGAGTCAGATCTACAACTGCAGGAAAGAGAACATCTGGCTGGACAGAAAATCCTCAAAAAATATCCAAGAGTTATAGCTGATTGCAAGCTGAACACGAATCTGCCTAATAGGCAAATACCATATGGGAATGTACATGCAGAAGAATGGGTTGGGGTTTTTTGTTCTGCTCCCATTTGTTCTGCACAACACAGGTTGGTTTTGAAGTACCCTTTTTTCAGTGTTGGGCATCATCTTTCAAAGAACCCCTGGAACAACTAAAGATTATTCAAATGACAGTTATAAGGATATGCAGAACTTTGGAAAATAAAAATCTATACAGAAATGTTGAAAAAACTGATCTTATTTAGCTTAAAACAAGATGACCAAGTAGGAAGGGTAAGTGTTCAAATATGTAAAAGGCTATTTTACATAGGAGAAAAGAATTTACATTGGTAAGGAAAACCTATTAAATAATAAGGAAAAATGAGGATCATAATCAGTAATAATACATTACACTATTCTGGGCTTGGAAATGAATTTGCTCAATACTGCTTGACAATTTTTGTGAAGTTTTAATACTTCAGCAATTTGCATTTGAAGGGTTTAGCATATTCTTAATTTCCAGAACAGCCAAAATATTGAACAGAAGGTTTGAAGCACTGAAGGGAAAGGGAGGTAATGCAGCAGAATACATATGAGCGGAGAAGAGGTATGCAGGAACAAAGTTAGTGGAATCTGCATCTCTTTATGGAAATAATTATTTCTGCCATTGTTTTAGCAATTATATAGAAATGTCTCTTGAATTGATTTAGGACTGTTTTATTCTGTTGCATTCCAAAATTTTGTAAGTATAATTGGGGAAAAAAAGATTCTGAATACATTCTTTATCTCGTAGATTGTCGCTTGGAAGACTATTGCAGGAAGGTACGTACCATTATAAGTGTTTGTGTAGTGGTCGTGTGCTTTTAAGTCCTAATATGTTTTGTTGAATCTAAATTTGTTTATATAGTGACATGGCTTCAGTTATACACAGTTTAGATTGTGCACAGCTTTCAGTTAAGAGGCAGCATAAATTTACAATCAGTCATTTTATTGTTTATAGTCAGAGGTTATAACAATGAACATCATTACTACGTGGAGAGATTAATTAGTTTATAGGATGTTAAACCAATATTCTCTGCATACCTGTTCTTGTGTGAGACCTTACATCACAAGAGGGAAGAAAAACTATGGTAAAGATAAAGATCCTGATGTACGACAGCTGAATAAAATGTGTGCTAGGGCTTTCTCCGTTCTAAATTTAGGGCAGCTTTAGAGATATGTAATTTGCTTTGGATAATTCAAACACTTTTCTTGAGATGCTGCCTTGTGCTGTCCATTTTTGCATCATACTAACCCCTTATTATAGTAAGGGTTGCGAGGGTTTTATGCTATTGCGGTCGTCCAGTCTGTAGCATAGAGAAATTCTCATGTTAGATGCCAATAGTCTTGATTTTAACAGTTTAGAAGGAGAATCCCTGAGAACAAAGAAATCCCAATAATCCTGTAATCCCTGAATACCAGTGTCAAAGGGCTGAAGACTAAGGATTCTTGTCTTGTTAATTAATTTTCAAAAGGGACCAACTTTTATACCAAATGGAAGAGAAATTTCTAGATAATAAAGTGCAGGTTGCTAGGTCAAGCATTGCAGAAAATTATTTTGCAGCAGTGTTGTCCTTCTCATTAAATTAAAGTTATTCATCCTGGCACTATTTTTAGAGAAAATTACTTGATAAAGCTACATGTCAGGATCCCTAGCTGGAGGTTTGGTGTAGAATAGTTTCCCATGGGTTAAGTTTTACAGTGAGGATGCCTGATCAAAGTCAAGGAAAAGATTTCAGTTGCTTTTGATGATCTTCAAGCCACCATGCTTAGATCCTTTTCTAGGATCGTATAAGGAAATACTAAATGAGGATCTTTACAAAAGATCTCTTTACAAAAGATCTTTAAATCTGCTTGTGAGGAATGATGAAGGCCATTATGCACATAAGCAGTGAAACTGCAGTACTCCTAAATGTTTCCACTGAATCATATATGTTTTATATAAAGAAGAGGGTTTGAGGAGAGAAGTGGACTGCAGCCTGAAATCCACTGCACCATCCTTTTTCAGTAGCTAAGTCTTCTATTCAGTAGAACTGGTTACTCCAAGTGGATAAGCAATATGATAAGAACTGTGTAATAAAACTTGTGATTGAAAGATTCAATTGGCAGAAAATGCATTAGTGAGCAGCTGTTCTAGTGAATCTGAAATGCCTTTTCTTTTTCTTTCTTTTTTCCCTATACATATCAGGCTCAATTACAGTATTTACACAGGACTTTGACATTTAAGACACTGATCAATATCTAAATTTTTTTTTCCCGTGCTTTTTAGTGTTAGAGGAAATATGGGGGAGTCCTATCTGTAGAGGAACTAAGGACTGAAGCTTACTACAGTGCCTTCATCTTTTGGAATGACTCCAGAGTGGCACTTCCACAGTCTTTTGAGTTGCTGCATTCGGGGAACAAGGTTTTCTACCTTTGAGATTTACATTAAATATAAATTCCACTTAAACCACCAGTAAGACTATGTGTGTTGAAACAAAAGCAAACCATGCTATCTGTGATTTTAACTCTTGGGCATGCTTCTCTATGTCTATTTAAGAGGAGAATGCAAAGGAGATTGGTTTGAATCAAACACAAACATTTAAATATAAGGAGAATGGAAGTGACATTCTGTGAAAACGTTTAACATTAGCATTTAACTCTACAATAAGCAAATAGACCAAATTACAATAGCATGCTACTGATTTTTCTTGCTGCTATTGGCACTTTTCTATTCCCCACTCTCAGCTCATGTTTCTTATAGTGGTTCCTCTCTGACTTTTCGTACTGCTGATGAATGGAGATAGGAAACAGGTATTGAGACACATCCATGTTTCAGAAGCAGAATATATCAGAAAGGAACATGCCAGGTATGTCTAGACACAGGAGAGGAATGTGCTTGACAGATGTACACTACGCCAACTTGAACAACAGAATAGGGTCTGGATTTTTTTAATACAATTTTAAAACAACATCAAGAGAATTAATTGGAAGGAATCTTACATCTGACATAAAAAATTTCCTTTGTTTGTCAACAGTAGCTATCATTGCCATTGAAACATAACAGGGCAAGACCTAGACCTGTATCTCTACACTATTAGGGATATCTCTTTAGTCATTTGTGTTTATAAGGTCAGTTCACTGTCAGTGTACTGAACTTTAAATTAATTGTCCCATAGGCTGATTTCTGCTTAATTTGAAGACAAGAGGAGGAATATGAATCATTAAGTGGCGGGGAAATGATAAAAGATTTTTAAATTACTAAACCTTTGAATTGCCATCTTTTATGGGATGGAAGGAAATACAGCCTGAATTGAGGAAAATCTTAAAGTGTCCCAGAGCTAATGCAATATTTATTTGTTTGTAAACAGAAGATAGAAAGTATCATAAATTTCAACCACTTTATTTTAAAAACCTTATGGCTAGACTGTGACTTGAGGCACTATGACTAAGATTACTAGCTTTCAATTACGACACTTTAAACTTGCTGTACAGAGCAGTTTGTGGAAATGCTCTTTTGCATAAAAGCCTTTGATCCTGTGATGGATGTTCTATGAATTGGGGGGGAAAAAGGGACAGAATGAAAGTGGTGGGGAACTGGGGAAATAAATAATGAAGCCAGCTGATATTACGATGGCACAGCGGGAGCGGTATGTTCCATCCTGTTTTGTGATTTAGTTATGGGGAGGCGCTCCTTGCGTGGCACTCAGTTATTGAAATAATATTATCTGTGCATGATTTGTCAGGCGGGTTTTATTAATGTGCTGCCAAAGAACTTGCTTTCTACACCAGTCTGTGATGTTTCTGAGAGATTTTAGCATGTTTAAACTCAAATCAGTAATGCTGTATTTCTATTTAGATGGGGTTTGCATCCTGGACTATGCTCTCTTTAGGCTTTAATCCTATGCTTTGATCCACAGCGCTGTAAGGGTCCATTGAAGAACAATAGGCTTCTTAATTTATGTATGCTATTTTATATCTTCATAGCTGTTCTGCTTAACTTCTACCACTGCTTTGCTTCATTGCTTTACTGTGTTGTGAAGATGTTAAAATGTTAAGATGTTAGTGCTTTAATAACTTTCTAGTAACTATAAAAACCATTTAAAATGCAGCTCTATTTAAACTTTAGATTTCCTTCTGATTGCAAATGAAGTGATTACTTCCTAGCATCAAAATAATTTATTTGTGTAGCAGTAAGCTGAAATAGCATCTTGAAAATTATAAGGAATAAATCAAAAAGAACAGGAGGTACCTAAAGGCCTGCTAGAGACACCTTCACGCATAACCCCCAGGATGCCGTTCCCCGCATAGGTACATAACGGGATTCCCAAAGCATAAGAGCAGTGTAACACGAGCAGACTGCCAGCATCCAGCCAAAGCAGTCCGGGATCTGCCCCCACAGTTCGTTCCCATACAATCTTGTTACCAAAAGATGTATAAAAGTGATGCAGAACAGTTTGAAAAGCTTTCTAAATATTTAGACAAGGTTCAATAATGCTGTTCACATCAAGCAAAAATAATAGTACAAGGACTATAACGTTTTCCTTTTGCATGGCTGCAATTTGAGCAGACTGTAGTGCGTTACTTTGTTAGCAATGTGCAATCTCTTTTGGTTTTACTGTTTGACTTTTTTTTCTTTTTTTTTTTTTTTTACTTTTAATCACGCTTACACTGTAACTACCTAGTATCTACGCCCTGTGTTATTTAGGGTTCTGAATTTGGTGTAACTTCTGTTCAAAGATGGCTCCAAGATGTCATTGATAGGAAGGCTACAAATAAACATGGCACTCTCTGGGGCCCTCTGTTTCTAAAATGGCAAAAGCTTTTCTTTTCGGCCAAGAAAAGCTACGAGCCTGCTACACTCTCTCAAGTGGAGCTGCCAACACTGCTCAACAAGTACCTGATTAGGATTAACGGAAATTGGCTTGCACGATTTCAGACAGGGTCCGTGTGCGTTTTAGCCAACTTCATCCGCTGGTTTCAGAGCTGAATGAAACCAGCCGGGCGCTTTGTTTTCCCCTCGGGGCTGGGACCTGCAGCGGGCTTCATCTTCGTGGAGCCACGGCTCGGGGCGGGACAAGCCTCGCTCTGCGGCTCCGCCGGTGCCGCTCTGGGTGTGCAGGGGAGGCTCGGGCCTGCTCGCCTCCCCTTCCCGGCACAGCCGCGACGCGCCCCGGGCGACCTTTTGCCCGCTCGCCGGGGCGATCCGCTGCCGGGGCGATCCGCTCCCCGCGCGCCAGCGCCGCGCCAGCGGCAGGCGGCGCCGCCGCAGCGGCAGCAGGCGGAGGAGGAGGCGGAGGCGGAGGCGGAGGAGGAGGAGGCGGAGGAGGAGGAAGGCCGCCGCCGCCGGCCCCCTCCCGCCGCGCAGAGGCGCAGGCAGAGGGCGCTTTCGCCATGCGCGGCCCCCGCCGCCGCCGCCGCGCAGCCCCAGGCGCCGCGCACCCCCCGGCCGCGCTGCCGCTGACAGGCGTCCGGAGGGACCTCCGCGGCGGGCGGAGCGGAGCCCCTCGGCCCGGCCCGCGCGGGAGAAGGGAGCTCCCCGGGTGCGAGCGGCCGCTCGGTCCCGCTCTGCTGCTCGCTCTCTCCCTCTCTCCCTCTTCCCTTCCCTCCTCCTCCTCCTCTCTGCGCCTTCCACCTCCCCTGCTCCTGAGTGAGCGCAGCCTCGGATGTCCGGTTTCCTGGTGGGTTTTTTACCTGGCAAACTCCGGATAACTTTGGTGAGAATTTGCAAAGCGGCTGGGAAAGTTGGGAACTCCCCTGCAGGCGTCTAGGAGCTGCTGCTACCGCATCTTCTCCATCCCACGGATTTTACTGCCTTGGATATTGCGAGGGGAGGGAGGGGGGAGAGGAAGAGAAGGAGCCTCGTAATTTCGTCTGCATTCCTCCAACTGCCCCGCGGCCCCGCTCCGCGCCCGCCCTGCCATCTTTGCACAATGCACTTGCTGGAGGTGCTCTCCCTGGGTTGCTGCCTTGCTGCCGGCGCCGTGCTCCTGGGACCCCGGCAGCCGGCCGCCGCCGCCGCCTACGAGTCCGGCCAGGGGTACTACGAGGAGGAGCCCGAGGCGGGGGAGGCAAAGGTAAGCCCATGCCCCGGCTGCAGATGCCAGCTCGCTCCTCTAGGCATGTGGCTCCGAGGCCGTTTGAGCGGACCGCTTGGAAATCCCACCGAGGAAAATATGTGGGAGAAGCCTTTTTAAGTGAGGGGTTCTTTAAAAGTGGGGGAAGGATTTGTTTAAGGAGAAAAAAAAATTGTCTGGGTTTTCACGCTTGCTGGAAGGAAGGTTGCACGGGGAACAACTGTATTTACAAAGGAGCGCAGAACACCTGATCGGCAGAGGCAGCCGGAGGGCTCTGCTCCTGCTCCCCTCTCCTGCGGGGAGAGGTCCCGGCCGCGGCCCCGCCGTTTGCAGCGGGGCTCGGCCGGGGCAGTGACCCGCGGGTTCAGCTGATCCCGGCGCCGGCCCTGGCAGCCGGGGCGCTCCCCGCCGGCGGGTCGCGGCGTACCCGAGCCTGCTTCGGCACGGGCGAAGCTGCGGGGTCCTGCCGCGGGCTGGGACGGGCAGAGCCGGGGAGCGCGGGCGGGAGGGCTGAGAGACGCTGAGAGGAGCAGCTGGGCACAGGGACGAAGCGGCGAGGGAGGCGTGGGGGGACGATGACAACAAAAGCCCAGGCTTTCCATTTGTTGAAAAGTCTCTTGGAGTTATTGACACTTGGGATGAGTTGCTGCTGCGTGACAGGGCTGACGGGAGGTGTAAAGTGACGCTCGAGTCTGAAATTTTCATTCTGCCCAGGCGCATGGTGAAGGTTGGGCTTAAATTCTCAGGTTCCAGTCACAAATACTTACAATTCGGTATTAATTTTTGTTTGCATAGGAAGTTTCGTAACGTAGAATTCAAGTACCTTTGGTACTTGTGGTTTTGCAGTTCCTGGTATGCTGATGCATTAAAATGATGCATAGTATGCGATTGTATAAGCATGTGGCATTATTGGGAAGACCTCTGATGTCTGAGTTTATAGCAACTCTTGGCCTCGTCCCATTGTTTTGAGGATTTCTGACATACTTACTGAAAGCAATCTTGACCCAGCTCATTCATTACTCATTTCAGTATGGGGCAAGGGGGAAGTGTGTGGATGAAAAGTTAAGCTGATATTGTGATGATTACTTTTTTTCTATGCTGTTTGTTTTACTGGATAGAAGTTTGGGAGATTTTACTGTGACTACATGGGAAGTCAAGTGTTGATAGTGTACATTAGCTGTACTTATTTCAGGTATTCAAACTGTTGTAGACCATATATTGTTCACAGAACTCATGCTTTTCAAATAATATTCTGCATGGAAAAGGTTACTGAGTATACTGTAGTCTCTCTTCAAATATTTTAACTACAGATTAATGCTTGCACTGCAATGTTCTGAATGCTAGTGTGCTATCAGTGATCATATTGTTTAAATGTTTATCAAGTATTTTTCAAACTTGAGTATTTAAAAATAGGAACACAAAATTAATTCAGCTGGTCACTCTTATCGCTTAGATTATTTATAAAAAACTGCAAAACTTAGTGAAGGGTAAAAATACCTCAACTCTTTCCAGCTCATGACTGCAAGTCAGTTATTTACTGGGTGAAACTGGCATTTGAGTTGTAAAGCCTCAGAATAGCTTATGGTGAAAAGGTAGAAAGAATCTAAACTGGAGCACGGTGCACACTTTGTACACTTAAACTGCTGAGGTAGAACAGCTGATAGTGAAGGTATGCTGCTAAGTGATGCTGTATGTTCCCATGCACGTGTTGTGGACAGTCGCTCCGTTTCTTGAAGAAACCTGAAAGGCTTTGGGAGCTGCCTCTGTAGTGCATTGCATAGAAGTGCAAGTGCTCCCTGGAAAAAGGGGAACTATCAGCAAATGAAAGGAAGAAGGGTCAAGAGACCGGGAAGTGAGTGGGATAGTATGTGTTAAGCGATTACGTTAACAGAAAAATGTTTTTGTGCTGACTACTGGTGAGTAGTAGAGAGAGAGAGAGAGAGAATGAGTCTGGATCCAAGCAGACTTAGTCATGTTGGAAGTCTTTAGTTGTGAGTTTGTTGCTTTTGCTGGAACTGTTGGAGTAAGTACTGTGCATATTTGTTCCTGTGATGAGAGCGCGTTGAGATGAATGTCTGAAGTAATTGTGAAAGGATTAAATAGGTAAACTGTAAGTAATTGTTTCAAGGAAAATATGATTATATTGTCAGTAAAAAGTCATCTGCTTGAACTTCAATGAAAAGTGTGTGATCACTTGAGTTTGTGTTCATAGATGTTATGCTTCCTCTGTTTTTACTTTCCATCCATATGTCATACTTCTGCATATTAAACTAATGCCTAAGTGCAGGTCATACAGCCTTCTGGGACAACTCTTTACACAATATATTTATTTCTCTTTACTCCTATTTTAAGAACTTCAGCTTTAGAAAGATTATAAAAAGTGTGGATGAAGTTGAGGGTCCTCCAACATAGGAGGAAAAGCTGGGCAGAAAATAAGGGTATTGTGTTTTTGTGCAGGTCAGTGTCATGAGTTAATCTTGTCCTAGAGATTTGCAGCAACTTGGAAGCATTACAGATATAAATAGTAGCAGTTCTTCTTACACATCTCTTGCAAGGGCATGTTCTGCAGCAAGCGGGCACTGATAAACTTGTGTGAAGCTGCTCCCCCCCCCCTTTTATTTTCAGCCTAAGTGTAAAGTTCATTATTTAACAAGCTTACAGGGCCCAGATTAATACTTTTCAGCTGAACTGTCTGCTCGGTGGGATGGGAATGAATCCTGCCTGTAAATCGCCTCTTCCAGATTTCCTGCAGCACAGGGGGTTCCCCAATGAGGCAACCCCCTGGCAGCCGCATCCCGCCTCTCCCCAGCAGGGCAGGAGGCAGGGTGGCCTACAGCCCCCTCTCTGTCTGGGTGGCCTGGTGGGGACACAACCTAGTATTTCAGTTCTCTCTGCTTAAGGGGGGGCCAGGGGAATCAGCCCTCCTGCCCCCAGAGTGCCCGCAGTTCGGCAGGGACCTGCCGCCTCTCTGCCCCACCGCCCAGCAGGGATGCTCGGAGCAGCTGCAGCAAGGAGAGGGTGAGCAGTTGTGTGACACCGGTGACTTGAAACTTTAGCTCCTTGTACTGTCCATGAATATTTTAATAACTCTTGTAATGCGTTTAGTCTCTGTCTCTTGTTCTTCATGTAGTATTGAACTGGGAAAATGTGGTGAGTATACACTGTCTACCTGGGATGGCAAAGTATTTAAAAAAAAAAAAAAATTCTTTATTGTTGTTTGCTGAAAGTTTCCAAATGAACTAGAGGCTACACAGGCATTCTGGGCATGAATTAAACTTCTTAGGTTATTGAAATGAAGGTGTGACAGTAGCATGTACCTAGACTGCATTAATGGTAATAGGGTAACAATAGCAGGAGTAGGTTATTATGGTAACAATTATGGTCACAGTGGTATGGTAACAGTGACTGGAAAGAAGCCACGCAGCTGGGAGGGTTTGCCATAGCTGTACCTTCGTTTTGTTGCATACTCAAACCTTTAGGATTATGTGACTATACAAAAGCAATATCGGTCAATTGTCCCACATGGTTTTAAGCGGTTTAAAATGATATTTATGCAAGGATTCTTAGTTTTGTATTAGAATGGGAATAACAAATGAAAATGTATTTGCCTGTTCTAAAGTGTATCCCTGAAAGTGGCATTGGGGCCTCTTTAGACAGACAGCAATAAAGTACAGAACAGTCTTTCTGCTGTGATTCTGTGACTTGCTTTTTGCAATGAAAATAGATACGCTTACTTGACCTCCATTTATCTTGGGTGCTATCTCAGCTGAGAGAGACCTTTTTATTATTATTATTTAAAAATTATTTTAAATCTGACCTAATCATGAAATGCTGCTAGCTGATGGCTAATGGAGTTTAAATACTGTTAGTGTGGGAGCGGGAGGAAAAGCAGAGTGCCAGTTTCTGGGGTTTCCTCCTGTCACTGTATCTTGATGGTGTGATCTCAAACCCATCAGTTTTATGGCCACCTCTAAGTTTATGAAGTGTGCCTTACTTTGCATTGTGATGTTACCTGCGCTGGTGAGAAATGAGGCTAGGTTTTCCACTCTGAAAGCAAGCATAAACCTCACTCCCAGTACTCAAGCACTGCTTAACTGAGCGGGTAGGGAGAATATTTTTTTTTCTGCTGTTGCTGTTTTGTCTGCTGCAACTTTCCTTTTCACGTGTGTGTAGCCACCCTTTTTTCAGACACACACACATGCACACACATAAAGATGCTGTCTTTTTTTAGAAGCATGATTTGTATCAGATACGACGGGATGAACATAAGTAATATAATAGGACCTATTATGAAGAGTAAGCAACGCTTCTGCAAACATAATTATTAAACCTTGACCTAGCCTTTTGTGTGAGTAGAGTATAATACTAAGCTCTAAGAGCCCATGGCACTTTCTAGTTCTTGGTGTAGGTATGTGCATTCTTGGGTATCTTGTGTAAGCACACTTGTGTGTCTGTGAAGGTTTTCACAGGGTTGCTGCTGACAAATCACTGCACTTCTGAAGGTTCTAAGAAAGCTTTGGGGATCTGCTTTAACTAACTGCAGTGTTTGGAGGCTTACAGAAACATCCCCTTAAAAATATTATTTTTACGCTCACTTAGGTTCAGTGTGTGTTTAAACTCTTGCATGTTCTTCAAGGGTGTGTGTCCGCTTATTTTAGTAAAAATAAACCAGGACTTGGTCTTCAAGTTGTTGTAGCTGAGCGTGATGGTAATAATCCTCTCCCATTGGTACTCTGCATCCAGGATAGGAAGTCTGTCTAGAACCTCATGTTCAGCTGCTGCTTTTTTGAATGTGGTCAGTGATTCATTAAAACAAAATGCTTGGAACAAAGGGAATCCAACTGAAGACAGACTGGTATCCTATCAAGTTTAATATCCTTGTTTAATATAAAAATGTGCTACAACTACAAACAGTTCTACAATGAATTGTAAGAAATTCCAAGAAAGGTTGTTATTTGAAAGATGTAAGCTCTTTCGAAGTCTGAGTTGCTTCTTAAGAGTTTTATGTTTGGCAAAGTGTTGAATTTTGTATAGTGAGTAGGACAGGTATGATTGTTTTCATTATCTATTATAAACATTCAGTACCTTTTTTTTTTTTTTAATTCTGCCTAGCTTCTAATCTGAGTGATACATAAAAAGTTCCCCTCCATGTATATGTGTATCTGCTTCAAAGGCATTAATAGCTGCATAAATTGCAACAGAATTTTAATTTAAAACATTGATAGCTTAGGGGGACCGTGGGGGATTGTTTGTTGAATTTCTATTGTATATGAATTTGTCAACTTGTTTTTCTTGTTTTGTGTTTATCTGTCACCAGAAGTTTTTCTGATGACTTAATATTTATGTGTTACTGTATTTTTTCCCCTCTTTGTTGCATTTCAGATTTTAGTTAGGAAATAGCTAAACTGTAAGTAATTTATTCTTCTACTTTTCCATTGTAATTGTTGTAAATCAATCCCTCTAGCTCTTTAGTAATTTGTTTTTTTTTTTTTCTTTTGACATTTCCTGACTTGTCTAAGATGGCTATAACTCCTTTCAAATATTTAGAGACTGCAGTTGCCAGTGGAGTGAATGAATGTTTTGGTAAGATGCTCCTATTTAGCAAAGTAACCAAGAGGAATGGTGTTCCTTGGGGGAGGAGGACAAAACACAGGGAAAACACCTTCTGATAACTGAAGGAAAAAAAAATAGTAGTTGGTATATTTTGGCTATATTGTAGTCTTTGCTGAGTATGGGTGAATATGTTATCTTCCTAGATGTAGTTACTGAGGCAATACATCTTCTGCAGGAAATTTTTGGGATCCTGATTGTGGTTAACTTCAAGGAAAATGATTGCTTGGGGAAGTTAATGACATTAATTATCTGATACTGCCATCACCCTGCACCCTGTGGTACTCCGTACCGCTCACATAATGGCTTCACCTAGTTGGTGACAATTTTCAAATTGTCTGACCTCAAGGATGCAGCTTAAAAACTGTTGGAGGTGTTTCACATCCTGTTCCTCATTGAAGACAGCAGGGCTTTTTATCCTGGATAAGGGAAAATACTGCAAAGAATTGGACTTTTCTTGGAAGTCACCAGAAGGCTGCTGGGGAGCAGGGGACATGGGTGTTTCTCCCTGGTATCACAGGTGTGGCATCCCCTGTGTTAGTCCTACCTGCTTGTGGCAGCGTTGTGAAATAAGTAATGCCAGGAATCAGATATCATCTAGAGCAAAAACATTTACACCACAAAATAGTTTAATTCTTTGGCTTTCCTTATTCAAGGATTGTGCTCCGTTGAGAGAGAGGAATTCAGTGGAAGGGATCGCTTCTGAGAACAGCCACAGCATTTGGCTATTTCCCCATTTTTTTCCCGAAGGAGACCCATAGCAACCCCCCAAACCCCCACATGAGTGTGTGAAAATTTCCAGGACTTGTAAAGATTGTCAGAAACAGTAGATATCCTACTAGAGATCATTCAGAAGAAGCAAAACCACTCTAGCTGCCCTTCAACTTTCTTTGACTGCAGAATTCAGCAGACCAAATGTATTTGTAGTGGACTGCTCCAGCTGTCCAGAATGTACTTGCTGCATCAGTCACAGTATTTAGAGCCAAGAGAAAAACTGGCCAAGTGAAGCTTCACACGTTACCTGCTGTCTGCTTACTCGTGTTTGTGTAGACAACGAAACGTTTGGGGTTTTTGTTTGTTTCGTGGGTGGTTTTGTTTTCAAATTGGCCAAGAGTCATGCAGCTGGTAAGTAACCTCTGCAGTCTGCTCAAGGAACAGTCTTGTTAGACAAACAAAGAGCAGCAATTGTAGAGGTTGAGGTATGTATTACTTCCAGGTCAAACGATAGTTTTGGTAGGGCTGTATTATAATTCTGATGGAAGTAAGAGGCCTTCACCCCTTTCTAAATAGGTGGCTAATGCTCATTGCCCTGCAAGTATGGGATCCATATACACTATGAGATCCATACACACAATCATGTGAAGAAAAGCTGGTAGTTGTTGCTTGAGGTGTGCTGTCCACGCATGGTGGGATCTGCGTTCCTGCTCTGCTGACTGGAATCCCTGTCCCAAATGGAATAATCTTATGGGATTATTGCTGAGGAAGCAGTGCGAGGGTGACGTGCACGAGGTCCCTTCTCTGGGCCCCCTCTGACCCAAATGGTAGCCCAATCCCAAATGGACACTGCTGTGAACGTGTTCTCCTGTTCGTGGAGCTCCTAAGCACCAAGGCTGGGATCTGTGGACTTGGATTCACACTTAGCTGCACTTGAAAGTGCTTGAACAAAGTTGAGCTCCAGGAACTGTCCCTGTAGGTGGTCTCACTTTGTGCTATATGCACATTAAAGAAACTTTACATGGAGAAAGAAAAAAATTCTAAAGAGTGTAAAACATAAGGAAAGCCTGAGAAGTGAAGAAAACTGTAAGGAAAAACTTGCTTGAACAGCTTTGGTTTTGTTTGTTCCTTAAGAAAAAAAGGGGGAGCATTTCTTGCCACAAGTCTTGGATGTAATTTTGATGTTTGTTTGTTTTTTTTAAAATTATTTTCTTTGAAAATGTTGCCTTTGGAGTTCTGAGAATTCACCACAGTCTTGACCTGTCAGTCTTCTTGACTAACAACTGCTAAGTATTGCAAACTGTGCAACAGCTTTGTGGTTGCTGTGAATTGGAGACTAGGAGGATACCATGAAAGTAGTTTTCACTGGAAGTCAAGGAAAGTGCTTGTATTTTGTACCCCTAAAAGGATCGTTTGTTATTTGCTGAGGATAAAATCTCTGCTTGTTTGCATGCTCACTATTACTTGGAGAACACCACTCCTGCCACTTCTTCTTAGAAATAACGCAGAAAGGGAAAATTATATAACTTCAGTCATTCCAGTTATATCTATATTTGTAACTGGCCGCAGATACACTTGACAGAAACATACGTTGCCTGTAAATGTAATGCTACCAAGACTCTGGATGGAGACTGTATGTATCGTTTTTATAGAATAGCTATTTATGGTTAGATTAGCGGTGTAATTAGCTGTTGAAGGAAACTAAGAAATAAACTTGTGAGGTAGCGCCTTACTGATGTTTGTCCCTTGCCTGGGGACAGATGTTTCCCAGTTAAAATGGAGCCTACGACTTCCTCTTCACCCCACGGGCTCCCCAGCAAATCTTGTGTAACAGGCAGAGTGCTGCAGTGGTACAAACATGACCATTTACTTTGTTTCATTTTATTCATGTATGTCAAGGTACTCATGTTAAGATTTCGATGTCTCTTTGCTGTAAGGAATTTTTTAAAATTTTATTTCCTTTATATCACTGAAATATTCTGTGATTTGGAGGAAACGAGCCAATCTCATTGTTAATTAGCAGGCTTGCACGGTTGCATTACAGTAGATTCAGTAAACATGGAGAAATGTTTTTTCCAGCAGGGAAGATAGCGATGGACAATTATTTTGTCTTTCCAGTTGGATGTGTTTCTGGCTGGCTAGAGAAGAGCAAAATGTTGGTTCATTTAAAAATACCAAGAACCCTGTTGTGCAGGCCACAGGGCACAGCTTTCAGGAGAACATTAACAGCTGCTAAATATCGCACTGACATGACTGAATATGATGGGTATTGGCCTGTCTCCTTTGTAAAGTTTCATGGCCTTTCATGGAGGTTTCATCTAAACTGTCAGGCAGCAGAAGCCAAGAGGTTGGGCTCAAAATCGAATTCTGCCAGGGTCTCCTTGCTTGTTTGCTCAAGTGTTCGTGATGCTGAGTTTGTGCCTTCTGCCTTGCGTTCCCAGGTGCACCCTGAGACATGAGAATGTACTTTTTTGAATGAACGGTTTGAAAAGGTCTGGGCTCCTTTTGTGGCTCAGCAGAGCCCAGCAGCTGGGTAGCTCCTGGCTGCCTCAGTGCAATTTCTTTTGCCTGCCAGGAATGCCATGTTAATAGTGTGGGGCACATGAGATTGTCCGGACCCCTCTTAGGACAGGATTCACTGTGTCTGTGCTGAGAGAGGTGGGTTTGATGAACAGTCTGAACTCAGACTGAGGTCAGGCCACCTTCGAGTGGTAAATTGGTTGATAAAGGGCTGTCTCGGCAGTTACGGTTCCCTCCAAGACCATAGCGCTCAAGTCAGAGTAAATGCAGCCTGTACAACTAAAAGTTGTGGAAAGTGATGTGTGAAAAAATGCTTTTATTTTTCTTAGCCAAGAAGACCTGCTTGTTTCTCTCTGATTATCAACTGTGAAAATGATGAGGATCTTTAATGAGAAGCCTGTGTCTTTTTTTCTCCAGCTGGCCCAGCAGGTGATCAAATCACTAAAAACAAATGAAAGGAGTAAAGAGCTGTAGAGGAGTTCTGAGTACTTTCCTTTCTGAAATATCTGTGGACGGGCTGCTAAGGCAGTAAAGGCACATAGAGCCGTGATCTTGGAGCAGGAAGTAGGGGAAGGAGCAGTAAAAGGATTTGCAGAGGGCAGGACCACGCTTCAAAGGAAGGAAGAATTAAGCTGTTCTGTTGCGTCAGGTAGAACTAAAGAATTAGGCAAACTCTAAACTGAACAGTCATTCCTAATCTGGATTAATAGCATAAAAAGGCTCTTTGTAGTAATGAAACTCTTTGAATATCTTAGCTAACGGTTTGAGAAGATTAATGAAATTTTCAAATCCTCATCTCTTATGACAGACAGGTAATTTGTATTTTTTCCTTGAGCCTGTAAGTTACTGCTTTACTCCATGATTAGTTGCTTTATGGTATTTATTTTGAGTATTTATATTCACATAAGGGTAGAAGAAGGGCTGTACCTGGTCAGGCAAAATGCCTGGTTACCCCTATATGCCATTTTCAACAGTATCCAACATGGGCAATGTTGTTGGACAGCCCCAGTTTAATATATATAATAGTAAATTTAAAAAACCAAAAAAGCCCCCAAAGTGAAAAAACCATTCCTTTTGCTTGTCTTGAGCCTGACACCTGTTAATTATGTATGAAACTTCCCCAGTCCCTGTTGTGGACAAAGCAGGGAACAGTTCTGTCCATGCCGCTTGTGGTTTTATTGAGTCCCACTCTCCATTGTTCTTTTTCAGGCTAAAGATCCTTCACTTATGTAGCCTGCTTTTTGTAATTAAGCTTACCTTTGATCATCCAACTTCATACCTTTCTTAATTCTCTTTAAGACTGCAGAACAAGGAGAGGGGAGAGCCAGGAGTGCACACAGGGTTCCGGATGTGGGACACCACGGATGTGTGTAGGGACACAATGATGTTTTGTTCTCTTTCCTAATAATTCCACTTAAATATTTATTTTAAAAGTGTGTCTTGATTGGAGAGTGTTTTGCAGCATGTCAGACGTGAGTATGATTAAAATGCCTCTTTTAAAGAACTGCCTGTATTTATATTGAAGAACTGGATGGGGGAAGGCATTTCATAGTTATTACTACTTCCACAAAATTCACATAAAAGCTATTCTTAGGGGCCTGTTTCAAGATGATGTATGATTATTTAACCTATGTGTTCATTATGCTCTGAATGTGTTTTTCTGCCCGCCACGTCCACAGTGAGAGATTTAATGGGACTAGCTATCTTCCAAGTTATAAACCATGAGCTGTATATTTAATATCTTTAATGATATTTTAAGAAATGAGATGTGCTCTCAAAGTAATCTGTGAAATATGCCAGCAATCTTGTAGACTTTGTTTATACCTGTTAACAATAAGAAGTTACTGTCAGGTGAGATTTGTGAGAGCTTGGTTATATGCACTAACTAGGTGCATATGACTAAGCAAATTTATCAGGAACCTACCCACGCTTGCCAATTTTTAGATACATGTCAAGCCTAGCCTAAAGCATAAGAATATAAGAAATACCCTACTGGGGCAGACTCATGGTCTGCCTAGACAAGTGTTTGGCCCTTGTCAGTCTCAGCAGCACACGATGTTCTGCTTGGGGAGAGCATTTGGGCTTAGTTGCTTTCTGCAGTTCACTCCCTCATACCCTCCTAGCATCCACAGTGTTGGACTGAGGATATTAGAGGACATGCCCCTGCCTCTTCCCTTCAATATCTGTTTATGGACCTCTTGTCCATGGATTTATCTAGTTTTATACTGAAGACGCCATGAGCGATTAGTAGATCCTGAACTACTTCATGCCAGCACAGTGCCAGCTCAGGTGCAGTGGAGCTTCCCTGATTTTGTGTGACCTGTGATATCTGTAAAGACTTATTCTATGGTTAATATTCTCTACTTCTGTCTTGATTCTTGTGTGTTACATGGGCACAAAAGTTATTTTCAGCACTTAGAAAATAAAATTTGCTGTTTATTTTGGGATCTGAGATATATGTCCTGAAATTTTCAAAGACCAAACTAAAGAAGAAACATAACTGTGTTATTTAATTCTTTCATACTATATTTGAATAGAATATAAATGCGTTTCGAATTTTGGCCAGTCGCATGGACTGGATTGAATGTCAGCTCCCCCCCCCCCCCTTTTTTTAAAAAAAAAAGGTTACTTTTATTTTCCTCTCTAGACCTTTGCTAGATGCATGGTGCCTTTTCACTTAATTTCTGTCTGTAGTTTTGACAGACTTGGGCAGTATTTTCCCTCCAGGTCAGAATCAAAATCTGCTCTTTTGAGCTGCTTATGGTGCCTGGAACCCTTATTATGGATTTGTTTGTAGGCAATTTCATGTTCCAAATGCCACTTGGTGAACACAACTGCAGTGCCATGAGTAGACGGGTAAGCCAGGAGATCCTGTCTTGCTCTTGATGCCCTACTCTATAGACAGGTGTGGGAAGAGTCACAAGATTATTTAGAGGAAGGTAATGGAGTTGGGTCCTAAATGGTTGGGTCCAAAACTTCCCATAATTCCCCTTTTCTCCTCTTCCAGGAGGAGGGAAAAGATAAGGGAATTAAGGGAAGCTCTTCAGCTCAGGGTTATATAATGGGAGCTTCAGCAGACAGCCAGTGTTACCCCCTTAGAAACCTCTGTCTTCACCCAAAGAAAATTAAGTTCTCTAGGGTATTTTTTTTCCCTTGCATTCATTGTTCCTTCTTACTTGTGGTGTTGGGACATCTTTTCTCTTCCCTCGCTAAGAAGTACCACATGCTGCTCTATCTGACGAATTTGTGCATCTTGCTAAGGGTCCCTGTGAAGCATATATGTTTAGATCCTCATGATTATCTTAGCGACATTATCTAACAAGTAATATATTTAATAAAATTGAAGTTCTTCTGGATAATCTTCAGGTTTTTAATCTAAATATTTGTTCCACATTTGTGCTAATCTATTGAATTCTGCTATTCTGCATATTCTTTATTACAACTGTGAAAACTGTATTTAGCTTTGATTTTATTATCTTTCCTTCCATAACTAATGAATGCACAATGCATATTCCTTCCACGCACAATGAATTCCTCAAAATCTGTTACATTCTTTGTCATACAGCCTAACTTACAGACTGTTTAACACATGCTGTTGTAAAGACTTATGTTTTTATAATCACTGTATATTTTTTAACTTTTCAACTGCCTAATGAGGAAGCTATTACAAAGAAAGCTTATTCTAAGCCAGAGCAGGGTGTGTTCATTAGCTAACTGGTTTCATTAGAATGGGAATTTCCCTTTCATTGTATGAGTTACAGTGTAGTGTTGAGGGTTTTAAAGTAAATGGAAAGTCTTACTAAGATGTGGAATTAATTGCTTATCTTATCATAAAACTTGCACCGATAGCTGAGTAGCAATCTTGAAAGAAAAATGGAATTAATAAACATTTATTTTGGTAATCATTAAAGTGGCTGAATTTCAGGCAGAACTACTCTTACCCACAGCTTACCAGCTACTTTCCAATGTCCTTTCATAAAATCAGAATCATTTTGCAACCATAGTCCTGATACTCCAAAATGGAAATACTTTAGCTGGACAGCAATATTGGCTTCAAAGTCTTCTAGGAAATTGAAAGAAAACAAACAAACAAGAAAACCTCACCACCTCTCTGGCTCTACTCGGTGATGATCACAACAGTGTGAGGAATGTCTACCACCCTCTTAGTGGGCATTTTTTTCACTTCATTCCAAACTCTGGCAGACCTGTACCTGGGAAGGACAAATGATTTTTTTTTTTAAATGTTTTTTGTTACTGAAATTGCAGTGGTTTTACTTAAGAGTTGTCTGCAATAAATTAGTTTTCTAGTATAATTACGCTGCTGTAGCGACACTGACCTAAAGGTGTAATTGGTCACTTTCTGGGTCCAGCCATAGTAGTTGAAGAAGGTAGTGCGTATGAGTAACAAGTTACTGCATTGCATCTGGGCTATGGTAGATAAGGCTGTACTCGCAGCATAAATTTGATAGAAGGGGTGCTCCAGCCAGGAGCCTGTCCCTGTTCCCCTAGTTCTTACTCCTCCCTCTACTGGTGTTGGAAAAGCTGGTATGGGTGAGGTAAACCAAGGGTCCTCCTTTTGGTGGCAGCACAGATTTATGCTACGTTATAGTGACTGCAACAGTTTAATTATGAGTACTTTTAAATGTTAAGTAAAACATTTTGCGTAAATCAATTCTAGTGACTGATCTTGCTTTACTGTGTAGCGAAAGGAATTAGGAGTAGTCATGTACCTGTTGCAGTGATTCTTTTGTGCGTATGTTACCTCCTCACAAATACATCTTCATGACTGCCAATGTGAACAGTTTATTCCAATAAGTCTGTCTGTTTCATTTAACCTTTGCAAGTAATGAGGGTGTTTATGTAGGACTTATTAAGCAAACCAATTTTTCTTTTTTGAGTAAAACGGAGCTTTTCATTTGACAGCAAAATATCTGTTGAACTTGTTATATTTTTTTATATGTGCAAGAGATTACAATATATGGAAGGAAAAGATGAGGGAAAAACCTTACAGGGAAGTAAATCTTGTTTTAGTATAACATGATCTGATCTCGACTACATTTTTTTTTTGTACTTTTTTTCCTTATATATGTATAAAATTAAAATAAATATTAAAGTGAAGGACTGGTAATGCTGGACCAAATTGCTAATTTAACTAGTCAGCTATGCTTCCGCAGAAGGTGGCCCAGGATCAACTATTAAGCTCCAACTTGGCTTTCTTTGTGATAAGATAGTACCATGGTTGTGTTCTGTGTAGTGAGAGGGTGATCTGGTTAATGACATATTTGTAAGCAGGTTAATTACTGCAACAGAATCCATGCAGCTCATGAGCAGCTAAACTTACGTTGACAGTTTGTATGCCCAGCCTTTGGTGGGTTATTATTTGTGTTAACCTTGAATGGAGGTAGTTGTCCAAAATTATTTCTACAGAAGTACTGTAATTAAAGTGATTGTGATGCCTATTAAACTAATGGAAGGATATGTATACAAATATTGTTTACCTTCTACTTTGTCCTCGCTCTTTCAGTGACATGAGTTCAGTGTCTGGAAACCTTTCTTTTGCGACAATATGAAGATTTATAATCAATATTTTGCTGTCATTCCACCTAAATAATATGCTAGCCTAGAGCCAAGATAAATCTAGTAGTATTGACAGGCATTGCAACTGTAAATGTATGTCGTATGTGAATATATACACTACAGTTTGCTACATCAATAAAAATCAAGTGTTCAGAAGTTATACAAGGCTAAAATTAAAAACTGCCTCTTTTTGTGATGTTCTTCTAATGCTCTCTGGAGCTGCCTGATGTTAAGGGACATTGAAAAGATCAACAAAAATGCCCACAGTTGTATGGTCCGAGTCCAGAGGATAGTCTTCAGTGGGCACGGGCCTGTGTGACCAGTTTCCCAAAGCGTAGGAGTGCTGCCTTTTCCCTTATCTGCTCCTCACTGTCACCCCACGTCCCAGCCAGCTCCATCCTCCTTCTTTAACCTGTTCCTTTGCCTGACTGAATGGGGCTTGGTATTGGGGAGGTGGTAAGCAGCACCAGCCTAAGCGTTTCCACCTCCCTTACTGCAGCACGGGCTAGCCGTGCCGAAACTAATTTGAGAGCTGTGAATTTGTAAGGAAACTGATCTGGCTGAAGAGGTGGAAGCCCCTGTCGTAACCTTTGGGTGGTTTTTGCCCATTCAAGGCAGCATTGTGTAAAAACTAAAATAGCCGAGGCGGGCAGGAGGCTGTACCTTTAGGCTTCTGTCTTTCAGTTGTGTTCTTGAGCAGCTCCTGTGTTTTAAATCTATCTCCAGTTCCTTGCTGCTTTCTGTACTACTTGCTTCTCCTCTTCATCACACTGTGAAATGATTTGATATCTCCCTTCTCTTCTCCGTACCCATCATCCTAACCTTTAATTGCCCTTTCTCATGTGAATAAATGACAATGAAGCTGCACCAGGCCATCACAGCTCTTTGATTCCTTTGGTTCTTTGTGTAGCAAATTCAATGCCAACCCAGGTCCCTCTTCGGTGTCCTCCCTATCGCTCATCTCCCTTGCTAGCTTCAGATCACAGCTTTCTTCTGATTCTCCCACTCTCTTCTCTGAGATCCAAGTTTCAGCTGCAGACTCTAGCTCTGTTCCCTCTCCCAGTGTCCTTCCTTTTTTCTTATTTTCTTCTCAGGGCAGACTGAGCCTTTTTTTCTGCGTTCTGTTCCTTTACACTCAAGTTTCTCCTTTTTAGCTGTCTGCCCTGGAATCACTGAGTATGTGAGAGAAAAACCTCACTGCTGTCACTTCATGACCTGCTGCAGACCAGAGCTATACCTGCCCAGCAAGTCTTGTTCAGCAGATTCAGGGAACGTGTACTGATCATTCATTAAACCTTTTTGCATTTTAGCAGAGCAATCTGCCAAAGTCTTTACTGGAAATTCATAAGCTGTAATGCTTATTTGTTTGGCAAATTTTGCTGAAGATGATAAAGTATGCCCCTGAGGCACCCTCTGTTTTTTCTTTCTCTTCTCTATCACTCCAGATCATACTTCCCTGTCAGTTTAAGATGCTACAAATCTTCATTGAGGAGGCTGCACTATTTTAATGTCAACAAGAAACAGGCATTAGCACAGTTCCAGTGGAAAAATCAAGCTTCAGGTTAAAGTCTGTCAAAACCTTTGAATAAACAGCTAGAAACAAGGTCTTATAAGTGAAAAAATTGGAGCAGTTCCAGCTGAAGTTAACCGCTTAAACCCACGTAGTTTGGTGCCGCTAGCCCAAACGGCGTTCCCATTGCCCACTTGCGTATTTGTCCCCTGCACTGTCCCTTCCCGAGCGCCAGTAGGAGTATGCGGGGATCTGCATGGGGAACTGAGTCGGGGACGTGATCTGAACGACGGCTTGCGTGGGGGGAAGGTGTGAGGGTTAAGGAGTACTCGGTTGGACCGCTTTTTCAGCCTGGTTTACCTCTTGGCTTCACATATGCTTGTGTCCGCACAGGAGACGAGGACTTGTGGGAGGGCGGAAATAAGCAGTTGGGAGTAGAAAGAGTAGAGGTGGGCTTTTTTTTGGTGGTTGTCTGGGACATTTGTTGATCAATAACTTCAGATCACCATGGTACTGTTAACTCAGCTGCGAGGGCCTATTTTCTTTTCACTTTGCAGTGTCCTATGGAAAAATAGCCTTAGATTAGAAAACACCTTGAAGGAGGCAGTAATTCTTTGGAAAACATCTGTGATTATTGGTTGGCTTTATCTCGCTTTATCTGCTTAACGGTTAAGCAACTGAGTCACACTGTCTGGACTCCTGTTGTAACTAAAAGACAGAGACAGGCACCTACAAGGAATACAGGACACGACCTCATCAGCCACAGCTTCAAGGTTTTTTCCAAAATTTCAAGTTTCAAAAGTTACCCCTTTTAAGTAGGCATACTGATTGAGGGGGGCATTAAATGAAATAAGTGTGTGCGTGTGCATTTATCCTGTGTAACTACAGCAACTCTTTTCAGTTGCATTCCGTGTTTTCCATATCCTCTTTGCTGAAATTGCTGAGGGATTTTTCTTAAGCATATGAAGCTTTTGTCCTCAGACCAAGCTTGAAAGGTTGCTGAAGTGCTGAAGCTTTGCTTAATGTTTAAATCCCGTTGGTTGGTGCTGAGTTATAAATAGCGAGTGGCTGAAGGAGAAGGTGAAAGGGATAAAGCAAAGCAGCAGCAGCAGGGCAGAGAAGGGAACTGCTGTCCAATTATTCCTACAGCTCCAGCAACATGTAGCCAGAAACTAAGGTTAATAGGAACACTAGATCACATATTCTATGCTGAGTCAGTCTAAAGTATATTTTAATTTTTTTTAAAATAAACTATGTATTAGATCAATGCATCTGATACCTAACACCAGCTGTTGTCTTGATTCCAGTTCAGTGCTAATACAGTGGAGGTAAAGGAGAGGTAATTTTAGTATGGAATTTCCTGAGGTCATATAGTTTTATTTTAATGTATTGTTCTGTATCCGGATGCCGTTGCTTAATTTAGGTCTAACTATAGAATATAATGATACTGTTTCCACCCTTATATATATAGACATACAAACACACACATGCACGCACACAAAATGTGTCTATATCTATATATACACACAGATCCTTTTAAATGTGTATTATTATTTTCAAGATTTTTAATGTGTACTTTAAACCGTCAGCTAACGATTCTGCTATAGCCGAAGTAAAATTACTCACATTTTTCCCATTAAATGATCTCTTCTAATTTTATGGTTTGGTTTCCAATAGGTCAGTTACAATTTACGGATACAGAATCATGGGGAAAACAAATTTAAAATGGAAATAGAGTCTTAAAAATAGCTATCTATTTCCAATTTTTAATTTTTTTTTTTGTTAACTGCCTATTTTTACACAATGCCTAAAACTTTCTTACCAACTCTGATAAATGTGGAAGAGAGACTCTAATTGCAGACTGATAAGCTGTTTTTCAGGAGCTGGTTATTTTACTTGTTACAGTCTTAATGAGAATATCATACCTAGGTGTATGTTAATAAGACTCCAGGATATTCACTTCCTATGTTTATTAATATTTTATAGATGTCAAGGTTTTAAGTCTGTATACTCATATGTAAAGATACTATTGAAATCTAGTATAATAACGTGCAGCAAATGTGTGTTATCAGGAGGAGAACTGTTTTTATTTAGAAGAAAAGTATTTTCAAGCCAAAATTGTGTCTTTGTTTAGAGAAGCTTTTCTAATTGTTAGCTGCCTGATTCACCATACAGTCAAATCACAGTGTCCACTCTAGCTGATGTGGATGAGTAGTAGGCTGAGTTGAGCTAGCTTTGGTTCCTCTCACTTAAAGTATTTTATTGCATCATATATAATTTCGTAGTATAAAAGCTGATAAAGATATGCACGAGACAGAAGTAATTGACTTAACCTTTTTATTAATCTAATACCTTTAAGTGGTTTTCCAGGTCTTTATTCCCTGATCTGCACAGACTAAAGTACGTGCGTGATTATAACTTCTTCCTTAACTAAATGGGACTGTTCACCGATGTACCTTTAGATACCCTTGGGGATCCTTGTGGCAGTGCCAATGACTCAATTACCTATGCTCTGCTAACTCAGATGCCAAAGTTGGGGTCTCTTTCCCTCCTGCTCCTACCTACTTGCTTCATTTTCATCTTTCTTTAATAAATGTTTTATTCTGAGTGGAGAGGGTGAGACCTGAGTCATCTCTCTCACACTTACTCATTTCATCTGAGTCAGAAGTGTTTCACAGTTACCTTATTCTTTTCTCGTATTTGCTCCAGGCTGTGAAGTGTAACATAATGCATCTCTCTGCTTTAAATAGAAAAAAGATGCTTTTAGTAGACCATGATTACAAAAAAACCCCAGGTGAAGCGCAGTTCTCTGCCCCAACACACCAAGTGATAGTTTCAGAGAAAATATGACAAATGAGGAACACTGAATGCAACTCCCTGTATTCCCCATTCATGTTTTTATGGCAAAAGGCTGTTTAACTTCATTAGAAAGGAAAGTGGAAATGGATCAATTAAACCCCTTACTTCAAATCCAGTGGAGTGCCTTGATTTTTCAGCATAATAATCCTGACCCTGTCAGGCCTCATATTTATGATTGGCAATGAGTATTGGCAGAAACAAAGCATTAGAGAAAACGTCTTCTTGAAAGCCTGGAAACTGTAACTTAAAGAATAGTTCAACTGTCATGCCATGCTAGTTTGAATGGCCTTAGTAATAAATTGCAATAGTATTTTATATGGCCTATAAAATGACAACCTATAAAGATAAGGAGAGCAATAAACAAACATGTATTGCTGTTGCAGAAGTACTTCCTATGTCAGTGTTATCTGCTACATCACATACGAAGACTTTTTTCACCCTGCTGTAGTAAAATGCTGGCAGTCCCAAATGTGAAAAATCATGAGTCCAGCAAAGCAAAATAATGAGACTTTAAACTCGCGATACTTGAAACAAAACTGTGATTTGCCTTCTAGTATTCAAGATTGAATAGTTACATAGATAGAAGAGTAAATAATGGGAAGTAGTACTAATAGAAAGATTTAAGAGCCATAGTAAATACATTTCTATGTGATCCTTGAATGTTGTCACTGAGAAAGGATTATAAGAACTTCGTACATGTAGAAGGGAACAACAGTGAGTTGCAACAGAGATGTACCCTCCTCCCCTCTTCTACATGTGGCACTAGTAAGACACCTACTGAGCTACTGTCTCCAATTTTGATGTCTACAGATGAACCTGCACTGAAAAATTGGGTTGGGGGAAAGAGAAGCACAATAATAAAAAGAGAGAGAGGAAAATAACTTCTAGTGAGAGTCTTAATGAATTGCAGAGCAAAAGATGACTGGGAAAAGCATGTAGAAATCTTTGGAAAAGAGAAAATGTAACATGGCAAAAGGCATAGCAGAAATTAAAAACATGAAGTCAGAGACATTGGTATTTTTTTTTTCTTCTAAACTGTGAGAGTGACTAATCTTTGGAATAAACTGTGAAGGGAAATGGTGACTTTAGCATCTGTTCTGATCGTCAAGTCTAGATGCTCTCAGGTAGGAGCCTTTATGTTTCCAAGACATTTGATTCAGTGCTGAGATACGCGGATGAAAACGGCTATTGCATGCAGGAGGTTGGAGTAGGGGATCTTCCTTTGGTGTACCTGACCCTCGAGGTAGCGTACCTTTGTACAGGCACAAATAGCATGGCATGCCAAAACCTCTTTAGTCTGACTATAATTATAAAAAAGCATTAGAAATACCACGCTGAAGTCCATCTGTGTTTAGTATTTCATCTGATCATGTTGTGAATACCAAAGGACTGTGTTTGAAGTGGAGAGATGTTTTTTTCCGGTTTTATCCTTTGGCTTCTGTCAGGCAGCAGATTAGGGCTGAGCCAGGGTAACTTTAGCCCACCAAGTTTACTATCCAGTTATATACTCACCCACTCCAAGTTTGCCAAATTCCTTTGTTATGGCTGTTTATAGCTCTGGCCTCCACAGTCTTCAATGGCAACGAGTGTGAGTTGCACTGTGTAATTGAGTCTTGGCAGGGAGGTGAAACTCTCCTCCCCCCACCCCCCTTTCTTTATTTTAAACCTGTTATTTGATTGTTTCTTTAAATTTCAACCAGTTCTTGTTTTATAAGAAATAATGTATAATCATTTGGGTATTGCCATTCATAATGTTACATTTATTTTACAGCTCTCAAAACAGTTCGGCATTGTAGGTGGTTGTTCTTGTCTTTGACTGTCTGCTTGTCAGATCCTCTTTTCATTTTGAAGTGGGGTGATCCAATTTACTGCATGGTGTGAGAGAACATGGGGAATTAATGAGGTATAATCATACAAGACCAAAATGTAGTTATTTCCTGTCAAATCAGCTGATAATAGCAGTCTGTTTTATTCAAGCGGTGTATCCAAACATGACTTCATCCCGAGACATGCTCATCGGGGAGTAACGTATGGGTGTCTCTCTCAGTTGTAATGGCTATATATCTCATCACGTGATCGGAGATTGTGTGCTGCCTCTTACATGTCCTTCATGTCCGTACTTGTCCTCTTACAGGCACACACGCGGCTTTTATGTGCATGGACATTCATCCATCATACATCAGTGAACTAGAGCAGGTATCACCATGGCATGCCTGTTTCTAGTTACGTGAAGGGAGAAGAGCTGTGATCTTTCCATAAACATTATGACAGGGAGCAAGCTGTGCAAATAATTCATGTAGCCCCAGCTTGCCCTTATTTATACCTAGAAGTATCTGAAAAAGAGGACAGGAGGGAGGAAGCTGTTGCTACGTGCAGAGGGAATTATTCTAGTGAGCCAAATCCGGTCTGTAATTTTGGGCACCTCAGTCCAAGCGACCTTTCTGACTTTGGAAGAAATATTATATTTTTTAGAGTTTTTTGTTATTGCAGTGTTTTGTATAGAAGCATATGTGAAAGTTTGAATTGTGATTGCCTCCAGGAGTTTTAAGTAAAACAGTAAAATCTCTGTTTGAAGATGAAAATAAGATTTGGCAATATTGCTAACAGGAAAAATAAATTAAGCTTTCAAGCAGTGTATTTAGGCAACAAAGATAACTTATTTTATAATTAAATATAAATGCACCATTTTTCCTAAACTAAGCATGATAAACAACCTGGAATACACTTTGCGTATCAAAAATATGTGACTGTTCTGATTTGTTAAGGAGTTTAAAAATCATAAACTAAAGAAGTTAAATCTATAAATCTAAGAGTTATTTTGGCTTATGTTCTTTTATTTACTCAGTTGTATATCCCAAATAAATGTATTAAGTTAGTAGTTACTCTGGGCTTGCACTAATGTGAAAACAGAACTTGATCCATATTTTTGTCCCAATCTGCAGACTTACGTGCAGATCCACATGTGGAAAGAAACAAAATATGTAGCCAACATCCCCGGTACAAATCTCAAGCCTTTACTCTTGGTTATACTTTTGGGTAAAAGATCAAGGGTCTGATCTTCCAGTGGCAACAAAGGGGGAAAAAGAGCAACAAGCTGCTAAGGGCCGGATCCTGTGAGCCGGCAGGACCACCCTCAGGATATCCATACCCAGCCTTTAGGCACGGAGACCCTGGGTAGCAGCCCAGTGCGAAGCAAGACAGCGTGCTGAATCTGGCTCCTGTAAGACTCGCTGGGTGGTTTTGAACTTCTGGTAGAACCTGTGCTGGAATAATGGATCCCTATTTCCTAGGCCAGCATTGAGGACATTAAACCATACATAAAAAGTGGTCACAGACACCCTCCACGAGGTGTATGTTTTAGATGGAAGCACCTGTTGCACCTCGTGTAAAACTCAAGCGTGTCGGGCTGTGTGAAATGCCTTCCGAGTGTGCCAGCGTAGTCAGCTTCCTGGGGAGATTCCCCTTGGCGACCCTCCTTCCTGAGTCCCAAATAACTGTACGTGTGCAGTGGGTGCTAGAGCATACTACTTTTTTAAACTGGTAAGCAAGCATAGTTAAGCATGGTGAAACGCCGTAGCTGGGCATACGGAGCACGGTTAGACAGAACACGCAACTCCAGCTTATTTTGTCATCCAGGTAAATGTAGCCAGATTGAGTGCTGTTTTGTGTGGCATGTGATAAAAGTATGTTAGATACGTCTTCGGTGTACAGCAGATGTTTGCTACTATAGGTCAGAAAAAAAAAATTAGAATGGTTTTTTATTTTTTGTCTTCTGAGGAGCACAAAGAAAGTGTAGGTTGGTGCAGGGTGACGATCAGCCTTAAGCCCCTGTAACGAGTGCTATGAAGCAACCTGCCGAGTAAATTAGAGCTGCTTTGAAATTTCAGGCCACAATAGCAGTGGCATGGAAGTTCTGCGGTGGGCATTTGTCCTCCTCCTTTCATTCCCTCACTAAGAGGCTCTACTTGGAAAACCTGTAGCACTTCATATAAAACACTTCTGCTCAAGAAAATCCTCCTTTCAGCCATTGAGTCCCCTTCCCAGCCTGTGAATGCAGCTGAAGTGTCATGCACAGAGGGAAGACCAGGTCAGACTAATTCCCTGTTTGGGAAGCAGTGGGCACCAGCCAGGGACTTGAAGTATGTAAGAAGCTAGTCTTGGAGAAAAAGTCATGGGCATGGTAGCAAGGGTTGCTGTAATTCTCTTCTTGTTTAGGGGGAAAAAAACCCCACAAACCCCCAAACTGATTCTGCATTGTTCCGTGTGAGTTTATCTATGTACGTACGTAAAGCCATATTAATTGCTACAGAAAGTGGAGACCCACAGAAACTATTTTTATTTTGCTTCTGTAATTTTCAACAACCAGTTGGTTGGTTGAGGATCACAGTGGGAAGGGAGGGTTAAGAAAGCAGTTACAGTCTTGAATTTGTCAGAAGACATCTGTGCTTGAACCCCTGTTTAAGATTACTCATTGGGGTATTTCTAGGCATGTAGCTGTGGCCGGATGCATCTCTGGGAAAGCCTGTGTGAAGTTTCTTGGAAGGATTTTATCCATGCCTTGTTCTGTGTTGCAACAGCCACTTCAGTGTTAGTGCACTAGGTAGCTAATTTGCTGTTAACTCATGCATCGTCGCAAACTACTTCCACATTTTTTGTTTGAATTGGAAATAAAAGCCATGATTAAATGTATCGTGCAATGTAGGTACAGTGAAGACAATGCTAGGCTTTCTTAATTCAGGATTAAGAATTAAGATCAATTTCTTAATCTCTTTCAGTAATTTAACCAGTCTTATTACTGGTTTGAAGGCCTACTTTGAATATTCAGGCTTTGAATACAGCTGTGGCATACGCTTGGAATTCTAGTTCCAAAAAAAATGCATAGATGTGCAGCGTGTGGAAGTATAGTTCTGATCTCTGTGTATGTAGTGTTGGATACATAAACTGCAAACTGGTAATTTCAACCCTTTTCTGCTAGCAGTTGTAATTTTGAGGTATGTATCCCCACTTTGAGTTTACTAGCTACACTTCTGTGGTTGAATTTTCTTGAGCTGATGACCCTATTCATGAAGATCATGAGCTCTCTGTTGGTAGTCATGAGATTCAAGATCTGATTCAGAGTTTCTGAAGTTAGTGAAAGACCTAACAATGGTTTTAGTAGGCTTTGAATTAGTCCTAGTGTGTGTGTAAATAGTTATTTTAGTGGGACTAAAGTGTGTACTTCAAGATCATATAAAAATTAAAGAATACTGCCAAGAAATTCTTTTGCCATGATTTTTAAGAGCCAATTGAAGATTGAAGTACATTAATATTATTAGGCAATTATATAGGGTTATATGAAAATCTAATAAGCTATTCAATTTGTTTTTAATATCTGTTAATTTTAAAAGGCAGTATAGAATAATTTCAAGTGAGTGATGTCAGCTTTTTTCCACAGACTAAAGAAATGCAGGAATCTTTGGAAAAGGAGGGATTTGCAAGATTCTGAGTAAACGAGTAGTTATTACCATCTGAGGACTTCAGTGTGCTTGTTAACTGAGTTGCATTTTGGACATAATTCAGCATCTGTAGGCATTTAGCTGAGTGCTGTATTAGAAACTTAGTTGCCCAAAGCTGTCTTGAGAGGGAACAGCTTCAGAGGATAATTTAATCCATGCAAATTCTAAATTAGCCCCTGGAAGTTCTCTTCTCTCTGTACTGAGTAAGGAATTGGGAATTCCTTACTCACTTCGTGCCTAAAGTTATGTAAAATGCATGTGTATGTGGTGTTTTTTTTTTTTTTTAACTTGTTACAAAATCTTCCCTTTTGTGTTAATAAAGGTCAAGTTTATTTCCTATATTGTTTCTATTGAAGGCAGTTTTAAAAATATTGGCTTTTTTGGTTCATGACTTGGATTTGGTTTATGTTTGGGTTTGTGGGGGTTTGGAGTTTTTTTGTTTGTTTGCTTAGGAATCTGCTGCTTGTGGGTCTGCTGTGCTTGGATCTCACTATGATGAATCTGCATAGGCTTCTCTTAATCAAGATAGGCTGGAACACCATACCTTGCCTTGGTGTACCCCTCATCTCTGAGAGCAGAACTTTCAGACATCCCAGGCATCCAGTAGCTTAAACATCTGCTTTCACAAACTCCAACTGTACCATTTCTTCACTTCAACTATCAGAGACAGTTGAGTCAGTGAGCAACTTGGGGTTTTATGAAGGTTTCGAAGACCTCCTGGGTTCCAAAAAAGATAAGGAGTTATAGACACTATTACAGAGCCTCTCCATGCTCTTGTCTGCTTCAGTTCTTCACCGCTGTCATTTAGAGAGCTTTGGAGGACAGCCAAGATTTCTGTGTTTCCAAATGGCTGCTGAGATGGAAGTTCCTTCTTCCTCAGCTGGAGTTTTAGTAGTCCAAAATCCTATTTTGCTATGAAACCATGTTCCTTTACTCTTCTCTGTTGTTCCAGATTTCATTCTGTGTTGGTTTTGGCTGGGATAGAATTAATTTTCTTCACAGTAGCTACTATGGGGCTATGTTTTGGATTTGTGCTGAAAACAGTGTTGATAATACAGGGATGTTTTCATTGCTGCTGAGCAGTGCTTACACAGAGTCAAGGCCTTTTCTGCTTCTCACCCCACCCCACCAGCGAGGAGGCTGGGGGGGGCACAAGAAGTTGGGAGGGGACCCAGCTGGGACAGCTGACCCCAGCTGACCAAAGGGCTATTCCATACCATATGACATCATGCTCAGTATATAAAGCTGGGGGAAGAAGAAGGAAGCGGGGGACGTTCAGAGTGATGGTGTTTGTCTTCCCAAGTAACTGTTACGGGTGATGGAGCCCTGCTTTCCTGGAGATGGCTGAACACCTGCCTGCCCATGGGAAGGAGTGAATGAATTCCTTGCTTTGCTTTGCTTGCGCACATGGGTTTTGCTTTACCTGCTAAACTGTCTTTATCTCAGCCCACGAGTTTTATTACTTTTGCTCTTCCGATTCTCTCCCCCATCCCACGGGGCGGTAGGGTGAGCAAGTGGTTGTGTGGTGCTTGGTTGCCGACTGGGGTTAAACCACGACACATTCCCTCCTGAAACCTCTTACCATGTGCCTTTGTTTTCCTCACTACTTTATGAACACAAGCAGTTGAGCTGTTTTCCACCTTTCACTGAAAATGAGTTATTTTGATTTGCAATCTTTGTGGTTTGTTCTGTTGCATCTTCAAACAGTAGTCCAAACAGAAGAATCTGGATGACATCCTGGGAAGTGAGTACACTGGGATGCAACAGAGCTGTTATGGACCTATCATACTATATCTAATGCAATCTTTTGTTTAACCTTAGGGTTTCTTGAAGCCACTTTTAATTAATATATTTTGTTAGATTTTTGTCCATATATTTGTTTTTGTGATTTTGATCACTATTCTTTTTGGATATAGATCTTTTGTAGATAGCTAACTGATCCAACTGCATTTTACGTTCTTAAAAAATTTTGATATCTCTACATTACTTTAAAAAAATTGTCTTTAAAAGCTTAAGCCTTCTGAGAGCTGATCACCACTACAGTCTCAGTAATGCCATATCATGAGTTATGTAACAATTTTCCAGCTATTCCAGAATCAAAGCAATAATATCAGAAAGGAGTTTAAAAATTAGTATGTATGCCAAGCACATGTCCACAAACAGGTGATACGGATCTTACTTCTTAGTTGACTCAAATTTGTTTTCTTACTAACAAAGCTTTCTCTTCTGCTTAGTCAAAACTTGCTGAGTTAGGTTTTTGAGTGCAGTGAATAGAAAGGAAAATACCTGTTGCTCAGCTATTGGAGTACGCACCTTGAAAGGAAAATAGTTTGAATGTGTAAACACTGTGACCTGGCAAATCGTAAAGCTTTTTACTGTTAAAGGTTTCTGTTTGTATATTTTTCTTCTCACCACATCATGTCTGGCATGGTTGAAAAACTATGCAAGCTAGTGACTTTTTAAAAAATGTGATACATGTGTAATTTTGTGGTATGCATTAGTGCTCACTTAGCAATAATTGTTGCATTATTGCAGCTGTGTTTACATTGTTAGGTATTATTGAGGCCTTTCAATGTGATTCATCTTGTGTTGCTCTACATCTTGTAGTAGCGAGAGCAGAACCCTGCCTCAAAGGGCTTTAAATCCAGACAGAAAAGCAATGTTGCTCTTAAGTCCATTTAGCAGTCCTGTGTGTATCCCTGTCCACTTCACCGTAACCTTGTTTACCCAAACAATTTGTGGTATATCATCAAGAACAAAATATGGCCATTGATACAGAGGTTTAAAATGTATTTAATTATTTTTCAGTCTAGACCAAAGCCATAAGGGAGATACTTTTTGCAGTGGAATTTCTCACATGCAGAAAATGAGGTTAGTCTTTGGAGCTTTATCTTTTAATTTATTTAGAAATTAGCTAGAGTTAGGATTCCATATGGAGGTGTTTCAGAGAGCATTTAAAATTATGTGCTTAAGAGTTTTATTTTGATTTTTTAAAAAAATTTTTAGCAAGTGCTTTAAATTAAACTTGAATTGTATTAAAAGCGGGACCAATAGTAATTTTCTTTTTTATTCTCCCTAAAATTAAGTAGTTTAAAACAGCAAAACATTTGAGCTCAGTTTATATAAATGTAACCTTAGCCAGAGCTGCAGTGCTAGTGTCTTTATTACAGGGGAGAATTCTTTCTGAAAAGCCAAATATTGCAGGTTTTTATGAAAAGAGGCATATTCTAAATTGTCATGCAACTCAAATAGACTGATGATTTGATTTCAGTAATTCTCCTTCAGATTAAAGCCATAATGTGATACAGAGTATGTTGGATGGGATTAATTCATACCCATATCTTTTTCAGAACTTTAGAACACTTTTGCTGCTTAGAAAATCATAGTTTTAAAAAAGCATCTTATTGAAATGCAGCATTTAGTTTTCTTTCTGATTCACTTTTCAGCTCTTGAAATATGACTGGACTGTTTCTGATACTATGTTTTAAGCCACTAATGTAGTTAAATATTAAATTGTTTTAAAGTATTATTTGGAAAGTGAAAGAAAGCTTTAGAGTTCCCACTGATGTCTTCCTGATTATTAGCAATCTAAAATTAGCAGTCTGGCTGTTTTCAAATTACTAATTGTTCATTTTTAAGAATTCTCATCGATCTTGTGTTATTCATGGTGGTTAATTTGTTCTTGCTTACATTTTTTTCCTTACTGTGGTGATACGTAGGAAAGATAAATTGTAGCTGTGCACATACACTAAATGTAAATACCAATTATCACTACATTATGGGCTTATTTAAACAACGAAGGTCTATAGCAAAGGCTCCTTTTAAGTGCTCCTGTAAACTCCCTTGAGGAGATGACTAACTGTGGACTCAGCTGTATGAATTATTGCAAACGGCAGCAAAGCTGAATGAGTTTGGTTAATACCCCTCATGTTATTTCCTCTTCCTACATCTTCCACTTCAGATCACTTTCTGTGTAATCAACAGGCTGAAGATTTTTGGAGGATGGTAAGTCCTGAAGGTGTAGTACTCATCCTTACCATGTCTCAAATCTAGCTCTATAGAGTCAGGCACCCCTTGTATATGTTTGGTTCATCGTCCACCGAAACTGGTGGATATTTCATTACTGATTTCAGTGGGGGTTTGACCAAGATTCTGCATTTGCATAGCAATCTCTTTTTCATTGAAAGCTGGTCTCTTTTTAATCAGAAGCTTTACTTGTCCAAGTATGGTTTGTGGAGTTCTGCATTGTTTAGTGACACACCAGCTTTTCTGGGTTTTGTTTTTAAGAGAAGAAGGTATGATTTCTGGTTTTCTGTGTCCTAAACTACTTTACTTTATATGGAAGCAAGATATTTTATATTACTTCATATTACAATTTACTTTGTATTTCACCAAACTAATGAAATTCCAGGTTTTTTGTTATTTCAGTATAAGGCTACCTCATTATCATAAAATATTTTATTAAACAAAATGGCAAAATAATTTTTAAAATCATGCTATAATTTCTTTTTAGCTGTTTAGTAAGCTATCATCATTCTAAATGCAAAGCTTTAACTTAAGAATGATTCCCAGTGTTATGTGTATGAGACTTAGACAGAAATGTTGGTGTTGAGGTGCATATATTACGAATGTGTTGTTTCGAGACTACATTTTCTTCTTCTTCTAAAGAACCTAAGATTCTTGTAGTGAGTCAATAAATCAAGCAACTATACAAGTGTTTCTTACACAAAGAGCTGGCTTCTGCTGAATGTCTGCATGATGCAAGCTAGAACGGAGGGTCATTTTGTGGCTAAGCCACAGATCCATTTTTATGTAGACCCAGCGCAGGGATGGGTGGCTTATATCTGAATTCACGAATGGAAAAAGTAGCTAGACAGCAATGTAAGTGTATTCTGCTGGCTGAAAGATTACATTTCAGTGCTGTGGCTCCCCTTGTAGTTTAACTTCTTAAAGCCTAAGTACATTTTTGCCTGTTTTCATGTTCACTTGTATATATGCTTATATATGTGGCATTACATAGTTGGAGTGGATTTTGTAGTCTGAGAGTCATCATAAATTTTGCACAATTACCAAAAAAAATATAGAACTCCTACATTTTAAATTGTATTTATATTCCTTGTGAGAGTGATACTGCACCTTAAACAAGCATTTGGAATTGATTCATTAGATTTGTTTCCCTTTTATTCTGTTTCCTCTCCCCTGCCCTCTTAAAGTACCAGGTGGCAATATAGTAGACAGAGTCCTGATTTTGGAACAGGTGTCCAAACAACATCTGTTGGGCCATTTTTTAACTGCAGCACAAAATAATAGTTTAGAAGTACTTAATAAATTTTCAGAAAGAGATTTTGTTGGCTGGTTATAGCCACCACATTTAATGAAAAATCAGGCTGTTGGATTATTTCTTGTGCATTTTTAAAGCAACTGTACTTTCCTTCTAATACATATAATTAATTACACACAAGGACACTTTTTCATGGAATCAAACTCCCATATAGAGCTGTCCATGTGAATTGTGAAGCAGTATTTGGTCCACTGAATCTGGCTGAAGCCTCAGAATAAAAGAAATGTTGAATCAACATGTCCTTATTTTGTTACATATACTTTGGGATATTTGTAACAATTTTTAATAAGATATGCTCATCTATTTCCATTAGAAAAATTTGTCTTGATTGCTTTCTGTGACTTCATCTGTGGTGGTGCAGTTTTACCACAAGACTGGCAGAAAAGCAAGACACTGGCTAGATTAAAAGCAAACAAAAAAGCCATGATAGGTCTTTGTATGGGATAGTAAAGGGAAGACTGTTATGAGACAAATAGGGAACTTTGCTTATATACTGATCTGTATAGATCTCTAGAAAAGAAGATTATTCAACACAACTCTTTTTCCTAACGTCCAATGTAAATATTCTGTGCTGTAAATGTAAGTCTGTTGCTATTTGTTCTGGATAATATGGATATGGATGATGGCTTATTTCCTCCTCCTTTGTATTTATCCCGTTACTCCCCTCAAGCTCCTCTTCTTTAGACTAAACAACGGCCCCTTCAGTTTGTTCCTTGTAGATGTTAACTTGTGTTCAGCTTGTGACTCATCGATGGCTTTTCTGGAGAGCTGCTATAAAGTTGGAACTTCTTCAATTTGTGTTTGTCCAGTTGAGTATTCCTGCTTGAAGGACAGAACCTAAAAGGTCCTGAAGAATGGAAGTGTTCTAACAAAATCTCATCATCTTTCTTTTTCTTTGAGTATTTCTCTTATTGGCCAAGTTCCTTTTGAATTCTGATCCTGTCCTCCCAAGTTTTTACAGCCTATCGCAAAGCAGTCAGCTGCATATTTTTGTAAGCATCTCCCTCTTCCACTACCCAAATCCAGAATGAGTATGTTAAACAGCACAGCACCAAGAGTACAGCTGTGTTCACTTTGACAGTGAACCATTGATAAACAATGTAGGGTACAGTTTTCAAACAGTTTTGCTTCCCTCTTTGTAGTAACTTCCTCTAGACCATACTCCTTGCATCTTAGAATATCAAGGAAAAAGTCTTACTAAAGTCAAAATAAATTACAGAGTGGACAAGATGAGGTTCATAATTCACACTGAGGTCACAAGCTTTCCAAGAAAACAAGGGTCAGGCATCTGAGTTGGCAGTAAAAAGACACAGATTTTTTTCTCAAGAATAATTGTAAGAGGAAGTGCAGGAAACAACTGTTTCTATTTCTTGTGGTCTTTAACCAGTGCAACGCATTGAAGAAAGGGGCCAGGTTTGCTTATTACTATCTTTTAGTGGGTCCCTTTGGCCACAGGACCTCACAAAATCATGCATGGGGTAGGATCATGGCGGGGGGGGGGGGGGGGAAGCTGTTATACAAATATTTGACGTGCAGCTATAGCAGGTTTTGGCTGCAAACTTTTATTATGCTGCAGAAATAGTGGGTTTAAAAGTATGTATGATCTGACTAGCAGCAGAGGCTATCTGGATCTGACTAGTGTCTGCATTTACATGCAGGGACGGTACAAGGCCGGGAGAAGGGTGCTGGGAGAAGGGTGCTGGGAGCAGTGGGGCTGGGCCGCGGGCTTGCAGGGAGAAAGCGTGGCTCTTCCTCATGTGAAAATGTTAGAATGCTGCTTATTACCATCCAGTGGGTTTATCCTAACTCATCTGATCCCTATTGCTGCTTCCTTATCAGAATGAACCATTTCCCTGTCATAACAGGAAAAGATAATGATACGCATTTGACGTGATTTGTGCATTATACGCCACCGTATCAGATGTTCACAATGTCTTGGGGGGTAGGGGGTAAGGATTCTTCTTCTTTTCCCACTCCCCAAGAACTTGCAAACAGCTTGTTTGTTTATCGTTTGCTCTAGTGTTTGTGCAATTGGGGTTGAGCCTGGGACAGGAACTCTGGTTTTCTTTTCCAATCTCCTGAAACCACCAATCCTCCAGACTGGTGGTTATCCAGTTATCCTTCTCAAAGATAGCATCTAATAGCTTTGTTGTTCCTTCTGTCAAAATTGAAAGTATTTTAGGGAAAACTGGACGAAGTCATTTGATTTTTAAAGCGTCCAGATTAACATGCAGGAGAATGCTTTGCCCATTTTAGTTGAAGCTCTTTGTTGCTGTGTTAATCATATCAGCTGCCTGATTGCAATTGACCTTTTTTAAAAAAGAAAAGAAAAACTAGAAAGAATAAATCTGTCTTCTCAGCATAATCTGTCAATAAGCTGATCCTCTCCATTAGGTAGATCAACTCTCTTTTGAAGGTTAATGGACTATTCAATCGAAAACTCTATTTCCTTCTGCACATTCTGGACTAAGTCCTCCCATGTAGTTTGAGTCGAATTTAGAAATGTTTGCTCTCTAGTGGTTTTCCCTATCCTCTGTAGCAAAAACTGTGATAAGCACATAACAGAAGCTTGCTGGACAATCTGTTCTGCTTCATTCTTTCCTCAGCAGATTGGAAAGTTAAAGCATAGTTTGTTTCCCAGTACCGATGTCTTGTACATTGGGTGGTCGGATCGTGAGAGGCCCTGTCCTACTCATCTTTCTGTGGTTAACGTCCTTACCACCACCTTTATTCTTTTCATTCGTGTCACTATCCAGTTGCAGTAGATTGTCTGTTTATAAACAGCACGTGCTGTAGTGGATACAATGATTCACAAATTGGCATCTATTGTAATTGCAATTTGTACCAAAACGAGCAGTACTTGCTGATACTCTGTTGTACTGGTGCTGTTTATCCTGTTCTGTGCAGAACTCAATCACTTGGGTTAAAAAAACCAACAACAACAACTACAAAAAACCCTTGTAAAAGCTAAACTACATAGATTTGTGCCTGGTAAATTATTTGAACTGATTGGAAGATTAGGGCTGGATTTAGAGCTGCACCACTTTACATAAGCTAACAATCTGGTCTAGGAAAAACAGCTTTGTATTTATAGGGACATAAGGTAGATTTATCAGAGTTTGTGTTGCTGGTGATTGATGTAATACATAGACATAATAAGTGCCAGCTGTTCCTCCCCCATAAATCAGAAGCAATAATATTTCCTTTCATTTCAGTGTGAACTGACTTGCTTGAATTCTTTTTTGAATTTGGAGGACTTTTTATTTACAATTACAAATTAGAAATATATCTACACAAACAAATTAGAAACATTGTGATGGAAGACTGTAATGCAACCTGAAGGCAGCATCACAAATACCTGTGTATTACCAGGGTTTGCTATCCTTCATGAGCTATATCAAAAGCATTTTTCCATTCCTGCCCATATTTCAGAAACATGTATTTCTGTCTTTCTCCATTAAAGTTGATGTGTTTGTGGCTGCCCACATCACTTGGCATTCTAGCCATATATGGAAGCATTATGTTATTGTATTGTTAACTGGACTCAAACAGATTTGACTATTTTATTCCTTTTGATCTCCACTTTCAAAGTTCCTGCTTTGTCAGCAACTGTTAAATAAGGGATTTACATATTTAGCATGAAAAAATCTGGAGGTGTGATGCACTAACATATAAATCTAGTGAACTGCATGCTACAAGTAGGTGTCTTAAAATCATGATTTATCTGTCCTCTTTTGGCCTTAAAGAGATTGCATTTCCTTACTATTTCTTTTCAGTTTTCTGGAACTAATAGGTGTGTTGATAAATGTCATGTGTGATGTAACAGGATCTAAAAAAAAAAAAAAAAAAAAAAAAAAGTTACGTGTTTGCATAGTGTAAATGGTTGTGAACTATGTAAAATGGAAGAAAGTAAAGTTGAAATAAAACACTTGTTCAATATGCATAGTCATGTAATGCAACAAGCACATTCCTGCAGCTTGTTAATAAATTCAATAAATGAGAGTTATCAACGGCTGGTATCTGCCTTTATAGTTATCCAAATGAACAACTGGTGCATGGTGACCTTTGATAATTTATTTTAATTATATTTTAGTGGCTCTTTAGGGTTCTCAAACAGGTTTAGATAATAAAAAAAAATTATTCTTGCTGGCATTCTCATAGATAATGCATGTCTTACACCATTTCTCGACCTTCAATTTACATAATTTTTGTCTTTTTAAAATGAAAACACACTACTGCTTGTAAAAGAAGACGGGGCTACTCTGTTCATGTGTGTGACAAGTGGCATCAGTTCCCTTAAAACAGCTTGCTCCATTCCACTAGCATTTAATTTCTAGGCCCCAATCCTGCTAACTTGTATGTGCTTTATATAATGCAAGTTTTACTGAATTTTCAACTCCAAACTAGGATAGGTTACAGATAGTGCAAAATAGATAATGCTTACTTTTTGTTTGCATCTGAATTGTTTTTTTCTATTTTAGAATATATGAAAAAAGTCTTACTTTTGTGGTGGTGGTATCTGTGGCTTTCTCATGTTCTGAAGTTTAAACAGAAATTAACTAAAGCATATTCATTTGTGAAAACACACAAAACTACCATTTGCCTCTTAATATGATATTCCATCATTTCAGATGTATTTTATTCTATCATTTTAATCCATTGACTTTTAAAAATTATTATTAGAAGTCGTAAGACAGAGGCGCTACCACCTCGAAATGTAAGCTGAAGCTTTATTATTTCAGGGCTTGTGCTTTTCAGAAATATGTTTCCCTAATTTGACCCTTAGTAACCCTTGAGAGACCTAAGCACAAGTTACAAACTAATTACATGAATTGCTTTACTGGAACTTGTTAGGCATTTTCTGTTTATACATTAATGTAATATAAATATAGCTTAGGCAACAAAAGCCCTTGGGGCAAATTTATGTCCTGAGTAACCCTGTTCTGGTGACCTCAACAGAATTACTCAAAGTCAAGACAGAATTTAAATTGGAAGACCAGATCTTCAGCAGCTGTAAATAGTGTGAACTCCACTAAAATCAGTGTAGCTGTGGTCACAACAGCTGTAAAGACAGAATTGCTCCTTCAAGTATATTTTGACTGGATTTTTATTTGTGGGCACTTCTAGCAAAGGGGTTGGGCTGCCTTTTCTTTCCAGAATTTAAAACCGAGCAGAACTTATCTGTAGAAATAGTTCTGATTTTAGTCTAGAGCTGTTGCAATGTTATACAACCTGCTTTTGTCTGAATTTTGAAAAAAAGGCTTCATGGAGTGATGGGGAACATAACATCTTTTGGTCCTGCATCTTTGGTTTTTCTATGCCTTTTTCTGTGCTATGATCTACCTCCTGAAAACTTTCTCTAACCAAGCAATGTATAGCAAATTATAGTCAACAGTTATACGGTCTTGCTTAAGAGCCTGTAAATATAGGAATAGTCACCAGACAATGTTTGTTTGTGTTTCATAACAGGTTTGTTTCAAAAATGAATTTAAAATAATGGCTAATCTGTACTCCAGCCCTACAGATGTGTATATCGCTTTGCTTTAACCTTGGGGATTATCTCCTTGGTTTAATTGGAAAAAAATGTGCTCAGTATTAAGTCTGGATGAAAGTGGCTTCACAACTGGAAATTTGGACTGAGAGTATTTTGTTTACAAGGAGCAATGAGTGATCTGCAGTTTTTACAATATTATAGCAATAACCCAACAATGGGAGTTGTTTGATATGTTTTTCAATTCAGTAGTCATCATTAACACCTTTTTTTCAGCACGTTGAGATGTGTGTCTGTTCCTCCTCTCAGAGATTCTCTGAGCTAACTATAGGGGTCAATAACATCTTGGATATTTAGTGACCTCCACTCACTAAGCAAATATTAAGTTACCATCAGTCAGCTGACTTGCTGGAAGAGAAACAGCATACATGCCTTATAAATGGTAGCCTGCAATGAGACTCTTTTCTCATCGTTCTCTAAAGCTTCCCGGCAGGCTAGGCCAAGGAACTGGGATTGTAGTTCAAGATGTGAGGCTGGCGATCCTCACTGTTGCTCAGTGTTTCCATGTCTTGCTGGGCAATATATCCAGCAGATCTGAGGCCCTGCCGATTTTTCTGGTTTAGGGCATGTTTTGGGCTCTATTGCTTTGCATTCTACATATCTAAGCCCTGAACCATGGTAGCATAAGTGTTGCAAGCCATTCCGTGCTGCTTCTTAAGAGTTAAAGCAGCCACCCTTTCTGCTTTTCTGTGGCAGTGCAGCAGTCACCTTTCCTGAGAACCTCTTCCTTGTAGTATGGTTGTAGACTTGCTTTTCAGCATGCAGTTCACCTTCAAAGGGATAACACAGGTCACTTCCAGGTAATAGAATAGAACAGACTATTTCAGTTGGAAGGCACTTACAACGATCGCCTAGTGCAACTGCCTGACTGCTTCAGGGCTGACCAAAAGTTAAAGCATATTAGTAAGGGCAATTGCCCAAATGCTTCTTAAACACTGACAGGCTTGGGGCATCGACCACCTCTCTAGGAAGCCTGTTGCAGCGTTTGACCACCCTCTCAGTAAAGAAATGCCTCCTAATGTCCAGTCGAAACCTCCCCTGGTGCAGCTTTGAACCATTCCCACGCATGCTATCACTGGATACCAGGGAGAAGAGATCAGCACCTCCCTCTCCACTTCCCCTCCTCAGGAAGCTGTAGAGAGCAGTGAGGTTGCTCCTCAGCCTCCTTTTCTCCAGACTAGGCAAACCCACAGTCCTTAGCCACTCCTCATAGGACATGCCTTCCAGCCCCTTCACCAGCTTTGTTGCCCTCCTCTGGATGCATTCAAGGACCTTAACATCCTTCTTGAATTGTGGGGCCCAGAACTGCACACAGGACTCAAGGTGAGGCCACATCAACACTGAATACAGCGTTGAACGCTGTATTCGCACCAACGCTGAATACGCTGAATCGCCTCATTTGACCGGCTGGTTACACTGTGTCTGATGCACCCCAGGATGCGGTTCGCCCTCTTGGCTGCCAGGGCACCCTGCTGACTCACATTGAGCCTGCTGTCGACCAGCAGCCCCAAATCCCTTTCTGCAGGGCTGCTCTCCAGCCACTCTTCTCCCAGTTTATACTTGTGCCTGGTGTTACTCTGTCCCAGGTGCAGAATCCGGCATTTGGACTTGTTAAATTTCATCCCATTAATCATTGCCCAATGCTCCAAGCTATCTAGATACTTCTGCAAGCCCTCTTGTCCCTCGAGTCAACAGCACCTCCCAGCTAGGGAGCCTGTGTGCTGGTCCAGAGCATATCCCATGCAAAACAATGAAGTTAGGCAATCTCAGTACTGCAAACTGTAGACGTCCCTAGGGTAACTTTTAAATGAGGTATCTGGGGTACTGGTGCAGGATAGCTCCACCTATATGGCTGTTCACTCAATCCAAGGTATTATTTTTGGTTTGCAGTTCCAGTCTTTAAGATCACTGTGTTAGAAGAGATTTTAGCCTTGTTTGGCTAATAGCCTTTCCTTCCATGGCCTGCATATATGATACTGATTTAAGATGCTAATGCATAGACTTCTGCAGCTTTTTAATCATTTTAATTTACCACAGTACAGCTTTCCCAAAAGTACTAATGCTAATTTGAAAGTGTGATAGCTGACAGGCAAACTGCTACTTTGTCAGATTGTCAGTACACACTTTTTAATTAATGTTTTCGTACTGGAATGGAGAGGCATAGAAACAGATTTTAGAGAGAAGGAAAAAATTGTTGGGAGAAGAGAATCCAAAATTTGGATGACAGACAGAAAAGTACTATCAGCAGATGGTCAAATCTGAGGAAGAACTCCAAAGCAAAACATAAATCTTCTGTTTTATAGACTGTCAGGGAAGAACTGCCTGCACAGAGATGCACACAACCTAGGAATCAATCAGGAGGAGACAGAGCTCTGCATGCAGACACATCATTAAGGCATCGTTGGAACAACTGTGATGGATGGATATAGGAAGACAAGCAGGGAACAAAGGGATGGGGGTTTCCCTTTACATGAAGAAGCAGTTTGAGTGGATGGGTTGATGACAGACTGGTTGAATACTTGTGGATTAGGATCAGAGGAGGGGCTGGTACGGGTGACTTTATGGTGAGCGTATGTTACAGATCGTTTGGTCAGTATGAGGAAGAGGACAAATCATATTTAAGCAACTCGGAGACCCTTGTTCTTAGGGCAGACTTTAGCCTCCCTGACACCTGCTGGAAGGACAACACATGTAAGCAACCCAAGAGGTTTCTGGAGACTGTCAAGGGGCTCTAATGTAGATGCAATATACCTGGGTGAAGCTGTCCTCACAAATAAAGAACTGGCCAAGGAGGTAATAATCAATGGCAGCCTTGGCTTGTAGCAGCCATGAATTACTGGAGCTCAGCATCCTGAGGGGAGTGAGGAAGGCAAGTAGCAGGGTATACATCCTGGCGTTCAATAGCACACACTTTGGTTTATTCAGGGAACTGGTAAATGGGATCCTTTTGGAGGCAGCATGGTTATGCTAAGGGTAAATCATGCTTGACTAATCTGATCACCATCTATGATGAAATTACTACATCTGTGGATGAGGGCAGAAAAGTGGATGTCATCTACCTTGACATTAGCGAGGCTTTTGATGCTGTCTCCCGCCGTATTCTTGTATTCAGGTTAGAAAGTTATGGTCTGCAAGGGTAGAAAACCAGATGGGAAAGAGCAGGTTGTGTTCCAGAGTGTAGTTAATGTTTCATACTCTGTTTGGAGACCAGTTACAAGTACCTTTTCTCAGGGGCCTCTCCTAGGATCTGTGCTGTTTTATATCTGTCAGTAACAGAAGGAGAGGGTACATTCTGGTGGAGACAGAGTGCACCCTCATAAGGTTTCTGAATGACACCAGACTGGAGGTGTTGAGGCAGCGTAGCTGGTAGACTTCAGGGCAGGGTTGCCATTCAGAGGGGCCTAGGCGCACTGGAGAAATGGACTGACAGGAATCTGATGAAATTCAATAACGACAAATGTGAAGTCTTTAAGCTGGGATGGAAGAGCTCCTTGCAATGATAGAAGCTGGGGCTGACTGGCTGGGGAGCAGCTCTGCAGAAAAGGACTTGGGGGTCCTGGTAGATGGTAGGGTGAACATGAGCTGGTAGGTTCCCTACCAGCAGTGCAGGCTGACAGCATCCTGGGCTCTATCAAGAGGATCACAGCCAGTAAATTGAGCAGAGTGATTATCCTCCTCTATTTGATGCTTGTTAAACCACATGTGGAATGCTGTGTTCAGTTTTGGGGGAAAAAAGAAAAAAAAAAAAAGTACAAGAAAGATGTTGATAACTTGATCGAGTCTAGCAGTGGGCCACCAAGATGGGCTGGCACATTTGCCCTATGTGAAGAGTCTGAGAGGACTGGACCTAACAGTGGTCTTCCAAAACCTGAGGTTACTAAGAAGATGGAACCAGGCTCTCCACTGAGGTGTATAGGGTTAGAACAAGAGCCAGGGGTCATAAGTTGAAACAGAAGAGGCTTGAAAAGGATGTAAGGAAAAAAAAAAGTTCTTCTATGGGGATAATTAAGCATTGGAACAAGCTGTCCAGCAAGGTTGTAGATTTTTTTTTTTCTTTGGAGGTTTGATCAGGAGGCTGGACTAGATGGCCAGCGGAGGACCCTTCCAACCTGAATACTTCTGTCATTCTAGGAGGAATAGAGAGTAACCAGTGCTAGGCAGCGTTAAGCAAACAAAACAAGAACAAAAAAAAAAAAACCCAACCCCCAAACCTGCTTCTGTTCAGACCTTTTTGCCAAACTTTAACAGTTTAGTGGAATATGCTGTATGTTTATAGCATACGAATACACTATGCTTTTACAACTTAAATGTTTTGTTAAAGTTATCGGTTTATGCAAACTATAACTTGGTAATGGAGGGGGGGAGGCACGTAGAGAGACACACTTGCATTCCCATTTTTAGAAACCATCAAATTAATTCCCCATGTTCCACTGGGGAATGTGCAGATGTAAAAAATGTCAAAAAAAGTCAAAACCTTGAATGTTGCTGTAAAATTGAGTTATTGTTCTTCAGTTTCCAGTTTTTATATTTAGGCTTGTTAAGGAGACCACTATTCTACTGCCATTAATCCTTTCAGTTATAGGAGTTCTGGTTTCCCTGATGATATCCAAGGGGATGAGATCAGAAAGTGAAACACTACTTTTGAGTCAATATTGAAGGAGAGAAGATGAAATCCCAAAGAAATAGATGTTAAAACTGAGGATCCAGGGGAAGGATGAGGAGGAGTAGGAGGGGGCATTTCTTGAGAGGAGTCCCATAACACACACTCAAAAACAATGCAAGAGACAGAATGGGAAGCTTGTCCCGTTTTTGTCATTTCTTTAAAAATGAAATGTAAATCAGTGGTATTTTTTCATTTGTTGAGAAATTATAATTTGTCTGTGTAAATTGTGTCTGTGGTAAAGTTCACCTGTCTTTCAAGATAAAGTATCTCCTTCGTGGGGTGAAATTTTCCAGATACGAGCTTTCTCAATCTGTTCTTAACATCTGTTCTTCAAATGCAGACAGCTTAACTCAATATAATTAATAACTTGCATTGTATTCTGCATGTTCATTTTTTATAAACATATGCATATCAGGAGAAAGAATGTATTCCTGTAATAAACTTTACCAACTCTTGTTCTTTAAAAGAATAAATGATAATAAAAAAAATTTCCCCTTTTAGAGATTGCAGTTTTCAGTATTCAGTTCAACTGTTCATGTGTTAAGGGGCATCTGTTCTCTAGACTTTCATTTGGAGTATTGAATGCTGGATGCTTAGAGCATTATTGCTGTATTGAAATGAGTAGAAATTGGGAGTCAGGTATAAAATAGAAGATGCAAAAATTTGATTAATTTTCTGTTTTTCTGTGTGGTTCTGTTCCTTTAAGGTTTGGTTTTTAAAACTGTTGCCCACTATCAGGAGATGTTAAGTATATTTTAGATACGATTTTTTTGTAACTGCATGAGTCCCAGAAACTGGACTTTCAGTATAAGCTACAAACACTGGCAATGTCATAAAAGTTTGGCTTCTAAACCCGTCTTTGTAACACTTTTTTTCAGAGGAGCTAAATACTTTCTTGTATTTGGAAAATGTGTCCTTTTGTAAGGCAGTCAGGTACATGAATAAAAATAAGCAATAGCCACTCATTTCAGGTTTTAGTCCACTTTTACCTATTTTAGCTACATTTGGGAGACATTTTCAATGAAAATTGTATTTCCCAATTCTTTAACTCTTCCCACACATTGTCCATCCTTTACACATAAAAAATATTTCCATGCGACCCACTAATATATCTGAAATAATGAAAATGTGACTCACTAATATATCTGTGATAAATCTGAAGTTATGAAAGAGCTCATACAAAACTATATATTCATTTGTGCCATTTATACTATTGCTGGATTTAACTATACTGCATTGTCTATTTAATATTCCTTTGAAAAAAATTGTAAGCAAACTATTTATTTAGAATAATGTGCTATATTTTCTGTCTGGGTGTATACTTTCTGACATCTATTTCTATCTAGGATAGCTCATGCTTTCTGAAGATATGATTAAGTATAAATCCTGAGGCAATCACTTTAAATATAATGGCAAATCAATGTCTTTGTAATATGCTATACCTCCTGATTCAGGATTTAATAACAAGGGTAACTTGTACCTTAATTTTATTTTAAATATTTATTTTTGTTTTATTTATTTTAAAGCCTTTTATCAGGAATATCGGTATAGTCAGTTACAGGGTGCTTTTTGTTTGGGTTTTTTTCCCAGAAATTCTGTTGCTTCAAGTTTGGATGTGTTACTAAATAGGTATAATCCTGCCTGCCAGTGATGTTTGCCTGACATGACTATCTCAAAGAACTGAGACAGGGCTTTAGTGAGTGTGGTCTTTTGTGTTGCCACTGGGCAAAGCTGTAGGAACTGAAGACTCATAGTATTGTTCCCTTTCCCATGTATTCCCTGCAGTTACTGTTTGAATCCTAATTTTGTAAACAGAGTATCATGCAGTGTTGCTGTTCATATAAGGAATGTCCATGTGCTCTTCAAAACTACCTTCACCACAAACACACAAAAATGTGTTTCGCCCTAAGAAAGGTGCTGAGTTTGGCAGTACTGGAGTCTGTCTGTGAGCAGAATCGGTAGGTGCAAATAACATCGTTGTATAGACAGTCGGGGCTGAGAGACTTTAATGCATGTGTCATTTGGTCTTAAAGACTGTTGAGAGGAGTTTTAGGCATCTCATGTAAGGAATGCTCTGAGGGAATGTTGGAATTAAGCTCAGGAAGCCAACCACATATGGTTGCAGAGAACAGGGATCCGTCCTTAAATGACAAGCATTTGTTACAAATCTGAAAAAGGCTGAGAATGGAAGAGAAATACCTGGACGCTTCAGAGGGAAAATATTTTCTGTTCTGTCTGCAGGCTACAAACTACTATGGCTCAGTGCAGGCTTTACTGAAAGGTCAAAATAAGCCACACAAGAATTTCAATTCACAGAAAAGATATGGTTTTAAATTCAGTTTAAAAATGTGCACTTACTTGGTGGGGCTACTTACCTTCTAAAAATTGCATTGTCCAGTACTGATTCATACCCTCCGTGTGTGTGGTCCATGTTGCTTACAGACAGAATAGCAAGATAATACATCTTTCATTTAAGTTACAGCAGCCTAGCCTTTGAACTGAATCAATCTACCAGTTCTTGTTATCCAGCATCCCTTATTTGATGTGACACAATACCATGATACTGAAGGAGACTTAGAAGTCCTCATGTAAAGCTGGCAAGCATCTCCTGATCCGTGCATCATCTGGCAAGTAGCTGTGTGCTCTACTGCTACTGTATATGCCAAGGGGACAAGAGTACAATGGTCAGGCTGGTGCTTGAACCCCCAAAAGTTAACTACTGTTTCTGCATGTGGTCCAGACCTGATAGCACCTGTTGACTGTAGCCCCGTGGCAGCGTCCCAAACGCGGCACTGAGTTTGCGTCCCTTATTTGTCAGTAGGAGTTAAGTGCTCTTTTGCATTTAAAGTAAATAGCTGATAAAATCTCCTGACTCGCATGTGCTTTTCAAGCATGAAAAATACTGGTGCATATGTTGATTGGCAGTGACTGTTTCACACTATATTGAAACATAACGTAACCTTGAAAGTGGACCCCATTACGTAGTATTCTGGTCACTCACATAGTGATATCAGAGAAACTACAAAACTTGAGCAGTGATTGTATACTGGTTTATGTTTTAAAATCTAGATGTTTAACATAACAATCAAAATGTTCAGTGCTCACCAGTGCATCTTTCCAACTGATAGAAAAAATAGTTGTTTCTTCTTGACAAGGCATTATGGAGCCCATGTATTTCTCTAACACAGATTTTATTTTTATTTTTCTACATTTATATAAAATTGTTCTGTTATAACAGTGGAGAAGATATCACTGAGAACATTACTTTAGTATAGACAGTATGGACCTGAGATAGGATGAGAAGCGTGAGGGAGTTGAGAGGGTGTGAGACAGTCAAGTAACGTTTTCCTATGGAAAGACCAGTAAGTGCGTGGCTTTCTACCTGGACAGCTCTGGTTGGGTTCTTTTTGGTGTTTTGCTTGAAATGCTTGCAGTAGCAGAGGCTGAGTCCGTGATGTGGAAAGTCTTTCAGCATTAACACTTTTCTGTTTAATCCAGCAGAAAGTTTAGAATATAGCTGGTCAGGGAGCTTGAGGTAGCTACATTTTCACAAAGCCCTTGCCTGGGAGGAAGTACTGAGCAAAAGCCCATGTCCTAAAAAGTTATCTGGTAAATACCTTGAGAAACACAACAGAAAATTAATATGGATCAATAAAGTTATTAGACTAAACTGTAGCACCCTGAAGGTGCTTGGCTTCCCTGTGGTATGACCTGCATGGGGAGTTACCACGTTGTAAATTGTGTTGTCTTCTAATTTCATTGATCTGTTTTCACTTTCCAGGGAGTCCGTGTGCTAGGCATTACTATGGGAGGCATTAGGAGTTAATCAAGATTTTGAAAATGATTGCACATATGTATCTCATGTACATGGTCTTTCTTAAGAAAGCAAAGGCTCTATCTAGGCGGTCTTTGTAGGCTGTAGTAGAGAGCAAACTCTAGCCCCCAGGCCGCTTGAGTATGGGTCAACCCTTGTCAATGCTGCCCAGAGCAGGCTGACCACACGCACTTGGCATAGTGGTTTATATGGGTCCTCTTGGCTTCCATATAACGTCTCTGAGGCATAATTACTTTTTTGTTGTTTTGGAGGGTCCTTCAGTTCAGAGGAAATTTTTTTTATTGTTTTTTTGAGTATATTTTGTTTTTTAAATAGTCAAAGTGTATGTTTCAGCCCCCTGGAAAGGTGTTTGCAGAGCGTAATGCTGCAGGTGCCCGTTGCGTGCTTTGGGAGGTGGCAGAAGGGCTTCGTCGGTGCCCGCCCAGCTGGGATACGCTGGAGACGAACTTGTGGCGTTTTGTGTTTGCACTGTTAGAAGCAGGCCCTTGAGTGAACTGTCTTGTCAGCTGTGTCGGGGTTTCCTCACGCATTCAGCCCGCATGAGGAAGAGACCAACGCGCCTAAACTGACAACATAGACGCACCCTTGCCTTTGAGTCGTACAGCTGGCCTGATAAAAAATGATAGCATGCACTTTGTCTAGATTGTAGTGTTTGCATAATGATGAAAATATGTTTTATGAACATATGTTGTGGGGTAAACTAAGGAAGGACTGCAGGTGACATAATGTAAACATCTAAAAAAAATTTGAATTGAGAATTAGTCGTACATTGGAATTGAGAATTAATCACACAAACGTGCTGTGACGGGCAAAAATGGTTAGAGAAGTCAACAAAAGCTATTATGGGCATTGGTCAGATCATCTAAAAATCACCAGACTGCTTTCATAAGGAGCTGAAATGTGACCAAGAAATTAAGAGAAAGACTTTGGGGTAGGAAAAATGCTGTCTTTGTGTTTTAGCAGAATGACTAATATGGTAGTTAGTTCAATAGGTTTTGAAAGCAAATTAGCATGTTTGAAATGAAAAATATAGCAGCAGTGGGACAAACATTGATTGCTTTGAAAACTAATTTTCAAAGTCCCATTATGTTGACCGTGGAAGAGCAAAAGAAAGTCAAGTATGACAAAAGGAAAACTGAGTTTTAAGGCTTTGGGAGGGTGAAAGACCTAAAAAGCTCAACATGATATTTAGGGCCAGTAAAACTACAGATACTGTGACCATAGGGAGTGAAACATACTGGACACAGTGATGTATAGATGCAATACTTAAGCTAGGAGGCAAAATCCTGTAATCCTCACTAAACAAAAATCTCATTGAAGTCAGTAGAAGATTTGGGTGAACAAGGAATGTATAACTGGGCAATTAGAGACAAACTTGCAGCCTGACCTTGAGTGGGCCTTTGTGCCTGTGATTAGCTGTACCCATAGCATTCGGGCACATTTGTTTAAAGGCACAGTCAATTTTAATGACATCTCAAAAAAAATACAATTATGCCATAGTTAAAGTTCTAATTGATCTAAATGACAAATGCAAATAATTGCAGAGACGTATTAAGGCTACACTTTTAAAATCTGAGTCTTTTGGAACAGCAAAATTCTGCATTCTTTGTTCCTTTCCTTCTCAGCAAAAACAGGAATTTAATAGATACTGTTCTAGTTTTGTCCCTAATAATATAGGGTGACAGTTATGTGACTTTTCAGAAACATAAGACAGTAAGGGAGATTATTGTGTGGGATATCAGAAATAACCTCCAGGTAAATTAATAAAAATATATAACAGCATTTGCCATACATGCTTATAAAGCTATATTAATAATCGCTCTCCAAATTGTTTTGGAGAGCACTATTTCAATATGAAACAAAATGTTCTTAAAATTAATTCATTTACATTTTTTCCCTCTTTTGCGATCCTAGTTCAAACAAAATTGAAAATAAACAAAACACTTTCTTTTGAAACAAAATTTAATTCAGCATACCAGAAATGTCATTCTTACTGCTAGTTACTCTAATGGGACATGCGTCTGAATCTACTTTGTTTGAAAAGAGCTGCTGTCTCAAAGCGTTGAGGAAATTGCAGTTCTCAGTAAAAGAAATGCTAGAAACGTGTGCAGGAACAGACAGAAATTGTTTTATGGTCTGGTCCTGTAAATGGTAACCTCAGTGACTACAATGGGCTCTTGGTATTAACAAGTGTATGTCCAAAATTCCAATTTCCAGGACTGCGATCCTGCAAAGATGTGTGTGTGTGTGCTTCATGGTACACACAATAAGCTGCTGGGGAAAAAAGTCAAAGGAATCCTTCTACTACATTAATTTTGTGTGCACGTAACTCCGTCATGGTTTTATATGCAAATCATTATAAATAATCTCTGCAGATTGACTTTGGGCAGTGGTTTCATATGCTTGAAAAAGCACTTCTTTAGCGGTTCTGGTAGTGCTAGACAATTTGAAAATTCTCTTCTGCATAAATTCTCCTGCTTTGACACTTTCTTCTGCTAAAATCTCAAAAAACTCTGGAACCTTTTATTTTGAGGAAACTGACTCATATGATACCATCTAGTTTATTCAGAAAGTCTAGAGCCCTTTGCTTTGATTTAATTGTTTCTTCCTTTTGTATTAGAATCTGTCATCTTGAGATGTGTACCTTTGCTTCTGAAGAATAAAACCTCAGGGTGCCCTGAGCCTGAGACTGGGTGTTAGGTTGCACTATCCTGGTACTAACCAACTTTTACTCCCTTATCTCTCTTTTCGCTCACTCCCATTTTCACCTCACAAACCTGATACCTGGGTTTGTTTACTTAAAGTTCTTTTATTCAAGACTCTGTGACCATGTGAATAGAAAATACAGTGATACAAACCCATTTTTTCATAAAATAATTGTCTACTTTTAAGAGCAGATGAGAAGCTTAAGATGAGAAAATATTTCAGTATAACGGTAAGGTTTATGCAAGTGCTTAGCTTAATTTTAAACATCTTCCTTACATCTTTCCACAGACTTTGAGTAACTAGAACCTCTGTTCCCCTTTCTTCTGCTCTCTGTATGCCTCCTTTAACATATATAATCCCTATAAATCCGTTTTCTTTTTCATTAGTTTCTGGGCTTGGATAAGAATGCAGGCAACTCAGCAAGGTGGTATAGGGGAAGTTTCAACTAATGGCAACTATCATGGATTTCAAGGTGCAATATTATACCTTCCATCAGAGATTATACGTATTCTTGCAATCCAGTGGAAGTTGATAGCTCAGTGCATACTTTGTAAATCTGTTCTTGCAAAATCTTCATTCTGCAGTCAAGCCTTCTTCAAAAAGTCTTCTGATAACATACTGTGTTCAGCATTGGATTACTCAGTGTCCTGTCAGTATAAATTAGGATCCAGTTTAATACTGCTGATGTTCTCTGACCCTTTTTAAGTAACATTGCAGTACAATACACTATTCAGAATAATTTAAGCCAAAAATAATGGGTGACATATATTTCTCCTGATTTGGTTGCATGAAAGGGAATTGTGACCAAGTCTCAATCTAGTTCTTGGATTTTCCATTCTCAAGGATTCTTTTGCATTTCCCCATCTCATGCCTTGCTGACAAATCTCTTAATACCTGTCAGGTTTTACATGGTACAATAAACTTTCTCCTTCAGTGATACACAAGCATTACTTCTCTTTTTGTGATCAAAACCCCTTGTTGTTTTTTATTTTTTCCTCCCCGTAGTTCAGAGGGGATGTGACATCTCCACAGAACTACTGATCTTTTATATTGTAGTTTGCAACAAAGTTAGCCCGTCGGGGAAAGCAAAGGTGTGCCTTACATCATTTTACCCTTTCTGTAGAGAAGAATACCTCAGCTGCTGATTGCAGTACCTGAAAGTGTGCAGCTCATACAGGCTATTCAAACATAGGAAGAATAAAACGGTATTCTTCCATGCCAAACTATTCCATAGTTCTCAAATATTGATGTGTTAAAGTACTGTATTTTCTTGGGTTTAAAGAATTTGCTCTTAATGGAACACTATGGCTTTGTGTATGGGTGAAGGATTTTGTTACTGTCTTTTATTTTTAAAATGCTTTCAATGTAATGTTGTACTTAAAGGCTTGAAAATAAATCTTCTTCTCTTTGTACTGTTCTAATCCATTTGGAATTTGGGGATTAAGACTGGATAGTGGTTTTCTCTGTTGTCTGGCTATTTTTTCCTACAGCGTCAAGGGGCAAGGCAAAACATATTATAGGCTTAATGTCTAAACAAGTGTTTTTGTTTCTGTATAACTTCTTTATGATATCTGTAACAGATGTCAAACGGTGATCCAAAGGATGTTCTGCACAGAATTTAGGATGGAACAAATTTCAAACCCAGATTATCAGGGTAGGCACAAGTGGGCGGTGGGTAGCAGGTCCTTTGCATTATATGCCTGCCTTAGGCTAACGAAATTCAGATGATCTCGTGTCTTTTGCCTACGTTAGAAAAGAACGTTTACATAAAATATTTGAGTAATACTTTGGCAACAAAAATAAAAGCTTCTTCTGGTATTTTGTTTATTAATGAAATCTCACAATTTAATACCTTAGTTACCAAAGGCTTAGCTGTGTGATGTGTTAGTCTGGCGTTTTACTTTAAGTTACCAAATAGACTTTTTTTAATGACTTGTGTAAAATGAACTGAAGAAACATGATGCTAAATAAAATAATCAGATAATAATGTAATTTTAATGGCATACACTTCAAAACTCTAAAATTTAATAAAATGCACAGGTTTTCAAGAGTCTTTGTTTCCTTTTTCATATAGACAAAACTTGTTGGTAATAATTTAAAACAAAGATTTGCAACTGGAATTGCCGTATTATAACTTGCTCATTATTCTTTAGCTTTTTGTTGAGTTTGAAGTAGTGCATTGTGTTTATAGCGGGAATATTTGTTGAAATAGGCAATGTGACAAGGTAGGTGGTCTTCTAATTAATATTTCTGTACAGATCTGTAAACTGTGCAAGGCTTGTTTAACAATACAGAAATCATGTCCTATTAGATTAAGACATTTGTTTAGGAATAAAGTTCAACTTTTTCTTTGAAATCTAATTGAACTTGTTTCAAGGCCTGTGAAATTATTTATTTTAAGAACTGTTTTAAAAGTATAATTAATTAAAGAAATTTCTGTGACCTGTTGCTAAATATTTAGACCACAGATTAATTACATGTGCTCAGGACTTCAAATAGTGATTTAAAAACTCGGTGAAAGGGAAAGTTACTTAGCAGTGAGAGAAATTATACAACAATGATAAGAGGTGACATGTTCTTGGAATCCTTCTGTCCTATAAACGGCCACATTGTTAAAAATTCAAGAATAAACAAGAGAGTTGAACTGAAAACTAAATACTCTTATCACAGTGAGAACACCCCATATGATGTAGCCTATGTGTTCTGCATAACTCAGAAATGTTCTTAAGAACGTGCAATTTCTTATTCCAGCTCTTAGTGAAACCTTTTTGTATGTACTATTGACCCATAGAATAGAAAACATTACATTAAAACTGTACCTACTGCCTTTTTGAAGCCCATCACTTGATACCTGGCCAGAACTCTTACTTCTCACTAACTCATTAGGGTCTAGGATGTCTTTGCATTAGGGTCTGGGATGTCTTTGCATAGCACACGTACTGTGCTCAAGCAGCGTCTCAGAATGGGCTGGCATTCAGACTAAAATAAAGGGGTTGTCCCTTACCTTTCCACTTAGTAAATCTCCACTTGATACTGAGAAGCTTTTGTAATTCTCACTGCCTGTGTTACATCTGCTTGAAGTGGTGAGGGATGATCGCAGTGTTACCATGTTAATAGTTTTCTTCAAAAACTGTTGCCATATTTGTTTGCTTTTACTGACAAAGCTAAAGGCAGTTGCTAATAAAAGTAATGATAATACCAATGAAAGCTCAGTAAAGCCTGAAAATAAACAATCTTCTTATAAAGGCCCGGTAGTTTATTCTTGTGTACTGATTTTAATGAGATACATCTGAGTGTTGGAAGGAAAACAAAAGGTTGCAGGCTTTTTAAAACAGCAGCAATATTCAAACCATTAAAACAAAAAATTGCCTAACTGGCGTTTAATCATTTTCTGAGAGAGTAAGATCTTATAACCAGAATTTTTAGTTGGAGGTCAATTTCTATATATTTAAGTTTTCAGAATTGTGTGGTTCACTTTCCTCAATGTTAGTTAAAAGCTGCTTAAAAGTATTCAAAATGAACATATTGTTTTTATAACGTGTTAAATTGTACAGAACTGCCATGTGGTGTCAGCCCAGATGCCTCGTAGTCGGGGCACACGCAATTGGCACCGGACCCTCGCAGGCTGCAGTGGTTGTGTTGCAAAGGGCACTGGTGTTCTCATGCTGCTAGCTGTCTCCTTTCCAGCGGATCGCTGCGTCTGTTAGCCACCTTAATAACCCAGCCTTCATCACAATGTAGTCCTTTCTTTTCACTCTACAAATATTTTTTACCTATAAATGGTTTCCCCTTTCTTCTGGTCATGCATCTGGTCATGCACGGTGGTCCTCACATTTGGCACCGCTGATCACTGTAGCTGCAGATGACCAAGAAAATAACACACAAATCTTGTCTGGTACAGATTGCACTGCCTGATGTCTCCAAGATTTAATCAGATGTAAGCCTTTCGGCAGCAATAATCCAAATCCTCATTGATTCCCAATCTATTTGTAATGTTAGCTGGAAGCTTCAGTATGAGTCTTTGAATCAGCTAACGAATCCAGATGCAGCTGCACTTGAACAGCAAATGGTTGTCCCACAGATTTCCATGACTGCTGGGCAGCCTTTGACCTTTAATTTGTGGGCTCATCTAGTGCAAGCTCCTGAATAGTGAATTGAGTCTATTGATAACGGGCTTGATTTTCGTATTTTATTTTGCCATTACAACTTGCTGTATTCTTACAAATAGTCTGCAGAGATTTATGACCACAAGTTGAAGACTACCGCTGTGGAACAATGCAAATTTCAAAGATCGGGCTGAAGCACATGAGAGCAAACCTTTTTCTGTTACTATAATCTGGTTGTGAAATTGCTTCAAAAAAGGTCATAGATATTCAGGGTCTGGCTAAGGTGCTGCCAACCTCTTTCTCAAAACTGCTTTCCATCATAGTCAGGAATGGTGTTTACTGATACCTTTTGCCATTTCTATGCACACACGCATGCGTGTCTAGATTGTATGGATTTCTCTCATGGCACTGTGGCATTACTATCTCTAATTGTATTGGATACCGTGTCACCTACAGCAATGTCTTAATTGCCCAGGCTCACAGAAACCTGGGAGAACTGGCTGCTAAAGCCAGCAAGGCAGGGAGTTGCTCTAGAAAGCAACTAGAATGATTTTTCTCTCTCTCTGCTTCCCAGGGAAATCAGACTCAGATCAAAAAGAGGTATTTTCATAAGTAATTCCCATTGAATGCATGAAAGTATTGGCATTTTATTAGGGAATATTGAGAACCATTCAGGAATGCAGGTACTTGAGGAATAAGCACCAGCCAAGGAGTGTGTTTCAGAACCTTGGTAGTAGCTAAATGTTTGACTGAAGGACCAAACATAAGTGCTTTTGTGCAAATGTATAGTCTTGGATATTTTTTTCAGCATTTTCTAAGAATATCTAAATAAAATGATATCTGAAAAATGCTGACTTGCATAAAAATTTGATTTCCCTTAAAATGGAAATGTTACACTACCTACCTCAGCTTAAACACTGATTATCTAGTAGTTTATGCATCTTCCTCACCAAAAGTGTTCCAGGCAAAAGAAAAAACCTGTGATGTATAATATGGAAGTGAAAATTCTGTAGTCCTGAGCTTATCCTCATAGCCAATGTCTTTTTTTTCCTTTTTAACAAATTTTCTTTCAAATCTCTCCTCAAATTCATTTATTTTCCCTTGCCTATCCACTTTGTACATTCTTCCTCCCCCCCCCTCCATTTAGTTGTTTTCTTTCCCTAGTGTTATGCTCGCTATTTAAAATGCCAGAATGAATAGAGATCACTTAAAGCATAATATAGTTCAGACCATTTTATTTATTTTATACTTTCATTCTTACTTGTTATGTTTGTCTGATGTGCTTGGTAAACTCTTTGGAGCAGAGACCGATTCTAATCTCTGCTCTTCTTATGATGTTTTGATTTAGTTCAAATTAACTGCAGTGATCTTACTACTTATTTAAAGTAACGTGAAATAAAAAATGATGCTCGCTGTTACCGTTTCACTTCTGTAAGGCACTGCTTTGTTACTATATTGAATCGTAACTTAAAAGTTTGCAACTGCAGACAGTCATTCAATTTTACTGGTGACAAATTGGTGCATATGAGATAAAAATCAGGGCTATTCTAGTGTGATTGTAGAGGTGGATAAAAAAGTTGAATTTAATTATTAACTACAGCAAAGATATTTAAATAGGATATTTTCTTTTCTTACTGTCATCAACTAGCAAAAAAACCTAGTGCTGAAATACATGAAAACTACAATAAAATATTATGCAAGTGAAGTGTTTACACATACTTTTCTTTTGCGGTATTTCCATTTGCTTGCACACTGTTTCAACATTAGAATTTAACTACTTGGTTTTTAATACATGTCAGTCAGTCAATAAATACGGTATATAAGCATATTAAAATTGACGGGTTTATAGACAGCATTTTCCTATTAAGAATTGTCAACAAAATCCTTGAAAATGAAATGAACTGACAACTATAATCGGAGCAGATGCGTAAAGTACCGTTTATAGCACATTGCACCATCAATTATGTGTCAAGCATGCTGCCAAATATTAAGTGTTCTGACCTTTGTTATTAATAATAGAGGCAGACACTGGGGACATGGGAAAGACAAATAATGTAATGCATGGAAAATCTATTATAGATTTGCTTTTGTTAATGGATATAGAGTCTATTTGGTATCCTGCCCCTCCCCTTGTAAGCTATAATTTTCTGAAAAACTGGACTTACCATGTAGTGGAAAGCCACATTGTGAAAAACATACTTTGATAGAATAAAATGTTCCTAAGTTAAATAAATAATAGCGAGAGAGAGCTTGTCATCAAGTTTTACTACTTTATTTATATGTGTATTTGTCATTTCCGCTGTTCCTTGGGAAATAAGGTGGAAGAAGTGAAATGAAGCAAGCTTATCTTTGCCGTATTCACCATTCATTCGTATATTTTTAAGTTGTTATTTTGCTCAATATCATCTATCATCGTGTTGAGATTGGCTAGTCAAAGGTTTAGTCAAAGTCTTTCTCCAGACTATAGCTTCTAGTATTTTTAGGTGATCACGCAGGACAACATTGATAATATGTAAAAATGACAAAAACAATAGAATGGCCAACCAAAGGACAGCGATAAATGCTTATGAAGGGAGTGGTGGTGGTTTAAAAAAAAAAAGGGGGGGCACAAAATCCAACCCCTTAACTGACTTAGAAGAGCAAAGAAAATAGAAAATGTGGGACAGAGAAAACTCCTTCCTCTTCAGGCACTGGTGGCACTGATTTCCTGCTTCCTTCTCGATGTAGAACATAAATCCCAGAATGTCTTGCCGGTGAAATGTTAAGCAGTTGATCCAGGATTTCATGTGGAGTGCACCACAACTGATTCATGTGAAAATCAATGGACTGTTTACAGTTATTAAAAAGCTTACTTTGGTCCTAAAAGTTGCAGAATTTCTCTTCTCAAAACATTTGTTAATGTTATCTTACTTTCAGACAATAAAACAATTACTTAGTTTTGATTAGTCTGTTTGTTTAATTTAAGATTACATTTGGGAATAACTAGCTTGGTGACAGTAATTGCATCTACAAACAGTATTTCTTTCCAAACTTCACTAATCTGGGCTTGCATAAAATTAATAAAAAATTAGAGCTCCTCTAATTTGTAGTACATTTTTGTTGATGTTACTTTCTTTGTGTCTTGTCATAAATTCTAAATAGGTGTTGAAGTCTGGATTTCCATTACAAAACCATCTTGAGGTTTTAGGGTTTGTTTTTTTTCTGTGTCCTACACTAAAAGCCAATGCACAATTAAGAAAGAGCAAAGAATTTGGGATAAAAGGTAGGGACCGAGACAGTACATTTTTGTGAAATTAACCAAAATTTGGACAAAATCAAAAATGTTGCCAGACAACTATTATATTTACAGAGCAGTTGCATTCCTCTCTTAAAAATTTACAAACTCTTTTTAACAATCCTTAATGATCTGATGCTTTTGCTGTGTGCAGGGCACACTTCTAATCAACCAGAACTTAAGATTTAGTTTGATGTTCATGTCAATAATAAAGTTTGGCCGTTGTACAAAATTAAATCACTCCACAAGCTCCCTACATTTACATTCTTTTAAACAGTTTGACACAGATGAGAGTAATTTACTGCAGTTCAAAAATACATACTTTTCATAGACTTACAGTGAATATACTAGGAAGAGATCATTGATCAGTGTGTCAAGGTAATATTGGAAACATATTGAAAAATCAACATGTATTTTCTATTTTTTTTTCCCCTGACTCTGGGCTCTGCATGTACTGTATTTGGTATACATGCATGGATTTCCTTCTTTTCTTGCTAAATTGGAAGAGGGGAGAGAACAAAAGCCCTCTAGTGATCCAGGTTGGTTTTCCACAGTGTATTTGTAAGTTCAGATTGAAGCCATCTTTACAAGCAAATGGCTTTATTAAACTAAGCACAAAATAATTCAGATGCAATGATTCATTTTTTAAGAAAAGTAATTTTATATATCTGCTCCAGAAATTATTTTCCTTTTGTTCATACTAAGTGAGCACTTCATGTTGTAGGCAGTATTCTTTATCCTTCACATGGCACTCTGGCCCATGGAATATCCAGGAAGAAATGCATTTGAAAACAATACTTTATTAAATTAGATACAATACTTTATTAAAGTCACTAATTTCTTCATGTTTTGACTTTTATTCATTCATATTTTGTATGTGTATACCAAACTTGCTGTCCAGCTGGAAAGACATGACTTGATTTCCTGACCAAAAAGGATTTAATCAACACAGATTATTTCTAACAGATATAACCTCTTTCCTGCTCCATACGCTGGCTTCTTACCAGCTAAGTAATTTTGAGTTTCAGTACTTATTTTTCTGACGATCTAGGCCTGTACCTTGAATATCTGAAACAACAGTAGCCACCGTTTTGTCTACAGTGGGCTGCACAGGCTTTTAAGGGATTCCTCAAAGGTTGGTGAACCTTTGGTTGGATTCTCTTTCCATGTCACCCCCATGACCTGCTGGTATTTCCTAGGATCAGCTACCAGATGACTACACACAGTTTCCATTCCTCTGCCTTTTACGTAAAGGACTGGCATCCAGCCTTGTGACAGGATATAAATGCCGCCTCCGTGCCGTGACCTCCCATGCCACGCATATTCCCATGACGTGGCAGGCACGTATGGCATTCACCGCGCTGGTGCGGCGACCTGCTTCCCGTTACTCAAGGGGCACGTGATGCAGCGCTCCCGGGAAACCGCCCGGCAGGAACGAGGCTACTCGGACTCTGCTCTTATCACCTCTTGAGAGAGATGACAGCAAGCAGACAGTGGCCGAATTAGTTGTTTGTTCAGCTTGGATTTTTCTCTGTGACCAAGTGAGAACCTGTGTGTCATCCTGCAAGGAGAACAGGGCAGCGAGATGCTCTGTGTTGCCAATGAATTTGAAGGCAGGGCCCCAAGGTACTGCTTGCTGGGTGGCTTGGGTCAGAGGTGACCCTTCTTATGGAGGCAAGAAAAGGGATAAAGTCCTGAATGAGCACGTTTCTGAGACTGACAGCTTGATTGTTAAAGTCTCCCAGGACAAAGCAGTCTGTCTGATACTGTGGTTAGCGAGGCTTTAGTGAAACTTTTTTTTTTTTTTCTTCATGACACTTTGATGTACAAAATGACTTTGACACCTGCATTAGCTTTGGCTTCTGTAGTTGCAGAAATGAGTTCTGTGAATCTGCCTTAAGGGGATGTTTCTCCTGGATCTGGTACCTGGTAAGGAAGTGGATGCGACAGTGCGTGCCCCATTTGGTACCTTGTAGTTGTTTGTGAGAGAAGGAGCAGTTTTGGTTCAGGCCAGCTAGTTCAGAACCAGTCAATTTCCTTGTGTAGTGTTCAAAATCACTTAATTGAAGGTTTTTCTTTTTTGTTACAGTGGAGTTTGATAAAGAATCTTGAATTTCAATTTCTATAGTTTCATGTTTCTGGTTTTAGACACACATTTTACACTGTTACAGCCTTGTTATTCGGGGCAAAAGTTTTGTAGTAACCTGTACAGAGACTGCAGCCAGTTGCTAGACACTTTTTACGAAGTGTACCTCTATATTTTGTGTCTCATACTGCCATCTAAGGGCCACGTAGGCTGAGAAGGTGGCTAAAGGTTCTTCAATGCTTTTCTTTCTCCTTATTGCCCTTCCCTTTGGGAAGTCAGCGATTCATGGATGAGAGAGGGTATGCAGGGAATAACAGCAGTCCTTTGATGCAATACGTTGTTTCATCTAAGAGGACAGAGGAATCTTCCAGATAAGTGAGAAATTAGAATGTAAATCTGAGTCACAGTCTTTTAGGAAAATGCAATTGCAATGAGTTTGTGTAAAAGCCAGCAAATAAGAAAGCGTGATTGCAGGATTTGAGGCTACTCTTGAAACAACAAGTTAAGGACCGTAGTGCTTAGAGTCCTGAAGAGTTTCAGCTGAAACTCTTAGCAGTGAGGGAGTGTGCAGTTCAGATTCTTAAAGGTACCAGTGTCGTTGACTCCTACTGATTTAAGGATTAGTGCTTTATAATAGAATTTGCTTATTAAGATTTTCCCTAAAAAGATACAAAATCACATGAATTATTTTCTTCTTTTTCTAATTTCACTGTTTTTGCATTTCTGGGTGTTTTTGTTTTCCTGGACTAAGGGAAAATGGGCAAAAGTGGTGTTACTTTAAGGGTACGTGTTCTTACATAACATGAACATCATTTAAATATTTTGGGGTTTAAGCATTCAAAATTGTATAACGAAAACTTTTCTTTCCAGGAGAAAAATGCCATTTATTTTGTTTTAATCCGCAAACTGTACTTGCATAGGCTTAATTCTAGAGACCCTTTCTCACACAGAGGTTTTGAATGACAAGTATGATAAAGAATTAGTGCAAGCAAAACATTTCAGTATTTGTCAATATAGTACTGTTGGCATTGACTGACAAAAGCAGTTCTTGTAATGAGGACCCCTTGGAGCACAACTTTATTTTACAATGTATGATTTGTTTTTCGGGCTAGTTTCCAGCAAACCTTGTGTAATAGAGAAAGTAATTAATCTTGCGTGTTACTTTGACAGGCTCATGCAAGCAGAGACCTGGAAGAGCAGTTGCGGTCTGTGTCCAGTGTGGATGAACTCATGACAGTACTTTACCCAGAATACTGGAAAATGTTCAAATGTCAGTTGAGGAAAGGAGGTTGGCAACACAACAGGGAACACTCCAGCTTTGACACAAGATCAGATGATTCACTGAAATTTGCCGCAGCACACTATAATGCAGAGATCCTGAAAAGTAAGTACAGGACACAAAACACATTCTAACACACAATAAATTAAAATCCGAAGGCTCGTCGGTTGTGTCAAAAATATTTTAAAAGCTAAGCGTCATCAGTAAACCACCCTCAGCAGTTTGATTTGATGTAATGGCTATAAAATAAAATCTTTGACAGTCAACCTTCCATAGTGAAATAAATTGCTCCGCAGACGTATTTTTGGTACATCCATCGTAAGAAAGGTCTAGACTGCTTTCTCAGCTCAGTAGATATAGGAAGTTAAGTGTTTGTCTTCAGGTATAAGGAATCCTGCTTTGTAGAGGTTGTAACAATTTTGCAGTAAAGCAAAGAGGGCACTAATAGTTGGATTCATTGAACTGTTTCTGCTCATTTTCTGCAATTATGGCATGGCTGGTAATGCTTTCTTCTCTTACATGTTACTGCTTTAGGAGGCCAAATAATCCACTTGTAGCTTTTTCCTTTTACAAGAGGGCAGTTGTCATGATGTTATGCTCAAACCAGAAAAAAACAGCTTTCAAACAAATATGTCAATACCCCTTAGTGGTTCAGATGGCCTGGATAAAAATATAATTATCTTACAGTTTAAGCAAGTGCTTGCAGGCAGAGAAACACAGGATTTATAGCAGAAGGTGTGTTTTTTGACATGATATTGGAAATCATGTACCTTAATGGAGAGTTTAAGGTACACATTAGGTGAAATTTCCATTTTTGCTGAATAGGCTACCAAAAACTGGCTCCAAGAGAGAATAAAGGGGCCTGTACTGCTGCAAGTCTCATGGCTGTTTAGTGTAAGATAGTATTTGACAAAAGGCTATATAACACAATGTAAAATGTTTGCCCAAATTTGCGTGGATAATCTGGGCACAAATAACACCTTTCAGATTAAAGCATATGGTGTATATAATTGCTAAATAATAACCTTTTGCTTTAAATTATACTCTGGTAGTTAACAAAGTAAACATGTATTCAAATTAATTTCACATTAAGTGTGTAGGCATCAAATTTAATGTTTTTAATGTACAGTATCTAAATGAAATACTGTGTGAGACCAGTTAAAATTAATTTGCGGAGATGTGCAGTACTTCTTTAGACTTCTCACAAGGTGAGACTCACCCCAGGCATAGGAGAAAGGACACGTACAACTTTAGCTGTGAATGCCGTAAGATCTGCCCAGCCTTGTTAGGTTCCCTCTTAGCTCTGCTGTGACTTTTCTTCTGCTTCATGACAATATGTCACATCCCTATGAAGAAGAAAAATTAGCTAGAAGTTAACACAGAGAGATGTGTATTTCACTGAATAAAGGGTGACTCTAGCAATGCATATTCTGGTTCTAAACTTTTTAAAAAATCCTACTAATTTACTGCAGGAGAGTACCATTTTTAAATAGTTACTTTATAACACATGAAATTCCCTATAACTTGGCAGGTATTGATACTGAATGGAGAAAAACTCAGTGCATGCCACGTGAAGTGTGTGTGGATGTGGGAAAAGAGTTTGGAGCAACTACAAACACCTTCTTTAAACCCCCATGTGTATCCATCTACAGATGTGGAGGTTGCTGCAATAGCGAAGGACTCCAGTGTATGAATATCAGCACAAATTACGTCAGCAAGACAGTAAGTTCTCACTCTTATTACAGTCCAAGTGCTCCTTGCAAATCCGTTTATGATCATGCATATTTTAAACCTTCTTATTGCTACTATGAGGAAGGAGAAAAAATCAATTCCAGAATACATAGGAAAAACAGGTGAAAAGACTACTGCCTGGAAGAAAATGTTTAACACTCTTTTCCCCAATTTTTTTTTTTTAAATAAATTACTACGTCCTGTTCTCAGTTTTGAGACTATCCATGAAACTTAATTCTATCCTTTTTTTTTTTTGCACCTACCATTTGCCTGCTGTATGAGGCAAGCACTCTCTGGAAAACTAGCCTGTAATTTTATTTGTGAAGACTGTTTTAGGACATGTGCAGACAGGATACATGTTGCAAATAAAGCCTTTTAGGAACTGACCTTTAGTGTATTAAGATATATTAGTATAATGTACCTATTTGTTTTGTTTTAATGCATCTTCCTCAGGTGTTTGTGTGTTTTTTATTCTTCAAGTTCAGGGCTAGTGATCAGGTAGGAGTATGCAGAGAATTATTTATTGAGCCAGTGAGCTGCCTTTAAAGGAAAAGCATACGTGCATTATTCTATTTTAAGTAACGATAACAATTATCACATTATTTTACAACAACATTTCCCTCAAAAATCATGTAAAAATAGTCATGCTTCAAAATGTTTGCTAGGGTATTTTGCTTTTGTTACAGTATTTGGTAGGTGTTTTGTTGGTTGTGGGCTTTTTCACTTTTTACCTCGTCTTTCTGATACTTTGAAGAAGACTAATTTTAGTGTAAATCTTGCTTCCTTTTTCAACTAGATTCATCTAGCTGAAGATGCAGTACATATTTATAAGGAAGATACACAACTGCAAAGCCAACTATAAAATCATAGCCCATGGAAATGTCATTCCTTTATCATGAAACTTCTTAGCGCTCTGAGTCTTCTTGAGAGAGGATTAGGAAAAGGGGATGTAAAGAAAACAGAAAAAAACCTCATTTTTTTAAATACATTTTCTGTCCTCATTTCTCACCAAATCTCTCTGTCTGAAATAGTATATTCCACCAAGAATTTTCAGTCCTAAGTGTGAACTAGTGGTAGACAGCCACAAAGCACAGGAATAATGTAACTCAAATAGCATGAATGAGGAAAACTACAACACTGATTTTGTTCAAGCCAATAGTTATTCCCACAAACAGCTGTCCTAATTCCAGTTGCTTGAAAGATGCAAATAAAATTTTCATGTTATAAACCAAGAAATATGACCTTTCTTTTTTTTTTTTTCTTTTTTTTTGGGTGTATTTATAAAGTTTAGCTTATTTGAATAAAGGATGATCAAGTTCCAGAGAGACTTGTTGCATTTAGCACAGATTTTCTGGTCTTTGAGCGCTATGTCAGTTTGAGGTAAATAATCCCTTTCTATTCATCTTTCTGTTCATATCTATTGAGTGAAGTAATTTTTTTTGCCTAGTAGAAAATGTTTAGACTAGTACTGAGTTTCTTTTTTAAGTTCTTTATATCATTGGTGATGATATGATATAGGAGTAGTTAAAGATTTGAGAGACTCTGAAAGGGAAAATGTTAAAGGACTTATCAGAAAGAAGAGGCAATAGCATTGTTTTGTTTTCTTGCCTATTCTGTAAAAGCAAGCAATTTAATCTCTGAGTTTTCTATCTTGCTTCTGCTTTCCAGTTTTATCTGGTCCTTGACAGAATGCAGTTTTTAAAAAAACCTTAAAAAGGAAGAGAGCTATAGCTATATCTCTTCATCTGTCATCATCTCAAATCTTTTTAAAGTTATGTGACCACAGCTTACCCTATATCAGATGAGAATTAGGAAGAAAAAAGTATTGGATTCAAGACCCTTCTGTGGAATTCAGGTACCCTACACACCTATTTTCACTACTGTTTTCCTTTTATTTCCTGAATGAAATGAGAACAAATGGTTAGTAACCAGGCATCTTTTGGGTTTTTTTCATAAGTCACCATTTTTGTAGCTTTATTTTTGGTGCATAAACTCTGTAAGATAAGCTTCATACTGTTCACCCTGCAGAAAAAGTGCTTAATGGGAAATTAACTTTTCAGCTGGAGGTCTTACTGTGAGGGCAAGCTCTAGCATTGGTTCCAGACATTAAAACCTAAGGAAAGTTGATATCAGTTTTCATCAAAATTAATTAAAAAGAAAAGAGCTAAGCATAGAAATTATTTTTATGGGGAGCAAATCATTGATTGCCAGGAGAATGGACTAGGTCAGATGTTCCCAGATTGGCTTGTGGAACACTGTGGTGGTACAGAGACAGGTCAATAGTTCTCTAGTTCAGGCTGTGTTCCTCCTTTCTAGCTACTTAACTTCATTAAGAGAAAAATAGAAAAGTATTCTGCTTTGCTTTTAATACCATTTTTTTCCACAAAAACTGTTTCTGTAGTTGCTAAGGGGTGTTTATACAATCATGATTGGGATATGAGACAATTTCTTAATTAAGATGTGGGACAAGGTCTATGAAAACATCTGAGGACCCCCTAGGATAATTCATAAAACGCAGTAGATCTTTTTCTTCTTCGTCGGTGACACTGCAGTAGTCCAACTTTGTAAGTGGTGGCTTGTCTAAAAAAGGTCTATGGGGAAAGTGGTTGGTTGGTTTTTGGTTTTGTGGTGTGGTTGTGCTGTTTTTTTCTCTAATTTGTTATTAATCAAATAGCTGTTCTCTGTTTCCATGACACAAGTAATTCAACAGCAGTTACAAAGATTGGAACTACCCGGAACAGCAACAGCCTGTTCCTCAGCTGTACTTTTTTATGTCCCTCCTATAGGTATTTGCTTATAGGTTGAAGGAAAGCAGTTAGCAGATGTCAAAGAGCCATCTCATTCCATTCTTCCTCTTGGCTGGCAGGATGGACATTTTTTTGGCTTCTTTCAGATCATTTGATGTAAAGGTCCTAAATCTTCTTGTTTCATGGTTACAGTAACAGTTCCTCAAGGGAAAACATCTTTCTAAGCAGTTTGACATTAGCTTTAGAGGAGCTTTTCTCACAGGAAACAAGCTAACAGCTTGAAATTTTTTGCCATATTTGACATGTACATGGTGTTCTTTTACACAATTTGGAGATGCATATGTCACAAGAATTTTCAGTAGTTTTGAACTTTACCATTTATGCCTTTTCCCATGCATTTTTCTATGTTAGACTGATGATTGTAATGATATAGGAGGTACTATTAATAGTGGGAAATATATCACTATAAATTCCAAATGTTTTTTGTAAAAATTTCTGAAAAAAAAAGTGATTAAAATATAAAAAGATAGAATAAGGAACCCAAGCATATTAAACAGATACAAAATGTATTATATCGGATAAGTTACCTAATGTTCTATCACACATAAGCCTTGAAATACTATTTTTTCAAAAAAGTTAGATAGTAAAATAAATAATGATGATGTACCATTTTTCAAATAGCTTATTTTCATTCTTTCCAGTATAGAGATGTTTAGAGTTTTGAAATCAAACAGTCTTATATCCTTAGCTTGAAACTCTCTCTAGACACTTTGTGCTCTGTTACACTGGTTATATTTGGTCAGCCTTACTGACACTTTAGGAATTGCAAAGATCATAAGTGATGGAAACTGAGAGTCAATCAATTTAAGTGAAACTTGCCAAAATAAACCACAGTCCATCAGAAGAACATAGTGTAGTTAATGTAAATCTGTGGGGGGGAAAAAAAACCCCATAAATCCTATATTTGAAAAGTATCTAGAATGATAAGCTTCCCTCATCCTGATATGAAAATAAGAGGTTTGATTATTTTATATTTCAGAAGTCAGTGATCATAATAATAATTTCATGTGCGCTGATAAAATGGATATTGGCACAAATGATGACAGTGCTGAATAAATTAATTTAGCCACTGAAGCAAAGAAATACTTTGTATAGAAATCAAGTTTTTCTGAAAAGTATGTCATGAAGCCCTTCTAGTCTAAAGAAGGAGTTATCAATGCAGTGAATCAAAAATACATGCCTTCCTAAGGATCAGTGAGGACGAATATATGGGAAATTTTTTTACAGGAATTCTGATAGAGTCTTTGGTCAAGCATTCAGAGATTCCTGTCTGTTGTTAGATTATTATTTTTTTTTTAAAAGGTTAAAATCCTGCTGAGCTCTAGGTTGTGGGCCAGACTCTGGTCCCACCCTTGTTTCTGTTTTCCACTCCAGCTCTATAAATGGCTAAAGGAAGAGCACTGCCAGTGTGGGAACTGAAAAGAGCCTACTACAGGGTGGTCTGTGGGACCACACAGCTCTGGCCTGGAAGCTCTTGCAAGGATGGCTGAAGAAATAACAAGGCTGGGAAGAAGGGGGACTGTTGCACTTGGCATCACAGTAATTGCAGGTTGTGGAGTGCCAAAGGCCAAGTTTGGTTGGGTAGAGCAATTCAGAGACACCTTTGCCCAGTGTCCTTTTGCTGTGCTTCTCACCTGAGAAGTACAGTACAGAGCATATGCGCTGATCTTCAAGGATTCAAAAAATTGACATGTAAATGAATGAAAATCCAGGAAAAAAAATTGTAGTTGCACACATGATTGTAAAAGGGAGCTAATTATTCACTTACCTTTGTGTCTGAAAAGTTCTTTAATTATACACCTGTCTCTACTGGGAGGCAGAAAATACAAGCATAAGAAGCTGACGTTTAGCTCTGTAGGATATGCTGCCTTTTAATTTTGGCTGGTGAAGTGGAACGAAGGTTAAGTATTAAGCCTAAAATACACTTTATTACAGATTGTGTAATCCAAATGTATGAAGAAAAATGACCTTCCTTCATTTTTGAAGATGAATGTTTCAAGTTTGGCTAGGTTGAAAGACAGATATCAAGTCACCTTGATAATGGTCGGTGGGACATAAAATACATACCCTTTAAAAAAATTTTAAAAAATGTCCTGCAACCAAAACTTTTTTTAAAAATCTGTATAGTACCAATGACTTTTAGCACCAATGAGTTTTAGCACAAAATTTCTATTTAAGCCATTTACTGTACAAGGCTCTTGAATTTTTTCATGACACAGAAAGATGGGGAAAAAACATTTATAGTCACACACAGTCTTGTTCAATGGTAAGTAACTCTAACCAGCCTAATATTGAGATTATCCGACATACTTCATTACAAACTCTATTGTCATTCTCAGCCTAACTTTGCTATTCTTTAACAACAGGGGTTGAAATTTTCTCTGCCAGATACCTGAATCAGCTTGATGTGTTGTTTTTACTTCTTAGCTTTTTGCTTTAAAACTTCAGCAAAAGTGGTGGTTCTGCTTTTTCTTAGATCAGAGTGAGAGAGAAGTGTATATGGCTTTATTGTTAAAACAAAAATTGGGATTTTTTTTTTTTTTTCCTCTGAAAAAAATTTCATGTTCCCTTATTTTAGGCAAAGGATGAGACTTGTTTGTTTGTATTAGGAATGTGTGTTTGTTATCTTTGAGAAAGTCTGCATACTTTTAAGTGTTAAAAAAAGACCTAGGAAACAAATGGAATTGTCAGGAGACTTGAATGTATTTGTCACTAGAACACTTTATGACTTGGAACTGAACAAAAATCTGATGCAGTTTCAGATCTAGGCACCTAAATCCCATCTTCTAGGGAGAGCCTGTCATTGAGACACCCACCTTTATCATGTTGGGAAGGAAGGAACCTGGTTGATCCAAAAGTAGCTGGGACAACATGTGTGTGTGCCAGAATGCTAAAAATTATGCTAAGGAGCCCAAAAAGAGGGAAGCGAAATCAAGCTTGATGGGCTGGCTGGCTGAAAGGGAAACTTTGGCTGGGCTGAAATGAGGTGAGGTTGGCATGGAGAATCATCATACTGGATGAAGACCTAAGGAGACAAGGGCTGAACACAGTGCTTTGAAAAGAAATATTAGAAATGGAAAACCTGCAAGCTGGTTTTCTGTGACAAAACAGCCTTAGACTGGCTGAATGGCACACGTTAAGTTCTTGTGAAATGCATTAACTATATATGGTTTTCAACTGTTCTTCAGTTACATAGAGCTTTCATTAGTATGTGTTACACACTGAGATTAATAGTATGTTACTGACTTATGTTTATGATATTAGGTTAGGACAGAGCTTTGACTGTAATTTGGGGGGGGGGGGGGTGTTTTGTTTTGTTATATATAATACTCTTTAGTTATGCTATCACACATTGCTGTGGTGGTTGTTTTCCACTGGTTTCCTGACCTCAATGCAGTGTTGGTAGCACAAATGTACAGGACAGCATGGGCAAGTTGAGTCTAATTTTTTCTTTTAACTTTTGAATATTTGCCTCTTAACTCTAGCAATGCTCATTTAATGTACTCTAATTTGCTGTTTAATGCACTATAATTACTAACATTTTTCTCAAAACTGCGAGCAATAAAAGCTCTCCGCTGAAAAAACTGCCCTCATCCCTGCTACTGTTGGATCTCATGTTCTGGGGACTCAAGCTTGTTCTTTGCAGTCTTTGGTCCTGAATGTCTGTCTTTAGGCCTTGGCCCTTGAACAGACCTGAAGGAAATGTCTTTTCCCTATTGCTTGTAGCATGAATTAGTCCAATTTTTACTATAATTTGAAGTTGGGAAGGGAGAGAAGACCTCTAAGAATACAGTAAAACCAGTCCTTTACTGAATGAGGGATCAGACAGAAATATAAGCCATCTAATCTCCAAGAAGAGGTGCCTATATGGGCAATGTGGGTACCAGCAATGGTACCCACAACCAGCAATGTTGCCAGAAAAGAAGGGGGTCAAGAACCAGCCTCATACACAGATGTTATGGTTCATTTCTCATAGAAATACCCTTTCTAGATATTGACATTTGGCTGTTACTTGTTGCCAAACATGCCCTGTAGTGACAACAGATGTTGAGCTTATTGTTCTATTGGATGAAGAAGATGAGCAAGAAGTAAATTAGAGATGCTAACAAAACCAGAAAGCATTCCAGGTCAGATCTTACCTAATTTGAAATGATTTATTAAGATGATAATTCAAACCCAGCTTATGTATATTGAGAGTTTATTCACTTACACTTAAATAGCTTCATTGGATTCAGAGATGCTGCTATCACAGCTGAGAGCAGAATGTAGATTTTCTTTAGAACGGATCTTATTTCAGAATGCCAGAGATTAGTTAAACAGGATTATTCTGAGTATTAAATACATTTCTGTAACAGACTACTTTTCAAGAATTTATTTCTTGTGAAATCTCTTCTTGATATATTTTGATTCTCAGAAGAGAAGAATAAATATTTCCTTTTTCAGTATGCATCAGAATATAGTATCCTAATAGCATGTGCAGACAAATAAAAAGTGTAGGAAGAACAAATCAATAATTCCAATGCCAGTGTCTCACTTCCATCATTTCCATTAAGGAAAATAGATCTGGTTTATGTTCTTTTTCAAAATGCTAGTTCATGTATCATTGTAAGCACTTTCCAAAAGTGAGGACTAGAAATGTAATACCTAATATAATATAACATAATATGATATAATCTCTAACATAAATAGTTGGCTTTGGTTTTTTTACTTTATGTATAAACAGTAGCTACTAGTGGGTGATGTAAAATACATTGCTATTAAGAGAATTTAGTTGAACAAACTGAAGGTAATTCAATAAGGTCAGGGAACCTAGTCTGCCTTTACAATGTTTAACTAGGTTTGTTTTGCATTGCACCACTGAAGTGTTGATGGGAATAATTGTTAGCAATATTCACCTCTAAACTGATAGGACGAGAGGAAATGGCCTCAAGTTGCATCAGGAGAGGTTTAGATGGGATATTAGGAAAAATTTCTTTACTGAAAGGGTGGTCAAGCATTGGAACAGGCTGCCCAGAGAGGTGGTGGAGTCACCATCCCTGGAGGAGTTCAAAAAACGTGTAGACGTGGCACTTTGGGACATGGTTTAGTAGGCATGGGGGTGTTGGGTTGACGGTTGGACTAGATGATCTTAGAGGTCTTTTCCAACCTTAATGATTATATGATGCTTTCACAGTTTAAATGGAAGGATAAATGTAGATTAAGATAATTCATGTTCACCATCATTTCTGCTCACAATTGGTATGTCTCAGGTGTTTTAGTGAAATTTCTCTCAGTGTACTCCTGAGGCCAAACAGGAGGAGAGTTGGGCTGACAGGGACCTCTTTCGGGTGGTTTGGAATTGTAGCAATAGTTGTATGCTGCCATCTCCAGCGGTCTGGAGTCTGCTACGCTTTGCAGTATGGCAAATCAATCTACTCCAAGAACAGAGGAAGAAAAGAACATGCCCTTCTTTCTAGTCAGCTGCAGTTTGATCCATGCAAAGAATCACGCTTCTCTTCAGTTCCTAAGTTTTATCAGTTCTCCCTATAGTGGGTTTTTACTTCAGCTTCGGAAAAGCAAGTTCATACTGTTGTAAGAGAGCAGAGAAAACAGAAGATTCTCTCTACGTGTGTAATATTGTAATTATATCCATACTTTTTGTTCTGTCCCTCAATTCACCTATGTGTTTTAGGAATTAGTTTTCTTACAAGATAGTTAATATAGTAAAGGCTGTCACTTCTGTAGATTCTTAGCTGTCCAGATTTTCAGAGGTCTCAACAGTTGTGCTGTCCTTCTGAAAGCACAACTTGTTTAAAAAAAGTCTTGCGCATGTAGGTGAATTTTGCCATGTGTTTAAAAAAGACGTACCCAAAGAAATGTATGCAGAAATGAAAGCTATTTTTTATAAACATGGTCCTTTCTGTCTCTGTCTACACCACCACCTTCCTCCTCTCCAATTTCCTAGTTAGATTGTTCATTATAACAAAACCTACAGTGGCCTTCAAACACGTGAATATTTTAAAAAGAAATGCATAAGTACATAAAGCTATTTTTGTATAAAATATTAGTATGAAAATGATAGCTCTGTGTTATGACTATTGTTCTTTTTGGATGAGACATTTTTGTAAGAATGCCTTTTGTGATGAATTTAAAGGAACTTTTACAATAGCTAAGGGTAAAGGAGCCAATATTGGTTTGGAAGCCAAAAAGGATTATAAGTATAGTAAAAAGTTGATTAGAAAGTCTCTTTCCAGAAGTCTGTGTTGAACTTAGTGAAAACCCTGGAGGTATATCTAGTGGTATTTATGTTTGAGAGAAGCAGATACTGATTTAGGCATTAATTTTATTGATACCAAACTTTAAACTAGACGTGGACTTGTGCCCTTATTTAATGACTCAAGACCAAAATTTTAAGAAGTGTTATTTATTTTGCAGCTGGAGCAAGAATCCAAATGTGAATATGCTTTGGCTAGAAGTCTCTCTAACAAAAGAAACTCTTTCCATGGTAGCTCCCTAGAGGGATAGGTTTTTTCATCAGTATTTGGAAGATGCAGGAAACTGTTTTCTGTTTTGGTTTTCCTTCTACAAAAGTAAACATATACCAGTTTGCACTTTTAGGTTCTAGTGGGGAAAAAACCTACATTTAAAACTAATGTAAGGGATGTAGTACTTTTAATAGCAAAAATAATAGCATTGTAATGTACTGTAACAGAATAAAATGCAAATATAATACTTCTGCTGTTTCAATTCTTATATGATGACACCCCCAATGTTAAACTTTTTAAAAATCCAGTCACTAAATAATGTCAACATTTGTTTTGTAAAATGGATAATATCTATCAGAGTCGATGATGCTTTATACAGTTTAGGTTTAAGTTGCATAGTTTAGGTATATCAATAGTGTGAGCTGTATTGTCGACTGGACAAGTGCCCTTTTACCTTGTGGGGACTTGGTGAATACATTCCATGCTCCTGCACCCGCGTGCTTATCAGTACCCAGGCTCACTTGTGTACTTCAGTGCAAGGTACCGTTTTCAGGACATCCTGTAGATGTGCTTCGTATTTTGAATCATTTAAATTTACCAGTATTTTCATTACATTTGCATGCTGGCCATATGCCATGCTATAAAGTTATTGATTATAAAAAAGCATTGCAAATAGATTTCAGCTAAAAATTAAAGCCTTTTTGTACAGTCTCGTCAACTGAAACTGGAATAATAACCAATGACCATGTTTTTAAAGGTAGTAAAGTCCCCAGAAGATGCAGGAATATTCTTAAATGTATTTGGAAAAGTGACTAAACACCGAAAAACAGCAGTGCACTATTATCCTATTAAAAATACTACCCAAAAAATAGTTTTTAAGACTTTGACCTAAGGTATTTGTCCTAACTTTTCAGGAGACTATTGAGATTTGAGTCTTACAGTGAAACCTTCTTAATTTGATAAATTGCATGTCCTGATTTGAACACTGAAATGAGTCTTACTGCTTGTGTTATCACATGTTCAGTTTTTCCGCAAGGTATCACTGAAGTTGTCCTCTTCCACCAGTTGAACTACATTTCCCACTAAAATGAGGATTTTATTCATTCACATACATGATTATTTTATTAATAGTGAATATTTCTTAATATCCTGAAAAAAAAAAATTAATAGTTCAAGATGCATTCCCTTAGGGTAACCGTATAATTTGCATTGATACAAATACTGGAAGGTAAAAAATACAGTATGTTGCAGTTCAAAACTTGTTCATCCAAAAATGTTTTGATCTAAGTCCAATATACTGTTGTTTCACACAAGTTGTTGTAATTGTGCAACTGATGTATTAGGTTGTAGCTTACCCCCTTTTTAAATTATACTTGTTTTCCAACTTTTTGAAGCATTTTCCAAATGTTACAGTTTTTTAGAGGCTGCCAATTTGAAGTCATTTCCTCTAGAAAAATGGGTTCTTTGTACATTTTCCTCTTTTAACAACGTTAGTTTTAAATGTTATAGTAAGCAAACAGGCACGTAAGAGGGTTTAACACTAAACATGTTGTCATACCATAGTTATTGTATTCATTTTGCACATAATGATTATCTAGCTGTATAATTGAATATGTCACTGACTGATGGTAGAGAACAAACCCCCAAATTTAAATTCCTTATACCTTTTTTGTATGCCCTTAACGTTATTTTTAGTTGTACTGTTACTGATCTATAAAAAAAGTTCTTTGCTTTGCTTTCCCTTTTATAGTTGTTTGAGATCACAGTGCCTCTCTCTCATGGCCCCAAACCTGTAACTGTCAGTTTTGCCAATCACACGTCCTGCCGATGCATGTCGAAGTTGGATGTTTACAGACAAGTTCATTCTATCATAAGACGTTCCTTGCCAGCAACGCAAACTCAGTAAGTATGAGACTTGTCTTTCCTTTTACATTGTGAGCAAGTCTGTATAATTAGATTTAAAATATTGCTGGAAGCTTTCACAATTAAGATAGGTGAACTTATACATAGTAGTAGTAGTAGTAGCAGAATGCATTTTGTAAAGGAGCTAATATTGTTTTACATGGAGAGAATGTTACTAAAGTAATTAGCACAGTACCTTTTTACCCAGTGGATAAACTGGGGCTAGGTCATTTAAAAATGAAGAATAATGTTGTTTGTGGGGTTTGTTTCATGGAAAGAGCTATAATGCAGTTGAGGCTTAAAGGAAACATCAATAAAATCAACTTTAAAAAAAAAAGCCATCATAAAAGCTATCTCAAAATACTTACTTTTGCAAATAAGAAGTACACAACATTTCTCTCTTAAACTGTATTTTCCTATTTAAAAAGCTGTTAGAAAAAGGCCTGCTTTTAGGGAATCTGACTACAAATCTTTTTGGACATCTTCATATGCCAGAAGTGAAAGTAAAACAGAATAGGAAAGGGAGATAAAGGGTTAATTGACAGTCCACGGAATTAGCATGTTGATTTGGCTGGTGATTTTGAATGAAAAGAGTCACAGAAGAAATCTGGCACTGAAGCAATTGTTATTAAAACACTTGAAGAACTCCTTCCCTTCATTATAGAGGACTGAGCAATAACTTCATGATGTTTAAATATTTAGTAGACCAAAAATGCATGACAGACTAACAGTTGCTTTATGGAAGAACCAACGACTAGAAGCTGAACTGGAATTAACTGTAGACATTTTTAGTAAGGTGAGTGAATGGTGCAAAATGCCCAGAAACGTAAGCTAGGTTGTCTTCTCTGTGTTTTCATTCAGTTAAAGTCTGGCTGTTTTCTGACATGTTCCAGCTAAACAGAGATTATATTGTATTTGAATTCAAATAATTGAATTTGTTCATCAAAACATGTATCATAAACAGTGGACTCGAAAAATACTACGAAATAAATCTTCTCATAGTTTAAATAATTGCATAATTAACAGATTATAAAACATCAAAATCTAAGAGTCAAGAATAAGTCAAATTATGCTGACTGTTGGCAGCTTCTCAGTGCTTCCAGATTAAGAGCAGTTGTAGTTACCATTGCAAGAGTTTATTCTAGCCAGGAAACAGCTACCTGTAGTTAGCGGGAAGTAAGCGTGCAGGTCCAAGACTTTGACCAGCACTCACAGGTAGCTGGCTGTCCTGTGAGTAAGGAATCATGCTTCAACAAAGGTAAGACAGAGTAGTACTAGATCAGAATATATATAGGCCTTCTCTGCTGTTCAGTACTGTCTTTAAGTTTAAAATCTATGGCTTTTTACAAGAAAATAAATTAAAAAAAAAAAAATCACACCAAAAAACCCCCAAGCTGAGTGCTTCTAGTTCTAGAAAGGAAAGTAAAGATATTTACATGTTCCAGGTGGGTGCCTGGATGCTTTTCAGAATCCCACTGCGGTTTTTTAATTTGTACTAATGTTCTCAATCTCTTTTCAACTTCTTATTTTTCCTTAACATTTTTATGTATATGTTTGAATGCTAGTGAAACTGTTGTAAACCCAAAACTTGGAAATGTACGTTCTTGTCACAGTGGCAGATCTGCATTTGTGCATGTATTTATGTACATGCTCATTTTAACAGAAATATAGTAATGACTTTCTTATGTATTACTGAAGAGAAAAGCCTAAGAGTATAATCTCTGGGTTTAGGGTAGTAACAATTGGGATCTAATAAGAATTTGAGGCTGAATTATGCCATGATGCACAGGCAACATGTTAGAAAGAAGAGAGAAATTACATGTAAGATAGAATACAAATAGTCGATCTTTTTTATATAAAATATATTTTCTGCACAGCTTTATCCTGATAATTAAGGTCTAGGTCTTTGCCTGTTCTTCCACTTTTTTCCTGCTTTTTTCTTCTAAAAAGTAGTAGCTACCTCTACATACTTGCAGAGCTGAGGCATGTCAGTTCCTGCTAACCAGTGTTTCAGAATACCTCCTGGATTAATGGTATCTTAAGCTGTACTCTTCTCTGTTTATATAGAATGTCATCAAGACATGTAACTGGGTCAGAAAATTGTCACTTTATTTTAGAAGTTTAGCATTTGGGGGGGGGGGGGGGGGGGCAGGGGGATCTTCAACATACATAATTCAGATCCAAGTCTCTGTGATGCCCTTTTTTTTCCCCATGGTTTGTAGGTAGGTGCTTAGAGAGCTGATAAGCATATTTTAGGTGTGGTTTGGATGTATGTTGTATACATTAAATGTTTCCCCCTCTTGTGCATTATCTGTCCTGACACTAACAGGTAACATGTTAGCATGCTGATTTTCTTTTTTTTTTTTTTTTTAAATTGAGTTGACAATGATTTGAAAAGAGGTAGTGAAATTTTCTGCAAAATGGTTTTGCCTCTGATTTTTTTTTCTAGCCTTCCTGAACTTCCCTAAAATGTTACAATAAGTAATTTTAAAATTTCAGCCATATCCCCCAGTAATTTGCTGTACTAGCAACCAGAGTAGAATTTGTAAGCAAGCAGTTCCAGTTCCGTTTGCTGGGTGTCTCCAACCTGATGCTGAAATACGTATCATTCTCTTCCAGTTCTGGTAACTTGGGTTTTGTATCAACATTGTCTTCTTATGGGTTCATGTGCACTTGGTGTTTTCTTCATACTGCCACCCTGGCTTCCTTCTGTAGTTAGTTTTAAACACTCCTAGCTAGAGCCAGGCTGCTCCAGGTGTGAGGTGGGGTTTTTTTAAAACAGAATACAAAAATACGTCTGTAAATTATCTGTACTATTTCTCAAGCAGAATCAGGAGGCAGGCAAAAGGACGTATATGCCAAGTCAGGGAGCAAGAGTGAGATCATTAGCAGAATCGAATCAGGAAACACCAGCTTGATAAAACATGAGGCGATGCAGGGTGATGTTAAACCACAGCGATCTTTACAAGCAACGAGTTGTTTAATGTGGTGAAGGGGAGTGGTGTACTTGACTGATGATCACAGAAGAGTGTCCCAGCACCTGCATTTTTGAATGCATGAGTAATGGTGCTCAGGGGAATGAAAAGTGCTTAAAATGTGTAATGTATGTGCTGTCTTAACAGATGGGGATTGTAGAAATACTACAGAAACAATGACTACATGACACAGCCTGGATGCATGAAGTTAGGCGTGACTTGTTAAAAGTTGTAATGTCACCTGTAGTGATAACGAAATTGCAAGCAGGCAAGATCAAATAATACGCAAATACTTTATCTGTGGTGTGCCTACTAGTTAAGTTCAGTCAGCCTTTAAAAAGAGACCAACTGCTGTTAGGATTTTTTGCTTTCTTTGCTTACCACTACCTTGGCTGCAAAACTCTAGCAGGTAAAGAGCATTAAACTGTTAAATTGTTTATTGTCTTTCATTTCTCAAGTGAAGAGGCATCCCTGCTGAAGTCCAAATCTTTAGATTCAAGAAAGCTGACCAGGATGTGAGTGGCTGATGAGAAAGAGTCAGTTAATGTCACATAACTTTCACATAAAGGGGAAAGGAATCTGATAATTAATTCTGTTTTAGAAATTAGAGTTTGATCTACAGCATTCATTCAGAAACTATTATCAGCTGTCTTTTGATGTCTATGTATGTGAAAATGTTTTTGTACTGCAAAAAACAATGCAGAAAATTATGCCTGCTACCACCGATGAGGTATTTGGCATGCAAATATTTTTTATACTGGTCTATTGTCTGTATGAGGCTTACATTCAAGGGTTAGATCTGTTTCAAAACTACATTAGGAAAGTACAAATATCAGTTTCTAGAAGTTAGAGCTAAAACTTGAAATGTGAGAAGGTTTCAAACTTGAAATGTAGTGGGGAGAACCTTAATTAGTAACAGATTTGATAGGAGTTAAAAATAAGATTATGAATGAGCTGAAGCTCTGTGAAAGGTTTTTGTAACGGCAGGAAACAAAAGCAATTAGCATCTAAAATCAGGGTTTTTTTCTTGAGTTCTTATGGTAGTAAATCAACAGTATATTTCATTCCACAGGTGTCATGTGGCAAACAAGACCTGTCCAAAAAATCATATCTGGAATAATCAAATTTGCAGATGTTTGGCACAGCATGATTTTGGTTTCTCTTCTCACCTTGGAGATTCGGGTAAGCAGTTTTGCTTAAGTGATTAAATGTAGTTCCATGTTTTGATTTACCTAAAGGAGAAATTAAAAACATGAAAAGTAAATAGCTGAATCTTTTTCTGTATTGATACTATTAGTGGTTGTTGCCTGTCTTTTGACATATGTTTGTTCTTAAAACACCTTAAAATGTACAAATTCGATACCATTTCTTCCCTTAAAAATACGACATGGGTAGAGAGAAAATTCTGATAATTGTGCAACTTCTCTGCTGTATTTCTAGACACATCTGAAGGATTCCATATTTGTGGACCAAACAAGGAGCTGGATGAAGAAACCTGTCAGTGTGTCTGCAAAGGAGGCGTGTGGCCCTCAAGCTGTGGACCTCACAAAGAATTAGACAGATCATCATGTCAGTGCATGTGCAAAAACAAACTTCTCCCCGCTTCCTGTGGGCCCAACAAGGAATTTGATGAAGATAAGTGCCAGTGTGTATGTAAAAAGACCTGTCCTAAACATCAGCCACTAAATCCCGCAAAATGCATCTGTGAATGTATAGAATCTCCTAATAAATGCTTCTTAAAAGGAAAAAGGTTCCATCACCAGACATGCAGGTAAAAACTCTGTCTCTAGCCCTTTCATTGTGTTTAAGGTATAAAATTTTGGGTTGTGTCATTAGCTGTCTTGTTGGATTACTTAAATAAACAGTAAGCCTCTCTCCAATTCAGTTTTATCTTCTATGACTTTCACCATCTCTATGAGAATACTAGGCAGAAAGAGTATTTTAAAGCATGCTTAGTTTGTTAGACTCTTATTATTACTTCGTGTGATTTATTTTTTTTCTTTTGATGAAAATGAGGTGTAAGTTCAAGCTCCTCGGTTTTTTATGCTACTTAAAATCCCAATCTATTTTTCCCAAGAACCGAATATTGCAATTCAAATAACTCAAATATTTCTAATTAGATTTCAGTGATTAGTTCTGGAGGATACCATCATTCATTTTCACTTCCTAAATTTTTGCATATCCTTCATTTCACTCAACTGATACTAAAGATTTATGAGTGCATAAAAAGTCTTGGGTGATTTCTGTGAAAAGTAGACATATATAACTATAACACAAACCGCCCACATTAATCATTTAAAATGGAATTTTGTGAGGAAGAAAACTCTGCAATTTCTTTATATATCACAGGAGCTTTTCCTTCCACGACCGCTACACCCATAGCGGTAGCAGTCTATAAAAATGTTAATGACTTCAGGTTCTGAGAAACAAACAATATTATTTCCGCTTTGTATATTTTGTGAGGAAAGTTTTCCTGTAAAGTGAATTTGTTAAAACAGAAACAATCCCATTTGGAGTGGAAAGATCGCTTATTTATTAATATGTGGTAATTATTTCTATTACATTAATGACAAATAAAAGTTCCAGAAATGTTCAGGCACTGGAAATGGAAAATAGACAATTGGGATATTTAAATGTCTGTAGTAATTCATTGCTTATCAAAAGTAAACCTTGTGTATGTTTTTAATATAACATGTAATTATTTGGCATAAATATATTGCCAGATATACATATACATTAGTTCATCTTGAATAAAGAACAACTGTCTAATATTAGGAATGAGACCTATGTTGAAGTCTCTAAAATTAATAATAACTGACGTTACCTGTTTTCCTATGTTTGGCCTTTTGAATGGAGTAGAAGAGTTGTTCGAATCATAAGAAATAATTTCTTCTCTGTTGTTCAGTTTTTATTTCAATTTTATGTTTGCAGACGAAAAACACCCAACCTTATTACATGAGCTGTAGCACGTTACAAAGCCTTAGCACTACTCAAGTGTGCACTTCCAGCAGTGCTACACATATAAACTATGTGTAATTTAAAAGAACATTCACAACTGGAAAAGTCAGGGATTTAAAAAGCTAAGAAATGCCATAATAGATATCTGATGCCAACTCTGTTGATTTAAAGACTTAGTATTTGAAGGAGGGAATTGAGCTCAGCGTTTCTCTGCGTTGTTGTGGTTGAATACGATAAAGAGTTTGAATCCCTTTCTTACTTCCAAGGACAATGTGATATAGGATGCTTTTAGCTGTTTCTCTTTTCTAAGCAGTTCGTCTTTGTGTAGAGAAAGAGGGAAAGATTTGTATATCGTGTTTCTCTATAGCTCTACGACCAATAGCCCTGTAGGTAGTAGCACCGTCAAGGAAAATAGAAGATGCAATCTCTCCTCCTTCTTAAGAAAGCACTTAGCATAGGTTTCTCACATTTTTGGTGCGTCCACAAGCTTTTCATAAAAGGAATAAAAACGCTGCAACATCTTGTTTGTCTTTTGAAAGAAAGATCCCTTGCTGTTATGAGGCCACATAAATGGAGGTACCACTCTATAACTTTGTGCAAGATGCCTGAGACCTGGACATGAGCAGACCCCTGTAGCCGTGTCCTAGACAGCTCCCCATGCAGACAGATAGTCCTTGTAGGTTCTGGTTTTGAAGCACCTGCATTTTTATGCACTGTACCTAAAATGCTTCTGCCTCTAATGTTAGACCCGGCTCCAGAGAACAGGCATAAAAAGTCATTTAGAAAGAACAGGATAGGAAGAAAAAGAAAGGAAAAATAAAAAAACCAACACCATAAAGCATACTGGCTTTCAAGGTGATCATGCTGCTACCACCCCTAAAAGTAGCATTCCTACTTCAGTTTCATCTGTGCAGATGTTAGACTCTCCAAAATCTCAAAGCTGGGCATTTGGAAGCAAAAATCACAATTACTGACCATAAAGAGAAAGTTGCCACTGACTCACCCAGCACTATACAGATTAACTTCACATGTATCTTAGCTCCAGCGTGCTCAGATTGTTCTCATCTGTCACATGAAAGCACTCCATAAACAACATTCAGCCTAAATCTTTTGAAAGACCTGGTCTATTGTTCAGCAGAGTTTCCTAAGGAAACCACATTTATATTGTTACAATGACTCTGCTACTATTCACCCTGTGCTATCACCTGAAAAATTTATTTTGGTCAGTTTTAGCAGGGCCAGATAAGTAGGCAACTCAGCTGCAAAGCATTTTAGAGGAGGAGAGGGGCCTTCTTGCCTTGTCGAAATGTCCCAAATAAGGATAAGACTGCAGTAACCTGACCTTGCCTGCTGCTAGACACAAACTCACATGGGAGAGATGCTTTATAGTGCTGTCGACTGTAAGTTAAGTTGAAGTTCACAGTTCACTAGGAGGCACGAATCCTAAACAAAGTGAATTCCTCATATTTAATGATTACATGACTGCTTTTCATTTTGTGCAATGTGTCATAGGTGGCTGGAAGAGTTTGGCTTTGTCTTTTTTCTTTTTTTCCTTATCTTTCTCTTATTTCATTCTACGGTCATTCTGTACATGAAATAGCCTAACTTTCATGGCAGAGACGGGCGAAAAGGCAAGTGAGTTCTGTGTTTTGGCCATTACATCTCTGTGGAGTACCTTTTTCCCAGAACAAACCTACTGTTGGTTGCCCATTTGCTTAGAGTATGAGATCCTTTGGCAAACATGCAAGACAGTAAAGTTCACTTGCTTTCTTTCTCAAGTGACGCTGTGATTTTTGTTGCCTTTTAGCACTGTTTCCAAACTTTATTGGGCAAAAGATCAGTAGGGCTTTAAGAGATTCCCATGAGCTGTTACACTGATCTCAAATATATCAAGTAGCACCAAATAATGTTACTCCCTTAATTACAGAGACCACGCTGGTGAAATAATCTATGATTAAGGACATTGAAAACACTGAACAAGATGTGACTAGTTAATAAATGTCATGTTCACAGTCTTCCTCATTCCTTATTGTTTTCCTCATAGCCAGGTTCATTGGTTGAACTAGCTGGCTTGAATTAATGTAACTGTAATCCAGACCTCATATCATAAACAAATTATTGCAAAGTAGTAACTTGGTATCCAAAACAAGCACACAACATATTAACTTATCTGCAACAATAATAAGAGTAGCCACAAGCCTGAAACAAGAATTGCCTAGGGAAGAGGATAGCGACATTGCCTTAATATAGTGTGCTGTAGTGTTTTTGAACTGAAGCATAAATTATAGTAATAGATCATAATATCAGTGTTTCACAAAACAGGCACACGTTATTTAAATAGAAGTTTTAAGTATAACTGTGTTGAAATTTGAAACATGTATTTTGTCTTTTGACTCATTACCAGCATCTGAAAAAAAACGCAGACTTGTACTTTGTCTCCATTATACACCAGAAAGTATTTAGCATTGTTATTGTAAGGTTATTTTAGGTCAAGTTCTTGTTTTAATACAAAAATAAAATAGGAAAAGGAAGAGTTCAGGGACAACCACAGATATTATCACTGTATAAGTTCTATTTTTCAGTCAAGGAACCTGTGAAGAAAAATTCTACTGCTTCTTAGGTAGATGTGACTTGTGGCTTAACGCTCTATTTCTGTAAAACTTATTTTAATCAAATAGGGACTATTTCTGTTCTTTCCTTCAAGATTTGTCATAAACATGCAGGCTCTGATCTTACTTCAGAATGCACAGAGATGCAATATGAAGTGTAGATATATCTCCCCTGGCCTCAGAGAGCGGCTGTAGGAGTTTGCAACTTGAAAGGAACTATGTTCTCATTTTCAAGATCAGAGTCACAGTGTAACATACGTACACAAATCTCTCTCAGGCTTATTGCATTAGTGAATACAACAGTCCTGGGAAGAAGATGGTAGATTTGATTAGCACCTGATTCTGGATTGCCACCTCAAACGGGCAGCGTGCAGGAGGTCTTAACAAGCCAATTTAAGTACAGAAAAATATTACTGTATTTTCAAAATTAAATTTAAAAAAGCACTACTCAAGATTAGAAAGTGACTACAACCAGGCAACATGTTAAAAATATTCATGAGTATCTGTTGCAATAGAGTAATTTCTCATCAATAGCATTCATTATTCTTGCATTGTCTTTTGTGAAGAATAGTCCAATTAAAAGTAGTTACAACATAAACAGAAGTTAAAAGATATGTATTTGTAGGAATTAAATATCCCATCGAGAAATGGCAATCTAAATGCACACAGATTTCTACTCCAGGTTAAATAAATGATCAGTTATATTAATGCCCACTTTCTTTAATTTCTTTAGTTGTTACAGACCGCCGTGTACAGTCCGAACGAAACGCTGTGATGCTGGATTTTATTTTAGTGAAGAAGTGTGCCGCTGTGTACCCACATATTGGAAAAGACCACTTATGAATTAGTGAAGAGAGCACTACTTGCTATTTTGGTGTACATTTTTCCATTAGAACAAAAGAACAACAGAAACTTTGCTAATATTTGGAATTAAATGTTCACCAGAGACCCTGTGGGGCTTTCAGAGACAGTCACATTGTGCTTTTCTCAAGATGCGGAAAGCAAATGTAGAAAATAACTGGGGTTCATGTTTCGTAAAGAACTCAATAAGGACTTATTTTCTGCCAATGACCAAACAGCCTAGGTTCTCCTTCTTGTGATTTTTTTTTTTTTAAGAGATAATGACTATATAATTTATTTCCACTAAAACCATTGTGCAGCATTTCTGTTTATAGCAGTAACAATTGTTAAAGCTCACTGTGATCAATATTTTTATATCATGCAAAGTATGTTTAAAATAAAATGGAAATTGTATTATATAATGGTGAGAATGTTTAATCATCTGCCTAAAGAAAGGAACTACAATTCAGCTTTAGTATCAGAGTTCTTAAAAGGGGGAAAAGGCGATTAAAAGCACTTTTATGAAAGGAAGACTACAGACATTTTCTCATACCTGTTGTATATGTCATTTGAAATAATAGAAAGAGTTACACTTAGTGTTTCATGACCCAGTGATACTTCTGTCTCTAGAATGAAACTAGTAAAGCAAGTACAATTAATAACTAATGAAAACACTGGAGGTCCTGTGCATTGCCCAAGGACAAGGACAGCAGCAAGTACTCACATTCCACCTTTTATTTTACTTCTTGTTAGCATTCCTAAAGAATAATATAAAATAATGGCTGTTGAAGGTTATTAGTAGGAAAGTGGAAATGCCAACTATGCTTTTTATTTATTATTACAAGCCATATTGTAAAATTTACAACTACATAAGTCAGAATGCTTTGATGCACTTTTTCATATAGCCAATCAGATATCTTGGTCAAAAACGTATGTGTGTGCAAAAGTACTTTGAAGGAAAATAATACATTTTACATTCCAATGGGAACGTGAAAGGACTTCCACCAGTCCGGTATGGATTGACATCATCTCTACATAAAAAATGGTCAGGACTTCTCTTTATTAAAGAGAATGAGAAATCAAACATCTACAACTCTAAAAAGAGGTAAGGTTTTTAACTTGCATGGGAAGAGCAATGTGCATAGAACACTCTATTCAAAATTAAAATGTTTCAGAACTTGGAAGGAAGTTGTTAAATTATGGAAACTTTATTGGGTGCAGAAGTGGAACAAGCAAAGCTGCAAAGCAAGATTTTTGTGACAGGGTGGGCAGATCTGCAAAAATAATTTTAGATGTTATTATTCTGAAGTGCTGGTTCTAAGCAGCTGTTCTTAAAAGGGTTATTAAGTAAATAGTATTATTTCTGATTATTTCCTAGAAAGTTGGTGATGGAGAGTTGGTTTTTCAGATTCTTGAATATTTAGATATCAGAGTTCCTGAAACTGAGTGAAAGCTACTTTTAATTTCTCAGCCCCCATCATGAGTTGAGACAGTCTAACAAGTAGGCAGGATGAGGGGCAGTTTCAGAGGTCACACTTTCCACTGCATGTCTAGTGTCCTCAATGATCTTCCTAGTTATCCAAATAGGATAATAGGATGAAGTTTAGGCATACAAATACTGAGGAATGTCTTTGTTATTATATTGCCTCAGCAATCAAACGCAGGTAGAACTCTGGATGACGATTTAACATTGAAGTACAACTTTATGCCAGTATAACAACACACAGTTCCCATCAGTTGGATTAGTAGTCATGCAAATCAACAGTGTCTAAACTGGCAATGTCAATCTAATAGCAAGAGGTTAATAGTCAAAACTTCATTCAGTATTACGAGAGATCCAGGCATCCACTTCTATATGTCAGCTGCTTGAAGGAAGCATAAAATACCTTAAGAAATCAATTGAGGGAAGACTTGAGAAAACAAGCTGTAGGTGAAGCTCCTAAAATAAGCTTTTTAATTTCTACCCAAGCCCAATACAGAAGAGAGGCAGTGGGAGAAGGACAAACCAAATCTGAAACCAGGAATAGATGCTAAGTCAGTCAGTATCTAACAGATAAAATATGTACTTGTGGTTAAAAAGGAGGAGGGCACAAGTGAAAACAGGGCAAAACTGCATTCCAGCAAGTAATTCTATGTAGATTATAAAAAGTGCATGTTACAATACTGTGCAAATAAAAAAACCTACTAAACTGAGCAATGCTTACTTTATATGCCTAAACTCTCTGAAAGGAGTTCATGAAAACAGAGCTAATAAAACCATTCTGGCTAAGCAGATATTTGGATTTCTACTGAGCATGCTACACTCCAAAATCATAAAACCCGTCAGGGCAGGGAAGGGAAGGCAGGGAGTTTGAAAATGAGAGCACTGAACAGGAAGCTCCAACTTTATTACAAACATCAGCATTCAATAAGAATGACTTTCTCAAATGCATTTCTTTCAATTTCTTAACTTTCCACATACTGAGACTTTTGGACATGAATTATGTAAATCACTAAGTAAAACTAAGATTTAAAGAAAAGAAAGAGCTGACTTGTAAAAGTTACCACAAATCAGGTTTATGTCTGAGCAAAGTGACTGGTCAACTGTTCTCAAAGGTATGCAGACGAGTAGAATAATATCTGCAAGCAGCTGACAGCATTTTCTGGTAATCAGGCTCTCCAATTCTGCTTTACATGAAAAAAACATTTGTTTTAAAATGCGTTATACACAAGAACACAATAAATGTCACAATTATTATCATTAGTATAGGCTACAGATTTCCCATTCTGTGGGATAAAATGTGATTCTGTTTATTTCAGTACTGTCACAAAATCATCTATATTTAAGCAAGTGTTTATCTGTGGAGAAATATAGGGTGGTGGCATAATCCGCAAAGCAGGTCTTCCTTGCATCTATTCTATAAAGTAGCTGATAGATTTACACCATTCTCCGTTTTGAAGTGGTTTTTGATTATAATCTCCTTGCAATTTTCATCTTAATTTCAAATCTTAATTTAGTATTCTTAAAATATATAAAAAAGAGACTATACAGCTTAAAAGAAGATCTAAAAATATAAGTGATAATTCTACATACAAGTTACTCTGCACTAACTGAATAAAAAGCTTATATTGTTGTTTGTCTAAAACCTCTGTACCTTCTACAAAAAATACAAGGGGAGGGGGGGAGAGAGAGAGAGAGACAGCGCGCGCACGTAACTGCAGTAAGTCACATTTAATAGTAAACAGACTTACACTTGCATTTCATCACAAATTTACAACTGTTTCTGTACTCTTTCAATATCGTACTATATGGAGACCATAAATTATGCAGAGCAACCCTTCTCTACCTGTATTAACAGAAGGACATACTATTTACAGCATGAGTGCTGTTAGTCTGCTGACGTGTTTGTTTAATTCATGTTGAACAAGTTGATAGTAAATCAATTCTCTTAGTTCTATTTGAAAGACCAGCATGAAATCTCGCATATGTACCGTATCAACTTGAAAGGCTTAGTGTTAGGATTGCTTTCAATATTCTCATTTTCAGTCTTCAGATCTCAGTGACAACTCCAGATGCCCCTGAATTTTAACATATCTGTCTCTCTCTGATTTTCTGGAAGTATAACTAGCTATCACATCTATTCCAAAAGACAGGAATGAAAGAATTTATGCAGCCAGTAAGCTCATCAACAGATTAGCCTGAGGAATAGAATATATTCTTTTAAATATTATTTAGCTTATATTTAATGTAAGAATATATTCTTTAAAGATTAGTTATTTTATTAAATATTATTTAATTTTGCATTATTTGGAGGTACAAAAGATTGCTCTCAAGTAGAAAAGTTTAAAGGTGATCAACTCAGAATTTTCAGAACTTTTGTAATTTAGTCAATACGATATACTAATAATTTTTAATATTATAGGATTTTTACTTTATTGAAAAAATGAAAATAATAGTTGATAATTTAATTAATAGCTTCCTTTTGTTCTCTTTCTCTTTTCCTTTCCCCTTTCAGATAAAACTTCTGGGAAAGAACACAGGACAACCTTCTGATTGAGTGATGAAATACTAAGATCAAATGGACCAGGTATTTAAATTTTTTTAATGTAATAAATATGAAGGACTAATAAGGACTAATAAAAGTAGGCCAGTTTAATGCAGGTTTAAGACTCCAGGTCACACTAGAGTTCTTAAAAGCTCTGGATAGATCAAAACATTTTTATAGAATAACATATCTGGACTCATTTTATCTAGATTTTCATGTCCAAGTATTGTAACGGAATCTGAACAGTAGCAAGCATTAAGAGGTCACCAATTGTACAATAGCACAGTTTCTAAAATTTCAGTAATTTGTCATCATAAAAATGTATATTTTATCTATAGTCTGAAGCTATGAATCAGGGGACCTTACTTCAGCTTGAGAATGTATTGAATTACGAAACATAGCACATTCCAGGAAAAAAAAAAAAAATCTTAAACCACAATGCTTTGCTCTTTTGTATAAGCATTGCTACTTGTTGGCAAACCACTATGGAAATCTCTGAAAATTGTATATTACAATTTATTCCCTTTTCTTCTCAGCAAAACATTGTCATGAAAATAACATCTTGTAGATTCAGATATTTTTCCTGGGTAAGGGTACTGTATCCATTCCTGACAGACACTGACCTTTCAACTGAGTTGCAGCAAACTCTTTATCCATTTTCTACATTTATAATCAGCCGTATGTGGTCATTGAACTCTTCCCCTTTGCCCCCTTTCTCATCTTAAATTACTTCTCTTAGATTTCTGGACCATATCTCAGTCTCCCCATAAGAATATCTGTATTTCCCTTTCAGCCTTTCTCACGTATCACTGTTAACTCTAACCCTTCCCTTTCCCTTTTATATCCAATCTCTCACTGAAAATGGCATTGCTTTCCTCTCTGTTACTGCTAAGACCTCTTTCCTCTCTCTACTTTAAATAATCATGCCAACATGGGGATTAATCTGGTTTTAGTTGTCTAGTGATACTCTTAACTATATATATATATATGAAAGAACAAGTGTTAAAAAGAAGTCTGAAATTTCACATTCCAAGTGTGCAAATCCCATCTGCCCAAGCAAATAACAATAATTAAAATTATTTCAGTTGAGAGCCTCCCAAAGCAAACTTGGAAATAAAAATAACAGATGCAGAAATCACCTTAGGAAATTAGACTTGAAACATAAAAGACAATTTATGATATCACCCTCCCTGTAAAAAACACAAGCTTTAATTCTGCTGGATGCTGGACACGATCTCTGCAGTCTAACATTGCACTCATGCAGTCCTCAACGATGCCCAGCGCAGCATTTTGGAACTCAATTCAGCCTTGTAATTGAGTTTATGTTCATTACCTCATACACACTGTGTGGAAAAAATCCAGGGCTCAAGGGCAGGTAAGGAGACTTTTCAAACGTACCACAAAAAACCTGAGGTCTGTGCTCTTCCTTAGCACAGATGTACCCACCTCTATGCTTTACACCACCCTGAAGACAGATGAAATGTGGTCACAGGATCCTTTCAGAAGGATAATGCCATTTTTAAAGAGAGATCGTATTTGCAAGCTCAGGTTGCCTTCATAAGATGAATGTGCTTTTTGCCAGCCTGCACCCTGCCCGCTAATTTGGATGCAGAGAACTACTGAGTCACAAAAGACTTTAGGCTCAAACGAGTTAACATCAAGGTAGATACTGTATTGGTTTCAGTTGCTCCAATCAGTTTTAAATAAACCATTTAAGAGATACTTATTTTAAAATGCAGCAAATAACCTGTTTCTGAAGCACTAAAATACCTTGGATTTGTATTTCTTTCAGAAAAAAAAATTCTAAACATATGAGCAGACACACTGCCCGGAATCTGCTCTGGAATTAAACTCAAGTAAAATTAAGGTAAGCTTAAAAAAGCAAACACTGAAATATTTTTCTGAGGCTAAATAAGGTCAGTTACATCCATTAGAGGAAGATGTAGTACTAACATTTACTTTCCTTTCCAAACTACGAAAAAAATGCAAATATATGCTTTATGTAGAGATTAAGCATTTATCAAAGGTAATTTCCAAAAATAAGAGAGTGAGTTTTCAAATACATATTAAGTACATATTAGTGTCATCTGTGGGGGAACTACAAAACTGCCTGCCAGCACTTTCATATATTTATTTGCACGAACAGACAACGCAGCCATGAGATGTTTTAATATTGCTGCAAGTATATATATAAAAATCAGTATTTTATTCTTTTGTAAGATTAATAGTAATAGGTTACACTTTAGAGAATCCAAGTGTTAAAAGTTCATCTATTCATTCGGTACATTACTGCATCAGATTTACACTGTATTAAGTTGACCAACATTCAGATTTTACAACTCTTTACAATCACAAGTCTTTAGTTGTTGAAGACCTACCAGTGAATGTTTCCCTTTATTAGTTACTTGTCATTGTTCTTTAAAACATACAGGAAGTATCTCTTATATTCTTTAACTGTAGTTTATTTTGAAAAATACTGCTGAAATAACTATTTTTATTTTAGTAACTCTAACAGTGATATGACAAAAAGCCCATAAATAACCAGCAGGTTAATAAAAGCTCCCCTTTCACAGCCCACAGTTCCAGTTCAGTTATTCACCAGCCAGAGTCCTGCAGAACACTGTGTATGTGGGTTCCTAAACCAACACACTCTTGCTGAGTGGCTTCAAGTCGGGCATGCGGCTGCAGCTACCACTGCTGCCAACATCCTGGCTGCTCCTGTGACTTACACATGGGGCAGCTTCTTGGACCTGCTTTTAGCTTAGACTGAAGATCATCTGTATGAGGAGGCTTCTCAAACTCCCAGGAAGAAAAATCGGTACTCAGGGGAGCAAAAATAAATAAATGACTAAATAAATAAATAAATCTCTGGGCCTCTGAGAAGAACATCAAGAAGAGGTTAGCTAAAGGCAAGTCAAAACCATTACGTCTGCAGGAGACAGCTTGTTGCTGACATCACTGATTCTTTCTTCTGATTTAAATGGTATTATTCATTTTAATGGCATCACTGTAAGACTGTGATCAGCCTTCAGAGTAGCAAGGCCTGGTAAATGTCATCAAGCACTCCTGTTCTTTACAGGTTGTTCTAACATCGTCGATTGCTCAAGGAGGGAAGAACTACTTATACTCATGAAGTCATATACATCATTCTACCTGAATCCTCTTTACATTTACCAAATAAGTAACTATAGCTGTTAGAACACCATAGCTTGAGAAGACATCATCCATAACTTTTGATACCGTTTTTACACAAAATGAAGCAACAGATATCTACTAGAATCCTTGTTGGCTTTTCAAGAGAGTGGGCAGCACTGCAAAGCTCAAAGCACGGCTCATGGAAAAGGACTGAAAAAATGAGAGAGAGAAAATTAAACATCCCACCATTAATGAAGTGTTAATTAAGATTAAGTGCATTCGAAACAACCCCCACTGACAGCAAAACTATTTTATATAAGGTCCAGGAAGTTTTAAAACAGATAGTTTAGGCCAAATTGTGGTCTCTTAACTATATTGTTCCTGCTGTGGGAGTTTGCAACATAGTGAAATGCCATACCAAAAACTAATAAAGTCTTACGAATACTCATGAGTCAGCACTTAGAATTTCCTTATTTATCACTGAAGAATCTGTAAAGAGGAAAACCAAAGGACACATAAAGGAAATATATATAAGGGATTAGATCCACAATTGACTTTATAATCACTGTGAGTGGTACCTAAATCCTAAACTTAGACCCTAAAAATCCTCTTTCATTTGCCCCCAGTTCATAGGAGGCAAGTTTCCAAAGTCAGTTTCCCTAACCTGAAGAGGCACTTCTGCAAATGCCCATAGTGCAGCATAACTATGTGCCTAAACTCCTTCAAGATACATAAACTGATGATGTTTCTATTTACCCTGTGAAGTAAAATCCAGCAGATATTCCGAAAGTACTAACAACATCTTTATGCCCAAAAGAACATGGCAAAGGTTCTCTTACTCCCTTCTGTTTGGGTTGTTATACTTTGTATGAAATAATAAGTAAATAAGACTCGGATCAGAAATGGAGAATATAATATTCTAAGCTACTGTTGTTGATTTTAAAATGAAAGACCTGGATCCCAGTACTATTTGATTGACTATCATGTTCTTGTAAACACACCAGCAGATGTTAGAGAAGGGACTAAACTGTCCTGGATGTTATCACTTGCTATTACTTTGTAGTTCTGGAGACTTGACAAATATGGGAATAAATTCTCTTCATCTAGTTCATGTGACTAATTCCCATTTCTCAGTTTTGCCATGCTTCTCTTATCTAGAATATGACATGTTTTGTTTTCTTTGACTAAGAAAGTGTTACTCTTGTGAGTTGCAATTGTTCTACAATGTACAAAAATCCTCCGCATCTTTTTGTATTTTTGCTGTGGTTACATTAATTTTTAGGGTAAATTGATACAGTTAGAACTTGTTTATACTTAAATTTCCGTCTGCCTTGTTCAGCCTTGCCTGGTGTGCACTTGATTCTTTTAGAGCATTTCTTGGTTTATGATGCTAACTGGTGATATGATTATTTAATACTTTATATCCTTCATTGAAAGCAATAAATTTCCATTTCCTAAGCTATCATCTTCATGTTTAGTCAGGTATAACCACTGAAAGAACTTAGAAAAGAAAAACATTTTGAACAAAAAAGCCTCTTTACTTAAACTTCAGTGGTTTAAAATCTATTAAAGAGGTGAATAAGACACTAGTAATTCCTCTTATGCCAGTAATAAAAATCTGATTTTTTTCCTTCAAACCATCCAGGAAAATCAGAGATCTGAAAGGCAAAATACTGCCGTATTTATACACATGAAGAGTCTGTCAAGCATTCATCCCCAAGATTATCAGTAATTCCATAGTATAAACTCCAGGCAAAAGTCAGGATGAGTTCCAGTTTGACATCAGTACAGTAACACATATTCATCCCTGGCTGACTGCGATAACCTCCCCGTGAGTCCTGCTCGTAACTGTGCTCCGTGCAGGAAACCTGCTGCGAGCCAGTGCAAAACTCGGTGGTACAGCTGCCATTTTGTAGACATGTGGGCCAGTTCACATAGCGAGCCCTGTATCCACCACCGACATTACAGAAGAAGGTTCCTTGAAATAACTTTCACAAGGATTTATACGTGCTCATACAAACTAAGAGCACGTTTTATTGTAGTGCTTGATGTGAAAGCATGAAACATACTCATATTCGTGGTGCTTATCAGCAATACCATATCATTGACACCAGTCATTCGGTGGGATGTTTTAAGGTGATGAATGTTTAACTTGCTTCTGCAGATGTGAGAAAAAGGTTGAAAATCCATTTTCATATTTTTACTTCTCACCACACACTTTGAATACTAAAGAAAATACAGGATTCTCAGGGAAGGGGGGAGAGTTGGAGTCACAGGAGCTAGCAATTCACTTAGTGGGCTTCAAAAATACTTAACCTGACTTTGTGTAAGATATGAGAGATCTACATATGGCCCATGAATCTATTTTAAGTCTTATTTACATTGTTTCTGATGAAGCTATCTGCTAAATGAGAAAGCTGTTTAATTTGATATTATCTTGCAGTAAAAAGCCATTGTTGCAGCAATCAGATAACGCATTCTGCTTGCCTATCTTCAAAAACCCACATGTGCATTGATATTTAGCACTCGTGTGTCCAAATTTATCTTAGCTGAAATGAAGAAAAATGTAATTGTCTTTCAAAGTTAAAAACAATATTCTGGAATTGATGAGAGCTGATCCATCCTACGTCTAAGGCCCTGGAAGTATGTTTTTCCCCTTCGAGAATGTTAGGTTTTGCTTATTTATTACTTACACTGCATACATTTTATTTCATCTTTACACCAAAGAAAACAATCATCAACCTATATTGTCATCTGCTGAGTAGAAAACATTTTCATAAGCAGAAAAAGTTATTCAGCTGGATCATTCCAGCTACTGAGACACACTGTGTATGAGAACATCAAATACGCCCTTAATGCACTTAAAAAAAATACTGCAAAAGCTACTTTTTTCATTAGTTAGAATTCTGATAAATCCTGTTTTACTTTCATATTATGCCAAATATTATGCATTCCTAACAGACATCTAATCTCCCTCTCATGCCTAAATAAAACATAGAAAAAATGATGTTAAACATATTCTCTAGAGATGCTTAACTGCAAATAAGACAGAGAACACTGCAAGGTTTTTGTATTACTCAATAAAATCATGGTTCCAGTGCTATTCATATATTTCATAAGTTTTCAACAAATGAAAAGAAATAAAAAATTTTATTGACAGAGGCATTGAAAAATAGAAACAATAGAAGTGGCTTTTTGCTCTTGCATAAGCCTTTTCAGACCAGCATTAGGCCGATCTGTTTTCTAAACAGTCCATAAACAGCAGACTAATTCCCATGACAGGACGCAAACAAGACGTATTCTCTGTCTCACTGCAAACTTTGATGGGAATTAAAAATGCTTGAAGTGCTGCATCACCAGGTATTAAGATCTGGTATCCAGCACTAGTGAGACAGATAGTCTCACTATATATCATATATAGCTCATATATTATATACAACTTATATATAGTCTGATCCCCTACAACATGAACAATACAGCCTCTGACCAACTTTTCTGATCCATTTCTGTTCTTTCCCACAGCTGCGCTTTCTGTGAGGAACACCAATATCTTCACAAGAGCAGAGCAATAGTCTCCTTTCTGGCTCAATTAGGTTCGTGCATCCTTCCAAATGGAATCTCAAACCCCCACATCTATACACACCCTACTAAGAAGCAAAGTTCTTATTACAAAACCTTACAGAGAGTTTACCTTCAATGCCTAACTCAAATGCCCGACTAGTTTCCTACACAATCCCAACTGGCTGTAGGAAGGTACCCACATCCAACAAAATCCACATGATGGTCCAGTTCTTGAGAAAGGGGGAATGGTTGTCTTTGAAAGACAGCAGGAAAGACAGGGAGAAAAATAATATATAACAGTCCCAGATCAGTAATAAAACCATGTTTTCCCCTTCCCACAAGAGTGCCAGAATTGTAGCTCAGAAAGACCTTTTTTTTTTTTTCCTTCCCACTGCTTTCAATTGAAATCAATTTTTTCAGTGAATCTGCACACAGAAGTAGGTCTTAGATTCTGACATGCTTTAAATGGGAAATGGTTCATAGGTGGAATTTAGGTACCAGCGTCCAAGCCAAACAAAAAGATGCTTAATTCCTCTCTTGATCTGTGGCTAAAAAATGGTATCATTTTGAATGGTCTCCAAAAAGTATGCTATATTTTACGTTTTTACTTACTGTTTAAACAAAATAAAAGGAAAATTAATATTCCCTTTAAAATATGGAATATAACAGGTTTTCTAAGTATCTTGAACAATACCTGATGAATTCCTACAGGTACATGTTTAGATAACCAAGGAAGAGAACAGATAAGTATTTCGATAACCAAGGAAGCTTGTATAATATATCTCTCTATATATGATTTATGTATAAATATGCATAAATGTGTATATATATAAATGGAGTGTAAATAGATGTATGTCTATATACACATAGGTACATATAGATACATAGGGTAAAAAAACGTCAGAGATTTGACTTTCAAAATGAAGGGAAATCTGGGGATAAACTGCTGTTTTGAACTGCTTCCTATTTTGTTAGATAAAATACAATTATGGATAGAAAAAAATAAGATTACCAGGAATAGAAAGTGTGTCCAAATATAATAATTTCCTTACAATAAAGATGACAAGACTTTACCCTGAGCAAAGAAATGAGCCCTGTACTAGGTCTTTGAGATCATCAGTCTTGCTCTGATACTGCAGCAATTCCCAAAACTTTTCAAGTGTGTCCCCTTTTTCTCATGATGCAGTATCTCCTCCCAGTACATATTATGAATGATTTAGAGAAGATGTATTTATTTACCTACTATTATAGAACCAGTAAGAGAAGTATTTGTTTAGCTTTTGGTAAGAAAATATATTTTATGTAGTATTACTGGAAGTTAATTTTATGTAAAATGTTATGTCAAGTCTCTCCAAGTTTCTCTCACCTTTTAGCACTTAATTTCATACACAATCATTGTACAGTGATTTACGTCCCACCATTGTCTTTTTAGTCATTGGCTGATTCCCTGTTCAAGATAATCTCCCCACTCCCAAAACTGAGACTGATTGCTGCTTGCCCCGTGATCATACCACAGCCATGTCACGGCACGCAGCCTCTTGTTTGCTTCTTCTGTCTTCCATAGTAGTAAGCTGTCATGAAGAAGGCCTGAATGTAGCATCACATAGTTTCTCTCCTAATAAAGCAGCACAGTCTCAAAATTGAGCTCAGTGATTCAGAACTTCAGATGTTTGCATTGCAGGACTGGTATTTAGTATCTCCTCTAATTAGACGCACCTTCTCTTTGAAAAGCTGTGATAATGAAAATATCAGTCTTCATACCACTCTACATACAGCTTCTCCCACTGTGAATTAATTATTGAGCAACAGACATCAAACTCTCAGTTCTATTCTCTTAATAGCAAATTTCTAAATTCATGCAGCTGGATGAGAAAAAGTGCTCTGCTGAATGTAGTTTTACCTTTCCAATTTCATTTTAGGTACTATCTGCACGTTAGTTACAACTGAAGACTGAAAGTTATGCCATTGGGCATAAAATTCTCATTAAAATGGCTGAATTAGCTTTATTACATAGGACATAGATACATTGACAAATTAATAAATATTTTCAGTTCTTTTCAGCAAATGGCAGTCTGTACAAATATTTCTGAGCTCATTTACTTCCCAAGTACAAACTTGTGTAGTAGTTGCTTATACAGGATATATAATTCCAGCCATCTTTCCACACAACGTGGTAAAACTGTACAACTGGTGGATGAAAACAGGAAACATGATTACTTTGGATCAAAGCCCTAGACATTTTTTTCTGTGGTAGGAACGTAGGAAAATTACATGATGTTATACTCTGTTCATTAGTATAACATTTGCGCAGCAGTCAAGTTACCACCCATTCCCAAGTGAATGACTGTGCCAACGGCATTTTTTTCACATTTGAGCAAAGGAAGTCTACATCTTAATTTTTCAAATGCAACACAGTAATCCATGAGTCACATACCCAAATCTTCACATCACCAAGAGCCATAAGTTGCCAGGTTCCTGAAGGAGCGGAGAGAAGCCAGGGCCCTGAAAGCGCTGCAGAAGCTGGAGGGGACAACCGCTCCTCCGGTGCCCCAGGGCAGGAGGTCCAGACCTGCACCAAGGCCCCAGGGCCACAGGGTGACCTCAGCCTTGTGCAGCCTCTGCCACCACCTTCTGCTAGTGCCGTTCACATGCTGTATTAAGGGCAGGGGAGCTTATCTTAAAACCCAAGACTCCCAAGGGTCACATATGGGCCACTCCAACAATAATTGCTTCAAATATAAATTAGGAATGAATAAGCAGAGATTACACACTTATTTTGTTACTCCTTCTAACAGGAGTTACACTGCTTGGCATGGAAAATACCGTATGTATTCTATACCTGTAGAATGACCACTTAGCTTCTAATCCATATAGAATATATAACGTAACAATAATAATCCTTCTATTTAAGACTAAAAACCATTCTGTTAAATATCATGTGTTTATCATACAAAAGCTTTTTTTTTTCTTTAAGTGTAAATTAAATGCATATTTGACACTCACTTCTCCGTCACTTAAAATGCTTTCCAGAAATATTTTTAATAGTAAGTCTAGGAATTCTAATTATCATCATTCACCATTACAAAACATATTTTCCAACAATTACTGTGTTTAGATATTTAATCCAGTTTTACCCTATATTTGGAATAGGAAATAACTGTGCAATCTCGTTTTCTGCTTCATGGTAGTGGCAAACATTGACTTCTTAAAAAAATCTGCCAATAAGATCTGATAGGACAATAACCGTCCAACCCAGATGTGTGCCAAGTTGGCTCCAGAGAAACCTTCTAATTGGTTAAAGCATTTAAAAAATCGATAGGAAATCCAAGTCAGACATCCAAAAACTTAGTTATGTGATATTACAGAATTTATTAATTTTCACTGTTCCACTCTAGAATACTCAATCCACTAACTCTACAGACAATTTTTCATGTTATCACGTAAATTCAGTTTGTCTTTCTATGTTTTATGAATAATGACATTTTTCCCTGTCCTACGTTGTCCTAACAGAACAGGAAGAGAGGCCAATCTATCAGACTCAAGTACGAAACTTTTTCCATGTAGTCTGAAAATAAAAACTCATTATGAACCACACACAAGTCTATGCTTCTTAGGTGACCTGAATGGCTTTACCAAAGGCAAAGTGCACCTGGCTAACCAAATTTTCTTCTGTCATCAGATGACTGGCTCTGGGGACAATGGGAGAGCAGTGGGTGTCATTTACCTTTATTTTAATACAACTTTTGACACAGTGTCCCATAGCATCCTTGTAGCTGAACTAGTGAAAAAACTCAGCTTGCCAGCTCAACTGCCAGGTTTGAAGGCTAGCTGTTAATAGTTTGAAGACTGGGTGGATGACGATTACCAGTGGCATTCCTCAGGGGTCAGCAGTTCTCAGGCAAATATTATTGAACACTTTCACCAACAGCTTGGATGATGGAACAGAACAGAAAATTGATAAAGTTCAGGAATGACACCAAACTGGGGGCAGCAGTCAATGTAGTGTAGGGTAGAGCTGTCATTCAGAGGGATCCTGACAAGCTGAAGGACAAAGTTTGACTGAAGCCTCATAAAGTACAAATACAAAACCCCACACCTTGGACTGAATAAGCCCATGCGACACTACAGCCTGAGGGCACACAGTCTAAAAAGCAGCTTTGTGCAAAGGGATCTGAAGGTCCAGGCAGGCAAGAAGTTGGACATGATCCAGAAAAGTGCCCTTGCAGCAATGAAGCAGGGTTGTGTGAAGAGATATAACCAGAAGGAAAAGGCAAGAGATTATTTCCCTCTGGTCAGCACCTGCAGGAGCATATTTGACATGTTTGTGCCCAGTTTTGAACCGAGGTCGCCAGTGCAAGAACAACCTGGGCAAACTGGAGGCAATCAAGTGGCAGGCCACTGAGATGGTGGCACACAAGGCATAGGAGAGGCTGAGGGAGCTGGGCTTGTTCTCCCTGAAGAAGGCTAAGGGGTGGGGGTGTGTCTGACCACTCTTTTCCACTACCTAGTGGGTGATTGTACAGAAGACAGAGTCAGACTGTTCTTGCAGGTCTACAGAGAGGACAAGACAAGAACAGGCTGTCCAGGGAGGTTTCGGTATCTCTGTTCTTAGAGGTTTTCAAAATTCAGCTGGACAAGGAACTGAGCAACCTGAAGCTGCTCCTGCTTTGAGCAGGCTGGATTAGATTAGATGAGCTCCAGGGGCCCTAGACTAATTTTTTCTATGATTCTATGAAAAGTGACCGCAGTGCTTGAGTGCAGAGCTTTATAAGGACAATTTGTACCTCAGTCTTTATTTGTAGTATTTCTAACAAATCCAATGATCTAGGGCAGGAAAGAAGAAGTGAATGCTAGGCGGGTGAACTGTGTGAAGACAGAGACCCAGAGAAAAACACACAAGGCTACTTTGTCACTTCCCTTCCTAGTAAATTTAATGAAATAACTCATATTAGTAACTGGTAGCATCCTAATTCCCTTGTGTTTGAATGTTCTGGGGAAACGAGCCTACCAGGGGTATATCTACTAAAAGCACCCAGCACCTCAGCATATTTTTATGGTCACAGTTGATGTCTGTAAGCAAGTGTGAATGGTAAGGCAAGGACTCAAAATCACACCTCTCACCTAAGAGACCTCTCTTGGTCCAAAAGCCAAAGGGAACAGTTTTTGAGCACCTAATCATTGTTGTTTCACAAAAGATCAGCTACTAGTATGACAATTTAGAGTTTAATGTTCAATACCAACTCAATATCTAACTTAGGCTAAGTAGAAAATCACTGCAGAGTTAGGAAAGTATTTGTCCTATTGTTATGTCTATTTAGGGCTCCTCCAGCGTGGCAGGTTCTATTTTGTCCATAAATCTCAGCAAAACTCAAAGCAGTATTTTACTATAAAAGCCTTCCTTTTTTCAGTTATCCCTACAGTTTCCATCAGAAAGAATCCTATATTGAATGTGTGAGCCTTTTAAAGAGCCACATAAGAAATATTTATACATAAAACATCTTAATATTGCTGCATTTTATTCATTTATAGTTTCTATTCTGTTCTTTTATTTCTTCCTCCTCTTTTTTTCCCAGTAATGATCATCCTTTAATTGTCACATCTTTTCACCAAATGAGATGTTTTAAAAATCACTTGATCCCAAATTCATTTACATTTTCAAAGAACAACGTACTCTGTAATTTTGATGTATACCTCGAAGAATTTTCTCATGTAAAACTTAAACCTGTTTGTAGATAAAGCACCAGAATCATAGCTCAAACCTATATTTTTGGAGAAACTATCTCACTAGCAAAGACAGATGACGAGCAATAGTTTAACAGAATGTGAAATTTGAACAACTTTAAGTATTTTTTGTTAGAAAATCTATTAAGCTTAGTGATCATCACTTTTTTGCCTTCAAAGTTTCTTCATTGGACACAGACACCTTCCCATATATTTTACAGTTCGGCACAGAAGAGAAATTATACCCAGCTGTAGCCAAAAGTACTTAAGAAAGGAGGATATATTAAATCTCAGATCATTAACAATTCTGTTCAACTATCAAGAAGAACTGATTTTATTCATCCTGTTTTATTAAATAAGAGACAATATTTTATTACTGACCAGTTAAATAAATCTATGATATATGTATACACTAATGCTATTGAATATAAGGTAGAATATAAGAAGGTGATTTCTGAGACTAAACATAGGTATTTCTTGCCATTTTAGATGCCAAGCATATCTGACACGTCAGTTCAGGGCTGGCAGGTATAAATGCAAGGCCTACAGGAGATCAGGATTCACTTGGACATCTAAAATGCCACTGGACAGCTGTCTATCTTTAGCCACTTGAATTGAACCCTGAATGTTTGCTTTCTCAAATAACCATTTTCAATGCTTTAGTTTCTTTTCTTTTTTTCTGTTTGAGATATTTAATTATTCAATTACATTATTTAGCTAATTTAGATTTATGATTAAAATTTTACTATGTTCTTACCCTAAGCTGGTTTCAGTTAATAGTTTCATCTCCATAGTACTTGCTAAGCTTCCAAATTGTAGTCTAAGCAACCCCATTAGTATTTTTATGCATATGTAAAGACACCCCTTGCGAGAAATCCCTATTCTAAGAATATTCTTTTATACAGCTTTTCATATTAACAACCTTCTCCGCAACTGACTCTAATCCCACGACTAACAATATTTTGAGTCAATTCCATCATTGTTTGTATCTCCTGTTACACCTGAGAAGGCATTTGATCTCATACAATATGCAGCAGTTGCTATTGTTCTAAAAATTGCCTCTATTGGCTTTTCTGTGTGAACGGTTTCTGAAAATTATGATGCTTGAATTTGTGGTCAAGTCAGTCATTCTGAGAAAGCTCATAAAATCCCGAGAGACTTGCAAAGAACAATCAATCCCTACATCAGGAAGCAAAAAGGAAGTGCCAACCCAGTGGAAATTTATTTATTACACGTTTGAAGTCTGCTGAAATAACAAAACGTGGGACTCAACAGTCAAATGGCATATACAAAGGTAATGGAATGAAATCTTATTTTCAACGAGGGAATGGTATTCAAGTAACTATTAAAAATGGATTTTTTTTAAAAAGTCACTCCTATAAAAGTTAAAAGAAAAAAGTAAATGTGATCATATAAATTACATTAGGCACTGGTGAGAAACTTTCCTTGAACTATATCCTTGCAGGAAATTGGCTAAATGTAGCCCCTTGGCGCCAAGGAGGTCATGAGCCCTGCGTCAGTGCTAATTCATTTTTCATGACCGCATTGTGTTGGGAAATCCCGATTCCCAGTGCTGAAGTGTAAAACAAGACTTTGAACTCTATGGGATTATGCATATGATATGCCAAACATGAATGAATTTCATTTCCTTAAACCTGTAAGGAGTGTACGAACACAGAAAATGTTCCATATATCAGTAATCATTTTGTTTTGCAAAAGTTCCAGACAATTTTCTCTTCTGAAATGAAAATTACATTTGGAATGAAAATACCTAATACAATGCAATTTTCTCTTTTTTTTTGTTTCTGAAGCTATCACCCAAACTAAAACTTTCTTAAAGCAAAAATAACCTATCAAGAATATCAAAAATAACCTTTCAAGAATCTGTCAATGGCAAAGAGGTATTCACAGAAAAAGCTAATCCATATTTACAAGAAGACTACTGAAATAATCTAATCCAAGTGTGAGCAGAATAGAGACCAAAACCACACAACCACCCAACTTTGAGGCTTTGCCTTTTTTTGCCAAAGTCAAAACTTCCATCTAAGCCATAACTTCTCCTAAATAAAAGACAATCTTGAATGTAAGTCCTCAGATGTTGAAAAATACCTAGATAAAGATATCCCAGCAATTAAACATCACTGTTAAAAAAATCTGCAAATTGTGTTCTCCAGATAAATCAGTAGAAGAGTGACAAAGAAATGTGACAAAGACAGACTATGGTAAAATATTCTTAAAGGTAAAAGTATATTATGCTTTCAGCACGCATCCCTGAAACTGCAGCACTCTCCACTAGCGTTGACTTTTGAATGTGCCAAACTTTAGGTTTTGTAGCATATGTTGCAGCCATGTTCAGTAAAATCAGGGATAATTTTGGAGAGTTTCACTTCAGAGAGAAAAGATAAAACTCTTTTCACCCAATATGCAACTACCACGTGTATAGACACAGACTAGAATTCAGGACATTGTGAACCTCCTTTACAGATTTTCAAATCTTTGCAGGCCCTGTTTGAAAAGTCCCACCGGCTCTTCCACTGCTTCACCTGCTCCATGCATCACTGTTAACTGTTTGCCTAGCCAGAGCTGTGCTGAACTACTTCTAAGCTAATCTAACTTTCCTCTATAAAAGGGACTAGGAAGGGCATGCCAGAAGCAGCCACTCAAAAGTCATGAGGGTCAGTTTCTCTGTGTGTAGGCACTGCAGATGGAGAGCTTTTGGAGAGTCACACCTGAAACGGCATGCCAGGCATACTCCTTCGGCACCCACTGTCATCCACAAAACAGCCTCCTGAAGTGACTCTTGCAGAATCTGGAAAAAAGTTGGCGTAAGCAGCAGAGCGCAGAGAGGTTTAGAGGAGGTATAAGATCTTTTCCTAGTACTGAAACGCTGTGGCAGGGAGTGCAGTAGGACACACAGGAGTTCTTAGGGTTAGGACATATATGAATCATCAGCAATGGGGAGGGTTAATCCCCCCCAGAAAAACATATTTGCTGTCCAAGTTACTTGAGGCGGACAAAGTACATCTCTCTACCATGGCAAAAGATATAATTTTGGGTAATGTTAGGGAAGAAGCTGACTGCTAATCACATACAGGAGGTGATCTCCCTTTCTCTCCTTTATGTGGTGCTTCCATATTGACATGCAGGTAATATCTGGATTGCCACAATTGCAGGACAGACTGAACAGTAACTCCTTCATCCCCAGGTTTTCCCTGTAGGAAATCACTGGAGTCAGTGCAAATTTTTGTTTGAATGCAAACAAACCAAACTCCTCTACTAAAAACTTGACAGCAATTATGTGTTTAACGCAAACCTCTTTCTACCCAAAAATGTCAAAAAGCAATTAGATTTACAACAGGTTTTAAGAAAATATCTTTCAGAGAGGTTATGGTATAGCCTGTGTGGCAGTGAAAACAACGATTCAGACAACATCTGCAAAGAAGAATCTGACTAAGGCTACCAGCACATTTAGCATGAGTACGGTATCAATACAGATCTCTTAAAAATGGAAATAGGCCAAATTATCATCCAGAGGTTGCTTTTACTTATCAAGATGATGTTTTACTTATCAAGATGATGCAAGACATTTGCAGTAATTTTATATCCATAAGGCTTTCAAGCTTTTCATCAATACTAAGTGCACTTTAAAGATGTATGAGTAAGGAAAGCATCTGAGTTTACAGAATTATGCACTCTAGTAATTTTAAAATCCATCTATTTTCTATTTAATGGGCAAGTAATTTTATAACTATCTGGTAGCATAGCCAACAGATTTTCTAGCGAAAGCATTGAGGCAAACAAACCAACCAAGGGATTGTTTTGTCACTGATTGGCCTGCTTCAGTCTACCTGAAAATGGCAAAAAGGTACTTTCAGAGAAGGCAGGGTTTTTTTAGAAGGCTTACAATATGAATCGTCTTAAGCAAGGAAGAGGAAAAAGAAAAAAAAAAAGATGGGAGGCACCTTGGCCCTTAGTTAAAGTGTTGTGAAAGCTTTTGTTGGCCAGTCCTCTATCCTCTCCTCCCCTATCCTCTCTGAATACAGTCAGTCAACAGTAGCTTAATATCTCTTGGGAAAAATATTCTAATAAAATTTGTCTCCAGTTGCTTGTGAAAAAGAACTAGTGGTTCAGAGCTGTTGGCTTTTTTCCGCAATGCTACTTGAAACAGGAGGTAAATTCTGCCTTTGGAAAGCAGATTTTCTCCGAGCTCCCTGGAGAACAAGAGTTTCTCACTGTAGTCAGTGCAGTAACTTCCATTAATAACCAGTGTTTATAAAGCATTCATAACACAGCCTTTAATCCCTCTCCAGGCCTCATTGATTAGTTCTTGCTTTAAGAGCGGTAGCAGTGCAGAGCCTATATTTTGAGGGCCAGAGATCTGCTTTCAATCCCACATATGAGAACACTGGAAGGCAGGTTGGTTCAGCAGGCAAGCAAGAAGCCATTTACTATTATTTTGCATCCCATTAGTAGTCCAAGAATCACATTCAGGAGGCACTGGGTTACCATAGTAAAAGCAAGGCCAGTTGTTTATAAAACTTTACATAGAACATGTCTTTTGATGAGAGACAAACCAGGGAGTTTATGTAGCACCCTATATAAGGGAAGGGAAGTTCCCTGGAGAGGAACTCTCTCCAGGCATCAGGTTTCATCCCCAGAATCAACGTGACCCAGCAAAAAGAAGTTTGGGAGTCCACAGAACAACAATTCTTGCTCTCCCAGCACAAAACAAGCCGCAAAACACTCCACTACTCCACGGCAGGTTTAGAGTATTTAATACAAAACACAAACCACAATGACCACAGTCAGCACAGAAGGTGTACGCCTTATGCTTGAACGGCGTTACTGAGGGAGATTAGAAAATACCTAATCACGTTACCAGAATTAGAAGTTATCTTATCAAAGGTTACATTAATTTAGGAAGATATATCTTTGATGAACTTAAATTGTACCTTATTCTGGTTTTCTACTTTTTTTTCTTTTCCGTTACTCCTTATTCCATTTTCTTAATACTTGCTACCAGACCTGAAACGTCAAAACTCTTGAAAGCACCTATCCAATTCCACCCCATAAGCCATTTGGAATATATTACATTCTGACCCTAGTTACCGTCATTAAGGAGGTGATTTCCATTGCCACGAGTTCGTAACCATTAGCCATCTGGCTTTTGCAGACTTTCTGCATCACTATTTAAAAGGGAATTAAAATACTACTCTTATTTGGGGCCAATACAGGTTACCTCATGCAAACAGATCTTGTTCCCTTCTTATTTATATATCTAAAGAATCTTTTTGTTGGCTTGTTTTAATTTCCTTGCAAAGGTCGCTTCAGCTTGACTTCTGGCAATTCTAACCTCTTCCTACTTTCTCTGACCTGCAAGATACAGCTCTCTTTCATGCTGTCTTTAGGGCAGGAGGGAAGAGATTCTTTCTTAGGTCACTATTCATCCAGGTACGCCTGGAGACTGTATTGGGTTTGCATGGCAAGGTTTCGGTAGCAGGGGGGGCTACAGAGGTAGCTTCTATGAGAAGCTGCTAGAAGCTTCTCCTATGTCCAATAGAGCCAATGCCAGCTGGCTCCAAGATGGACCCGCCACTGGCCAAGGCTGAGCCCATCAGCGATTGTGGTAGTGCCTCTGGGATAACATAATTAAGAAGCGGAAAAAGTTACTGTGCAACAGCAATTGCATCCAGAGAGAGGAGTGAAATACGTGAGAGAGACAACCCTGCAGACACCAAGGTCAGTGAAGAAGGAGGGGAGGAGGTGCTGCAGGCGCCGGAGCAGAGATTCCCCTGCAGCCCCTGGTGAAGACCATGGTGAGGCAGGCTGTGCCCCTGCAGCCCATGGAGGTTAATGGTGGAACAGATATCACCTGCAGCCCATGGAGGACCCCACGCTGGAACAGGTGGATGCCCGAAGAGGCTGTGACCCCATGGGAAGCCCACGCTGCAGCAGGCTCCTGGCAGGACCTGTGGACCTGTGGAGAGAGGAGCCCATGCTGAGGCAGGTTTTCTGGCAGGACTTGTGACCCCATGGGGGACCCACACTGGAGCAGTCTGCTCCTGAAGGACTGCACCCCGTGGAAGGGACCCACGCTGGGGCAGTTTGTGGAGAACTGCAGCCCGTGGGAAGGACTCACGTTGGAGAAGTTCGTGGAGGACTGTCTCCCGTGGGAGGGACCCCACACTGGAGCAGGGAAGGAGTGTGAGGAGCCCTCCCCCTGAGGAGGAAGGAGCGGCAGAGACAAGGCGTGATGAACTGACCACAGCCCCCATTCCCCATCCCCCTGCCCCACTGAGGGGGAGGAGGTAGAGAAAATTGGGAGTGAAGTTGAGCCCGGGAAGAAGGGAGGGGTGGGGGGAAGGTGTTTTAAGATTTAGTTTTTATTTCTCATCCTACTCTGATTTGATTGGTAATAAACTAAACTAATTTCCCCAAGTTGAGTCTGTCTTGCCCGTGACGGTAATTGCTGAGTGATCTCTCTGTCCTTATCTCGCCCCACGAGCCTTTTTTTATATTTTCTCTCCCCTGTCCACTTGAGGAGGGCAGTGATAGAGCGGCTTGGTGGGCACCTGGTGTCCAGCCAGGGTCAGCCCACCACAGAGACCTTCCCTACAAGGGTGATGGTTTTTTTTTCTTTTGCATTTTGACGTGCAATCCTTTTCTGCATTCAAGTCCTTGACCTATTTAGTTCAAGGTCATTAAACCTGTACTTCGGAAACAAAATTCTCTTAAAGCACCATTTTGCTTTTTTCACACTTATATTTTCTACCAATATTTTTATTGTTTGTTTTAGCATCTGGAAATACTTTTGAAGAACACATACTTAGTAATTCTTATCATTTCTTGCTATACATTGAATATATAAGTATATATGTATTGGCTTTTGTCAGTCATAGACCCAATAAATATTTTATAAATATAAGCATTATTAGACATATACACATTCACACACTGAAGAAATAACAAATGCACACACATTTTGTAAGGGGCATTTAAGCACGCATCAGTACTGCAATGCAGCTCTCCACAAATTCAGATTATGTTTTGATCCCCCAGACTTACAGTAAAATGTTGATTCTCCTTTAAGTAGCATATACAATTTGAAACTTAAGCAGAATGTCCCTCTTCAGGTTAATTACTATACTCAAGGGCTGCCACACACGCATATAGTAGGTCAGACAAAACGCACATTAGGTGTTGTCCCACATCCCAAGGATGTTATCTGATGTGTCAACATTACAGTTTTTCTTTTTATTAGTCCCTGGAGTTGCACTAATTTTGACAGCTGCTAAACTAATTTTCCTGCATTTTAACTGCTCTGAGACAGTCATCATAAAGAGACAAATCTTGCTTGGCTTCATAAGGGAGAAAGGCTTTTCACAAGCCTTTTAAAACATGATGAAAGCAAAGTGATTGTTAAGACTTTATGGTTTGTTTAGGTTTTTCTTTCCATTCAAAGCAAGGCAAACTACCCAAGTACTGATCTTTGTCCCTCTTTTTTTCCCCCTCAATATTTAGAAGATAGCTACCTAAGTGCTGACCTTTAAAATTACATATTCTGACAGCTGCTAAACTGTAAGGATAAGTTAATAAGCATTTGTTTAATTAAATGTCTTCTGAAGACAACTACAGAATCAAATCACTACTGTAAGTATTTAAACAAATCTCTTTGGAGGCAATCTTATACCCTAAAAATGTAGTTTATATTTAAAGTGAAATTTATTTTAAAAGGAAAATAAGAGCTATGCTTTATGCTGCTGCTTCTCCAAAATGTGCGTCGTCTTGGCTTTTCCATACAACTCATGTACTATGTGATAGATGTTGGAAAAGGCCCAGGAAGACTATAAAAATCCCAGCAGTAGACCTTTTGGTTTTGAAAGTGAACAAAATGAGAAGAGCAGGGAGGAAGAATTATCTCAAAGGATGCTGTCATTGCAAGAAAAGGAGCAGTACATTTAGCCAAGAAGACTTGCAATATGCATTTCAAAGGAGGAACTGAGGAGACATTCATCCTTCTGGAGGAACCACTATCCTTTCAGATAAAGCAGCAGGCAGGGAATGTGGTCTAAAATGTGGTTAATGAAATCAAGCATCCGAACTGCTATCGTAAGCAAAGCTATACAATGTTTGACATTCATTTCTTTCAGGTAAAAGATTCTTTTGAATTATTATCTAGAAGCAAGTCTAGAAGAGTGTTTCACAGGCCAGAACCTAAAGATGCTGCATATGCCATTGGAGAACTTACTTCCCCTCCCATTTTCGCCCATGGAGCTATTCAAAATACCAATATTCACATGTGAACTCATCCACAGGCTGATTTCACAGAAATTACAATCCTACTTATGATCAATCTCTGCATGAAATGCACCTTACAAAACTTGCAGACATTTTGAAAACATTTTCCACTACTGAGTCACCTTCTTCCAGCCTATTAATATCTAGTAATGCAATCATTATCTTTTCAGGATTGGCAAAAAAGGACACAATTCCATGTACCACATTTATTTGCAGTAAGTGAAACTTCATATGCTTCCTAAACTGTAACAAATACTTTAAGTTCCCTTCCTTGGCTTGTAGCAATTTGCTCTTTGAGGAGCAAAGAAAGAATCTCAAAAAGCTAGTCAGAAGGGAGAAATCAAACAGGAAAAATCTCCCAAATCTTTGCTTGTACACATTCTACTGACTAAAAATGGTGAGACTTTCATCAGCTCTGTTTGTTAAAGACAGTGAGATTATTATTTAAAGCTTCCCTCCCTCACTCCTGCTTTTCTTGGAAGCCGTATCAAACAAGGCTTCCATATATTTCAGTCTGCATCAGAAAGGGAAAAATAATGTATGCCCAATGTGGAGTTTAGGGGTAAAAAGCTCTACCTGGTGAACAGTGGAGCATTTTCTCAGGTATTGTAGAAAGTTTTTTGTTGGGCGGAGGTTCTTTTGCAGTATTTTTGTTTGTGGGATTCTTTATTTCCCAGTAGAGGGGAGGAAGGAGTTACAAAAAAAAATGTGGTCAAAAGGTTATATGTGGCAATACTGATTACACGCAGACTGATGAGAAGTGATGTTCAATTCTGATAAAAGCTGATTCATTTTGTATTTTTATTTAGTCAAAGATACTTTTCAAAACTGACGTAAATTATCATTTCACCTACAAATTAAATTATGCTTTCAGTTACATACTAAAACACTGCGGTGGCATCAAGATAGTGTCACTAAACAGCAGTGTGGAGAAATTATCTGCAGATGACATAGCCTCATGCCAACAGCATAATAGGGTTAGCAGGAGCAGATACTCACTACAACTGTTGCTCTGTCCAGGCATATTTCTCACCCCATAGCTGACATCTATTGTAAACGAAGCCTCAAGGCAAATATTTGATTTTATTTCACTCTCAAAGAGACGCATAGGAAAATGGACTAGAATTGCCCTCTTCACCTCCGTGACTTCATGAAGAAGTAATTCTGCATGCTTCCTTGCAAAATAGTTATTCTTAGTTCACACCTTTTATCTAATGTTACACCATAGCCTTACTGAACATTCACGTACAAAACCCCTCAACAACATCATAAAAGTCACGTCCTGAGGTACTGTCATCTTGTGGCAGAATTGAAGGCAGAGTCAAAAAAGACTGAGTGGCTATTTTAAAAGCCTTTTCTTTAATAGCTCCCTTAAAGGCATTTCCTTCTATTGTATTTTGAAAGCTATGTCAACCCTCCATTGTTCTTCAGGGACTAGGCTGACAGCATAATTTTTAAATGTGCCCAAATTTGAGTGGAACCTTCCATTTTCAATGACATTTAGGTTCCAAAGTGTTCAAATACATAGCTTTCAAAACTGGGATTTCAGCTCTTATATGACTTTGAAACTGTTTTTACGGAGTGTTACATGGCTACGCAGCATAAGCCAGTGTTGAAGAGCAAATGACCTGTTTTCCAAGAGTCAGCAACCTAGTGCAGCATTTTAGTAGGTTCAGGTCATTTTTCCCAGCTCCACAGTACAGCTCCATGCACATGTATTTTTCACAACAAATTCTTCATCACTTCCTTCAGTATTTATATTGAGCTAGACTAGCATCTTTGCAAATTTGGATTATTTCCCCATACTTTCTAATTAGGAAAATATATTTCAGCTCCAGTGCATGTACTGGAGGATCATGTTTGCATTACAAATTTTATAAAAGACATCAAGTTATTCAAAAGAATCAAAGAGTCACTTAAACAAATCACTAACTGTGTGTACGTTGTTTGGGCTTCTGAGGACTGCAAGCTTGGTTTTAATGAATCAAGGATACTTTCTCTTTAATCAGTAAGTGAGATTTAGTGAGGAGATAAATACACCACCAGTTGTTCATATAATGAAAATTTCTCAAGCAACACATCCACATTTTTCTGTGACTTGGACTGAAACTACGCTATTTATCATAAACCAAAGAAATCCATGAAACTCACACAATGCACACCAGTGAAGAGAATTTGAAAAGTCAACCAAAGCTCCTATATTATTTAATTTTTCAGGTCTTACAGAGTTTTTCTCCTCTTTGCCTCCCCCCCTCTTCTTTCTGCTCAGAGGAACGTGTACCTACTAGTTTATGACGACTGTTTTATATCACTGGAAATGAATGAGAATTTAGCTATTTTCAGCTGGGAACCTAAGAGTAGATGCATGTTGCTTCTTTAAATAACCAGTTCTTCTATTGTTTAGTCCTAGAAAATACTAGTTTAATATCTGATTATAGACTTACTCTGCATACATCACCCACAGTGCTACTCTGCATGGAAATGCTTGTACATCTGAAGTGGTGTATACCATCATATTCTAGACATGAAGGTTGATCCACAATGTAAGGATGCCTCTTTTTGCTTTGTCACAACTTGTCTTACTCTTTTAAAACAGACTACATATTTCCTTATATACAGCACCATGGCCATCTAAGGGAATTTTTTTTAAAACACACAGAAGTGCTTGGCTTCTCACTCTTGTATGCTACCTAATATAAATCTCAAATGCTTAGAACGTGCCATGTTTGGGTATCTGCAATGTAATCATGCCAGGGATGCCTTTCAAAGCATCTATAAATGTCTTTGAGTTTTGTTGCTACTGCCAGGCACTGATTTTATGGTTAGCTTGAAGTCTGTCATTCTCCCTGACATCACTTTGCACTTCAATACAGCTTTTTAATTTCTTATTTTATTTTTACAATCCAATGTTCATAAAAGACTCCATGAACTGTTGACATCATAATATTCACAGCACCCAAGAATATCTAGCGATATTCTTCTTCATTTCCATGTGATAAATTATCTTGTTCCTTTTTTAATATCTTGAGGCTTTTTTCTACATACAAGGAACAAAATATTTCCAGTTCTATCCCACTCTATTTAAACTGGCAATCTGCACTTACAAAACATCATATGTAAGATGATAGACTATATATATTATGTAGACTGAAAACACAAGAGGGAAAAAGGAAAAAGAAGAGTAGTAGAAAGATTCTGTAAGTGCCCTCAAGATAGTTTCTAGTACATTCCTGTATGTTAAGGTGTGGATCACCCACACTCACATAATTCTCAAACAGAAAAGTTTAAAAATACGAAGAAATGGTTAAGCAAACAACTATAGAGATTCCATAACCCTCTAAGGAATCTATTCATCTGCCCTAACCATTGATAATTTTCTGTCTTGCCTTATTTTTCCTTATTGTAATCTGAAGCCAACTAATTTCTGTATTATCAAATCTGAATAAAAGAAAAAAATCTTCTTTTCAAGTAGTATTTTCCTATATTTATTTGAACACCATTCAACCCAATCTTCTCTTTTTTTATTCTAAACAACCTGAAGTCCTTCCATTTTTCTTCATGGAATTGTGTCTTCTAAAAGCGTGTTTACATCTGTCTAACTTAGTTTAAACCAAAAAGACTATCTATCTGATATGTTTTATATGTAACCCTTCTCTTCACATTTCCCAGTATGCCAATATGAAGTTTTGCATTCCACCTACTTTATTCCACCAGTCTCATGACTTTTCTTATTGAGGTGTACAACTTTTCCTTCTATCATGTATTTCTGAAATATTTTCTTCCATTTTTAAAAACCATCCTAATTTCTCATCCTGTATGCTTTATGACTTCCTTCTAGGTCATTATCTGCAAATATGCTATATATTCTTTTTATTCCATTATTCAAGTCATTAATTAATATCAAGTAGTACCAGATTTGAGATAGGTGATTGAAGAATACCATTCAATACATCCTCATTGCAGCAGTGAACTATGTCATCTCATAATGCTATGAAATCCAGGTGCTGATTTTTTTATTATTATTATTTTATGTGCTACTCAGTGCATATTTTTGATGAAATAATACCTATGATTCTAAGTAATTACAAGTGGTAAATCCAAGACAGCCTACACTGATTCTGAAAACAAATACTAGAATTGCATATGTCTGCCATTAATCATGAATTTATTCCTTCTTCATTACATTTTAAGATTTAATTTCTGTTATGTACCCTGTAAGAAGAAGAGGCTATGAAAATTTGAAGAATCACCACAGAAACAGTCTGAAACAGCAAACGCACTGAAAGAATGAGATGGGTCCCTTCCAACTCGAGATATTCTACGATTCTATGATAATGATTTTGTATCTTGTAAAAACAATTTGCTTTTATTCTCAGATCCACAGTATAAAGATAATAAAGACCAAGATTTTTAAATGAGGTTACGGATTTGTCACATTTTGTCACACATTTAAAGGTATCTCAAAATACCTGTCCAAGAACAGAGATGTTCCAAAATCTCTTCACACATACAGAAGTAATTTTAAAATTTTAAAACAGAACATTAAAGGACCAGAATCCTCTAAACCACTCTGCTCACAACAAAAAAAGTTGCGTACATTTATTTTACAGTTTTGACCTAACTGCTAGGTTTTTTTCAATAAAATTCTTATGAATTCCAGGCTATTGTCTCCACCTCAAAGAGCCTAGTTTCCTCAGCAGGAAATCAAATAAGAGATGGAATAGCCTACAAGTAATGCAGGTATACTTTGATTTTCACTTTATTATTTCCTTAATGAATATAAGAATAACTTTCAGTTCAGTGAAAACAAGGAAAAAAATTCATAGTATGGAGCACATAAAGAGTTATGTATTTCCTACAATGCAATGCCGTCATTCAAAATATTTGTTTTGGAAAAGGAGTTGTTCTCCTCACAATCCAGGTTTCTTCTATTTCATCCTTCAGGAGAAGGTACAGACCTTTTGTTTGTGATCAAATCTGTGAGTGGAAAGGACTGTACTATCACAAATTTATCATTGGGGGTGACAATTTCCCTGCAGGGATGTACCAGACAATGTATCAGGAGAAATCAGCATTGGTATCAAGTAACAGAGTTGTGAACTGATAAATAAACTCAAGAGGAAAAAAAAAAAGTACAGTCAAATGAAGAACTGTTTTTAAGAATCAAAATGTATTAGATGTGTACGATTATTCATCAAAACAATTTAAGAACAAGACATAAACTACTCTGGTTCATTCTTATGGATGATGGGGTGAAAGTGGTCAAGAATTGTGTGCTGCTGTCATCTTCCTATTCACTGAGGACGCTCTAACAATACTAAATCCCACTAAAAGCAAGAAGTAAAATGTAAAAGTAAATCTAAACCACTCCCATTCAAGTCTTCTTTAGGATCCAAAACTGAGGTAGGTACCAAGAAGAGAAGAACCACCAACCAGAAGAGAATTCCTCTAGAAACAGTTCCCACTGAAGGGCACACGCTTTCTTCGGAACTAAGCTCTAAAGCCAGCTCACAAGTGAAACATAGGCCTAAATAAACTCAAGCTGTTCCCCCTTTTCATGGAAGTCCAAAACAACAAAAAAAATCAGTCGGAAATAGCATGCACAACTTTGTTGAAAGCAGACCGCTGCTAAGTAAACCTTCGGAGCCGCTTTGTAAACAGCCAGAAACATCCAGTCAGTTTTCTGTAAACAGCCAAGTCACGCACCAGCTGAAGACGGCAGCCTTCTGCGGGAGCCTTTGGTTGATATTTAACAGGGTTACATTTTAAACCAGCAAATAGTCACAGCTATTATCATTGCAGTTTGATTGCACAAACCAGAAAACTCTTCAAAAAATGAGCCGTAGCCTGTTCCGATTTGGTGACGGCGTTTGAGAGCTTGACAGGACAGAATAAATCGGAGAGAAAATTGATAGATCTTCTCCTAAAATATGACAGGCCAATTTATCCAAGGTCCATCCTTAATCCTCATGAATAAGCAGAAAAATTTTAATTCACCTTGAGTTTACAAGTTTCAACTCAGTGCGACAGACATAAATACAAATATTTATGCCTTCCTTGTTTGCTTCTCTCTACTTTACACTTATCCCCATTAACATACTTTGAGAAGGAATTAAATTGATCATGTGAGCGATTTCCCTGACCTTCAGAGCTTGAAAGATTTAAGACTTGTGTTTACTTAAAGCAATATTACATGTTTTATCCAAATAAATTCTCCTCTTACTTTTGATGAGCCTTCTTATATTTTTCTTTATAAAGTGAATGTATCACTATCACTCCCACAGGAATATAATTCAGTTTAACAACTTAGTCTATTAATCCTGTCACTCTGATTGCACCTTTAAAACAAACCAAATTACTGTGAAACACTCAAAGTGCCACAAAAATAAAAATTTGGCAAATTGACCACTAAGCTGCTCTTACAAATGGCTCTCTGAAACTTTTAAAACCCACGAGCTCTTTTAGGCTGAAAGGCAATGTAAAAACAAAAACTGTTAACAGAATGAGTACATTTGCATGTTTCCTGCACGTTGTATGTTTTCTGTAGAAAGAAATTCCTTAGAGCCTGTTCTCAGTTTCACTGATATAAATCAAAAGTGACATTGTAGGACTTCTACACTAAGGGCTTTTGAATGTTCATTTTTAGTCTTTACAGATGTAAGATGAATAAATATCACATAGGCTGACTACCCATTGTTATTTTGCAGTAATGATGACTATTTTTTATAGTGTCATAGCCTAGCCCAATGCTGGGTTTAAATAGCCCCCCAAATTCTCCTCTTTTTTAAAGAATTCAAGATGGATCTAGTTTTCCAAAACCTGAGAACTGCTAAAGAAAATTGAAGAGATTTAAATAGAAAAGCTAAAACTTAACACAGTCCTGCATTACTAATGCAAGTTTCTCAGCAACTTCAGTAACATATGGACCTAAAAGGAGGAAGCTAAAACTTTCAAATACCTGCAAGCTAGAGGATAAGGCTGGCTAGTGTATTTAGGGCACCTTGATATCTGTGATTAGCATGCAAAAAATGTTAGGAATTTTGTTCTGGCATGGATTCTGAACAGTTACCCAAATCTAAATTCAACAGATTTCTATAAAACTACAGCTTTGTTCTCAGAGTTAAACCTAGAATTCATTTTTTTATCTTATATTAATTGTAAATTGAAGAGATGTAATGTCACTTTGACAAAAAACAACAGATTAGATCATTAAAGGCTATTCTCAGATGGAAATAATATTGTTTGCATATCTGGATTGTTACTAGCAAGCTAACAACTGATTTGTTAAGTTATGAGTTATAAATAATAAGGTCCTGAGGTTTTTATTTGCTTTAAAAGCCAGCATTAGAAGAATATAACTAGTATAAACTTCTACTTGCCTTAGCATTTTCAAAACATTTTATGTCTTAGAGTCACAAAAGTCATCTTTGTTTTTATCTTATTAATCCTGGGGGGACAGGAGGGGGTAGACAGGAGAGGTGGAAAACAGGCTGCACCTAGTTTCTCTGGTTTTGCTTGCTTGCACCCTTGGCAGATTTTTCTCCGTGTATGCCAAGGAACTAATCAAAAGCACATTTGGTAGTTTTTACTGAAGGTTGGTAATTGCTGAACATCATCATCTTTGGCAGGAAGAATTCCATAATTTTGGTCAAACTCCTATGAAAGTTAGGTCTTGCCAAACCTCACTGTATTAACTAACAGCTAATTTTTTTCCAGCAGAATATTAGTATCACAGGAGATATCCAAGGGAGATGCGCTGGAGGGGATGAAGTCTGAGGGACCCTACAGATTTAGCCTTTGAACTGAAGTGATATCTTCTTATGACAACCTGTATTCAGCCTTTGTTTTGAAGAAAAAAAATGTAAGAGAAAAACCCTATAGTGGCCTAACTTGTCTTGTCTTTGGATATTGAAGGAACATAAGTATGGAAGTGTTTTACTTCTTAAGCAAACAGAAAGAACTTTCACCTTGTATCAACTGAGAGAAAAGTACATAGAAGGTGTGAAACTAAAGCTAAAAAGGTTTTGGCAAAAATCACATTTTGCAGAGAACAGTTATGGAACAAGGAAGGATGCGATATGAACTTTTCCAAATTGCTTACAGAGATTTTTTGAACATTGCTTCATTAGGCTGCTAGCAGTGTACCAGTAGAAAGTACTAACCACAAGATCCTTTTCCATCTTTAATTATATTTCTTGTGTAATCATAAAATTATGAGATATGATGATCTTTTGTCTACATAAACTGATAGCATCTTTCTCATCTCAAAATAAGTGTTCATTGTTTTAATTTCCTATGGGGAAATGGCATTTCCTTACCCTGTCATGCTATATTACGTGATGTAACAATCCAGCTCATTCAAATTATTACAAGTTATCTAATTTTCCTTATCTGCTGAAATTAGCCTGAAGATGTGGTTAAAAAAATAAAACTTTTATAGTTACGGGATACTACTCAGAACTGTAAAGGAATTCTTTCAGAAGCCATAGAGTGAGAAGACAAGAGGTCTCTATTCCTGCTATTGAAATAAGAGGAAATTTGAAATTTTGGATTTCTTTTTTAATCTGGAATCTTACATAAATTCTACTTTACAAAAAGAGAGGGGAAAAAAAAGGATGTGCAAGGATTTTATACAGTCTCGTAACCAACAGTGCTCAAGAAGTTCACCTAACAGACTACAGCTCTTGGTGCCAATGCAATTGTGCCTTTGCCTGAGTCACTATAATGAAGCATCTTCACTGTGGTCATGGTGAGCCACAGAATACATAATCTAGAGGGGGGGCCTGGCAAACAGTTATAATGAAAGCGTGAGATATGTGACCTCAATTCTCATGAAGGACCACAATAGCTTAAGGAAGCAGATTTTAGGCTGATTCAAAAGAAAGACATTAAGTTTTGTGGTACACTGAAAGTAAACCTTTCGTTTCAGAGATGCGGATGTAAAGATTTTACAGTTTCAAGCAGAAGCAGCTTTGCAGGTAGGAGAGAGCATGCCAGGAACAATGTTTGCTTTCTATTTATTTATTAATACAGAATTTTATTTATCACCCCCACCAACACCATTGGTGTTGACCACCACTGGACACCAACATCACTGTAATGGAAAAAAAAAATAGGCCTTATTGCTGGAACTCTCACAAAAATAGTGGAACTCAGGGCACTTAGATTCTTATGGTTAGGTGTCTCCTGGTTAGATGCTCAGGTGTATAGTGAGTTGAGGCTTTTCCCACAGATGGATCAACTCAAAAGCCCACAGGATTTCTCTGGCTAACCTCATACCACAGCATTTCACTCAGGAAGCATCACCCATACATGAGGTTCAGATTCATTTTCATGAACCTGTATGAACTTAATAGTCTTGACATTTCTATTACTCTTTCAAAATCAGTTGAAGTAGGCCAACTGATTCAAAATTTATTAGAAAAAGAGAGAGAGCATGACTGGAAAAAAAAAAATTAATATGGAGTTTGAAGTAACACAAAATATGATGGTGCATGATTACTTTCCGATTAGAATGGAAAAAAAAAAAGAATAAAATGGAATTCATGTCTCCATTTTGGTTCAATTTTGGGTGCAGACACCTATTTTGAGTTAACTGTGTATAGTGTTGCACTTAAAACATTAAAAAAAATTAAGTTAAAATTTTTCAGAAATTAAAGAAATTTTAAGGTGAAAATACCATTAGAAAGGCGAATCAAAATGTACCCTAAGAAATAAGGGTAATAATAGATTAAAAAAAATGGATAAAACAAGTTTTCAGATAGAGAACTGAAAAGCAAAAGTAGGAGCAAAGATTTTCCTGATATGGAGGTTGGCAGTTTTTGTGTCAAAACCAACTTAGAGAATTCAAAAATAATCAGTGCTGACAGCATGCTAAGTACTTAAAAAATGTCATTAATTTTTTGATATTTTTTTAGATTTAATTATGCTGAGTTAATTTCTGCAATATTTGCCTACCCAAAGCAAAGTCCTTCTGATGTGATAGTAAACATCTGATGAAATCTTTCCTTCTCAATAGATGTCAAACATGTAACTATAGTTTAATACAGGACATGTGACAAGAGAAGAACTCTATTTAAATAACCTAAACAAAATCTGATATAGTAAAGTAATATATAGTGTAGAACGAATAAAAATATGTAGTTCTTTTGATTTGCTTCTAGGGTATGGGTTCAAACTGTCTAAAAATGTTAATCTAAATGTTGAACTGGAGTGCTCTCGCGTCTTCCCACACCATTCCCAATTCACATCATGACTAGAGAGTATTTCCAGCTGTCACTGATATGTTAATAGCAACACTGTGAATGCATACTATTTTTTAAGCCATACATATGAAAAGGAGTACAGGTAATATTTCCAAGATAATTTAATTTGGCCCTATGATGACTTTTTTTCTTTGAAAGTTGTACTCAATTTTCATTCTTCTTACTAAAAATTAATAGAGAAGTTGTGACATTAGGTATGCCAATGGTACCTTACTAATGTTTGCTTAAATACACACACTTGGATTACAGAAGAGTGCGAAAGTGCTATGGAAGAGTTATTAAACATTACATCATCTGAAAACATACATAGCATGTATGAAGTCTCATTCTCTCATCCTGCCACTTCCAAATATTTTCTTTATCTTCTTTCCCCTGCTCATGCAATGATCCCCAAGAGGGGGAAGTAAAACGCAGTGCTGCCAAAATGCTGGAGATGTTGCATCCAGATTACAATTTAAGATGCCCATCAGTTTGTTGAGCTACAATTTGTGCAGTTTACATGGGCTAAAGAAACACCTTACAGGTTAAAAATTACAACTCATTTCTGTAAATCTCAAATCATAACAGCCTAATCAAGGATTATTATTAGCCCAGATCTGCTTATTACAGGGAAAAAAAAAGAGAGAAAAAATCAAAGAAAGAATATTATTATAGAGAAAGCTTCCAAAATACTAGTTAAAATTGAGTCCACAGATTTTCTAGTATCTACACCTTATTTTTGGTGTTATCTATCTCACCCTTCTTTTGGGAGGGTACAAAGGCTTACAATGGAAGCTGATGACTGCTTTCTTCTCTTCTCTAGGAGTAGTGTGATGTTAAAGTTTTCTTCCTCCCCTCTAAGGTCTGTTTAGCACTGTTTTGATGTGCTTTCTAACATGCTCTACACATTGCTCATATCACTGGTTTACAATTCCACACTACAACCAAATTTTCTATATATAGCATGTGTTAACATATTGGATACTTCTCTGTTCTCTTTGCAGTTCCTAACACTGGTTTTGCCAGTCCCAAGGCTGCATTTCTGTGGTGACCAGTGACCAACCACATGGAGTGGTTTATAGCACCGGGGCCTCTAGTATAATTTAAAAGGCTTCCATTGTCATCCTCTGTCCCCTCTAGTCTACATTTTATTCTAGGGTCACTCATAGTTCATTCTACACAGAATAACTTTCTGATATTATTAACTATTATTAAAATAGATATATAACAGTAAGCACCATACCATAAAATTGCACAAAGCTAAGCAAAAGATAGAACAAATCTTCCACAGTCATCTTGTCATTCGTTAATCGCTGTGACAGCTAAACAAGCCAAAACAAACTTCCAGGAAGACCGAGACAAGGTCCAGACAGAGCCTGATAAACCTGAGGCTCATGCCGTTAGCTTAACACAAAGACCCATGGCATTTTTCTAGCAATGGCAACACCTTATATATGGGGCTACAAGGCTACATGACTATAACATGGATGGTAGTGGGAAGCTAAATCTGATATGTTCTCCTGCACTTCTGATACACCTATTCCAGACTATGTGCAGTGTGATTCGCTGTCACTGATGTTGGTAAAGTGGCAGTACAGATGCAGGCACAGATTATAATATTCACAGAAGTTTTTTGGCATGACACCCAGAATTTTCCCAAAAATACACAACAGAAGGAAAACTCATGTCCAAAACCTGGATCCTAAGTACAATGAGAATCAAAATCTATCAGACTTTATTTCACTAGACAAAAAATCAAAACATGAAAAATAAAAGCATGCAATGTTGTTCCTATCAAATCAAAGATCGGTGTCAGCATCTTAAAATACACAGGAAATATTTAAAATTTCAAAAGTATTAGGAAATCTATAAAAAGCTAACTGCAACAAGTTATACCTTGACAGTAGGAAAGCACAAGTAAAGCATATTCAGCAATTGCTATTTGGATTACAGCACCACCTAGTGTGTTCTGGAACTGCTCCTAAGAGAAGCTGTTTTATTTTTGACTTATGTTTGCCTTTGGAATTGAAATCAAGTCATTATCTTTTTGTTTTTCATAAGTCTTGTAATTGTATTATAAAATTGCAGTCTGAGTTTCATTAAATTCATGGATTTTGACTCCCCAAGAACATCACCAGGGGAAGTGTTACATATTATTACACTAATTCCAACTCTGGTGCCAAGACAGGACTTATTCCATTGCCTAATGAAAGGGTCTATAAGACCTTCTTTTCCTCTGACCCTCTTTTTAAGGAAATGAACATAACTTTCTTCAGGCATGGAAGGAGGAGCCTGTCTGCAGGAACTAAGCCCAGCGGTAGGACTGGCTGCCCTCATAAACACCATAACATGGGCTCGCCAGGTTTTCAGACTTCTCAAGAAGTGAAAAGACACCCTCCTCTTTCTATTTATCCTGAGCATTCTGAGAGATTAGGGAATAAACCCCATACTGAGCAATCATGTTTTTTTCCCTGCAGAACAGGATAATCCTAGATAAGCCTGGGCACAATTTGATAATGATACATGATAATGATAAATTACCTTTCATATCTTTTTCTCTGATTACAACAAGGGAGGACAGTGGAAGGTCTGGATAGGGAAGGTAGGTTATTTATTTACATACTTATCAAGAAGGAAAAGCAGTGCTAGAATTAAAAAGGAAGAACAGACACAGTGACTGAGCAAGCCTCTGAATTTTCACATATTTGTGAGGTCACAGTTCAGTTGTACCACCCGACTACTTCCAGATTTGAAATGGATGTATTGGTGGGATTTTTCGTTTGCTTTCCATAAGAGATCAGAAGAACTAGAAAACCACAACCTTTTCAAGCATTCCACAGCGTATTTGTATATGTATTATTTAAATATATTTAAAAATTTAGAAGTTGAAAAGACCCATTGAAATCTAGTATGTAAATGCTAATTTGAAGTTGTCTAGGCTAATCCATGCTGCTGCAAAAGAGGCGTATGCGTATGATTGCATGAGACTTTCTTTTCATTGCAGTCCTATCTCATACAGTGAACTTATTGCTGAACATAAATGCTGCTCAAAAAATGACTATTTCTCCTTACAGTCTTTATGTAGAGCTTTGCTCTGTTACTGTACATTGTTCAAACCTAATACTGAACACAAAGGTGGCCAGGTTTCTCGAGTATGGGGTTTGCCTTGAAGAAGGGCAAAAACAGTTGCAAATGGTAGGAACTACCTATCTTTGTACGATCACCTTCTGATTAGAACACCTTTCCAGGAAATAACATATCCTCCTAACTGATAAGCTAGAAGTGGGCTCTAATGGGACTAGTATCCTTCCCCTCTGTGGTAAATGGGTATCTGTGCTGAAAAGATTCAAATATTTAATGCACAAGAGACAGCCTGATTGTGCGACCCAACAAGAAAGACATTTCCCATGGGAAGCTCTGAGGTCTTGTTTTTGTTCACTGTGTCCCTCGTGCACTTATTTTCAATGCCTCTAGGCAAATTGCTCCAAGGATGGCTTATGAAGGAATCAGAGATGTGGTCTCCTCTGTCCAATGGAATTTACTTCATCACAAAGCTACAAAGCTGAAGTTCTTCAACTTTCTCAAGAATAAGCATATGTCATTTACTAAACCTTAAATAAATAAAGACCAAAGACAGCCCAAATATGTAAGGGAAAATTGCAAACCTGACCTTAATTGCATTCATCACAATCAGCTTTACCTGCATTACTTATTTTTCATCACTGATCATAAATTTCTGGAGCAACAATATTCCACCAAGCTGTTAGATGCTTTAATGTTAAATTTTTTATACATTTCCAAAGTTTATATTAGCAAACTAAAACAAGACTGAACTTCATAACCTAGCAGGAACACAGAATGAGAATTACGATAATAGTACCTGTAATTCAGATTTTAAGAAGGTTTTCTAAGTTCATGAAGAATTACCCTTGGTTTTTTTATTGGACAAGAAGCCTGGTAGGTCAAGAAAACGTAATAAAATAAAAAAAAAAATTTCTAATTAAATTTTACTCTTAGCAGCAAAATAGAACCCTGTATTATTTATGCAGAGTAGTATATACTCACATCTGGCTTCAGTTACACACTGTACATATGGGTAGCTGAATGGTGATCTCTCCCAAGTCTGTAGACAGTAACACGACAGCTTGGCTACACCTGAGCTAGTTACCTCTGTGTCCCTTCAGAGACAATGGAGAGCACTGAGAGGGCGTGTTTTATCTTACCAATTTTAGAATGAGATTAGTCACGCCATAGAAATGCCTGTTTCTTTCTTCTACCTATAAATGAACCCAGATGACTAATTCTGATAACGGTATCTGTATTATGAATGTCAATATTTGGTCAGATAAATCCCAAACCAACTGTCTTTCCTCCTTGTGCCATTCTTACAGCAGGAATAGCAATTTTTCTGGCTTGAAAACATACATGACTTAACATCTGTGACTTGGGAGCAAAATATTTCAACCATAACTTTTCCCTTACATGTTATTAGTGTGACTTAGAAATATCAGTTTGAAACTGGAGTGGCAGTTGTCAATAAAAGTATTATTTCTATGGGATTTTTTTTTTTTTTTTTTTTTTTAGTATGAATCTCTGGGAACAGTATACACCATGTTTCACTGGCAATATTATTGGCATGTTACTTTGTGCTGCCGTGATTCAATTAAATGATTGCGGGATGAAATAAACAGCAGTATCTGGTTCTCGGTAAGAGATAACTAAATTGCCTAGTTTTGTTTAAAAATTTATATATAGTAGTTAAGAGATCAATTGACTTCAACAGTCCATCAGTATTGAATCTTTGCGTCTCCAAACATTTTTTAAACTAATATGTTCAAACATGAGGGAACATTCTCCCGAGAAAAAAACAAACCAAACCAAAAAAACCCCCAACAACAAAGAGTCAACACATTTTGGGAAATGGGATGAAAATCACCCTTAAGTTTTAAAGCTGACAAATAAAGGGGCTGAGAACAGCAATGTTGTTTCAAATATGGCAATGTTTAGGAAAAATAGCTCAGAGGATATAAATTAATATAATTTAATATAATATTTAAAGACATAATTTTTCTTTCATCTACATTGCTATCCCAATTCTAATTAAATTAAGGATTTGGAGAAAAAGAATTGGCTGAAGTGAGTACTAAGTAGGTTAAGAAGACCATATGCTCAAAAGTTGATAGGCAATAATTTATAAATCATCAGACAATATCTTACATTGAATATGGGAAGTAACAGTTGTTGAGGTGTAGGAGGAATGGAGTGATAAGAAAAAATACAGTTATACCAACTTGGAAACCCTTATTTGAATTAACATGTCTGTAGACTGTGTGATGGTATAAAAGGGTGGAACAAGACCATATCCTAATCATATACTAGCACTTTTTTTTATATGGGTTACAGAAATATCTGGCTTGTGGCAAGGCACTAAATAAAGAAAAGCAATGAATCAATCAAAGGAAGCTGAAGTAAAGACTGAAAACAGCTGTACAATCAAAATTAAATCTAGCAGCAATTTTTATCATGCATAAATGAGATGCATTCACACAATAAGCCCTGGAGAGCATATTCATCAAAAAAGACAGAAGACAAAAACAAAGAAACAGACGTGAAATGCAAGATAACATTAAGAGTTATTTGTGATATTGTGATGATAAAATAGTCTCTCAAGTTAAAAGGAAATTATATCCTCCAAGGAAACAGGCCTTCCTATTTATATGTCATCATATGGCATGAAATCAATTTTTTTTCCATGGTGCCATGAGTACAAAGACCACTTGGCAGCTCAGAAACTTGGCAATATTCAGCAGTAGTGTATTACAGTGGCATATTTTAATAACAGCTAAGGCCCCAATTTTTCTTCAATTGTATTCATTAAAGATAAATTAACCATGAAGTAATAAAAAACCTCTTTCTTTGAGCCTTCTTCCATCAGAAGATCTGTCTAGTGTTTGAATTTCGACTAAACTTTTCAAGGGGAACAAGTACAGTTTAAAGAGAAACTGTTTTTCCTTGTATACTATTAAAAATATTTGAATAAAAAATGAACTTCTCTGCTTAAACTATTCTTCAGTTTCTCACAGATATCAGAGTTGGGGACAGCAACCTTCTGGAACAGAAAGAGAATAGGCTGCCTTGCACTGAAATACAATTACCACATTGCAGCAGCTTTCACTGTGAATATACAAAACCTGCTTTATTTGTCCAGTCATCATTCAATGATTTTTCTAATCATTGCTATAATTAGTAACATGATTTTCTCAGTTGCATGAGGAAATTCAGTTTGTGAAAGTCATGGAGCTGTTTAATAGAGAAGTTTAATAACATATTTCCCTGATGGCACTCCTTTCTGCAGGCAAGTTGCATCAAGGCAAACTCACCTAGTCTATAAATTTACCATCCTCCAATTTACCAGCACCCAGCATCTCAGAAACTAGTAAAGTTTTTTGAAGATGATGTGAATAAAATAAAAACTCCAAACACTAGCATAGGTAAAAGCATGAAGCCCTTCCGCCTAATTTTCTCTTACAACAGAAAATGCTGGAAAAGTTGCCTGATGTAAATGCCTACTATAAATGCCCTAAGTCTTACTTTCTTTTCATGTATGAGATAAAGTCAGCAAAGTAAAACTATGAGTAAAAAGTAAAAGTAAAATTATAAATCATATCATACATTTATTTACTCATAATAAATTGACCATTCCTCCAAGAGGCCTTAAAATGACAATACACTACTGGTTCATCTAAAGCCTTTTCCATTTTAGCACCAGGGTCTTGCTGATGCCTTTGAACTTTCAGATTTTTCCAATGTAATACCATTACGTTTTTCTAGGTAATACTTGCACTGTCTTGATTCGATCTCTTAGTGATCTCCATCAAATTCCAAGAGCTTTAAGTTCCCTGGTATAGGGTATTTAAAATGCCTATACTCCATTTCACCTTCCATCCCTTGCATACCTTTCTACTGAATCATTTGATAAAGTCTTCATTCATATGACTAGTATATTCATCTGAGTCAGATCTGCAAGAATGGACCCTATGTGTATAAGCAAGGAGAATCAGACAGTCAGATAGAAATGAAAAGTCTGTGGGTAGTATTTAAATTCCTTACAGACATCTCTTTTTCTAGCATATCCATATGTATGTCTTATGATTTTCCCTCTTAGAAGTTAAAAAGCAAGTCTAGTTGCCTTAGAGACAGGTTAGGTACAGTATCAACTAAAATATAACATGCTACAGGGAATTTACAGGAAAAATGCACTTAATAAAAGAGTTCAGGATTACCTGTGCCAACAGCCCACCCAGTATAAACATATGCTGGCAGCTGAAGATGTTATTGTTTCTCTGCCTTTACTATATAACCTATTTTTTCCCTGAAGCAATGTTTTTTAAACTGTCTCACTGTATTGCTAAAAGATGGATCATCTGTAAAGACTTGCTAAGTACCTGCTAGAACATGTTTTTACATGCACATCATGATCATTATTGTGTAAAGAAGCTAAGTATTAATTTGGAAGTAAAGCCTGAAAATATATCAGTGGGAAGCGTATTTGACCTTCTGGGCATATGAACATTGCTGTGAAAAGTTTCTCTAGAGCTTATGAGAGTTTCATAGAAAACAAGAAAATTAAAAAATTCAAAAACTAAAAAAGGACTACTGCAATCAAGTACTACATGAATAACACTTAAATCAATCTTACTAAAAATGAAATCAATCAAGAAGCAGCAACAAATGATTAAAACAAAATAGCAATACAAACATGAATCAAAACTGGGCTGATTCTTATGAAACGCTAACCTCATGAATATAAGGAGCACAGCTTTCTTCCCAAAACCTTGAGTTAATTCCCTCAGGGATGATATTTACTGAATGATTTATTCAGTTATTTCTTATTTTACCTAAATATCACATATATTTTGCAATGCCCAAGTTCTCTTTGATGGCCCATTAAGCTTCTGCTGAAGTCACTTACTATCTTCTTGGGTTGTAAAAGTATTCACAAAGACTCAGATATAGAAACATCACATCATTTCAACATATAGAAATAGATTTATTTTTATAAATGCAACACAAGAATGGAAAATTGATTAGTCAACTATGTCTTTAGGCCCTCAAAGGGAGATTGTGCAGTGCAGAGATCAGATGAAGTTATTGCTGGTCTTTGTCTTTATCCTAACCATACGAGGATAGGTTTCCTTTGGTTAATTTTTTTAGTCAGATGATGTAGCCTGTGAATTTTTCAGGGGTGTGTTAGTGAAGCCAGCTTGGAGGCAACTATCATCACTAAATATTAGGCTAGGAATTAACATCTGGTTGGTGTAGCACCAGAATTCAACACGACTACAGTTAGTAGAGGAGTAACTCACCTACTGCCTTGCCACTGCCCATAGAGACTACCATGATCCCTCTCACATGAGTAAAGGTAAAAAGAACAGGGTTTTGGTTTGGTTTTTTTACATTTGGAAGCCAAGATTAGGTAAGAGTGTTACAACCATACCTAGGTGATTCACCACTTCCCACTCTTTTGTGCAGGCATGTGTCAAGCTCTTTCAGGAAACGTAGCTACAATTCAAACACACCGTTTTAGGTAAGCAGAACCTGGTGTCATGTATGTAGATGGAAGCTAAAAGCTTGTATTTTACCCTTTAAGGCATTGCACAATAATACTGAATAACAAAGTCCAGGACAGTTATAGCTCTCTCATCTCAAGAGAGGAGATTCCAGTTTTATTTCATACCTGTCATTTGTCTTTATTCATAACTCTTCTCTTCTTTTCCCCTGTTCTGAACTTGTGGTTTATTCCCTAAGGCCTTTGTCTGAAACTCCTCTGTGCTTAAAGATACTTTCATAAACAAGCATAAACTCTATTGTCATCATCTTTAAGCTGACAAATAAGAGGTCTGCCTCTCTGCTCCAACTTCATCTTCTTCTGTCTAAAGTAAAATAAGTTCAGTCTTTTTTTAGTGGTTGATTGCCCGCAAAGAGCTGTCAGAGAACTGACCTAACACTTAAATCTCTCTTTCAGCCACTTATTAATCAGGAGTTAAAAATCACCGTAAGACCAAAAGAAAAAAAAAGCAAAGCTGTATCTCAAGTAAGGAGAAAATAATGACACTGAAAGGTTTAAACTACTGTAAGCCAGTTTGACCAGCTTGGAGGCAGACACTCTCAGCTGAGGGAGCAGCTACAGATTTTGACATTTGCTCAAAAGATTCTTCCTTGCCAACCTTATCTGGGTTGCAACTAAGCCAGATGGCCTTAGTCCAGGGCTTGTAATCAGCCAAATGTAAAGGAAGGCAACAGTTCTAGCTGAAGAGGAAATAAAACAAAACAAACTTTAGAAATACTAATGACAACCCATGGTAATGGTAACCCATATCCACCCATAGATCTGCTGTAGTAATTGAAAAGAAAAGATTAAAAAAAAAAACCTAAACCAACAAAACAAATTATGTCTGTTATTCTGAACATTTCTGAGGTTGTGGCTTTTCGAAGTAGAAAAGTAACTGCCTATAAACCATCTTCTATGATGTCTCAAAGAAGAATGAATGGAACTATATTACAGTCTTTCCTTCTGTACCAAAACTCTCAAAATCACAGTGACAGCAGGTCCTGGCTGGTAGGGTTGACATTCATGAAAAACACCTTTCAGCTCTAAAAAGGATACGTCTAAATGAGGGCAGGGAGGAGAAGCATATTTTAATTTACCTGAAATATTTAGCTTAATCCAAAATGTAACATTTCATTGCAATTTTTGTTTTGATGAATTTAAAATTTTTCCCCTATTCTTCCTTTATTTTTTAACTTAAGTTGACTTCTAAAGTGGAAATGGTCATTTCAAAATGGAAGAGACTACTGTTTTATCCCAAGAATAAATTAAATGAAACATTTGCATTTTGTATTTTTCTCCCCATCCTTAAAACAGTCACCAAATTTTCTTCAATTTCTCCCTACAAAATGTTAAAAGAGCAACCCTCTTTAGATAGTACTACATGCTACAGAGTCTAGTTACTCTGTCCGATGCCATAAGGAGACAGGAAACTGACCACTACAAATAAAATCCCATTGCAGATTTAAATACATTTAATTCTGTTCTGAGGATTTAATTCTTTTTTCCATTACATAATGTATAGTTACTAAGTAATATCTGATATGTATCAGTAATTGACTGGATGTATTTAAGGAGGTTTGCTTTTTAATTTTCCCCTCAAGAAACCATATATAAACTTGATGAAAAGTAGGTCCAGAGTAGGTCCAGCTATTTTTCATCATTTGTCATCAGCCACATAAGGCAAGGAGCTGATTAATATTTGGTAATGTCCATTTTTACAAAGAGGATCTAGAACATTCAACAATCAAGGAAGTTTTTAGCTGTTTCCTTCTACCCTGATAAACTACCACAAGTTTCATTTCAGATAATACCCGCATACTTATCTGTCAAGTAGACTGAGACACACTGTCATTTAAAAAAATTACCTAAAAAAAAAAAAAAGAAAAAGCAGAAATACATCTTTGATTCATACTCATAATGCTGAAAATGTGGGAAAAATACTTCTGAAAGTCCTGCAGATCACTTTTCATTAGTTCTAATCCCACAAAATCAATGGATCAAATGTTTTCCACAAACTTCAATTTCTTGCTGAATACTACTATTCTGCAAGCTTAGACTTGCATTCATATGTGTATCTGACATTTCAGCTACAACAACAAAAAAAATGTGAACAGCACAGCAGGCTGTTAATCTCAGACAAGTTTTCCTAAGTCAATACATACTTTTTAAATACTTTCTGCAACTCAGAAGGAAGTAACATGCTGAAAAAACCCCCTTGTCTTTGAATAGGTTTTTGTCATTACAGCACAAAAATGTGAAAAGATTCAGCCCGGCATTGACCACCAGAAAGACAATTTCAATATCTTCTGTTTCAACAGATTTATGAAGAAAAAAATACCATTACCAGATATATTCTATGTCTGTTTTAAACCATATACCAAATTCTATATCCTTAACTGAGCTAAAATATTACTTGTCGAGGTCAAATAAACTTTGATCAAGTAAGGAAGTCAAAATATTTTACAAATTATATATAGGCTGAAAATATTTTACAATTTATATCTAGGCAAAAAAGTTTTATGTTCAATAAAAACTTTATTTTCCTTGAGAATTTGTCTCACTTTTAGGCTTAGACTGTACCCCTACTTCTGACCTGTGCCTAACCACCCAGCTTCTCCCTGCCTGCCTTGCCTTTTTACCTCCTGGGCCATCATTTGCTTTCTCTCCTCTTCAGATGAGTTTCAGCAACAGACTCCCCAACAAGCCAAACGGAGTCTCTCCATTTCACATGGAGATACCAACAACATGACATTCCAGGACAGAGTTGGGTAGAATGTCTTCATTGCTGTAATAAGCATCAATAATGGAAAGCATCACTTTGCACCAAGTAACCCTTTAGTTTCTTGATTTGTGTACTTTTCCAAAATGTAAATATCTGGTCATAGGTGTGCCGTGAAAAGGTTAACAGAAGTTCACCTCTTTCTACTTTTGTTACACACAGAATTTTATGAGGGACTCTCCCAAATGTTATTACCACTGATACACATCTATTTAAGTAGAAGGCACATTACACCTTGGAAGATCAATATCTTTGGGGAAAATTTCCAGTCAAGCATTAAGTACTTAGCATTTCCCCATAACTATACTCAGCCAGTCAATCCATTACAAAAGTCCAAGTGCATAAACGTCTCAGCTTACCAACTTGGGCTTGGAATTGATCAAGGAACAACACACCCTTTCCCTTTCTTATTTATTTATTTTTGAAGCACTAAACACCCCACCCTCTAATTCCCAGAAAAAGAATTTGACAATAGACTTTCAAACACCGTAGAAGTTTTACAGATACACAGAGCCAACTGTGTGCATTTATAATTACCTATAATTTCTCAATTTATTTATGGATAAAGTTAGTTAACACCCTAGTGGGGATTGAGCTGCTCAGTTCAAGCGTCACAATAGCCAGAGAGAGCTGCCAAGTTCCAGTACAATATTCCAGAGCCAAGACTATTTTAAAATTATTTTCTACTACAGTGCAAGCTAGTTAGATACTATACTAACTATATCCAATTTCAATGTCAAAACTGATACAGCATTTTCTGAATTTGAAGCTTTTAAATTACTTGAGGATTTGAATCAAGTCAATATATACAAAAGCATCTTTTTTTCCCATTATCATTCAGTAGCCTCTGTAATTAATGGCAGGTTTTGTCTATTAAATCATTTCTGAATCTTAAATAATCATCTGTGTTGACAAAATTTTCTGAAGCAACACACCAAATTTCAGCATTATATTATTATCAAGGAGAAAAACCTAGTAGAATAGAATAGGTAGTGCTCAATTTATTTTTCTTACTCAGCCATGAGGATGTGCATAAGAATAGCAAGGAGAAATTTTTAAATAACAAAGTATTCTAAGGCAGTAGCTTTCTTGCTTTTGTGACTCAGAATTACTTTTATTGCCTCTGATTAGGTGTTTCATAAACAAGAAGAGGACATTATTAGTGCTTTTTGTTAAGACTCAAGAAAGGACAATAAACTCTGACTGAAAATGTATATCAAAACAAGCTTGTATTTCTGGCTTTTGGAGTTTTGCTTTCACACTGTTGGTATTGAGATATGTGTGTATGTGCGTTTAAGATATGGTGAGGGAGAAAACCAACCCTTCAGCCTTAGTCTGACAGCCCCTCAAGCCCTGAGAGACATGCAAGCAAAGACTCTTTTATCAGTACATCTGGAAACGAGCAGGAAGTACCAGCCCACTGGACCTCCACCTATTACTTGTTTGACAGCTGTGAGTTAATGTATGAGCAAGCAGACAATGGGCAAACATGATGGGGTCATCCTTCATGCAGACAAACGAAATCTGATAAAACACAGGATTTTACAAGGCTGCTAATGAAGGCACTCAGGAAGTAATGGAAGGAAGACACGCACTACACAGGGTTTTTTTCCCCTTTCAAACGTCTTGCAACAGGACTTAAAATTTTAGACCAAACAATTTGCAGATGAACTCCCTTCAAGCCTTGAGGACAAGAGAATAGAACATCCCGTTTCCTTCTGCTCTCACAAGTAGAACCCACAGCTCAGTTCCTGACAGTAGAGGTCTACAGGAATACAAAGGAAATGAAATGAGATCTCAGCCAATTTAGTTACTAAGCTTTAGTTTTCCTAATAATTATGCTTAGTACAGTCAGTTAACCAGTGCAGTATTCTTTGGGACTGTCTCGTTCAGAAACACAGCCTTAAAAACAAACAAGCAAACAAACATACAAACAAAAAAAACCCACAAAACTCTTATTATTTCACTCTTTCAGGTGTCAGAAAATGGCCAGGCCAGTGGCAATGACTGACTTTGAGAAGCTGCTCCAGTACTGCCCAGTAGGAAAAAGATGACAAAAAATCTTCAGGAAAAATATTTATTCCTTCAATAAATTGCTTATAAAAACCAAGGAGAGCAATGAAGGGCACTTGGTTATCTTCACACATACTAATCAAAGAATATTTTCTAATGCTGGCATGGGAACTAGACTGCTAAGTACTTCAAGAAAAGGTCATAAGCCAGTGAATTGTAATCAATTGTTTCCAATGACACAAAAATATTCTGCAGCAACAGTGATTATTAAAATATTTTGGGTTTTTTTTCAATGGTGAGAAGAGCGTATAGAACATAAACCAGTAATAAAGTAATAAAGTAAAAAAGTAATACAACAAGACAAGACTAAGATTTTTTTATATCTAAGAAGTCACATACACCAGAGCAGCATAGAGTTTATCTATATTCGAGATGGGACAAAACAAATATTGTAGAATATATAGAATACATGTATATAAATATATACATATATATTAAATATTAAATTACATATATTAGTATATACTATACACTATACATACATTTATTATATGTGTGTAATTACATATATATATTCAATGAATTTTGATTATTTTAACAGAACATCTGTCTTGCTTTTTACATTTGTAAAACCAAAGGAACTGGAGAAACCAAATATTATCATCAACTACTTCAGCCCATTGAAGCTGTTAGGGTGAAAGATCCTAATGAAATAAAAAACACCTAGGTGAATCTGAACTGAAATAAAAAATTAGTTACTGTAGTTAACTTCTGTTTATTAGCTACTATGTATCCTATGAAAACCTACAAGATAAGGAAATACTAACAGAAAAAGTAGAACTTTGTCAGTTATAACACTATATAAATATACGCATGCACATAAGTATACTATTTGTGTTGTACATATAATACATTGTGTATATATAGTGTACGTATAATACAACAATAATTTCCGAAAGGGTGCACAAAAAAGGTAGAGAGAAAGCACGGATAAGGGCACACTAAATAATAAAAAGCCCTACTTTTTTAGAGTTTCTAATAAAATTAAGTTAGGAAGACTTTAAAACATATCCAAATGCACCAATCTGAACTCCCTTATTTGTTCCACAGAAATGAAGTTGTAAGTGAAGTCTAAATCAACACTAAATCAACATTACATATTGGTATTTCTGTCATATGTAATTTCCAGCTAATTATTTTTTTCCAAATTGATCTCCTTCCCTGCAGTCTGCTATTTCAGAATTGTTTTATTGATATGTTTTGCTTTTATTTTCATTTATATACAATTGACTACTGTTCTTTGTTGACCTAGAAAAGCAACTAATTCCATGCCATTTTGGAGCTGTAACTGATTAAATGTTATTTTTCTCTGGAAAAGTCTTGAAGTCTGCGTTTTATTGTAATCTGGCATTTACTTGCAAACAGGCATGCACTCTTTTAGAGTATTTGATTTTTCTATACATTGGCATTTGATTAGATTCAAGTTTTAGCTTTCATCTATTAGTCTCTGGCTGATCAGGCATTAGAAGACACAGCTGGTTTTGATTAAATAATTATTTAAAAAATAAACCTGATTTATACTCAATCTCTATAGAAACTTATTGTTTTCATATTTTTATGTAATAAATTCAGCCTTGATAAATGCCAATGCACAGCTGGTTGTAAAACAGGATCATCCAGTCAGAAAATATTTATGTTTTATAAAAAATACAGGGGGTGGGGGGGGTGGGGAGGTGTTTTTCTTTTAAACAAATATGTAACTTTTCTGTGAAAGGGACTAGTCTTTCTTAACAAATATTGTTCTGAAAAAAATCTCGATTTCTATAAAAATAATCCTGAGTGAAAAAAGTCATAAAGTTAAAAATATTTTTCTATGATTAATATATGAAAACATATTCAAGGATACATCTGACATTCAAACATAATTTATGTTTCTGCTGTTGAGCCAACCCTATATTTTTGCTGCTTCTTGACCAAAGGAAGTGACCAAACAAGAAAGTCTCTCTCCTCTGGAAATCTACAAGATCAACTCGCAGTAACTGGCTCTGCCAACTGAGAAGTACCTGTGTTCTTTTCAAATAAAATGAGGTTTCTACATTAAAAAGATAAGTCACAAAATTATTCAAAGCATTGCTGTAACCTTTCTAGAACAGGCTTATGAACATTGCCTGTTCTCCCTTCCAGCTGCACCAACCAGTACTTTGCTGCCAATGGCATGACAGTTACTAAAACTCAGTGCACATTTAAGAAGTAATTCTTTAGTAATTTCCACTTTACTCATAACTTCAGCAACAATGCTAGAGATGAGCTGGAGAAAGAAACAACACGGAAAAAAGTAACCAAAATAAATTAAGAATAGAAAAAAAAAAAACCCAACAAACCAACAAAAACCCCCCAAACATTCCACGAAGAAAAAGACTGCAGTCTGCAAAGAAGAATGTGAAGGAACACCAATGGTAATGCATTGAGACAAAACATTTCCGGAAAATAACTCTCAGGCCAGGTCCTTCCACAAATTCAGTTATGTATCTTCTAAATTCAGTTAGTATCTTCATAATACTACTCTTAAGCACTGGTAAGGATCTCAGTATTGAGGCCAAATAAAATACAAGCTAAAATAGATACCTAAGGTACCAAATAAGTACAGTTTGATTGCTGTTATAGATGACAAGTATTTGTCAGGTACATATGAAGAACTTGCATACAAATTTTGGGTTTAAAATTGTCTTCACAATTTTGCCTTAAAAGGTGCATCTGACAAATGCTTTTACTTCACTGCATTTGAAAAGGAAAATTCTTTCTGTGTTCTGAGAATGCAGTGTCACAATTATCAAGATAACAGATAACAATTATCTCCATGCACATTTTCAGGGCTACTCAGACTTCCCCTAAGTTTAGCTAAGCTAATTTAGCTAATTAGCTTAGCTAATTTACCTTCTTACTTTGAAAGGCCACCAGGCCAAGTGAGTAAATTGTATTATTACTGTTGTTTCATTCTTCTACCACCACAGAATTATTTTTTTCTCATTTTGAAACTCTTCCGCCTCTTGTCCCCAAAATTTATCAGTTCTGGGGCTCCTGCATTCAGCTGAACCCCATCTTTGTGTGTGAGCAATTCTCTACTCTGCTCTGGTCCACTCACAATTTAGGCTGGTCTCTCCAAATGCAGGCACTAGATTCAGCTGGGCAACAGAAGACAATACCGTCTCTCAGATATTATTGGAGAAACAAATAATTAAAGTATTCACGCAGGCATCAGTCTCTGTTGGAGCAAGGCTCTACTTTATGGCTGAGGCACTGCCCAAGTATGTGGTGTCCAGGAAACAGGACAGAGACCCTCAGAGTGATGCTGGAGAGTGGTGAGATCTTAACAAACTTCATAGCTCTTTCGGAGCATTTTGCCATTCTGTGCACTTCACAAATGACAGGAAGCTCCAGTTAATTTCAGCCACCTTTCTCTTCTGTGACCATAGAAACCTAGGAGGACTTCAAGACCCTGTATCCCATAAATAAGGGTTTAATGTCGTGGGCAGTCAGCAAGTATGCTGGAAGTCTACTTGAGTTGAGGTCACAAAAGCAGTAGTATAGCTATAATGTATGTTTCAGAGCAGATAGCAGACTTCCAGATTTCTTTATGCAGATAGGACTAATTAGAACAGGACTTGGAGAAAAACAGAAAAAGCCTTTTTCATTTCATCATGGCGCAAATGAATAAATTTAAGAAAACTGTCTATGCACATGAATCCTGATACTCTTCTTCAAGCTAGCTAGGCCTTGGCAACACATACAAAAATAGCAGTGTTAGCAGTAACCACTATAGGATTTTAGACTGCATAAAGGGTACTATCAACTTAGCTGGGTGTTTGCACAAGGGAAAAGAAAAGTGCAGACAAAATGCTGATTACAGCGCATAATTATAGGGGAAAAATTTATGATGACTAGGATATCCTGCCTCCACCCTATCACGTAACTCTGCCTGCCTACCTAAACAAATAGGGTGTTGTATGATTTACACTTCTTAATGTTAATTAACCTTCTTTTCATGTTTCCTTTCAAACTCAAATAAGTGTTTTAAAACATTTTAAAATGTTCATTTTTGCTTTGCTCTTTTAGAAATACTAAGTGAAACAACTCTTTGTAAAGTAAACTTTGACGTTAGGAAAATGTATCAAGGATTTAAAATACTATAGTAGCCACAGTATTGTTGAATATTCAAATAGTGTTTTAAGGGTATGGACTACTGCTTTATATAAACTGTACTGCAATATCCACAAGTGACACCTTATCCAATAAATACAATGAAAAGCATGTGTATGGGTGTGTGTGAGAAAGAGATAGGGAGTTAGTTATAAAAAATGCAGTTCTTAAATAAAATATATTTTAAGTGATGTGAATTTGGCAATACTTAACATGCTTATGTCAATCTAAAAATTACTTATTGGTCTGATTTAAGATCAGAGATTCCCATACTGGCTGGGTTGTGAAGAGTCCACTTAAAGAAGGAAAACCATTACTTTCAGATGAAACTTTGGGGATGAGTGTGGATAAAGACGCTTCCTTGCATTATATTCATTGTGTTTCTGGCTTCATTACCAACTGCCTCAAAAGCCAGAAAATACATGGTAATTTTAAGAAGCAGGCTGAAGAGCCATGTTCTTTGCAACATGACGTTTGCTTCAAAAGTTTCTCAAAATTATTTCCTTGGTAACTATTGACAACATGGGCCTGGGACATCTGTCCACCAAAATATCACACACCTTCTTATTGATAATGGTGAGTTGGTAGTCACTTCTTTGTAAAATAGAGGTTAGTTGTTCCCCAGAATGAATAAGAAACCACCTATTCCTACATAACAGAGAAAGAAATCCCTCAGAAACCTCACGAAATTTTCATTTTAATAAACAGATTTGCATCTCCTATAGAAAGTAGTCTTTTGAAAAGGTTAAGGTCAGAATCAAATAAGTGAATTGAAACAATCTAACCCTGTCTAGAGATTTTACTGTTCTCTTCACAATTATTTTGGTGACTTGTTACACAGGCTGTCAGTGAGTAGAGAAGACTTACCAGGTTCAGCTCTCCCCACCATCAAATTTAGATTTTACAGTATCATGGTTTCCCAACTACTGTTTGGATGTAAAAGAAAGGAAGGTATTTTTAGCATCTACTCAAGTGCAAGATATTGACACATTACTAGGTAGATGAATATCACATGATACTCATCAGGAGTATTCTGATGTCCTGACAAAAAAATCATCTTTCACCCAGCACTTCTTAGCCTGAATAACAGCTTAATTTGATAAACTTTTCAACAGAAGTGATGGTAGTTCTTAGATACAGCAGATAAAGATTTATATCTTTACAAGCTCCAGTTCAATTTCAGGCTGTCAAAAACCACCCAGCTGTAACTGCTGTAATGATTTCACATTACATTATTCTTGAATTCCAGTAAGAAACTCTAGCTAGCCTACAAATGATTGTTTCAGGAATAGAGAAGCTCCTGTGAACCCAAAAACTTTTAATCCAGTAACATACTGGCTTCATTTTTATACTTGGAGAAAGCTTAAGTTGCTGTTCACAGGCTCCTAAATTTAGATCCAGTTTCTGAAGTTAAAATTTCAAATTAAAACCTTGTATTTATCACCTAATGGAAACTGTATTTTGAACATTCCAGTCTTTTTTCTCATTTAAAAAAAAAAATTGTCCTAGAAATTCATTCAGCTTCATCAGTGCAAAATGAGAGATTAATCTTTCTATGTCTCAAGAAACAGTTGCCTTTATTATATTGCAGAACAGCACAGCAGTGACTTTCTGGGTACGATGTAAGCATCAGTCTTGCAGTTTCCATGCAGTATCTCTAACATTGTTAAAGATTTTTGGGAAATATCCGAAGACCAATATAACATCATGTAAAATATTTTTTACTATTACACTAATAAGTTTTTGGTTTGCTATCTAACTGAGAAAGAGATACCTAGCTGAATATCAAAACATAGCTACTACTTCATAACCTGGAAAGATGGCTGATTACAATCGTCTTGTGCACAAACCGAAACTAATTATTGGATTGAACATTTAAGGAAACAACTACTGCACCATGTTCAAGTAGAAATAAGACTTAGCTGTTCCTGTGTTTTGATCTTTATTGGTATCCAAGTTGTCATTTAATCAGAACACTGCCAAAGCATTTAATGCTGCCAGTACAGCCTAATCAAAGGCATAGTGTGAATAAAACATTAAAAGAGATTAAAATTAATTAATCAGTGAAATTAAAGCTTCTTTCCAATAGAGGAATGTAGTTGTTTAAGGTCTGGTGATGTGATTATCTTGATTGTCTTTCTGGCTTCATTTCAACAATTTATTATCTCAGTTTCAGATGAAATAAATCTGAAGGGGAATAGACATCCGCTTTAACTTAGTTTGTTTTGGCACAGCATTCACTAAAAGACTTTCATTTATGTACCCTATGATTTGATAAAACGGGTTGCAATTACTGCACAAAATATGCCATCGTTCTCACTCATTAAATCCAGGCAATAATTTTTGCTTTTCATAAATCCACAGATTCTTTTCCTCCTCTGTGAATTTGCTTCCTAATCATTCATTCATTAATGAAAACACAATTACTATAGAAATCACAGAGTCTGAAAACCTCTGATTTAGTACATATTAGGCATTTTATTTTACAAAAAATGGGAAGAGGATTTTAACTCAGACTGTTTTTAGAGGTTAAAAATAAAACTAGTTACAGAACAATTGCATTTTACAGGACTATAATATAGTCAGCTAATCATTCCAAAAAATACCTATTTCAAACAACAGTACAAAAACATTTAATTTAGATATAATCTTGGAGATCTAGTCAAGTAAACGTTGTTTTAAGATCAAGGTGCCGAACACGACTATGACACTTAGATTATATTTGGAACAATCCATAAAAGCAAGTGTCTGAGTTGCAAGGTTTTCTGAAACTTTGCTAATAAAACAACTGCAAAATGAAGTTATGGAAAGTCTTACTATAAAGTACACAAGAAATACCTTCTCATCTACCTGTCTGTTGATGCAAAAGGAGAATCCAGGGAAAAGAACGCTTTGTTTCTATTATTCTATCCAAACAATGAATGTTGACCACTTTCCCTCTTTGGAAAACAGATTCTTAGCAAAGAATGCTAAGACCTTTAAAGAATCTCATCCTTAAGAAAAGTGACCTGATAGATAGTATGTTTCCTGTTTTCCTGATTTCATAACAATCCTTATTGCTTACATTCAGAGACATTATTCTGTCTAAAGCCCTTAAGCAGCATTGCTATCATGGCTAGCTAAATAACATAACACCAGTACACAGCAAACCACTTTTCTGTTTCCAACACTACTGATATCAACAAGTGTTTGTTTGCAAAAGTTAATTTTCTTTTAGACTCTCTGCATTAATTAGTGTTTTTCAAATATTTCACTTGTGTTGAACAACGAACATCAACAATAAATCTTTGTAGGTTTTACAGAGAGGCATCATTTTAGCCTGTGTTCTGCTCGCTAGAAGCAAGACTGATCAGGCGAAAATGCTGTGAACTAAGACTGAAATAACTGAAATTAGTTTAAACAAGCTGGAACAAGAAGTCCTGTTTAGCCAATATAACATTCTTCAAATACATAAAAGCAACTGCCTTTGAGATGTTTTATAAAATTTGGATGATCCTAGGGTGATCAGATAAATTGTAATATCATTTTACAGAAGGGTGTGAAGAAGAGATTAGTCAACAAGACGTCAGTTCCACAAAGATGGTTTCTAGAACTAAGAACAGCAAAGCACTGGCACAAATTGTCTAGGCGTGCTTGAGTTCTGTGCCCAGCTGGATCTTAAATATTCATTAGGGAAGACAAATATGTAAATAATACTGCTTTGGAATAAGAGAATAAACTAGACAAACTGTTGATATGCTTTGAAGGCCTACTTTCTATGTCTTTCTATGACTTCTGTTATAGAATAATTCCTTAAAAAAGAAAAAATAAAAAGTGTTTCTGACTCAGTTACAAGAAGCAGAAAAACATAAGGTGTGCTGGTCACCAATGAATCAACTTTACTTCTGTAGAGGTTACTTGGGTTCACCCCCGGATGTCCATTTCTCAGATTCTTTTTCTAGTTTTGGGTATCACGTGTCCATTTGCACGATTTCTAACACATAAACTCCAAAAAGCAATCCAGTTTCCTGAGAGGAGCTCTAAGTCTCTGGCAATATTTAGATCTATCTTCTGCTACCTTCTAGAGAATACCGTCATTCAAAAAAAAAAAAAAAGTATCAAAGTATCTGCTCTCTATATAGACTCCTGTTGTTAATAGATGACCTCCCCTCCCCTCAGTGATCAGCCAAGGTTTGAGACGTTACTCTTATTCTACATCCACTTACTTCAATGAATTCAATCAAACAAATTTTCACTGACTAAAATTGCAAAATTCAAACCAAATGTTTTATTTTACTTCTATTAATTGCTGACTGCAAATTTAAACATCATTAAAAACAATACAACAAAACCCCCTATTATTTCAATATGTCAACATAGATTCTTTTCTGGAGAAATGTTAACAGTGTGCATCAGCAATTGCAAGAGAAAAAACGTTATATGGATGTGAAATTACTTCAAAATCTAATATTACAAATCAAGAAAATTCCAAGTAAAATTTAAACTGAAAAGAAATCTAAATACATAAAGGAAAGAATTATACAGTAAGGCACTAAACTTCTGGATCATAGTCACAGATATTCTATGCTGCACTTACATTACAGTGTTCTTTTAGTTCAGTTTCTATTTTCTATAGGTATTTTCTTCTTTTTGTTTTACTTTGTTCAAGGGAAAGATCCTAATTGTCCCTACATTTAACAGAATAGATCATAAACCAATTTAACAAAGTCAAAAATAAATTGAAAACAGCCTTTGAATTGTATACAAAACTACATCCAATAGTAGCACTAATATATTAACCTTTTTAACACCATATGTTGTTGAAATAAGTCCCTTCATATTCCAGAATAAGAACCAGAGGTATACACAAGCTAATTGACCTGCCAGTGCCAGAACTCGGAAAACCTCAAAACAGAACTAGGAATGGAGTTGCTTACATCTAGTTTACTTTCTTGTACAATTTACATGAATCAACCGATTTTGATAATGATTATCCTCTTTCTTTTATAAGTACATCAGTCAAGCATCTTTACTATCAATAAGTCATTAAGATTAATCTAACTGAAAAGATTATATATATTATAAAAGACTATCCAAGTATTTCCACAGGTTTATATGGGATCAGAAATTCAGATTAAAAAAATCATTATGTGTAATTTACAAAAGTAGGCTTCTGTGTTGAATCCTATTTACCATATCGTTCAATATCATGTTTCATAGGAAAATATTAATATAAAAAATATATTAAATATTGAGATTAAGAAGTGTTACATTTCTGAGTTTTCCTTAAACTACCGTAGTTAACTAAGTGTGGGTTTGGATGCACTGACTGGAGACTCAAGGTTTCATTCAAGGCTTATTAAACTCAGTGGCAAACTGTTCTTGGATCACCAATATAGATATCAGGACTAGTTCCAAGATCCTCTTCCAAAATTTAAAATGAAAGCTTTAATTTTCTGTCACTATCCTCAGCCTTTATGACACCACAGATGGCTTTAAAGTATCACTTACAAGATGAAACACGGAACATCTGTTGAAACCACTTTGGGAACATGAAAGAAAACAATTTATTCAAGTTTTTTGTTTTTAATATAGAACAGGTTACTCAAAAAAACCAGGGATTTTCATAGGACCAAACTATACATTTTTCCCATGTTCAATACATGTTTTTTCCATTAAATCTGTGTTTGGTATTGTAATTTGTCTTTAAACAGTGCTTACAGAGATAACATTAAAAGTTGCCGTGTAACAAATGAGATTTCCTCTTATTGTGAAGAAGAAAACACTCCCTCTTAGTCACAGTTAGTGGAGAAGAGGGGGGTACACAGTTACAAGACTGTTTCTTTATTTAATTGTGGTTGCCAAATTGGACCACATTCACATTCATCAAGTATTTCAAGCAAGTTCCTTTCTTAAACTGTTTCAAGTGTTTCATTTTTTGAGGATAGTTTAATTACAAGAGAGGCAGATTAATGCTGAAAGTTAATTGCAGCATTGAGTTGAAAGCCCTGCTTTAACAGAGTACCGACTTTTTAAAAATTAACACAGCTTTTTTACTATGAAAATTAAAATATACAATAATCTGACAATACAAAATTATATTAATTTAGAAATAAACTTTTAAGACTATGTATAGTCCTAAAAGTTCACCTAGAAAAGATACTATTTTAATAACTTATACTATCTTTAGATATTCCAAACAGAAGCCCCCACCATAGTCTATGTTACAAACATCAGTACCGGAATGTTTCATTGGTTGAAGGCAATATACAACATAATATTGGTTTAACTCACAAAAAGCAACTTCAACTTTTTCTCTGTTCTTTTCACCATACAAGTCCAAATTTTCATAAAGGATAAAAGAAGAACCTAAAGATTACGGAACAGCTCATAGGACAAATGACACTTAGCTATAACCATCCACTTAAAAATACAGTATTTGACAGAATTATACTAACAAGATTTTGGGAAAAACAAAGTTCAGTGTTGTCTTTATGCACTCGCTGGAACTCCTAATATCAAGTTCAATTCTAATTCAAGTAAGAAATATTGATATCTCAGTTCTGAGCATTCTCATTACCATACACAATCACCAGGGTTTGTATAGGGAAAATACATGGTGTCCAATACAAATGTCCTCATATATCACCTCTCATTATTTCCTCACTTACCTAAGGGGTAAGTTTCAGGGGTAAATGTCTTGTGCCCCCTTCCTCTTAAGAAGACTCATACACACTCAATACTATTTTCTCTTAGCTTGTCTGCCTGACTACCATAACTCACCTCAGAGCAATTTTTCCCAACCTGCTCTTAAATTGAAATTTGCAAACTCATCTTGGACTATGAATAAAGATTTTTGTGCCAAAAAGTTGGGAGAAAAAAATGGTAGGTTTTATCAGTTGGACTTATAAAAGCAGCAGCTTCTCTAAGCTCCTATAACTCACATGGCTATGAAGTTTACAATTTCATGATATCCCTTTCTAAAACAGTCTACAAACATTTTCTTGGCATGTTGCAGAAGGGAAGAAATTGTTCGGTTTTTTTTTTAATTAAACCAACTGTCTTTACATTCCTGTGACCAATGCACTTTTTGGCTTTCATTTGGAAATTGTTTATGCTGCCTATTTTGGCCAGTAAGGGGCTGAAAGGCAATACATAAATATATAATGGGCTACCAAAAGATGCCAAAATCACTTGTCTGATGGCCCAGCAGAGAAAGGAAAAAGGATCACATGCCAGTTCTATTTGACTCTGAAATAAGCCAATACTTTCAAAGATTCTCCATCCCTGACTCCTGCCAGGACTCCACTTTGAAGGGTCAGCTTTCACTTCTGGAGTACCATTAAGGAAAAGCCAAGCCCTGGGTAACGGCAAGGAGGGCTATAAACCTTATGGAGGGCAGGCCATTCTGGGAAGCAGCCACCTTTGGTCATAGTGTACCACCAGGACACCAGATATCAAACAAGAAAATGTCACTGTGAGTCACTTTTACATCTCCTTTTCACTGTCCTATAATTTCTGCTGGAGCTGTTGCTCCAGCACAGAGGAGTCCAGATATCAAATAGAATAAAGCTGGAGTATGTTGTTATGCCTATATAACTCCTACCTAGCTATAAGCCTAACCTAAAGCCTCTTCAATTTGATTAAAATAATTTTATTTACTCTTCCGTAAGCCCCATGACTGGAATTATGGAACCAATGCCAATTCTTTGGGGTCATTTTTTTAAAGTGAATAACATACACACACAGAAGAAACAAATAGTTCAGAGTGGAAGAGCCTCACAGCATTAATAAAATTATTAGTAGTAGTCTCATTAATAAATACAAACTTATTTGCAGATCTTTAAGTAACATGTTACATTGGTATCTCACTTTGCACTGGTGGACCACTTTTCAGTTTTCCCAACATGTTTTCTCATTGTGATCTCTCCTAGAGCCTATAGAATACTACACACTCTTCTTGTGAATAGTTAAACTTGAATGTGTTCCAAGCTAAAAATAATGTTTTTTCCTCTTATAGAAAAGCCAGAATGCTGTTAATACCTCCAACAGTCAGAGTCAAGCCAGGCTGCTACAATCTGTTTAAATAATTTCATAGCAAATTATCATAGCTAATTAAAATGGAATCCTTTCTAAATGGCAGTGTCCACCACATTAGCCAAACAAATTATTACATGACACGCACTGAACAACATAAAACCACAAAACTTTTTGGAATATGCTTGGATACCAGAATGTCATATTAGGTTATGACTTTGACAGCTAGTTTGCATTCAGCTTCTCATTTGGAGGTTGTTTTTTGTCATTATATGACAAAATCAAAACGATCCCTCAAGCTCTCCCAACAATATCATCAACAGTCTGATACCTTTATCACGGTATGGTTTTAACCAAATCAGACAGCTGTACGTGAATTTGCTTTGGTTTATGATAGACAACTAGTAGTTGAAGGACCTAGTATTTATCAGGAATACGAAGTGATGGAACAGGGAAGTAAACATGCCATGTGAAGACTGAAAACATCTGAAGCAAAGTTTCTAATTCACCCGTACTTCTTCTATGTACCTGAACCTGAACCATCTGTACTGGAACAATGAATTTGATCTAAGTCCGGTTGTTAAAGACAACGCACTGAATACAAAGCTCCAAAATATAACTCATGAAAACTTTCATCAGTTTTGAAAGAGATGCAGATAAACTGCATTTCTGCAAGTGCAACAGTATAAGTTTCAGAGATATTTTTGTGATATGTCTGCTTTAGTTCACTGCAGAAGAACAAGATTACATCTAATCTAAATTTGTCATTTCTAAACCAGCTAAAGGAAATATTTTTCCTACAGAATGCTGGTATAATTGTGTGAATGAGACTCAACAATACCAAGGTAAAACTTGACAGAGTAAAAAAAGGTATGGGTATGAATATCCAGTTCATTAGACATCACAGTTTTCCACCTTTTGTAGTGTTTCACTCTTCTTATTTCACTTGAGAGAATTCAACTATGTGTTGAGGTAATTGCCCTAAATATACGCACCACAGCACTTTTCAGCATAAGGGAAAGAAACTGATTATCTTTAAATGAGTTTGGCTATCAGAAATAGTCACAATAGCAGATACCAGAAATTACATGGCGTTCATGTGAGTCTAAACCTTTCTTTACTAATCTTTCCTTAACGCCCCTTCAGTCCAGCAATACTGCCAACTCCTTTAGTTCTTGCTTTACTTTCTCATGCTCTTGTGTTCATTCTTTTTGCCATGAACAGGAGTGAGTCCAGTGAATTCCAGTGAGTCCAGAGAAGCTGTAACTTCTAACCCACATATTGATGGCGCAAACAGGCTGTAAATGCAACATGCCCCTACTTGTATGACAAACGAAAACGCACAAAAACAGCTTTCATAGCTATTTCCTTCAAACAGGTCTGAAAAATACATTCCACTTCAAGGACCATATTGTAGAGTGATTTTTCAGAAGATTAATTTTAATGTTGTTAGAGAAAATTTTTCTAATGAAATCAAGAGATCATATTAAGCTATTGCATATGGTCCACCCAATATAAACTACACCGAACACAGCAATGTGTACATTTTTATGTGCCTGAGTTTCTCAGTCATCTATTATTTCTAACAACCAGAAAGAACCCCTTCAAGCTTTCATCGATTGGAAAGCCTGTTGTTTTCTTTGGAATCAGATTCAAAAGACATCACTTGGCACATAACCCATGACAAGCACTGGCTAATCCGTCAACGTGACAACACAAATGAAATTGAAACCCTACTGTCCTCACCATTGCACTACAAAACCTGCAGGTCAGAACCAGATGATGTTGTATTACACTTTCTGTGTATTCAGTTAAATATAATGAGAGGCTGCATCTGACTTAAAAAAGATGAAAAGGGTGGGTGGAAATCCAAGCACATTTCTACACCTTAGGAAGTAACAATTTTCCTTTAATTAGATCACAGGGTTGTATGGGTGTGCCATAATAAAGTTTTATATGGTCAAGCTTTTGATTACTTAGAGCAAACCTTATTCTACTGGAGTCTAGTAGAAAAAATACAACAGGGATTTATGGCATTAAATCACATATGACTGCCAGGGAACCTTCTGAAATTTGTGGAAGTGATTTGCATTATGTCACTTACAAATACACTTTATGGTATAGATTTTTGCACACTTCCAACTTCTGGTATAGGAAGATCTAGGAAAAAAGATTGTAATTGGGGAAAATTCAGCTATTTTTTTAATCTGGAAACCAAGTTAAGAAAACAACCCACATGGAAAGAAAGGAACAATACAATCAACAGAAAATGTCAGTGTACAAACAGAAACCTAAGAACAAAGAGATGAGTAATTTTTCAGATTCTAATTAATTTTATGTACTCCCTCAAGTATTACAAGTGTCACTCCCACATTACTTATCTTTTCATCAGCTGAAAACTAAAAGGCATTTTTTTTTTCTAGATTACACAAATTTACCAACTGTGCCTAGTGTTCCTATTGCTAAACTGTAAAAATCCCTCTGTGTTCCAAAATGTGTACCCTAAACTGAAAAAAATTAACAAGATGATGGAGACCTTTTTTTATAACATATAAAAATCCATTTTACTATAACGCTGATCATGATATTTTAATATCCATTTATATACCAACATTGAATGTATTCAGATATTTTTGCCTGCATACAAATAACTGTGAACAATGCAGAAAGAACTGGTAACTTTTTTTAACCAAATACCATTAGGCTGGGTCTTCTAGCATATTACAGGTTCTATACTTAAAATGCATATATATATATATATATACACACACACACATGTGCACTTACGTAACATATGAAAGAATGCACTTGTTCTATTAGTACATCAAACCTGCAAATTTGGCAAATCTAAAGACTATTCTAAAAGCTCTTGTGAGATTTTCTAATTCCTTGAGCTAAACCATAGCAAAGTGCATTTTTCCTTCTTTTAGTATATAAAAATCTACTACATCAACGTTTTTCTGAGTATACCTCATTTCTGTTTACAAATGGTCTGGATTTTCCTCTCCTCTTCCTTCAACTTTGTTAAATATATTTTCTTTACAATAATTTTCTCAGATTGTGTTTCTTTCTAGTGCTGACGGTTAAACAAGCTATTTCAGTGGCAAGGTATATGGTTAAGTTATCAGACTTGACAAGTTTTCACCCATTCACTTCTATCCTGCCAATTCTCAGCTTTACCAGAATAACTATCTGTGTGACTGCTCTCTAACACATAACCATTAAGTGATTTGGTTAAAAAGACGTACAATAAAGCAAGTAGGGGTAGAACACAGCCAAGAGCAAGCAGAGACAGGGAGAAAAACTGAGATTGGAGACAACCTATGCAAACTCATCCTCTGGTGGGAAAACCAATTAAATCTCAGAATTACTAAGGATTGTAAACATAATTCTATATCAGATAATATCTATTAAACACTGAAACTGCAAACATTATTTATATTATCACAATAACCAGAGAAATGCACAGGAAAATTGTCTTCTGGGGGAGGCTATAAGCATTTGCACTCAAGTATTTTTCTTTCACATTTATTGTATTGAATAAGAAAAATTTGAAATATACTTGAAAACAATCATTCGTAACATTTTGCTTAAAGAAGTGACCAAAACGATGTAAAGAAAGAGTAACTAAATCACAGTCTCAGACAACAGCTGACATTGCTCAGATTATCATAAAAATTATCAACATTAGAAACAGACAAAACAGAAGCAAGAGAAGAGAAGCAGCATATTGGTATCCTTACTAAACCAGTGAAATTCAAATACTTTGTATCCTTATGCTTAGCGTTTTCTAATTTTTGCCAAACTACAGAACCCTCTTTCTATCATATAAGAGTTACAGCTGTAGATCACACCAGAGAAGAAAATGTAAAAGTATATGTTTTTTAGTAGATACCCTGTATCACATTTAGTGATATACACACCACAGTTTAGAAGGCCCTGCTCTAACCTGCTGTAACCTAAATTCTTTGGAGCTTCCCCCAAAGTTACTACTTTTGCTTACCTCTACAATGGCCCATTTTTCTTATTAAATTACATTTACCTCTGAGCCCTGCAGCAGAGAGATCAGGAACCAAGAATTAATTTTGATTAGTATTTCAAAAACCTCTCATTTAAGATTACTTTGTTTTAAAGTTTGAAGGTGTTTGACTGACTTAATATAAAGTGAAAGCACGAGCACTATGACTAGTTGCTGTGCCCGTGTTCGTTTTACACTAAATCCAAACCAACTGACTAGTAGAATTAATCTTGGCTTACACGTATGTATATTCATTAATGAAGAAATAAAGTATACCCAATGTATATTTCAGTTGGCAAATAACAGTTTTCACCTAAACATAATGAAGTTTCTGGGGAGGTCCCCAGTTTGTTCAAAAGCTTTCATTGTTTTTGCAGCTGACACTACTTCTGTCTACCCATATAAAGAAATTTCCCATATCAAGGGATTTCAGATTTGGCACAAGAAAAGAGAGTTTGCATTAGTTTCTATACTTGGGCTCTTTCTCCCTCTGTACAAAGTTCATAAATCTATAAATTCTAAGCTACAACGTAGCAACCTTACAAAAACAGAGTGCACAAGCTTTTAATTGACATATAATACTATGGTGGGTTGACCCCAGCCGGCAGCTAAACCCCCACCCAGCCTCTTGCTTACTCCCTCCCAGCGAGACGGGGCAGGCGGGGGCAAAAGCAAGAAAAACTCGTGGGTCAAGATAAAGACAGTTTAAGAAGTGAAGAAAACCCAAAACAAACAAAAACCCAAGTGATGCAAAGGCAGTCACTCACCACCTCCCACCAGCAGACCGATGCCCAGCCAATCCCCAAGCAAAGGCTACCTTGCAAAAACTCTCCACTGCCAGTTTTATTGCTGAGCGTGACGTTATACGGCATGGAATATCTCTGTGGTCAGTGCGGGTCAGCTGTCCCCGTGCTGTCCCCTCCCAGCCTCTTGCCCACCCCCAAGCTACTCACTGGGGGGAAAAAGCGAGAAACAGAGAAGGCCTTGACGCAGTGCAAGTGATAAGCAATAGCAAAACTATCAGTGTTACCAACGCTGTTTTGGTCACAAATCCAAAACATAGCACCATATGGGCTGCTATGCAGAAAATTAATTCCATCCCATGAGACCCAGTACAGATACTGAGAATGGAAAAAAGGTATGTTTAACTGCAACAAGAAATAACAAAGTATGAATTTAGAAGATAGACTGACAGCATGTTTGTCTTAATATTGCTCAAAATTAAGTTACAAGTCTCTTCAAAAAGTATTTCACTATTGATACACCTACAAGAATAAGGTTCTGTATACAGCCATTTAAGAAATACAGCCCTTCTAAAGTTAACACGTTTAGTAGGCTCACCTCAGGCCTTTTCTACAGGCTAGCCTGGGAGCTATCGTTTGGGTCTTGTTAATAGGAAAATCCGTTAAAATGGCAGTTACAGCTGGGATGCAAATGAATCAAGTCCTAACATAAAGCTACTCCAGTGGAACATTTAATCTAAATCAGTCATAGAATTAGTTCACTTTGTTTCAAAGGACATTTGTATACTTCATCAAAGGAAGTGCTTATAATGTACAATCATTTTTATTTTAACTTTTAATGCCTATAAAAAGTAAATGACTGGCAGCAGGAAAAGAGGACACAATACAAACCTCCTGTCCCACCAGTGACCTCTATCATGAGTTACAGCTACTGCTTTCTGCAGATGTCAGAGTTTATTATTCATGCTCCTTCATCCCAAAGCAGTGCCCAAATGCAGAATGAAGGGGGAAAACATGAGTGGCAGTACTACAGGCACTGAAGTCTATAAACCCCTGAGCCAGCTGAAACCAGCTACAATCCCATTCTATTAAGATCTAAACTATTCTTCACTCCAACTTAAAGTTGGGGCAAGAACCTTGCCTTTGTCAAAGCAAGCAAAGCATAGCTGCATCACAATCAATAAAAGTAAACCAAGGTTTTCCTGAAGGAAAAGAAAAGAAATTTGTCCATATAACTCACATTTTCTCAGAAAAAAAAAAAAATCTTGAAAGTGAACTGATTTTGGCTACTAATGTCCTTGACATTACAAGCAACCATTTCTGATCGGCAGTGGGTCAGGTTTCTTCCTGTTTCCTAAATATAACAGAGAACATGTGCAAGCACAGCTGGCTCCTGACAGAAAAAATGAGCAGGTTCCATGTCAAACTGGGAAGGTAGACACCATCCAGAAGGACAGAGTAACCTAGAGAAAGCTAACGAAAAGGACTGATGTACATGCGGCCACTGAACATATCAGTGCTACCATCACAACCAGAAAACAGTTACGCAGATATCTCAAATCCATGACAGCTAGAGAAATGCTCCTTTTTTTGTTTTTTCTTAGAATTGAAAACTTTTAGAAAGCAAATAACTTTATATCAGCCTTGAAAATTCTGAGTAATGAAAACAGAACTGTGTAATCTCTCGATGCCGTTGCTCTTCCTTCATGTAGACCTGCTGTTTTCCTCCATGAGAAGGTTTTGAATTAGATACATTTGATACATCTAAAGGTGTCAAATAAAACTGTAAATTTGAAAGGTAGTACAACATAACACAAGCCTCAAAAAAATGAGAACTCCTTCAGTGGCTGGTTGGTTGACCTGAGCATAAAAATAATTTTGAAATTAAAATTGTAGGCATTCCAACCAATCTGTTTTAACACTTTATCCTTGCTAGCAAATTTAACTACTGAAGCACACACTGGAACAAACTTATAAATATTTCTCTTCAGGCTTCTAACAATACAGACCTGCAACAATTAAAATACTGAGCCAGAGGTGCAAACAGGCCTCCTTTTCCAGGTCAACACAAAGGCTTTAACTGTCCTTAAGCTTTTTCTGTCCTTAAGCTCCTGCAGCTAGCTCCAGGGCCTCTCACATAATTCGCAGATACCAAAAATATTAAGTTATATAAGTCTTTCTGCTAAAGGGCTTCAGCTTGCCTCCTATCACAGGGTGCAACCCACAGGAAATGGGAGCAAGACTCCACTGAGGTCAGTAGCAGGACCCCAGTGAGCTGAAACAAAACCAGAATTCCATCATTTCATCCTTTTCTTGTTCCAGAAGTCAGGCATGAGAATGTCATTCATTGCTTTCCTGTAGGTTTTTTTTCAGACAATTATCAAGAAGCAAATAAAGAAGAAGTTTTTACATTATTCAAGCATTTCCTATAAATTTTTCAAGTACCTGTTTAGGAGATTAGACTGTACCATTCTTGTTTAGGACTAGAAGCCTCAGCTTGCTTAAAACATCCAAATGGACACTTTTTCACAGAAATGTGTTGCAGCAGATAATAAATAAGAGAGTATATGTAGTGTAAGAATATAGCCAAAGTATAGTAACAATTTATCCATCCTATGTAAAACTACTGACTAAAACAGTGGTTTAACTACTGTTAACCGTTTAACTACTGTTAACCATTTAACTACTTTAGTTAATCTTCCTCTAGTTAGGAAAAAAAAAGTAAATCTTGTCACATTTAGCTAAAGTTAAATGCATAATTTTAAAAAAAATCTTTTTTTTTTTCCTATGAGCAGGAATTGAGATGACAGAATTACATCCAAACAGATCAATATTATTAGGGACAGAGATGGGTATACTGTATAACCAATACATTTTATTTTCAAAGTGGACTGTTTCTTACACTTAGACAGGAAAATCTAAATCTCAACAGTTCCTATGGCACACTTTTATGGAGCTCTCTAAATAAACAAACCAACTAGCTAAAAGATACTGTGGCAGCAGAATGCGTGTTTCGCTCATCTTCAGCCAGAGGTGGCTGAACTTCCTCTCCCACTCTATTCTCTTCTTGCTGGAAAGAAGGAAGCGAACATCTCAGCCTCCTATTCCTTTACATTGACTTTATTGCATGATTCTTTCATCTAGATTTACTTAATTATCACTTAACCTCTTATCAGAAACAGCTTAGCCATTCCCATGCAAGGAATGATTATTTTGCATTTCTCTGCATGGATATCTTCGGTGTTGATCACGTTAGTCCTGTCCAGTTTGCACTGTATTTTCTGCTTTGTAGAGAAAAATTTCACCCAACGGTTAAAAAAATTAAGGAAAAAAGCATACATACATATATATTCTGAACAAATATCTTTGGGAAAGTATTTTAGAATATCATTACTGTAACATAACTGATGTAGTAGGCTTTTATTTCGTGCTTCCACTAGGTCTAGTAGTGTTGGTCCTTGTCTTACCCATCTTCCACAATTGCTTGCAAACTACCTTACCTTCCCACTTTCAGAAGGCAGACACTTGCACCTAATGCCGTTCAAACTCTTATACAAATGATAACTTCCTGTAGTTCTCGGGGTCAATATGGAGCACTGAGTCACACAAAGGAATGGTCTTAGTAGTACTGTCTCTTTGAAATGTATCAGGTATGCGAATGATTCCTCAATAGGCAGGTACTTTCAGAAAGAGGTTATTATCAGACAGCAATAACAGCTATGAAGCACAATAGCTGATCATTTTCACATAATAATAGTTCTTCTGCCCCCAGCATGTCTTGGCTGGCATCTATGGGAAAAGGAAAATATTCTTTAACACCAGGATATCCCAGTGCAACTCGGTAATACAAAACACAGTTGCTCCGAACACATCCGGTGCCAAAAAGTGAAAAGGCTTTCAAAGGTTTGCTATGAAAAACCACAGTAGGTTTATTTTAAAAATGGGGAAATAAACTGTTCTGGTTTTCTACAGAAATGATGTTGTAATTTTGTTTAGTTTTTACTTTTTTTCTGTGGCACTGTGGTCAAGTAACCCCAGAGCACCGTTCCCATTCTCCTGAATAAAAAATTTTTAAAAAGGGTTTTGTGAGAAAAAGAGAAGGGTAAAAAAGACAGTCGTCTTTACTCAAAAAAAGGTGAGAACCAGTCTATGCTAGCTGACATCCAGCTGCTCTAATTTTGAATTATTTGTCACTCCCAGCACTGATTTATTGTTGCAAGCAACTATTCAAGACTGTGCTATGTTTCCCACTGACTTTGAATATAGCCCCAAACATTTACAAGAACACACAGTCTATACCAATGTTTATTCATCCACTTTTTACAACATGCCATCATAAAAGTTTCTATTGCGGTTTCCAGAGTCATAACATTTTCTGTTAGACTTGCAAAAGCAGACAAATTCAGATTGTAGCCTAAAAAACCAGAACAACTACTTCTTGTTGATTTATGTGACTTTTCTATCTGGGTTCTTGAGACAAAAGGGCACAGGCTCAGACCAAAGGATCATCTGGACAAGCACTCTCTTTTTCAGAATGAGCATAATGACTGGAAGAGTAAATAAATAAAGCAAGCATATAGTGATTTTTCCCCTGAATACTCTCCCAGTTTCCAGCTAACTTGCAACCTAGTGACTTCCTGAACCAGAGGTGTCATCTTTGCCTTTGACAGATTTTTCTTGAGTGAACTTAGTCAGCCTACCCTTCAGTCTATATAGATTTTTATAATTTAAAAAGTTTGCAGATGGCTTGAAAGGTGGGGCATAACCAATTGTAATTTTCTACTGTTTATTTTTTGAGGCTCTTTCCTCAACCTTGATGCAGACATAATACAAGAATTACTATTTTTAGATCGCACATGTTACTTGTTATTGCAAGTAAGATGCCTTGTTATTACAAAAATGTAATTTAATAAAACCCACTTATAGTATAGCAGTTGCAGATATATTATCATCTTTAAAAAATTACTGGAATTAAGATGGTGGTTTTATTTCACCACCTTTGACTCTTACTCATCAAGCTACCTTTGGCAAGAGTTCTTACATGTCTTTATCCCCCTGCAAAACTTTTGGATGAAAACCCCTTTACTTTGAGATAAAGTAATAATCCAAATAATTCAGCAGTAAAATGCACGTGTATGCACACGCACACATACACTAGAGTTTTGATACAGGACACGACAGATTATAAACATTTTACTCTTTTCTGTGTTGCCTATTTTCTAAAATTATTGACTGGCATATACATCTCGTAAGTATATTCAGTGCATGGAAAATATCACTAATAAGCGCAAAGCATATTATATTAAGTGTGCCATATTGCACAAGTGAAAGAGACTGTGTGAGCTGAAATCTGTAGGCTTGTGCGTAGGGCTTTTATCAGTCAGATGGCAAAGCACTTCTGTCGATGAAAAAGCGATCCCTCTTGAATGCCTTCCCCTTTCTAGCCCCTCTCTCTCCCCAGCAGAGGAGAGCTACAACAAGACACCATTCCACCACTTCCAGCAATGGAAGAGCTTTTGAAGACAGAACTATTGGCGTCATCAAACCAGGCCTCACAGCTAGTCTCTGGAAAAAAAAACATTCTTATTCTGTAAACTGGACAACATTTATTTCTAAGAACAAAGCACACCCATTGTGAGTAAGAGAAAGAAAGGGGTTGCTTTCACAGTCAAAACTTTTGAAAGGAAAACACAGCTGCACCTGCAAGCTTTCTTTACTACGGCACAAGCATTGCCCTATCCTTTCTTAAGGACTGCCTAGAAGCCAAAGGTGCAAAAATAAGCTGAAACCTTGTGCATGAAGAAGCACAATGCTGTCATCACTCTGAGAACAATTTATTTTGCCTGTTTTTTTCTTGTTTGTTTGTTTGGGTTTTTTTTAAGGACAAAACTGATGTAGAGAATTCTGGGTGCTGTTGCTGTCCCAACTTGTTTTGGTTCCAGTCAGGCAAAATACCACAGGGCATTTACAAAACACATAGGCAACAGAAAAGGATCCGGATTCAAGTGAGTTGGTTAGAAATTATTATAGTGAAGGTACTACTGCAGGAGAGGAAGATGCTGAGTACAAGACACGCATGCCCCTCTATGCTTATGCTATAGTCATGCCCCCTCCAGCATGTGGCTAAACACTGTACTTTGCCTAAAAGTTTCTTGGCAAACCATTTGAAGTTGGTTTAGATTACTGTGGTCCCTGCAGCCACAAAGGTGTAATGATTTAAAGGGCTCAAAACTCTGCCTAGAGAAGGGAAGAACTTTAAAAAGTCAAGCTAGAAGTAAGAAAAAAATCACACCAGAAGTTGCCAGCATCTGTGTAAAAGTATCTGGGGCTCCACGTTCAAGAAGCAGGTCAATTCAGAAAATACCTGATATATTCATAAACAATTCCTGGGCAATCTAAGCTATAATGAAATTCCATTCTTTCCCGGCAGAATCCTTAAGGAAAGAAATAACGCAGCTACCACCTGTCCTCCTGAAATGCAGCAGGATCATGCAAGTCTGAGCTCTCCTACATCCGCAAAGATTAACCAAGTCCAATAAATGTCATGTGTTCTAGATCAACATATATAAACACAGCTGACAGGATGCATTTGAAGTTTGGATAGCATTAAGTTTATACCTGTACTTGAGGCTGGTTAATACTTTTTGCTGCAGCTGCTTTGTAGGATGCTGCATTTCAAAGGCAGCCAGAATTTTAAGAAAAGGTTAGGCTCACTTGTCCTCCCCATGGGTGGTCCTCTTCCTCTTCAGGCTGACACACAGAGCTAACATTCAGTAGGTTGTGTGATTTCATCCTTCCTCCTCTCCCCCTCCCTGGACTTTTTTCTTTTTTTCCTTCTCCTCCTCCTTTTCCCTCCATTCTCTCCTGCCCCAAAATCAGCTGTATCCGGCTATAATCATTAATTCTTACAAACAGTGTACATTGGGTTGTAAGCTCTCTGTGTTCTTACTGGCTGCTATTCCAAATGCTAGCCAAATAGCTTAACTTAAGAATTACAACATCTGCATTTGTATACTGAAGGACTTTCTAAAAAGATAAAGCAGGAGGCCAAATTCTGATCTCACTTATGTCACTGAATAATTTCACTGATGCCAAAAAGAGTTGCTGCAGACTTTCCTCCAGGATTGCTGAGAGCAGGATTTGACCATTTGCTTTAGTTATGTGCTGATATTTGCTTCAAACAGATCATGAGAAAAGGAAAATCATTGATGCTGGCATTCCAAATATTTGCTCCCTGTGAATGCTCAGAGTGTGAATTCCATCTATAGTGTGCCTTAATTTCTATGAAAAACTGCATTTTATTGTTTCTCCATTCTCAAATCTACATCTTTAATAGATGGGAAATTGCACGAATATCTCCCTACACTGGCCTTTTCAATTTACAAGAATAGTATTTACAATTCAAAAGAATAGCAGGAAATGTCTAATAGACTTAGCACTTGGTCTCTAGGAAACGAGAAATACCATGCTAATCACTGAAGGCTGCACCTTAACTATATTAAAAGTGTTTAAGCAAGCATGAGAAAGTTTGTACTTTTCTGTGGCCAGTAGTACTCTGAACAGAAAAAATACAGATATTAAAAGAAAAATAGAGCTGAAATCATTAACCTTATCAGTTGTAAACATATGAGCAAATCTTATTCTTCTGTGGTGGACTTAAAAAGAAAGATCAGTAAGCTTAATTTGCATGAAAATTTTGAAAATTGTCTTGGACACCTGCAAGATGTTTATGATCTTTTCTAAAAAAAGATTTCCATATCAAATATGGAAATATGGTTTACAGGTAAAATACCAGAAAATGTTAAACTTCAGCCCTGCAAATCCTAGTAAAATAAACCTTATGCATTATAAGTATTCAGACAAATTGTACTCCACTGTTGTATTTTTTTTTTTAAAAGCAGTAACCTTGATTTGCAGCATGAAGATTCTGAAAATTATTTTACAAATCCTAAAACTAAGATATTTTTAAAGAGGTTTTCATATCAAATATATAGTTTACAAGTAAAATAGCAAAGAACATTAAACTTCAGCCCCACTAATCCAAGTAAAAACTAAAAGCCAGATCAGATGTTGTCATTTTCATGCCGTTTTACCAATACTAATGTGTGTTTGACCAACTTAATCCTGGAAATGTGCCTCTGCAGTCTTATTTTCTTCTGCTTGCCCTTAATGGCACATACATAACAGCACTAGACTTCCACAGACATAATGGATTAGTATAAACAGAAAATATAATCCTCAGTCTGAATGAGAAATAAAATCATTCTTCCTTTACTTGCTTTGGCAAACAAGAAAAAAATATTTTATTACCAATACAAAAAATTTCACTGTTGGACACGTGCATAGAGAAGACCCACCTAACAACACAGGCACACCATCTTTACAGGGTCAGGCTACTTGATCAGCAACTTCCCAGCAAAATTATGCACAAAATTGGAAAATAATGCAAAATTACACAGATAACATGTTATATAAAACATTTAACACTAAAGATAACAAAAGAGACAACTACAATCATCATTATCTCTTTTGAAAGTTTTCCAGAAAAAAAATTCCAAGGCATGGACAATGCATTTGATATTCATATCACAGACACTGATAACATAGGTATCAGTATATTTGGTGGTTCTACAGACCAAAACATCTTCCACCCTACACAGACTCATGGCTGTATGAAGTAAAATATGTGGAAGAAGAGTACTTTGGAGTACTTTCACAAGAATCTGCTGATGTCGATATGTTCGCATACCCTCTTTAAGTCTCTACAAGTGAAACATAGACCATATTGTTTCCTTCACCAGTCTCTGGCTGACACTACAGGAAGTTTCAAGCTTCTTCATAGCCCTCCTTTAAAGTGCACTAGGTATGAAGGGGGAAAAGGTTGATGGAATTGGCAGTTTCAAGCAAAGCCCCTGTGTAAGGATGGCAGTTCTACCCCTTAGTAGCCATCTCGCCTTGCTCTGATTGCAAATCACTGTTAAGATCCCCTTCAGGATTTCTCACAACTTGACCTATTCTCTTCATTTCCAACACATGCACAACAGATTTAAAAAATTTTTGTGGGTTAAATTTTTGTTTGGCTTTGGCATTGCCATATCAGCCTCCTTCCTTCATGGTGAGTCACTATGCCTCACCAGCATAATTAATCCTAGGAACCTGCAGAAGCAGCAAAGAGGGAAAGAACTTCTAATAAGAACATATAGGACTGACACGGGCTACAAAATAGCCAAATAAGTGGAAGAACAGCTCTCTTGCGCACAGTTCACATCACAAGTCCTCCCCCATCTTTTCAGGGGTGACAAACTGGCAGATGTCATATGGAAACAGATTAAGTAAGACCGTGGGATAGACATAGGCACTAACGAAATCACTAAACCCAACTTGAAATTAAAATTCACAATATGTACTGTACACCAACACAAGCAGGAAACAGAAATCTCTTGGAGTAACTATACAATTTTCACTTCAGCCACAAGAACCTGATATGCTACAAAGGAGTCTGTATCCATTATAATAAAATCTTAAAGATTCAGAGTATTGCAGTCCAAACTGAAGACAGCTCAACCAGTCAGGGACAGAAGGTACTGTGCATGTAACCACTGTTACTGTAATTTTAGCTTAAACAGCAAGTTTCCATTTTCATTTCAAGAAAATCAGCCCAAATACAAACAAGCTTGAACCACACAATTTTGTAATGAGAAAACTCCTGAATTTGGGATCACGTATTATCAACTGAGCCATAAGCCCTATTTAATACTTCACAGCATCATGTTAAATAGCATCTTTGGTGTAGACAGCTAACGTATTTACAACTTGGCAATATCTTGCAGCCTCAAGATCTTCTTTTAAAAGACATTTGTGAAGAATGGCCACTTAAAATAAGCCAGTGACATGTAGATGCAGACAAGGAGTGCCACCAAGGCTGTGGAGCCTCCTTGAAAGCACCAGAACATGGGCGAGCTGAGCAAGACCCTTGCTGGGGCCCTGAGCATTTCACTCTGGCTGCTGACACAAGGTGGACCGCCAAGCATAGCCAAGGGAAAGCTGCTAGAGGGCCAGCCCCAGCCCTCATCAGCCACTTTGGGCCAGGGCCTGTGCAAGTGACCACTGCCACCGAACCGTGTGGGACTGCGGGCCCTGACCCAGCGGGCCAACGTCCTGTCCCACAGCCCTGCCCCACCATCATGGGGCTGCGTCTGACACTGGTTCCCCTCATGGGGCCTGATCCTGACCCCCACCCACAGGCTGGCATCCAGGCCTGGCCTTGGCCTGTCCCTGGGGAGGTGCCCGGGGCTGGGGTTGCCCCTGGTTGCCCTGCTCCTGGCTGGGGTGGTGGGATGTCCCTGACTGGCGAGGCCCTGCCCTGCAGCGGGACACCCTGAACTACCTGACCTAACTAAGGTCAAAGGCAGCCCTACTTTGAGAATAGGCTTGGGCCTCCTGAGGTCTCTTTCTTGAATTATTCAGGGATTCCATGACTTAAAGGCGACATTTTATTATTGCACCAACACCAAGTTCCTAAGGTACAGGAATCACAAGATCGTTTAGGTTGGAAGGGACCTCTTGAGATCGTCTAGTCCAGCCCCCAAGAAACTTTATTTTCTGGTAGTTTTAACAATGAAGGTATTATTTACAGATGTTTTACTTTGCTTTTAAAGCTTTCTATGAATGGTATCTCAACAGCAACACACTTTTTTGCACCTTTCTCATAAGTATATGGACTATCTTTAAAGCAAAGGCAGTGCATTTCTGGTCCTAATAGGTGTATTTAAGAAAAGTCTCTTCACAGCTACAGTACATAACTAAATACTCCTAATTCCTAAATACACTGTAAGCTACATACTCTTCAAGGGCTTATTCTATTAGTAAATGATATTCAAGTTTGCACTGAGAAGATTAGTCCTGATTGATACATGTTACAGTAATTATGCAAACATATTTACATGTTACATTAATTATAAAAACAATGATTTCTTAAATAAATCCATAAATCCCGAGTTGGTTATCTCCTTTATTTCTAGCTGCCTCAAAAAAGAAGGAAACAGAATCAGGCACCAAACCTTCCCTTCAAAAAATAATGCATTACAGCATTACTAGATCTTGTAAAATTCTGCTAGCTATGAAATATCATATGCATTCTGGAAAGAAATTCAACACACACTAGACCACAACTGAGATCGCCTTTTAAATTATGGCATTGACCATTTTCACTTTTGGCAGAAAATTATGGTTAACCCATGGCCTTGGGATTATTTCATTACAACGAGAAAGGTCTGAGAAATTACTTGTAACAAAAATCTGATATTACTGGCTTTTTCATCTTGTTTATCCTCTGTGATGAAAGTTTGAAGCTAATAAAACTTAAGCAAACTACATTATATTTCTTTATAAGATAGAGGTAACAAGCAACACTACTATTTTGTTCTTATATATCATTTTTCACCAAGGGATCTCAAAATACTTTAAAAAAGGAAGGAAATGTCATTAACCCACTTTACAGGTAGATAAATTTCACAGATTTCAGTTTTTCTCTGCCTATTTCACATCCTCCTATGCAAGGAGAAACAATGGATACTATATTTAGCAGCAGCTTCCAAACTGTGGTCTGTGAGAATTCAGTAATTCACAGAACCATATTCAAGAGTGCTTTTAGGGTGCCCTTTAAAAAGTATGTATGGATCCAGCAGTTCTGAAATTTGATAGCTACTAATTGGGCCCAAAAATTTTGCAAGCCACTGACCATTTATACATGTTCCCATATACTGTAAAGTGCTGAGATACAGCAAATGAGATCCCTGGTTCCAATACTCGAACATTTTAGGCCTACCCATTAATAATTGTTACCCAATTTATACTGAAGTTAAGCAGAAATTTTTCTGTCTGGGGAAATATTTTCTATCTCTAAAAGCATTTTCCTTTCACAAATTAAAAACAAAAATCAAAGTCATAAAAATTTGTGGAAAGAAGTATTCCAATGTAATTGAATACTTTGGTCTTATTCTAACCAAAATTTTGATTTAAAAGTGGCTTTGAATTGAAAATCAGAGCTTTTAAATTGAAATTTTCAAGGAAGATCTCTCATTTTTTAATTTTTTTCACTAAATGAGAAATTTGTCATTTATTTGGGGGAAAAAATAAATCTGACAAATCTGCATTTTTGCATTGGGTGGGGAGGAGATCAATTTTATTAGTAAACATCTTAGAACTCCCTAGTACAGTAATGCTGACTATCTCCATTTTTTTATGATGGACTCTCAGTATTCATGATCCCAAAGAACGGGCTGAGGTTTCATATTCACAAAACCCAGTCCCGGAGTCTAATATGCCTTTATTAGCTGTCTCAGGCTATATGAAGGTCTGTAGATTTAGCAATAATTTCAGCAACAAATGTAAATAACTATTTATACAAACCCAAACTTCATTTGAGTTCCCAAACTATCTTAATTGTAGGACTAGAAGACTAACTTTAGAAATATTAGAAAAGAAAAGAAGAAAAAACAAAAAAAGTGTCTTGAATTTGTGGTCGTCTTTTTTCCTCACCTCCATCCATTCATTTGTCATGCTAAATAACAACAGCAGCAAATTATATCAGCCTCAGATTCTGGCCACTTCTGTTTTTTTAATCTTCAGAACAAGTGCCCGATGATAGTTATGGCATGTTTGTGTAACAAGTTTCATATCTAAAAGCTCAGTGCTGTGTCAAGGGAAATCTTTGTACACCCAACCATCTCCTAAACGCTTTCTGGTAATAGTTGAGCAGGTTCCCACCGAAAGACTGAGGTCACCTCAGGAAACAAAGTGGAATTAACTGTTTCCACATTAAGATTTGCAAGAGTTTAGATGGTGATACAGATGGTTTTCATTACTATTTCAAAAGCCTGTAATACAGATCTTCCGTAGGAAAGTAACAGAGTAAATAGCCTTCCTGCACTCCACAGTCAGCCCCTCTGTGTACAACTTAATACACTGAAGCACTGAAATTATTCACTTGTATCAGTCCACCAAAATCCACAGACAGAAATCTGTTCCAGTGTGCTACAGGGCTTTGTTCCCTCAAGCTATATAGCAGAGAGGAAAACCATGCCCCACAGATGTAGGTTTGGAGAGCTAAATGTTGGCTGTTGTGCTGCAAATGCTTCTGGACATCAGCTCACTTCTTACCAAAACCACAAACCAAAGAAGAAAAAGTTCTTAAATTCACAAGCAGCTTACAGTTCCCACTGTCTCTACCTGTGAAGTTGCCATAAGTCAGCTGGAAATTTTCCTGTGGGAGACTGTGGATGTTCCTAGCCGCTGTACCTGCACCCCTGCACAGCCAGCTGTGCCCAGGTCTGCCCTACTGGGCTTGTTCAGGGGAGGCAAGAGAGAGCAGGAACGCAGTCAAGAGTTGGAAGGGGAAGAGCTTAGTACTGCTTCTGCAAGCCCTCAGACCAGCAATGTAATTCTAAAAGTTCCTGGCAGCAGTTTTAGACTGTGTCAAGTCTGAAACAATGAAACATGTTGTCCCTCACCATTACGACAATTTAGGTTTTAGTTATACAGCTTTATTGTTCATACAAACATTGGATAACAAACATTGAAACTCTAGCTTATGAAATTTTCTGCTTGCCGTGGTTTAACCCCAGCTGGCAACTAAGCCCCACACAGCTGCTCGCTCACTCCCCCCCAGCGGGATGAATGAGAGAATTGGAAGAGTAAAAGTGGGAAAACTCATGGGTTGAGATAAGAAGAGTTTAATAACTGGAAAAAAATAATAATAGGATATACAAAGCAAGTGATGCACCATGCACTTGCTCACCACCTGCTGACCGATGCCCAGTCAGTCCCTGAGCCACGGCCCCCCGGCCAGCTTTCCCCCAGTTTATATGCTGAGCGTGACGGCATATGGGATGGAATAGCCCTTTGGCCAGTTTGGGTCAGCTGTCCTGGCTGTGCCCCCTCCCAGCTTCTCGTGCATCTCCAGCCTTCTCAGTCTGTAGAGCATGAGAAGCTGAAAAGTCCTTGACTTAGTGTAAGCCCGACTTAGCAAGAACTCAAACATCAGTGTGTTATCAACATTATTCTCATACTAAAACCAAAACACAGCACTATACCAGCTACGAGGAAGAAAATTAACTCTATCTGTCTCAGCTGAAAACCGGACACTGCTCAACTGCAAACTTTTGAATATTTCAGGAATAAATATAACAATAGATAAATTGGTTTTATTATGAAATACAGCCCTTTTAAATGGTGAAGCTCAAGAGTTAAAAAAGAGATAAGGCAATTCAGCCACACAATTTGTACCAAATAAATAGCTGCAAGGTTAAATCCCTAGATACAATTGAAAAAAAAGATACCACAGGAAACATATAACAGCAAACGAGTAATCGTGCAAGTACTAGCCACTATTCTGTTCATCTACGTCAATTTTAAATATTAATACTTTTATTCAGAGCCTATCTATCTACACAGATGGAACCAGGGCCAGAAGAAAGACAATTTTGCTTCATGCAAATCTTTGATATAATCTTTTCAGGATGAAAAGGTCTTCAGGGGTCCTCTCAGCATTGAAACACAACCTGCCTTAGAATTCGAAAGAGAAAAGGAAGAACAGAAAAAATCCCTCTTCTATGACTCTGAGAAAAGCTTTGGGCCATGAAGAAGATGCTATGCAATTCCTAACATTATGGTTACTTCTGTAACCATAGTTTGCATTTTAAATCTAAACTTTGGCTGTTATTTCAAAGACAGAACTATTTCTTCTATAATAAGCACGTAGAAGGTGACTGTACATATTTTTATCCCAGGATGTAATGAATAGACATAAAAATTAAAACAGAGTTTAACTGTTTCATCCACTATGATCTTCATTATTCTGTACGGAAGTGAACCTCAACACATCTAATACAGAAAAAGGACATGGTCAATGTGAATAATAAAAAATAAGTCCTAACCACTTACTTCCTGTAAATCCTACCAAATACCAAACCCAATGCCAACAAATATCTTAGCCATGGAAGCCTTTGAAAGCACTTTCTAGTTATTAAGAAAAGGAGGTATTTTCCAATACCTCACATTTTGAAGTCTTTTTCAATACCTCACACTCACATTCTCCAATACTGAATGCTGCTACCTCGCACTGCTGAAGTGTTTTCCAGGGCTCAGCTTCTAAGTCATAACCAGATAAGGAGCTTGCAGGAAGTAAATCTGAAGTAAATCTAAGTCCTACTGACCTAACATACTTGATGGCAAAAACAAATAAACAAGAACGTCTGTTATTTCTCTTGGTTTTTTAAGATGCAAGTATTCTACATACCTAATACTTGACTTGAAATCCAGATGATTTTATATGTAGTTTCTCGCTCAACTGAATGAAGTTGAATTAAAAAAAGAGAATTTCAAGAATATTTAATTGCCCAAAGATCTGAGACAAATCCCAATAGCAACGACACTCAAAATGCATTTCACATGTAGTTGCTTGACCTGCAATAGGAGAAGAGTGCTCATTTCTGATTATTATCATAAAACATATTTGACTGCATATATTTTTAAAAGAATGCCTTCATGTGGAAGAACTTGAAGTTATTTTAAAGTCGTAAAATCCTTTTTCAAATTTTAACTAAGAGAGTGGATTGCAATTCAAATTTCATAACGCGATTGAGACTCTTGCAAAACATTTTCTAAGTATACAAGCATTGGCTTTATCTCAACATTCAATATATATATAGAACTGATCCATTGATAGTGTTATATTTGTAGCATGTGACAACATAAGCGCTTTAACTGAAAAATTCACATGCTTATTCATGCACCTATATGTTGCATCTGTGCTAAATATACTGCAATAGCTATGTTTAACAAAATGCGTCTTGTAAGGAAAGCAACAGTGAAGGAGCGTTATTAAAAAGCCATGCATCCCCACAGTTAGGATGCACCTCGAATACTGTGTTCAGTTTTGGGCCCCCCACTGCAAGAGAGACATTGAGGTGCTGGAGCGTGTCCAGAGAAGGGCAGCGAAGCTGGTGAAGGGTCTGGAGCAGAAGTCTTATGAGGAGCGGCTGAGGGAGCTGGGATTGTTTAGCCTGGAGAAGCGGAGGCTGAGGGGAGACCTTATTGCTCTCTACAACTACCTGAAAGGAGGTTGTAGTGAGGTGGGGGTCGGTCTCTTCTCCCAGGTAACAAGTGACAGGACAAGAGGAAATGGCCTCAAGTTGCGCCAGGAGAGGTTTAGATTGGATATTAGGAAAAATTTCTTCACCAAAAGGGTTGTCAAGCATTGGAACAGGCTGCCCAGGGAAGTGGTTGAGTCGCCATCCCTGGAGGTATTTAAAGGACGTTTGGATGAGGTGCTTAGGGACATGGTGTAGTGGTGGTCTTGGTAGTGTTAGGTTTACGGTTGGACTCGATGATCTTAAAGGTCTTTTCCAACCTATACGATTCTGTGATTCTGTGAAACACACTTTGTAAACTAGCTGGGGAAGGTTCAGCAACCAAGGCACAAAGCGGAGGAGCCGTGTGAGACTCAAGGGACAATTGCAGGGGACCCAGCACCCACTCACTGGGAAGGCAGCAGGAAGGCTGAGGAGCAAACACCACCCCAAGGGCCAAATCCCTCCTCCAACACTGCCTGGCAAGAAAATGGGCAGAGAGCACATGGGATAGTGGGGAAGCAAGGGCCACCTTTCCGTCGCCTTCTGCCACTCCCTGTGGCAGCAGGGGATGTGGCAGGTCAGGGGGCCTTGTACCCTGGCGAGGGGAGAGGAAGGGCAAGACATAGCATCTGGGGTGGCGATCTCTCGGAAACACACTGCTCAGCCGCGGCTGGCAGCAAAAGTGGTTTTCTGTGTGGCTGCACCCAGCAGCAGCCACCACCGGCTGCCTTTCTAGGGGGGCCCCAAGGAAAGTAATGCCAGCGGCTGCGGCCCTGGCACTGTAAGGAAGAGGGACGCTTGTACGTGGAGGAAGGAGAGGGGCAATACTGTTGCAAAAGAGAAAGGAGGCCATGAGTGCAAGCCAGAAGTATTCTAGCAGAGGTTTTAATGCTATAGAGAGAAAGAGCGTGCAAGTCATCTCAGGTGTCAAACAGTAGACGCATGTTTCCCACCAATCAGAAGGCGATGCATATATATGTACACCTATGGGAGGGCTGAATTTTAAACAGTAGAATATGCACTTATGTAAAAAGTCTGTAGCTGCAGATTTTGTCATAGTTTCCTGGATTTTTCTGGTGTTATCGAACTGTTACATTCTGAATTAATCACACAAATAAACGTAAATGAAAAGGTGAGTAAGAACATAGATGGCAAGCCATAAAAGCAATATTAGCTGAGACCAAGGGTCCATATAGGCAAGCACCTTGATCACCAACAGTGGAAAAAGCAAGAACTGGGCAAGTATGTATGAGCTTGTGCAAGTTAAGAACCCCCTCAATTATTTTAATCTCAAAGGTTATCCCAAGGGTGATGTATTTTTTGTTTAGTAACCATGCATAGAGCTCTCTTTCAAGTACTTAGCTCCCCCTGAACTCACGCAAATATTTTTCATGTCATTCATTAACATAGTCCTTGTTCTGCAAATAGTTCTGGAAGCAGCTTCCAGCTGAAACATCTCTAAAGTATCATTGACTCTGAACTTACACACAGAGAATTCATCACTGCATAAGCAAAAGAAAAGTGACAGAATTATTTCTAAAAGTCAGAATATTAGGGGAAAATAACTTTATAATATGCTTATAAGAAGGCTAAAAGAATAACACTTGCATACACAGAGAAAAAAAGCTAAAATTTGGTCTTAGAGAGGAGAGGACTAATTATGAATGTCTCACAGTTAAAAAACAGTTACCATTTGTCTCTTAACCTGAAGATTTTTCATTATTTCAAATTTGCATGTTGTCACTACAGACGCTTCTGTTATTTTCATACAGAGTTAATTGCAGATAATATCCTAAGTCTATTCCATACAGAATCGGCAGCCAGAAACTTGTCGTTTAAAAATTGTGTAAAATTCGCTGCCGTACAAAAACATTGACAGTAGAAAGCTTAGGATATTATTTTCCAAGTTGTTTTTTGTAAATCATGGTTTGTGTATTTTTTACCTGTTTTTCCTGCTACTGCTATCAAGAATATACAAATACATTCAAAATACTTCAGAGGTGAAAAAACACATGGAAGATTCAGGTCCAGAGTGACAGAGCTGACCCTGAGGCACAATTCTGCTCTCCCATTTTGGAAGTAATGCTAAGACCTTAAAACCCATGGGGAAAGAAGGTGCGGGAGCATGGGACCTTATGTCATATTACCTAGGCAATTGGGTTAAAGATTACAGAAGAACAAGAGAACATTTTTTTTAGCTTTTGTACAAAAAGCCGAAGCAGTCTCGGTTGCAAGAATTTGCAACACTAATTCACATCTTTCTCATGTCTGGAAGAACCTATGGGCTGCTTAAGTTAAATCGGAGAATTAAACTAAAACATAACCCTTTGTATACAAACATTTCAGCAGCTTTTAGCTTGTTTGTAACCACAACTATTTCATTAAATAATCTTTACGGGACAACCAAGTATCTGGTCCATTACATCAGCAACGAGTAGCAATTTCTCTTATTTATTTCAAATCAGCTTCACTTTGATACCACAATTTAATCAGTACTGTATGTATCATAATTTATTGCTTACTTGAGAATTGATTTTTCCATATACAGCTATATCTAATTCCTTCAGGCTTCTTTTGCCAATTTACTGGCGAAACTAAATATGTTTAGTTAAAAAAATAGCTTTCTGGCATTGCTAACTTGTTTGTAGCAGGACAAATAGCAGGACAAATATCCATCAGTGGTTATTTTCTTGTTTATAGCCTGAAGTCCTGTTTGTAAAAATAAAAAAACCCAACCCTTACCAAAAATGCACAAAGCCTTACTTTACTTCAGTTCTTGTGTTAACTTTGTCTATTTTGAGATATAATACATGTCCATTATTTGATAAGCAAAGGCAATTTTAATTTAGTAGCCTCAAAGCTTTTTGGTAATCTCTGACAAGCCAGGAGCAGGCTTTCATAAGGCATCAATAGAACTTATACATCCTACCTGCAAAAACTGCATTTCCAAGTGCCAGGCAAACACTGCCCAGTTTGCTAGCACAGCACAGCTTATATTTTCATTTACATAGGCAGTAAAACAGGCCTTACCTAGCCCTTTTTGTGATTTGCTGTTCACTTGTGCCGGAAAGTGATGCTATTATTTTTATTCTGTTAACTTCACCTCCCTACTGTACACCTTCTTTCTACCATCGCTGGTAGTTGTCCCTTCTCTGCAAGCAGATCAAACTTCCATGTTTTTCCTACAAAACCTGAGTCATAAGTTTCCTGAAAACCACAGTTCTTTAACAGCTTAAAAAGTGATTTGGACACAGGACTGCCTTCCTGTAGTGATCACAAGTCTATGTACCTGTTTTGTTTAGTTAGTTAGGTTTTCAGGAACACTCATAAATGACACCATGGAACAGCTTCCAGGGGGGGAAATTGTCTATAAATATAAAAATCTGAGGCAGACATGGAGAAAAAAGATAGGACATCTTGAAGCCAGCCTTAGCTTCCCTGCTGAAGAAGTGGAGGCAGCTGTTTGGGCAGGGATTAACATAACTGAGCTGCTAGGCCCTGGCCACTGGAAATTTGTGTGTGTGTATGCTGGTCTGCTTCAGCTGTCATGAAGCTCTTTGAAAATAAACTAATGAACCATTAAAACTTCCAGTGAGGTAAATAATTATCATCCTTCTTTCACAGATGAGTAAATAAAGATAGTAAATAAACAGCTGGTCTGAAGCCACAGAGAGAATTCAGTAGTTCCAGAAACAGAATACCAGTTTCCATGTTTATATATTCCCTTTTAAGAGCTTCTGTCCCACTCCACTTTTTGGTTCAGATTACAGATTAGTCTGTTACTGCTTCCAGCTAGCACACTTAGCTCAGATTCACAGAAAAGCCTCACGAGGGAACAGAATAACGTATACAGTGTACAGAATAATACAGCATAGAAATCCCTGAGCTGGATCCAGAGCAAGCAGCACATCAGCACAAAGTAATTTAGTAGCAGAGTAGAGGGAAGACTCAAAAAATTGTTCCTGTAGAGGTCAGTTTTTAGGCCAGCATCAACCACCTCATTTGCAACACAAGCATCTTCCCATCACGCTCTACTGCCTGCTACAGGCAGTAAGTAACTTACTCCGTTAGGAGTTTGACACCTAGCTCTATAATGAAATTCCAGCCCAAGTTATTTAAACTATAGTAGTACATTGCCTGATAGACCAGCTTTCATGCTACTCGATTACATCCACACGAACCAGAAGCTCAGCACAGGCTTCAGATCGACTACTGATTAACCCTTTTGAAAAGAGAAGCACCATGAGGAGCACGGAAGAGCCACTAACTGAGCTGCCGTAACGGGGCTGGGTTTACGCTCTAGACTACTACACAGAAACTAAAACCTTAGTACTTCATCCGCAGAGATAAAACAGAAAGCTTTGTATTTCAGGTTATTAAAGAACAGCAGCACAAAAGAAGGTAGCAAAAAATGATACATTTGAGAAAGAGTACAACTCTCAGCAGCAAATCACGGCCAAGCAGAAAGAAAAATAGTCTGATTACTTAAACTATTTATCAGTAAAATATGACCAGTCAAAAAAGTTTGATGGAACCAGAAGAGGCTGTTTGATAAGGATGACTACGCAATATAATGCGTGGCATATAGAAATGGAAATGAAGGTGCATCCTCTTTAAAAATAAAAACTGGGTGACACTTGAGGGCACTGCACTTAAGAATGGGGAGAAGTTCAATCTTTTATTTCATGGGGAGGCAGAAAGTTAGCTTATTTCTTGCTTCATTTGTGTAATGCAGAATTAAGAATAATCACAGTCATCCTCTCCTTCCACATTCCATGCCTCTCTCACAACAAAAATTTGAAATGAAAACTCGTAACATATAAAAGCTGGAAAGTATATTTTCTGTATTCAGCAGTGTCATGTTTTAAAGCATTAGAATTTGAATCGATTTACAGTAGATGCATTTTAAGACTTTTACTTTTCAAAAGATTTCCTTAAAATTGGCATCTTTCCGAGAAGTGTTTTGTGTTTGCTACTTCATTTCTCTAGTAGAAAAACGTTTAGGAACTTAAGAATGACATTGCACCTCGATCCATTTATAGGTATCCATTTGAAAGTCTGTATACAGTTCATTTATACAAAACAATTTTTTTAAGATCAAACTGACAGTTCAATGCAATGAAGCTTTGATTTTTTTTTTTAAATAAACTTGGTTCTGCAATGGACAAAATTTCCAAGAATCCAGATGTGGTCCATAGGCATTCCCAAAGGAAGATGGGAAGATACTGATGTCCCTCTTTGGGGGTTGTTGTACTACCTTTGCAAAATTGCACTAGTCCACTGAATTGAGTTTAGGTGTTTGATCAGAGAGCTTGGCATATAGGAATAGCTGTTGGGGGCAGGGCAAAGCAGTTGTAAAGAAACAGACATATCAGAATGGTTAAAGCAAAAGCTAAAAAAACCCCAAAGCATACTGATATGCAGAAATGAAGTGTTCACAGAAGTCAACCATATAGCCACTCTCTCAAACATTCTCCCATTTTAGTGATCCACTGCACAGCTAATAAATATCATGGTATGTCTATATATTTAGGTAATATTGCTCTGTGAATTTGCATACATTGCCTTTCATATTTCACTACATCTGTGCATGGTCTGAGGTTGTATTTTTATTAAATTGCTCTATAACATATTCCAAGACCTTGAAAAGATTTTCAGTAGACAACTGAAATATCTGGTAACTTGCTAACATTAATACACCCATATTAAAAAAAAAAGGCTTAGTATGTTTTCTACTATAAAAATAAAAAGTTAGAACACGTATACATTTAGGAGCAACTCTTCCAGATGACAGTTTAAAGAGTTTGCCAGACATAGTTAAGGAGCGCTGATAAATTAACGTGAAAATGACTATATATGACACAGTATGTTTTCTGTTTGGCGGATTAACAGACAACTTTAGCCTATTAGTGTTCTCAGTGCTATATAGACATCAAATCACCTCTAAAAATACAACTTCTGTAATTTTAACTTCAACTCCCAGATAAGCAAGACTCCTTTAACATGACAGCCACTAGCATTCATGAGAAAATAAGTCTTCTAAGCAGTCATGTAACAGAAGCCATATGCAGAGACACATACCAGCAGCAGATAAAAATCTTACTCCACTGAACTCAATTTCCCCAAGATAGGATTCTGTTCCATTTTCCAACACAGAAGAACCACTACTCATAGGAGCGTGTTTCTCACGTGGTCAAATCAGGTACGTGACGTAGTTTGATCCCAACTGTAGTCACAAAGAGGAGCATTTGGGAAACTCCAATGGTGCTGTACACACTAGCTAGGAAAAAGACATTTACAGAAGAACTTGGAGGGAGAGGGAGTTGTGTTTGAAAACATCACTACCTCATCACAAATGTGTAAAGTACATAAAAATTAAAATGTAAAAATCCATCACAGTCTGTGGCTTATCACATTACAAGGCATATTCTTCTTTTGGTCCCTGCGTTCCCGATTTAGTGCTAGTTTTCACAGTAGTGTTATACTGAATTTAACATTTTAAGGACCTAAGCTTTTGAAGTATTAAACATATTCTGCTAAACACTTCAAAACACAGCTCCAAAGAGTGGAGAAACTTAATGCCAGAGAAAGCAGTCAGCTCTTTGCAGAATTCAACTCCTGTAAGTCCTCAAAGAAAGGGCAGTCTCTGAAGACAATGGATTGGGCAAGCAATTTTTAGCATGCCATTAATCCAAAAAAAGTTCAAAACAAAAATACAAGCAGATTGGGTTACCTCTCTGAAAACAATACTTTGCATGTCATAGTATTTCTTCAATATAATTTTGATTTGGCTAGAACATTACTTTGAGTTTTCTTTAGCAGACCTTCTTTGAAAGGTGGGAATTTCTAAAGCACAGACTTCAGTTGTGAGTCATTACTATTGTTTCCTTTAAATTTTCTCACCAGCTCATCCTGCATCACTTCCCTTGTTCTCATGAATGAACAACAGTAATGGAAACATATCCATTGGTAAGAAAGACTGAGAAAACTATTGTGACAGATTTTCAAATGCCTTGTCAACAAAAAGTTAACATTTAATTCTAGTTGCTAACTTTTAGGATTGTAGGTAGGAATTAAGAAATTTGTTTCCTTCTTTAATATGAACTTATTTAAACTTTGCAGCCATGTGACTTCTTAACAGCAAATAAAATGCACCCATCTTGTGCAACATTGTTTTATGATCCATTACAGTAAAAAGGAAAGGGAATATGATTTTAATCTTAAAATAATATGCCATTTGTGTAAAGTCAATGCATCATCAAGGCTTCATTTCCCCATAGCATCTCTGTATTTCAGCACAAGGCAAAAAAACCCCGTCCTTACATACCATGAAATCTTACCTCCCTTCAAGATTAATGGGTACTAGTCTGTACGTACATTAAGAGGTCACTTGACCCCATCTGTTGTGCAATAGCCAGGCACACTGGGATAAGCGAAGGAGACTGAAAAGCTTAGTTTCCCCTCTATAATTCATTACATGCAATCTTTGTGTTGTGGGCCCTTCATGCGTTATGCCTGTGGAACTCCCTTCGATACCAGTGGAATTTCCGAGCACGACACGAGTGCAGTACCAACACAGCAGGCTCTGTCAAGTGCTGTTTTCCTGCAGCAAGTTCCCCCAGTTATTGGGTCCCTCTTAATATTGGGTCTCTCTTAATATTGGGTCTGGAGGTTAAAAAACAAACAAACAAAACCCCACCAAACAGAAAAAAACCCATGAAAATAAGGGGAACCGTCTAGTTCTACTGAACATGCGCAAGCTTTAACAGGTTGCAGCCTCGGCACAGCGTTACTCAGCTACCAAGAAGGACAGCAGATGCCAAGATCTTTCAAGTTCCCTTTCATGAAGGAGCACTATGACACAAACTCTGACTAGACAGATACCTAGTACAATTTCTATTTCACTCTAACTACTGATGGTCCTCAAACACAACTGACCACAAACATTGCTAACGCTTCTCTCCTTTCACGATTAGAAATACGCGGTTTTTAGGGAACAGACTTGCAACAAGATTATCTCTCTTCTTGTTCGCTGCGCTTTTATCCATGAAAACTGTCTCAAAAAGCTTTCTCTCCATGTTAAAATCTTGCTTGTACAGTTCAGACAAAAGCCCCCGGTGCTATATGTAACATTGCCATCTAGTGACATACTGCAAGGGTGTTTTCTGCTGATAAACTATTCTCAATCACTTTTTTCTAATGAAATCTAGCTCAGTGTATTAATTTAGTGTTAATAAAAGATTATTTGAACGATTAATGTAGTTTCATAAGAAAGGAAATTTTATTATTTGATTGATTTTAGAATATTTCTCACTGTGTATTTGCATTTCCATGATTAGCTCTTCAGAAGTCTGGTTGGTACCTTTTAATATTGCTAATGAAAAAGACCTTTATATCAATACGAAGTGGAAATTAGTATTTTCTCCTTCGGAAAGAGATCACACAGGACTATTTGCATGGTTGCAGACCTTGCTGTTAGTGCTCTGAAGAGTCATATGCATTTTTACTTGTTTTACGTCTAAAATTGAACCTTCCCCTCATGTACGTCTTACATTCTATCACCTTAATCAATACCAGGTACTTTCAAAACTGTAAACACAAAGCCCGAGAGCCTAAGTGGAAAAGCCAGACTTAAGCCAAAAATGAACAGGCTTGTGCTGAGGATCAGCAACGTACACCCGCTGCTGGGTTACAGCCTTCTCTCGGGCAGAAGTTAGTCCCAGCAGGTCGGGTGAGCCACCGTGCCACAGGCTCGCCTCACTGCGACACTGCAAATCCCCTGCAGCAGGACTGAGCAGCAGAACCTGCTCCAGCACCCTCGTGCTAAAGCAATAAAAGCTCTAGGGAGTCACAGTCAAACCCCAACCTGACAGTAACCCTGGCATCCTCCCTCCCTTCAGCTTTGCAAGCCCTGTGGTGTGCACCTCAGCCTTCCCAGCCCTGGGGAGATTTCACTGCGCTGCCTCTGGCCACTCTCATGACAGGTTTATAGCTAATAGTCCCACAAATAAGGAACATTTCCAAAGGGCCTGTCATAGCTCACACAAATTAATTGGTTGACAGACCAATCTCTTAATGTATTATTTGTTCCAAGCAGTCTTTGACATCCACTACTTGCCAGAAGTTATTTTGTGCATGTGCTGGCAGGGCAGGATGCCCTGTCTGAGTTGGTTTTAGGCTTTGGACCCAGCCACTGAAGGTGACCATTTGGTTGAACTTCTTGCAGTTCAGAGATGAATGAATGAGGTTCAAATGAAAGAAATGGAAACCTAATCATGCTAGCCTTGCAAGAAAGTAATACTGAGCACCACAAACTACAAAATGCAGTGTTAAGCAGATACTAATTGATTCGCTATTCTGCTCTATGCTACTACTACTAAAGGAGTAGTAACACTTTATTCATTCAGAGAAAAACTGTGTTTTATCAGTGAGCTCTTTACTTTCCCACCACTTACTTGGTGCTACAGAGGCATCAGCTCTTGAGCCAGGGTGTAAGAGGTGGAGGAAGTGTGTAAGATTTTCTTCCAAGTCTGTTACCCTTACACAAAGTCATCCTCTGTCATTGTCATATCTTATCTGGGCACTTTCAACGTGTGGCACTTTCAAAGTGGTTTATGAACACTATTGAGCCCTATTTGTGCCAGATCTACTCTTTGTCTTTCCATTTTGTTTTTGATCAAAAAGACTTCCTAGTGCTTGTGCATGAGGGAAAAACCCACAACATTCTGAAACAGGTACAAAAAAAGCCCAATAGAGGTAGTCCTCTCTCTTTCTTTCATGTATATACAGAATATAATATTTTCGTATGCCAGTTATTTTGGTCCTTTTTATTTGTAGTGGCTAAAGTTGGGTAGGGAGAGGATAAAAATAGTGGTTTGTTTCTAATACAGTGGGAACTGCCAAGGCAACAGTTCTCATTTCATGCTCAATCCTTTCTGTTGTTTTTAACCAAGACTGCTTTGAGACTCATGTTGCTTCAGCACTAGCAACTGACTTGTATCTTGTCTCCTTGGGAAGCAGCTGTTCCCACTTAGCAGGGGTAGACGCTCAGAACACAGACATTTACCTTAAAGAATGGGGTCAATGCGGTTATCTGTATGGAAATACCACCCCACTTCAAAGGACAGCTATTTGTGCTCCACTGCCCAAATATTTAGGAAAAATATTTTTATTTTGTATCCTACAGGAAACGTTTAACAGGCAGTTAATAAATGCACTGAAAATTGCCTTAAATATATTCACAACAACAGTGGAGCATCAGAAAGAAGATGATGTTGTCCAGTCTGGTCATTCTCTACAGCAAGCCCTACCCATACAATTCAAAGTTGAAAAATTTGACTTATATTTGCAATGAATTACGTTTCAAAGTGCTTGTGAGACAACCAACCATTGCTCCTACATATTTTAAAACTCTGTACCATAGTTTTGTCATCTGCAACTTCTTCTTTGGTCCATGAAAGATCTGTAGAGGAGCCAAGAATAATATCCCAGAGTCCTGACTCCGTCATGGACGTTAACTGTAAGGATTCTTTCATTTGCAACAGATGACTGGTCAAATCCCAGGGATAAACTAAAGAGTACTAGCTTAAATGTCACCAGACATTTAGTGTCTAGAGAAAACAAATTCTAAGATGTCACTTACGTACACATGTACATAATTTTGACTCATTTTTTACCATATTATATATGGCATTCATAAATATGTCAAATATTCAAAAAGATGTCACTTTAAGATTAAGGCCACCACTATTTAACACAAAACATCCTGAAAAGTCATTCATTAAATTAAAATCTCTCAAGTCTAATGGGTAACAAGCTGCACAATAGCATTATATACCTAAATTTAAAATCAAAGCTTCTTATAACCTACTGAGAAAATGGACACTTTTCAAGCTCAGTTGTTTTGTGAAGTGAATGCCTGACATCTGCTGGTAATTATACAAACTGTTACATTGTTGAATCAAACTGTCTTTTTAGTTTTTAGACTAAGGAAGATACTTTAGAATATATAAATTATTCAAATAAAAAAGATGTAAATTGTTACAGTCATGATGTTGGGTTTTGAAACCTCATTACTGCATCAATACTGCTTTTACTTGTTAGAGGCAAGATACTGACTGTCTTAGAATTTCCTACAAAATTTTCCTGCAGGATTGATCAAATCCAGTCCTCAGAAAAACAGGTTTTCCGCAACATGATTTTTGTGCACATTGTTTTTAATAAATTAGCAGAAGCAATCCTAGTGCTATTTTACTTCACATTCCCTTTTGTTTAGATTGAACATTTTTTAGAAAGCTATTTCTGCACTATTCTGTAATATTTCAGTCATGCTACCAAAAAATACAATTGCTAACTGAAACAACCAGACTGCAGGAATGCCCATTAAAATACTGACTTACAAAAGTCCCATCTGTGATGAAGGCTACAAGACATGTCTTTATTTAAGAAGACTTCCTAGGAACCAACAAAGACATGGAAGAAAATAAAGGATATTGCACTAGAAAAAGCAGCAAAAGGAGACTGCCCCAAAATTGATAAACTGCAGGCTTTCAGTTTTTCATCCTTTCATGAATTGCATGGTTCTTTTTCAAAAGTTTGGGGACTTGTCAGTATAAATAAGTAGGACTCAGTTTTTCAATATCTAAGCACCTGTGATTTTATGAAGCAAATGTGTATCACAATGTCTTGGTAAAACATAATTCAGAAACTAATTTTGTGCATGAAGGGGTCAGCATATCAGAATGAAAATAATCCTGATGGATCACAACCAGAAAATAGGAGAGAGAGAAAGAATATACACAGGAAAATAGGAAATTGTAAAACATTTTATGAATTCTTTAATATGGAGGTAGCAAATAAAATGCTCTGTTTGACAAAGTTTAGAGGGGGGAGAAAAACCTCAAAACTTCCAAAGTTAACAAGTGACCTTTACTGAAAGCCTATATGGATATCAGATAGCCATATTTGATATCCATAGCCATGTGGCTCCTTCAGCCACAGAAACAGATCCTTCATTCCAAACAAAAATAAAATTTTATTTGACAAGATTTTCTCTTGCCCTGTAGAAGCATCACCATGAACCCAATGAAATTAAGAGAAAAAAAGTAAAAGCTATTGCCTCCATCCATTTTTATTTTCTCATTTTACCTCTGTACCAACAAAAACAATAACAAAGAATTAAAATCTGGTAGAACATCTGTTGAATCCCTATATCATAACGTGCAATTCTGGTGGTGTGCAACGTAAAAGCTATAGTTTGCTACAATATTGCCAAAAAGAGAGCATAAAGGAGTTACCTTGAATTTAATGACAAATGCGTATCAGTTTCCTGAATGCAAACTATCTGCAATTCTCTTTGACAGAAGGAAAACAACCAAAACAAACCAAAAAAAAGAGAGAGAGGGGGAAAAAAAGACAAAAAGAATTTAAAATCAGAGCCAGCAAAAAGAAGTAAAGTAAAAAAAGCTTTACTCGTTGGCTCCAGGAAAACAAAGTCATTTACACCTCCTACAGCTCCTCAGGAGCAAAAGTGTTAAATTGGTGTTGCACCCAGTAGAATTGGGCAGACAAGTCTCAGCATTCGACACTGGTTCCCCAGACATATAAGAAGCGCTAAAAACAAACTGCTAAAATTCCCTGGTATTGACCAGTTCTTGAAGGATTACACTGAACTATAGATACACATATATACCATACATAGTTACTGGGTCTCCCTGAAAGGATAACAGTTCTGTGTAAAATATAAATGGAAGTTCCACATTATTTGTTTTCTTTAATATTAAAAAATCAGAAATTTTATAGTACTTGAACAATTCCTCCTCCTGATGGGCTAGAGAGAGCATTAAAAAAAAGAAACATGACTACTGAACTCACGACATTATTATTGTGCCAAGTATCCACAAAAAAACAGACATACCTTATCTGAAGACACTCACTGACTTTGACAAATATTGATGGGTTCCTACATGGAATTATCTGCCTTTGAGGAGTGGCCTACTGTCCATTTTCAGTAAGTCAGCAGCTGTTTTTCAAATTTCTAATCAATAACTTATAAAAATGGGGGACAGGGAAAATAACAGTGCTGACTATTCACCAAGTCAAAGACAACACCTATACGCTCTTATGTCACAAAAAGTTTCATTAACTTTTTATATCAATATCCTTTTGGAAGATTTAAATATTTGCAAGAAAATGACAAATGTTAAATCTGCAAACCCTTTTACCTTAGAGACTTCAGACACAGTGTAGCTTAACATTAGTCTGGAATAGCATGGTAGGGAGTTGCTTTGCCAGTTTCTACTTATTTGTTATGCTTTTTTAAACAGTAAAAAAGATAAGGTTGTTTGTTTATATAGCAAGGAAGTGCATTAAGAATCAGGTTGTTGAGATGCAAAACACATTAAAACCCGCAAACATATATCCTATATCTGGGTCAAAGATGTTATTTTGAATTCTAAAACTAAGTGGCAGCACATTCTTGAAGCAGCACAGACTTCTGCTTTGAGACTTTCCAACTAAGCTTATAAGAAACACACTTCGCTTTCTTGCAAAATTAACTTTACACCCTGTCATAGAGCCGTTCTCCAAATACAGAACAAGAATGATTATAAACTTTATCACAGAGTCAAGAGTTTAAGTTACTTTCTAGATATGAGGAATTTTTTTTCTTTTCTTTTTTCCCTTCTCCTTTTGTCAGAAAGATGGCAACTCCAGATGCCAGAGCATCAAAGAACCATTGACTGCTCTGTGCTTTTTCCAAGATACAGCACTACTTCACTTGGAGCTGTTCAGAATTTTTATTTCATCCATCTTGGATTTCTAGCAATTATAAGCAATGCATTTATTGGACCCTAACCCAAGGGTGAAAATCCACAACTACAAGAGTATAAAATATTTATTGACCTTATTTATTTCTGCCTGTACTGAACCAATGTTTTCAGTGACGTACGCTAAATTGCATGTAACAAATTCTCCAACCACTTTCAGCTGGAGAGCAGAAAGTTCCTTTTAAATATAATTATTGGCAAAAAGCACTTGAACATCATTAGAAAGCAGTGTTTGTAACACTTCCTACTCAGTCCAGGACTATTACAGCATCATTTTGTTCAGTTGAAATCCAGTTTCCGTTCTGTACTTAAGATTATGCAGATACAATTGCTCATGTTCTTATATTGCATGGATTTATGCAATGGGATACCTACAGGGAAGAAGACTAAATTAAATACAATACAGGAAACTTGCATTAGCTGTGAAGAATATAAATATCACATAATCCTACTGATTGTTAAATCAACATCTTACCATTAAGAATCACAAAGGCTATAAAAATAGCCAGAGTCATCTTTAAGTCCTTTGTTTAATCAGTTGTTCAAGACATTAGTACCTAGATTTCTAATAAAGATTAATTGTATGGGGTGGTGGGAAATTAGAAGTAAATACTCAATTACAAGTACTTCATAAAACAACTAAATTTTGTTATCTGATATTACATTCTGCTTTTACATGTGTACACAATTTAAAAAAATCTAGATAGCAATAAACCCAAGAATATTAAAAGTAACCTGGTGATCATCCCTTCATCTATTCTTCTCCCCTAGTTTCTCTAAAGCAAAAAAATACGAATACTTTGGTTAGAGATTTATTTTAACTTTTCTCAGCGTCTAGAGCTATTGCTACCAGCTCTATGCTCCTAAGACTGTATTTAGCAAATAACACTCTATCCGTAAAGCATATTACAAGGTCATGTCCACTACATACATCTGAGGAGTTAATGGGTCTATTGCCTAAGTTCTGGCAACTAAGCCACCAAAATTTTGAGACCCTACTTCAGTTTTCAGAACTGCTCTCTCACCCTTTCTCACCCTGTAAATTTAACTTTTGAAACAGAGTTATCTGGAACATGAATTTACCACTTAGTGGATCAACTCATACACTCAGGTCAACGGGGATAGTTTCACTTACACTAATATGATTGCATAACTGCCAGCCAGCAACCACAAAATCCTTCCCACCTCAGCCCCGAGGCGCACAACCTAGCTGCTGCCCCGTCATCGTGATGAGGAGGACACTGCTTCAACCCACCTCCCATTGCTGCGCTCCCCATCCCAGGGTGGAAAGGGGCCGCTGATGACCACATCTACGGCTTACGCAGTGCAACCCAGGTAGGGAATGCTGTTTCCATCAAAACCCGCAAGAGAAATACAAAACTTGTGTACACTCTTTAATAGGCCAACCCAATCTATACCATCGCCTTTCCCGGTGGTAAGATCCACCAGATATAAATCATCCCAGACAGACACTGGAATAAACTGTTATTTCCAGCAAGAGTTCCATATCTTCCTAGAAAATCTGTGTTAATCTTAAAAAGTTTTTCTTGATGGATGAGGGGGAAGATTCAGACTAAATATTCAAACACAAATACTTTATGAAAACAGATTCTACTCCCGCCCCCAGTGGATGTAACACTTATTTTTCTTCCCATGTACAGTAAATAATATGCATTTCAAGACCGTGAACTCAGGTACTCTTAAATGCACACTCCTATAAGCCATATTTTGTAAAAAAACCATGGATTTCCTATTCTGCATTTCACGATGTGGAGTGAATGTACAGCCTCCACTGTCAAAAGACACTTACAGAGTACCCCAGCTCTGACTTTTCTAGAGCCAGTTACATAGGGAAAATAATTTAATATGATTTACTGCCTACCTTTGCTTGAATCTCCAAACAATTACAACTTTCTGAGCATAATCTCTAAATTTCATTAAGTATACTTCCTGTTCTATCACCCATGTGTTAATGAGAGTAGTGAACAGCATGAGAGCCAGGAAAAAGTAAAAGAAAGAAAAAAAAAAAAACCACCTCTAAAACATGAAGCCCAACACAGTCTTCCAGTCTGATATTGAAAAACTTACAGCTACTAACTGTATATAATCTTCCAAATAGTTTTACACCTATCTTCAAGTATTTTCCCCTTTATGGATCTTTTCCCCATATCTCATTCATAGAACAGAAGGCAGTGTCAAGAGCCTTATTTCAGTCAAGATACAGTCTTCACTGTTTCTAGGGTTGCTCCTTTGACTAATTCTTCAAAATCATTTCACTCTTAAATGCCTTTGAAAAGGTGAGTCCTAATGAGATACTCCATTTAGGAGTGAGACTTGACAATACAGAGAGGTGAGAATGAGGCAAAGTTCATGGCTCATGTGGAAGTGGATCAGAGCATGTGAAATTAGATAGTCCTTATAGTGAGCTCAGAGAATATATTTGATGAGATATATGATTTTAAATAATTTTATTACAGCTTGAAGTTGTACAAGTCACTTTACTTTTTAATCTTAACACTTGTAAATGTAAAAAAACCCAATCCTTAAAAAGAATGCCAGCGTTGGCTGTTGCCACATATGCAGCTAGATTGCAGATGCCAGTGCCCCTCTCTGTTTCTTACTACGCTGATTCCTAAAGCAAAAAAATAAATGAACAAGTAATATTTAATCAGAGATGGGGGCTGGAAGGGCAGGGAAGAAAAAGAAACTCTGACCCTCTCTTTCTTTCAGAATTGGGAGAGAGAGGAGGAAATAAAACAGGAAGAAAAAAAGACTTAAGCAGCCCACAATCTCCTCGCTGTGACTTCCCAATCACAGTTAAACGAGTTTTATCTTAAGCTTCAGTTACTACCTTACAGAAAAAAGAGCTCTTTTGTCTGCCTGCCTTGTCAGCCACTCATAACTATATCTAATACAAGTCACTCTTAAAGGCAAGTATTTTTTACACTTAAATCGAACACTCATTTCTGAACTGGTCTTCCGTAGCCACATCCAACCCCCTTATTTTTCTCATAAGAGGTCCTATCACTGCACTCTGAAACCTGTGTACCAAACCCAATTCATTCACCTTAGCACGAGCACCCAGGGCCATCGCAGTCACTTAACTCGGGAAAAAAACAAACCCTGAAAAAGCAAGAAGAAACACCGAGCAAGGAGGCAGACTGGATTAATAGCACTGTACCCATTGTCCCTGTTGCACCGCAGAAGCAAAACCCCACGTGTGAAGTCCAAAGCCCGGTTCTGCAAAGGGGGTCCCCAATTAGGAGTCCCCAGTTCCCCCTTTTGTTGCCAACCGCCTGTGCAGCCGGGCGGTACCAAGCCCGCGGTAGGCGACTCACGCGCCGCCCCGCGCAATTCCAGCTACCGCCAGATAATATTTTTGAGGCCATCTCTTGCAAAAGCACTTCCAGTATGGCTTAAGAACGCCAGCCTCTTTCTGGAAATAAATATGGATTTTTCTTGTAAAGCGCTTGGAAGTAATTGGATTACAACTGCAAAATGAATTACAATTGCCGTTAATGAAGTTATGGGTATAATAGAAATATGTCGTCAAATTACAAAAACACTTGCTCACTGCCACGGTCCTCTAGCACTGGAAATAGTACATTCTCTCTGATCCATTTCTGCCAGTTTTATGATTTTAAAGGAGTGCCAGCTATTTCTTCAGAATTTATGGCCTGGAGCAGCACTAATGAGCCCAAGGGGATACAGCTGGAAAGCAGAGGATAGTTCCAGGGGACTTCGGCTGGGCCTCACTAGCACTGAGCTGGGGGAGGGAAAGGGGTCAGGTAGCACTTTTGACCATATCTGAGTTTTGAAATAGTCTCTTAATGATATATTTGGCTCCATTATTTTTATTTTGACTCAACAGTTTGTAAGTCTAGATAACGTAACTATATTGGTTCAGAGGGGGTTTTTTGTTTGTTTTGTTTTCTTAATAGCTTATGCATAGAGGATTTAGAATTTCATTATTAGACCATTAATGTTTGGAAGAAGAAATCATAAATGCAACTCTGTTGGTTTGGAGTAAACAGAAAAGAGAGAGAGAAAAAATTCTGACTATCTTTCCATGTAAAACAAAAACTAGTTGCTAATTAAGAAGAATTATTAGGGGATAAACTAAATAATGACTTGCACAAAAGGAATTATTACTGTGACACAATATTAAGGGAAAAAGAAACTTTAACAATGGAATGCCTAACTTTGTCTTTACCCATGCCTCATCTCTTCAAGAAGGTGCAGATTCACACACATGGTCCCAGGGAAGCAGTGGAGGGCATCAGAAAAAGATCCAGCAGCAGTTTGGCTTGTTCAAGCTAAGTTTTGGATTTTTTTTGTTTAATAATAATATGCCTGATGTGATTACTGTAATACGAACATTTACCTATGTGCTTAGAAAGGGACTTTTGAAGCTAAAGTGTATATGTCTGTTTGCTTGTTTGTTTGCATGAACAGTTTAAAATGTTTTACAAACAGTTTTAAGCTGTTTTTAATGGAGAAAAATCTCAATTTTCTTTCAAAATAAAGAAGCCAAAAAAACCAGAATAACGTTCCTTAAATACCAAAGACTTACAAATAGTTATTTTCTATGTATTTTCTGACACAAATTTGGAGTAAGATTGCTCCTCCAATACCTGAATTTTCAATCTAAATAGCTTTCATTTTACAGAACTGTTCCTGCAAAACTTCTCATGAAATAATTTTCAGAAGAATAACATTTTCAACATTTGTAATCCAAATATAATGCAGGAACTCTACTTGAATCTGGTTGTTAAGCAATGTAATAGCTTGCTTTAATTTCATCGTTCAGAAGAAACTTATTAAAGGAATAAACCAATAGTTAGAAGTTATTTTCTCAATGTCTTTCTATTTTCAGTATCTGTTGTGCTAATCCATAAATAAGACTGTATGCAGAGGGGAGCAGAGCTGTAAATAGTTTTTTTCCTTTCCTGCATAAGGCTTTCCACATTGTGCTGTGTGCTCTCAACAGTAAATGGAAACCTAGGCTACTTTAAGAGTTTGCATTTTTCAGTCCTTAGAGAAAAACTCCTGTCTCCAGAACCTCAATAAATTGCTATCTGAAATGCATCAGAAGTGTTTTCGGTTCAAATTTCCTACAAAAGGGTTTCAAGCCTTTTCCCATTAAGTAAATCAGTTGCTAGGGAATACATCTTTTGTACACATTACTACGTAAACCACCATTATTTAGTTAGTAACCCATCTAAGAGAACAATCAGCTGCCAGCAATCATACTTCTTTTTATAAGATGTATCAGAAGACACAAGAGGATGTAAATGCCATTTGTTTCCATAAAAGAGCATTTTTATAAATGGTTTAAGAATTGTCACAACAAAATATGGGAGTCATTTTACTTTTTGAAAGGCTTTAAAGAGACCAACTGAGGAATTTGCCTCCTTGCTCCCTGGACCAAGAAGAGAACAGAGAGCATCCTGTTCCGCTCAGTGGCTGCGAAGGGAAGAGCAAGCTATTACAGGATCATTTAAGTGCTCATCTGTGCTGGCCTTTCCCTCAGGATAAAACCAAGTTCTCCCTAAGAACTTGAACATAACTCAGTGATGGTTTCTTCTTCATCTCTCTAGAATGCTTACCTCAAACATAATTTCTCTTCACTGGGAAAGGCTAGAAAAGCTTCAGGCATGATGTTTGAAGCAAAGAAGGTAGATTTATCTCTGATGGCTTTTGACAGCGGATCCTTGTCTTTGTAATTAAAGCACCTCTGTCATAGACAGCCTTTATATTCATTGGAAGAGTACTGCCAAAGGAATATAGGGAAGTGGATGAATGCCAAGCCACAAGAAATAAGTTTCAGTAAACATTTCAGGAATATAATTTAGGAAGAAACCAACCGCTTACTTGGCAATTAACAAAACAACTCCACAACTTTGCCCAATTATCTCTTAAGTATTAAGTTCTCAGTTTTTAGAGCAATATATACATTTGATATCAAAGCACAGAAAAAATAGGATGTATTTCAGCGTGCTGATTATCTTAATCTGTGGAAAACAGCACAAGTTCAGAGAACTGAAATTCATGTAAATATGCTGGACAAATGAAAAATTGCCCTAAAATATTCCTGTGAAAATAATTTTTTTAGTTTTCACACTTAAACAAAATTTCGTTTGTAAAAAGACAAAGCACTTTTTGGAAATTTTTTCAACACTTCTTTGATTGATATACCAACACAGAGAATGTACGAAATAGTCACTTAGGGATAATTCACAAATATTAAAGATCCCTTTTTAAAATCAAGTTGGCTTCCTCAAAATCTGTCACCTCTTAGGTGAACTCACAACAAAGGGGGAGACTGCTCCAATCTTTTACATCTCTTCTTTCAAAAGGTTTGTCACACTGCAATTCTCATCATTTTTCCTATTATTTTTTCTGATTCGCAGAATTAAAAAAAAAAACATGGTTTTAATTTCAGACTATGTTTGGTCTTTCTGAAAGTCCCCAGCACATTCAGAACATTCCACATCTGGCAATAAATTAACCTCTACCATACTTTGAATATATACATGTACATTAAGAACTACATCAGGAAGGTGATAGTGGCAAGTGCTCCTCTTTCTGTATATACGATGAGCAAGAAGCACTAGTCGATCAATATAAACCATCATTATTGCCAAGAGGCAATCCTGGTACCCTCTTTTCTTCCTTCTGTCCTCCCAGCTATGACAAGCATTTGTGGCTGTAGCTGAGTGAAGGAGGACACAAAGACCAGGATGTGCAGCCACAGAGAGGCCACTTCTTCAGCAGAAGTGCTGACTGAAACTGCTACACACTGCTTGCTACCTTTCCTGGTTGATGCAAATCAGGAAGACTTGCAGGTAGACTCACATCCATATTCAAGCTGGTAAATCTATCTACATTTCTCTATATTCCCATGGGAAATCCTCTATTTCTTAAATGTTTTCCCAGACTGTTTTGGAGAACATCTGTCCCATTCTTTGCTATGGAAAGGCCCCTCTAATATTAGGTGTCCCAGCCCCCTCTGAAACAAGTGTGTTCAATCTTCCTGCTGAGCAGATTCCAATAAAAATCAAGTGGTTGCTTTGTAGACAGTCTTTCTTTACCTAAAGCTTTTACTTTTCTTGCTGACTCATGCTTAACACGCTGAAAAGATTTCTTTTATTCTTCCAGTTAGCTGCACTATAAGCAGTTATTAAAGTGTTTTATAATACAGAATTGCATGTGGGCTACACCAACAGCACTCAAAATAAGATCTGCAGGCTGACTGACAGATAACAGAATCACAGAATCATATAGGTTGGAAAAGACCTTTAAGATCATCGACTTTTAAGATCATCGTAATGAACTATCAGTTTTCAAAGTAGCTGTTGGCAGTCCCAGAAAGGACGAAGCTTACCTCACTGTAACACGCTAGGCATGCATTTAGCAAAATGCTGTAAAACAGAATAGCCACTTCCTTCAGGCACTCACAGAAACTGACTCCAGAAGGTGTATTTGAGTTCTACACAGACTAAATAACTATCACAGTATCTCAGAAAAACACAGTAAGACTATCTTCTGGTTTAAAAATGTTTATTTAAAAGAAAAGGAGATCTATACCCAGATGGCCAGGAGAAAGAAATAAAAAAAATTCCTCTGTTTTCCCCCCAAAACCATTACTCCCCAATTTACTTTTCCCTTAAGTTTCAGCTTCAATGTTTTATTTAAAAAAAAAACCCTGAACTTTCATTTCCTTTTCCTATGCTGTTACACCTGAGGAAATTAAGTACCTTTCACTGAAGGGTTGCATGGGATGTGAGAAGAAACTGCAATAAAATTTATTCACAATATACAAGTATAAAAATATCTTGCTTAGGATTCAGTATCATAATTTAATAACTTTTTGTTGTTTCATAGGTATCTGGGAAAGGTACAGACACATGTCCTGATCCTGTTACAAGAGGTAGAATACCAGCATTTGGTACAACATTCCAGGAGAGAGTCAAAGTGACGTTCCTGTTTCCCCTGCAAAAGCAACAAAGACTATCAGCACAAATACTCAAGTTAACCAATTTAATTAGTAACTACTAATACTAAATAAAATAGGATACAAATTGTTTTCCTGATCCAGAAACAATGGGCTTTTAATTTTATGTAGTTACTTTATGAAGTATTACCTGTTTCCAGATAAGATTTTTTTTTTTTTTTTTACTGTTGTTACCCAACTCCTTTGGAGTTGAGTGCATCACAGAACCAATTCTACACAGACAAGAATATTGGAAGCAGAAACCCAGAAGCCTATTGCCTGTATTAGCAGTGCATCTTCTCATCTAAAGAAGAAACAGGATATCCTGTATCCCAAGGTCATCTTCTAACAATCAAACTACAAAGATGCAATAGACTGACAGAATATCAGATAGAATACAGGTACCTTACCACAGCAATACAAACACATATAAAATGCAAAGTATGCAAGTAAATCAAGACACTATGAATAATAATAATAGGATTTACTTACTTGAGACCATTTCCATCATCAAAGAAAAAGTACTTTGACTTCATGTCTTTTAAGAACAGCCTTGGGTTATCTCCTCGCAACATGATCTTGTCCCAAAGGACCACCTGGTTTAGAGCCTAAAAATACAATTGTAATTAAGTCAGCAAGGTACCTTACAAGATCATATTCAGTCACTGGAATTTCATAGCATTATTCATCTAAAAACCCTGAAGTTGAAGTACATGCTTGCAATCCATAACTAATTTAACAAAATAATGCTTTATGGAAGGGGAAACTAGTACTACTACACACCCAAGTGTGGCACAGAATAAATGGAAACAACAAAGAACAGCTCAATAAAACATGAGAAAGCCATTTTAAAAAGTCATAAGCTTTCAAAGTCTTACAAAGTATGATGGGTTTTCCTTTTCAATTGCAAAGGTAAGTCACTTTTAAAGTGGTATTTACACTTCATTTCAAATAAAGGACTTAAACTGAACTATCATGACACTGCCTAGGTATTTAACATTTTTCCAACTTTAATGGAAAAAGTCTCTATTTGAATTGCAAGCATAACCCCAAGAACTGCATGAACAATTCAGAAGATGGATCCCAAATTCTTAAATATTTGAAACTTTATACTGTTCTTTTAAGTAGTTAAGTGCTAAACAGTCTTGTTTAGTATCTTAAAGAACAATTTAGGAAAAAATATTTCTCAATATTTGTGATATGTGAAAAAAAAAACAACTAAAAGATGAAACAAGACAATTAAGTCCCAGACCCCAATAAAGAACCCTAAAAACTATTTTACTACAAACACAATATCCACCAGCATGTATACAATAACTAAGGTACTTTTAAAAAACAAAAAAGAAAAGTAAGGAGATAGTTTTGTGCTGCAAGTTAAGAAAAAACCCCAAGCCTTCACTACATCCTTGCAATGTGACCACAGTAGCTTAAACGAGAATTCAGTGGTACCATGGCAGCATGGTGTTTCACTAAAATAATTTTTCCATAGGCTGTTCCACACAGCTCCTATCAGATCAGTGAAAAAAGCCTTCAGCTACCCAAAGTGAAATATCAGTAGCAATTTAAAGGATGCAGCAAGGCCAATTATTTTGAGAAGTATGACAAGGTAACATAAATGTATTATGGGGCTACAGTAACTGGTATGGGCAAACACTTCTGTGATCTATGAACAAAAGACCCACCACACCTGGCCAGACCAAAGGCCACTACATCTTGTTTCTAACAGCAGTCAACTGCAGAACATTAGGGAAAAGTAAAACAGACTGAGCAAATATGTGAAAAAACTCATTTACAGTCCACTGTTTTAAGTGAACAACAAAGCATGTGTTACTGTTCTCCCACTCTGCTTGGCACATATCAACTCAGGGTGAACTTCCCACCCTGCAGTTAAACTCTCAAGAAAATAACAATCATGAAGGCCAGTAAAAACAGTCCAAGCTAGTAGGAAATGCTGGTGCCTTAACTCTTCCCAGCAGAACTTCAGAATGTTAAAAATAGCTGCAGTACAAAATGGGTATTTGCTTCCACTTTCTTTTTGATACTTACATTGTTTTTCGTTGAATATTCTGCGGACAAATATAGAAACAATTGTTTAACATTCCAATCAAATATACTCTGCAGATGTATGCGAGTTAAGAAAAATACCATATTGTACTTACATAACCTTGTTTTATTTTTACTAGATCTAAATAGACTATAATTACAGTGAGTTCCTACGTTTTAACATACCTCATTTTATTTATAAATCAGAGCACTTCCAGGAGTTCTAACATATATTTTAATCATATTAAAGCAACAGGTCTTTGGTTTGTGGGGTTTTTTTATTATTATTATTATTATTTATGAAATCTAACAGCTATTTCCTCCAATGATTTGAGAGTTCTATATTTGACACTGCAAGCTAGTAACCATAATCCGCTGCTAGACAATCTATTATAAAACCTTAAACATAAAAGGCAAGACAGAATTCTTCAGTAAATATCTTCAAAGCGATTATTTATACTATCAAAGAACACTGGTATCCAACTGTGGATCGAGATACAATAGCATTAAACAATATATATAATACAAAATTGGCAGTGTAGAGGGTTCAAAGAGCCTGTAATACCCACATTAGAGAAATTAATAGATGGGAAGTATTTCATATCGGAAGGGACACCAGAAATTAGCAAATTTAATTACCCACTTACTACAAAGAAAGTCAGCTTATTAGACTGGAACAAAACTCTGCTCAGATTTTTGATCAACAGTAAAGAACTGGTGACTGCCACTTGAGACTGTCAGGATAATAAAGCTGATATTCTAAATACTTGTCTGTTTATTTAGCAATAAAATGTACTGTGTCTGACTGCTAAGGAGAAGACCTTTTAACTCACAATAAAGATTAGCTGTAACCTTTTATTTCCCAGTCCTCTGTTTTATTCTATTTGCCACTATCTCAAAGAATAAATTAAACAGATTCCCCAACCATCCTCAAAATCTGTTCTATCTTGTTCCACTCATCCCAAGACTAAATCACATTTTTAAGCCACTAATTCAAAAGGCAAGTAAGGAAAGAATTAAATTATTAACTGCTGTTGCTGCAAGACTAGCTATTTTTACTTGAACATTTTTCATCATCTAACTCAAAACAACAAATAAGATTCTGAATATCTCCTTTGTAGGATTTCTTAACACTTGCTAAAGTTAACCACGAATTAAGTAAGCTAAAAAGAGTTTGTGAAAACTGTTTCCTCCTCTTTCCTTTCACTAGCTTCTTTTTCTAACTGTCATTTTATTTAATTCTTCCTAGCACTAACAACTTGTTTCCATTAGTTAAGAGAGCCCATGTACTGGTATCTCTTTACAAATTTTGTCAAAAAAACCCTACCAGAAAGTTGTATTTTACAACTCTACACACTGCAAGGTTTATTTATGCCAGGCATGAAAGATTAAGTCAGAGTTTTTATAAAAAAATGTTAAAACTACTGCTACTATTAAAAGCAATTAAAACATGGAATCTTTATGTCCACATACTGCAGACTGATCCTTGTATAAGAACATTTCTTTTAGAAGGCCTGTCTTGCCTTGCTTTACCTCCCCCTATATACACTGCATACAATTCAATTCATCTACTTTAGAATTTTGGTCTCTGGTTTTAATATGTATAAGCATTTCAGAGGTAAAACTCAGACTTAGGAGTTCAACCCTCCTGCTTCCAGCTGATAAAAAAAAATCCCTCTTATTCCTGTGCAACACACACCTGCAAAAATCTGATTAACCTGTTTATCCAGCATTCACACATATTCAAGATTTGTATTTTGTTTGGTTTGCGTCCACAATGTAGTATTCTCCATATCAGGGAAACCAAAACACAGAGGTAATCAATGTCTTGCCTAAACACAGTGACAAAAAACAGCAGACAGGGAAAAATCCCAGGAATCTCAGCCCAGCTGCAAAGCAAGGCTTAGTGTAATCACCTGAGGTAAAGCATGCTGCCTCATACTTGGTACTGACTTCCGCAGAAAAACACAGATATTTTTTTTTTTTTTTTTACAGCAAGACCCTAAATCCTAAGAATTATTCCCTTCTACTGTCAAAAAACCTACCCAAAATGCAACCAAACAAAAATATCCACACACAACCCTCTTTCCCCAATAAAAACCAGACTAACAGGGAAGCAGAGAAATACAAAAGAAAAGTTGCAGAAAGGTAACAGCAATGAGAAGAGGCCAAAAAGTAATGTAATAGATTTTGTAGTACCTCATATGCTTCCCAATGAATACTACTCAATAGCATGAAGAATTCATACTATTCAATGTTAAAGATTTGGTAGTTTAGCATCCAAGCAAGTAAAGGATTACAATGTCTTTTTGTTTTTAAAGGAAGACAGGTACTTGTATGCAACTTGTATGTTGAAAGCCTCACAACAAAATGAGTTTGAAAGGTGCATCGGAGTTTCCAAATTCAGTATGACAGTCAAAATAGCATGTTATATAAACCCTATAATTAATTCACACCTCAAACCACCAATACAAACTTCACTTAATGGTAATACTGTCCAGATGTTAAACTGTACTTCACATTATTAGATACAGCACACTTCACTATAGAGCTTGATTTTAAAAACAGGCATAAAATAAAGAGAGAAAACAACTTGCCCTGTGTCATCTACTAGAGACAGAACAGCTATTCCAAGTTCTATTTTACTGCCCTAGCTATGTAAAATACTACTTTTCACTGCTTTAAATTCGTATTTTAAGACAAATTGCAAGTTTTCCTCAAGTCCTGAATATCTGAAGATCATAAGGTAACAAAAATACATGTCAAGATGTTATTTCAAAACGTTCACAAATCATTTTTTACATTAAGGATATCTGCAGTAATGTCAAATGTGACGAATCCCAGATCACTTCTTTCTCTAGGTCCAGTGAAATCTTCTACATTTTTTCTAAGACAAAACAAAACACAAGGTTATCCTTTCTCATTACTTCTCTTTTATGCATTACATAAATTATTATTCTTATTATATATTTCCCTCTTCCATTTTCTGTGCTTTCTTTTGAATACTTTTGGCTAAAATATAGTCAACATTACAAAATAAAACCTGCCTTCCAGGGATTATGGAGCTCCAGTTTTGAATGACAGGCCTTGCCACCACAGTAGTCTTAAGTTACACAAATAGCCTATAGACCTTTTCCTGTTAACAAAAATCTGTATCTATCTGTACCTAAACTGCATTACATTTCATTTCAGTAAAATATGGGGATGGCTATGTAAAATAGCCATCCCCGAATATATAAAGCTGACTGGAACACCGGCAGCATAGCTGTCTGCTAGCAACCATTTTCAGTATTATTCAGTATTTCTCAACTTTCCATAAAAAAAAGCCTCTAGGGCTCAGTCTCATACAAGACACTCCAACCATTCTGATAAAATGGAGTTTATGTTTGCAGTTCACACAACTTACGAGATTTCTCCCTGGAATGTATTTAAGTAGCAGTATAAAGAAAATTCTACATTATGGAAAATCATATCGTTTTGGAAGACTTTATTACAAATCCACATTTGGAGGAATATCTGACATTGCCACACTAAATGACATTAGAAAAAGAAACTGGAAAATAACAGAGACACAGCACATATTTTCATACATATTCACAAAGCTTATCAATTTACCGAACTTACCCTCTACAAACAGGAATAGCATAAGCAGGTTGGCAATCAGCTATGAACCTTAATTCCTCACGTACCAAAAATTGTATGAACTTCTTAGTTACATTTATTCCAGTTTGAAAATTAGTCCATTACAATATAATTTCATTAACACTAAGCTTAGTAATCAAAAAGAAAAAAAAAGTTTAGCAGCAGAAAAAAACACTTTTGGAGACAGTAGTTAAGAAAAACACCATCAAAAATTCCCAATTTAAGCCTTGGTACAAATTTCCACCCCTTTGCAAAAAAGCAACATCTTTTTAAGTAGCAACCCTTATCAAGCACTTGACTTCATTTCTGAATCTTTGTCAATCTGGTGGAAAAACAGGCTTTAAGCCTGGGGTGTACAGAACTTCACAGAAATTCAAGAAAAGCAACTAAGGTATAATGCCTCTCATTAATACCAGATCTGCGCATCATGGAAGGGACTGACACAGCACTATAAGTTTAATCCAAATTAATCATTAGTATGCTACCTCATATATGTCAAGCTCACCAGAACACTCAAAAATACGCATTTATGCTGGTTTTATGCTGTTTGCAATCCTTAATCTAGCATAAATATGGGGTTTATTTTCCCGAGATATTAAACCAACCCAAAAGGCAACGGCAGTTCCCACTCTCCATTTGCATTCACCTCCCCTTTCAGACCCTGCTCCTAGCTATCCACTCCTGCCATGTACCTTGGGGGTGGTCCAAAGCTCCATGAGCTGCTTTAGCTCACTAACTTGGCCAAAACCAAACTAAACAAACTCATTAGTTGAGTTAAAACAGCTCAGTATCCTGTGAGCCCCATTCGCCTGTGCAGCTCTGGAAAAGGACCATGTATGTGGCTAGAAGCAGCAGCAAAGACCTCCACTTTTTGGTGGCAGTAGCAGCTGCTCAACTGCTCGTGAAACTACAGCCCTCCACAACGTACACACTTAACTTGACGGAAACTTCCTGTGACAAAGTTTCCTTTTTAAAAAAAAAAAAAGTAAGAAAGGTTCCCCTGGCACAAGTTTGCATTGGCATATTGTGTCATGTGGGCAACATGCTTTTGATATGGTATTACGTATTCTACACCTGGTGCATTTTCACAGGAAGATAAACCGTCCCAGTCAGTTTACTGTCGCAGAGCTCGCAAAAAAGAAAATATCTTACCAGTGGAAAAATATAAAGGAACTGCTAATTAATAAAAAGGTGCTAGGGAGATAAACCGTATGTTCATTTAGGTCCTTGCACCCTCAAAACTGTCAAAAGCAGTTCGCTCGACTGCCCTGTAAGTCACCACCCCCTTAGAGAGAACGCGACTGGTGTCCGCAAGCAAGCGTGCCTCAACACAGCGGCCCTCATCGGCACCTTCAGCAGGCCAGCAGTTTACCGCGCCGACCGGCGGCGAAACGCCCAACGCGGGCGGCCCCGCCCCAGCTCCCGCCCGGCCGGGGCGTGAGGTGGCGGAGCGCCGTCGTGGGGCTCTCCCATTGGCCCAGGCGGGGAGCGAGGGAGCGGGCAGGAAGCGGAGACCTACCTCCGCGGCCCCGGCCGGTGCCGCCGGTGGAACGAGAGCAGCGAGCAGCTCCCGCGGCGGCGGGCCTCCGCTCGCGTCTGCGCCGTCCCGCAGCCAGACGTTAACGTCCCCTCACGCGCCCGGCCGTTACTCGCCCCGCAGGGGCTCCTCGGCGGGCAGCGGCGTAAGAGCAGCGGCCCCCAGACAAACCCTTCCCCTTCCCAGCGGGCAGCCGCCGCCCGGCCCGGCCCTCTTCTCCTCCGCCACTCCCTTCCCTCTCCCGCCCACACTCACAGCGTGACCCGGGACACGGCGATGCTGACGGGCACGCTCCGCTCCTTGAAGGCGGTGGTGATGAAGCAGCCGAAGGTGAGCGCCGCCATCACGCTCAAAGAGAAGGCGAAGAGCGAGTTAGCCCGGGACAGCACCGTGTTCATCTCCCCACTCGCCCCGGCCGCCGCGCCGCGCAGGCTCCCAGGCTCCAGCCGCTGCTCGGAGGAGGGGGCGGCTCCAGCGGGCCCGGCGGCGCTGGGACGCGGCAGGAAGCGGGTGGCGGCGCCTTCGCTGGGGCCGCGGAGGAAGGGGCGCGCGCGCGCGGCGGGGAGGGGCGTGGCCTCGCCGAAGAGCCCGCCCCGCTGGGGCGGGGCCGGGCCACGCGCCTCCCGCACCGCGCTTGCGCCCGCGGCGGGGCTGGCCCTCCCTTGCTTCCGGCAGTCGTTGGGCTGCTCCGAGGTGTCGCCCCCGGGCGCGATATGGCGGTGGGGGCCGTAGCCCGCAGTGCGCTCGCTTCCCGGCGGTTCCTCTGTCGCTCTCCGGGCTTCCTCTTGCAGGCTAGCCGTTAGTTTTGCGCCGCGATGTCTTTTGAGACCCGCACCCTCTCAAACTTGGGAGTTTGGAGAAAGAAATACGTTGTGCCCTTTGGCTGTCGCGTATCAAAGGTGACTGACTTTCGTAAAAGAACCTGTACAGTGTGTCTGCGTCGGTCTGGCTTACAGAAGAAAAAAATACCTGAAGACAAGACGTGACCGCTTGGTTGTGTCCTGATTAGCTGTGTGTGGTTTATTTTCCTTTTGTGAGCAGGCGCCGCAGCGGCTTGTCTGTCTGCTGCGTGGCTCTGGGACGGTCCCCAGGGCTCGCTCACAGCCGAGGCCCCTCAGAGCAGCGCGTGGTGGGGGCACGGCTCTGTCCCCTGGGAGTGGTCCCCCATGGAGGGCCTCTTGGGGTTGCTGTTTGGTACTCTCACCATGAATACTGACAGCATATATTCTTGTCCTAGCTGCTTCATAACTTTGGAAAAAAAAGGGTTGTTACCTGTTGAAGTGTTTTTTGTGAATTGTTTGCCACCTGCTATGTTTCTAAGGCATTCGGTTTTAGAGGGAAGTTGGTATTTGTAGCTCTAGTGGATTTTTGCATTTGTATAATAAAATGTAAATAACATTTGAGGTGAAGGCTTGTTTTTTCACTTGGTGTCTGCATCTTGCTTTCGCTGGTATTGTGGCTTGCCATTCACTACCTTGTTTCCTATAGGATGTTCCTATTCATTTCCTCTTTGTTACAAATACGTGCTCAGTATGTAAATCATTTTGTCTAGAAACCTCATTTAGTAGCTGGGCAGCATTGGAATCCTTTTTCTGTACCAGATGGCTCTGTGATCCCACACTGTTCGCAGGATGAGGCAGTCTTTCACCTTACTCTGAGTTGGTTGAAGTTTCACTTCAAATTGGTGCTAGCAAAGCCTGGCTTATGTAGTGAGGTGGTTTCTAACTCCTCTTCCTAGGCCCCTGATTGGCACCCATTCCTGCACCCTGGACCTGCAACATTATGAGTTTGAGAACTGGGGGGAGAGAGAACCTGTACAACGTTGGGTTTTTTTTTTCCATATTTCACTGTATTAAGTACCCCAGGCCCGATTAACGCAGATTTCTCGGGGCCGACGGCAGGTGTCAGCAGTGATTCAGTTACATTTAACTTCCTCTTCCCAGCCCTAAGATTCCAATGCTGTAAATACGGGGAGTAGGAACAGGAGCTCAGACACGGGGGTCTAAAAAGATGGAAGGCCTCATGGTGAAGGGATAGAGGGAAGAAGGGGTGGACTGTCAGGCCATTCTGAATTACATATGTTCTGTAATGATGGTGCTGTTTCTTTTCCTCCCCTGTAACTGAGAGTCAGGTCTGTGATTCAGGGAGGAAAAATCTTTGCAGATAAAGGTAAGGAATGGAAGAGGAAAAAGATCGTACTAATGCTCTGTGTTTCTACACAGCTTGAGTATCTGCAGCACATCTCTGTTTAGCACTATTATTAAATGCAGGATGCAAAGCTACCTATGGGGACATTCCTTGCAGTTGGGAACCTCTGTTTCACTGTACTGTTGATTTCTGTGTGTCTGTGCATTTGCCATAATGAAGTCAGTCGCAGGCCCAAAGAAGATAGGCTCTTCAGCAATGTTCTGATGATAAACTCTGCCGATTTTCATTTGGTAATTCTCGGCCTTCCTGATGTTCCAGAAGAGTTCCAGAAACACAGGGAGTTTCTTGTGTAAAGGTTTTTATCGGTTTGTTATCATTTATGTTTTGATTTGCTATACAAAACATTAATTATTGTGAGGTAAAGGTTTTTGATTTATGGTCTGGAACGTAGTGTTATTGAAACCTTGGATAACTGTTACTGAGAAGTGGGTATTTTTCCCCCAAATATTTGAAGACTTAGAAGTAACAAGGAAGCTTTTACTGCGAACTGGGGAACCTAAACATTTCAGAAGTTTGCTGAGGAGCCACTGCTATAATAAAAAAGATAGTTCAAAATGTGAATGCTGTTCTTTTATCTACAAACAAAAGGCTCAATTGCCTCTGCTCTTGCTTTTAGTTCTTATAGTTGCTGTTTAGAGGTTTTCATTAGATATTAAACAACTCTGCTGTTGGGGAAAACTTGAGTAACTAAGGCAGAACTTGGAGAAGTAAAGTAGCGAAATTTCCAAAGCAGCAGTCAAGTACCTGAAGAAGACCAAAATCAAAAGATTTAGTCAAATTCATGTTAGCATATGTTTTTAAGACAAATGAATAAATATGGCTGTGCTTATGTAGTTTTGGATTTATTTTAGTAGAACCCTTAAATAAATGTCACTTAAAAGCAAGTATGCGGGGGAAGACACATGGCATAGTTTATTCAAGGACTGATCCATTACTGTTTGAGAACAAAGAAACCTTCTGTAGCTTTTTAATGACCAAAATCTTGCAAAATCAAAAGAGGAGAAAAATTTTGAAATTAAGAAGGCAGTTGTGAAGGAAGAACGGAAGAGGATTATTCACAATAGCTGTTTGCTGGCAAGTTCCAAATTGTTCTGTGAAAAATATAAAATGTTCTTTTTGTAAAGAATAGTGGCATAATATTAATGTCAGAAGTCACCGTCAGCTAAATAAGTTGTGTTAGTCTGAATGGATCAAATACTATAATTATGAAAACAAATCTGTAGAATCTTGGGGAGGCAAAAAAGTTTGGGAGACCATTTCCAAGATGCATGGTGTAAGGTATTCAGTATGCCTGGGCAGTGTACTCAGGCCCATACCAGCAGAGCACCTAAGGCATGGCAGTGCTCAGGCTAGTTCTTACTTCAAGAAATTTCATAATTTTGCATTCCAAACTAATTGAACAAAATGCAGAGATGCGATTGGGAGCAGGTCTGAAATGTAGAATTCTCCCTTTTTCTTCTGTCCTTCCCTAGAATTATCTGACTTTGGAATTGTGTTCTTACATACTCTTTGATCTATTAATCGTGTTCTTCTTTTTATAGTGTTGGCACTTCAACAGGATTGATCCCAGTCAGCAGCTGATGATTAGAGTAGTCTTCTGAGAGTGGCTTGCTTTCTTTGGTTGAGATGTTTCTGCTCTGATGTTCAAGTGAGTGATTCCTTTAATCATCTATAAACAAAATGGCAAGTGTTGACATTGACCATCAACAGAGATTGCTATGTGTTTTTCTGCTGACGTTGGGTTGGTTCTAAGGTGGTACACATAGGTAGGAGCTTTGAGGTGGCTGACAGTTTGGGGTGTGTGGTTTGTCCAGGTGAAGGGGAGTTGTTAACTTCAGACCAAGTGGTAGCACCTTTGGTCTTCTTGGGGCTTAAGTTTCTAACTAATTTTACAGGTGAAAGTTTAGGTGCCTGTGGCATCTTTGGCACCTAGCTACTTAGATGAGGACTGTCCAGACAACTTTTTTTGGTCTAGGGCCATGTATATACTTCCTAAATTTTACCATAAATGTCTAAATCCCTTATTGAATTTATCTTTTATTAATTATTGAAATGTTAACTCTTTAAGAGACAGTAGCAACACACAGCTTCTTAGGCAGCTCTGGGTATACCAATGAAGATTAAAATAAAGTGGGGGAATTTTTGTCTGTATTGCAACAGCCCCCTTTCAGTTAGCACCTCTTCCGAGTGGGACATTTTTACAACTGGTGTGGAAAGGCTGTGTCCAAAAGAAGTAGTCTTTCTGGACTGCATTGAAGGGGTTTTGTTTCTAACTTTCTTCTCACCTCCATTTTTTTCCTTTGGATCTACAAAGTATGGAGAATAAGAAGATAAGCAAACAGAAATTTTCACTTGCCTCTGTATTCTTATTGCTAGTCATCCAGCAAGAAAATCTCAGGGAATTTTAAATTTCTGATTTCAGAATGAACTTGATATTTTATAACACTGTCTCGTTTAGCGGCATAAGAATGCTTCATTGGAGATGGAACCAAATATTCTTGGCTCCAAAACAAACTCTAAGTATGTTTTGGAGCCCAACACAGTTCATTTTTGGCTCCTGGCAGATTTGCTGTTGCCCGCTCCATGGCGTACAAAGCCATGTTAGGTAAGGTCCTCTCATACATCACTGATTCAGCTGAAGCTTTCACACTTCATTGTGCTTTGCATTCTGTGGCAAGAAGCCTGTGTGCTATTGATTCACCTCACTCTAGTTTTACCTCATTCCCTAAGTCAGTTACAAGTTCTTAATCACAAAGTATTTTTATGTCTCTTTTAAAAGCACCAAGCAGAGGCTGTCATGCCTTGGCTTGAGGAAAAGAATGTTTTGCTAGCTCTGTCATGATGATATCACTTAACTGATACCAATTTTAGTGTATGGAAAAAACCTTTCTGATATGAACACGAGGCATGGGAGTCACCGTATAGTGACATACGCTTGCAGAATAATCTTTTAACTCTCATCCCTACCAAGTCATGAAATTGACTTTGTAATTTCCTTTTATTAATACCATTCATAGGCACCAGAATATACTTTACACAGAAAGGAGACAAATGAAACCACTTTTACTTAGTCTAGAAGAAAACCTGGCAAAAGCTTGAAGGAAGTGGGTATAAAGTTAAAGGAAATGGGTGATTTCACTGTTTTTAGAAACAGTTCATAATGAAGAAAAAAAAATCAGTTAAAAGATTAAAGAAAAATTAAAAGACAGACTATAATGTAGAATAAAAATAACAAATCTGAAAGGAATTCAAACTGGTGACAGAAAACATTCACAACTCAGAGGTATTATTTTGAGAAAACTTTTCACTTTAGAATAATTGACAATCGTCTCATCTTGATGACATAATTTAGAGGTCTTACACATAAATAAATAAAAAATTACTATAGATCCAAAGTATTTTCATAAGTCTGTGTAGTATTAATTCAAACAGCTGAAGAGGTCTGTCTAGGCTTCAAAGTGGCAGAGAGGCATTAGTTACAGGTGCAAATCTGGTCTTTTGAAAACTGTCACTAGAAACAGAAAATTTCTGTTAAGTTCATTTCTCATGTACTAGCTCTATATGTGATGAAAACCAAATCTTCACATCATGGCTCTTCCGGGATTTGAATGTTACTGATTTATTTATTTATTTACTTATTTATTTAGAGACAGCTATTTAATAAGAATATGTGACATTTTGCAGTTCATTAAAGAAAAGATTAACTGTAAAAACTGCAAAAATACCAGGTTCAGTTACATGAATTTAGATTAATAGGGTGGTTGCACTGCCTACTAGAGAAATAGCAAACTTAGTTCTGTCAAGCTAGTTCAAATATCAAAAGCATAGTAGCTGTATCACCACGTACCTAAGGAAGAGGGTGAGTTAGTTGCTGAAGAAGGAATCTGTGAAGTTCTACAGACATGTGGTTGGTGATGAAATCATTTGTTTGGACCCAAGAAAGGAACTATACAAAGGGAAAGAGATGCAGAATTAGGAGGCTCTTCAAAGTTTCACTGATACAGCTGTATCAGTACACTGAGCCATCAAAAATTACAGCTAAATATCCTTATTAAGAGGCGGCTTGTATGTGCATTTTGACAGTACTCTCCCCTCATAGTTTGCTACTACTTTTTAACAGGAGGTTACTATCTCTGTAGCAGAATGGGTGGTAAGGGGGTGTGAGTGTTTTTTTCAATATGAAGTCCAAAAGGTTAGTTTAAACTCATCAACAGTTTAAATTGCCAGATTTTGAACTAAAGTGACTGAATACCAATACACATTCCTTCCTCTTGATTTCCAGGAAGGCAGAAAGAGGGGCAGGAACCTTTAGCTGAGGAATGGAATGGGCAGCTGGAGGTGGTAACTTTTTAAACTCCTGGGTGACAAGATTTGCTAGAGTTTGTCTGTCAACAGTCTGTGTGTGCCTGCTGTCTGACACATTTCTGGTTTTAGTAATGTCTCCAAGTACACGTATGACTTATTTTGGAATCTTCTTCTATAATACTTTTAATAATAGGGTTGTGTTAGGTATCCAAAGAGGACTGCAACAAATACTGTAGAACAAACTTCACTATGTTTCTTAGCAGAACTCAGACTGAACTTGCTTGTAAGCAGGTCAGTTATACCTGCATCCCTTCTGAATAGAACTTTACTGTCAGTGACTAGATGGACTGGTTAAGCAGATCAAGCATGCTTATATGATAACGTTGCTGATAGCAGGGATTGTTTGATATTAGACTTGAAGTGGAATCTATCACCATTGTGAGAAGCTGCTATCCAGTGGGTGTATAATAAAGTGATACAGCTTTAAAAGTTCTGTGTATTCTTTCAAAGAACTGAGGAAGTTAGGAAACTGGAATTTCATAATTGCTTAAATATCTGAGTTACTTTTTATGTTTTTAAATACACGTGATACAGAGAATGTCTGTTATGTCTAGAGCTGCTGATTGATATTTAAATCCTTGACCAGTAATTCCGTCCTCTGGAAATCCAGATACACAAGTCCATATGTTAGAACTAGTTTCTAAGATAGGAGTAGTATTTTCAACAGGCAGGAAAGATAAAACACCTGAATAAAACCAATTCATTAAAAGTTAGCAGTAGAATAAGAAAACTCTTCATGATGTTACAAATGAATGGTTGCATCATTCATGTACCAGAAGAACTTGATTTGTATAGAACCTAAACTGTATCAGAGCACTGATTTTAATACAGCGGAGGAAAAAAAAAAGTACTACTGTATCCATCCAAAGGCATGAATTTGGACTTTCTGGAGCAGTTTAAGAACTGAGGGAAATAATGTGCTACACCAAAATACAGAGAGAAACTATTTATATAACAAAACTTGTATAAGATAAATTTTTGTGTGTTAGAGCTTTTTAAACAAACTGGTGTTTCATAGTCTTACGAAAGAAGAGGAATGGTGTCTAAATACATAGCCATTCAGTAGAATGAGTGTCAAAAGGCAGAGCATGACTACTAAGAGGAGGAAGGTAACATGTTTTACGACGCTTATTCTGATTTTCCCCTGTTAATGACGCTTAAGATGTCATTGCATTGCATTTTGAAAGCAATTTTTGGTTAAAGTCTTTAGGTGGGTGATCGTGAGACTAGCATGAATTATGAGAACTGTAGAAAACCAAATGAAGCATAACTTTGGATATCAGTTATAACTTCACACTGCATTGTTTGTGTAGATTCTGGGTAGACGTGGCATTAAGGTACTTCAGGAAGAAAATCTGTAAAAAGGAGATTTGTTTTACAGTGTTGTGTTTGCTTCAGTTGGCAACACAACTGTCAGGTTTTTGTGCTGAATATGGCTTTCTCATGTGCTCAAGTAAGTCTGTAGAATTTTTAAGGATAGCAACAGGGTGCAGTAAAAAAGCAGTTCAGATCTGAACCAAGCTTGGTCTACTCTGGACCAAACTTTGTGTTCTCTCACTTTTCTTCTTTTCATTCCCCCAAAACAGTAGCACAAAGTCTGTACTTCAGCTACCTCTCCTCTTCATATTTTACAAAGAAAGAGTAGTGCCTGGGTTGTGCTAGTGGGCTTGAGTTCCTGTTTGGAAAAGGACTCAGCAGCTGTTTGGTGTCTTCCAGTCACTCCAATTTCTGAATTTCTTGTAGCTAGCAGATAAATATGATTTGTTTCTTTTTTTCTGTGCCTAAGCGTAGAAGCATAATATCCGTAACTTATGAAGGATATTACTGAAAAGAACATTTAATATTTTTTGAAAGTTGTTTTATGGTATGTCTGTCTTTTTTGCTTTACCTTCAATGTTACTTAAGGTAACGTTTTGCATAACAACATATATGAGCAAATGCATTTTAAAATAGTTGCTCTATGTCTAGATTTATTCAGTTCAAATGCTTTGAATAGAGAATAATAGAAAAAATTGCTTAAAGAACATACATCAAGGAGGAAACGACATAAACAACATTCAATAACTTTAGATGAGTCAGATAAAATATTAAGTATTGAGAATTAGCGTCCCATACACCTATTAAAATAAAAGTCAGCAGCTCACTAAGCAGGCCGTTTTTCATGCTGAATTAGACATTGCCTTTTTAGTAGCTCAGGCTTCTCAACATTTTTGAGTCCTTCATCAAGCACTGTATGCTTACATCAGAAACTCAGCACTAGAACAAGTGGCTTCTTCCTGATTTTATTTTAAACTCTTTCTGTTCCGAGGCCATTGTTTTAGAAGTTTCTCCTGCTGGGTTGTCTATAATGTATAAAATAATGCATTCTTCAAGGCCCCTAAGAGTTTCCATTCCTCTGCCTGGCATCTTATTTCATTAAATTATCTTCTGTTATATTTGTTATTAGTCAGAAGTTTCAAAACCAGGACAACCATCTTAATTTCTTGTATATTTTTAGCCAAATCTCTTGTATTTGGAGAAGGATATGCAGGTGAACTCTCATACATATAATTCCTTATACTGTATTGCATATCTCGTCTTCAAAAAAACGTTTTCACTTTGACATTTAGATGCATCTCCAAAATACTGAAGAAAACTGTTAAGACTAACTGTAACAGAATTTGTGTTGTGAGTATAATTACTCTTCTACAGCCTATATTAATGTAATTCACGGATATTACTTTAAAATATTTAATTAGAAGTGAGTATATTTTCCAGAACTAAAGACAGAGTATATGCTATAAAGAAACCGTATTTCTAAGGGTTTTACTGTCTTTAGTATTAAAAATGCCTTCAAAGACTAAATATTGTATCAGTTGTGTTATTTTTCTTGTGTATCTTGCCTTAGTAATCCTTCTAAAGTGTTGAGGAAAAATTGCTAGAATAAAATAAAGAGTTTATTAATGTGGTTATGCAATTAATCACAGAAGATAGAGCATACTTTTTTCTAGAAGTTACTCACTTAGGTTGTGGGTAAATTGCACTAGATTTCTCAAACAGTTTGAGTTAGCATAAACAGGTGCTGCTGCTGAATACTTTCTTTCTGCATTTGGCCACTACATAGTAAGGCATTAAAGGGCAGGCTACTTTGAGCACTGGAGTTTGAAATTAACCACTTTTATAGTCATTATAAATGGCAATATTGCTATCTTGAATATACTGGTTGTTTTTTAGAAATGATAACTGACCAAGCTATGTTAAAAGGGAATTTAAGACCATAAATTCCAGCATTTGAAGTTTTTTAAATGGTTTTAAAATTAAAATAGTTAATTGCCAGAAATGGAGAAAGCATACCAGTTAAATTATTACATTGTTCTTGTTTTATTTGCTGGGAATATGCTAGTATGTCAAGCTAGGGCGATCCTTGTCTGTCACAGTATTACTATGTTCTTAAAACAAAACAAAAATCCTAATATTGTTTATCTTCAGTGTAGCTTGGTGCCATTTTCCTGTGTGCTATGATAAAACCTTAAATATTATAATAATTTTATATGCTATCCCTTTCGTAGCCATTAAGTGAATGAACAATTAATATTTCATTTTATTTAGGTTTGTTATCCAAATTTTGTATTAAAAGAAAAATTATTAGATACCTAATTAGTTTCAGTATTGTTTTCACCAGAATATCTGAGTGTTTTGTTAACAGCAATGAAGTGATCTTCAGAATACTCCTCTTGAGTGGTCCTTTTAAACCCGTTTTACAAGTGAGGAAATGAGGCAGAGAAATTTCATTCCCAAAAGTCAAAACTATACAGGAAATGTGAGTGTCCAGATTAAGCCACTGCTCTTTTCAAGTGCTTTGATATTTTTATAATGTTGTATATTTGTTACATATTGCTGATGCATTTCTATTTGGAAGCTCTCAGTATTCTGCACTGCTGCAAGACCAGACTCCAATTGCTTCATGTTGCCGTGCAAAAGAAAATTTGGAACGCTTACATGCCAGTTTTTTACACTCTTTCATGGCATCACATTGACTGTCAGATCCTTTATTTATTTACTTATGCTGCTACTTCCTGATTTCCATTACAACACCTGTAGCTTTCTGTTCCTGGTTCTCCCATTCTGCATGGGCTTGCTCTCAGCTATTTTGTGTTCAAGTCTCAGTATTCACATTGTTGATTCTTCCAAAATGCCGTGTGAGTGTTAACATCTGAACAGTTGTTCTGTTTTCATGACTGGGTGCCTGGTAGCATGGGTTTGCCAAGAAGCTGTAATGGCAATTTCTGCAGAGCTTTAGTAGCCTTAGATTAGGATAAACTTGGTTGTTCTGTGCAGTTGGGAGAGTTTCCAGTTAAGCTGGCATATATGAGTTACAGAGCTTTAAAAAAGAAGAAATACTATTAAGAGAGTAATTTTGCCAGCTTCTTATGAGCATGTGTGAGCTGAAATTCTCAAAACTCATAATTTCTTTCATTTTTATGTAGTTTACAGATAAAGAGGGAAATTTTTGAGAGGACAGAAGACAAGCTTTGAGGCAGGAATAACCCTCCTGCTCAATTTTCATGTTGTTTTTAAAAGCAGAAGTTTTACAGATCAATGAGGATTTTTGAAAGATCACTTACAAAATATTACATGCATTCACAGCCTTAGTTTTTAAAAGGTTTTTGTTATTTTTGTTGACCTTTTACAGAAAAATTCAACCAGAAGAAGACAACCTAACAACTGAGAAATTTCTTTTCAGTGATTTATCTACTGCAGTTATAAGAAGCAGGAAACAGTATTGTAAGGGAAAGATTAACTCTGAGTGTTGCTGTTAACTCCAGCTGTTATTTATAGTAATTGCTATTTGGATTTTTGCCTCTGCAAAGAAAGACTATTTTGTTAATTAACAAAACGTGGGAGAAGTCCAGATGGGAAAGCACGGTTACTGGATGACACAATGTGGAGTCAGAAAAAAAAGGGGCCAGGTAAAACACTATGAAGAAGAAAAATGTTTTCCAAGAGATAACTATGATTCTTCCTTATTCTGCATGGTAAATTTGCAAAACAGGTACTTAAGATGGCTGGGGAATTCTGTGGACTGATTGAGTTAAGCTTAATAATAGTAGTAGAAATATGGAAGAAGTAAGAAATTCCAATACTGGATGTGTTACTAAGGAAAATATCATTTCTATTAATGATTGAAACGGAAATTGGCAGTGATGGCTCAGAACATAATGCCTATTTATCCTTATGGAAAACATGACACCTCAATTCAGTGTCAGATAACAATGTGCCAAATATAAAAAGGGATTTTCATTTGGCATTTTAAGTACTCACTCCTGCTTCTAACTATGGTATGAGAAGAGCAGTTCCTATTCTGGCTGGATGAGAAAATGTCTATAAATGAATTTTAGGAGAAAATGCGTATTTTTTTTTCACAGACTAATATAGTTTACAGTGTAAACTGCTTGTTAATTGCCTTTTCTAGTTACTGTTTTGACTTTTATGTGGATTAAATTTTTTTTCAAAGAAAAAGACTGAATGGCTGTTTCTCTCAAGATAAGGACAGTTCAGTTCCTGTCTGTTAAAAATCTTGACATTTATTTCCAAGCACATTTCCTTTTATCGTTGTCTTTTCTTCATTTATATAGGTTTCTTTGAATGTAGTTTCCAGAAAACATTATAGTTTCTAACTCTAATAAATTACTCCTGGGGCCGGATGATAAGAGGTTCTTTATTTTGCCACTTTCCTTTCAGAAGTATGATTTTGTATCATATCCTTAATGTCTGCTACGCTGTTCATTGAAGTCAGGGGGATCTGTGGATGCAGTGACATTTGGATCATACCCTCTGTTCCTGATGGACAGTTGCCAACATTCTAAAATGTTTTTTTCTGACCATCAAACAAGAGAATCCAGGGTGGAATAGAAAGGGTGTTTCAGTTTAAGATTACTATGGGTAGAGTATTTTAAACTATAATTAAATACACTATTTCTTTTATTTAAAAGGAAATATAAAAGTTTAGAACGGGACCCTTTCCTATGCTGCCATGATTCTTTATTTTAAGGTTATAGCTTAGTTAGGAATCTAGTTCTGTCCTGCAGCTCCTCAGTTTGTATCATGCTGTGACACCATTATTTACTCAGCAATTACTCACACTAATGGAACAATCTGTGCATAACCGCTGATGACTGTGAGTAATAACTTTATGGTATATAAGCAAATTAATTCTTAAAAAATTTGAGGAATTTAGATTCCCTTGTCTAAAACTGGCGAAGAAACAAAGCCTGTCATGTCATAGGTTTAAAATAATATGATGCAGCACAATGAGATGTGTGTTATAAGCATTAGAAATTTTCCATGCTGTATATTTACCACTGCATTTATTTAATTTTAATTACATTTTAATTAATTTAATTTTAGATGCTCTGAGATCTTATTTATAAGAATATTTAGGAGTTTGATTTTTGTAGTCTGGTGTCAATACTAGTTTTTGTATAATGCTATAAGCCATGTATACTAGATACTTTCATTCAGCCTGAACAGAATAATAAGAGACTGCCAAAGCTGGTATATATTAAATCTCTGTTTCTTTGTTAATGTGTATTTCAAGTATTTACTGATGTAGTTCTAGTTTTGTAAGAAAAAAATAGTAGTCTAACATAAAATGAAGTAGCAAAAAGAGCATTTGTACTTAAGAAGCAGGAGAACTTATTTTAACAAAACCTGATTACCTGAGTTACCTGTTTTAGTACATGAAATTGTAGTTCTTAATAATAATACTTTTGACAGTGTATTTTTAAACATATATTAATAGGGTAAATAAACGAATTAGAAATGCAGAATTTGGAATGAAACAGACCTTTTAAGTGGAACAAGTACAATCCAGGGTCTTGGAACCTGTGTCTTTTATATTCCGTCCCACTTGAGTATCACCAGGCTAGCAGGAGCAGTAGTGAACTCAATACTATGTACAGTATAAATAATCGTCATATTTTGAGCAGCAAGCATCATGACCAGCTGATATTTTCTTTCCTCAGGACCAGTTGTTCCCAAGAGTGCGTGGCTGGAGCCATATGATCTTATCAACACATTTGAGAGCCCTACCCAAACACTGAGAGAGATTTTGCTGCAGCAATGACTGTCATAGAAGAAAGTCGCCCTTTTGCCCAGCAGCTATCCAATGTCTACTTTACTATACTTTCCCTTTTTTGTTTTAAACTTTTTGTGAAGATCAGCCTCGCTATACTTAGTCATTTCTACATTGTGAAAGGAAACCGTAAGGAAGCAGCAAGGATAGCTGCTGAATTTTACGGAGTTCCTCAAGGACAAGGTATATTTGTACTTACTATCTTATCACTACTGTTTGGGGTTTTTGTTGTTACTGGGTTTTTTTCCAGGTAATTATTTATCTGCTAGCCTCATTTATATTCAGTTTGTCAAATGATACATGTGAGTGGTTTTTTTCTGTAGTTCTCGCTGTGTTTTTTTAACAAAAAATATCTGAAGGAGTGTTGTTAGATTATTTAAGCTTTTTTTTTTTTTTTTGGTTATTAAGTTCAGAATAAAACTGAAGGATAACAACCAATGTCCTGTTAGGAGAGAGGCCTATACTCAAGATGGTCATATTTAAGATTGCCAAATACTTCCCAATCTAAGACAATTTTCCAAATTGCTTCTAAGGTTCTTCAGCTTACCCATTTGTGGTTGAAATTTTCTGTGCTTGGCGTGTGATTATTTTGCAACACTTTAGTGAAACTAGTCCAAATATTTCTGAGAATTATTTCTTGATTAATTTAAAATTTTCTTATAATAATTTATTTGAGATTATATAGTCCTTTTGTAGTTTGAATTGGTTAGTGTCTTGGCACATATTGGGAAGCTTACTGTTTGTCAGGGTGAGCTTTCGGGCATCTGTGTGGAAACCCATCAAATTTTACTGGGTTGAAAGCTCTTGTGAAAATTCCTTTTTCTGTTTGCTCAAGCAGAACTTTGGCAGAGCTGGGCAGTACTGTTCCCGCGAGCTCATCTGTGGTGAACCAGTACCATTTTCATTCAGTTCTTTTTCTGGGTCACAGAACGCAGAAAACTCTCTCTTTTCGATTGTGGTATCCTAGTGCATGATTGAGCCGTGTTTTTGCTCAACTTGGGATCCCTGCTGCCTGGCTTGTCTTTGATTGTTGTTCCTTGTATTCTGGGATGACATCAAGTTTGAGTTAGGCGATGGAACAGGAAGACTTGTCTTGCCTCTTATCGCCTTCACCACTTATCCCTAGGTACCGTGAACAAGAAGAAATAACCCAAGTTAAATGCAAAGGGGGAAACTGTAGAAACGAGCCAGAAACAGTTTCAAATGTAAAGGTCTTTTCAGTCTTTAATGGTGGGACAAAAGTTAGACATTTTGTGTGTATGTAGTTAAATTTGCAAACCAGAGAGAGAGGCTTTACATCCTAAACCAGAAGTTAGCTTGCTTTTCAGAAGATTTACGTGAGGTGGATTTGTATTATGTGTTCTCTGCACAATTTAGAGAGAAAGTTCTGAAACCCAGGGTTTTTACATCTGAGTATGTTAATCACATCATTTGAACTACTACACGCGTGCGTGTGTGCGTGTGAGTATGTGTACAGATATATATGTATGTGGGGGTGTGTGCATGTGTGTGCGTTTGCTACAGTAGGATGGGAAGGACTGTCTGTCCCACTGGCAGAAATACTCGCAGTGAATGTGGTTGCCCTCACTTGAAATAAAGAATTTTTTTGTCAAAAACTGCTGGCTAGCTCTAAGGCAGCTCATTCTGGGAAGACTGACACAGAATCTGAGTAAGGAAGAAAAAAGACTGGGAAAAACTAGAGGGAAAGGAATAGCATGCATCAGGTTGGAAATAAAATAGTTTCTACAGTGTTACCTGTTGCTGAATCCAGGAGACTTTAGTTTGGTCATTCGTCAAATGTCTGAACTATTCTACCTAAATAAATGTATATTCAGCATTCTAGTAACTGGCCCATGCAAAAGATGAAAATCTATCACTCTTCCAGTTTACTGTTTTGCTCAGGTAGCAGAGGTTTATATTGATTTAAAGGCTCAAACGTATGGCAGAGTTTCTGGTTTTCTGCTTGGTTTATTAAAAGAATATGCAACTATTTTGTGCTTAAACTGTACTTTTTACAACTTGACACCAGTGTGTCTTAATTTTGCACTGCCCAACTCGCAGTGTTTGGGTCTGGATTTGGAACAGTCCTAAGCACATGTTCACCTAATGTTACATAATCCGCAAATCCAGCCATTTGTCGTGATTAACAGGACCAATCCTTGCTCTTTGGGATGCAAATAAAGCTCCTCAAAATCACTGTTTTATCTCGTCTTTTCTACACCTTTGTTCTATGTTTGTAGAAGGGGGCATGATACTGTCTCAGCTCACACCATGTTGTGGGATTTGGCTTGTTTATGTTTGTGAAATACAGTACAGAGATACCTCAGTAGAGTTTATACAATACCATGTAACAAAATACCCTGTTCAAAGTAATATCTAGAAGATGTACAACAAGTAATGTGAAGCTACAGCTTGTAACATTAAATGATAAAATTAAATACTGAGTATCCTCCTAATTAGTGATCCTGTTCTATGTTTTTTATTAAGCACGTAGAGAAGCTTCAGCAGAAGAGAAAAAACCCAAACCAGAAAAATAGCCTATCATTGCCTAATTGAAGTTTATAGTGTTTCAAGAAGTAATTCTAATTAGAGGAAATGTTAGTTTTCATTTTCTGGTTTTAACCTCATTACATACTCTTAAAATTCTGTTAGTGCTGGTATTTTCAGTTTTCTTGTAATACTATAAAATTTTTTTTTGCTATTATAATGGCTTGGCTAGGATAGAGTGCTGTAATTTTGAAGAAGAAAAGAGCCTTTGGAAATAATGTGCTACTAGGCACAGGCATTATTTCATGTTTACTGAATTGAGCTCTTGAGTTAAAATAAGCCTTTCTTTTACGAAGCCTGTATAATTGAGGACATTGGTGGAACTCCTTTTATCAAACTGAAGGTATATAGGTCAGTACAGGATTTGAGGCCCAGGGATCACACATTTCATGGCTGACTTTGTTTTGTGGTTTGTTCTTTGTTGAATACAAGGAGACAGCTTTCCCTGTGTCATCTGCCTGCTGGGGTCTTGTTGCTAGATATTAGTAGTGAAACAGGTCATATTTTGTTCCTTAACATTTCAGGAATATTTTCTCTCCAGTATGGATAGTCACCCATCTACTGTGTTAAATCTGTCCTTTGGATCTCGTATGTATGTGAACAGCTGGATAGGGATAGCATCCCAATAATTAAGTAGAAATTATTGTGCTGTGTATGTGGCATTGAAATATAAGAACTAGATCAGTGTTCAGCATCAGCTAAGACCAGAAAAGTGCGTATAAAATCTCTACTAATTATAAGTCACATTAATTTGTTTATGGAGATTAAGTCTGAGTAAAACGTTTCTTGTGTACAGCTGAAAGGCACCTTGAGAGGTAATTTGGATGCTCTAGGATCAAATATACATGGGTTGTCTGGCAAATGTTTGTCTGACCTTTTTTTAAAATGCTCAGTAATAGTAATTTCTGCAGTGTCCTTATGTAACCAATTACAATTTTTGCTATTCTCATCACTAGAATGCTTCCCACTCCCCCCAAGACATACCTAAATCTTTATTTCTGCAAACTAAATACATAAACTATGATTAAAGTATTTATCAGGTTTTCTCCATGTATGAAAAGTAATCAATTCAAAGACTATTATCATGCATCTTCCTACCTCTACTGTTTTTGTCTTTTCTAGAATAAAGAAAAAGATTTAACTTAGTCTGTCCTCCTAAGTCTTGTTTTCTAGACCTGGAATTACTGTAGTTGCTCTCCTTTGGACTTGTGCCAGTTCATATACAGTTCATGGACATCGTTATTGATGTCTAATTCCCCATGTTAAACATAGTGCTCCAGCTGAGACTTTATTAGTGCAACCAGTGGAACTATTAGTTGTATAAAAGTGGAACAGTTATGTCATGTGCCATATATATGATACCCTATGTAATACCTCCTGGAATGATGCTTTTTTTTCTTGCCCCTTTTTTTTTTTTCCCCCAACAGTAAAGTATTAAGGATACAGTCTGTAGCCTGCTATAAACCCCATGTTAAAACAGAGTCACTGACTGTGCGTTTGCTTTGTCCTCTCTAAGTCTAATACTTTGTACTGGCCTTCAGCTAACTTCATGTTCTTGATATCAGATAATTTCTCTATTTTACTCAAGTCCATTTTGAATTGTTTCCTTCTGAGCAGTTGCAGCACCTGCAGTTTAGTGTCATCTACTGATTTTATAAAAATAAATATAATATTCTATCATCCACAATATTAAACAACTGAACAACACCAAATGCAGGACAGAACTCTGCAGTCTTTTACATGTGTTTAAAGTGGATTAAAGACCCAGGTCTTAATAAACTATCAGAATTGAATTATTTTTCAGTGAAGTCAGTAATATTACTACCATAAAAGAACTAAATGAAAAAGGGATCCATTCTGTTATAAAGGTCCCATTTGCTGGATTATTTTTAACTTTGGCACCGATTTTGTAAACACTCATATACACATACTTGCCCCATTGAATTGAAAGGAACTGATTAGTTGTTTAGAGCTAAGTGCGTTGCAGTCAGGGACTATAGCTGTGTTGTAAATAGGTTATGGTGCCTAGCTTTTCTTTTTTTATTGTGTTGAACATGTATTTATTCATTACACTAGAAAATTCACAAAAGTCAACATTTTATTCAATTATTTATGGAGAAAGTCATAGCACATATATGTTTACTCCATTTTAAAATTCTGTACCCTACTAACTGACCTACAAAAATGAACTTAATTGTAAATTAACTTTGGGTATAATTAGCTCCTTAGCAGGCTATCTGCAGTGATGTGCACAGTAAGATTTCTTCTCTCACTGTATTTCCAGACCTGTGAAGAGTTAATAACTGAGTCTTTTGTACAGCTGTTGCTGGATACAAACTGGAGGATCAAAAGCAACCTTTAGACTCTTCCTACTATACCAACTAGCTGGTCATATCATGGAAGTGCTCTGTATATACAAGCGCTGAGTTGGAGCTTCAGCTGAGTTTTATAGTTTAATTGCTTTAGGATGAGGTAGTAGCGCTGTGGTATGAAGCGATTTCAAAGTGCGTGCATCAAATCTTAAGAGTTAATTCATTGTCAGGTGTTTTGGGTCTGTAAGATATAAATGCTACTGACAAATACTGGTAGGAGCGTGGTTTGTATGGAAGTGTCCATACTTTGATAATACAGATGCCTTTTCTAGAAGGAGGTATAGTTTGCATTCATAAACTTTTGGTAAAACAGACTCTTTTTGCCTTATAAAAATTAAACCTGATACTCAGTGACTCTCAAAATGCTTTTAGCTGCAAGCAGAAGGTGGTATAGAGGAACTTTCTTATGAAAGAATCATTTTGCTTAATATAGCATAAACGACAAACAACTAGTCATATACAGATACGTGGAGTCTGATGCACAAGCTAAGTAGTTCTGACAACATAAAGTGCTTTTTCTTTAATATCCTATTTTTTAATTGTCAACTCTGCAAAAAATTTCATAGAATATCACTTTATGCATAACTACACTATTTTAAAGTAATATTTGAAAGTGATTTGAAAGCAGAATTTGTATTTGTAGTATTTGAGTATAGCTTCTTAAAATATATTATACTGTTTTTGCAGAACTGGAGAGGTGAATATGCCCTGATTTCTTCTAAGTTTAAAAAAAAAGTCTACTCTTGAATGAACATAGCAAGTTCTAAGCTACCTATCTTTGCTGTATCTGCCTTGGCCAAGCATGGTAGGAATTCTCAGTACACTAGTTATTCCTAGTTACCCTAAATTAAGCCATCCATGGGATTGTGGCAGTTCAAGACTGGAGTCCCCATCTCCTTTCAGTATTATGAGACTTGTGTATAGTATGAAGCCTTCTGTTTCCTTCTTTTTCTTGTACACTGAGTGCTGCTTGGATGGACCCAAGAAACCAGTCCATTAAATACAACTCATAAATAGGAAATAATGCTATGTTTCACTGTTAGAAATCTGCTGTTTGGAAAGCTTGATTACATTTTGAACTGTAGTGAGTGATTAGAGCAAAGTTTTCCTATTTTATTCTAACAAGTTGCAATTGATAATGTCACTCAGCAACAGTTGTTAGGTAGGGAAGATAGGCACGAGGCATTTTCTCAACTTGCATTCCACAGAGATCACAGTTCTATTAATAAAAGCCATATAAGACCTCTACTAGCTTCCTGGATACAATAGAGATTAATTTAGTAATGATAGGAATATTGTATGGCATACCTATTCACCATACCACTTGGTGTAAGGCACCACATTTAGCATTTGTTTTTTATATGCAGCACGTAAGCTAATGGTGTAAAAATGCTTAAGATAGTGTGAATGTTCTTTTTTGAAAGTTCAGAAGGGAGGTTTTCTTGATGGAGCTCGTCACCTTCTCTTATATGCTAAATAACTTTGCCTAATATGACAAATAACTGCCAAAGAAGAGTCATACTTCAAAATAAATCTCAAGAAGGCACTTGCTTAGAATGAAGCAAATGATACCACATGTCACAAGATAACCAGAACCATTCTCCTTTGAAGAACATAATCTACCTTAAAGGGATTTTGGTGAGTTATGTGATGCAACTGGACTGGCGTGGCCAGAGCCCTGACCTATTTGCAGCAAGAAGAACCAAGCACGTTTGTTGGCAAGGATTGACTCTTCCCTCACCTTAAAGAAAATCTGTGAGGCTACAGAAACTTCTAGTGAATATATCTGCTGGAGCCTGTTTGCATACTTGATTCCTTGAAAGGAACTGAGATATCCTATCATGTGGATTCCTTTGTGGTTTTTTTTTTTCACTCCTATCTGTGTTTGTATGTCAGGACCTCCTTGAGAAGAGCATCGCCACAAGCTGTATTTTATGGTCAGTGTCATTTATGTGTGCCTTCTTGAAACGTGTCTTTTCTGAAGATGGACCTTAACTTGTCACCAACCTAGGTCCTATTGGCTTGCTTGATGTGCATAGTCTTAAGGTAACTCACATGGAAATCCCCTTCAATTGATTTCTTTATTTTTCTGGATTAAATGAATAATAAGCTTTTGAACTACAAACAAGTACAAAATGAAACATTGTGAACTCTGATGTAGCTTAAAACCTGGATTTTTAAAGGTGCATAGCAATATAATTGAAAGATAATCCTGGAGCAATCTGCCTGCAAGGCCGTAAAGACAACTGTTGTTAAAGAAAAGCCGTTAGGAAGCTCCAGTACTGGACTGGGGCAAGCTCAAACATACCATCTGCACTGGTCTTTTTTGCAGTGGTGGGGCATAAGGCAACAGGGGAAGACCAAAATAGCATAGCTCCCTGAAGGTGATGTTCCTTCCCCTAGCCACAGACTTGTTATGGCCGGGGTTCTGCTATTCACACCCCTCTCTTGTAGGGGATGTTCTCAAACATTTGCAATGCAGGCAAGCAGTGAGTGAACTTCTGCCAGGGTTAGATGATGATGGCTTTGGGGGAATGCATTACATGCCTAAGTACTGAGCTCTATTCATGATTGCAGCAATGCTGGCTGGTTGGTCATAAATCCATTATGGCATGCTGCATCTGTTGCACTAGTGGATGTTACTCTTTGCTATGTCTAGAGTCTTTCTGGCAATAGGCATGATCTCTCTCTTTATGGCTGTTCTCTCAAGGTAATTGGCTGAAGATTCACTCTGTGGTGCTCTACACCACTCCCATGCTGACTACTGGTCACATGCCTTGTGTCTTTCTTCTCTGTCAATATCTGAACCCCAGGCCTGCTTGGTATCTGATTTGGCTAGATTCATCAGCATGACTGCTGTGATTTGTTTTTCTTTAGCCCAACGTATTAGCAAATATTCTGCATTACCACTGCCTATGTGCATGAAGAGGTCTGGCAGGTACATATTGCAAATCCACAAGCCGGGAAACATAGTAAATGTATCATTTTTCCATATTTGACTTCTGTGGTGGCTGAGACAGAGCCTTTATCATAACAGAGTTTTAAATCTTTTCTAAACCTTCCATTCTGATTCCCAGCATCCAAGGATACAAGGCCTAACAACTGTAAAAATCTCAGGGGAAGAGGGAGGGAAACTACTAGCCATCCATGCTGTTGCTACCTTAATAATAATAATAATTTGGATTTCCAGCTAAGAGACAGTGATGATACTGTATGAAGAGCAGGGGTGTGTAATAAGCTTTTTTAGTGGTGTAGAGACATGTCATTTTATGCTTAAATAACTAATGACATTTTAAGTATTATCTGCATATCTGCTGGCATTTGTCAGGATGTGGAGGACAGAGGACTGGTTGGTGACACCTGGGTAATGCCTAAGCTTCTGGTTGACTGCTAATGACTTATAATATCATTGTACTGGCCATGACATATGGCTTGATGCAAGAATTTGTTTTAAAAAAAAATAAAAAGTTGTTCCAGTCCTTTTCCTGTCCTGCTGTTAGAGCTTTATCACTGTACTTTTATGGCACATTTAACTTCCTTGGCATTGAGCCGGCACTGCAGGATGTGACTGTGGCCTTTTAGGATACTATGGTTTTGTCGGTAACCACGTTTTTGTAATTATTTCTAAAACTGGCTTCGTCTTGGCTTCTCCTACAGGGAGGAATGTTCAGGATCTCTGCTGGTTCATTTCTGGCAATGTCAAATGACAGGCAACTCTTGGGGTACTGGTACTGAGATCCAGGGAGCCTATCTGTCATTTCAGCTTCATGGTTGTAGTCTGTGGGTCACATCAGCAGGAAAAGGCAATTTCTAGTCCTGTTCCAGAATTTAGTGTGGCAGGTTCCGTGCAGTCACTGTGACCCCGTAATAATCCTGGTCATAAAAGTAGAGTGAATCTGAGAGTACAAAACAGTGTGGGAAGAGAGGTGGCTCATCAGTTGCCTAACTTGAGGAGGGTTGCACACAAAATGCTGATCTGTGACATTTGAAAATAGTGCAAATTTTGTCCAATTTTTCCTAACATAAATTGTTGTTACTGGAGTTTGGATTGTATTGCATCGAGTTACATCATGTGTTGAAAGGTGTGTGGGGGTTTTTTGTCATTGTTTTTATTAACACATTTTTTTGTGTGCGTTATCTCAATTGCATCTTTATTGCCTTAAGAACAGTTTTCAAAATAGAATGAGCTCCCCATTTAAAGGGAGGAACAAAAATTTCTTTCCATTTTTATTCCCACCTGTTAAGAACTGCCACCCCTGTAAACTCAGGGCTATTTGCTGATATAGAAATGTTGAAACTGTACTGACATTTCTTTTTATAAAAATCTGGATAAAAAAGATTGTGAAAGAAAATCACTTGAAAGTTTCCTTTAACAGTTCTTCCCCATGGTTATAAAAGTTGAATAGAACTAAATATTAGTGAAATGCAACATAGTGGTTTATTTAAAGTTTGTCTGCTAAATTAAGTCAGAATTCCAAACTCATCAGTAAAGTCCTTCAGTTTCCTTCCTCTGAGATTGTAGTGTCTGCTGTCCTCTGACTCCTTTTTTGCAGGTAGCTGCATTGCTTCCATGAGTAACTAGAATATGAATACTGTCCTAATTGCTTGTGTACCAAGGCAGGGAAAGTAGCGGCCTACTGTATTTTCTACATACTTGGATATCTACTTAGATTTCTGTTACAGGTTTTCTGGTGGATTTTAGAAGTGTTTAAGTGTCTTCTATAGAGAAAAATCTGAGGAACAGAATCTGAGTACCAAGCCAAAGTAGTTTCAAATATTAATAGTTTTATTACCTAATGAAGTCAAGAGATACTGATTTTTATTTTGTAGCTAATGTGACCCAGTGCATGGATGGCTGACATGAGGAAGATCACATGGCGATTCCATGTCAGAGGTGGAAGTGAAATAGCAAGTTCTTCAGTCTTACTCCACCATTTTAACTGTACGCTCATCCCCTCTTTATATTAACATCTCAATTATATTTTTAATACATTTCCAGTTGATTTCTGATGTTGGTCTAGCTTTCACTTTTTTATGTACTGTTTTAATAGGACTTTTTAATGGCTTTTGCCTGGAGGATGAATAGTTGTGCCTAGCAGGATTTAGTGCAAGGTTGCTTCTAGAGTCCTGAATGGGATAAGCTTTGCCTTCTTTAAAGCATGAAAAAAGATAGTGCATATTTTTATGCATTGCATTCTGATGTCCTCCAAAGTATTCAGAGTAACTTAACAATAATAAGTGGCAAGTGTCTATGGAATAGAGATACTTCTCCTAGGACCCTTGCCTTGAAGGTGGCAGATTTTGGGGGCAGTCTAACTCCACTGGTAGCTCCTTTGCTTCCTATGCAGTTTTCTGGATGAGAGTGAGCAGATGCTGCCGACTCTGCTGGGGGTCTTCCTCTCGGAAGCCATGGCAGCTGTCTGTGCGTCTGCTGGATTCCTTGCTCCTGCAAGGGACACCCCTGAGACTAATAAAAGAGAGTAATAACCGGGGGGGCTGGAATATCTGTGGAAAGCAAGTTGTATGAACTACTTCCAGGTTTGTACCACTCCTCTAGAAGTACCCAGCTTCATTCTCAGCTGACAACTTCACCCACAAGACTCCTACAAAAACATGTAGGTCTTGTCTTCCCAGCCCACTGTCAATCCCTGCCCTACAGTGCCAGATGCTTTGCTTGATCCTGATCCTCACCACCTTCTCCTGAAAGTCCTGGGATTCCATTCCAAATGGAAAGGAGGTCTAAAACTGAGATGAGCCTCAGAGCCATGGCATGAACAGAAGTTGTCATGGGCTATTTCTCACCTGGAGAATAGTGCTGATATCTTCCTGACACAGACACATGTATACACGTCCTTAGTAAGCCTTCCTGTTAATTCATCTTCCCGTATTTATTTACTTGAAGAAAACACTACAATTCAACAAGTAGTTCTTGTATTAAAGTGATGTATTTATAATGTGCCCTTTGATAATGAGCCTTTTTGCGAAAGCTCTGTTCAAGACTTACTTGCAGAGTCCGATTGCTGGATGTGTAGAAGTGTTTATTTCAGCCTGTGAGATATTCTGGTTCTTTCAGCTAGATAAAACCCGAGGAAAACAACTTTCTGAAAGCAGCATAACGTCTGGGAGAGTGCGATTTTGTTCTCTCTTGTGAGAATAGTGGTAGCCCACCTGCTTCTGTTCTGTAAAAGTGTAGGGCCATTCCAGTAGGGCAGTTCTCTTGTGCTGTAATTTCAAGGTGAAATTTGCAGCTGCTCCTTCTTCTTCCCCTTACCCTACCTAACTATAATCTTGCCTCTGATTTTCTCTTAAAGAAAAACAAGAGAGATATAGAAAATTTAATTAAATACCTGTGTATTTCAGCATCTTAGGGATTCATTTTTGTCAGGTACCTGAAAGGAGTAGTATTAATGAAACCCAGTAATGTTAATTTCCTTTTAAAAAGTTTACAAATGGCTAGTTTTTCTATCAGTAGAAGAGGATAGTGAGGAAATACTAGAAAGAAGTGGTGGGGAGGTAAAGGTAGCATCTTAATATGTTATTAGTACAGAGAAATCACTGTCCTCTTTATCCATGCTGGAATTTTACAATGGATTGCTTCTCCCTGCAGATTTCTCTTGTATAGTATCAGGATGATACATAGTAACAAACAAAAAAGTTCTACTACTAGTTGATTGCCCTTGTTTTTGTTATTATTTAAAAAAAATACTGACATGTGCTTCTTCTGACAAGACTACAGCCTTACTTTCATAATGGGATCGGACTTTCAAAATAACCAGTGAAATATTTTTTTTTTATTTTATTTTTTTTTATTTGGTAGTCAAACCATGCTTTTATTTATTCAGGATGTAGTTTCTAGTTGACATCTGTAGGATATCTTGTCCCCTATTTAAAAACAAACAAACAAACAAACCACAAAAAACCCAGAACTGCTTCATAGTTTCATGGATTCTTCTGAATCCAAAATCTCTCTTAACTGCAAATTACATATGAGTAAAGCCTGATGCAGTAATAATTATTGTTTCTATTATTAAAAGAATTGCCATTCTGATAAAACAGTTTTAGTTTTTCTGGTTTAAGTTGCTTGTTATTCAAGCAACAAAGCTTTGAATACTTATGCTTTAAGAATCTGTTTCTGTTTTGGTTAAATGGTTAAAAAATTAACACCTTCTTTCCATTTAAATCATGTAAATAGTTAAGACTCATGCTGTAGCTAAGCTGATTCTTTCTCTGTTTTAAAAATAGAAAATGCTAGAGCAGTCCTTCCCTTCCCCCACTATGTACTCACTAGTCCAAGCTAGTAAATGTTACTGAATGGGTTTCAGTGTTGTAGCCATTCTACAGTAAGTACAGCAAGATCCTTTGTGAAAAAGCGAAAGGAGGAAAAAAGGTAGTAGAAATCCATTTGTGGATGTTCGTCAGACCGGAGTACCTGCACCAATGAGAGACAGGCTTTCCTCGAGAACCAGATAATGACAACAAACACTGCTATTCAGAGGAGCCAGAATCTCCCCAAAAGACGCCTAGAAAGTATAGGGGAGTGTCCTGCGAAACGAAAAGCTAGCTGGGGTATTCTGACCAGCCAAGGTTAGTATAGCAGCCATTTCAGAAACTGTGTACTGAAATATGCTAAGCTGACCCAGTTTACGATGTTGTAGCTCTAAACTGGTTTTGGTTTTTTTTTCTAGCTGTAATATAAATGCATGCTTATGTTAGTGGCACTTTATTGTCTTGCATGGGTTAACACAAGGGTGTTGAAGCTATTTTTGTTCTTTCTGCACTCTTATCAGCTGATCTAAAATACCTTTTCTTGTTTATCTGCCCTATTTGTTTTATGCAAGTGTTTTAAGGCTTGACTTACCTTGACTTTTGCTGTCGTGTCACAAGGTAACTGGATCCTGAAGGCTAATTGTTTACAACAGGGAACTGGGGAATGAAAGGAGGGGGAGGAGTAAACTTTACATACAACTTTATATGTACAGAGAAGATTATAGATAGCTAAAATAGGAGGCAATGGAGGAACTACAGGTGACAGAATTATTGTCCTGTACTGAGATACTAAAGACAAAGATATAATTGTAAAGGTTTGCATAGAGGAGTACTTAGGAGGTATCTTAAGTTGCTGGACACCGACGTTTTCAGCAATGAGGAACAAACTCTTATAAAAGAAGTGTTTGGGACTGCTATTGTCTGTGCCATATTTTCCGATTTTTTTTCATAATACAAGTGTGTAAAAGGGAATTTTGAGTAATTGCGAGAGTCTACTAGGAATTTTTTAGAAGAGTGATCATAATCCCAGTTAATATTGACCATATCATAAGGCTTAGAGTGAAATAAAAAAGAAAATAAGGAAATAAAACTTGAAATTCTTGTTAATGTGATGTCAAATTAAAAACTGGAGATGTTAAAATATTCAAGGAGAGAAGGAGACAGGAAAGAGAGATTTGATATATTGTACATAAAAATAATTATGAATTTACCATGTAAAACATAGCTGTGCGTTATAGGAATCAGAGTTATTCTTAAAATACCTTTGCTAATTTCCAGTACTGCCAGTTTTAGAATTAAGCAATATTCAAGAATTTAAGCAACAGTTACCATAGCTTCCCAAGTAACTGAATGCAATGGTACTGTAAGTTTATATTTATTCATCAGTTTTAATACACAGTGTATCTTTTACCCTCATATTGTTCACTGTTTGGGCTAAGATTTCCTGATCTATAGTGACTTTTATTTATGGCCATTTCAGCTAGTTAGGTCAGTAGTTCCCAAAAAACTAGGGCATTCTCCCTCAGACTGAAAAGCAATTTTACAAAAGTGTATCGATGTTAGCACTAGCTGCTCCTTGATATGGTTCAGTGTTAGGCTCTTTTGCCATTCTTATAAGGAAGTAGCCACAGTTAGCCAGGTTTTGAAATTTTCAGAATCACAGTAAAATACGGAAAGTAAAGTTTTCTGAAGAATCCATCTTAACAGGGTCCAGCTACTTGCAGCCTCTTTGTGATTGTCAGGCTGGGTGTATATATTTATTGATGGACATCCTGAAGTACGGAGAGACTTCTGTTGCAGTTCACTTGAATACAGGTATATCTAGTATCAAATCTGAAGGAGGCTCTTTTCTTCCCTCTCTGTTCCCATCCATGGAGGTATCCAAACCTGACTTTGTTCTTCAGGCACCCTTGCAGAGCAAAGGAAGAGAAAGTCATACTGCAATGCAGTATGTAATTAAATATGCACATTGGAACATGGACTAAAAGTGATGCGGGAGGTGGAATATGTCATGATAAGATTTGGTAGAAAGGCGAAAGGATAGAGTCAGGCTAGGTAAAGGTCTTCAGCCTACTGGCTTGAGGGTCCACAACCAGGCTATTTTACCAAAATCTCCTGGATGTGGCAAAAATCAGCACACTAGGCCCAGCTTTGCTGGGTACTGCTTTGAAGGCTAGGGATTAGGCCATGTGCTGCATTCAGTCTCTGGGAGGCTGGGAAAATACTGAGAATTCTGAGCACAGCTTGGGGAAAATTGCTTGCAGTCTGGATTAAGGCTGAGACTGCATTTGAGGAGCAAAATTATTGCAGGCAGAATTCCTCCAGAGTCTGAACTCAGCTCAGAACGTCTGTATGCCTTTTCTGTCGCCTTCTAGTTGGGAAGGCCACCGAAAACCCCTTACTTTGTTTTAGTGACTTTTCCAAGGAAATGACAGCCTAAGAGTACTACCAGCTGCTCCACATACTCAAATCAAACCTGATGTGGGTCTAACAGATTACTGAATTTAGAGGTTGATGTGATTTTTACACCTTGGCGCTCTAGCTATGGCACAGAGTGTTTGCAAGCTACTTTCAGCTAGAAAAACACCCAGCCGGTTGTTGATCCTTCAAGAAGATGGAAAAAACAAACTGTGCATGAGCAATGGACAGGGCAGTTGTTGCCGTGCGTTCACGTGGCGGGAGAAGGGGCCTGACACACTCCTTCCTGCGTGTGCAAGGCCCGGCACGGAGCCAGCAGCAACAACTGCTGCTGCCGCTGCCAGCGTCATTGCCGTCGCCTTCACGTGGCATAATGTTGCTTCTGTTGCGAACCAAGCCAGCTACGTTTGGATATTGCTGTTGTGGTTTTTTAGGATTTTTAATACAGTTTAGTGGCTCGTGTTTCTGTGTGAAAAGCATGTTAAATTGCAATGCCAAAGCACTCAAAATCTAGGAATTGTTAAAAGTCATGTTGCCTGTGCCATGCTGATTTGACCCTCTAATGCATTATAACCCAGTATTTGACAACACAGACACACGCTGTACTTTTCCACAAAGCCCCTGCTTCCTTTGATGTGCAAGATGGTTCTGAGAATGCTTTAGGTTTATACTCCGAAAAAATACACCCTGTGTTTCCCTGTATGTTGCAAAGGTTAGAAAGCATGTAGTGAATGGTAGGAAAAAAGGGTTAACGTTTTAATGTCCCTAAAAGCAACTTCTGTTCTTGTCTTTGCTGCGGCACCTGTGTGTTTTAAGACCAGTCATCTAACCTACAAGTTTCTTGACTGATCATGGTTATTATTATCTAAGGCTGAAATTTCAGAAGCTCAGAGCACTCATAACCATAATTAAACTGTGCTTTCAGTGTATACTCTAATGCTTAAGTACTCTGGAAAAAATAAGCTATTAGATTGGTTTTACAATTTAAGCATGAAAACTCTCTCTCTTTCGGTTCCTTAGTTATAAAATAGAATGAATGGATGATGTTATGAAGATAGATTCAGCAAGGGTTTTGAAGTATTCTTTTGTTATTGGGAGAATACCATGAAAAAGGCAATATAAAACTAACAATGTTATAGTCAGTTTATAGTTTGGATAGCACATGTTAAAGAGTGAGAGATCCTACTAGATGCAGAGATAAAAAATAATTTGAACACTAACTCATTCAGTGAATACAGCACTGGAATGGGAAAACTAATGTGTGGTCATGTAATGTGGGTGCATAATAAACAGAACTGTGTGGGAAAATAAATTTGTTTTGTATGGTGTTCAAGAGTAGGAAATCATTGGCATTTGCATTTGGAATGAAATCCCCAAATTTTGAAAGTCTACATGATGATAAATGCTGGAAAGAATACTGGTTTGAACCAATCAAGGTTTCATTTTTTGTAACAAAGATTATTTGAAATATTGAAATGCCGCTTGAACTACATCTTTTCTCTCAGACATATTTTACTCGCCTCTAGCCTAAATTCTGATTCTTTTGGAGTTCTTCAGTGTTGATTGTTGAAAGTGTTGATTGTTGTTGTGTTGATTCTTTTTTGTTAAAAAGAAGTGGCTTCTGTTTTCCTGGTCATATCTAATCATAGAACTTAAGCACCACAGATGCATTTCTTAACTTTTAAATCCTTGACTTAAGATTCTTTTCAGTAGTTTTTAACATCAAATATCAATTAAGTAGTTGACATGCTTCTTTAACCTGCGAGGGCTTTAGACAAATGGGTAATTTTATAGTGTCACAGTAAAAATCTGCTAGAACTTAATTACATACACAAAATATCAGGCAGTTTTAACAACTGGAGTGAAGTGAGTCCATTGATCTTGGGACTATAATGTTACAGAGTTTTTCTGTTAGAGTTATTGATCCTGTCTGTTGCTTCAGTTGCCACAAACTGAAACGCTCAGAATACATCTTAAGGAATAAAAGGTAACAGCGATGAGCTTAATACATAGCATTTCTTAGTTTTGCAGAAATAAATATTAGCTACAACACTTTCCAAATAGTCCGTGTTTCTCATCTCCCAATAACGAACTGTGGCAGGCTTCTATTTTCAGTTCTTCTCTGATGATACTGCTTCTTCTGAGGACTGGGACACCATCTATTTACCCTTAGAGCAGTATTTTTCTGAAGCGCTGAGCCCTGGCATAAGTCTTCTCCCAGTGAAGTCAGTGAGAAGACTTTCATTCATTCCCAGTCCTCCTTGTTTTGAAAATCGAACTTTTTAATGTACCTTTTTTTTTTTTTCTTTTTGGAGACTACACAATTTTTTAGAAATAATAACAAAAGGATGGGATGACTGGAGTTAATGACTTTTACGAAAATATTTTTACTTAGTATTTTACTAGTATGATCATAACTGCAGGAATGACTCACAGGTAATTGCAGGTAGATGTAAAGGAGTGAAGTCTGTAGGAAAACGTGAAGAAATTTCATTAATGACTTAGGAATGGATCAAAGTCAGAATTGCAAATCCCCATTTTGGGAGATTTTCACTGCTGAGAATAGTTAACAAAACCCCAATTTAACAACCAAAAAATTGTTTAGAAGATAATCGAAGCAATAGTGAACTGCTAAAAGAAAAACACAATTCAGCGTACGGATCAAATAGCATTTGAAACATGTTCAGAATATCTTTGCTTATTTCTTTTCGAAGTATATTATGAGTAAGTAGTAAAATAACATATGAACAGTTGGCAGTGCTTCCCTTACAAATGTATGTACTAATACTGATTTTTGAGGATACAAAACTATTTGTCTCATTGCATGAGGTTAAAAAAGGGGGAGTTTGTCCTGCAGTTCTTATTCAGCTCAAGGTTCTCTTGATTTCACTGTGAGTTTCTTTTGTGTTGAAATTCCAGTTAATCTGTCTTGGAAGGCAAATGCACAGATACTGGCACTTTGAAAAGTCGTTATGTTAAAAAAAGAAATGTGAAAAATGAACAAAAAGGGCTACAGTCCTTTAGCATAAGAAAAGAAACTGGCAGCTTGTATATGCTCATATCTTCAAAGCTGTGTTTACTGAAGGGTGAAAGTTCATATTACAGTGAGCTGCTGATCTCCTTCCAAACATAGCTGGAGTGTATTAAGAACAGGCCCAACTAGCAAAGAACACTTTTTTTTTTTTTTTTAATTTTTTTTTTATTTTCCAGATTGAAAGAAATGAGTAGGATTTATAATTGCAATTGGCTGGAAGTGCCATGGGGAGATGGAGATTTAGGTATTGTATGATACTTTGTAATTTTTTTTTGACTTTGCCTGTCAATATACTGAATATATTTATTCTTTCTTGTTAGTGTTTACAAAGCAATGTAGGCTGCCCTTCCTGGTAAACTATACACCAGAGAACTTGGAACTAATGTGGCTTCTAAATATAGTTAGAGATACTTTGTATTCAGCATCTGTCAGAGACGACATCAGTAGGGAATTAATGCATTAACAGTTTTGGAATAGACTATGTTTGCTAATACTGCTGTTACAGACAACAATGAATGAAAAAATGTCCTCGTTTATATTCTTGTTAATGCTTTCTTAAGTGAGAGACATAGCAAGTTTGTAGATTAGCAGAAGGCAGCAATCTAGACAAAGAATTTATTTTAAGACAACTTCGATGTTTATTTATGATACATATTTATTTTGAACATATTCTTGTCCCTGTGGTATTTAATGATGAATTACTATGTTTATTGATAAATCAGTTGGAATGTGACAGTTTTTTTCCAAACTTGGTTTGCACAAAATATTTCTGCAGCATTTTGCTTATAGATTTTATTTCTAGTAGAAATGATACAAGCATTTTATATTTAATGGATTTAGCAGAAACAGCTAGCTGCTGGATGTCTCTGCATGAAGACAGGGATATAAGGTAAGTCTAGGTGCAAAACAGAGCTCACAATGTGATCTGGCATCATTTGATTCTCAAATGTTACTGGAGTAGTGACATTAACAGACATTCTTCTGAGCAATCCAAGAGGGAAGGGGGTGAAGGAAAGAAAGGTGGAAAAAATGTTGCTTTCAGATCCTACCTGCATCTTTGTTCTGTTTAGAGTTAGACATGGCTACAAAAATGTCCAAAGTGTGAGTGTATTTAATGGACATAACTTCCTGACACTTACAATTTTATTAGATGTTTTTCTATATAATAGTTATGTGTCTTTTTTTCCCTGTTAATTTAGGAGTAGGATAAACTGCGAAGAGAGAGAAATTCTCACGTGTAGAGACAGGGGGACAAAATTTCAAAAGCAGCCTCCATAGCTTTTAATTATTTTTGAGGAATTCTTTGCAGCCGCCAGCAGGAGAACTTAATGGATCTAATTAATTTGAATTAGAATGACTTGAGTGCTGGTTCAGATGCTACTATGGAAGAAGGAAAACATTGGTCAAAATTCTCATTGTGATTGCACACATCCAACCTACAATAGGATAAATAGATCTGAGCTTATTGGGATGACAGAGAAAATACTGGTGTTTTGTCAAAATCACGTCACTTTAAGATTTCTGAGCTCAGGTTTTTTAGTATAATACCCCTTAAAATCCCAATCACTTTGTGTATTGGGTTTTTTAGCTGTTATTCTGACTAGCAACAGGTATTGCAAAATATTACATGTAATAAGCCTAAAGTACAAAGTGTAGGGAACGATGTGTGTGCATGTACGTACACATGCACACACAGATGATCAGAGTTTAGTGCAAATAATTCTGAAAGAGTATTGGAAGCTGGATCTTGCCCAAAGTCCATCTGTTCCCACAGATGAAAGAGTACAAGGAGCTTCACAGATACTGGATGCTCTGACATAATAGAAATCTCCATGCATTTTTAAGATCAGGTTTACAAAGCTTTAATCTCCTATATTTTTTAACTTCTGTGATCAGCTTTACATAGTCTTATGGTAATTTATATACTCAGCTGTGCTTTTGTTTTGCTAAGTTTTTTATCTCAATAGCATCCAGTAGTGCTGAGTTCCACAGCGTAGTTGTACGTTCTGTGAGAGGATACAGTCTTACATCTGAGTAAGTTTTAGTTTCATTTATTAACACCGCCAGGAAAATGGAGGTTTTATCTCAATTTCCATATTGTGCACTATTTCATGTTTTTAACTATGCCCTGATTTCTTTTCAGGTTGAACAGTCTTAATCTTTTTGGTCATTCTTCATGTGATTTGAGGGGGTTGTTTACTGTAACCAAAAGTGTGCTTTCTGAAACAGGCTAGTGGACAGAAGGGGCCCAATGGGAAACAGAAACAGGCTCTATTTCTAGTGAGTAGTTACCTTAGAGCTTAGACTGATGATTGCCAGTGATTGAGCAATAGCCTTCTCGTTTAAAATCCTTTGCCTTGTCACTAAAACGCAGTAACTGGCTTTGCAGGCAGTCCTAGTCCGTTGCAGTGGACAAAGTCAAGCACGTTTCCGCATTGGAGGTTCATCTGCCATTGTTGCCAGTTCATCGTACTTAGCTAATTCTCTCTACGTTTCTTTGGGGATTTGGGCGGCTTGATATAACTCACATGAGTGAGTGTGTTAGCATTTTACAGTTCCAGTCACTTTCTTCTTACAGGAATAAATATTGGTAATTCGTAATATATTTTGGACATGGTTCTTCCTTGCACAATCTCTCAAAACCTGATTTGCAAATTTCATACAATGAATTGGTATCAGCTATGCCTGCAACCCTGTGTGGCTAGAAGGGACCAGTCAGTGGCTAGTCTTCAAGAGGAAAGGGCAGGTTCTTCATCAGGAGCCACAGGGTGACTCTGGGACCCGGGTTGGGAGTTAAGGGGGGGACGTGTGTTAAGGTGGGGTTGTTGTTGGGTTTCTTTTTTTTTTTTTTCCTCCTTTCTTTTTTGGGGGTGATAAATATATGAAAATAAATGCCAAACCTTTACATTAGGCATATCTAAGTATTTTTAGCCCTGATAGCCTATTAGAATGAGAACTTAGACTTAATATCATATTTCTACTATAGCAATTTTTTTAGTGTAATTCTCACTGTATTTCTCTCCTTGCACTTGTGTTGTGGCTGCAGATTAATCTCATCATACATAAGGATTTCCATATTGATTTTCATATACATCAGCTTTTTCAGGACTTTTTCAGGCGGGTTTATGTCTGGTTTGAGTTCAAATATCAGTTTCTTGAAGTCTATACGTTTCTATATGCCAGCTGCAAAAATAAGTTACATTATTTTTTTTAAAAAATGAACAATGCAAAAATAGGAGTGAGAAATATGGCAATTGATGAATTTATTAAATCAGATTATTGAAATCAATATATCAATATTTTGTTCTCTGTACCACATAATCATTTATTAGAGATGTTTACAGTTAATAATAGAGCAGTTTCTATTGTCTAGAAACTGATCATTTGAAGTACAGTCTCTAAAGAGGAAAAATTAATTTCATAGGACAGTTGACTTCATTCTGTGCATTATATTTTCTGCTTTGCTCTATGCATTCCAAAATCCTTCTAATTCATATGGTTTACTCAATAAATGTTGTTATTTTATAGGTTCTTGGGCAGATCGCTCACCTCTGCATGAGGCAGCCAGTCAAGGACGTCTTCTTTCTCTAAAGACTTTATTGTCACAGGTGAAGGCTGTGTTCTTAAAATTGCTTCATTTTTAATGTTACTTAATTTCTCAGCATAGATTATTAATGCAGATTTAGTATGCTTTGCTTTGCTTTTTTAACTTGAATTTTTCAGAGCAATACACATTTAGGAATTTTTTTATATGATAAGGTATAAGTTAATATTAAAAGTATTTCCTCTGTATGTTTTAAAACTTCCCTCCCCCACAAATTATTACCAAAGCCATATCTAAATGTACATCAGTATTCCTCTCTTGCATGGTATAAGTCAATGTAGTTCCACTGCTTTAAGCCCTCAGGTAAACAGAGCTAGTCAGGAAGATACTTGTTGAGGGGAAGAATCACTGAAAGATTCTGGGTTTGGCATAGTTGTGATTTAAAAAAAAAAAAATGTTGTTAATAGCAAAGGGAGAGACTGTAAACCACTAAATTTTAATATTACTGTATTGTCATATTAGCTACTACAATACTGAAATATTATACTATAGAATACATTTGATGAAAGCCAATAGATGCAATTACTACTTCTTAAGAATCTAACAACATCTACTGCAGAAAATTTCAAGGGTTTGATGATTTTATCAATCCAAGAAGTGTTTTCCTTGCTAAAATTCATGGCTTTAGATATTTCAGACCTTAAGTCAGAGAATCATAGAATCACAGGACAGTTTAGGCTCAGGGCCTTGTTGAGTTTTAGAGATCACCAAGAGTGGAGATGCAACAACCTCTCTGGACCCCTGTTGCAGGGTTTCACTGTCCCCACAGTGAAATTTTTATCCCTATAATTAATTGGAATTCACCATGTTTCAATTTGTGTCTGTTGCCTTTTGTCCTATCACTGTGCGTCTCAACAGTCTATTTCCATCTTCTTTATACCCTCTGTAGCCTATTCCTATTTCTGATTTAAAAAAAAAAAATAGCTGACAACTTACTTTTATTCTGTTCTATACATTGATTGATGAAAGATTCTTTTTATGCTCACTGGAAATTTATTTATTGCAAGTAGAATTTTAAGCCTATTTAGAGTATTGTAAACTATTCATCTGAACGGTAGCGCGAGGAAATGACTCTTAACAGCTTTTGTATGATCTTTATATGTCATTCATGTCTTGTTTAGGGGTACAATGTAGACACACTAACAATTGACCAAGTAACTCCACTTCATGAAGCCTGCCTGGGAGATCACGTAGGATGTGCAAGAATCCTTCTTGAAGCGGGAGCAAATGTAAGGGTTTGTTTTTTTTTTTTTTATTATTTATTTGAAGTCCAGTGCTAGCCTTGGTTTAACTGAGAAGGATATATTCCTTGATTTTTATTTTTTTTTTAGTTGGTATTTCTACTCACCCTATCGATTGCGTTGATCTCATTTAATTACAATAAGCTGCCATTTGAAAGCTAGCAAAGGAAAGTCAAAGAAACATCATTACAGAGATGTTAGGTTAAAAGAAAAAAAAAAAACAATCGAACAAACCACATAATTATATGTGTAAGAGTAGATATCAAACAGAAGAACAGTAACAGGGAAAATAGATGGGAGTTGGGCAGACACTGAGGCAGAGTAATGAATTGGAGAGAATCAGCTAGCAGTATGTCACCAGCCTTATTTCTTCTCTGAATTTCATTACATTATTTATCTTCTAAAATATGGAATGCATCTCTCTCCTTGACTGGTTTCCTCTTGCTTTGAGTGGCTTGCAGGAGACTGTTCTTTTAATCTCCAGAATGTCTTTTGTCACACTGTACCTGTGTGCTCTTAAGATTCTTTGGTCTGAGTACAAAAAAGCACTGGCTCTTTTCTTTACTCCTGACACAGGCTGTCTATCTGTTATCCCAAAACAAAAATGGGACTTTACAGACCACTTTCACTACAATCTCTGCTGACATCAGAGTTCAAAGCATAGAGTCCCAAATCTCTGATCTTTGTGATGCAAATATTTATTGTCCTTACAATTCAGTTTTGAGAACCGTGTAGAATGTCTATGTTATTACAGAAAAAGAAAAAAATACGTAGATGTTTCCAAAACCAATTCCTCTCCACTTCAGCTAGCACAAGGATTCTAAAGATACAAAACTATAAATACTATAGACAAAACTGTAAGAACAAATTTCATTTTCCTATCTGAATTTTTTTAGTACTTTCAATTGCTTTGGTGGGTTTGGGGAGTGCATGGAAGAAGATAAGCCAGAGTCCTGGAAGGAGCCCTCTCCTGATACTTGTGCTCCTTCCTTTAGTATTATTAGCCCTCACAAATTTGCCTAGTTTCTCTCCTCATTTTCTCACACTGGGAATGTTCAGTTAACCAGTGAGGTGACAAGCTTGGTATTAAAACAGCGAGCCTGTACTATTACCTTTGTCTCCATCCTGTGAAATATCATTCCAACCTGGAGATTAAAACTACAGAAGAAAATGGCAAACAATTCTCACATTTAATACGGAGTTTGCATTCTCAGCAGAGCTGCAGAGAGAAGGTCCCCCTTATCCCATTACTACACAAAATGTAGATTTTTCTCTATCAATGAAAGAAGCTAAGTGCAATGACTTTTGAAAATTGTTTACTGCCCAGATGTTAATGTATGCTCGTTAGTATTCCAGGTGTGTTTTGGTTTATTCAACATAGTTTAACAAGAATAATAGTAAACTGATTTCAACTGAGTGCTGTGGTGAGAGGAAGACAGTAGCACAGGGACTGATCAGTTAAACTACATTATTCTCTACAGTATTCTAACCAGTAATTTTTTTTAGTATTTTAATGCAATTTCTAACTATATCCTGTTTAAAAATTTACCTTTCTTTCAATTCTGTTCTTAAATAGATTTTATATATTCTAGGTAAACGCTACAACGATTGATGGAGTGACACCTTTATTTAATGCATGTTCAAGAGGCAGTGCGGCATGTGCTGAGCTCCTGTTAGAGTACGGTGCCAAAGCTCAGTGGGAGTCCTGTCTTCCATCACCAACTCATGAAGCAGCCAGCAGAGGTAAGAAATTACCTGCTGAGCAAACATGGAACAGTTGACGAATGTCTCAATAATAGTGTTAAGAAATGTGTCCGGTTTTGTCTATGAGACAGCTTACTGAAGTTGAGCAAACTCTGTCATGCTTTGTACTGACAGGTCACAGTGAATGTCTGGAGGTCCTGATATCCTGGGGTATAGATGTTGACCAAGATCTTCCTCATTTAGGAACACCTCTGTATGTAGCATGTGTTTCACAGCAGATCCATTGTATTCGGAAGCTTCTTTATGCAGGTATGTCATGATTTAAATAAAAATATTTCTAGTTTGTAAAATAAGCATGCTGTACTCACCTTTGAAGTGAGCTGTGCTCAATCAATGAAACTAGAACCCTTGCAGGGCTCTACTTCTACATTTATTCTGTGATGCCTGTTTTCTTGTAAGAACTTACTGTGTCTTTCATTTTTTTGTGGCATAGCAAGCATATAAGGGAGAAAGGAAGCAAGACCAATAAGAATGGATGTTCAAAATTTTTAGCACCTACTACAGCTTTGTAGATATCATTTTCTGTAGGAAAAACAAAGGTAAAAAATCAGCTTTGAGAAAGGAATTTTATATGGTAATCATTGAGCTTTCAACAGGACTTTTTTAGCAATGTAGTCCCACCCTTTTTCATTCTTCAGCATGTTCTGATTCATCTTTTTACAAGGCACAAAGGCTGAGTTGCAGAGAGAAGAGGTAAGGTAAAAGGCATCTGATCCTAAATTTCACATTAGTTATTTAATCAATGGGAAAGAGAGGTTGGAGGCTTACTCTGTTTCAGCACAAGTCCAGGGACACAGTCGGCATAGCTAAAGGATCATTTGCTGTGTTTCAGGTAATGACATACAGGGCTTTGTGTCCTGCAGCACAATGAATGAAAATGTATATATGAATAATTACAGACTTGCCATCATTGCACCGGAATTGTTTTTCTAGTTAATTGCAGGTTATTTAGAGCTTAAGCAAGCAGTTGAGTTGTTTCTCGTTAAGTCAGTCTCCTTGTATGATTAACTATCCTATGTCATGATTTTTATGTTTAAGAACCACAGAAGTATAATTAGCATATTTTGGGGTTCAAATAATACTGTATGTTAAAAACAGCAACAGAGGGGCATATTCTACATTCGTTGGTGCCCTGAAGTAGAAAAGGGTATGTAAATTGAGAATATAAGTAACTACTTATGTCAGTCTGAATTTTTTCATATTTTACCAGTTTATGAGCATGTATTAGAAATTGAAAAGCAAATAGACAATGAAATAGACAAGAGAATGATACCGTGGAAGTATTTTCAAATTGTTAATACTGAGAACAGTGAGGTATTCAGACCTCAAATCTAATTGCTGGGCCTGTGATATTATTAAATTATTTTACCCAAATGGAAATTAAAAAGGCAAAAATTGTTGATTCGGGGAGAAAAGTTGGTACAGAAGCCAATTTTTGATCTCACAAGATCAATAAAGCTCTCTTAAGAAGTCTGGGTTTTTATTCTGCTAGAATAGTCTAGAAAACTGTTGGGGCAAATCCAGTTTTGGGGGGACTAACAGCTTGCCTATAAGGGAAATTCTTCCCTACTAGCTAGCTCTGTTTAACTCTTGTATGGATAATTTTTTTCTTGAATATGAATGCATTACTGCAAATTAGTCCATTTAAATTTAAAATAAATTAGCAATTCCTTATTAATACAAAAGTGTAATAATTAGAATTCTGTGGATTGGGAGAATTAATGGTTTGGGTTTTTTCCCCTATTAGCTTTCTTGACTGTGTATTCCACCTTAATTTTAATTAAGTCCTTTATAGAAAAATCCTTGATAAAGGTTGGATGGGATGGGAATCTATTTCAAGCCCTTTGCCAGCTTCAACCCATGAGAAACTATAAAGCAACCAAGTTAGATTCCTTCTTGAGTCGGTGTACTTACAAAAATATAAATACTAAACTTCAGTTTAGTGATACTTTTTAAAGCCTTAAATAAGGAAAGTATAAGTTTATGTAGTGCAAGTTTTCTTAAACATGTACAAAATGTACTTTTTTATAATTAGAGCAACCATGATGCTCACATGACCTAATTTGATTTTTCTTTTCCTTCTTTTTATAAAGTATTTTCCTTTAAAATCTCGTTGTGCTTGGGTAATAGAACCTAGGATAAGTGTATGGGTTCAGAAAAAGACACCGATATGATTAGCTGTAGTGCTATGCAATAAAATTAATAAAGTGGCTAAATTCACTGTGGCGTTCTAGGACAGCGGGGGTTTTTTGTTTGTTTTGTAACATCATCTTTACTCAATGATGATTTTAATTAATCTCTTCTTACGTCTCTCTGTGTGCATCTACCCACCAGGTGCCAATGTGCAGAAAGGAAAGCATTTGGAAACCCCACTCCATGCTGCTGCCCAGCATTCTAGTACAGAGATCGTAAACTTACTCCTTGAATTTGGGGCAGACATAAATGCCAAAAATACAGATTTTGAGAGGCCTGTTGATTTAGCTGCTCCAAGCAGTTTAGTGGAGAGACTGCTGCTCCTCCATGAAGGTAAGTTTTACATGTGTGTTTTTGCAACTATAACTTGTATTCTTAAAAAAACCCCCAACAAACAAACAAAACAACCCACCCCACCAAAAAAACCCCAACAGCCCAAACAACCCATGTTATAGAAGCTCACATCGTGCTTTATGAAATGAATATATTAACATTCAGGTAAATTCCTTTCTAACTATAAAAACACCCAGTAATATTTAGTCTCAGGCCAGAGCCTGTTGACCAAGCAGCATCAGAATCTATACAAGCCGAAAATGTATCATCTTATGTTTATCGGGTGTTTACACAATTAGACATTAAAGCTACATTTTTAGTGGCTGTTGCAGACCTTGTTAAAAAGAAACAGAATACTTAAATTTCAGATGAAAAATATATTTAGTTTTGGCCAGTTGTCCCAATATTTTTAAAAATATATTTTTAAGTGAATATAAAGCTCTTTATTTTGATTGTAGGCAAAAAGTATAATAAGTTTCATTTTCTAAATTTTCTTTACTGAATTATAACTACCTGAGAAATAGGAGTCGGCACTTAAGAGTCCCTTAAGACTCTGAAAGGTCTGTTGCCTGAGAGAGAGAGAGAGAGAATATCCCAAAGGGAACTGGTTTTGTGCAGACTGACCTATGTAGAGCGTAAAAATAAGCCACAAGACAAAGGTGGGAAATAAGGAGAGAAACCATTGCAATAACCGTGGGCATCTCTTCAGAGGTGAACTGGCCAGTAGCATTGATTAATGTTTTCCTCCAGAAAACATCTCTGAATGCTGTTAAAAAAAAAAAAAAACTCTAAAACCCCTCTACCACAAAATTACCAAGGTTAGTAGGATTTTTAAAAGCCACAGCAAAGATGTAAAAAAAAAAAAGAATTGGCATGAAACACGTATGGGTTTATTGCCCAGAGAAATACAGCAATGTGTTCATTTTGAGAGAGTGAGGGGGCGTAGCAGGACAAAGGCATTATTGTGAGCTAGTAAGACCACTAAATGTGGTCCAGGACCTCGGGGTATTTTGCCTGGTTATTCTTCTTGCCGTGACGCATTGGTAGTGCAGCTTATGGTGCTGTAGTATGTATTTCACCTGTTCTATGAATAAACAAAACCCCAAACCTGCAGTTTTTAAAGTTGTTGACATCAGATATTTTCTGGGAGCATATTTTTAATTTAAAAACACAAATTATTTGCTGACCTGACCTTGCTTTTTTGAGTATTTCCCTGATGATTAATAAGATTTCTTTGAGGGCAAAAAGGCAATGAAGGAAAAGGAAGGAAGGAAAAGGACAAATTTGTGAAATGTGAAATTTTTTTTTTTTTTTTTTTAGAAATCCCATTATTGTGCAAGACTGTTGTAAAACAAAATACTGGCTTTTATAGTTGTATGATTAAACTTCTTTCCTTTTTGTTTGCAGCCACACCATCTTCTCTTTGTCAGCTCTGCCGACTATGTATCCGAAATTACATAGGAAGAGCTAGACTGCATCTTGTCCCACAGCTCCAGTTGCCAACAATACTGAAGAATTTCTTACAGTATAGATAACATAGTAATTAACTTTTAGAAACTTGAATAACAAGTACTTTTTCTTCTTTCTGTTTATTGTATGTTTTCTCTAAAGAACTGCTGGGCGGAAAAAAAGCCTTTTGCATATTACTTCAAAAAAATATATATCTTTGACAACTGGTGTTGGTATATAATAATAATTGGGAGCCATTCAGCAACTGGTACCAAGGTGCTAATAAGGCTGAATTGAATAGGTGTGCTGATGCTCTGGGAAATGATTGTATAGCTTTAGCTTAACACTTACTAAATAGCTTTAGTGCTGTTAATATTAGTTGTATTTATACTTTTAAAATCTATTTGACACATGTGAACCACAAAGAGTTTCTTCATTATTATTTGTTAAGTTGGTCCATTTGGAGTCACTATTTTATGTGTTTTTAAATTTCTATTGTTTGTGTACCTAAAAATACTTGGTGATAGGTGCACTATGTACATTGATAAAAATAAAACAAATAGATGTCAATTTTTCTTCTTTTTCTTTATACAGACAATTCATTAATGACAATGAGAAACTCCCTTTATTCTGCTTCACTGCCCGTGCTGTGAATTGGAATTATGCTGCTGTGAACATAATCACAATTTTTTCAGCCATGCACAGTTTATAGATTCTCTGTTTATTAGTACAATTAGCAACTTTAAAAATTCCAGAGGAATAGTCCTCAAAAGCCTTAATACTGAGATATTTTTGATCTCCTCTTGTAAAACAGAATTATCTGGGCTTTTTCCTTATCTTTTCATAACAGTGCTGTATCACAACTCATGGGCACATTAAATAATTATTTGCCTCAGAGAAAGGCATATATTATTGTATAGTATTTGTGAGGTTTCTAAAGGCGTATCGTGGAGACGTGGATACTGAATCTTCAACCTCATGTTCAGGAGGTGGATGCAAGGCTCCAGAAATACATCCGTTCCCTGTATCAGGACAGGTATCACTCTGAAAAGGACATTATTTCTCTTGCTGTCTAGTTTATAAACAATTATCCAGCTCCAAAAAATCATGTTGCAGAATCCCAGAATGCTGTAGCAGGCATTTCTGTGATCTCGTTGAAATGTTATTGTTCAACTCTCTAGCCAGAGATGGAATGCTGACACCCCCAAGAGACATTAGAAAACCCAAAGGATTTCTGCCTCGCTCATGCCCTTGCATGGTGATGATTACCAGTCATGTCAGAAAAGGTGATCTGTCTACTTCATCGAAATACAGCGCTCCTTCTCTCAAGTCTTTTCATTTGGTCTTCCTTTGAGAACAGATTACTTCCTCGGTGACTGATACTCAATTCCTGCAAGCCAAAGCATGAGACACCTGAAAATGTACCACTTGCCCTTGGTGATTCACCCTCTTCCATTCCTTTTCAGTGACTCCTTCCAGTATTTACGTTCCTACTGGAAAGATGCTCAGTGAGGAACTAACTATAGAGGAAGTTTTCACGAAGAGGAATGCTTACTCAGTTGCTAAATTATATCCACCTAATAAAAATGCAGCTCTCTGACACTTGCCCTTGTTAAAAGTAATCTTAATTTGCTTCTGTTCCCTGCAGAAACTCTAGTGAGGGCCGCCTCTTCTAGTGGAGTCCCTGTAAAAGTCAGTCAGATGCAAGTAAGAGGAACTGCTTAGGAGTCCATACTGTACGTACTGTGTAATGGAGCGAGTTGGGTGGTTTTGGTTTTCATCCAGAAACTTGTAACTTGTGTTTTTATGTACCCCACCACTATTGTGTATTACTTCAAGAAACAAGGAAGTGCCAAGTCAGCCATGGCACTGTTGAACTTTTCTATGTAGAATGAGATAATTTAGACCCTCGCCTTCAGGTGTGCGCAGCGCTTTTCAGGTTTGAGTCGGGGAAAAGTGTCATAAAAAAAGCGCACTCTCATGTTCTATACAATAAGATGAGTTCTCGGCAAGCATGGCTCTTCTGCAAAACACCCGTTCGAAACAAAACTAGATGATGTTAGAAGTTTTGCTGAGTCACATCAGAGTCCAAGCCATCTCATCGCAAATAGGCGTGTTCATGCTCTCGTGGCATTTGCGATGTCTGTTCCCGCCATTCCCACTGACCCTTGCTGTCACTCAAAGAGCAAACAAGACCATCTTAGGAGTTTACAGGTATTTGGTACTACTTTCTCTTTAACTCTGTAGAATGGTAGACTAGCCGGAAGAGTAATCCAGAACTAGTTTACAGTAATATTATGACTTCAATCTCAGGCAATATGCAGCTCTGGACATAATCTTTAATCTTTTGCTACCAGATAATTATGTGAAAATAGAGGCACTTTGGCTAGCTGAGCCAAGTTGGATGGGCATCGCTTCTGTTACTATGTAACAGGAACAAACAAAATAGGGAATGGATGTTGTTGCCCTGGCAGGACTCTGCACTGGAACAGGTCTCTGGCAGATCAGACCACGCTAATGCCACGTACCAAAAATACACAGTAATGAAATACCTGACATGAGTGTTTGGTAAAATTCTTTCCAAAAAATGATCCTTTATTTAGCCAGAAATGAAAAAGGCTTGTTATTGTTCTCATTGTGTGGGGACCCCACTACAACGGGGCTCTGGTGGGCTGAATTCTTCGTATGCAATAAATGTTAAGTAATGTATTAAAATATTAGGAACCAGGATCTGAAACAGACATTGAACCATGTCAGAGCACCGTTAAAGACTACTACTCCACACCCGAGTTCTTTGCTGGCTGAGGTATCTCTTACTATAGGAATTATTATATCAGCACAAACCTATCATAAGACATTTTCAGAAAGAAAATTGTAGTGCAGTATCTCAATTCTGCAAAGAAATCCAGCTGTGAAATCCTGCAGCCTTGCTGCCACTGCACTCGGCAGCCACAGGCGGCATACGAGGTTTCCCGTGCGTTTACCGCCGGGCCGGCCCCCGCCGCTGCCCGCCGCCAGTCTGCCCGGGCCGCGGGGAGAGCGGGCACCTCCGCCCGCCCCCGGGGGCCGCTCGGCAGCGGCTCCGCCGGGCCCGGCGCCGCCCGCAGCCCTGCCCGCCCTGCCCGCCCTGCCGGCCCGCGGAGCGGGGCCGGGGCCAGCGCCGCCCGTTGCCTCGCTAGGGCCGCTGCCGGCAGGCGGCGAGGGCTCTGGGCGGGCGCGGCTCTGCGCCGGCACGGCTTCCCCGCGGCCGGGGCTGCCCCGCACCGCGCTGCGCTGCCTGCGGAGCCTCGACCTCTCCCTCTGCCCCAGGCACGACGGCAGGTGCGCCGCGCCGCGCCCGGGGGCCGGGGGCCGGGGGGCCGGAGCCGGTGCCGGTGCCAGCGCCAGCGCCCCCTTGTGCTGCCTCGGCAGGGACGTCGCCAAGGGCTGCGCGGTGGCGGAGGGCTGTGCCGCTGCTGCCCCGCGGACATCCGGAGCCGCGCCGGCGGGCAGGGAGGGAGGGGAGCTCGCTGCCGCCAAGCCCGCTGGGGGGTCGGCTCGGGCGGCCGTTGGGGCGGGGGGCGGGGTGCCGGCCTCAACCCTGGCATTTGGACTTCCCGCTCCACACGAATGAGAGGTTTAGAACGTAAACACCCAGGCTAAGCAGTTGCTTTCGGCGGTATTTGGCTTATTTTTGTATTTGTACAAATTAGGTCTTAGTACTGAAAGCCTCTCTGGGCGAATTAAAGGGATTTTGGGGGCAACAAGAAATCTCAGTTTGGATAACAAAACCGTACAGGCATCTTCTTCACACCTGCTCATGCCCAAAACTTTTTTCCGTTGCATAGTTTTTTGCGAAACAGAAGCTGAACCGCGCCCAGAGCTGACAGAGGGAACAAGTCACTGTAAGCCAGAGCGGGAGCAGCGCTGGTGCAGGACATCTGACATCTACGCAACGCTAACTAATAGAGCGTGAGCTGGGGATGTCTACAGGCGGTCTTGTCGCTGTTCATCTTGAGCACTGACCTATTACTCAGTATCTTTCACATCTTACCCTGATTTGGCAAGAAATAGCACAGTCATAAATGAAAAATGTGTTTTAAAGTGAAATTTGACTCTGGAAGAAGAGTTTGAGAAGCTTTAACCTAGCTGATTGAGCTCACAGGCCTGGATATCAACTGCTGCGTGACTCCCGTCAGCTTGACCAAATACCTTTGACCAAAGGTATTTGGCTTCAGCTTTTCCCTTCAGCTTGACCAAATACCTTTGGTCAAGCTATTTAAGATGATTGTTTATTGGTTTCCCTGTTTTCAAAATGAAAGTAATTTTATGGAACTGTGAGAACTAAATAACTAATATCTTTTTTTTTTTTAATGTAATCAATTCCTGAACACTTTTTTTTTCCTTCAGAACTAAAAAACTTCAGGACAGGGAGGTTGATTTTACTGAATACTGTTATCAGGCACAGTTACCCATGGTCGCCAAATCAACAGCTTCAAAGGCTATCAAGAGTAACATCAGGCTAACAGAAATAATGATGGAGCCCAGTATTAACATAAAAATAGACAGAAGGTTAATGCCATCGAGAATGAGAATGCAAGAAAGGGAAGAGAAGCCATGCAAATGTTTTTGTTGGTGGTTTTTATTTTCCTAAAAAGCAGAAGAGCAGGACAGAGCTTGGGACAGTCGTATTTTACCACAGCTGTGGTGCTGAGTGTCAGAATGACAACCGAAGGCAGCGAGCAGCAGGCCTCCTTCGGTTGCCTTTGTCTTGCTTGCCTAAACAAGCTTGGGGAGTACCATTAGAACTGTACGGGTGATAACATGAATTGGGTCATGCGTGCGGTCTCCTGAATTTTTCCCAGTGTTTCATAATGTTTGATGACTGCTGTGTGGCTACGTTCAACATTCCTTGCATAGTGTATCAGTGTTATGCTACTGGAGTAAAATTTAAATTTAATAAATAGCACTTCCACCATTCACATGTTTTTGATAAATACTCGCCTCTGCTACTCCTTATTACTGAAAGAAGCTGCTAAGTTCCTTAGCTCTTCTTGGCTGACTCATTATACCTATAGTAGAGATATTATAACTTGTCACTGATATTCTTTGAAGAAATAAATGGCTCTGGGTTCAAGGGGATAGCAGTGGCTGTTGTATAGTGTCCTTGTAGGCAAATTACCGAGACATAGAGTGGATAAGTGGTTGATGAGGAGGATGGAAAACTGGCTGGACTGTCGTATGCAAAGGGCTGTGATCAAAGGGTTGTAGATGATGTCCAGCTGATGGCCGGTTACAAGTGATCTCCCTTAGGGATCACTTCTTGGGCCAGTATTGCTTAATGTCTTTATTAATGCCCTGGGACAATGGGATGAAGGACACACAGAGCAAAGAGGGGAGTGACTTGCACGCTGGAGGTCCCTCCAGGTTCAGAGGGACTTCAACAGGCTGGAGAAATGGGCTCACCGGACATGACACTCAGCAAAGACAAAGTCCGGCACTGGGGATGCCGTAGCCCATGCACCGCTACAGGCTGCAGCCAGCCGGCTAGAAAGGAGCTTTGCACAAAAGGACGTAGGGCTTCCTGACGGACAACAAGTTGAACTTGCAGCAGTGGGGGCCAGCAGCACCTTGGGCTGTGTTAGGTAGTAAGGGTGTGATATGCCAGCACTTTTGGAAGTGATTCTGGTCCTCTTTATGGCACTTGTGAGACTGCAGCTGGAGTACTGCCCTCAGTGTTGGACCACCCAGTACAAAACATACATTAACACACTGGAGCGAGTCCAGGAAGGGCCACCAAGGTGGTTTTAGTGAGCTGATGTACAAGAACTGGCTGAGAGGACTGGGTTTGTTCAGCCTTAAGAAGAGCAGGTGAAGTGATAATGCAGTGGCTAATTCGTTCCTTCTTCTGCTAATTAGGTTAGTTTAACTTCTGTGGGTAAGGGGTGTTAGGAATTGGATCAGTGATATTATCAAATGGTCTTCAAGAGTAAAAGGATATTTTTAAATCAATCAGTTTGCCTTTATAATTCTGTTCATTTTAATGTTGTTTATTACTCCTCTCTTCTGTAAGACAAACTATATGACCTTTCAAAAAAAAAAAATACTCCTGTATCAATCCAGTCTTGCAAGTGTTTGTACATGTATTGGTCTTACTGCAACCAGTTCAGATACTTTGAGGTCGAAAGAGAGAATTAGCCTGTCTAGTTTGACCTCCTCTGTCTTGCAGGCCACTGCATTTCACTTGAATTTTCCTACATTCATCTTCCTAACCAGTGTGTTAACTAAAGCGCATCTTTTTTTTTTTCGGAAGACGCTCTGTCTCTCTTAAAAGACATCACAGCCTTATCAGTGATGTTTCCCAAATGAGACTGAGGTCTCTGTTTCATTCTGGAGCCCTTTTCTGCACTCCTGTGAGTTCTCAGCGTCCTTCTCAAAATGCTGGCACCAACATGGAACCTAACACTCCCATATAAGTCTCTTCTATGCCACAGGCCAAAAAATCTCCTCTCTTTTTTTTTTCTAATGTACCATGTGTTGCATGTACTGGGACGGTACAAGTTCTTCCAGCTTCTTGATATCAGTGGTAGCTGCAGGAGTAAATGAAGCATATGCAAACAGAATTTAGACATTAAACTTCAGGTCAGTCGGTCTTTTAGCTGCATCTTTAAAATTTCTGAAGAGAATAAAGAATACTGATTGACAGACATCAAATGAAAAATTTGTTGTGGAGCATCAGAAGGATGTATATGGTCACAGTTTGTCAGAAGTTGGGATTTTTTTTTTCCTTTTCTTCAATATTGGATCTACTTTGCCAAGTAAGATGTTTAACTGATTTTACTCCTCAAATAGTTGAAGTTGTTCAAATTCAGCATGTGTGGTTTCAAGGCATACTGTGTAATCTCTCAACATTCTACTTCATGCTTATTTATGATGATGTCATGCATGTTATGTCCCCAAAATGCTGAGCCATCTCATTTTAGTTTTTTTCTACATATGCAAAACATTCAATATAAAAAGAAGATACAATGCACTTTTACTATACAACCTGTTTAACGTTTCCCCTTCTCTTTAGAGGGTTTGTTTCCTTTTTTTTGGTGTACTATTCATTTTGTAGAGCTGCCAGGATCATCTGGGTGTCTAAGTCAAGTAGGGGGGAAGGGTAGTAACTGCAAATAAACTAGAAAACTGAACAACTGACTGATCAAATGCTTAACATACTGCTGAAATGAACAACTTGTGATTTTTGCTTTAAAGGGTGGTTTAACATTAAACCAAGATTGGGACAACGTGCAGTTCACCATGTTTGTTGCTCCGCATCCTCTGAGAACGTAGCCTATATCCCAAAGGAAAAAACGTTTGCCACATCATGTAAGTTTGTTTCTCACATCACGTAAGTCTTCATTTTAATCTTTTCAGATTGTGATGTTGTGTGTGTGTGGTTTACTTTTGCTATAAAGGCAACAAAGAGCTTTTGTGTTTAAAAGTTGAAGACACTAGATACAATTTCTTAGAAAAAAGGAAGTTTGGAGGGGGTTGCCAGTATTTTTAACATAAAATTGCTTTGAGCTTTTCCCTGGCATGGCATCTGTAGAAATTATTCTAATGTTCAAAAGTGCTTCTGTTACCTTCCTCAGAGCTTTGATTTATTCTGGATACTTTTACCATACTGAAATCAGTTTTCCTCCCTCCAGTTATGTAATGGAGATCTTCATTTTGTTGATGAATGTGTGATTGGGCAGGTGCTCCAGTCCTTACTTAAGCAATAATTGCCACAGCACTGACAGACATCTTGACTGTGTCAGGAACTGTAGGATACGGTGCAGGAAAAGTGGGACATGAATAGTCAGCTCTGCAGCAAGCGCACGTCCTGCTCGTAGGCGTGCTGAACCATACGATGGCCCTACCCACATAGATGCCACCGTGTTGGGCTGGTTTGGATGCTGGTAGCATTAGTCCCAAAGTGATCAGTCAGATCCATTTTCAGGTTCGTTGTAGATGTTCTTCCCTTTTCCCACCACCAATAGTCTACATTGGTTCAAATAATCATACCTCAGAAGATGGTAATGCTTTGGCTTTATGTACACATAGCTGCTTTCATAAGGCAATGCTGTAAGCTGCTTTCATAAGGCAATAAGCAGCAATGCTGCTTTCATAAGGAAAGATGAGGCCTTCTTTCACTGTTTAACTATAGCACTGTACGCTAAATTTAAACTAAAAGGCGATTAAAACAGCATTGTCACTTTTAAATTACGGAGCTTTAATACTTTGAATCTTCAAAGCCACTGCTTCTTTTAATATAGTTTTCCAATTTTTCCCCTCCCACATGCAGCTAGATTCCTCAGAAACAAGAGGCAAAGCAGGTGTTCATTTTAAAGAAAACCAGGTGAAACAAGCTGACAGATCCTGTTACAATGGATGCTTGGTACCTTCCAGGGGACCACTGAAAGGATTACCCAGAGAGTGCAACTTTGAAACACAAACCCCATTCTGATTACAGTAGAGTTGACCACATAATCAACAAAAATAAATTTAAGTTTACTGTCTGTTAGGGAAGAATTCTATTTTAAGCAAATAAATTGAAAACCCCTTTGAAATCCTCATATTCTAAAATACAGCTTTTATTGTTATTTCTTAATTTCTGCAATACTGTAATTTACTTGTTTTTATAACATTGCCTTGCTTCCTTTTCAGCTTCATTTCGTCCTAGAACTGGTTTACTATTTTATCAGTGAAATTTTCTGAAACAGATGTTACTGATACGACACTAGGAGCCACAAGGTATAATTGTTCCATGTGAAATTTTCACTAAATCTGAAAGTCTACTTCATGTCTTCATATCTTGACCTATTGTGCAAATGCATACTGGTCTTCACAACTGCTTTTCTAAATCTATTCCCCGGCCTGTGTTTTTAGTAATTTTTATCTAGAGCAAAGATGATCCTGGAGTTTATTTCCTTCCTACATAAATGTGTAAGCTTCAAGTTTAAAAAAACACTAATGCCTATTCTGAAAAAGGTATCTAGACTCAGCAGTTTAGTTTTGTTTTCTGTGTAAAGAATGGAGTTTCTTGCATTCATGTCATCTTAAATTGTTGTAATTCTGGATTTAAATGATTTTACCTAATGAAGAAATTCAACAACATGGATTTAAAGTGTCATATCTCATTTTAAAGGCAGTCTTTGCAATGGGAAGAGTTTATAGCATGATAGATTTTTTGGTATTGTTTTGGAACCCACCTAGGAAAGTCTCACATGTGACTGCAGTCTGTGAAGCTTATAAACGTATCAGTAATATTGGTCAGATTCTTTCAATAGAACAATGAATTTGATTTTGTAGGGATAAAGTGATATTAAACTTAACTGAGATTTAATAGTAATTGGAAAGCACTAGCTATATAGCTTGATAAATTTTTCATTTGAATAGAAATATGACTTTTAAAGAAGAGTCAAACAATCATTTGAAGACAAAGGATTCTTTAATATTAAGGGGAAATATCTGTATTTGACCAGCTGTGCCAGACAATGAAGTCACACATTAGCAAACAATCTGAAATTATTTTTGAAAATGATGACTCTATAGTTTGACAGTTGCAACCACAGTTGTAGCAGTAGACACAATTACAACCTTTTCTGCATGTCCCCCTCACTCACCACATGGGGTACAACCGCCTTAAGGAAAATGCAACCTTATTTTATTCACAATGACTGTTACCTGATGGATTCCCGAAATAAAAAGCGCCCTTTGACTTAATTTTTGTATTTTAGCAATGAAAGAGTTCTTAACCCTCACTCTCTAATTTAAAGAGGGAGTAGATTTGTCTAAGATTCCGTGTTAAGGCACAATTTATGTGCAACAAATTGATGCAGTTATACTACATATTGTAAGATATTTAAACTGTGAAGTATCAGTAAAAATCCTTAAGACACAGCAAAATATTTTAAATATAGTAGAGTGGCAGTTGAGTCAATCCTTCAGATCCCAATCATCAGTCATGGGGTTGCATGTTCAGTTCTTACCTTTGCTCTCCAACTCTGTATTAACAACTTTTACATACAAGGTTGTGCAATTTATGTGCTAAAAGATAGCTAGTCTTTCATTTGACAAAAGCAACACATCAGATACTGACTGCTGGAAAATTCTTTCAAAAACTATGAATTTTTATTTCTGAAATCCAACTCTCATTCCCCAAGCTCCACAGGGTTAAACAAAGGAAAACATTTTCCAAACGATACCTGCAAAAAGTAGAACATTCTGTTCCAGCATCCAAGTAGGTACAAAAATGTTTTTGTATAGGTTACAAAACAGCTAAGCTTCCCCCCCCAATAATTCTTACACTAGAAACCCTGTAATAATACTCTAGAACATTGACAGAATGAAATTTTAACTTTTTAAAGGGGGGCGGGGAGGAACGGGAATTTTTTATTTCTAACCTGCATCCCACCTTTCCAGCATGTTGGCATTGTTATTTATTTCTAGTTAAATGAGGGCATTCCTTACCTATATATTGAGGATTTTGTTTGATAGGGTATGCTAAAAAGAGACATTCTGTTATTTCCAGTTTTACAGCAGTTTCTCTAGAAATAGTTCTGCCAATTTTTAATTGCAACTTCTTTACATTTTATGTAACTATCAGAATTTTAAAATTTATTTTAAAGCAGCAGCAAAAAATGTAACAACAGATAAAGTAGATTTCTGCTTGTGTGCCATCAGTTAAGCTAATAAAGAAGAATATAACCAAGGCATCTTTTCTACAGGTGAGTAATTCTGATTATAAGAATAATTATTAATAAGAATAAGAATTGCCTTATGATTAAATTCCATACTATACACAGCTTTAAAATTTAAATATTCTTAGTATTCTATTGCCATAATTTTCTTTCCATTTGAGCACAGCTTTAGTAAATAAAAATATATGCACAAGTATTTACTTCTGGTCTGTCATACTATATGTATATTTATAACTAATATAAAATGTAAAAAGAAAACAAGTTTTTTAAATGTACATAACATATTTAAATAATTTCAATACATTTGCTGTTTGTTCCTTACAAACCCTTTGTTTTTTTTTTTAAAAAAAGTTTTATAAATACATTTTAGCTTCCAGTGAAAGTATAAGGGGGACAGTTGCCAAAGATGAACTTATTAGAAAATAGAATTTTATAATCTAGATATTTAAAACTATCTAAACAAAACATTAGGAAAATTCTTTGTACTGCTATTAAAGCACAATAACTAATGGATGAAAAAAATAACTTTTTAAATTTTACTTTTGCTATAGAATCCTGTGTGTAAAAATTAGTTAAAATTAAAAAGGGCGACACAATGTGTGAAACAGCCGCAGGATTCCAGTCATTCTAAAACCAGGTTCCAGTGGCTATCAATAAAGTCGTAGTATTATTATGTATTTGAAAGTGTGTTTATGGATTTCACAGTTTGTTATCAATATTTTGATAATGTGCAGATAGTTGCTTACTTCCTTTACAAGGCATCTGTTTACACAGAGTTGACTGAAATATGTCTGTATTGTCTGACAACACTATTCTTATTTAAAAAAAGACATGACTGTCTATGAAGTTAGGACTTTTTTTTTTCTTTGGATTCTCAAATAACTTTTTCTTTGGATTATCAACAAACATTTGTATAGAAATCCTTTTCTTGTTCTCATTTTACAATTTTCAAAGTCCAAGTAATTGCCCTTCAGGAGGAGTCAACTGCCATCTTTCTGTCCTTTGACAATCAAGGTTAAATCAGTATTAACCCCCAGAGTGTTATTTTAAGCACTACAAAGTACAGAGGAAAACACCTCATCAAAATGGGTTAAGTCGTATTCCTGTTCCGAGTGGTGAAAACGGATTCACTTTGGCCCACATCAAAGCATCATTCAGTGAAACAGCAGATTTTCCATCTTCAAGGAAGAACACTGGACCCTGTACAACAAAGATGTTTGCGGAGGGAAAGAAAAAGAAAGTACACGTGTATTGTGTAAAGGCTACCACAGCAGAAAGCACATTTTGTTTTATCAAAGAACAACATGAAAACCTGATTTACAACAATCATCTATGTTTGTGCAAAAATTGTACCCCACGAACTTAAAGCTTTGATAATAGTTACACATTATACATTGAGTGAACTTGTTATGTTCCAAAATCTGGAGACCCAACATTTCATAATTCTTAAGTTTTTAGTTTGATTTTTAATAATTGTGGTATTTTATGTATGTTTGTCAATTATTCCAGAGTTAAATTTAGCCTGAATTAGAAACTGAGGTAACAAGGTTTTTTTCCTTCAGAATACTGTGCATATTTCATTGCATCTGTCATTATCTGTGCTGATCTTTGTGTTTCCCCATCTACAAAACCCCCCAATATAATGCCTCCATGAATTGTTTGAAAGCATGGAGTCTACGTGCAGTCTACAGAATAATTTCAAGTGTTCACTATGAAAAGGACAAAATACTAATTTACCTAATGGAAGAAGAGCTACTTGCAAATTTCTTCATTTGACAAAATATGGTCTCAAAGCTGCAATTCAGTTTAAGTGCCTTCTTAAAGTGTTATGCTCTCCAAACTTTCTACTTAAAACTTGTAAACTCACGCAATTAGGCTACTATACCTTAGTATTAACTAAGTGGTTTGTGAGCTGATCTGCATGCCTAAAGCAATGACTCCTAATGTTCACTAATCCAGAAATAAGGATATTGTAGATGACAAGCTGGTGACACCATATTTGCTATTCTTGTTGAATGGATTCTAACAAGGGCAGCTTTACGTGGCTGTTAGCAAATGTTGCATAACCATAGGCAGAGACCATTGGTCTAATGTGGAAGTGTTGGCAGAGAGTTTTTTTAGACTTGATGGTGTGCAGTTGTGAATTTTGTTTACCTCAAAAATCCCGCTAGCATTTTGCAATCTCCAATTTCTGATGCAAAACTATCCCTCTTAATCCCTGAACAACCCTGTTACGCTTTCAGCTGGCATCTTGCAATGGACAGAGGAAACAGACTCAGCCTCATATAAGAGAGTAAATTCACACTGAGGCACTGTCTGGAGGCAGGAGCCTGAGAGTAGTGTTTCCAGGCTCTGTCAATTTTCCCTTTATGGAAATAACAACATATACCAAAGAGCTGTTATAAGGACTAGTATGTTTTGATCATAAAGCTCTATCAGAGTGATGAATAAATACATTTGAATATTTAGTCTTCTAATATCTGGCTTTAATTAATAATGAATTACAAGTTTTATAGTATGCATTTCCATAATTATAAATATTAACAACAGAATAATGTTAGTATGTGGTTGAAGATAAATAATTCCCTGGTTTTTATTCAAGCTGTGGTGAAGTAGTAGGCAATAAGTTACATGGACTTTAGACAGAACATCTGGCAAAGGAAATCTGTCTTTCACATGGAAATTAAAAAGTTTTGGATTGGGAAACTGGGCAATTATTTGATTGGACAATTCTTCTTTATATAGCTTCTCTTATATAGCAGATGTCAGCACTTGTCCTCTTTAACTTCTGCTACTGTGACAACAGGGAAAACATTTTTCCTCCCAAATGATGGGAGCTACCTTAGGTTTATGGCAACCTCACAACTAGTCAATGCTATCCCTGAGAAAGAACACCTCAGCCCTCTGAAACCATACCTGTATCCTTAGCCCTGTCAAACAAGAGATGTGAACATCTGAATGACTAGGAAGATTTGATCCAGTGACGTAGTCTGGCCCAACCATTCCTTTCAGAGGCTCCTCTTGTATTCGTGATACGAGTACTGAATACACCATTCTCTGCGATTCAGATGGCGGGGTGCATGGTAATTCATCGGTAGGCCTATGAACAAAAGACACTTGTTTTTCAACTATACATCTTAATTTGTGTTAGAAATTTATAGCCGCAAAAAGTACTCATTTTTTTACATTCATATTCAGATTTTACAAAGGAAATAAATACTGTATTTACAACTAAACATTTGAATACTAATAGTCTCATTCATGGTAATTGTATATTTTTCTACCTACTTGTTTAATTGAGTACAAGCTCTCCACGCATCTAGTTCCTCAGAAAGCTGTTCAATTTTCAACGGTACAGATACTTCCCGTCTTTTTAAAAGCTGACTGAAAAGGAATGCAAATAATTAAAGTCCAAATTAATTCTAACAATGAATATTTTCTTAAAAGAAGAACAAGACAGACAGTAGTAAAATAAAACTATTTTTGATTGGATATGGAAATAACTTTATGGAAATAAATTGATCCTTCCTGATAATCACTATATTGAACCTTAGAAATATTAAATTACTAGATATAAAAGTACATCTTTTCATTTAAGTTTGGTTTTAATGATCCCTATTTACACCTTATTTAATCTTTCTTGTCTTTAATTATCTCTATTTTTTTTTCCTTTGAAGCTATTCTATATTTTAAGGCTATATGCATTCTTATTTCTTAATGACAATTTTACTAAAATTAAGGGCCCATTTTGCCTATATATAGTTGATATGATAAAAATACAGTTAGAGTAACATGGTTCAATACATGCTCTGGGACAGCCTTGTTTCACCTGATTACTTGTGGAAAACAGTTTCAAAACCCTTGCAGTGGATGCATTTTTAATTTATCAAAATATAATACAAGGGACAGTTATTACCTGACGTAATTCAGCAGACTTCCATTTGTGTTGAGATGCCTTAAAAATGTCCATCTTAAGCATTTAAGTGCCCACTTTAAGATGGGCTGGAATCTAAAAATCTATGAATCCTGAAAATATTGGGCAATCTGAGAAAAAATTTAGAACAGTATTGTTCTGTGGTTCTTTAAATCCCAGGAAAACTTAAAGCCTGACAGCCAAAGTATCACAAATTGAGTCAGCTTGTTACCAGTCTATTAATTTCCATATCAGAATAGCCCTTCTGTAAAAGCTTATATTTAATCTTATTGTTTTCCATACATAAGTCTGGTGGCTCAGAAAAGAAAAAAAAAACCAGTCCTTTTTCCCTTTTCCCTATCTTCTCACCAAGTTTCAGACATGAGGATGGCTAAGAGGAAAGGAGTGCTGTCAAGACATCTAGCGGAGAGGAGTCGAAGAAAAGGGGCAAACACACAGATCTAAGACATGTTAAATTTATGTTTGATTATCCTTGGTAGGCAATTCTGATAAAATATCAGGAGGTGTAGGAAAGCTCACAATTCCAGTAAGTTGTGAAAGGAGTGGACAACGTTTATGCAACATTTATTCTCGATGAAGAGATAAATGAGCTGAACTTGTTAGCAAAGCTACAGTGGTCAGTTACAGCAGCTAGTGGAGCAATAACTAGAACAATGCCAACGCAGCTTGCACTATGAAATTATTGACATCTTGGAGCTGGCCTTGCTACCCAGCAAGTCAGGTAACAAAACCAAAAGGATTTGACAGTCCCAAATTGTGAGGGAGAAATGGAAATTAGTCTGCTGGACAGTAGTATCGTTACCAAACCAGACAGGAAGACTAAACAATGATGGTAATACTCTGAGGAAGGAATACTAGAGTACTGTATGTAAGCCTATTTTATTTACCAGGTAAGCTAGAGATTTTATTGATCTTAAAGATCTTATTGATCTCAATCTTTCTCCTTTCAAGTCCAAGTTGGTCGGTTCAAGTCCAAGTGGGGTCAGGTCAAGTGTACCAAGTGAAATCAAGTGGCTCAGGTTGAGTAGGGTCAAGTGTGTTGGGCCAAGCTGGACTGGGCTGGGTCAAGCCCAGTCTGGTCAAGTCAAGTGGGTCATGTCAAGTCAAGCCAAGTCCAGTCATGTCACATGGGCCAAGTCGGGTCATGTGAAGCGAGTGAGGTCAGGTCAATTGGGTCAGGCTGAGCTGGTTCAAGTCAGTCAAGTCTAGTCAGGTGGGCCCAGTCAGGTCAGGTCAAGTCAGGCAACTGGTTGGGGTTGAGCTGGGCCAAGCTGGCAGGACCAGGCCAGGTCAGATCAAGCAGGCCAGGTCAAGCGTATTAAAGCCTGGGAATATTAGCTCACTGAGTAACAGAAGATCAAGCCAGGTTTCTTGGTGGGAATAAAGCTAGTGCCCAGTTATGAACTGCAAATTCAAAGCTTGTCCTTGTTGCTACTGAGCAAGTCTTGGCAAATGGTCTACACATAGATACAAAATTAGAACTGTTACTGTCAACATATAATCATGCATGGAGGTAATGCTGAATACTCATCTACTTCTAAAAATTGTTTTTCTTACAGAACTAAGAGTTTGACTGATATCCTGGATTCACAACTTGTTGCATTACCTCAGAAACTTATACGTGTGTAACACATAAAGAAGGTTCTATATGCAGGCATGGGTATACCCTTATAAATTTATAACAGATCTGGGAACTCAGATTTTGGGGGGGGGGGGGGGGGGGGGGGGGGGGGCAGAAGTGGAGACAATGTATGGCATACATCATAATAAGGACTTAAGGACTGACATTTCTTAGTGTTACTGAAAACATAATATTACCTTGTATACTCATAAAGTGCAGGTACAATGCTATTGTACTGTCTTCTGATAGCAAGTAAAGCACCAATGTAACCACACAAAATCAGCAACTCATTCCGAAATCTACAAATGGACAAGTATTAATCATGAACAGTAACAAGCATTTGCAAAAGAATTAAGCAAACTAATATTCAAATTATAATTTAAAAACCTAATTTATCCATCCATCTTTCGTGGAGCATATATGTTTGCTGATTATGCTTACTATCCGTGTGATGTCATTGTTGAAACAGACTCCATCTGCCTTATATTGATCTCAATTACTAAATTTTAAATAGCATGTACAACACAGTTATTACGCACAATCATGTAAAATTACAAAAACAATTTCACTCGGACCTCTTAATGTGAAAAAAAATCTGTAAATGTAAATAAAATTGCCCCACATATTAGTGTGGACTTCAGTTTTGCCAAGTCTCCCCACAGGTCATAGATAAGAGTTAAGCTTTTTGCTCCTTTTAGTTCTTCACATGTACACCTGTGCAGGCACCCAGGCCTGGCTTCAACCATCTGTCATAAAGGTGAACCACAGCTATCCAACTATTTTAGAGTTAATTCTGAGAGTGACAGCTCAAATTTCCTTAACACTTTGACATAAAAACCCATATTATGTGTGGTATTACTGCTCTTTTTCTTCAGGAAACTGAAACCAGAGTTGATCAAAGTGACACTCTTCAAATAAGACCAACATTGATTCACACATTGTAAATGCCCCACAGAGAAAGAAGCAGTAAAGTATCCTTTTTCTTCTTGCTAAACCTTGAAAATTTAGGAAAATTCCACATTCTATTCTCTAGATTGGGAACTAGCCTGCTTGTTGTAATTTTTCTGTACCCCTCTTCCGGTAAACATAAAATGATACTAACAGTGTGCACCTATATTTTTTTAATTACAAAAGTTTCCTTTAATGAAACTTCCACTTTTATAAGTAAAGAAAATATACTCACTCACTACATTTATGCAACACTAATCGTTCAGTGCGTATGTAACTTAGAAGATCAAGATACGGACAGACTGAATCTAAAGTCCAATCTGAGCCACAGAGTTGTTCTGTTGAAAAATAGAAACAAAAATATCTCAAGAGGCAAGCTATACAAATGACTTGTGCTTTAAAAGGTTTCTTCATCCAAGTACCTACCTTTCACATACTGAATGCCAATAGGGAGAGCCTTTTCAGGTTCTGTGCTTAACAGGTAGTACTTTATAGTCTCAAATATATCCCCATCTGCCTGAATTGTCTCTGCCAATCGCATACATTCTTCTACATCAGGAAGATTACACTGTAAAACAACGATTTTGCCAAAGAAGTCTTGTAATGTTCAAACAATTCTCTAAGATGCAGAGAAATACTGAAGTTTGCACATAACAAGAGCAAACTCTCTCTGACAGAAGAGTCATTGTTTGAAGGACATACCTGCATATAATGCACATTAAGAAAGCCATCTAGACCAAAGAACAACACAGGAGCAGAAGGTTCTGTAATTTTAATTTAAGCAGTATCAGTTTCCATTGTTAATGTTTTTGTGAACTTTTTACTAGTGCTTAATAGATGTACAGTCCGAGTTGAACGTTAAGGGAGTTAGTGGAGCAGACCCTTCTGCTGCTGAAGAGGAAAGAGGGGATTTCAGCAGGTTACAGACATAAGATGCAAAACAATTCAGGATAGTACAGAAAGCTGATCTGCCAAGACATTATTAGGCTGCGCTTCAGCAATGAGGAGGTTATATATCATACCGACAGATAATCCTGAAGATAATAAGCTACTTCAGGAAGTAATCTGTGTCATGGAAAGACTACACACAGAGTAGAATTAAAGAACTAAAGTTCTTCTTGTGCAATACTGAAAAAGTTAAATGAAGACTAAGAGAGCAAAAAAGGATATGTAACATATAAGACTATTAGTCACAAATTCATCCTACAGATTTATTTGGCCTTATATTTTCTGAAATTAGTAAACAAATCAATACATAACTTCTTGTTAGCATTCAGATAAATTCTTTGTCGTTGTACCTTTTCATGCAGGTCATTTATTTCTGCTATGCATCCAGGATAAAAAGCACATAGTTTTACTAACTGCAGTTTATTATCAGGAATCATCATAAGAAGATCAGCTGCTAAATCCCTGCACAAACAAAAGATGACATGTAGTTACTCTTGATGGTTTCTAACAGGAGGAAACTCTGTTTTCTCTTTTACATTCCTTTTATAAAGAAGAGTTTACTGAAAAAAAAAATGATTTCCAGAGAAGAACAGAAGCAACCTCAGTCCCTAAGACTATTTTGGTGCAATAAATGAGGCTTAATCTATTCATCTCTTTTGGGAAGTCACATGTTAATTTTCTGTTGCTTTAGTTGGTTGCATTAAACAGCTGTGCAATCCTCAAGCACCAGAACCACCTCAAAGTCAGATGGAAGAATATGTGGGCGGGGATGGGAAGGGAGAGTAGGACCTATCCAATTTGAAAGAAGGAGAGATGTTAATGTGGCTCTGTGTCATGAAACCATTCTCAAAATTCCAGGCTTCTAGAGCTCCATGACATCAGCATAAAGCACCTCTCCGTCATCCAGAATGGCTAGTGCTTCCGTGACATTACAAAAGAGAGATTACACAAGGAAAGAATGTGATACCTATTTTCATCCTTCTGAAAGGAAAATTGTGTTTTAGCAAACTGACATTTCTGAAATATTCCTAACTTTTTACCATTTGTTACCCCCTCCTTAACACAACAAGCAGCTGGAGGGAATACATGTAAATATTAATACATTATTTTGAAACAATTATTCTATTGAGCTTTTAATAACTGGTTATTCTGGTTGCTCTATGACTGTTCATGCAGACATCATTTCTCCTGTGACCCACAAGACTGACTTGCCCCTGTGTAAGGCAAAAACTCCTACTGAGTTCCCCTGGATTTTCAGAATGCAGTCCTTGGCTTAAAAATGTTCGAGTAAGCTACTGTCTAATATTTGCAACTGCTTTCTATCCCACTTACAAGTATTGATCACAATTAAAAAATTAGAACACTTAGTTTAAGCTTATTTTTAGCATTAGTAAAGTCACACGCTTTTCAAATATCTCTTTCTATAAACAAGCAAAATACCTGTATCCAAGTGATGGAAAGCTAAAAGGAAGATATTGAAACAGTAATGAACAAAACTTTGTTTTGTATTCTTATTTTACAGAGGAAAAAATCTAATAGAAAATAATTAAACTACAACAGCAAAGCTAAGGGTCAAGTTAACTGACTTTGTTTAACAACAACAAAAAAATATCTTTCCAATGCCTTTTGACAACCTAAAGAAGCTAATGCCAAAAGGCCTTTGGAAAATCTGTATACAATTACCATGCAATAGCCACTTTTCCAAGATACAGAAAGGCTCTTTCAGAAGATGTATATTTCACAAGTTCTTAAACTATTTTCAAGATCAGTTACTCACACGTACTCATCTTCATAGCCAATTGAAAGATTTATTTAAAGTGATTAGAAATTGCTCAGCCAAAAAACTGAAATCAAATGTTTATTTAAAAAAATTCAAAGAAGCCTCATGTAATGGCCTACAAATCACGTTACTGGGAATGATTTTTAAGAATCAAGCTGAAAACACAGTCAGTATAAAGAACAAAATCAGGTGGCTGAGTCTGCATATGCAGAATTCAGTATCTCAAGTAAAATTCCACTGGCCTTCTGAATAGCAGAAGGTTGCTTTTAACAGTATTTAGGTGCCAAACACAAATAAAATGGAAATGGCGTTCACACATTTTCCCAAGGCTGTATATTTGGAAAGATGGGGAAGGGCATGAATGTTTAGTTTTGACTTTAGTTTGGATTTTATATTTTAGAGCACTTCTAAAAAAACCCCAAAACCAAAAAAACCCAAACAAAACAAAAAACCCAAACCAACCAAAACCCAAAAAACATTCCAATAACTGATTTCATTACTAACCCATCAAGGTCCTTTCAGTATTCCTTGAGGTGTCTGCAATTAATTGTGTCTCTACAACAAAATGTTTCCAATTGATGGATATCCCTAAGCATAACAACCAGTAAAAACAAAAAGGGAGCCCTTCAAATATCAGAGGCCCTTGAACTCCAGCTTCCCCATACATGATTTTATACATGCAGTGGACCAAGGGGTACTGTGTTGTGCCAGTATCTCTTTATTACAAAATATGAAGAGATTTAGGTATCTCTGACCTTTTCCTACAAAACAGAAAAATATGCTGTAATGGCTGCAAATCAGAATCCAGGATTGCAGAGTGTAGCTGTAATAGGTGTAGCTGTAATCGGTATAGCATATGAAACCCACTGACAAATCCAGATGTATACTTGGGCAATATGTAGTACACCAATTTAAAATTTTATCACGTATACCCATGAAGACTTCAGTGTACACATGCCATAAGTTTGCAGAAGTTTTATGTACATACATGTAAATGCCATACTATTATAAGTACCGGTTACACCACTGAGATCAGAACAAGTTTTTGTTACGGAACTGGAAAAAAATATACAGTTTGTCTTAACTCCACGTCCAATGCTTCTTATTAGAGGCTACATAAAATTCAGTCTTCACAATGAAGGCAGGGAGATCAGAGAAAGAGCTTCAGAGACTTTAAAAGCTGCAGATGGAGCTGCCAAAACAACCCTGTTAGAACTGGTGCAATGCAGACATGCTAAATCATTGCAAAACTAAAGCAGCAAGTCATCCATTTCTTATTTTCTATTTTTCTACAATGCTTCATTGCCTAAGGCAGGCTAAATGCTCTATAGAGAGGAGTTCCATTATGTTTCTCTCAGGCTACCTCTAGATGCTTAAGCAAATAGCAACTGCAGCAGGAAAACTGATACTTAATTGTGCTTAAATGGGTATTGCACTTTTCTATGAAACGTTAATTCCGAAACACCTGTACAGCTGCCAAATATACCTTAGGAAGATTTTCTGCTTTTCACTGGTAGACAAAAACAGACCAAAACTGTATCCATCAACGTAAAACCACTACAAGGAGGAAAAAATTTAGCAGAGATAAAGTTTCCCCTATATGCAACAGAGAAATGATCTACTCCTGCAGAATTAAATAGTAATCCTGTTTCATCCTTAAATCTTGTCAGCTGTCCTGTATTCCCAATACCAATATAAAATAATTCCTCAGCCTCTTAGATTTTTATATTTTTCAAGTACTTAAAAATCATTTCACAGATCCTACTTAAGCTTCTGTTCCTTTTGACTTTATAATTCAATTCTAGCCTTACTTTGTCTGAAGCAGTCATTTTTACTCAGTACAGACTAGGACTTACTATGCTACCTATTGCCCAAGTATTTAGATTTTTTTCAGCGGGTTTCATACTCTGTTTGACAATGACTCTTCTCTCATTTACAATGCACACATAATGTATTTTGAGATTAAAGCAGAACATTTGCATGCCCTGTGCTTCAAAGGTCTAATACAGCAATTCTTATTCTACCTACCCATGGTGGTTTGGTGTCTATAAAAGTTTCAGAATGAAACACCTTTATCATTTTGTCGGGGGGTGGGGGGTGGGGGCGGGGAATAAAATCTTCTGTGGATTAAGAAATTCTTACCATGTTGTTACTGTCATACATTTTCTTGCTAGTAATTCTAGGGCATAATGTGTTGCTTGTGCTGCACTTTCTCCTAAGACAGTACCCACACTGATTGCCAACTCCAGTTCATTTCCACGAATCAGGTTTGCCATCGCAAGCTTGCTCAATGAAAAAATTATATCATTAAGGGACACAAGCATTTTTGGGGATTCACCATGTTGAGCATATGACATTCATTTATGAGACTGCTTTTTACAGAAGGACAAAATATGCATTAATTAAAGCAACTTTATATATAATTTGGGTCTCTTGAATGAGTAAATAATTGTGCACCATGTGTTAATCAGTTTTTAAATAACCAAATAGATTTCCTTTAGCAGAATCTTCCTTTATTCAACCACACAGATTACACATCATACATAAAAAGCATGATAGGAATTCCTGGTAGTCTTAAGGACACTAGCTTTCAGAGTACATATTTCCCCTCTCTTTTGATGAAAGGAGACTCAAAAAAAAAACCAAACAAACCCAACCCCCCAAAAACAAACCAGGAAGGACTCTCCTGTTCTTACCCTGTCTGGGCAACTGGAGATGCTGATGGTATAGCAGAATATTAAACAGTAAGAGACTACACAACAACTTGTAATATGTCTATTTTGAAATACAGGCATTAACTGATTATTGCTTTCTCTCTGAACAGCTCATTAAAATGGACTTTTACTCATTTTGGGGGATAGAGGAAGAACAACCTGTTGGGTCCGCAACAACAAAATCCAGAGAGAATGAAGAAAAGAAACAAAATTTTGTTTGTAAAACTATGAACAAAATGAAAATCAAATAAAATGTTTCCTACATGTCAGCCCTATTTTTGTCCTGAGGGCTAGAGGTTTTTTTTCCTATTTCCTCCCCATTTAGACTGCAAATTCTTCAAGGCAGAGATTGCATCTTTTGTAGCACAATAAAGTTCCAGTTCTGAATGGGTCTTTTGAGTCACCAAAACCAGTAAACAGTAATACTTACATGTATATGTACGGTACTTAGGTACCTTATATTTTCTAATATAACAAGATACTGTATATATGAAAATACAATTAAATAATAACATACTACTTTCTGTGCATGAGGGAAATCTTGAATTTAACAGAATCAGGGGAGTTTTTCAACTAACTTCAATATTGTAAGGATCAAACTCTCTCTATAAATATATACAAAACAAATACCAAATATAAGTAATACATTTTAGAATGTGGTACATACATTTTAAAAAACAGTTAATGTGGAGATGTAAAAAGGAAGTCAATGTTGGCCTTTCCATAGTTAAAGAGAAAAAAAAATTACCTCTATATTTTCAACAGCTAGATGGCAACATGCTGCAAGTACCGCATGGCCATCCTGGAAATACCATTCCGCCAGTTCTTTACTGACCTTGTGCAGGAGCCTGCAAGAACAAAACATGAATTCTGCAAGGTCACTTAAAGGTTGGAGTTCTTTGGCTTTTAATTTATGTACAAGTCACCACATTTGCTTCTGTACCCTAAAATTTCTATATTTGACTTACAAATAATGACACCACTAGCTTTCAAGATGCAATCAGTTTGAGCTTCATCCACTACTTATGTTGGTGCATATTCAGGTGGGTCAGTTTCCCAAAATCTCCATCAGTATGGAAATGTCTCTTCAGGTTGACAGAAGAAAAAAATCAAATATTTGGATATTCATTCTGTGAACTCTGCATAAATATCTCTCTAATTGTTCAAAAACGGCACATGTAAACAAGTAAGTACTCAGCCTCCAAGCTGCTTTTGTTACTACACATATAACTTGATAACATAATTTAGATTTTTGAGCACTGTTCTAAACAAGGAGAGATGCACGGTTTCTTTTATGGGCACATACAATGAAAATATGGCCATTAGTGTACATTGTCAGAAACTTAACTGATGATAAACAGTGAAGCTTCAGGAGGAGAAGATGCATAAAACACAGGGTCTCGCAGATACTTGTTAATGCTAAATCTTACTCTACTTACCACAAGTTCTAAGTTAATATGCTACATATTTACACATATTTAAATGCATAGGAATGCACCTTAAATATCATAGAATCATAGAATGCTTTGGATTGGAAGGGACCTTTACAGGTCATCTAGTCCAAGCCCCCTGCAAGAGCAGGGACATCTTCAACTAGATCAGGTTGCTCAGAGCCCCATCCAACCTGACCTGGAATGTTTCCAGGGATGGGGCCTCCACTACCTCTCTGGGCAGCCTGTTCCAGTGCCTCACCACCCTCATTGTAAAAAATGTCTTTCTTAAATCCAGTCTAAATCTACCCTCCCGTAGTTTAAAACCATTGCTCCTTGTCCTGTCACAACAGGCCTTGCTAAAAAGTCTGTCCTCATCTCTCCTGTAGGCCCCCTTTGAGTACTGGGAGGCTGCTATAAGGTCTCCCTGCAGCCTTCTCTTCTCCAGGCTTAACAACCCCAACTCTCTCAGCCTGTCCTCGTACAAGAGGTGCCCAGCCCTCGGATCATTTTCGTGGCCCTCCTCTGGACTCGCTCCAACAGCTCCATGTCCTTCTTGTGCGGAGGGCTCCAGAGCTGGACGCAGTACTCCAGGTGGGGTCTCACCAGAGCAGAGCAGAGGGGCAGAATCACCTCTCTCAACCTGCTGGCCACGCTTCTTCTGATGCAGCCCAGGATATGGTTGGCTTTCTGGGCTGTGAGTGCACATTGTTGGCTCATGTCCAGCTTTTCATCCACCAGTACCCCCAAGTCCTTTTCTGCAGGGCTGCTCTTGATCACATCATCCCCCAGCCTGTATTGGAACCAAGGATTGCCCCGACCCAGGTGTAGGACCCTGCACTTGGCCTTGTTGAACCTCATGAGGTTCACACAGGCCCCACTTCTCCAGCTTGTCCAGGTCCCCCTGGATGACATCCCGTCCTTACATATCAAGCAAATGAAAAGTATAATTATAATACATACATATGAAAAATCCATTTGGTTCCAGAAGGAGGCACAACAGGGGAATTATTCAGTGTAGCATCAGTTAGTTAGTAACTCTATCAACTGAGTACTACAAGATGTAATATTTTGTTGTCGAATTCTACATTGCATGCCAAATTAAGCCACTAAGGTTTATCTCCCTTGATGACTTTACATTCTGCACTAAAATGAGGCTGTAAATATAAACTAGAACAACTTACTCATTATAATCATCCGTATTGTTTCCACCAGAATTTGAAGATCCACTTGTGGAGAGTGGTGACATCTGTATATTTCCCTCACAAGCTGCCTAGAAGTGAATAAAAAAAATGGATTAATTAATGCACCAATCAAACTGAATATGAAATGTGATTTTTCAACAACAACAAAAATAATCTAAGATCTAGAAAAATCCTTCTAAAGCCCAGTTATAACAAAGGAAATGTTTAAACGAATGAACTTATTCATAGCTACATCTTAGCCTAGTTTTATCCAGCCGTACAAGAAATTCTACAGAAGCAAGAGACCTCTTCCTTCCTATGTATTTGTGCAGGATTTTTCCAGCATTTGAATATGCTTAAAATGGACAGTGAGGGCTACAACCTTGATTTTTCCACCCCAGGGAGCAAGTGGCTGTGAGTGAAGGATGAAGTCCATAGATAATTCCCAGTAGGCATACCAGCAAATCTGGAAAGGTTTATATAGTGGCATAAGCTGAACCTTTTTCATGCCTGGCAATAAATTATTTCTAACATTAAATGAGAAGAGATCAGTGTGGGTTAAAAGGAAATTCTTTCATGTGCTTTAAGGTGTAGCTGGCATAACAACATTAATACTCAGGGCTCAGTTAAAAGGGAAAGAAAGTCCTGGTATTTTATTGCTTGATATTATCTGATTAAACCTTTGAGACAAAGACTATTCTATGAATTATAATAAAAGCAACACCTGCAATGTCTCTCTTACAAGAAAAATAAAGATCTTTCTAAAGCTTTAAGGTTCAAATATTATAACTTGTTAAATTTAAGTATACCTCAAAGTTCCGTTCTGTGCTCTAGTCAGCTACTATTAGAACAACAACAACAGCATACAGATAGACTATTTCTAAAGGACAAATTCACATGCATTATTAAAGTTCTTATCTCTGAGGCAATTGAACATTCAAGGATCGGTAGGCATGACAGAACGTACCAGTGACAAATCTTGTAGTTTATTGAACAAACTATATTAAGTATGCAGAAATTACTCAAAAAGAATAAAGGAATGGTGAGAAAGAGTGAAACAGAGTATCAGTCTTGCATGTTTTGTGCACCCTTTAACTTGTGTTTATATTAGGAAGGAGAAGGGACACACGTGCTTTTGGTAATCCCTTGTACTGTTTTTTGCATTAATTTAAAAGTTTGATTTCCTATATTGATTACTACTGCAACTGAGTGATTTCACCCAAAGATTCTATAGGAAGTAGTACAACCAAGACCTCAGTAGAAATGCAAGAGAAATCCTACATGTCTTAGATGTTAAGGGCAATACTGACTGCTGAAAATCACGTTAATTTTCTACTTCAACCAAAAATGAATACATCAGTTTTCATTATGGGCATTTGATTGCAATTTAGAAGAATCAGGCCTAAAATCTGTAAGCATGAGATACCTTTTCATGATTTCAGCATAAAAACTGGTCAATACAAAATGAAAGTAAAAGAGTAGGGTATCATTATTTAGCTGTTTTGCAAAAGTGAACAGAGATAGCCTTTTAAATATGCTTGTCATCTTCAGAGTTAGAAACAAATAGCTAAATACATCTCCCATACTGTTCTATGTAATAATACCTGTGCAACAAGCAGAGCCTCTTTAAGCTGGCCTCTTGAAGTAAAGAAAGAAACTAGTTTCTTCACGTCTCCGACAGCTATACAGTATGGAATGACATCGTCATTTTCTTCCTGAATTAACTGATCAGCTCTCCTAATTAAACAAATGAATAAACAAACACAAAAGATCTACATATATAATTGATCACTAAACTTATGGTATAGGTATTTTATGGTATAGGTATTAGATTATATGGTATAGGTATTAGATAGGTATAAACTCTATGGTATAGGTATTAGATGAAGCCATATAAAGTTCACTGAAACCCATCTGCCTTTCCAGACCTCAGAAGACTTGCAAACTGCAGATACTGCACTGAAGAGTTTCCAGTTAAACTTGCAATTTATGCTCAACCCTTTAAATTGATTCCTGTACACAAAATTGTTATTGAAATCCTCCACAGTTCCATCCCAAAGCTTACTGAACAAAAAGTAACATCACTAGAATGCTGTAACAAAACCCAAGTACAACTGATATTAGCATCCATCCTTCCTACTCGTCTGTGTCTTTTTATGGGCAGAAGCTACAATTCAGCATCATATTTTTATTACCTTACCTTTGCATTAACTTCCTCCAATATTTCATTGATACACCAGGTGCAACTGAGAGCGCTTTGTCCCACTAGAAGAAAGCAGCAATACATTTAACCTGATCATTTTGTTTTGAGAAACAGCTGTATTTTTAACTAGTTTCATGTTTCTTCCATTCCAAAAATAAATTTGTCAAGAGGTTAAATAAGGAATAAGCTATGCATTACACTGCATATGTTAAAAATAATATAATTGGAGCAAGATTACTCTTTTCTGGTTTTTTGCTACCCCATCTTTGCTAGGGCAGCTGGTTTTCAGAAACCTTCATATTTTATTGTTCTTCAATAATGTTCTGATATTTTACCTCTCCAAGTTCTACCATTAGTTCACAATATCGCTGAATTTGTCCTAATCGTAAATGTATTTCTGCAGCTTCTTTAAGCCTCTCCTCTTTGCTTGGTGCACCAATACCACCTCCAAATTTGGACATTTTTACTGTTGTCAGTTCTTGTGCCTTGGACTGAGAGGAAAAAAAAAAGTTAAAATAAGTTAAAAAAAGTACAGCTTTCTGTGATGAAAACATGTTTTCTTAAGAATGAACTAGTGTCAAACATTACAATGGAATATAAAGGTTATCATTTAAGAAAAAAATCCTTTGGAGAAAAGGCTAATTGGAAAGGATTACAATGAGATTACAGTGAACTAATTAGAAGAGCTTACAATGAGATGACAGTAAACCATTTATATTGTTAAAGTAACTGTGTTAGTGTTTTGTTGCACGCATACATTTTCCTTGAATATCTTCCTTTAATCTCTTTTATATTTTTTTTTATTCTCAATCATCTTCTCATATGTAATAGTAATTCACCCAGACGTCCATCGTAAAAATCTTGATATTTTTGAAATTTCAAAAAAATATTTGTGAACATAAACCATACAGAGCTGGAAATCGTACTTATTACCATTATAATGATGTCCGAATAAAGAAAGAATAAAGACAGTAGGCTCAACCTGTGTCCTGATTTGTCATACCGTATTAACCTTATGACCAATAAATGATTTATATTCCCAATCACTGCAATCTTTATATTAGTTGAAGAGATAGGACTAAATTTCTCCATCTGGCAGTTTGAGAAACAAGCTGCAACAGGATCGCGTTTAACATTAAAAAAAAAAAAGGCAAAAGGAGCTTCACTTCACATTTCAAGAATTCTCGGTCTAACTCTCTATCATCAATGCACATGAGATGGCGTTTGGCTATTCATGGCTTTACAGTACCATATATGGAAGATGAAGAATGAACTTTGAAATTCTTCACAAAAGTAAACTGCAATGTAGAGACCAATGGCAGCTGCTGAGTCAAGAATTAATTTCTTCTTCTCAGGCTAACTGGCTGAGAAAACTAGTTTTTGGACACATGGACACACACACACAGAGCTTCATAGTATTAGCAAAGCAGCTGCTATTATTACAGTTAACATCAGCAATAAAAAACTTCCATCACTTAAGAGTCATAAGGTATATAAGACACTCTTAAAAAGAGTCTGTGATTTTGCAAAAAAGACAGCCTGCAACAGGAAACAACAGGTGACACCTGGCAGGTATTTAGCCCTGGGGGTGGCAAGTGGGGAGTTATGCATTTCCTGATCCATACCAATAGATACATTTCCTCTACTTCCAATCCTGTCATTAGAGTATGGGATTCTTTAGTATCCCTAAGAAGTCCCTGACAGAACCGTGTATCCCCGTATTCTGCACAAATTGTACATCTGGTTGCATATTCATATATGCAGCTACTAATAAATTTGTGGCCTAATACTTGAATTTCGCATTCATGTCTGAGTCACTCTTCAGATGCGTATCTGTATTAATGACAGGTTCTTGTTTTTCCACTCCTTCTTCCAGACAGCTACAGAGCATATTTCTGCTGACTGTCCTCCATTTTCAGACATGAATTCCCCTGTCCCTGCATCTGAACAAAACTACAAACTTTATGTTTATACAACCAAATAATTTAACTTTACTGCATATAAAAGTACAGTATATGTAATAGGGAAGACAAACTCACTTCATAGCTCAAGCTGTAGTGATGCTTGCTTTGCAATTTCTTTTCATTATTTTGAAAACTTTTCTAGTTAGTAACTGTAACCTAGCTTTTTAACACTGAGTATGCATGAAGTCATGCAGACTTAGCTAGATGCTATTGTTCTAACACAGAGAACTGATATTGCACAAATATCTTTGGACATGAAATAAATTGTGACCCTTTTGTAAAGCACTAAACGTTATTTTTAAAGAGTGAAATACTATAATGGATTAACAACCATTTTCACATATCGTTTATGCTTCACTTACCATTCTAAATCTAATGAGATGTTTCATATGCATAATTCCTTTGCAGTAGTTTTGTGGAAGCAAACTGTCATCCTGTCCTTTTATTACAGCAACTAAATCCCATAAGTTTTTGCTGCCTCCTGGAGGCTAAAATTGTTAGGGAAGAAAAGAGTTGTATTACAGTAATGCTCAAGAGAGAAATTAAACTTAAAGACATTGAAAAGCATTTGTCAGTCAATTCCAAGAAATACAATTTCAGACCATTTCAATGTTAGAAGCTTTAGTATGAAGACACGAATTAGTTCAAGATACTACAACTCCTTCAGTCTTCTTGAAGGCTGTGAAGATACAGCAAGATCCATGAATGTAAGTATTTGGTTATGTGTGGACATAGTTGAGGGCTTGCCATTAGAGTTTTCCCTTTTGCTCCCAAAGGAATACAAGCTATCTGGTGGTTACTGCTGGCATAAACCAACATTCAGCTGCTGGGATGCAGGAGCTGCCCCAGTACTTGTTTACCGTTTTCTGTAAAGCAAAGGTGTGGGCCAGGTAAAAAACAACTTCAAGACACAACTGCCACAATCCAGTTTACTATGTTAATATTAAATCTTAAAATAGACACATATGGTGTAACTGTATATGCACAAAATCTTGCAGGCATCAAGGCTATTTTTTTTTTTTTTTAATAAATTTTAAGCATTTTTACTGGTCTAACATTTGAATCAATCCTGTAGAACTAGGACAATGGTTTAACATTCAGTGAGGTCTAGAAGAGAGTGAGTAATTAAAAGCTTAAAAAAATAATCATTAAACCTTTGAGCTGAAGGAGCTTTTCTAAGAATAACAGGATTACAAGTTTAGAAGTCCAATTATTTCTGAGCTGGTAAAAAGCAGAAGATCCTACTAGGAAAAAAAAAAGAGACTATTCCTCTTTTTTCAGTCCCTTAAAGCTCTTACTTGACTCCCCATAGTTTAAGCACAACACTTTATTTTCTGGACGCAAAAAGCACTGAACACAGCTGATAAAAAAAAGTTTTTGTTCTTAGAAGATTCTAATATTCTTATAACAGTTTTACTCTCTAATCAACATGGGACATCAAAATGTGTAACTTCTGTACAACAAGGAATTCCATAAAAATATATTTTTAATAAACCAGGAAATTTCAAGATTTGTAATTGAGGAAGATTGTTTCAGCATTTCTAAATCGTACACTTCAATTTAGCTAGAAATCAAAACAAATATTTTGGTTGAACTAGGTCGTTGTAGATCAGTGTATAGACTTAAATTACAGCAGCGCTTGACAGAAGCTGTAGTTCCAGGTCATTTTTGTCCTCGTTCTACCTCAAGTTCAGCTCCTATGCAGGTAAGCACTCAATTGCACAGAGAGGTTGCAGTGATTTATAGGAAATATTACTGTGCAGTGGAGCAAAGGCAAGAGATGGATACTGGGGCATGGGTCATCCAGATCTACAGCTCCTACAGCAGTTTTTGCGCAGACACTTGGGCAGTTCAAACCTTATTTGTAATGAGGGTGTCCCTTTGATGGATTAAAATTAAAAACTCCAATGCAGTTTTCTAACGCACATCTTTTCATTTTCTTAGATAGAAAATTCTTGTCAAATCAAACTTTTCCTATGGAAAATTAAATTATGCCACCTATTTCACTTTGTGAAAAATTGGTGTTCACAACTGACAAACAATTCAGTCATAGACATTTTTACACGCAGAACGGTTAAGAGACAGAATTGATTTCTGCATATTTTCTGAGCTCCCTTTAAGAAAGAGAGAAAAAAAATGGTAGAGAAAAAAGAAATTTCAGTTTTGGACATTGACTTCAGAAGAGAAAGTCACGCACACTGGTAACATCCTTAAGTTTGCAGAATACTTACTGAAAAACATTCTGAAAACCACCTTAGTTTTTTTCCTCGAGGATTTCCTGTCAATTTTTCCACTTCTTGTTTAATATCCCTGGAAACTTTACCACACAGCAAAGGAGGAGCACCAGATTCCACAGCACGATCTAACACACACAAAGATTTATACATGAAAATTAAAAAAACCAAGAAAAAAGAAAAAAAAAGTATAGTAACATACAGAAAATTAAAACAACGGTATATACAATTTACTTACCTGTATTACCGATAATCTCATCCCAACATCTATCTGCTAAGATATTTATTTGTAGAGGGTTTATAAGAGGTGTCAATGACCAGAGTCTCACAGTGGAGTCACGAGAGCAAGATGCCATAGTAAATGGACGACTAGGATGGCATGTTAATCCTAGTAGAGAGGACATTTTAAAACGTATTCAAATAATTAAGTTTATCTAATAACCAGTTTGATTAAATTATTTTATAAATTTTAAAATATTTAAAAATGCATTTCAATACAGAAATAAAACAAAATTTTAAAATATTACCGTATACATCTGCACCATGATCGTAAACTGTGTCCAAACATGTTCCATCTCTTGTGTCCCAGACTCGAATTGTATAGTCCCAACTGCCAGATATCAGAAGGTAAGGAATTTCAGGATTCCACATCAGTCCCCGTACTGGAGCTGTATGTCCACTAAGAACATTTATACAAGCATCCTGTGTATAATCCCATATTCGAACAGTACTGAAACAGGATAAAAAAGACCTATGTCCATCAAATCACCTACTAAAATATTATTATCTCTCTTCTTCAGCAATATTCTAAGCTTCAAACTTATCGGAATATTTATTTGCAATATGTTTATAGAAGTTGTAATAGGAGAGGTTGGAATCAATGCCCTTCATGTTTACGATGGGGTACAAAATACACCAAAGACAGTTCATCAGAGTAAAAAACTATTCCATCCACTGCATAGCCTTTCAAAATCTCACATGCACCATTATCTTACATGTCAGTGACAAAAAAGAAGTTTGCCCAGATTCCCGCATGTGTAATAAATTTGTCTGTTAGGACTCTCAAGGGGAAAAAATGAAAGAAAAACAGCAAAACTGTAAGATTTATGTTTCCTATGGCTTTAACAGGCCTCTAACAGACCCAGAAAACTACGGATCTGTTAGTCTAACCTCAGTTCCTGGAAAAATTATGGAGAAGATCATACTATTGAAAGGCATTTAAAGAGTAATGAAATCATCAGGCACAGTCAACATGGGTTCACAAAGGGACCCTGTTTAACTAATTTGATATCCTTCTATGCTAAGGTCACCTGCTTAGTGGATGAAGGGAAGACAGTAGATGTAATTTTTCTGGATTTTAGTAAGGCTTTTGATACTGTCCCTCACAGCATCCTTCTGGACAAGTTCTCCAGCTGCGAGACGAGCAAGTTCACGGTGCACTGGGTGAAGAACTGGCTGAATGGCAGGGCTCAAAGGGTTGTAGTGAATGGGGCTACATCTAGCTGGCAACCTGTCACCAGTGGTGTTCAATTCTAGGGCCAGTTCTGTTCAATATATTTATCAATGATCTAGATGCAGGAGTTGAATGCGTTACTAGCAATTTGGTGATGATACCAAACTGAGAGGTGCTGTTGACTCTCAAGGGACAAGAGGCCTTGTAGAGGGATCTAGATAGCTTGGAGCATTGGGCAATGATTAATGGGATGAAATCTAACAAGTCCAAATGCCGGATTCTGCACCTGGGACAGAGTAACACCAGGTACAAGTATAAACTGGGAGAAGAGTGGCTGGAGAGCAGCCCTGCAGAAAGGGATCTGGGGGTGCTGGTTGACAGCAGGCTCAATGTGAATCAGCAGTGTGCCCTGGCAGCAAAGAAGGCAAACTGCATCCTGGGGTGCAAACACAGTGTAACCAGCCGGTCAAATGAGGTGATTATCCCCCTGTATTCAGCGTTGATGCCTCCTCACCTTGAGTACTGCGTGCAGTTCTGGGCCCCACAATTCAAGAAGGATGTTAAGGTCCTTGAATGTACCCAGAAGAAGGCAACAAAGCTGGCAAAAGGGCTGGAAGGCATGTTCTATGAGGAGCAGGTTTGGGTTTGTCTAGTCTGGAGAAAAGGAGGCTGAGGGGCAACCTTATTGCTCTCTACAGCTTCCTGAGGAGGGGAAGTGGAGAGGGAGGTGCTGATCTCTTCTCCCTGGTACCCAGTGATAGCATGCGTGGGAATGGTTCAAAGCTGTGCCAGAGGAGGTTTAGACTGGACATTAGGAGGCATTTCTTTACCGAGAAGGTGGTCAAACACTGCAACAGGCTTCCTAGAGAGGTGGTCAATGCCCCAAGCCTGTCAGTGTTTAAGAAGCATTTGGACAATTGCCCTTAATAACATACTTTAACTTTTGATCAGCCCTGAAGTGGTCAAGCAGTTGGACTAGATGATCGTTGCAGGCCCCTTCCAACTGAAATAGTCTATTCTATTCTATCCCCTTCTCTCCTTTGAACGTGGCATGTGTCACATGGTGGAAGTGCCCACCGCACTGTCTTAAATTGTGAAACTCCACCACAATTAGACAAGTAATGAGGAAGAATTCATACCAGCTTTCTCACTATTTTTTCTTCCCTTTTAACCAAGCAAGTTTCCAACATTTCCTTTTATTTTCAGTAGTTGCTATCGCTGGGTACAGCTAATTGAGCAGACTACAGAATTAGGAAGTTAAAAGTTCAGTTTCTTGAAGAGATCATTGTAATTCTGGCTAAATTTTATTACACTATCAAATATGTTACCAAAGCTCACTCATGGCAGCAAAGGCACCTATTAGTTTCTCCAGTGCTGCAAAGGGGCCATTTGATGGACCTTGCGTCACAAAGTAGAATCCACAAGTTGGAAGGCCATTTTATATATCTACATAAATATTGTACTACAGCACTATGTGCTCATGTGTGACCCTTGCATACTGTTCCTATGTACCATATAGGCCTAGGTGCTAAGCAGGTCATCTGAAATAGTTCTGAGTTTGACTATGAACAGGAGTGTTACCAAGTACAATAAACTCAAAAGACTGCTTACTTTCTGTGTTACCTGGGACTAAGTTATTCAATGATCCCCTTCCCTTAAAGTGAAAGTGTGACTGTATTCTGGAAGTCCCTCTGTAATCAAGACTTATTACATAGCCATGACTGGTAATAAAATCAGAATATCTCATAACAACACTATGATAGAATTTTGGATTCACTACTTCTTGCTCATGTGAAATAGAGAGGATTTACATGTTAAAAATTTTCTTGTCAAGTTGGTTTCTTTCATGAATCATTACACTATGAACTAATAGATTTTGGTGCAAGCACAGACATCTAATGAATGATATTGGGGAAAGCAATAGAAGCCAATACTCCCAACTTGTGATCCTTTACAGAAATGTTTTGTGTACTCTGCAGGAAAGTGGCTTAGAATCATAGAAAAATCCTTCCTCCTGCTTACCATAGACTGACGTGCTCTCCCTCAAAAAATGTCATCAAAACCAACAAAAGAGAAGTACCTAGCACCCATTAAAAATCTCCACAGATTCTACTTAATTATACTTTTGAAAGACATCAAATAAGAGCAGGTCTTGCACCCATATCTTTACACATAGCGTAAGCATGTGGTATCCTCCTTGTATCATTCCTGGGAGTAACAGGTATCAGTCACTGACTCTACTCTTGGGAAAGCATTTGGAAAGTTGCATTGCTACAGCAGTTGTGACAATTTTAGATAATTATAGTGCTGTCCAAATACTATATTAAGCTAACAGCAAAGCTACAGCCTGAATCTGAACAAGGCAGAGATTTAGATTATAATACTAACAGAGTTTTTGAAGGTGCCAGCACCAGTACAACTAAAGAGCTTAAGTTTCTCTAATAGTCCTGCTTGAGGTTTTAAGTTTTCTAATAGTTCAGAAATACACACCCATCATCAGAGCCACTGCAGAGGATTCCTTCTCTCAGAGGAGACCACCGTACATGAAACACCTTTGCAGTATGCCCCGTAAAAACTTTCAGTGGCTGATCAGAGCTGGTTGCCAAGTAGTAAACACGAACATTTTTATCCTCACAACCAGTAGCTATCATATCTCTGCAAAATAAAAATAGTAAAACCCTCTGGTCACTGGGATCACTAAAAGCACTTTTTTAGCTTAAAAATAAATATGATGTGTATTTTGCAATTTACTTTAAAAATAGCTTATTTTTGCTTCTCCTTTGTCTCTTTATGATGTAATTATTGATAACCCAATTAAATATACTAAATCAGAAAAAAACCTGATAAAGATCCATTAGTTGCAACAGGGAATAGTATTTGCACTACCATCTGACCAAGCACCCAATACACAACTATTAATAGACTGAATTACTGTATAATTGTTTTTGACAAAACGTTCTCATGTTGTTGTTAGGAATTATCTGCAAAATTAACATATATCACAGTGTATTTAGTTGCCTGCTATACCTTCAGCTTAGCAGTCATTAAAAGTAAGGCAATCTAAACCCCTTTTTCTGGTATTGAATGTCTGCTTTCCCCCCCCCCCCCATTATATATTCAGCCAGAGAATTTTTTTTTCTCCTATCAATATAAAAAGATCCTCTTTTGAAAGTTAAGTAGTCCTTGTCCTACTCAACACATTAACATGCTGGGCAATGAAATACACTACTGGGAATATAGAGCTGCTACAGACATATCCTACTGTGGAACAGAAACAATTTCAGTGCTCTAATATCACAGTAAACATCACATTCTAAATAACTTTGTGTTATTTTATTAGTAATTTAAATAGTAAATATTATCAATTCTTTGGGTTAACTTCTACTTACTTGTTGTTTTGACTCCAATCACAGCCAAACACTGCAGCTGGATGTTTGTACTTGTGAAGAACCTTGCCATCAATGGTTCGAATAATACTGAAACCAATTACAATGTAATATTATGAGGAAAAAAGCATTCTGAATAGGCTACCCAAAAGTCAAGTTTGATTCTGTGCAAATAAGCCAGATAGATAGCAAAAAAAGTATACAGAAACAATATACGAAATCTTTATTCCTACAGCCCCTCAACTACAAGACTAACTGTATATTTCCCAACAAAACATTTAATTGGACTTCAGAGTCCATGTTCCTTCAGAGAGGCTGTGGTACCTCCTTCCCTGAAAGGATCCTCACAGCCCAAAATCTAAGTTGTAGCTATGGCTTTAAGGTACAAATAGATGTTTACGGGTTAAAAAAAAAAAAGAAAAGAAAAAGTTGATTGAATGTTTTATAAAATTGATGCTCTTGTTATGTTTGAGCTGCAATAACACAAGTAGCAAAGGAAAAGAATGAACAAGGATTTAAAAATGTACTGAAGCACAATACATGCAAAATTGTTCTCAAAGGGCATTTGCAAGTTTTTACAAATAAACTATTATACTCCTGTAACAGTACAACTGCAATTACTTCGTTCTAAAATAGTGATTCCTAGTCCTTGAAATAACAACCTTAAAAAAATTTTAAAAATGAAGATGAGTAAAGTGGGATAGCTTTTGAAAAGTGTCCTCCGTATCTACAGATAGGAAACCTAGAAGAATATTCTTGGCTAAATAAAAATCAATATTCAGTTTCACTAACAGAGTGTCTTAGACACTATTCATTTTGCAAAATTTCCTTTATTTTTTTCTTAAAATCATGAAAAAAATATTCTAACAAGTACAGGAGATTAACATAATCCAAGTTTGGGCCAGTAAGAACAGTTTTAAAATTAATCACTAATAGTACTGTCAAAGTTTACTGACTTGAGAAGTGCATTTAGCAATTTTTTTTCTTCTAATCAACACTCACCAAAATCCATCACTGCTGCAGGTTGCTATTCTTTTGGAATCTTTATGACTCCAGGCAATGCAGAAGATTCCATTCTTTCCATGCTTCAAAAAATGCAAAATACCTATCAATAAGAAATAATTCACCCCTTTTTCTCTCATCTATTGACTCATCTTTTTTATTTTATTCTCCTGTGGGCTTCAGCCCTTTTCTCTCAGTAAAGTATATTGTACAAAACCACACTATAATGAGTCCCCAATGTAGCCGGGATATTTGAGAATCCAAGTCCAAAAAACTGGGACTGAGGAGAGAGACAGTAAAACTGCCATACTCTCCAGGATCCAGGAGACAAACCTGGGTCAAGTTGAAGAATGAGCAACCCATAACTACATGGACCTGAAGCTTGAATAAAGGTTGGCTACTTGTTGGAATAATGTAGTTAGTGGGCATGAATAATTGTGGTATGTGAAAATTTAAGTGGGACGTGTATCAGGACGAGTGTTTCAGAAAAGATGTTTAGCAGCACAGGTGCAAATCTTCTGAGTGTTAAGACTCAGGAACTCCTGAATGTATGTATGTATATTTGGTTTTTGCCTGCTCCCCATCTCTGTCTTCTTAAAGAACATTCTTTGTCCTCTGATGCAGATGCCACAGTTAACTATGTCTGTATAATCTGAAGATTACAGCTTTATACTAAGAATACACAAAATATTATAGAATACTACAACACAGTATTAAATACCTCTTTCTGCCAATAACAATTATGCTACTGTTTCAGGACTTGCAAATGCCTGCATAGATTTCAGGGAATACAAGGCAAGATTCTAAATAAGGCATACTGTTTAGCATGCTGCAAAATGGAGCTTTACTGGTCTAGACTTCAGGGACTGAAAATTTTCTCTGGGCCTTATGTCTGAAAATACAGAACATCATTTTACATTTTGATACCTAGTTTAAAGTCTATATGTCCATATACATTTACAGGTTTAAGAAAGAATCAGCTATGCTTTTGCTGTGTATCACTACAGGACCGATTTTAAGATAATGGAGACCATGTGGTGCTTCATCATTCTGATGTCACAATCCCAGCCTGAGGAAGTAAAAATACTTCTGCCTCCGAGATAAAGTGGCACCCACATAATTCTTTCTATAGATTTTTGTATTATAGCACCTTTTAAAAAACATATGAAGTTTGACCCATCTTTATTTATGGACAGGAGAGGGAACAACTAACTTACATTTCATATAGACAAAAAAAAGATGCAATCTCATCTTACCTCACTGAATCTGGTTATCATTTTGCCTTTTGGGACATCCCATATGAAGCCACCATTTCTGGATGTTGCACCTGCTATGCAGTTCAGATCTCCTTTAGAGAAAGACATTTGTAAGATCTCACAATAAATATAAGATCACAATATTATTTGACTAATATGTTTCTACTTTAAATTCAAGAAATATAATATAAACAGAAGACAGCAATGGAACATAAACAAGAGTTTTTCATAGTTTAAGGCCAACATTTGATAACAAGTCACAAATACCAATTTCAACAAAAGCCTGACCTGCTTTTCTACATTCCCATTTTGAGGAAAGGGCAAAATAAAAGTTGTATTGTTGCAAAAAGTATTCTCAATGCCTGCTGAAAGTCTTGCAGTTAAGGCGACAAGAAAATAATGTCCATGATGCATATGACTCAAACTGTATCTCTTTTTCAATCTCAAGCTTAAAGTTGTAGCAACTGGGGAACTTTTAAAAGAAAATGCTCTAAGTACTAAGACAAATCAGGAAGAATGTGACAGAACATATAACTACTTTGTTTTCTTAATCTTGCATCACCGCACCATCTAAGCCCATCAAGAATGTACTTGAATCTGTAACCACACTCTACAGGGCAGAAAATATGAATATATGACTCCATTGTGAGAACCTGAAAACTGAATTCAGGCCTAATCCAAAAGCCACCAAATTCTCCTCAGCACAGTGACCCTCTATCCCGATATAGCTATACTTCTCCGAAATAGCCATATGGCACATATATATATATAAGTTTTGACTGTTATTTTATACCACACTTCAGAGGTGGAAAAGGCAATCTATGCAGGAGGAGCCTAGAAAGGTATATATATAGGACCAAAAGAGATTCAGGTAGGAGAATGATAGGGGGGAAAAAAAAAAAAAGAAAAAAAAAAGAGAGTAATCACTATGTTCAAAGCTCTTTTGAGACCAAATACAAATGGTGGCATGCATTGGGTTATATATTAGGAATGAAGATAAATGATAGTACGAGGTGCAGAGGAGGTGCGAGGTGCTCTAGGAGCAAGGGATGTGAAAGAAGCAGCAAAAGTTCTGCCTGGTATGGACAGGAACTTTTGGACAGGATGGTAAGGAACTGAAGTTGAAGCCCATGCTTCCAACTAGTTTAGATTTACTTAAAAAAAAAAAAAAAAAAAAATCAGAATACAAGACTTGAAAAGCACCCCCCCTCAGTGAACAAACTGTTCTCTCAGCGTGAGATACTACTACAAACTGAATTTAAATTTCAAAACAAAATAACACAAAATGAAACACTGTACTTCATATTGCCATAATTTCCACATAGCAAGACAAATTATCTGTGAAGAGGAACAAGGTACAAGAGACTCTCTGAAATTAAAAAAGTGCAAATTCATTTCACATATGCAAACTACATTAAGCTTCCCATCACAATCTTTTTTTCCTGTCAGCTATTGTTTCTTAGAGTTTAAAAGCATAGGAGAGAAAGGCAGTGAGCTGAATTATTTGGGCTTTTTAAAAAAAGCATCTGCTGCCCAAAGAATTAAAACACAACAAGAAAGCCTACCTATCATCAACTATTAACATTAGTAACTATCAGAAATGTACTCCCAGGTTCACCTAAGTGGGCTGCAGAACAGTTTTAAGAAGGAAGTTTCCCACTGACTTCAGTGACTTCGCTAAGAAAAAGTAGATGCTTTGCAGAAAAGGTACTCTCTATTCTAATAAAGTAAAAGCAGAGCTCTTCAGTGATTAGAATCCTACACAAAGAAGGAAGAGAAAGAACTAAACACATATGTTCCACTTTTTCAGCACAAAATAGAATCTGAATTCCTTTAATCAGCTGCTTCCCATGCAAAGAAAGACTTTTCATCGTCTGCATAATGTAACGCTAGAAAGGCTCCATTCTGACTCAGTATGAAATACTGAGATCATTCCTCATAAGGGTAAGCCTCAACAAGGTCTGAAGCATTGAATTCTTCAGGTTTCACAGATAATAGTTCAGTTATGTTTAAACTTTATAAGATACCCTTCTATCTAAAACTAATACTTTTATAACACAGATTGCTGCTAGTCAATGCTAATTCAAAGAACATTTAGACCTAAAGCAAAATATTCTTACCTGGAGCCCAAGAAAGGGAATAAATAACCCCCTCATTACCAGGAGATGTGTAAACCGCTGTTAAAGTATTTATGTCCCAAACTTTTATTGTGCCATCAAACGAAGCTGTAGCAAGAAGATCAGGGTTATCAGGTTTGAATTTGCAATCAAAGATGGTCTCAACATGTCCCTTAAATGAAACAAATATTTAATCCATTTTTATTACATTTGATTTTTTTCAGAAGTCCAACTCTAGATCAAACTATAAAATACATTGTATTATAACCCGTCAGATCAATTATGAGTTCCAAAAAACCTGGCTCATCAGTCAAAATTAAAAGGTATAAAATAGCTTGGACTATAACACTCATCCCTTTCATAGATCAATGTTAAAGACAGAAAAATTCTGCCCTGAAACAATAGGGTGATACAATGCCAAGGACTTGTTAGCATTTTCCATTGGAACTGAGTTGCTAAAAACCAGAATTTAAAAAAGTTTAGCTAAAAACAAAACCCAAGAAAAATTAATTTTTTAAAACTGAAAAAATTTTGCCCTTTAGGTAAAAAGTATCTGACTGAAAAAAAAAAAGCTTTGTATGTTGATCATGTTCTACAAGTTTTTTAGTATTGCACTGAGTTTTCTATGTTCTAAATATAGTCTATGTTCTATTGCATTTTAAACTTCAATCCATTAGAAATTTCACATGTCAATTGCTTGTTTCTTAAGACATGCATTTGTAGAATTTAACTTGACACATACATGAGAAACAGATAATATGTAAGAATTTTTTTAAGCCTCAGTTGCTTTACAGGACCAAAACCATTAAAAATGGAAAAAGAACACCAACCAGCAGCCTCTATTCAAACACATGTGGGAGTATACCTGAAAATTATTCAAGTTTTTCCAATGAAAAGGGAACAGGGAAAGATGAAAAAAGAAAAATCCTCAAGAATAACCAAAAGCCCAGTGAAGAAGAGGCTAACCTAATATGTGATAAACCCAGTTTTGAATTTCTGCTTCAAAGAAGATTTAATAATTCGGTCTTTGTCATTTTGAACTGAGTGACCTCACCATCTGAGTTGCATGTATCTTCTCTCTGATTTGACTAGAACTTTTATTCTGGATTATAGAAAACCCTCCAGATAATATTTCTGAGAAGGCCATCAAATTAAAATTTCAGTTAAAAATCCCCAAGTCCTTAACTCTTTATTTCTGGATGAAAACTGCCAGAATACTTCCAACAGGATTCAGTCTTTTGCAATAAAGAATTACTTTCAACCTCAGAACTCTAATTTTGTTTCCTAGAAATTTAGAGTCTTTTTAATAACAGAAACTGTTTTAAACTGCGAAGACTTCATTCTCCGCTTTTTCCTGTTAGAAGAAAGTGTATAAGCCAAATAAACTCTCATTCCAAAGACAGAGATGAAACATACCAAATCTCTAAGGAAATCCCACTTTTTGGCTCCCATGTCATAAAGCCCCACTCCACCATCCATGAAGCAACAGACAGCGTGACCAGGAGGAAGAGAAAATGCTTGGGTTTGGGTTAAAGTTGGAGGAGGAACAGCCTCACTTGTTGAAGATGTGTGGTGATTTTTAGTAGGATACTGTGATGAACATGCTTAACAAAGTAAAGCAAAAGATATAAACAGATAAGATTATTTTTTTTTATTTAATAATTAACAATTATAAAGATTAAAATGCTTTGTATTCCAATGAGATTAAAAACAAAAGAAATGGAGAATTTCTGTATGAAGCCTGGCCTACTAAAGAAGGACCTTATAAAGTGCTTGATCCTTTACACATTTGTCTAGTCCACTGGCACCAGAGGGTACTTTGTTTAATTAAGAACTACAGAGCCAACACAAACTTACAGAGATCGACTCGGATATAACAAGATTTACAAACAAGTTTTTCTTAACTTGCAGCCATTGCAATGAATAACAATAAAAATTACACTTACACTTTTTCTTTGGTGGAGAACTTAGCACATGCAAACCATGAAAACCAGTTTTCTTCAATTTAAAATTATCTATAGGTGTTGTACGTGAAACATTCCAAATACGTAACACACCAACCTGAGAATCTGAAGTTTAAAAAAAAAAAAAAGAACATTTATTTTTTAGATTTATTATTCTCTTTTTACTGTACAGAGGTATGCAGTCTAAGGACTGATTCAAGCAAAAATACAACAATGAATTAAACTTAGAATCCTAAGAAGAATTTTATAAGCAGGCACTGTCATCTCCATGGTAATATCACTGTTAACAACAATAATTATTAGCATTAGTTATTTAAACTTCAGTAAATAAACTCTGTGGAACCTCTCTCATTATAAAATATTCTCACAGTCTCTCATTTTCCTTATTGATTAGTTCTTCAACCTGAGCACTAATGTCTATGGTGTAGAAAAGAGGCAAGAAATAGATTCATTTTTTTAAAAATCCTTCTAAAAATAGAGAAAGAAAAGCAGGGGAGCAAGAAGTGACATCCACTAGTACAATGCATTTTAATTCCTATTCCCAAAGTAACTCTCACATTTGTTGCTAAAGTGTGCATGAGGAAAATATTATTTAGTGTAAAAAAATAGTTTAAAGTCACTTGTTTATGTACCCAACAAATACAAAATAAGTAAAAACTGCTCAGTGTAGCTTTCTGTTCTTTTCTACAGTTTTATGTATTTTTTTGTACAATTCATGTATGCTTTTATTTGCAGAAATGTTAAGAAACAAAAAGATCAAACTTGAAGTATCAATTTTGAAGACTCAGTCATATATTTATTACCTTTGTATAAATCAGCAAATAAAAGGCTTACCTCCAGTTATAAACATTCCAGGTGCACTAGAAACCCAGGCTAAACACTGAACAGATGCTGCTGCACTGGGAAAATTAAAAGTTGTGATACAGGACAGAGACTCAGAATCAACTAGTCGAATACCATTATGTAAATTAGCAACAAGAAGGTAGTCAGTTGACAAAGGGTCCCACTCCAGTGCTGTAACTGGATCCTCTTCATCTGTTCCTTCAAGAGACTCTGGTCTTAAGACATGTTTCTGATTTTTAGAACCTTTAAGAGCACAAGAAAACAGATCATTTCAAAATGAAATCAAGTATACCCTTTCAATAGTTACAAGGTTTGCAAACACAATTTTTGTGTCTCCCTGAAATTTTTAGTAGCCTGCTCTACTGTCTGCACTAGTGAAATGAATGAAGCTGGCTTTGCAATATTTGACTTAAAGATCCAACTTTCTTTTTAATACAGCAGAAATAGGAACAACTTTCAGGTTTATTAACGTAATTTTATATTAAAGAAGTTTGTTAAATCATATACATTGTCCTAACAATTTCCATGAGTAAAGGCCTGCAGCACAGCCTAAAATAAAAGTTATTTGAGTATAAGTAAATCTGCATACCATAGCAAATACAGGCAAAATAAAAGCAGTATGAACTAGGAAAAAAATTGTAGCAGTCAAAAAAGAGTTTATGAACAATCGCCTTCAGATTTTTTTCTTCCTCAAAAATATGTGTGCAATTATGAAGTGTTCATAGATTTTGAAGCCAGAACAGGCCATTAAATTTATAATTTGACACCTGCATTTGACAACAGCAGACGTATTTCACTTGATGATCCATATTATCGAGAACCACAATTTTTAACATCATGTTTATTTCCCACTTTTTGTTTTTACGGAGAGCTGGCTCTTACTTTTATACGCATACAGTCCAAATGAATAATTAACAACATAGATCTGTATTTCTGAAGTTGTGATCTTGTATTAAAAAAACCCTAATTTTGTACCCCTTTTCTAGAAATAATGAATTGACATCTTCCATTATTCAGTTTTTAATCTAATTTTCAATTTTGATAATGAAGAAGACAATTAATTTGTCATATGATAAACACCAAGACCTATCTATATTCATTAATGCTTGATGTAGAACAAAGCCTATTCTGATAAATACTAAAAAAAATGCGGAAAAGTGTTTGTTCACTGGAGAACATTCTGAATATTAAAATAACTCTCATTACGATTTTCTAGGGAAAATGTTATTAGTGCACATTATATCTAGGGTAACTTTATAAATCAATTACTAGAAATGAGGGAAATAATTTAAGACTGAACAACGATTAATAGCATAAACTGATTTCTCCATTCCATTTATGTTTGTATATAAGACAACTGCAAAGGCACAGTTGTCTTTTTTGAAGCATCAGGAATAACAACAGGAATAACATCAGATAACTGCTTTAAATTTTCCAAAAACTTTGGGATTCCCACGTTCTTTAACAATGTCTCCTGCTTACATTTCAGTTCAGATTTTTTGCTGAATGAAAATCAACATTCAAATGAAAACCAAGAACTGACAACAAAGCACAATTGTCATTTTTCAGTTACCTTTACAAGAACTAAAGGCAAAAAGTCCTCGAGGGATCAAAGCCAGTCATGTTCAAACACTTCAGTCCCAAGAAAGCACAATCAGCTGGCGGGGGAGTATGGATATCTAGGAGCTATTCAGTTTTACCTGTGCTTCACAAAAGAGTCCAGAAGCAAAGCTCATGGAAACTCTAACTGTTAAATTTTATTTTCTGTTAAAAGAAGACATCAGCGCTGTGAATCATGCAGCTGAGTCACAGGTCATTTAAGTAAGCTGTGCTTATTTTGAGAACGAATGAAAGGTAAACTACTACAGAACATTTGGCTCTACATACTGCACTGTATTTCTTTAAAAATAGGGTACTAATCTTAAATCCTTGCATATTTTTTCTTCACACTAATTGTTCTGCTACATTATTGGATAGTCTGGAGTTAATTAAAAGAAAGTACAGCCACAAGAGAAAAACCTAAGTGGAAAACAATGAAAAAAAGTTGTGTAGTCTGCTAATTCTGCGGCAGTGACTCACTTAAATAGAAAGACTAGAGCCTTCAACGAGTCAATCACACTGAACTTTCAAGCAATTAACAGGAACTTGTGGATGTTCAGGTTCTCTCAAGATAGTGTTTTGTAGGATATCCTACAAAAGGACTAAAACTTTCAAAAGTAAGGAATAGGAATTTTTTTTTTTTTTCAGTTGATTTCACTTGGTGACAAACTAAGTTCTGGTTCAATAACAAGTCATTTTACACATTCTGACATGAGGTAGATGAGGGCTGAACTTTGATCTCAAAGCAAAACATTAGCTTTCTATTCCTTATTGAAAAGTACAATTCTTTGTGTCCCTTTCCCCCCCCTTTTTTTTTTTAAATAGAGGGCCTATATTCATCCTACTGATACCACTTTCTTTTACATATTGTTATTTTTTAAAAGCTACCAATTACAAAAGTCAGATGAATTTTGACTATAAATTGCAAAATAGAAACATGCAGTTGATGAAATAGGTAACTTGGATAAGCCTACATTTTCAATTATGTCTGAACATTAAGACACGTATTAAAGTCATTTATGAAAGTGTAACCACAGTAATGGTACTTATATTTTATTATAGTGACACAATATATTTTTCAATATTACCTGATTTTGAAACATATTTTAATGAATTTATCTGTTCACCAAAATTTTTGTGATCTATTCTTAAACACATCTATGTTTTTATCTAAATAAATTCTTCGCCTTTTTCTAATAGTGTAAAGAAACAAGTTAAAAAAAACTTAATACTGGTCTGCGTTCTTTCAAAGTCATTATGATTGCTCCAACATCATTGTGTTAATTACAAGAATATAATCCTTTGAATTAAAATATTCAAATTTCTTATTGCATGCAAGTCTTGGCTTTGAATGGCAGCTCTATGGTATTTCAATTAGTGGTTGTTATTCTTGAATGCATCTGAATTTGCTGTACTAATTTATCCTACATAGTAAAATTTGCTACTCAGTTCTGACAATTAATTTGCAAGTAGATCTCTGCAAATCAGTGATTTTTTTTTTTGTTACATAAAATAAAATAAAAATCCTATTTGACTAAAAAGTTTTTTACATCCATTTCATTAAAGTAAGTGGGTTTGGGTTTAAAAAACACTTAATATGATCCAACAGGAAGTGTACTACTTTTCACAGAATCACAGAATGACAGAATCGTATAGGTTGGAAAAGACCTTCAAGATCATCGAGTCCAACCATAAACCTAACACTACCAAGACCACCACTACACCATGTCCCTAAGCACCTCATCCAAACGTCTTCAAATACTTCCAGGGATGGCGACTCAACCACTTCCCTGGGCAGCCTGTTCCAGTGCTTGACAACCCTTTCGGTGACGTAAAATTTCCTAATATCCAGCCTAAACCTCCCCTGGCGCAACTTGAGGCCATTTCCTCTCGTCCTATCACTTGTTACCTGGGAGAAGAGACTGACCCCCACCTCTCTGCAACCTCCTCTCAGGTAGTTGTAGAGAGTGATAAGGTCTCCCCTCAGCCTCCTTTTCTCCAGGCTAAACAACCCCAGTTCCCTCAGCCACTCCTCATCAGACTTCTGCTCTAGCCCTTCACCAGCTTCGTTGCCCTTCTTTGGACACGCAATTTTCTTGAATAATTTTGAGAAAATGAAATTCTAAACAGTTTAGAAACTAAAAACTGAAAAGTTCCTTTTTAAAAAGCCAAAGGGCAGCATTTTTTTTATATATTCTAAATAATTTATTAAGGAGAAGTAAACTGCACTACTTAAGTCCAGGATTTTCAGTGAAAGAGTTCTGACAAAAATTTTCACCCAACTGTGTATAAACTTTTGACTTCTTATTTCTCTGTTGGAAACCAAGAACCGTATATATGCTAAGACCAATTTTTATGGTTAATTTATTTTTATTTTTAAATGATCTTGATGAGTATGTATAATACGTATAATACTACAATAATAATGAAAACTATCCTAAATACAGAGACAGGCAAAATTTCTGTGATAATCTAAACTCAATTTCAAGCTGCTGCAAGTAGGTTTTTCCCCAGCAGTAATGGATAATTTTCAATAAACAAATTTTTATAGCAACTTGAATTGTGGTACAGACAAAACTGCCACTGCTGCTAGCTTTTTTAGCCAGTATTATATTTGCATTTGCAGAACATAATTTTGACATTTTAAATCCTTTTCCTATTATTTCTATTTTCATATTAAAATCATTCTAGACAAACTTAATGAAAAGTCTCAGTTCAATACATATTTACAGGTTATCATATTAAAACAGATTTTCTTTTCCCAATACCAATACTAATTCAGTCAGCACTACTGAAGCAAGGGAATCTATTCTCTGTGACACCCTGAGTGACAACTTAGTAGAGTGAACTGAAGGAGAATAAATTTTGCATGGCTGTGGGACCATACTACTATGTAAAATCAACACATTATTTAAAGAACAATTTTTCTCACAAAGCTGAAAATCAGTTTTTACTGGAGGAAAAAGAAATAGCCAGAAAAAAAAAAAATGAAGTAGTCCACCTAATACAGATATCTGGTTTTGTAGAAAACTATTTATGAAAGAGAGCTAAATTTTAGCTTCAAAGGAGCTTATCAACAAGAGACCTTCATCAGCAGAGTACTGGACTATTTATAAAGTATGCACAAATGTGCTCAGTGGTTTTCAGACATAAAGAGATAAATATTTTCTCTTTTTCTTTGATATAAGAGAATCACAAAGATAATACGAAGCGTGACATGAGATTCTACATACAAAAATGTAGAGGACTCTAGAATATGAAGCAGAGGACTCTAGAACAAATGCAAGTAAGAGACAAGTGAAAAGTAAGCGCTAAGTGAAAGATTCAAGTCAGTCCATTCAGAAGAACAAACTTGTTGGGAAAGTTCAGTAGAAGATCATGGCTGTTATCATTCCCTAAAAAACCAGTTTATTGTATGCCAAACATTGCAATGTTATCTTGGTCACAAAAGGGAGAAGATACAAAGAAAATGCTCTGCGCTCTTTATCTAAGAAAACATATTTTTGTGATATGGAAGAAGTAGGAATACTATGAACTAAGAACAAGTTTTATGTATGTACATACATTATAAAAGCTAAATGAAAAAAGTGCAGAATTACACATGTATACAGAAACAAAAATAAGAGATACACATATATAAATAAATATTTTACCATATCAGTTTTTACCTGGCTGAAAAATAGATAGGCTTCCATCAGTATGTCCAAATACTACTTTTCCTTTTTTCTTTGGATGCCATCTAAACAGACTGATATCTGACAAGAAACTATGTGCTTCTCTATGTACAGTTACCCCGCTCTCAGGTCCTGAGATGGTCCAAATGTACAACGGACCTCTGTGGGACACAAATGCAACTGCATCACCTGCATTCCAGCACCAGCTAAGTGACGCAGGAATTCCTGAAACATACAGGTAAACCTTATAAGAACCAGGATATGAAATTCAGTGTATTACTGCTTGACTCAGTATCAGCAATTGTCTTGAAAAGCTGTAGAAATAATTATTCTACATAAAAATTATTAGACCAAAATTTAGACAACTATGTGAACATCTTACTGTGTAAAAGTAAACTACACATATCCATAGGCAGGAAGTAGAATTATTTCCCAAATTATTTTAATACTACTTTGATGGGCTGTATTTTATGATACCTATACTTCATTAGTGCCAGAGACAATCAGGTATATGAAAGAGGATAAGCCTGATTCTGTGAACGATACTTTCACTCATTCACAATTCCATTCACCATTATGTTTTACTGTAAGCTATTTGCTACTAAGCTGGTAAAATACTGAAAACTTTAAGATGTCTATTTTTGCAAAACACAATGAAATTTAATTGAGAGAGAAATATAACAGAGGCAGATATTTGTGACAAAATTGGAAAGCTAGCTCTGTAATCAAAGGGAACTCTTCATAGCTTCTTTCTGGATATATGACAGTTTTAATTCAGTTGTCTAACACCTAACTGCAGGCATTCCAGTTTAAGGATTCCGACCTTAACATCTCCAACCCTCATTATCTTCATAGTTTAATAATGTGGGTCTGAAAGAATAAATGATGGTAAGACAAAATCCTCAAGCTAAAAATGCAAAACTGTTTGTATTTAGACACTTTAATATGGCAGTGTCAAAGAGAGTAAAAGCAGCATTAATAGGAGGTTTAAACATATTATCCTAAAAGCAAATTAGGTTTTAAAAAGTTTAAAATAATAACAACACTTCTTCACATGTAGTCATTGGCTGAAGTAGTTGTTTAAACAAGTAATGTATTGAAAAATAAGTATCAATTTTTATACTAATGTGTAATCAGATACAATATTGCTTTTAGAATAGATCAAATCAGTGTGTTGTTTTCCTACTCATTCCTTTTGCAGGATATGCAAGATGTACAAGATTTTCAGAGGTATCCTAAGTGCTCTGGAAAGAACAGAGTAGGAGGTCCCAAAATGTCTTAGGAGATCCTGAGATACTGACTGTTCTTGGGTTGCACCTATTTTCCAAGAATGCAAGTGTAGGAGTTAAGAACACCTGACAGAGATTGACTGTACGAACAGAAATAGAGGTACTGGTTCTGACTGAAGGGAATGAATCAGAACTGGGCAGGAAAATACAGATACAGACTTTTAACCCCCTAGACTTCTATTACAATCTCCAAATTAGCAGTTTCAAGTCCTGAGAGAAGATGCAGGTAGACAAGCATTAGGGTATTTAAACAAAATCTGTTTTTCAAATTAACTGACAATTTATACTTGAATCTGTTGAAGGCTACATTTTATTTGCTTTCACTTCCATAAAGTTATCATGAAAACACACAAGGTTTAAAACTTAATTATTTATCCTTTTATACAGCAATGGAAAAAACTGGGTTTTTTTCCCTGCTCAACAAGAAATCAATGAGAAAGTAAATTCCTGAATTGGTCAAGTACTTTAGAAAAAAGAATAATTTCTTTCTTTATCAAGTACTAGATTGTTCAGAGCAATTTAACACACTATCATTATTTTCTAAAATGAACTGCAACAACTCTGACAAGAATATTGTGTTATGCATTTGTTAAACCTCTGGCCTACCAACTGCTTAGAATTTACTCTATATCAAGTATTTCTGATACCTGTGGATGAAAAAGCTGTATGGATCAAATAGATCTCCATGTCTGAAATACCTTTTGTATTGTCCAGCTTGGCCACAACTTTCTGTTCAGTCACATTCCAAATAATCACTAAACTATCTGCACTGGCACTTGCAAACATGTCAGGATTGTGGGGACACCAAGATATGGCTGTGATTGTCTTCTTATGCTCAGACATAATTGCCCGGAGCTTGAATTCATTGTATCGGTGATCCAGCTAAACAAAAAGTAAAATTCATTTTAGAAATAGGTTTTGTAAACTCACTTTAAGTACTGTTGGGCTGAAGAATAGTTCGTATAACAGTATTAGACTTACACATGAATTTATAGTGGATTTAACAATTATCAGTACCTGACATGTCAATAAATTAAATTCTTATACATTTGACTTGGACAGAAAAGTTGTCAAATATTCAATTAGCCCAACCAGTATTAACACAGTCTATCCTCTTTCCACTTATAAACTACTATATTCCATTAATAACTGCACTCAAACACATCCTAAAATGCTTTACTTATAGGCATGGTAACAATAATTTAGTAATCTTCAAGGGGTTAAACTGGATAGAATATGAAAATGAGTTTGAAATCATGCTCATTTCTTAAATCACTTAGGACAATTAAAAAAAAAAAAATCAAATGCCCAAACCTGACACAGTAAATTTTGTTTATTTTAATCCTACTAGTGGTATAACTCATGAAGTTAAAATAAGTGTATCCTTTATTTCCTGACATATTTCTCAGTCTGAAAATTCCATGTCATAGCATTTCTATTTTTTTGTTACATGCTGATGTATAGTAACTGTGAACTTCAGAAGACCACAGTGCTGAGCAGTTCAGAAATGAAGGAAGTAATAACTTGTTCCAAACCAAAGAAAGGTGGACAACTGAATCCACAACTTTGCACAGTGGATTAAACTACTTCAAAAGACTACTGTTACACTACAGCTCCAAATGAAACGATGGAATTGCTTCATTTCTCTCTCAGAACCCGCTCTTCTATCATTGCGCTTCACTCATCTCAAGTGTTTACTGGATCAAGAGCCTGTCTTTTAAGAATGATTCTTGACACATACAGCTTCAAATATAAAGTTTACATCAATCTTTTGCACTAGCTGTAACAAGAAGAAAAAATAATTTGGAAGGGGTATCTTGAATGGAAGACTGAACTTTACAAAGACATTTTCTCAGCAGCGATCATACATCCAAAAGCATTGTAGAAACATTTATTGAAAGGGTTCAAAGTGAGATAGACAACAATGTGAAAATGTAACTACTCTGTTAAATAAAAATAATCTTACCTGATAAATATAAATAGCAAGGGTAGCACAGTAGGCAAATCTGTCCCCACTAGCAGCACATACATCCTTGTTCCATGGTTGACATCCAGCAGCTAAAAGTCCCACTTGTTTAACCTGTGACATTTTTGCCTTTAAAACAGAAATTCATTAGACTGCAACAAGACAACCAACAGAATGTTAAAGAACAGAATAATACATTTTTGCTCCCATAAATAATGTATACATATGTACCTTAAAAATATAGCTATGTTTTATGTTTTAACAGCAACACATTGTGTTTATGAGGTACAAAGGAATGTATCTGAAATAAAGCCCAGCAGATGTTCACAGGCTTCAGTGCTACACAAGAAATGAGACTTTAATACTGTTCACAGGAATCCATTTGGGAGAAAAGAAGGGGGGGACAGCACATGAAAACTTGAATAGTTCTTGATTTGTACTAGCTGAAGCTGTCCTTCAGCACTTTCATTTTCTTCTGCAGTCTGGTTCAACACTTTATACAGTGTAATACCCTCTCTGCTCTCTTCTTTCCTTCATCCCCCACAAAGACAGCTGGACAAAATAAACCATATGCTAATACTTTTAAGCAAGTTAAGCAACGTGTCTAAAAAGGTCTTCAAACCACTTGCATAGAACAAGTATGCATTACTTATTATCATCATCCTTTTTGGAGCTTTCTAAATTTTCTAAATAATTACTGTTTAACAAAAACTTGAAGTAAACTGTGGAAAATAAAAATCTTCTATTTTTCTTATCTGCTTGGGGTATCTACTTGGAAGATAAATATTAATGAATAAATATAAGAAGCAACCTCCATGAGATTGTAAGTCTCTCTCTTTCTCTTCAGAAAGTGTGAAAGAAAAATAAAAATTAAGAAAGACTTATTTTGGGTGCTTCTTTAGCAGAAGATCAGGAACAGATTGAACGTTTGGGACTGACCATCTCAAAGATATCACTGACTGTAGTTATAGTGCTTAAAGGTTCTGACTGAGTTCTAACTGCTTAAAGAAAATGAAACACTCATGTTTAACCACTGAAAATTTTGGTAAAGGAGACTGTACAACAACAGAACAGAAATAGTCAGAAAAAGGTTACAAGATACAGCTCTGCTGCAGACCAGTGCTTTGGCTATTAGACTTCCTTTCTGTCTCTGCCAACTATTCTTCTGACTTCTGCAGCAAATAAATTACAGATTCTAGAGAGAACAGTTCTATAAATTGCATCACCTTGCAGTTCATTTGCAATCCATCTCATGTTACAAATTAGGAGTCCCATAGAAAGAAATTTATCTTATTATCTAAAGAATCATCATCATCACCACCACAATGTTACAAAAAATAGACTCCAAATTTCTGACTTTGCCATTTAGTGTTCTTTTACTCTCTAGTAAAATTACAAATTCCAAAGGTCCCTTCTGTGCTATTAAAGTATCAATCACATATATTCAGAAATATTTGCATTTGGGACATTCAGAACTGCAACACAGACTTTTTCCAGTCACAATGAAAAAATAACTGGCACCATTAACAACCGCTTTTCCTGAAATTAAAGGTATCCAGTTGATTACATAACAATTTACTAAAATGCAGAATAATTTCCAGTTCCGGAAACAGAACTCTTGGTTTCCGCTCTTGATTCCAGGGAAAATGATGGTTAAAACACTAGGTATGTCAGCAAACAGATTAGGAACATTAAAAAAGGCATGGTGAAGTAGAAGAGAATGAGATGTACAATATTGGATTACCATAGGTTTAGTTTGCAGGTTTACTGCATGTAAGATTGATTAAAAGTTAACTCTTTAGACAATAAGAGTGCACAAATATTTATTTCAGAGTAATAGCTGATTTGTCTCATTTTGTACAGATCCTCGTTTTTACCTTCTCATATGGGAGCTAAGAGGTTCCTGATTTGATGGAGTTTAACCTGTAAGAAATTATTATCTTAAATGTTGCTTAATTCGTGGTTTGATTACAGGTAAAATTGATTGTAAAGTTAAGATCTCTTACAGATGCTAAAACAGAATTCCACAAATGTTTCTTTCAGAGTAACAACAGATTTGTCTTGTAGGATTCTGCAGTAATCTGCATAAAAAAAAAAATCCTGTTAATCTATTCAGTAGATCTTCCTTTTTGCCTTGATATAAGAGGGAAGTTATTCCTGACTACGTGAAATCTGGTCTATAGGAAAAATACTATTCTCAGTGGCTGAGAATAAGGAGGATTCCAAGCCTAAGTGCTGAAATCTAGAACAAAAAGAGAAAGATCCTCTACACTGGATTTACAACTACCATGATCACAGAAAACAGACTGGCACTTTGGGGTTGGAGATAGTAGCGCTGGTAGAGGAACTATTTCCATGTTTTCCATCAGCTGATTAACAATGAAGAGGCTTTTATGCATTTTTTTCATGTCATCAGGACACCTGCATAGTTTAGGGTATTTTAATGGTTTCCAAATGCATACATCACTTGATTAGAATTCAGGCTAGATTAATCATGACCAAAAATCATTGTCTTCAAACGGTTATAAAATTATTTCAGCCTAGTTCTAAATGTATGTCTGTAAGCATTACTGGATATGTCATATTAAGTACTGTATTTGAAATGGAAAAACACATTTGTCTTCTCTTTGTTCTACATTTACATTAAAGACTAAAGGTAACTTTAATATGTTTTTTGAAGAAATTCACCAATAGAAGCCTCATTCACAAGTTTTATAAAAAAAATTGTTGTTTTAAATTATGTACTATTTTTCTTGAAGTCTGATATTCAAATGAAAATGTCTCCTACATAAGATCAACATTTAGATGAAAAATGCTGCTTTGTGACATATCATTATTTCACTGAGTTAATAATACATGCTTAAGAAGCATTATTAAACTTTGATTCCTCATATAGATTTTTCCTATTTAAGTATATGTAAAAAATTACATATGTAAAATATTCTGATGCGCAATATAGAAAGGAATTTGCACTTTATTTACTAATATTTGCTGTTTTAAACTTGTTAATATTTCCTGCTCCTTGTAATGAGTTATATACTGTTTTACAAAAAACATTGTAATTAAGAAGAAGCATTTGCTTTGAAATTCAGTACAATAGTATCTAGAAGAAGAAATTACAATTGTGTGGCATAGTGACTGTTATTCTCTTGTAAATATCATGCATCAAAAGCAGTTTCCTGCAGATCTTTTCAGACACTATAGATTTCTGTTGAATATACTTATAGTACAAGGGAGAAATCATTCTTCAGAACAGCCTGAGTAAAATGACAGAAAACCAGAAATGCAGTATAACTGAATAAAGATATATATGTATGATTTCACATGTTGCATTTTTATACAATGGAGATTTTTTCATACTTTGTTAAAAAAGCATTTTATTTCAAACTAAGGGATGTACAAGTAATTATATTGGACTCTTAAGTATACACTGAAAAAAATTGTGCATGTAAAAAACGTATACCACACTGGGAAAGCTATCAAAGGGTGCCCACAGTTTCCAAGGAGATGAGGGGAAGAGGGAGGACAACAAAAACCTTTCTTTTCAATTGGAATGAACGGCAACATTCTAAGTCATTCCTTGTTGCTAAATATAGAAAAAACACCATTAAACTGAAATTCTGTACACCATAGAGTTAATATTATTTAAAAATAACAACTCAATGGACTAGATACGTAGACATGGCTATATATCAACAACTTAAAGACAAATGCCTAATAATCCCTACCTTAGCAAAGGTATCATTTTTTGTAAACCACTTAAGAATTTCCATGTTCATTCCAATACCTTGCTGCTCCCAAAAATGCAAAATCTTGCTCTGGTTGTAGAGTGAAATCACTTTACTTGACAGATGAAGGAACTAAACCTTGATGTTCACAGAATAATGCAGTTACTAAAGGATGCAGGAGAAAAAACTGAGCATTGTGTCGCACCACACACACAAAACGGCAGTGTCAGTAGCCTGGCAACTGCAGCTCTTTAACAGGCACCATTTTAATTTTAACCTAACTCCTTTTTCTCTGCTTCAGCTACTCAGTGTATTTCATTGCTTGTTTTATTTCCTGATTGTACTAAGATATTTATAGAATAATAATAGCTCTTTAAATCCATCACTTCGCACCCTTTAATTATGAAGAGATGTGCTTGCATGTTATAAGTATTCATAAATTTATAACCATCAAGCACAACCAATAACATATGCTTATATTGTCAGCGATTGTAGTCCATATGGTGTATGACCTGTCGAAATGAGTACATATGCAATATGGCATGCACACAAAAGTGAATATACAGTATCCTTCTATTAATCAATATGCTTCTGTATATATAAAACCCTAGTTTCAGAACAGCTATGTGTAGTAAAGTGTTAGCATCCTCTGCTTCTGTTCATTCTATTGTCACTGTCTTCCAAGTTTGTGTGTTTTCTTATGTGGAAAGCTTGCTGTCGCTCCTGTATGTTTGACATATAAAACTGTTACATCTCATCCAGACCATTGTCCCCAGGCACCAGTATTTTTGTCAATATGTCAATGATAATGTAATAATTAAAGATCTTCTTTAGTGATATAAAAGTGATGTCTCCTTAAAAGACATTGGGCATATTTACCCATCTTTGTGGGAAAATCCATTGGAGATGAAAGTGTGACCTGTGAACCATAGAGTTTCAAATTCATTACCCTATCCAATGGGACCAGTTTGAAACACCAGATAATGGACAAAGAATTTATCTTGTTAAAAACATGAAGGTCTTCAAACCTACCAAGAAAACTCTGCATGTCTGCAAGACACAGCAGAAAGTAACTTCTTCCTGAGTGTGCCTGCCTCAATAGCACGGAGTCTCACATAAGAACATAAGCATAATTAGTATTAGCCCTCTTCTAATGGGGCTGGAAAACACCAAGCACATTATAGCCACGCTAAGAAATTAAATTCTGATTATTATGTCCAGACCCATGAATAAAGGATAATTGGAAATATTATGCAACTTAAAAGCCAACAGACAAATTAAATTTACTAACACTAAACAGAGCAATGAAATTTCCAAAAACTGTAATGTTTCTGGAAGGAGCATTTAAGAAGTTAGTACATTTTCTAAATTTTATTCTATGCTATCTACCCATTACATTTCAATGTATTTATATTTATTACTTTATGAATCTGGGGAATCTCAAAAGTGAAAGTAAGCACATCACAGGATGAGAAAAAAATGTATACTATGAAAACTTTGACAATATGCATATTGTCAAAGATCAGCTGTCATGGATTTTAATAGATCCATAGGAAAAAAAGGTTAGAAACAAAGAAATAGATGGCAGTGTCATATTTCAGTTATAATTTCTTAAGAACCAGATATCTCAGTATCATCTGAGCTACTCCCTTTAAACAAAAATTCTTCCTGCTTTGCATGGAGTACCACAAAATGCTAAAGAATTTTCAGTTCTTGATATGGACAATCAAACTGCAGTTACTAATGTAGGTCTCTAAATAGTCTTACTGAGATTGTACACACACTACTTAAAGCAACTGCTTCTGGGCAAAAGGTGAGCAAAGACTGACTACATTAATCATGACAGTCACAATGTAGAACAATGTAGAACAATTATGTAGATTTATGCATGTACTGCTCTAAACAAAAGCTAAGCCCTCCATACTTCCCAGCAGGATTTAACCTAGGTAGTCTACTGCTTGTAGTAGTGTCAGGTTGGTTGCTAGTTTACCGCTGAGCAGTATAGACAGAGAGTTTGCATGCTTCTCTGCAAAAATTAGAAAAGTTTTCTCTACTTTTGTATACAATTCATGGCACACACCGTCTCTGGCTCCTGGAGAGACAGAAGATTAAGCAGAGGCAAGAAGAGAGTGCCTTGGACAAGGCTTTGAATTTCAGCAAGATTCTTCAAAAACACCAGAAGCCTCAGCTAGACTCTTGCAACCAGCATTTGCGCATGATATTTCCTAACTTAGGATAACCTAGCAAGTGTTCAAAATGCATGCATTCAGTTATCCAGACACTGACTAGGAAAAGAACACTATTATTTAAAAGATCACTTTAAACAAACAAGCGTTCTACTGGTGTTCACAGATGCTTTAAACCTCTACAATAAACCCAGAGCCAAATTACTACTAGAATTGATTTAACCACAGTATCTCTGGCTTCACAAGGGAAGAAGTCCTAAAAGTGTTGTGGACCTCTGGCTGACGTTTGGAAAAATATTGGATTTGAAATCACAGCTTGAGACTGTATTTTACAGAAACAAACACTTATTTGAAATTAAAAACAAATATATTAATCTAAGATAGATAACCTGCTCTAGAAAACCTAAGGCCAACAATCTAACATCAAAAAATCATAACGTGGGGTAAGTCTTACAAAGGAGTGGTTTTGACTGTCTTGACTACACCGCTTGTACAGTTTAACTAGAACATCCTGTATTGCGCAACTTTAACAAGGTAATCTAAAGAGCAATACTAGGGTTAGAAACAGGGCATGGAGAAATGCTGGTATTTCTAATAATACATCACAAGGAATGTTGAACTACCTACCTAATCAACCTGAGACATCATACATAGCAGTGGTAACAAAACCACACTCTATAGAGTATTGGTTAGTCATACAGTACCAGAAATCTAGTTTTCCAATACTGTATGTAATACAAAGCAATACATACAACCATGTCTGATCTCAGTATAAAGCATCTAAGACCCTCCGTAGGAATTTTGTTCTCATCTTCCAACCCAGAGCCACCACAATCACCAGAAGATTGCTTTTCTGCTGGCAAATTGCCAAGACGACACTTCTAATTTCAGAAAAAGTTACCTCTTGACACATCTCATGCTTGAATCCCTGATGAGCAGCTATTAAAAGATAACTCCACATCTGAAACATTCATATCATGAGTGACATGTAAAATGAGAGCAGTGGAAAAGTATTAAAATCTGCTAGGTTTTAATACTTATGAGCATATAACTGGCATTACCAAGTAATACACAATAATACAATTAAAGCAACTGCTGGCCCTTATGTTTCAGTAGCATCTCTTGCATTCTGCTTCAATAGCTGAGAATATACTATCAAAATGAGAAATAGACATTACAGAAATATATGGTTACATAAAGGAGCTTGATACAGTGAAAAAAATGTGACATATTCACTTTCTACCATAAATCTATGAAAGCAGCAGTAGATCAAGCTTGCGTAAGGCATGCAGTTAATAAACATTTAAAAAAATCCAAGATATCCTGCAAGTGTTGCTATAGTAATGATGACGATTCCTTGGAAAAATGTTAATAAAAATATACAGGTATCCACAGTACAAACTGGAAATTAGCCTAGGTGAATTTAATATCTTCCATATATTTTTTACTCAATTACTGCTTAGAGTTATTTTAGTTTACTCCATGCACAGTATATTAATTCCTTCTAATACAATACAATTAAATGTTTGATTTCTATCTCATTACATATTAAAGAATTACTACTCATTAAATTATGCAACCTAAAAAATGCAAGTAGGTGGCCACCAAACTTCCATTATCTTTTATCCAGCTACCAACATTAATTTTAAAAAAACTCGTTTTAGATGTGCTTATCTATGATTCAAGTTCTCATTAAAACTACTAAAAATCCCTTCTTAGTACCACTATGGGAATATTACTTTGGGTATTAGTAATATAATAAACAGCATCTTAAAGAAGAAAAATATAAAGGAAGTAAAAGAGAAAATATTAATTTAAACAATTCTTACTCGTTGTTGTCCTTCATACCAATCATCTTCATCAAACCAGTGGGAAATATAAGTCATCCAAGCCATGACAGAAGGCACAGTTGAAATAAAAAATACAGAACCTGAACATATGTAAGTATAATGAGTCCTGTGCTAAAATTTACTCAAAACTTCAACAAGCTACCCAAAGATCAGATCCAAACTCTGTGATATGATTCTACATTAATAAGCTTTACATTCATAAATATATAATCTGAAATACTTTTAGCAGCAATTTAAATTGTATATGTATTGGATTCTGAACTGGAAAACAGAAATCAACACTAAAACAATTATTAGATTATATATTCCAATATTTTAAATTAAAGCAGATTAGTGCTTCGAGCTTGATTTTACAGTTCTTCTGAGCTCTGAAAATGAGGTGCTGTTTGAGTCATTCTCATTTGTCCCCTAAAAAATTATTTTCGCTCTTTTCAAATGTACTGTCTGTAAGAAACGTGGTTCAGTGCACAAAAGCTTGTATTCAAATGTAAAATACCTTCAGAATCATGGGGAGTGATATGTTTTGGTTATGTAGGGAGTGGTTTCAACTGGCACAGTAGGAGGGGCCACGATTATCACAAGTGCCGAACATCTTATGTTTAACAACATCTTTTTAAAAAGGGAAAAAAAGAAAGAAAAAGAGATCTGCATCTCCATTGTTCACAGCCAGCAGAGACTGAAGGGCTCAGCTACAGGCACCAGCACTGGCTGAGAAATTTAAAAAGCCTAATTTTCACTAATTCATCGGAATGCATCTGCTTCTTTTCTCTCCCTCAGGAGAGTTTCATGTATCTGACTGTATTTATTCCTGCTGCAGCTAATTATCCTTTTTTTGGTATGCTCCCAAGTTTCACATCAGATTTCACAGTGCATTATACCAGTGAAAACAAGAGATAAAAAGAGGAATAAAAGCTGTATTGCTCACACCACAATTCAGTGCTGCAGCAGCACACTTCATCAGCCATGCTATTTAGGAGACGTTATCATACAAATCTTCCCGACTGCATGGTTGCAGCAACTATCAAATCCTCAACAGAGATTATGGAGAACTAAAAAACCCCAGTTTCTTACGAAATCTAGAACCCAGGCAATCTCTGTCTTTCTGTACTGGATTAACGAACTGTTTCCCAAAATTCGTAATATAATAAATGCAAAAGCTAGACTGTGAAGTCAATTGTTCAATCAAGAAATAAACAAAGCAAGGCAGGAGAAGAACAGCTGCAAGTACTAGATATTAACCTGGAGTCAGCTGTCAACATGACTTACTATTTCCAAAGAGCAATTCAGTGCCCTTACCAGTCCTACTCTAGCACACAGTTTCCATTAAGGCTACTGTATAAGCAAGCTACGTTCTCAAATACACAGCAGGGAAATAAAGAAAAGCAGCAATACTTTTGCTTTCCAACCTCGTACTCAGAAATTATGACACCTAAGGGAAAAAAAAAACCAAACCACACACACACAAAATAATAAAAATTTAAATCAAGACACCCACTATATTTATGGAAAGTAGCATTCCCAGATTAGCAGATTTTTTTGTGGTTATATAGTCCTCCAGATACATGTATACATACACAAGAATATACAGAAGAACTTCCCACCATACTGCTGAATTTTTTCAGATTACTTGCCCTTTGAGACTTCGGCTCAAACATAAACAATGCAAAGTGCACAGAATTGCATGGTCTCATAAACTATATGGGAAGCAAAGGATTAATTCAGATACCTCTGTTCATACGGCTGAAGAAATGCCTGACAATATCCATGGTCTATGACTAAATGATAAAAATGTCACTGATTGTCATGGTGTCAGCTGGGATAGAGTTAATTTTCTTCCTAGTAGCTGCTATAGTGCTATGTTTTGGATTTAGTATGAGAATAAAGTTGATAAGACACTGACGTTTTAGTTGTTGCTAAGTAGTGCTTACTCTAGTCAAGGGCTTTTCAGCTTCCCATGCTCAGCCAGCGAGAACCTGGGAGGGGGCACAGCCAGGACAGCTGACCCAAACTGGCCAAAGGGCTATTCCATACCATATGCCATCATGCTCAGTATAGAAACTGGGGGAATTGGCTGGGGGGCGGCAACCGCTACTCGGGAACTGGCTGGGCATCAGTTGGCGGGGTGGTGAGCAATTGCATTGTGCATCACTTATTTTGTATATTCTTTTATCATCATTATTATTATTATTATTATTATTATTATTTTCCCTTCCTTTTGTGTCCTATTAAACTGTCTGTATCTCAACTCATGAATTTTACTTTTTTTTTTTTTTTTTTTTTTTAACCAATTCTCTCCCCCATCCCACTGTGGAGGGAGTGAACGAACGGCTGTGTGGTGTTTAGTTGCCTGCCAGGTTAAACCACAACATTGATGTACCACTCCTATGAACAAAAATTTTACAATTTGCTAAACAAATCATATCCACATTATTACTGCTTATTACACCCCAAAATCATGGTTTCAAATAAATCAATACTAGCGCATTTAGGAAAGCCTTTGCTTTCACGCTGCTCTGTCTCTTTATAAGGGCACATCGCATCATTCAGAATCTTGAGCAAAGTATGCATGTAGTTCAACAGTAACAAATTTGTTTCCATTTTACACCTATAGCTGTTCCACAATGTATGTGAACTGAATTTTCTAGTCTCAATACCAACCTGTTAGAACAATGAGTCTCTCGAGAGACTGACACCATGGTTCACATTTAGTTTCAGGATCATCAGGGAAGCATGAGTCGCCATCCCTGGAGGTATTTAAAGGACGTTTGGATGAGGTACTTAGAGACATGGTGTAGTGGTGGTTTTTGGCAGTGTTAGGTTTATGGTTGGACTCGATGATCTTAAAGGTCTTTTCCAACCTATATGATTCTGTGATTCTGTGATAGAATTGTTTTACACTTTTCAGGGTCAGGACTTAAGTCCTAAAGGGAACAATTCTGGTAAAGTAACTACATTTTAGAAACTAAAGTTGTTATGAATATGTAATAACTAATATGTAAATATGTGATACAACAAGAATAATATTATCAATGTATGTTACAAGACAAAAAGGTCTGTTAATATTTAGCACTCACAAACATTAACTTATCATTCGAGGTGGAAATTGCAATAGCTATCAGTGCTGTAATATAAAACTTTTAGAGAAATGCATATAATTATAAGAACACACTTTAGAGAAACCCAAGATATCTTGCCGGGCTCAGCACTTCAGCTTTTTTTACATCGCCATGTGCATTTTAAAGGCAATGAGATACACAAAATAAGCCAACTAAAAGCATACAAGAATAGCATTCTAGATTTAATGCTGTTCTGGGCCATTTCACAATGCTTAGCACCTCCTGCATCCACAGTCATATTAGCACATATTCAAGTGCGCTGTCCAGACTTGTCCACAGCCCTCACCAAGTCCCACTGTCACACTGAGGTTGTGTCTCAGGGCTATGAACGAGCCAGCGTGCTCAGGAGAAGGCCAACTTCTACAACTCCATAGAGACAGCTGGACAATACAAGACCATGGACCCTGTTCTCTCCCCTTCATGTAAGTGTGCAGTCTTTATTCCTTATCTCTCAGTCTGGACTCTGAGGGAGACTTTCCATTAGGAGTAGAGCTCTTATCTGCCTGCAATAAGACCAACAGGGAGCAGCACGAGTAGGCTTATTTGCAAAGCAAGGAAACCAGGAGCCAAAGGTGACTGCAAAGCAGGTGGGGTGGGTGGGTGGGGGGGTGTGTGTGTGTGTGACCTTGCTGATGAGTGGCTGTTGTGGTTTAACTCCAGCCAGCAACTAAGCACCACAAAGCTCACTCACTCCCCCCTGGTGGGATGCGGGAGAGAGTCGGAAGAGTAAAAGTGAGAAAACTCATGGGCTGAGATAAAGACAGTTTAATAGGGAAAGCAAAAGCTGCGCACACAAGCAAAGCAAAGCAAGGAATTCATTCACTACTTCCTATCGGCAGGCAGGTGTTCAGCCATCTCCAGGAAAGCAGGGCTCCATCACACATAACAGTTACTTGGGAAGACAAAACACCATCACTCTGAACATCCCCCCCTTCCTTCTTCTTCCCCCAGCTTTATATGCTGGGCATGACGCCATATGGTATGGAATAGCCCTTTGGTCAGTTGGGGTCAGCTGTCCCAGCTGGGTCCCCTCCCAGCTTCTTGTGCACCCCCAGCCTCCTCGCTGGTGGGGTAGGGTGAGAAGCAGAAAAGGCCTTGACTCTGTGTAAGCACTGCTCAGCAATAACAAAAAACATCCCTGTGTTATCAACACTTTCCAGCACAAATCCAGAACATAGCCCCATACTAGCTACTGTGAAGAAAATTAATTCTATCCCAGCCAAAAATCAGCACAATGGCACAGTACCTCAGTACTCAAGAGCAGCAGAACACATCCAGTGATGGTAACCAGGTTCAGCTGATAGTCCAGTAATCACCAGACAAGTTCACAGTGCTAAAGAAAATCCAAGATCAAGGCAGGAATTCAGTAAGGCAATGTCAGGAGCAGCAAGGTGTTAAGGCCAGGCACGGTGTGGCTGCGGCATAGTTCAGGCAAAGACCAAGGCAAGGGCCTGAGCTCCAATGCAGCTCTAGAGCCAGGGAGTGGAAGATGCACAGGTGGAGGTCCCAGACAAGGTTTCTCATAGCTCTTTCTCCCAACTTCACTGTTTCACATAGTCTGACCCAAGGTTACACAGCTGCACTGTAGCAGAGCTTGCCTTGAACACAGACAGTTAAACTCCTGGCATGGTGAGGAAAGAGGGTAAATATGGAGATTGCAGAGCAAGAGTTATGGGCTGGTCAGGCCAATTAGAGCACGTGCATTGGTGGAACGGAAGGAGGAGCAACACTCTTGATGCTATATCATCATCAGGTCAGAGAGTCTTGTAAGCTCACAAGAGGTCACTACACTGGCATTCTGATCTAGAAAGAGCCTCAGTTTGAACACCTATGGCCAATTTTATCTTCTTACACTATAACGCTCAGTAGTGGGAAGCAGCTGCCTCTGGCAGCATTACCTTTGAGAATCTAACAACGTTCAACTAGCCATGGGTTCTGAAAACTTCCTCTGCTCACTGAGTCTCTGGTGACCTCCATCCCAACAGTGTAATGAAAACTTGTCAGGAGAAGACAGAAAACATTCTTCTAGAAAACCATTTCTCAACTTCATAACCCCAAATGAGTTTGAGTGGGGAGGACAGACAGAAGTGGAACAAAAGATGGTTCATAAGGTGAAAGGTACACTGTGGAGATGGGGATTGACTGGGACTAGGGAGCTCGAGAGTATACCAACAGCTGTCTGGATGCTCAGTGAGCCAAGCGTGCCAGCAGAGGGATGTATAGATGGCAGAGACACTGGATCCCACAGCCGTGAGCTCTGAAACCATGAGTTACAGGCATTCAAAGCAGCTTGTTGAGTCAGGAGGAAGAGTACAAGCTAGGCAGATGAAGGAGATGGATGGAGTACAGGAGGTAATGTTGTTCATATAAGGCATTTCCACTTGTACATACAAGCAACTCCTATGAGGTTTGTAATGCATGTAGCCAGCACAATTCTAGGATCCACTATCACAAGCAGCTATATGCCACTGTAGAAGATAGTGACTGAACAAATAACTTTTGGAATCCTTCACCTAAGGGGTTGATACTGGGAAAAAAGGTCTATACTTTATGCTAAACATTTAAAAAAAAATTTTCCAGCTTTACCAGTTGGTAACATGTATAGTCTCAGAGATATTGAGACTGTAGAGGAAATTTCTTCTCAAGCTTATGAACATCATCTGGCAAGGATAACAGAAATTGTACATATTCACAGAACTACTGTCTGAAGTGAGAATGGATCAATCCAGCCACAAATACAAGGTTCTTTAATCCTTATTTACATTCCTAAATGAAATTATTCTCAAAGAAGTTGAATATTGAACAGTTCAATGTGATTTCAGAATCAGAAATGTCTACTAGCTTCAAGTAGGAGAGGATTTAATTCCAAGTGAAGACTTACTTTATTGACAATGACAACCTTCAATTACCTTAAGTGTGGACGTTAGGCAGGAAAGAAGCCCATACACTATGAAATTTCCTCTAAGATATGATACAGCAGGAGTAAGGTAGTAATTGGTTTTGCCAACTGCTTTTAATGATTCTGCCTTATATGATAATAAGGAAGGATGTGCAATCTGAGAACAGCGACAGTTAGTGGAGGTTACTACCTCCAGTACCACAGATAAAACAGCTGAATACTTGGCCCCAAAATTTGATTGGCTAGGCATAAATACAAAAAACCTAAAACAGTGAGAAGGATAAAGTAGGAGTGATGTTGTAAATTGTGATGCTTTAAGATAAGAACATTACAATGTGTGGTTAAAGATCAGCGCTACAAAGGTCAAGAATTACCAAAAAAACAAACAAACATAATCAGTGTTTATCTTCTATTTGTATTTGATATGAAAGTTGATCTTACTTCCAGACACTTCAGTGCAGATATTTTTTTTATTATGAGAGTAAGCTACTACCTTGCTCTCTACAAAGACTTGACCTTAAAAGAGTCTGAAAGGAGATGCTGAAGAGTATAGTGGCCTCAATCTCTACACACTAAAACATATTCCTAAATATAACATACATATATAGTTTACCTAGAAAACAAAGGATAAAAGATACATCTGAAAATAATTATCTAAATGCCATTGGAATTAACAAGCTGATTCTATTCTCCCGTGTTATCTGGCAATATCTGAATTCAGCAATACATTTCAGTTATGAAGAAGTATCTTCAAGAATGGAAGACAAGTAAGAAAGCTCTATCTCCATCTTCCACTTTTGCTACCAAATTTGCTATTATTTAATAATCTGTAGTTGATATACTGTGCCAAATCAACCATGCACTTATTTTTTCCAAATACGTTTCTAACCACTGTTTATGTTTCTGCTTAAATCTTAGCTAGAGAAATATTTAGACATTTGCCTGTGTAATTTCTTTAAAAAGTCAGATTTGGTGTATCCTTGCCATAAATCAGTAGCATGTTTTAAAATTAAGTATGATTTTCAATTAATTGACTACATTTACTTCTCATAGAAATTGGTATTTTAGTAAGCTTTTCTCCAGATTCACTGTACCCAATTCTATGACAAAATTAATTCTCTGGCAATCCATGTAGACATTATTTCATAATATGTCCCATCATAGTACTAAAAATTATCTACTGAATGGCTGTATACTAAAGATTAACATGGTACAACTGCATTTTCTCTTTTGACACATTTTGAAGCCACAAAATTCATTACAGGAATTAATGTCTTCATAACAAAAAACATGCAACAAAAAACCCAAGTACAAAATACCTTAAAAAAATCTTTAAATTACAAGACTATAAAAATTCATTATTTTCGTAATTTCCATAGCATTATGTAAGTTCATTACATCAGTATCTACAGTAAAGAAATCAGTTTAAAAGCCTCAGGTTTTATTTATTAATTAGTGCTTTAAGAACCTTTACATTGAGAATATGAAGCATGTAATGATCCTAAATATCCTAAAATAAATCCTAAAATACAATGTTTACAGTAAGGCCATGCACTAAGCAATCGTACAATAATGACACAGCAAACCTATGTCTCAGTGATCCTAGATCATATGAGGTCAGTTAAGAATTACATTTCCCTTACTCCTCCCAAGCTACTAATGGTACAAACATAAGCAGGGCTTGTCCTTTTGTGGTTGTCCTTTTATTTTTCCCTAAAAATAAACAAACCATTCCCTAAAAGGTTGTCCTTTTTATTGTTCCCCTCATTTGCTCTTTCCCAACAAGCTGTGTGGATTTATCAGGACAAGATGACATACAGGATAGCCAGGCCACCTCACAGTGATTAAAGTAAGCTGTTAGTAACAGACGTGCAACACCATCATCATCACCAGATCTGCACCGGGATGAGACTTTAGAACAACCTTCCCACAAGCATTCAAGGACAAAAACATAGCTACTTTTAAGATTGAGCTTTATCAGTTTACGGAGCAGATTAGGCTCTAGCTGCCAACAATAGCAGTGGATTGGACTTGATCACATATCTTCCTAAGGATGTTCCATAATTGGATCTTGAAAAATAAATTCAATGAAACGTTTATAGTCTTTTTTTTCTTTTTAAGAAAGTAACTTTAACATCTCTTAAGAAAAAAATATAAATGAGTATGTTTATACATACAGTACCACTGTTAATATGGCTTAGCAGATGCTTCCATTCAAATTCTGTGAAGAGCGCATATAACACTTAAGAAAAGGGAAAGTTAACTCTCTCTTTGATTTTCAAATTCCTTGGTCAAAAAAGACAATAAGGGCACACTACATATACATGGAGAAAAATTATAACCTTATTCATAAAACTATATCTATACCGAAACGCTTGTCTCAGTTTCATAATCACTACACGTATAAAATTTGGATGTACTCAAAGCTGAAGTACCCCAGTTTCTGTCAAAAAAGAAAAAAGATTGTTCAGTCTGTCAGCAAACAGTTAATAGAGCAAGAAAGATGTTGCATGTATTTTTTTGTATCATGCTCATAGGATTTATCTATGTCTAACTAGATTGTAAGTCACTCCATTCTAATGTTCTTCAGAAACATGTTAGATTATAATGAATTTAGATTATAATAGTGCAAATCCCTGTCTGGAACAATAATGAAGACATTTTGAAGTAAACATTTTAATAACAATCATTTTTAAAACTATTTTTTGCTGATTTGGATGTTAAGAAAATAGTACTTGTTATTTAATTTATATTTAAGTACATTTCTATGGCAGATATAAGAAATAACAAGAACACTTCCTCAGTATATTTAACTCAATGTACTAAGAACTTTCCTCAGCAGAAAAGAATTTCAGCATCTGAAGCACAAACAAGCCCACAGAGAACATAACTTGAAGGCAGGCAGAAAAAATTAATGAAAAAAGAAGAAAATTCTCTCTAGCTGTGAAGCGCGAGGTAATATTTAAAATCCCTCGGATATTGGTCATGTCCCTGTGCTATTCATCATCCGTATGTATTTGTTAATGCATTTGGTGAGCTAAGAGACATTGAATAGCTAAGTGCGGATGACATCCAGCTGTATATCATCTTGTACAAACTGTACCCTCTCACACATCTGCTAATACTAATTTTCCAAATTTGGAAAACTAGCTAAAGCTGGACAGAGGCAATATTGAGTTGATTTTATTGGCAAAACAGATCAACTCTTGAAAAGTTTGTCTGCAAGATAGTGTTCTAAAACATGGAGATTTTCTGCCCTAAGAATTTTTACAGAGCAGTCAATTTAACAGTTCTGTTCAGACACTTCAGGGGCCACTTGTGCTCCAATAACCACAAAAGCAAGAAGAACCTGCAAAAAGCATACACTACAACCACCTCCAAAAAAAGAAACCTCTTTAACTGCAACAAGATTGCACTCCATTCTCTGGAAATCTGAATGGGATGTGACCACATACACATTCATAGCCAGGAGGTTAAGTATAAAAAATGTGCTGTAGGTTAGTAACAAATGATTACAGAGCTCTTCTCAATACTAACCTCGCACTTGAAAGTTTATTTTTATTTATTATTATACTTAATTTTTCTTTTTCCTGACATTTAAACTTATGTGTGAAATTGATCTCTGGGTCTGACATATCCTCTTTCATTCCATCATTATCAGTCTCCCATTACAGGTATTTTCAGACAATAGGTAACAACTTGAAAAGGAAGTTAAGACAATGAAAATAGTAGCATTAATTAGTGCTCTTAAATCTTGATTTGCCTGGGGGGGGGCAGAAATCAACTCTAGCATTAAAACTCTAAATGATTCTTTAATCAGACTGAAAAAGAGAATACAGAAGGTCAAACCCAAAGAGATTAGGGTTCAGACTATCAATAAACTAGGCAATTTACATCTCATTGAGAAAGAGGCTACTGAGTAAGAGGCAAAAGCAGGTTGTCTAATGGTGCAAGTAAATGCAATCAATTATATCTAGAACAGAAACAAAACAGGACATCTCAAAACATATAAATTGAAGGGATGGGATAAATCCTACTCCCCCAAAAAAACTGCTAGTAGAGATGATTGGTTTCAAGAGACCATGAAACTGAGTAAAAACTACACAACTATAGTACAACGAAAGGTGAGAGAGAAAAAAACCCTTACAAAATCAGTCAAACATTGGATGTAATAAACCATGAGAAAAGTATGAACCATCAACAGGATGTGGCCATGAGAAGAGATATACAATGTGTTAGGAAAGCTATTTTCAACACAGAAGGAAGCTTAACACCATTATACCAGGCACTCATGCACTACATTTAGTTAGCATATTCGAGAAAGATGGACTTAAACATTTTGGATACAGTGTTTTAAAAAATGATGGAAGGAGGTGGTAATTACCAGAGATATTAGAAGTGTTATTTAAATCAAGATACCATACAGGCTAAGCAACTGGGTTCAAATTGGCCACATAGGCTGGAAAATAGATATAGGTTCCTGTACCCGAACTGAATTTCTAGTCAGTAGAAGCATTAAGAAAAAAAATTCATTAAGTAGGGAAAAGGCAGTATTAACTTCACCATTATAAGACCTATAATATACAGCCCAAGAAAAAAAAAAGATTACATTAATACTTTTCCATTCCAACAACTACTTCCGAGAGCTGGGGATCCCACATCATTAAACAGGAAATTAGACACTGGGCGCTGAATAGAAAGATTCATCACTGATGAAGATTTTAGAAATTACTGAATTATCACCTTGTCTGCTTACATACAGCTTCCCACATAAAACTGAACAAAGTAGCCCAAGAGAAAAATCTAAGGAGGAGCCTTAGCAGAGACAACCGTGCAGTCAAGGTCATCACCACAAATGAAAACACCACCAAAGGAGAGAAAGACCTGGAAGAGACAAGTTCCCACACTTCATGACAAGACTGCCTTGAGAGCTAGTATATGATATTGTTAACAACATTTTAAAAAGTCAGCAAAACAGTACAAGCCTTTACTGCTAATCTAGTGAATCCCACACATAGCAGCAAAATCAAATTCTCCGGCCTGTGCTAGAACAGGGTAAGGAATAAATGGTCCCAATGGATTTGGCCAAGGCGTACTTATTATAGGACTTAAATGGGGAAAACAATACCGTACAAAGCTTCCATCCTTCTCCAGTGCCCAAAGTACAGCTCAGCTGCTACCATAAATAACTGCTAGCCTGAATGACACTATGTCACCAAATTGCTTATACCCTACAGGTGAATTCTCAGTTCTCATAGCCAGTTGCTACAATTCAAATGTTACATTGATATTTACTTCTCTTCTTGTACCACTTATCTTTTGCCTTATATAACAAAATATGCGAGTTACACATTATCTTCAGCAGAATTCGCTCAAGTAACTCTTATTGTCCACATCAACTCTGACTCACAGACTACAGGAAGAGGAAATATTGCTTTCCCTAAGTTATCATCTCCCATTACCACCGTTAGAAATAAAATACTGGCCCATCGAGTTAAACGGACCATTAGTCAAACTCACCAAGGACTCTCTTTGGTTTTTCTTGCTATGGGGAAATTTTCCTCATAGTAGATGACCAAATTACAAGTTTATCATTGTATTATGGGTCCTTTCAATAGCAAGAGCTACTCAGTGAGTCCAAGATTTGGTGTAATACAATGCACAGGATGATGCTTCTGTTGAAACAGAGAGATGGAATAAGACAGTAGATATCTTGTCAGGGAGAATAATTAATATGTTACCAAAAAAACAGTAGGTAAAACAACACTCCCAAGATATTTTAAAATTTTTGCATTACGTGTATTACTCCATACATACTCCATATTACCTTTGCAAGTTCTTTAGATCGCCATGTCTCTGTATGGGTTACAACAATTAGCCAGAGATAACCACAGTCTTAACTGAAGCTTTTGAACAGTTCTGATATGTAAAACAAGTAACGGTAACACAGAGTTAGCTTGACTAATTTGTGCAAGGCACTTGTTCTCTCACAGAAACCTTAAAATATATCAGTAACCTATACAGTTGTGCCTTTAGTCAGGAAAGAATTTATTTGCAAATGGCACAACCTAAGTGAATTTCCCCTATTTCAGGACTATAAAAAATTAGGAAGTGCAAAGGTTAGCAACTTGAACTTAATTTAAAACAATGGGAAATATGCCTTACCATGAATAACTTAAGCAAAATAATACTTTGCTAAAGTTTGAAGAACATCTGATTGTTTACTAGATGTGTTTATTCCCTCTGAATTCTTCCCCCTAAGTGCTCTTATGAATAGCAGGAAACTGCATAATGTCATGACAAATTTTTTAAATGAGGCATAAAACCAGAAAGCTCTACACTCCTAACGTAGAAGGGACTTAAAGTTTAGAATCAGTTAGAAAGAGACACAATGGACTCCCTAGCCCATGATGGTTTTGAAAGAATGAGTACATGACCATCAGAAAGATATTCTTGAAACAACCAGTTTTGAGGCTTGAAATGGAAATTTCAAAGTATTTATGTTCTGTATCATGCAGTGGTTAAGCCAATTAAGAACACTACAGTCTTTATTGATTTTAAAATCCAGAACTGTGATATTTACTACAGCATTCCAAATAATTAAAGATCTCACTCAGACTTTGATTTCATGCTTGCCATTTTCAAACCTTCCAAAATCATTTCTCAAATTGTTGTGTGACCATTTCTATGTAAAGCAACATCTCTTAAGAGATCAGTGGAATTTATTTAACAAAAAAACCCCTTTAAATACTTATTTCTTCATTTGCAGAGTCTCCTGTCTTAAATTTATTTTCATAAGCTTTGTTTGCTTAGCCTGTAGTTTGCTTTTGTACTCAAATAATTTTTTTAGTTCTCTAAGCTTGGTTTTGTTTCCCCCTCCCGCACTTGTCCCAGCTGAGAAAAGCAGTTGAAGTATAAATAAGCCCAAAGCTCTCCCTCCCTACGGAGGGCAAGCGTTTTCCACACAGTTTTCTGCTTCTAAAGATTGCTGCCTCCGCGTTTACTCGATTTTAAGTTTATGTTTCCACACAAGCACGTTTGTACAGAGATACGCGTACGGTCGAAAAGTCCCAAAACCAATGCAAACACCCAACAATACCGTCAGCCCGCTCCTGGAGACCAGACAACCGCCCAAAGCCCCGAAAGCTCCCCAGGGCCGCTCCGTCCCCAGGCCGCAGGTGGGCGAAGAGCGGCGCGGCCCGGCCGAGCCGCACAGAACCGCCGCCCGCGGGACAACCGGGCCCGCACCGGGCTCAACCGCCCGAGCCGAGCCGAGCCGAGCCGAGCCGAGCCGAGCCGAGCCGAGCCGAGCCGGGCCGAGCCGAGCCGAGCCGGGCGGCCCCCCGCCACACGACGGAGCGAGAAGCGCCGTGCCGCACACCTCCTGCCCGCTGCCCGGCGGCGGCGGCCGCCCGCCCTCACCTGCCCGCCCGCAGCGCGTCCGTCACCGCCGCCGCGCAGGGGGAAACCAACCCGTCTCCCGGGCAACCCGGCGGGCCCGCCCCCGCCGCGCGCCCATTGGAAGCAGGCGCCGGCCGCCGGCGGGCGGAAGCGGGGATCGCGTTACTTAGCAACGAGGCAGCCGGCGCGGGCCCCGGGGGACAGCCCCCGGGCGGGCGCGGGTTGCTGCGGCCCGGGGAGATCCCAGCGGCGGCTCGCGCCTCAGCCGTTAACGGCCGCGTCAGCGTGACCTGGGAGACACTGAGGGGGCGAACCCCGACCCCAGCTCCGCTCTTTCCTGCGGGTTTCGACCGGGTCAGTAGTTGGGAGAGGGGAAGTTTTCCAGAGCTAGCAGTCCGCCTTCCCCGTTACCGTGACGGGATCAGAAACCAGTGTCAGGAGGGAAGGGCCGATTTTACGCGCTCCGAGGATCTCCGGGGAGTGCTGGCCTCATAGCCCCGGACGACGCTGTTGTTAAGATAAGCGTTTTAAGATGACATGAATTTTGAGCCATTTAGCTATAGCTGCGCCTCGTTTGTAGAGACCATTGCTCCATGCTGGGGGACTGAAAAGAACTGCAGACTATCGTGTTACACACTGACTAATCCCGTCAAATACGAGTCACAAAACGCATTCCGCTGGATCCAACTCCACCAACCTGGAGTCATCAGGTACATCATGTGGGCTTTTAATCCACAGACATTTATTGGACAACATCTTGTTTTTCTCTTCTAGTTTTTCCCTCCTCCATTTGTTTGTGCAGCTGGATGGTGGCTTGCAGCGTGGAACTTACTTGTTTACTGAACAACAATTTTTCCCTGAATTATTTTTCAGACAGAACAGTTTCCTGATTCAACTCACTACATCACCATTACTGTGTTTGTGTCAATGCAATGCAAATAGTGGGGAGGTAGCCCATGAGTTGTGGAACTACAACTCCAAAGATCGTTCTTGATTTCTTTCATTAAAGCTAACTCAACCCTCTGTAGCTGGTATCTATGCATGCTCAAATAAGAAAAAGTGTCTTCTTACTCTGTTCTCTGGACAAAAAGAATCTATTGCTTGAGGAGATCTGTCCTACAATGTAATTCCTGACCTTGCCAATAGATTCTTCTTTAGCGGAAGGAGCTGAGAAGAGATGGATAGGGTATCCCTTTGTGTATGAATTACTGGGCAGAAAGTGTACAGCTCCAACACACACCACCTGCCAGCAAAAATTTTTGCCGAATTTGTTTCCTGCCTTAGAAGCCTATGCTAAGTTTTAACCTATATGATCTCCCTGAACACCATAACAATCATAGTTGGTCATACGAGAAGTTCCAAGCGCTATATTCCATATCCAACAATAGTCAGTACAAGAAGTAGGTGCAGAGAGAGTAAGGAACAAAGCCATACAGCCTTTCCCTCTTTATGTTCTGCCTTTTGACAATCATGAGTTAGGGACTTGGTCATACAAAAGGTCCCACAAGCGCTATATTCCATCTCCAACAAAAGCTTCTAGCGGAGGTAGGTGCAAAGAATATAAGGAAAAAAACGTATTCTTTCCCTCTTGATATTATATCTTTTGGCAATTATAAACTATGAGATTCTTGTACTAAATGTTACATTCAGATCATAGATATGTACCCCTGGTATTTATCTATCCCCCTAAACTTTTGATCTCCAAAACATCCCACCACACTGAATTCTATTTTTAAAGTCCTGCAGAAAAGCATCTGCATTTGTTGCTTTTAAAATAGCCATCTGGTAGCCATGTGCTCCGTTTTTAATGACAGGTAGCAAATAATAATCTTCTATTCAATTTCTGTGTGTCATTCATGCTTTCATAGCTCTTTTCAGCTGTCCTTTTCACAGGTTGAAGAGATCTAGCCTATTTTGTCTCTTAGATAAGACCTAATCTATAAATTCAAATGACCATCCTTGTTGCCTTTGTCTTTTCTAGTTCTACTTCATTCTTTTGAGATAGGGTGACTGGAACTGTCTACACATTATTCCTGGAAAAGAGATGGTCTGTGGGTCATAGGACAGGTTCGTAGGATCATAAGATAGGACAAGAGGATGATTCAGATTAGAAGGGGCCTTCTGAGACAATCTAGTCAAACCTCCTGTTCAAAGCAGGGTGAGCTATGAGGTCAGACCAGGGTGCTTGTGGCTTTATCTTGGTGGTCCTCTGCTGAACTTACTCCATTTTGTTGATGCCTTTCTTGTGTTGGGGGCCTAAAACTGGATGCAGTATTACAGATGTGGTCTAAGAAGTGCTGAGTAGAGAAAAAAAAAGTTAAATATGTATAACAGAAAAATGTTTTAATACTTACTCTTTCACATGTTAAGGATAGAAACCTTTTTTTTCAATAGGACTACTCACATTTGAGTGCATAAAGTTGTAATTTTTTCTGGATTCTGAGATTATATTTAGCAGTGCAATCTCTGTTATGTTGTGTTTTATTTCAGTTAGAAAAGTAATACAATATTTACTAACTACTAGGAGTCTTGATTAATCTAGGCATACATAATAACTCCTTTATGCAAGGTGTCTAGCTCTACCACACTACTAAGAACAAATCCTACCTCTTCTAACTTCTCTGTGACTTTCAGCTCAAGAAATATGAGTATCATGGTGAAATGTACTAGCTTATTGCCATCCACGTCCATCACACATAGTCTTATCTAGAGCATTATAGTTACCAGCGCCTGAGGTTTCTACAGAATTGTTTCTTGTTCTTTCTTAGTCGCCGAAAGCTAAACTGACGTTTATTCAGCTAGTTGTTTCTTTTTCTTACCAGAGCTCTGTGTTTTCTCCTGCACTCATGTTATTAAAGCAGGATACATTTATCCCAAATATGAATAATACAATAAAACAAGTACAAATAGAATTTTAAATTGGGTCAAAAACGGAGTTTCAATTTCCATCATATGTAGAATCAATGAGTACTTAGAATTTTGGTAAATTTCATTTTATTTCTATGATGTGACTGACCTCTGGTGGGAGTCAGCAAATATTATTTTATTTTAACTTCTCACTAAGAATGTTTTTTTTCCACTAGTGATCCTATAATACTATTAGCCTGCTGCCTGGCAGGGGTCATATGCTTTTCTACCTTGTGTTAACTGTCAAATTACATCTAGCAAAGGATTTCATGTAGGACTCAGGCTGATGATTATTCTCCATTCTTGCTGAGAAGTTGTCGTGGTTTAGCCCCAGCCAGCAGCTAAGCACCATGCAGCCGCTTGCTCACTCCCCCCCGGTGGGACAAGGGAGAGAATCGGAAGAGCAAAAGTAAGAAAACTCGTGGGTTGAGATAAGAACAGTTTAATAATGGGAACAAAACAATAGTAATAATAATAAGGAATTGTAATGAGAAGGAAAAGAACAAGAGAGAGAGAGGAACAAAACCCAAGGGAGGGAAAAAGAAAAAAAAAATTAAAAAAAAAAAAAGATACAACCACTCACCACCCACCGACCGACACCCAGCCAGTCCCCGAGCAGCGATCGCTGCCCCCCGGCCAACTCCCCCAGTTTATATACTGGGCATGACGTCATATGGTATGGAATAGCCCTTTGGTCAGTTTGGATCAACTATCCTGGCTGTGCCCCCTCCCATTTCTTGTGCACCTGGCAGAGCATGGGGAGCTGAAAATGTCCTTGACCAGTGTAAACACCACTTAGCAACAGCCAAAACATCAGCATGTTATCCATATTATTCTCATACTAAAATCCAAAACACAGCACTATACCAGCTACTAGGAAGAAAATTAACTCTATCCCAGCTGAAACCAGGACAGAAGTTCTTACTGAAAGATGTCAAAAGAAGAAAATACTTGAAAGAAGTTTCATTCATTACGCTTAGTTCATGCAGCTGTTTTATTAGATGCATGCATTCTGAGCATGCTGTGGCTAAAATCAATAGCTTTTAATAAGCTGTTTTAAGTGGAGGAACTGCCACCTTGGCAGTGCTGTTGATGTTGTCCGTTGGTAGTTACAGCATTAGGATTGCCTAGAATTCATTTCAGGAAATGGAGTATCTCTCACAGAGTCCAACATTTGCAAATCAGATCAGACCACATCAGAAAGTCCCACTTGCCCCTAGTGACTTATACGGGGTAGATTTTGAACACAGAGGTTCTGTGGCACCTGAGGAAGTGCAAGGTGACAGACTCTTCCTGGCTGATGATTACCGGTAGTTTTCAAAAAGCAGCTTTTTTAGCAACATGAGATGCTCACTACTCTGAACTGGCTGGCAGACAGGCTCTGGTTACAAAATCTAGCACTGAGGTGAGATTCACTTTGAGACTGGGGCACTTAGATTGAAGCGCTGGACCAGTAGGTATATAAACTGCCACTACCGTTAATTTCTCACAGGAGTCCCACAAGATCTTTCACAGTCTTTCACGGAGTAGCTCAGTTTACTAGAGACTAGCTGTTTAGGGTAAAATTAATTGTTTGCTGAGATCTATTGACTGTATTGATTAGATCATTATTGACTGTAACGGGAATTTTAAACACCTAAATTTAAGCCATCTGAATCCCTCCCTAGATATTTACTGGCAACAGATTTTAGCCTAGGTAATCACCCTCCTGCAGTGATCCTGACCACAGGACCATTGCATATCACAGAGCTACTGGCCCAGGTAACACTGAACCTGAGAAGGCACAGGCCTGTGCTGTTCTGCGCTGCACATCCCTCCCGGCTGTCAGGCCTGTGCTGTGCTGCACCTGCCTCGTGGCCGCGGGACAAACTCAGCCAGCTCGTTGTAACAGAGGAAGCTGCAATGCTGCTCCCACTTGGTACCTGCAATTGCTCCACCTGAGCGGCCTTGCCTTTAGCTAGAAGTGCAGCAGGAAGTTCTCCTGTGAATATCCTTCTTGTTTAACAGTAGAAATGATGAATAGACTTGTTTTATTGTAAGAAAATCCTGTAGTAGCTCAAATGACCAACATGGGGTAACCATTTCGTCAGGCAGGGTCTGCACAGCGTGCTGCATGCTGGTCAGAGGCCCATTCAATGCTGCGTGACCTAGGGGTCCCAGCATGTAAAGGCAGGTAAGATTATCTGTACTATTCTCTCTTTCTTTATAGTGTTAGCTCTAATAAATAGCATTTTAAATGATACTTTACAGAGTCTGAGTGCCTTTCTAACTGGGCTCATAATGGACCAGCATCTCCTGGTGCAAAACACCTTTTCTGATTTTTTTTCATTTTTTCAGAAATAGTTGTGGGATTTCTAGCCAACTGTGAAAAAGTAACTATAGAGGCATATTGATGATAGTTAAAACAAAATATTTTAGAATCAAAAAAGTGTTCTCTTCTCCAGGTATTGTACAGCTCCAGCTGGCTTGGCAGAATTCCTTCAAGGCAGAAGAAGCAAAGAGCTGGCAAATGTAACTATGTGTTACTCCTTTTATTAAAGACCAGAATAGATAGATTTTATAGACTGGAATAGAGGTTTGCCGAGAGCATTATGCTCTTACACATCTATATAGGAACAAGCTCTTACAGGCAGCACATACAAGTCGTTTTGTTAAAGGCAGCACATACTAATGTCGTGATATGTGCTCAGGTCATATAGCAGTCACTCATGTCAACTCTACAACCAAGGCCTACAACTGAACTATTGAGATTCTGCTTGAAATCGCTATCTCCTTGTTACAATGTCTTCTGCAGTGGCCCACTGCAGTATCTTGCATAATTAAATATCAAATGCAAAATTAATGAAAAACCTATAATGATAAACCTGAGAACTAACATTTCTAACTTCCCTGGGTGTTACAAAACATGTACTCCATGGACCTATTGATTTAAAAGTATTCTCCCTCTTGCTTGCTTCCTTCCTCTCCTCCATAGCCTTCTTCAGAGAGATAAGGAGAAAGAGAGATGAGTATTAACTGTCCTATCATTCAGTCCCACTAACAACACCTCTTATTTCACAGGTAGCAATCGTATTTTCTCTCAAATAGTTTATTTCATACACTTCTAATTAAACTTGAAGCAATTATTCTCATCTTACATTTAGTGTTAAATTAAATCCTGTGAACTAGGTTTCTTTCTTTTTTTCTGAATATCTTGGCACTAATTTGAACTAATAGATAAAGAAATCATAGAAACACTTGTGTTGAGTCAGAAGCTATGTGTTATGAGTTGCTTATGTTTTATAATGACTAGGCACTCAATTTTTTTAGTTTTAGATAATTGCAGAAACCAGGAGTAGTTTCAGGACTTTAATGATAGACAACTTTTCTATTCATTTTAAGTAAGTCTTTGCTGGTGAGAAAGGAAAGAAAGAAGAAGATTATATTGCCAGCTCTACTACAACTATTTTGTGTTGGCTTAAATTTATGTTTACACATGCTGCAAACTCTTAACACTTACAATGAATTTTGGTAACCCCAACCTGGGATTGCAAGAAAACAAGGCTTGAGATGCCATGGGAGAGGATGAGATGCCACAGGCCAGGATGCAGTGTGGTAATGCTTGGTGAGGTGAAGCGAGTCCCAGCAGTGGTGTAAACACCTGGAGTGGAGAGAGAAATCATGGTGGGTGAACCGCTGGGGGACCAACTCCTCCGCGTCCCTCCAAGGGCAATCCTCTTCTGTGGCGGGCAGGAGCAGGGCCGGCTGTGCCTTTACAGACCATCACCATGGCTCCCCTCAGAGTACTGTGCGAGGCTGTGGCTGGCATAGGAGTGGAATGGTATTTGCTCCAAACTAGTGTCAGGCTCAAGAGAAAAGATCTGGCCATTACCAAAAATGCACAACCAAAAAGGCACCTATGCATGTTTGAAATCTTACTTCTAACGTGCACTCACTTATGCAAGGCGGTTGCTGACTGCTTCTTTATGCATGTTTGTAAAGGTTGAACCTGCACATGTTTTAATATCAGGAAGTGAGAAATACTCTTGCACAGGGTGCCCATCAGTCCCTGTCTCTAGTGGTCAGATGTCGCAGCTAAGGCCCAGGTCTGCCAGCTTTGAGACGCGAAGACCGAAATCACCTGTTTGGCTACGAAAGTCTTTCTGTCATGCTCAAACAGCCATGACTGGGTCCAGATGTGGTGGGTTTGGGTGAGTTCAAATGCAGTGCTGTGTCTGGTGCTGATGGGTGTGCGTGCCATGGAACTCCCTGGGATGTGCAGTGGGATGGATATATGTGGTGGGGCTGCGTGCTGTGGGCCGGGGCCATGCAACGGTGCTGCATGCAGCTGCTACAGAGTGTGTGGCACGTATGGGGGCAGACCTGGCCACTTTGGGAGAGGGAGACTGGCAATTGCCTGGAATCAGGGTTTTCCATTCGTGCTGGAACTTCATTTTTGAGGTAGCTCTGTTCGCTGTCAGTACATTAGATTGTTGCGCTACAGTCTGATCTCTTCCCTTGTGGATCTGTGAAACCATCTCTTTACTGCTCTTACTGTGGACTCCATGAACTTCTGTCCTCCCCTCCTGTTCTGCCTGCTACTTTCAGTCCCTCGTCTGCATCTTTTATCCTTGAGTAGCCTTTCAGGGACCAGATGCATAGCTAATTATTTGCTTCTAGCCCTCTTCCTTTACTGTGCTTTTCCCCATGTTTAAATCTACTTTATTGTAGCCTCTCCTTGGCAGAAGTTCTCTTACTTGCTTTTCTTTCACCTTTCTTCTCCTATCATTATCTCTTGATTACAAGTTAAAATCTGACAGCTTTTAAGTAAAGGATGGTAACTTACTCAATACTTAGTAACATGATGTCAGGCTGTGACAGTTCTGTTGAAGAATTAAAAAAAGTTGGAGCTCACACACTATTCTTGTCTGTAGTAAGATGTTATGAGTATTAATCCTTCATATACAGAGAATGGATATAAAGAACAATTCCACTTAATTCACATTTCTTTCTGTCTTCTTCCCTGCCCCCCCCCCCCAACTTGGTGCCACTCAAACCCTTCGGTTTTCATTGAATAAAATTGGATATCATATTTCTTGTCAGATGCTTTCATGTAGGTATAATTTCTTCATGCTTGCTTACTCATCTCTGGGGGCTAAATCAGTGGTTTTCAGGAAAGCAACATAGTGGATGTAACTGGAACAGGACCAAGTTCCAGAACTGAGATCTTGTTGTTTTCAAATTTGGAAAATTATGGCATCTACATAAAATAAAGAGTACTGTAACTATTTTTATAGAAGCAATGCATTTAAAAAACCTGCCTTTTAGAGAACTTTACAGTAGTAAGATCCAGCGGTAATGAATCCTGCCTTTCATTATATTAAGCAAAAGTTTTGTCATTGGTTTCAATGGGGGCAAGATTTTGCTTGGACACACTTGAAACAGAGAGATAAGGTCAGTTTTGAAGGCACTGTCACTATTCAGACTTCACTGAAACATCAAACATACTGTTAGGAAAGTACAGCAGAACTACTGTGGTAGATAAATGCATTGTACCATTTTGACTTTAAAAATATTGGAAACAACTGTCCTTTTTTTGAGCTCTAATTAATGAACACTACTTTTGAGAACTGCTGCAGTGGCTCAGATTTATAATAATCTAGACAAATATGTTTGGTAGTATCACTGTTTTTATCTGTCATGTCATTTTTTATATCTTAACCAAAGTGGAGGAAGGAAAAGGCAAAATTTGTTCAGAACTTGTTTGACACAAGCTAGTTACTGTATATATGTGTTTAATTTCTTATCTTTTGAATGGTTTCAGTTGTGTATAAGCATATTCTAGGTTGGTGTATGGCAAACCTAGAGGAATGGCTGATAGGTTGATTTTGAGCATTATATAGCTATATTAATTTCCTTTATATAGTCATCGTAAATCCTTGAGTTTTTTAGGTGCAGTGCTAAACTACTGAAGAGTGTGATTTTAAATTACTTAAATAAAAAGCAAGAGAGAAATACATGATGACAGTTCAGACTGACACACTAATCATCGATGTTAAAGATCATCTTTTTACTTCCCGCTAGCTCTTATTAAAAAAGCCTGAAACCTTCAAAAGCATAGGAAGCCTAGCTTCCTTCTTTTATGTAAAACTTTTGCAAAAGAAGAAAGAACATGTCTGCTTCTAGACTTCTGTGGTTTTGCAGTGAAATGTTGCCTTCATCTGAAATATTTTATGTAAATGTGGAAACAAAAATCAATTGATCATAGAATGTATGTGTCCTGTCTCTCCCTAATCATATCTACAAACTCACTCTTATTCATTCATTGGTACAGGTGAAAATGACAGTTCATTATTACTGGGGACAGACTGAAAGTTTTAAAAATATTTTAAAAATTAAAATTAGTTGGCATTAGACCTTAGTTAGTTCATGGATTTAATATTATGCCAAGAATGTGAATTCCTTTCAGTCTGCACGTGATTCTTCATTCATGAAGCATGACTTTTCATTTTACTCCTTTTGAGCTGCATATTTCTATTGCACTATGTAACTTCAGCATCTATATGTATTTCAGTTTTGAGTAATCATTTCTAATACATTTAACTTCAAGTAAAATTACTTTGCCAGGAAGAATGACCAAATTAGAAAATAAAACATAAACTGAATTTATCTTAATGACTTGGAACCTCAGACGGATGTGAATGTTTCAAAATATACAGCTAGATTCAACACAAAGTAGGGGGGTGGGAGGGAAAGAATTCCACTGGTTTGCTATTAACATGCTCTCTTAATTGGAACAGGGAGAAATAATCTTTGTCCCTTTTGCCCCTGGGAAAGCTGCAGATGTCATTGTCCTAACTATAGGCCTGTGGATATTCATCCTGGTCTAACCCCTTTTGGAAATTAATGGAAGCAGAACAGTTGAATACTTTGAGAATATGTGCACAATTATTAAGTATCACTTAGTCACTTAACAGTGAGTTTTAGAGTTAATACCCATTTATTAACTTTAAAAAGTACAGTATTTCATAATTTATTAAAATTATCAATATGCTAATTTATAACTACACTAGAAATTCTACTAGCATCAGATGCTGCTATGTATCAATGTTTCAGAGCCGGCAGTTGATAATGTGTAACTATGGTAGTTAAAAACTCTTTGTTATCATTAAGAATTTGTCTGGGGGCCAGAAAGTTGTTAAATTTGTTTTGTTCTTGGGCTTTCATATGGTCTTCTGTCAATGGGGTTAATGGTAGAAGTGATCTTGGGCAGTGTGAATTCTTATCAGATGCCTTCCAACTAGATGCCCAACTAGATGTAAAAAATGTAAGTTTTTAATCATCTTCTGCACTGACAAAAGCAAACATCTGGTTTTGCTGAAATGCATGAAATTGAACATCTCTGAGAGGAAAATAGCCCTTAAAATAAACCAGTTTCCTATGGAAACACTGTCTTGTTTTTCCACTAGTGGAATTTGTATTGTAAAATCTTGATAGCTTACTTGGAATATTTAAAGAATAACACCTAATTATTGCTACCATTTAGTAAAAAAAAAAAAAAGTTAATTTTGCGCTGGCTAGTGTCATACCTTTTTGCGGGAGCTGATCGGTTTTTGGACTAGTGATTCTAGTTAATAATTTAATCTGCTGGTGAAGGGTAATTCTTCATATTATTTACCATCTTAAATATGTTAGTGCAACAATGGAAATTTGCTTTTATGAGCAATTAAAAAACTTATGTGTTTCAGATGAAGGATGACAGTAGTTTTCTGTAGCAAATAGTATTTAGATTTGAATTCACCTGGTATGCTGTAAACAGATTGCTAATCCTTACTGTTAGCAGTCTAATAGCTCTGAAGAAGTGTTTTATATTATGTGGCTGAGTCTTGCTCAGATTATTGAAGTGTTTAAAAAATCATGGTGATCTGCCTACATTCTGGAATTTATAAGCAAGAAAATGTATTTGTGTAAATACAAAAAAAAGTTTGAAAGGCAACAATAGGATTTCTTTTTTAACCAATTGCTGATGATTCATAAAATACAATACAACACTGAAAAAGGGTCAAAACCATTTTTTTATGGTCTGCTACACTTCTTAATGACATATATGTGCTTGACTTGCCTAAATGAGTAATGTACTTGTCAACAAAATAACTAATTTTACCTTTCATAATGTTGAACGTTTCATAATCCAGTGTCAGTGGATACTCCATTACTTTCAACAGAAGGCAAATCTAGTACTTGTTCTGTACCAGATGATTTATCAACTCTGAGATCATTATAATGTCCCCTTTGCTGCATAACTGAAGCTTAAGTGGCAAGTTAGGGCGACATTCTAGTTTTTCTATTTCTTTTGAAGTAGTTAAGGATATTTTTTGATTCCTTGTTCTTTTTTTTTTTAAATATATTTTTCTGTCTTTTACTCCCCCACCTCACCCCCCCCATTCTTTCCTTTCTTATTCTGTGCTGTTTTCACCTGTAGCTCTGGAAAAAGATAAGCCAAGTGAGTTTTTCTCTCTGACTGCAAACCTTGCAGCTTTCAGAATGCTTGTCTCCAGTAACAGGCTCGCAGTTTTTGCCTTGTTGCTGAGAGACCCCATCTCCTGACCTTACAAGCTCCACTTGTTGAGGCTGATGGTTTCATTCAACACTACTGAGAAATGTAGCAAATAGCAGGGTTGGCTTTGTGGATGGAGATGTGCTTTTTCAGGAATATTTGACTGGGGAATCTTGAAGATGAACTTAAAAGATACTGACTTTGACTTGGTGCTTGCAGAGGAATCAGTACACCTATGAGAATTGTGGGCTGGTTTTGGAGGTTTTGTTTGTTTGTTTTCTGCTTTTTTTAAAAAAATGTTTTTATTTTTTTATAAGCTGCTCGTGTTACCTTTATGGTTTTCTGTGGTTTTCTGACCAATGGTACTTGGAGTGATAGTCTTGCTGACTGTACGCTCAACTCAGTATCTCATTCAGGCTTGTTTATTTATTGCACAACATAGAGTTAATTTACATTTGGATTGCAGTGTATGCTAGTGACTTCTCCCGTTTGGCACTGCCGAGTAAGGTGAGTTGACAGTTGTCCAATGGGGAGTGTTTCTTTAAGGCTTTCATTACAGTCTTATGTTCTGTAGCATAAAAATGAATAATAACAAAATTTATCAGAGCAGCGATTTCAAAGCCATACAAAAAAAGAGCAGGGTGAAAGCCTGTTGAAATATTTGTTCTTTACAACAGTTAGTAGATCAGAGCTGCTTCTATGCCGTGACTGCTGTGCAAAGCTGAGGTCAAAAGCCGTCCCTGCTAACACGGGAATGTGGCAAATGGTCTCATCTGCTGTCTGTCCCTCCAAGGTTTTGAGACTCCTCCGTGTATTAAGTGAACTCAGAGTGCTGCCTGGGGAGCCCTGCTCTGAGGCACCGCTTATTTTGGTACCCTGCAGATCAGCAAGGAAGCGTGGATAGCAGGCGCACGGCAAGCTCCCCTTTTACAACAGCCGGCCAGAAATGAGTGGCTCTACGGGGCCGCCTAGCACGAATACAAACCCTCTATATTCTCTGCAACAGCTGACTTCGTATTTAAAGCGCTCATCAATAAAGACCCCCGTCCTGTAGCCCTGGTGTCCAGGCCGCCGGTTTCCCGGAGGGGCGTCCCGCCGCCCCAGCGCCGGGGCGGGCGCGGCCCCAGCCCCAGCAGAGGGCGGTGCGCGTCCGCGGGCCGCCGGCGGCGGTCGGAAGGATGCTCTTGGTTTAGATCTGTAAACGCTTGTGTAAACTGTTTCCCGTCACTTCCATCTCCTTTTAGTTGTAACTTTTGTGAAGAGCAGGGCACAATTTTTAACTAGAGAGCATTTAAAAACAGTGGAACAGAATGAAAGTGAGGGCATGATCTGGAACAAGTTTGTCTCCTAGCATCCTGCTTTTTCTTTACTATATTTAATTCTGCCTTTCCCTTTCCAGTAGCCTGTGGTAGTTACCTCTGTTCTATAAAAAAAAAAGCAATGACTACGTAATCTGTTTTTAAGGTGAGTGGAAATCCCTTTCCTTTGAAGAGGAGAGTGAAGCCAGGTTGATCATGTTTTTCTCCCGGCAGGTCGTGCTGAATGTGGGTGCATCTGCCTGCCTGCAGATGGAGAACTGGAGGATAAGATAAGGTCTGATAGAGAGCACGTCATGGGGGAGGACACAGAAGACAACGCAGTGCAGTTCCTAATCTTAGGAATTTCTTGAAGTCAAAATTGTCGATCTTGACTCAAGTCGCTGTTCTGTAATAAAACTAGCCACTTTTTTCTGCTTGCTTAGAGTTGATTTGGTTCATGGAGGAGTGCAGTTTGTATTGAAGCCAATGTGTATCAAGCCAGTGCTAGGTAAGGGCAATGTAAAGCAAGGACCAGGAAGGCACATGAGAGGTAGGAGCACTGTGGCTGACCTTGTTTTGTGGAACTGCACCCTGGAAAAAAAGAATCTATCTCTGCATTTCTGAAAAGAAAAGAAATTGTGCCCAAGCCTTTTTAAATAGCCTTTCTGACAGGTCTTCATTAATTGCAACAGGCTGAGTTAAAATTCAAGGGGCTTTTATTAAAACACTACAGAACTGACTCATAGCCTTTCTCAAAAACTGGGGAAACTAAATCCCATCATCTGGGCACTATATGCATAATCTATCTCTGCTTAGAAGTAGAGAACCAAATAATATGTTTCAGGCGTGGGGAGAGGGAAGAGAAGGGAGAAGGTTGGGAAGAGGAGAGCAAAAAGAGCTTATCACATCACTTTCACTGCTTATCACTCACCGTTCTTCCAGTTTGGCTCCAATACAAGTTTCTAAGGCTCTACCACTTAACACAGTTTAGACTTTAGGTAGGGGTCTTCAAAGGATTTGTGAATGATCTTGAAGGATGTGTTCTGTCTATTGGTTGTTTTTACAAGTTGTTCTATATTAACTTCTGCATTTCAAGAGGGGAAAAAGGTCTGGAGGGATGGATGTAGAATCTGTGCCGTGTAAGGGAGGCTGCCTATATAGTTTTCTGCCCTCTTCAAAAGCTTTTGCTAGTCTTTACCCAGAACTTGTTTTACCAGATCTGCAAACTGAAGCATTGTGCTAAGGTGCCTGCTGACCTGCAGTACATCTTGGTTATCCAAATACTCCAGATATTGTAAAATGGGATATTATCTCTTGGTAGACATTATCAAGGTCCTTATGTCCCTCTGTTCAGGTTCTCTTATTTCCCAGCAAGTCTTTTGAAGCACCTCAGATTCTCAGTCTCAGTCCCTCTGAAAACCTCAAGGAGGGACTGCTTTTTTTCCATTGGTCTTCAGGTCAGCACACTTATACACAGATACAGGCTCAGGAAGCCTTTGTGGTATCATGCTTGGCATAAAAAGGTAGCGAGATGTAGGGAATTTTTATTCTAGGGACTTTAACTGAGGTACAGCATGAGGTTGTGATGCAGATTGTGATCTGGTAATCAACCTGGGTAAAAGTACAAAGTTTTGATAAATGAGTGAGGATTGCTTATAATGTTACAACCTCATTTTGCAGTCAAGGTATTGCTGATTTCAGTTTGTTTTGGAAAGTCTGTATTGTAAGCTGGAGCTTGTAAACTGTAGTCTGGGATCTTATTGAGGAATAGCTCATATACCTGCACAAGGAAGCAGAGTGAAAAATTTCTGTCCCTGTCAGAGCCCTCAAACTCCACTCTTCTAAAGAAAATAATATATAATAGTACATAGTATAATGGTTCTTCCTGTTCTGAAATCCTTTCCTTGTAATGAAGGAAAAGCAAATGTGTTACAGATGTCATATCTGGGCTTTTTCTAGTTTCACGTGCAATCTTCTTGTATTGTGTTCTCTGCTTCTCAGACTAAAATCTCATGAACTGATTATTTCTTTCATGTAGATCTATTTGTGCCACTGCCAGCCAGCATGCACTGAAAGCTTCAAAATGCCAGTATGTACTCTGTATTTATTTCATAGAAACAGATCTAACAATGTAGAAGTGATTTGTGCAGTGCTTTTAACTTGAACATAGTTCTTAATTTGTACATGTTTCTATTATCAATCATCATGCTCTGCATATAGGATGATAATCCTGTGTAGGAGCACTGGTTTTTAAATTGCCACCTATACAATATTACTTTTCCTTTATTTAGTAATTTGTTTGCTCATAGAGCTGTTCTTCGTAAAAGCAGAGCCATGGTAAGGGTGATACAAGTCTTACTGGTGATACTGGCTATTGTGACCCAGGACTGGCTGCAGGTAAATAGTAATGACTGATAGTAGGTGCTGGTAGCATCACACCAGCTCACCTGGATTATTGCCAAAAGAAATATTTATTTAGTCCTGGTAGGTGATTATTTCTGTCTTTCTAAGCATATGAAGCAGTCCAGCAGTTGCTTCAGATATTGTTGAGGTGGGTAGGCAGTGGTTCAACAAAGTTGCAGTAATCAATTTTCTGTTAAAAAAAATTAAATATACTGCTAGTAGTGAGTGGGAGGGAGCATGTTGAAGGCTGGTTCCAAAATGTTGCTTGTGAAATATGCAACATTTTGGTGATCTTTGAAAAGAGAAGTGCTCTTGAGTGTACCCTGTCGCGGATGGAGTGAGCGAGCACTTCACTCGTTAGAGAGAAGTAAAAATATAGTTTATTGATACAGAATAGGGAGTTAACAAAGTTCAATGCGACAGTGTTTTAACAAGATTCGATGGCGAGGTGCACTCGATTATTTACTGCATAGAGGACAGGGTCAGACAAAACTGTCAGGGAGACCCTCCCGTTGAGTCATGAGGTTTGGAAAAGGATCCCCTTGCTTTCTAAACTCCTTCTCAGAGAGGAGTCTAGGTGCGGCTAGATCCAGTCCTAGTCCCAGACTTGGTCAACGGTTTATATCTAAAGGATTATATATGCGCAATCAATCCTTTATATCACTTAGCTAAGATTTCAAAGTTTAGCATGCTATTAGTCACTTACCGAGGATCTGTTGCGGCAAGGAATCTCTCAACCTCGAGGAGTAACCTTGAGAGGCGTCCCTGCTCAAGGGGAGATCCTGGCGTGCAGCCCGCTGCCGTGCAGGAGAGCTCAAAGGGCTCTTGGGCTGCTCACTATTTATGGGGGATAAGATGATTGACTCATAGTCATATTTGCATGCCGACCACAGGTTTTAGTTTCTTCGGTGGGTGCATTGCACAATAGCCCTAGGCACAACACAATAGCCCAACACAGGCTATTGTTGGGCTAATAGCCCAGCCCTTAGGATATTGTATTGTTATCTGTCTCCTGAATCCACTTTGAGCTGATGCAGCCATCGTGACCAGATGCATCCATTTACAATCACCACTGGTGGTTATCACCTAACCAGGGTTGCAGGAGATAAAGGTCGAGGGCGGGGGAAGCACACCGTCACACTCCACCCCGTGACTATAGTCAATTCATCTTATTCTCACAGAGTGGTGGTACGGTCACCTCTTGCCTCTGTGCCATAAATAGTATATTGATAGTTTGTGCGCTTATAGATCCACAGTAAGTAGACAGTGAAGCACTGCTATTTGTTATGCGTTAATTTGTATGTTGAAGTTGGGTTATTTGCTTTATCATGTACCAAACCTTTATATACAATGTAATTATAAGCAATAGACACACTAATGTTAGAGTCAGTAAAATAACAACTGGGTGAAGCATAAGATTAAACACTCCTGTTGCTGTTGGTGACCATCCAAGAAGAGTTTCCCACCAATGGTGTTCTCCATCCTTCTTCACTCTTTCCAAGACATGGTGTATCTCTTCTGCATCATGATGAACAGTGATCAGAGTTTTGTGTCCATTGTTTCGGATGCATTCCAGCAGTTGACACAGGTCATCTTGTTGTAGTAGTTTCTTCACCAATGTAAGATTCATTCCGATGGGGGTAGGCAATAAATCTCGACTCAATGTATAGTTAGATTGTAATAATTGATAAGACGTAACAGGAGCTGAATAATTGAAGTCACATCCCACAATTTTAGTAAAGTTACAAACACAAATATTTGAGCGATTGCTTGTATCTACAGTAATGTTATCTACAAATATAAAATCACAGAGGGTTCTTGTATAAACACATCCTTTTCCAATATACACAAGTACAGTTTCAGGGACTTCATCAGGTCGTATTTCAAAATGACAAACATTTTGTTCAGTGTCAAGACAGATGTCTTGGGCTTTGAGGGTGTTACTCTCTCAAATGAATCCTTGTTGTTCCCGTACAACGCATGCATTAACATCAAGTTTGTTAGGGTTTGGAATAGTAACATGAACACAGCATTTCCATCTGACATCTGGTGGGGTGCTGTAAGAGAAAATAGAGACTTGTTTCGGTGGGGAGAGTCCGAACAGGTTACCCCATTAAGAATAAGGAAAAATCCATCGTGAACTAATTCTGTGTTTTGCACCACTGCTGTCAGTAGCTTCCCAGGCAAGTGGGCCACGAGGTTTAGTTAAAGTCATAGGCACAGTACCGATGGATGGTAAATTGACCATCACAGGCTGTCCTGGCTGTAGTGTCATTGGATATTCTCTTTTCCTAGTAGGTGGAGCGCTAAGCTCAGTTTTTACAAAGAATGCTCGGCTTACAGGGCTTTCAGTAGGCCCATATCGATTATTTAATTGATGGAGTACTTTGGGAAGTCTGGTATCCCATTGAGCTTCCTGTGGTTTGAGATTCCTCTTCAACAAGCCATTAGCTCTTTCTACCATCCCATTTGATTGAGGGTAGTATGGGGTGTGGAATACCCATCTAATTCCCTCTTGTTTTGCCCAATCTTGCACTTCCTTACACGAAAAGTGTGAGCCATTATCACTCTGGATAACATCAGGAGTAGGTAGATTTGAGAACCAAACTGATAGCCCTCGCACTGTATTTCGCCCATCGGCTTTCCGACATTTAGTCGCCATAAGCAAGCCAGAGACTACTTCCACTCCTGTAAGGATGTATCGATATCCTGCAGAGGGTTTGCATGGTCCGATATAATCAATTTGCCATGTAGACCATAAAGTTTTCCCTTCATTGATATGTAAAGGTGGTGCTTTATCAGGATGATCTGCTTGTAATTTCAGTCTACACTGAGGACATTCTGTAAGAATAGTTTCACAAGTTTTCCTATTTATAGGCCAGCCTTTACTCTGTGCAGCAAAGTAAAGTGCTTCTTTACCTGTGTGGCCTAGACTTTGATGTAACCATTCTCCCAGTCGATACCACTCAGGATTTAAGGTGATTTTCCTAATTTTAGTTAGCTCATCTACCTTTTGATTCCACTGTGTGGCTGGTTGGTTGTCTTTAGCATGAGCTTTTACCCATCCCATCTTGAAAGGTGTTTTCCTGGCTATATCTAGTAATAATTGCCAATCTTTGTTTCTCCAAACTGGGGATCTATTTACTTCCCAATTCAAGGTTTCCCATTGACAGAGCCACTGTGTGGCACCGGCCCACACAGCATAAGAGTCTACATATATGATTTTTGCTCCATTCTGTGCTGCCAAAACAACTGCTCTTATTTCTCCTACTTGTGCACTGCCTTCACCTTCTTCTACTACTTGTTTGCCGGTGGTAATATCTAATGCAACAGCCTTATATTGCCATTTACCATTTACCCTTTTTGCTGAAGCATCTGTAAACCAAATGTTTTCTGTTGGTGTACCCTCAGTGAGGGGTGGTGCATCCAGAATGGGTGAAGGTTTAAAGGGTTGTTGTAATGCTAAAGGGTCTGTGTTTATGGGCACCTGCAATTTGGAAGCCTTAGTGTGTCCTTCAGTTAGTTGCATATTTTCTGCAACTCCTGTTAGGTAGGCATACCATTTTCGGACAGTGGGTTTTTGTGCAACTCCTTCTGGGGGAGCAGTCCCCTTTAGGATTGCTTCTAGTAAATTAAATGGTCCTCTAGTTTGCACAGGTTGTCCCTGATGTATTTTCTCAACTTGTTTAACTGCTCGGACTAAAGATAAAAGTCCCTTTTCCCATTCAGAGTATCGTTGTTCTGTTTCTTTAAATGTGGTTGAGCTAAATAATAAAGGTCTTTTTGGCCCATCGGGGCCAGTTTGGAACAGGTTACAGTAAGTAGCATGTTCGGCGAAACCCCATTCGGCTATAATAGGGTCGCGGGGGTGTACTGGTCCCAGTGACTGATATGTTTTTAACTCTTCAGTTAGAGTTTTGACTGCCTCTTTATGTTCTAATTTCCACTCCCAGGGTTTGCCTTTCCGTAAGAGTGAGTATAAGGGACGGGAAATGATAGAAAATCCAGGCACATGCTTCCTCCAATATCCTAAAGTTCCCATTAATTGTTGTAACTCCTTCCTTGATTGGGGCATTTGCAGCTCTTCAATTTTTCTTAAGGTATCTGGAGGAATCACTGCACTGCCTGCTATCCACCAAGTACCTAAAAATTTTACTTCTTTACTTGGTCCCTGACATTTTCCAGGTGGAATCTCAATTTCTGCTTTATTTAGTGCTTGCCATACTGCTGCTGCTGCTTCCCCAACCTTTTCAGGGGAAGTTCCTCCAATCAGAATATCATCTATATATTGGTACAGTTTCACTTCTTGGGGGAGTGAGACTGTCTGTAAAAGTTCAGCAAGCGCGGCATGAGCAATCGTGGGTGAATGTTTGTACCCCTGTGGGAGTCTGTTAAAGGTGTATTGTATTCCCTCCCAAGTGAAAGCAAACTTCTCTTTATCTTCCTCCTTTAAGGGAACCATAAAGAACATATCCTTTACATCTAGCGCTGCCATCCATGGGTGTGCAGCTGCTTGCAAAGTAGCTGTTAAGTTGGCAATGTTTGGCACAGCAGCTGTGAGCGGGGCTGTATTGGCGTTCAGGCGCCGATAATCGACTGTTAAACGCCACCTCCCGTCTGGTTTCCGGACGGGCCAGACAGGTGAGTTATATGGGGAGTGTGTTCTGGAGATAATTTGTCGCTTCTCCAAATCAGCTATGACTTCAGAAATTCCATTTCGTGCCGCAGCAGAAAGGGGATATTGCGGTACGTTAGTGATCTTTGACTCGGGGAGCGCAGGGGCTGCGCGCAGTGCCTGCACTGGAGCCTCCCGGCTTCTGCTGGGGTTGGGATCGATGTTCGAGCCGAAGGACCACACGCTGCCGTTCGGCAGGCGCCAGGTTCGTCCGTTTAAAACATCGAAACCTAAAATATTTTCATGGTGATCTTTAATTGCAAAGCGAGTACGCGACATGCGCTTCTCGCCCGGGAGCCATAAATTGACCTTGGCAATTTGGCACTGAACACTCACTCCGTTCACGCCGGTAATTTTAACTCTTTGCCGTCTGGGTCGTACACCCAGCTTCTCAGCATCTTGTTGTGTTAATAGTGAAATTTGTGCTCCCGTATCTATTAAAAACTTTACCAATTGTCTTTGAGGACCAACTGGAATTAAAATGTATGGGCCGTTATCACTTATCCACTGATAAGCCTCCACTTTCCGGACAGGCAGGCCCAATTGCCTTCCGGACACTACTCGTTTTTTGACTTCATGTCCTGCAGTTCCTCCCTAAGGGGGAGGAAGGGGTTATCTCCCCTTCTGGGGTGTGGCGCAGGAGGAGTTGAAATACGCTCCTTCCTTTCACCATTATCTCGTTTTTGAAATGCTTCAATTAGACTCAAAATAATGCCAGTAGGCTGAGCTTGAATCGCAGCTCTGGGAATGCCTAAAGCTAATGCATTCCTCCACAATTCATTCCTTTGTTCTCGAGATTCTGTTTGGGGGGTTTTAAATTTGTTTCCCTTCGATCTCGTTTCTGTTCCTCGTTTTATGGGTCTTACTTTGTGATCTCCTCCCCGGGACTTCAGGTTTTGTTTTTCAGCTGGTGCATCGTCCCAGCCCATCTCACGGCTGTAATTAACAATGCCGTGCATCAAATCTGCCCAGGTAGAGAGCTGCTTGTGGGCATTTTGAGCGTTATCACCTAGTCCCTCATTGTGTTCTGTGTCTTTCTTGATCTCATCTCGTTTTGCAACTAAATGGGATTTAAGAATTGCCGGGGCTCCTCTAATCAGTGGTTTTAACATTGCAAAATCTACTGTAGCAGACAGTGGGACATCATGGGACCCTCGTTTGTGCATGGCTTGTATACAGGCGGCTTTTGTGACGGCTGTAGAGAGGTCACTTAAAGATTTAATGGGAATTATGGAGGGTTCACCTCGCTCCATGCTGTCTATTCCTCCAGCCCAATAAGCTACTCGGCTGGTGATAGAATGAGGTGTATTTGTCGGGTCGGGTCCTAAATTTAAGAAAACTACCGGACCCCAATAGCCGCTTGCTTCATCCTCACTCAACATTATTCGGTCACCGCCACTAAGGCATACTCGCCACAAGTATTCTGTTTAAGTTTCACCTGGTTTTCTGCTGTATCTCTCTTGCAAATTTGCCAATTGCAATGGATCCCAGGGGATGGTTCGTGTAGTATGTCACGGATGACCACCCCGAGGACCCACAGTTCTTTCTGTTTTAACAATGGCGTTCTTCAATGGCTTCCCAATTATGCCAATTGTCACGAGTCCATTCTGCTGAGAATGTGGGACTCGGATTCACTCCATGCCTCCGTAAATAATCAGTGATACTACTTGCCATCCTGCCGACTACGCCAATTTGTCGCGGATGGAGTGAGCGAGCACTTCACTCGTTAGAGAGAAGTAAAAATATAGTTTATTGATACAGAATAGGGAGTTAACAAAGTTCAATGCGACAGTGTTTTAACAAGATTCGATGGCGAGGTGCACTCGATTATTTACTGCATAGAGGACAGGGTCAGACAAAACTGTCAGGGAGACCCTCCCGTTGAGTCATGAGGTTTGGAAAAGGATCCCCTTGCTTTCTAAACTCCTTCTCAGAGAGGAGTCTAGGTGCGGCTAGATCCAGTCCTAGTCCCAGACTTGGTCAACGGTTTATATCTAAAGGATTATATATGCGCAATCAATCCTTTATATCACTTAGCTAAGATTTCAAAGTTTAGCATGCTATTAGTCACTTACCGAGGATCTGTTGCGGCAAGGAATCTCTCAACCTCGAGGAGTAACCTTGAGAGGCGTCCCTGCTCAAGGGGAGATCCTGGCGTGCAGCCCGCTGCCGTGCAGGAGAGCTCAAAGGGCTCTTGGGCTGCTCACTATTTATGGGGGATAAGATGATTGACTCATAGTCATATTTGCATGCCGACCACAGGTTTTAGTTTCTTCGGTGGGTGCATTGCACAATAGCCCTAGGCACAACACAATAGCCCAACACAGGCTATTGTTGGGCTAATAGCCCAGCCCTTAGGATATTGTATTGTTATCTGTCTCCTGAATCCACTTTGAGCTGATGCAGCCATCGTGACCAGATGCATCCATTTACAATCACCACTGGTGGTTATCACCTAACCAGGGTTGCAGGAGATAAAGGTCGAGGGCGGGGGAAGCACACCGTCACATACCCAAACCCCCCTTTTTGTGATATCTTCTTGAGTAATTTTGACTTTTGGTGAGAATCCTGTTGCTAATAGTGAAACTGGTCAGGGTATTGTCAGATATGCTTTGATACTGTATGAGAAAGCTAGTGCAATCGTTGAAGTTATTAGAGTGGGGAAAGAGAGGATGATAATAGCATAAATGAATGAAGGGACTGGTACTGGTGTAGGAAAAAATAGTGAATATTTTGCTGTTGACTTGTATGTTTAGGACTTCTCGCTTTTATTAACAGAACAGGTAAAATTTCACAGGTATCCTAGCTAGACATGATTTCTTTATCCTGGGTACTAATTCATTTTACTGAAGCTTTTTTCTTTCCCTTTCTCCCCAAAGCCACTTAAATTCATTGGCAATATCCCTGTACTCCGAGACGTAAAATTTTTCAACTGACTTCTAAAACTATCATCATTCCAATAGCATAGCAAAGATATTAATTGGAGATTTTTCCTCATGTTTCAGTGCAAAAGTTGTATAGGTTGTGAGAAATGGACATGGCTAATCAGCATGTTTTTATAGATATGGACTTTTACATTCTCTTCTCCTTCAGTTGTAAAAATACAAACCCGAACCCAGTTTTATGTTTGTAATGTTGTTTTTCCAAAGTTGGAAAGAAATTATTACCTACCTCTACTGATGAAGGTATGACTTCAAATACAGAAAAAAAATATTGAATGTAGTCACTGTGCAGGTCACAGATTTTGAATTTAAAGATGAATATAATGACAGTTTTCCTTACTCAATGCTAGTATGATTAACGTTGTTGAGGTCCTGTTGAAATCACTGATTCTACTACATTTCCTTCCTTTAGCACAGAGATACAGAGCTGTTAGCTCCTATGAAGTAGAGCTGTTAGCTCCTATGAAGTAGAGGAGATACAGTAGTAGGAAACACTTTTTGAAGCAAAAACCACAGGCAGAAGTAGCAGGAAAAGAAAGATGTCTGTGTCCTTCAAAGTGTTGCTCTGCATATTTTGTTTTATGAATATTTGCACTGGTGATGAGAGGCAGCAGAAGGAGTAGCCCAGGAAAGCGCTTAACTAAGAATGATGAAATTGAACTTTTTGGACTGAGTGATTTCTTGAAAAGAGACTTGGAAATGTAGGAATTTGTCTGCTTTTGTATTGGTTGTTTTGGCAGTCAGGAGAAAAGATTTTAGTTTGTTCTATATGATTTTTTCATTTCAAACATTATCCCAATCAACAGTTATATCTTTTCTGACCATGTTGATGTTGGATCTTTCATACCAGGAAAACTGTTTAAGTCTGTCTGAAGGTACTGATATTAAACATCATATCTGAAATGTTTATTCATCATTTGCCACAGCCCAGAGAATGGCATATATTTGGACCAGGTCCCCTGCCACAGTCGTCTTCTGAGAAGAGTGTTTTCTGAACAGTTCTCTTACAATAATGGCCCAATAATGTACCAAATATTGGCCCAGAGTGGCATAAATTGTCCATTTGTGAAGGCAGGTACAGTATGTGAATCTGTAATATAGCCAATATACCTAATGTTTTTCCATTTTAAGGTTTGAAAATCTTAAAGTGCTCTCTTTGGGCCTCTGGTCAACTAGCCTCCCAGACCTCTGTGCCTACTGCACGAGTTTGGGGGAGAGAAATGCTACCTATGTTAGAGGAAGATTGAGTTAGAGTCCGTGTAAGCAAACTGAGACTGCTGGATGTGGATCCACTGTTGCTGTTATTGTGAGGGGGCTATTCCCTATCCTTTTGGAAAGCTTGTGGTGATTATGAGAGGTCTCCAGTGACTGGATAAAGGTAAATAACATGCCCATTTTCAAGACGGAAAAGAAGGATATCCAGGGAACTGCACACAGGATAGTGTCCTCTGAATTCCTGGGAAAATTATGGAATAAATCTTCCTGGAAGCCATAGCCAGGCACAGGAAGGTAAATAAGGTGGTTGAGAACAGCCAGTGTGGCCTTAGCAAGGACAAATCATGTCTGGCTAACCTGATTGCATTCTGTAATGAGACAGCTGGCTCTGCAGACAAGGGGAGAACAGGTAAACAATGATGTTTACCTTGACTTAATCAAGTATTTTGACATGGTTTCTTACAGCATCATAGACTGGTGGCCACAACATGGGTGGGAAAACAGTTGCACTGTATGTCTCAAAGAGCAGAGGTGAACAGCTTGAATCCTAATTAGCGGCTGCTTACAAGTGATGCTCTTTAGAGGCTGATACTGGTGAAAATATTGCTTAACATTTTCATCATTGACCTAGATGATGGGATGGAAGATATCCTTATGTATGTGAATGATAGTGAAATGGGTGGGGGACGGAGGCAGTCTATATGCGGGGCTAGCATTCAAAGGGACCTCAACTAGATGTAGGAGTAGACCAAAAGGTACCTGATGAAATTTGGTAAGAACAGACATAAAGTCCTGCAGCTGGGCTGACGTTAATAACCCCATGCAACAGCATAAGCTGGTGAGTGACTGGCCATGAAACAGCTCTTTAGTAAAGGACCAGAGGGTGAATGGGTGAATGAGAATTTAAATATGAGTCACCACTGTGTGATGAAAGCTATCTGCATGCTTGGTGGCCACAGTACATGTAGCCAGCATAGCAAGGGAAGTGATTCTTCTCCCTCATTCAGCACTTGAGATTGCATCAGGTGAGTACTGCGTGGAGATATGTCCATCCTTCCCCCCCACCCATAAAGAGATTGCTAAACTGGAATATGTTCAGCAGGTGGCTATCAGAATGGTTAAGGGGATGGAACCCAGTGGACATTTTACTCTTGAAACCACAGAGTTCTCATTTTATAAAGGGATAAATATATACAATTATTTAATACAAAATGGGTCATTAAAAATTGTGTGCTTTTAACGCCTAAGCCCTAGCACCTAGCCCTAACACCTAGCCCACCTAAGATTGTGTGGGCTGAGAAGTTCTGATGTGAAAACAAAATCTAATAGCTTTGCTAGGAAGCAGTTTGGAAAGAATACTGTTCTGTCCAAACATACAAAGGTTAAGAAAAATAAATATCTACCCTTAGTATTCCAATTTGCATTATGAAAAAGATTAAAAATAAACAGATTAAAGGAGTTTTATGATTGGTTTATTCGGCATTCTTCTTTTACACTTATTCTAGTCTGCTTTGGTTTCCATAGCTACTAGTTTAATCATGATGCACAGAGCTATTTCTAATTACAGTATATGCCAGCATAAAATTAATTCTTCGAGTATCTTAAGTAACAAACAGCTTGCAGCTTGTTCTTTGGCATTTTATTACTTATTACAAATCCTGAAGTAGCACATTAGCACATTATATTTAATCTGTTCAATTTTATTAAAAAGAAAATAGATCTTTAAATATATACCTGCATAGATCTGTGTCAAGGGAGACACATTAAAGAAGGAATATATTGTACCCAAGGTTGATGCATTCATTTCAAATTATATAGCACTTGTAAATGATCAGTGGCTGTTATAGAAAAGATTTGTCATACTGAACATCCAATAAAATCCAGTTTTGTTCTCTAGTTTTTCTCAATGTGAAGTCTCTGTGACATCTTTAAATTCTCCTTAGGCAAATATATGTTTTTCCTTACAAAATAAAGGGAATGAATTAGATATATCTTCTGTCCTGAAGAACTTGCAATTTGCAGGACTCAGGTTCTACAACTGAGTGCAGGTGAAGCAGACATACAGTTCAGTGAGAAGTTATTGAAGTGCAGTGATTACAGGATAGGTCAGAAATGAAAAAAGGCTGGGTTTTCCAAGAAGTGGTGAACATGTGGTAGAGAATTCAGTGGCAGCTGATGATCAGTGCTGTCAAAAACCATGCCAAGACTTGTTGATAATTGTTTTCTAAATGAAACAAACATTTGTCTTATTATTTTACCTTATTAGTGTACAATCTTCTCTTATGTCAAATAATATTTATATTTTATTTCCTTATTCAGCTGTCTTCCACCTCCAAAGCCCTAGGTATACTAACCTAGGTGTACTTCCCAAATATGTTCCTGCAATGTAAAGTAGAATGAACAGAATCAGAACTTTTTGCATTGTGATTGTTGTCTGAGAATAATAGCATGCTTAATTAAAATGTCTTCTCCATCTTTTTGGCTCTTAATAATCTGTGTTGTCAGGAATCCAAAATAGTCTTTCCTTAAATGTTTAGGATAGAGATTTGCAGATTTGTAAAGATTTGAACTGGAGTTAAAATTTAAGTTTTTTTGAAATACAGAATTTTGAAATATATAGAAGCAAAACTATTTTATGGCTGTTGCTATACAGGTCATCCATTTATCAAACCTGAAGTTAAGTGCGAAATACAGACTTCTTGTTTGCTATGTGGTGAGTGTTCTGGCAGTTTAATACTTTTTATGTTGTTTCATTGACTCACCTATGTAGTATGCATTAAGAAATATGGTGCATACAAAGAGCTAATTTAAATAATTATAAAATTATTGAGATAATTATAATTCAAACTGGTGTAAAGGTGGCTTATTGAATGCACTTAATTGATGTACATTTTTTTACTCTTGTAAAGAGTAAAGACTTGAGACTAATTTCTGAGTTTCTTCTAATTAGCAGAAAAGAAAGATCTCTGTTAAGGGTCAATTTCGGCTTCCTATGTGAAAAACTTACATCAGTAGAACTTGTTTAAAACCTGAACTGCTACACAGCGAATGCTTTTGATATTAATCTTCCCCTTGACTTCAGCAGAAGTCTTTCTGTGAGCAAACAATATGAATTGGGATCTGAATATGTTTGTAAATAAGATCTAGAATTTTAAACTTTTAAAAACAATACACTGACTTTACTTGATTTACAGGTATTAACTGTGTTTAATGAGTATGGAAAGCTTAGGATCATTTGAGTAGGTTTTAAAACATATTTCCCTTCAATAGTATTTGGCCCACGGAACAGACAGAAGATCCAGTGTCTGTCCCATTTGCTTCTTCCGTAAACATCCTTGCTATATTGTATAGTGAACTCTGTCTTTTTATATGATGTTTATTATATGCCTGCAGTTCTTAAAAAACTTTGCCAACCTTTGAACTTCCCTAGAACCTGTACTAGCAGAAGTTTATCATTCAATCACTTCTGGATTAGTTTTCATATGTACATCGAAAGATGCTACGCTCATTGTAAGATAATCATCATTCTCTCATTTGTCACTTGGAAAATTATTTGCAGACTGGGATTTTTCATGAGTTTTCTTATGTTAAATCTGTCTTGCTTCATCTTTAGCCTTCATCTCAAAACTTTCTGAGATTTGTTATGTAGAAATCTACCTGCATGAGATGATTGGTCTACTAGACTTTAAAGTTATTTTTTTACATTTTGAAATATATGCTTTTTTCAGGGACCTTATTTCTGGTCACATGATTAATTTCTCCTGCATTACAACAAATTAGAATGCTTTTAACTGAAAAATGTAAAAATATTTCACTTTCTCATCTGTAAAGTACTCTTTAAGAAGGTGAAATATTAATGTGTTTAAAAAAGTAGTTCTGTGAGCACTGTGTAAAAAATTCTGTTTCACCAGTATTGGTAGAGCTACTAATCCAAATTGACCTGGTGATAAAAGAACCAAAGTTAAAAGAAACAAAACCAAAAAAGTAAACAACCCCCCCAAACAAAAGAAGTAAGTTTGCTGTTTGATGCAGAATACTTGGAATGTTTCTTTTATGCTCTCTCAGCTGTAGGGCACTCCCATCATGTTACTATCAAAAAGTGCTGTTGTAATAAATTAGAGAGAGTAATCAATACAAGTTGGCATATAGCACAACACGCTCAAACAATCCAATCTAAAAACTCCCACAATTCTTCATATTCTCATATATTCCCACGAACACTGTTCTACAAGTTCAAGTACATAGGCAAATACTGGTTTCAAAAACTATGGGGCTGTACTAATAATACATATGCACTTGCTTCTCTCAATAGAATTAACTGTGAAATTCCTTGTGGAATTTCCAAATGGCTTGTGGATTCTTGCTTCAAAATGTATTGACATTTTCAAGTAGATTGGCATCTTATTTGAACAGAGTGATTGTCATCATTTATTATTGGCAGATGGAAGTGATATCTCTGTGTTATCGTTTATAGTTGACTCAAACCTTGTTCTGTCCTGATTCTTCAAGCCTAACGGATATAGCATAGAAGACTGGTTACATCCATTTGTTTTAAATCTATTGACAATTTACTCTTTTATTTCACTGTCTAAATGATCTTGTAGCTATCCTAGTATGTTTGAATGACCAAATAATTGCTAGGTGCTTCTCTGGTGAACTGAGGAGGGAGGAAAGCTGCCAGGCAGGAAAGTGGCTGGAAAGCTGCCAGGCAGAAAAGGACCTGGGCGTGTTGGTTGACAGCCACCTGAATATGAGCCAGCAGTGTGCCCAGGTAGCCAAGAAAGCCAATGGCATCCTGGCTTGTATCAAAAATAGCATGGCCAGCAGGAGTAGGGAAGTGATCGTGCCCCTGTACTCGGCACTGGTGAGGCCGCACCTTGAATACTCTGTTCAGTTTTGGGCCCCCCCCTACAAGAGAGACATTGAGGTGCTAGAGCGTGTCCAGAGAAGGGCAACGAAGCTGGTGAAGGGTCTGGAGAACAAGTCTTATGAGGAGCAGCTGAGGGAACTGGGGTTGTTTAGCCTGGAGAAAAGGACGCTGGGGGGAGACCTTATCGCTCTCTACAACTACCTGAAAGGAGGTTGTAGAGAGGTGAGGGTCGGTCTCTTCTCCCAGGTAACAAGTGATAGGACAAGAGGAAATGGCCTCAAGTTGCGCCAGGGGAGGTTTAGACTAGATATTAGGAAATTTTACTTTATTGAAAGGGTTATCAAGCTTTGGAACAGGCTGCCCAGGGAAGAGGTTGAGTCGCCATCCCTGGAGGTATTTAAAAGATGTTTGGATGAGGTGCTTAGGGACATGGTGTAGTGGTGGTCTTAGTAGTGTTAGGTTTACGGTTGGACTCGATGATCTTAAAGGTCTTTTCCAACCTGTACGATTCTGTGATTCTGTGAAAAAAAATATTATAGAAGAGACACAAGAACTGATGGATCATATGAGAATGTATTTTGATTTTTCCTCATATTTAGTGATAGAAGAAGTGTGAATTGAGCCTACAAATTTGAAGAAGTTAACATTAGCAAGTTCAGAGTCAAAGTAACATGACTTGTTTTAAAGGTAGCTGAATCCAATGAACTTTGCTAGATGTGAGGTGTCAGCTTCTCTCTGTTTCCAGACAGTCTATAGCCAGGGTACTTCCCAGTGAGCACACACATATACACACATATTACAGGCACAGCTAGCCTTTGTGGGCACCTACATAAACACATGCAGATCTCATAACCATGAACAACATGAGCCAGACAAGCATACTGACCAGTAGCTTGCTTACGTGTTTTAGGTCTCTTATTCCCCAACTCCTCTCCATTTTGTGGTCTTGTTCCTTGTTGATCCATCTTGGTCTCTCCTTATCTCCATCCTTGTCTTCCCAAAATTAACAACTTGCATATAATTACTTCTACCCTGTGGGTCCCAGTTGTACCTAGGTACCACTGGCTTTGCAAGACTCCCCAAAAGGTCCTCATTGCCCCCCTCTAATTATCCATGAGGTTCAGCTATTTCTGTCCTGACTGTCCCTTAACCATCTGTGAAATCCAGCCATTCCTCTCAGTGCCATTTGCAACTTTAGTCAGATTCTCACTCTGTTATTCAATATGTCCAGCAATTTCTCATATCGTGTTCAATAGTTATGTTGTGTTCAGACAGCTAAACCCAATGCCAGAGCTCGGTCATCTGCCTGCATACCTTAACAACTCAAACAAACACAGAACAAACACTCAAACAAACATCATCTGTTGGTGAAATATTGCAACATATTTTTCACAGGCAATTCAATATGGTGTCCTGTTTAGTGAGTGCAACTTCCAGGCTTTTTTCTCCTGAGGCAGTGGGTTGGTTTGTCTGGTTTTTTGAACTTCCCAACACTTCTGTACACATGTGATAGAATTCAGATTCTTCAAAATAATTTTCAGGTTCACTTGTGCTATTTCTTTGTACATACAAAAACCCCCGCATGTACCAAGGAGCAGGTGCATAAAAATTCTGCCTGCATGAAGGGAGATTCTGTTTACTAAAGCTGTACTTAGGTGGCTGTGTGCTTGTTAGATTTGTAGGAAATGGTAGGTGCTGAGCAGCTAAGGGTTAGTATCTAGCCTTTATGCAGGCTGTTAAAGGTCGTTTTTGAAAGAAAAAAATATTAAGAAAAATGTAGCCTGGTGAAGTGACATAAATGTTACAGCCTTGCTCCTCTCTGTCTCTGAAAATATGATTCTGCCGGGGCAAAATAAGATCTTCTTGAACAGAAGATAGAATCAGTTTGCCAGTTGCACATACTTTCCTTGGTAATGTGACCCGCCATTAAATTGGTATGATTTTTCAAATAATTCTAAATGCTTTGAATTTTAAAGATTTTTTTTTTTTTTAGAATGTTTATGCTTAAATTCTTGTGGTTTAGGTTAGAATTATCATAAACAATGGCAATGGAAAGCAAACTCAGAGCTGTAATGCTGGAATAATTTAGGAGACACTGCTTGTATTTCGAGTTATATAAAAATGGTTACTAAAAACATATCAAAACGCTTATGAAGGCTTCCTGACTATCTATAGTTATCTATAGTTCTTTTCTAGGAGGCATTTTTGAGGTTTGTAGACATGTTTATATTTCTGGAAAAGAGGTAACATACTGTTTATTACAATTAAGGTAATTTCTTCTGTCACGGAATACTTGCTGTCTTACTTTCACTGAAGTCAAAGACAATTTTTTAAATGTATGAGACTTTGTAGTGCATTATAAGGAGGTTTGTATTTCTGCAGTATGTAGGTGACTTCAGTGTTAGGACATGCCAGGCTAGTTATATGTGTAGAGATTGCAGTCACTGTTGAAAATATATAAATGTGGATTTGATTTGGAAATGCCCTTTATCTGAAAATGGCTGTAGAGTAGCATAGTTTCCATCTATGCTATGAACTGTATTATAATAACACTTTACTCTCTCTCTTTGGTAAAATAAGACCATTTGGTTCATCTAACCTAGCCAACCATTCATATTGTTTTGTCTAAAATGGTGTGTGTGGGGTTGTTATTGTTGCTAGTTGGAGGAAATAGGCATTCACCTCAACAATGGAAACAGATTTTGATAACAGCATAGTTCATAATATTGTAGTTCATGTCGTATCAGAGCTTTAATGTGAAACATTGGTTAAAAATCTTACTTCATTCTAAAAGGCTTAAAAATATTCTGTGTGACTCATTTAGGGTTTGTGGTTTTGTTCTCACTGTAAACTACAGTAGTGTGTTTTTTGTAATATCTATTGGCTTTGAAATACAGTGTATACTTTATAAGCAAAGAAATTTGTACTGTTTAAAAAGCATGATATGCAGATGTTTAGCATTATGTGAAGTGCTTATTTTGACTGGATGAAATGTTCTGATGGGCGATGATGCAGACATTTAGATTTCATAAATGGTTGCTTTTCAGAGTCGCCGGTAATGGAACTGAAAAAAATAGCAGTATCTCTTGATTTTAGCCTTGAGCAGTACACAAGACCTAGTTTGAGATGCAGTTATGAAAAGAGTAGTTCTATGAGTAGTTTTATATATATAGTAACAGTAATACAGTTAAATTCAAAATCATTGTAGGAATAATCCACCCATTCAGTTTAGTAGTTGCTATGTACAGATTAAAAATTTTTAAGTGGGAATTAAAAGGGGCAAATAAATAGTTAAAATGCTCACAGAGAGCAGGGAATTTTTTAGAGCATGAGGGAAAAAAAAGTCCAGTATACCTAAGCAGGTTCCTGTTGGAAGTAAAAAGACAGTATTTTTGAAAGTGAAAATTGTATCTAAACACAGAAAAGAGCAAAAGCTCAGGCCTAATATTGTGGTATTGTGTTTAAGTCAACTGAAAATAGGTTTGAGCAGTAACTTACTATAGGCACAATCCCCCTACCCGCCAAAACTTGCTTGAGTCATAGAGATGCTGCCAGAGGGGAACTGATAGACCACTGAAGTATAAAATTTGAACTCAAGAAAGACACAGCCATAAAACACAAAGGTAAATCATTGCCATCGTTACTGAATATACAGGAGCAAGATTCCACCTAACAAGGAGCAAACCTAAAGCATAGCCTCAAATGATGTGCAGTAGAAGAGGTATTTAATCAGGAAGATAATATTCTATTGCCAGAATCAAATAGAACTCATCTGAGACTACTGAAAGAAACCTGAAATTGCTTAATTGGTAACTGTTGTTTAATCTACAACTTAAACCACCCTTGGTGCTATGTAAATGGCAGATGGCAAAGGAAGGTGTTTTTTTTTTTTTTTTTCCTGTTTAAAAGGAGGCAAGAGGCCTCCCAGGAATTTTATTAGGGTGCTACAGACTAAATCTGTTTGAATAATGAGGCTGTATTCTATAAAAGTTATATTCCTCATTTTACTTCTAAAAGTGTCTATTAATGAACCTTTTTTTGAAAGCTGAGTATTGGGCTAGTGAGGTGTTTTGGTCTGATGCACTAGGGCTATTTCGAGTGGTTTTGTGTTTTATTATGCTGGTGGAATTTTGACTAAGCTTTTCTGTTCATGGGTGGAAAGATATTTTAAAGATTGAAAGAGCCTATCAAAAGTTATGCTAGCAAGGGATATGTCTAATTTTCCATAAAATGTGCCCACTAACTGCTAGTGAATTCATATTGTATCATTGTTCCTAGCATGTGTATCTTTATAGTACTTCAGGAGGTCCCTTATGGTCTGTATAATGAGCTTAGTAGCAATTGTGAGAGAATATTAAAATCTGTGAGGAAGAAAACTAATTGCTAGTTTTTGGTTCTTAAATATTTGAAGTAGCAAAAAGAGGTTGATGTTCAAAACTGTAATTTTACAATCCATTGGATGCATGTAAGAGAAAAGGAATAGAAAATAACTCTGAATTGACTTGGCCAAGGAGAGCATGAGGGGGGATCATTGAGTACAGGGTGTCAAAAACATAGCAATTGAGTCACTGATCTGCTTGGGGGAAAGTCAGAGGACAGAGACCAGAATAGCTTTGAGTATTTGGTAGGTTTTGGAGTGGCGGTGGGGTGGGGTGTTTTGTTATTTTCTTAACATTAGGTGGGAGGAATGAGGAATGTCCTATCCAGAGAATGCTACAATTTGATGATGAGGATGCATCATTCAGACTGTATTTGAATCACCTCAGGCAGAAAAGGCAAGTGAATTTGCATCTTCCATTTCATAGGTGAGTATTCTTGGATTGTACTTTGGTGTAAAATATGTTTTCTTTTTTCTTCATCTGTATTTTACAATGGAATAATTATCTCCTAATTATTGAAAGAAAAGCCAGGAAAGGGATGGATTTTATATATTTTGCTTTTCTTAGTCTTCCTGTTGGTTATGCCTAGGCAACTTAGTGATTGGTGTGCAAGATGTTTTTTATATCCTTTAAAATGTCTAGCGTTGTCCCTGGAGTCCTGTCAGAGGATCTTAACTTTCGGACTTGGGACTAAGCAGCTAAAAATTAAAATGAAAAGTAACTTGTAGATGCCCAAGTCTTTTATTACATCTAATTCTTATCAAAGTGTTGAAAAGACCTGAAAACATATATGAAAATTTAACTGCACACTGATCTCAAATCAGCGAGAAGTAGGAGACATGGGAATTAATTGTGTAAATAAATAGTTTTTTCTTATTCTAGTGCTGTTCTCTGGGAGTCTACTCAAGCCTCAAAGAAAGAACTATTTAATAAGAATCCTTTGGTTGCAATTGCCAGTGAGCACTTGCACTTCCATGAATTAACTTACTAACTAGGCCAATTTTTTCCTTTCCTTTTTTTTTTAACATTAATGTTTCCATCAGATATATTTAGATATTATGATATGATGTTGAATAAGTCCTAGAAAAATCCTCATCTATTACATCTATTAGATCTACATGCATGAGATCTATTTGATCCTCAACTAATTGTTAGAGATTTTAACTGCTGTTTTATCCCTTGCTTGGACTGACAAACGTGGAACTTGCTTCTGAGTAATTTCTGTACAGAGCATACAGACTATAATGCTGAACACATACCAACCATCTGACTAAGAAGTCTGATATATGATTTATCTTGAATCATACCTTGCTTTTTTTTCTGGAACAAACAAGATATATTTGCAACAGCTAGGAGCATAGCAAACCTCATTGGTTTTCTAAATATTTTTGAGACAGACATTGCAGTAAGCTATTTAGAAGAGTAGAAAAGTTAAAGCTTATCCTAGCTTGTGCCAGGAGATTTAGACTGTATTCCCAGTCCTATTTTCTGTCTTTTTACTTTATATGCAGGGACAACTTAGCCTCCTTGCTTGTTTCACACACATTTTCTTTGCTGGATGTGTCTGTGCTTTTGACTGCATAATCCAGATATTGCTTATGTATTAGGTGATCTGTGAATCTGAGCCACAAAAGATGCAAAATCATTACAGTCTTATGGTACAAAGCCTGCCTTGAGTTACAAAGGCAGACTTTTTTTTTTCCTAACCTCTGGGAAAATGTAGATCCTGGTCTTCATTGTCTTTGTAGGCAAGTCCTGGGGTGTTCCCTGGGTTAACAGGGATACTGTCCAAAGCGTCTAGTTCTGCCATGCCTTAGGAAAGGAGCTTTACTTTAAAGGGGAGAACAGTCTGTAGCTATTACTATAAGTATGTAACAGTTAAAACAGTCTGTAGCAACAGCTTTCAGGTGACTTTAAAAATCTCTTTGTAGAGATGCTTTATTTCAAGACTAACAAAGCTTTTAGAATCTTAAGTGCTTCATTCTTTAAATAGAGGTTTTTGAAAATTAATATTCCTGTCACTAGAACAGTACTGTAAACAGAAAGTAGTCATACTGCCAAGTGACAGTGAATGCAAGAGTTGCTTTTTGAACTGAATGAAGTTCTTTTGGTGTAGTTTATACTGTGAAATGTTTTTAAATGCTATGTACTTTTCCACACTATATAAATGGAAATAAGAGTATGTCAAAATATACAGCTTTAAAATAAGTAGTATGTTTACTTGCATATTTTACTTTGTATGCCCCAGAGTGCAAAGATTTTTTTTTTCCCTAGTGAAATTCAATAAGTGTTGAATCGGAATTGTATTTATAGTAGAAAATCTATTTCAGAAACTACTTGCCTCAAAAGAGTAAGCATGTTAATTTTAACTAGTCACAGTCAGCTAACTTTACTGCAAAAGTAAAATAGAAATTTTTGTTTATTAATGTACTATCTGCTGCCTTCCAGACAACTAAAATAATTTTGTTCCTTCCCAGTACATCTGCTTTGGAATTGCCACTACCATTCTGAATCCTAAGAAAGTCTACAAAGAGATTTACTCTAAGACAAATTCATCCACTATTTGAAAATACTGATATATATTTATGCTATTTTAAGGAAAGAAGTTGAAATGGTTTTAACATGCAGTGGTTCATACTATGGTATCTATAAGTATGTATGTTATAGCTTCGTCTGTATTGCATTAAAAGATTAACAGATGTATTTGATTGGAAATATGCAACAGTTATTATTTACTTTCTAAATATATAGCTGGACAAATTCTTTGGAGCAGGTAGGCTGACGTGGATACTAACAAATGTTTATCCTTCTTTTTTTGTATGTGTGTGAATAGCAAGATCGTTATGTTTGGTATTTATATCTGATCCACACTGGCAAAGCTATTTTGTTTAAATGTTAAATTTGCTAAAGTATTTCTTTCCATCTTTGCATTGTCTATAGAACTGTTAGCAGCAGAATGCAGTATATTCTGATATTTTTAATTCACTCTCCAATGGATACCTGAAAGAAAAAGGTATTCGAACATCAGTCATATCATAGATGCTGATGTGGTGACTCTAACATAAAAATGTGAGTGATTACTCTTAAAGTTTTACTAGTCTGAAGCTTAACAAAAGCATGTTTCTTCATTCTCCCTTGAATAGCAGATCTTTCTTAGAAACATCTTAAATTGCATGTTGCAGTGCTTCTCCCAGTTATTTCTTTTTCTTTTAAATATTAAAAACTAGACACACTGTTTCCTTTTAAATTTTAATTTCTTATATACCTAAATAAGAGCAGAATTAGTTTGTTGGGTATGTGGACATCTGGAATTTTCTGTGGCCTTCCTACTGAGTGATAACACATGAAGGTCTGTTCTGTATGCTTATAAAGCTGTAGTCTAAGTTTCATTTATTTATGTGTTCTGCTAAGTTGTTTTTGCCCTTGATGGAGGTCTTTTTCAGGTATAGCACCTATTTAGAACTATAAATTCGATTCTTATTTATTTAATCTTACTACTATATCTATGCTTTGAATGTTCACATGGGTGGTCTGAGAACTGGAAATCTTTGTTGGGAGTCCAACTGGACACATGGCCTGAATGTCAAATGCCCAGATTTCAGAATTTGATGGAATATACAAGCCTGACAGTCTATTGTCAGAAGGTGCAACTTTCAGGCTATGCTCTGTTCACTGTCATTACTGGCTGTACGTGATAAGGACAGGTTAAAATAGGCACTAGGTTAATTGAATCATATAAACTTCGTTGCAAGAGTGGTATGGAGATGGTACTGGGTGCTGATGGGCATTCAATAGTGGTGGTGGTGATAAACAAAGGGGAGCAGGTAAAGCACCATGATCTGCTGGGGCTTCTCAATACAGATGCTCTCATGAGTTTTGACAAAATTGTTAAACAAAACCTGTCCTTGCTTCAGGCTGGGTGTCTAATGATGATTTCGGCAAAGGGTGGCAGCCATGTCACTGAGTTTGGTTTCTTCGTCCTGATTTCTAACCCCCCCCGCCCCCAGCCTCACATTAATAGATTGCTTTTTTGTTTTTCCGATAAGGCAGTTTTTCCATAGAAGAGACCACAGTCTCTTCTATGAAATCTCTTAATTCCTAGCTGTATGCTATAGTATCATAACATCCCTAAGGCTATTGCATATCAATCTCATTAACTTTCTCATAAATCCGAGATACAAATAGCTACCAGAACAAGAGAGAAAAATTATATTCTACTTTAGATATCTTTTACATATAAGTATTGATTAAAAATCATAAGCAAAACCCTGACCATCTCCAAACCCCTTCTGCTAAGAAAAGCTCCTTTTTATCATATGGCAGGCTAACTTTTTTGTCTTCATTGCTTGACTAGAGTTCTAGCATCTGTATCATTGGCCTGAAGGCTTTATCCTTTCCAGGAACATCCTTTCCAGTCTTCAGACTATAGCTGCTTTATGTAGCTGGATTAGGATGAAACAGATGGCTGATGCAAAAGAGAATATAAAAATGCATAGAAATTTTCTAAATGCTCTACTGCTTCTCGTCTTGTTTAACACAAGGTCATTTTGTGATTGTCTTATCCAAATCCTTGCTGAAGATGAAAATGTGCTGTGGGTTGTAAAACTCTTAATTCCCCACCCTTAATGGCCTGCTGAAAGATTGCATAATCCTCATGCAAGTTAGAACATTAACATGAAGTCCACAGAGGCGGAAGGAAACCAGGAAATCCTAAAAAAGAAAGATCAACAACTTCTGATTAAACGACATGTTATTTTAATTCTGTCTTGACTTAGTGGATGAGTTCAAATCAGTGGATTTCAAATAAAATCTCTGCTACACAGTTCATGTAGCATGTGTCTGATGCAAGTTGATATTTAGCATAGAGGTTTAGTGTCCCAGGAAGCTGTTTACTAGTTTGGGGTGACCCAGCTTTGTTGATCCTAAGGGATAGAGTTCTTACTTTTAATGAGCTTGAAGATCTTTAAAAAATCTACCTAATCAATTAAGCATAAAGTAGTAGCACATGAATTACTTAGCCTGAAAAGTTATTTCTGCCTGTGGTCCAGGGTGTTTTCCAGTATAACCATGAAGGCTGCAGAACTTTGTAGTCTGATAGTGTTTTCTTTTTTCACTTTTCCTCTGATTTATCATCTTCTGTTTTATCCCTGGGCCTTCTGATCTGTTTTTATTTTAAAATATTAGTCTGATGTATTATTTGCATGCTAGATTATCAATTCAAAAGGTGAGTCAGTGGAAGACTGATGAACCCAGTGCTGCACTGAATACAGTAAAAGACATTTTCTATATAGTAATACTTATTCCTGATTATCAGGTAGTGTGCTTAGCATCTCATCTTCTAAGATCTGTGCATCTCCTGATATATTCAGCTGAGAATGCTTTGTTGTTTGCAGCGTTCCACAATATTGGTATTTTGTTTTGAAGCCTGTGGTACTTGCATCAGCAGTTTGTATTAGACAGACTTCTACTATTCCATGGGAAATGGAAAATGAGGCAAAACGAGGAACTTTCATTGTGGCTGATTTCAGTTGGTTTTAAGAGTGAAGCTGGCTCTCAGATTTGAATTCTGTATTTGAAATTGAAGATAGTGAATATTGATATTTTGCTCTGTGGTCCAGGGAATAAAGTGAAATGGTTGGGTCTTATCTGACTCGCTCCAGGTCAATCATGACTAGCCCTGCTGAAATCATTGAGGTTAGAGTAATATAAAATCAGTGCTGAGTGTGTGTTAAAGTTCAACACTATTTAGAACTGAACGTTATCAGTGTTATTTCTATAGCCTAGTATTTTATCTCTTACTGTCACCTGGAGCATCACTGCAGTCTCCACGAAGCCCTCCGTAGGAGCACTATGCCTGACTAAATACCAACTAAATAATATTGAGAAGTAGTTGACAGAAGGCCTTGTTCATAACCCCTATCCCGGTGTGCTATAACCAAAGCTATAAATAACCCGCCTCTTCTCTGTCTGCCTGCTAGAATGTTTGCAGATGCAGACTTTCCATTTCTTTTTCTTAACTACCATAATTTCTTGTATGTAGTGTGGATAATGAAGGCAAAGCTATTAAGTTTTATTTGAAATAATTGTTGTTAGTTAACATTTTAACTGTTTCAGGTTTCCATAATGGTGTAAATTTGATAAATTTTATCTTAACCAGTAGAAAAGTGGTGGTGCTGCTTCAAAATCATTTTTGAATGATTTTGTCCTTTTTGTCCATAGCTGTCCTTTAACAGCTATGTTGCCAGCAAGATCACCCCAAAAGACACTAAAACATTCTTGACACTTGTTCAAGATCATGTTTTAATACTTTATTTATTTATTTTCTTGTGATCCTAGAAATTACAAAGCAGAGTTTACAGAGAGCTCTTTGAGGGCCTGTATTGGTAGATTAAATGCCAACCTAGGCAAGTTTTCCAAGGAGTCTCAAGGAATGGATCAAAGAACATCATTTGCACTTGTGAGACTGCTGTTTGAGTTTATAGCTTCATTGATCTAATACTGCTCTAGAATATAACTGTCTTGTTTAGCAGAGAAAAAGAGGTCACTTTCTCAGAGCCTGTAGCCAGTTTCTCAGTTGCAAAATATTTATTCTACTTGAAGATCTGCTAGATGCTCTGGAAAAGGTAGTTTGAAGATTTCGAATGTTAAAAGAACTGATTCTTTCTTGGGATTTAAGTTTTGAAAATCTGTGAAGGTATCTGTGACCTTTAGAGAAAAGTCTAAAAGTCAACCCATCCTGACTCAATTTAGATATGATAGCTAATATTGTGGGTTAGCATGTGTGCTTATTCTGAAAGAACTCAGGATTAACTCAAGCAATGCGTGATAGCTCCAGAGTCTCTTGTAACCTTTAGGCTTGGTATGTGTGCTGTTGCTTTTCACTTCCATAAGTAAGTCCTTTAGTTTCTTTACATACTATATCTAAATCCTTCCTAATACCAATGTCCTAATGTTTTGAGGAAGTATAATGTAGGAAGGGAGACTATTTACTTCAGTTTGTTGAGAAGGTTATTCTTAAAGGCAAGAAAAACATTAAATTTCTGATTTCTCAAACATCACATTTTCCATCACAATGTTTTCATGATGAAAATATCTTTTAGATGTTCCATGAAAAGAAAATTGTTCTAAGGACCTTGGGAAATGTAATCCAGTCTTTTATTTTTAATATTGTGATCAAGTAGCTGCTGTTGTTTCCAACTGAAATTGATGAGAAAGGGTTTTAAATAACGAAGTTGCCCCTAGTAAGGCAGAGATAGAGATGCTTGTGCATATCAGTGAAGCTCCTGGGATGTTAGGAGAAGACAGGGACTGTAATACCCCTGAATGAAAGGACAAGGGGATTTCCGGGCAATCCCTAAATGGAAGCTCCTGCCCAGGATGTGTTAAATTGCAATGTATGCTTTGGAGACAAGAATCCTTACTGGTATATAAGTCTTTCAGGAATATCCGTATATTCACAGAGTTGCTATAGGAACATGATTTTAGATAGAGTTAAGTAGAGAATAAACTGAGAACTTAACGTACAGTACTTTCTGATGAATGAGATGTCCTTTAATGCCTCACATCTTGATACCATCTGGACTATAGTTCATTATTATTCCACTATGCCGTATAAGTTTCTTTTAAAATATACTTTTAATTATGCTTCAGCAATAAATGCTGAATACAATAAACTATTTGAGTGCTGAAGGAAGTACTACTCTTCAGGGGATGGGTCATTCACAACAATAAGTAGAGGGCTTAATAACGGATCTCTCAATTTCCTTTTACATACATTAAAAATATGCCTGTAAAAATCCCTAAGCATACATGCAATTTGCATAAAACTTCAAATAACAATTCTGGGAATTGACTGTACCAAATTCTATTTTAAGCATAATAGTCTTTTTAATTTAGACTTCTGATGGAAGATGGTGCCTGACTGCAGTGTGTTTTCAGTTATGAACCTTTCCTTTGGTTACATTGACTGAGAAATAAATGGCAGCACTGACTCTAGTTCCTGGTGTTCAAATATAAGGGCTGATACTGAGAAATGCTGAACTAGTTAGTCATCAAGAGGATGATTTGGGATGATATATTTAGATGTTTAAAGTAGAGGAAAAAATAGACAAAATACAAGTCTACATCAGTGAAAGATGTATGGTGAGGGTAATGATAGATTTAATGAACTGAGAATTTAACAGGCTTTAGAAAAGCACAGTGAAAACTTAGAAGTGAAATGCACCAAAATATTTCTTTTGTTACAAAGAAGCATTCTCTAGGTGATACAGACTGCTACCAAAGCTTCATACTAGTTTCCTCTAAACACCATTTTCCTTTTTCTAAGTCTTATGGATGTCCAACTGTGACCTGAAACTTGGTAGCTGCAAGAGAGATTTTATGCTCCCTGCTGGATCCCCACTGCCTCATTGCAGTCTTTTTTTAATCAGAAACAAGCAATGTTACATATCAGACGAACTGTAGTCTGTGCCTTATCTTTTGACTGACATCTAGGCCTTTAGATTTTGAGTATGTGTTGCAGATTCATTCTGCATAAAATCTCCAGAGAGTCAATCTTTCCCTTTCTTCCACACAACTCAGACTTCTACCCTGAGTGCCATTATTTTGAGATATAAGAGAGATATAAGGCTTTTCAGTTAAAGGAAGTTTATTTAAACTGTCTATAATTTCTCATTTTATGATTTTTTTTAATTTTAGCTTTGTTTCTTTGATTTTTAAAAAGTCTTTTGTAGCATCAGATCCCCTTCTCATTGTAAATAATGACATGATGAAGTGGAATCAAGAAATTAAACCAAAATAATTTTCATTAACTAGGATAAAGGATTTTTTGATGTACATGAGGGTGTATGTATTACAGACATGACAGATGGGAAAAATCTTTCTGCATAAATCTATGGAAGTTCTGACTGAACAAGGATGTTGATCCTTATTAGATTGTGTTCTCGATTTGCTGAGCATGTGGACCCGTGTAGCCCCACTGAAGGCACTCCAGAGTGCCAACTTGTGTGAAAGGGATGCATTAGTGGAAACTGTTTAGTTGCATTAGGGAGAGGTTTGGATATAAAGTACAAGGAAACACAAGAATGTTGTCATTGGGAGGTTTCTAGATAGTCTGAAAAACTTTACTGCTAGAAGGGAAGAAAGGAGAACTGGTTCCCAAGAAAGATGGCTTCTGGCACAGCAGAGAGCATGCTACCTCCTTCTCCCAGCCATGTTGTATCTGGCAAGCACATGGCATATTACAAAAATCTGTGAGAAGATGGGAGTTTGGAGAAGAAAGGGCCACATATAATGACAATTGGCAAGCATCTCCACCCACCCCCTTCCACCTCTAATAAAAAAAAAATTATTTTAAGTGTCTTTGACTTGCCATCCTGGGAGGTGGCCTACTTGACTGGAACCAAATCTCAGACCTAATAGCAATGTGATTCTCAAATGCTATGGAGGTGGTAAGAGACAATAAATATCTCTTGGTGAAATATTACTCAAATAATGGGAGGATCCAGAGGATTGACTTGAGGTCTATAGGGGATGTACCTAGCATATCGGTAGGAAATCTGTTGTTCCGAAGTGAAAAATTAGTAATTGGAGTAGCTTAGATTTGACTCTGACTAGTAGAAAGGAGGACTTTCTTGAATTTAAAAATTGAGTGAGAATTTATATTAAAACGAACACAAGTCAAATCTATGATACTTTAAAAAGGGATGAATGCATGTCAAAAAGTAGAGTTAAGCAAACTTGAGGAACTTATGGGAAGGCCATTTGCAGGAAAACCGTAATGCAGAAGTTCTTGCTGCTAATAAAAGAAATAGTGAAGTGCAACCATCCTGATGTGGAGAAATGATAGGAAAATAATGATAGATTAGTAAGACTGCACCAGAAACCCTGAAAGATCTTGTGGAACAAGGACAAAGAGTATTCAAAGAGTATGAAGCTACAGGAAAAATAGGAAAAGGATAGGGCTGAAAAGGTTAAGGTACCAAATGAATTACAACAATTGAGAAACAGAAAAGGTTTCTTTACTGTTATAAGAATTGTTTGGGGTTTTTTGAAAGAGAATTATCTGACTGATGTGGAGAAAGCATTTAAACCTTCAGCCTTCTCAAACAAGGTTATTTCTTGGTTGCTTATTTTTAAAAAGCAACTGGCAAAAAAGTCTAGTACAGGGGAGCTAGAGATTGAACACATTCATGTCTGCAGGGCGATAGAATAATTGCTGTGCAAACGGATGCACTCTATGAACAAATGGACAGTTTGAGAAGGGTGGTTGAAGTCCCACAGGAGGAAAAACACAGTATGCATTTTTGAAATGTCAGGTCAGCCAGTTTAATTCTTTCTGTGTCGAACAGATTTTATTTTATTCATCAGGATAACTTGGCTAGTGCACACAGAGGAAGCAGTGCATCTAAAATCTTTATTAACACTTCGATACTGTCTCATATCAGCAAAATAGAGAGGAGGAAAAAAAAAGTAGTTTCATCTAGCCATAAGATCAGTACACAAATATTTGAAAAGTTTTATTCAAAATGGGTAGAATTAGTATACAAAATGATCTGATAAATTGCAGAAGATATCTGAAATCAAAAAGATTAATTACAATATCAATATGTACGAGGTATTGCACTTAAGAGAAGTCAAATGCAAATGAGAGTAGCAGAATAGATGGAGCTATCACAGAAAAGGCAAATCTAACACTGGGAGATACTGAAGAAAGCATTGCATGAAGATAGTGAATGTGGTCATTTCTCTTTAATGTTCCAGGTGTTGTATTAGACGGCATCTGTCAAGTTTTGGCCATTACTGTGCTGGAGTGATTTACACAAAATGTTGAGTCTTAAAAGGAAGGGAAAAGTAATAATAAGAGATTTGGACAGAAAGACTTGAAAAACTTGTTCCTTCAGTCCTTTCATAAGAGAGAAAAAAAGAGAGTAATGGAGAAATAAAATATAGTTTATTAGAACAATGATCATAATAGTTTTCTCCAAATCCACACCCCCACACCCCCCAAAGTGATAAGACATTAAGTCCCAGCAGGCAAGAACAATATGCAGAAAATTTCATGAATTATAGAATTAGAAAAACATATACATTAAACAGTCAAGTCTGTTCAAAGTAAAGTTCTACGTATCTTACCTCAACTGTACTGTTAGTTTGCATCAGAGAGGCTTGCTACATTTTTGTTCAAATCTTTATAACCACTTGTCCTCTGAAAATTTATCATTTAATATGATTATTTAAAACATTGTTTCCATTATAAAATGGATTTAACTTGAAAGTATATTTGTATATTGCATGAGGATACTCAGTGCAAAGTTAGATGAAATTAGGTGGAAAGATGCTTGATTTCAGAATATAGGACAAGTATATTACCACGAATTTTATATATCCATTCACTTCTTTAATGGAAGATGTCTGTTCTGCACAAAGTATAATTCAGGTTAATATAAGAATGTTCTCAGTGTGAAGAATTTTTCTTTTCAGGAAACTAGACATGACATTACATTAGGCTTCTAATAACAAAAGAGAAACTAGTGAAATATAGGAATTTATTCTACTTATTAATGGAATAGTATTTAGTCAAACATTTTACACCTACATTATAATAAAAATCCATATTCTTATTCATGATTTGAAAATATTTTTTAGACTCTTTATTGTGGACAGAAAAGATGCAACTTCCTTTATACAATCCTGTTTGCAGTTCTTTGAATAAATTTCTTTTGTATTCTGGGCAAGAAAACTTCCATAAGAAGTGCAGCATGAAGTGTAAGAATAGACAATTTTATTACCTGACTTGTTTTCAATATGAATGATTAACAGAGTCAGACTTACTTCTGTGTGCAGCAAAAGGAGAGCTAAGGAGAATCTCCAGCCCCTAGTAGATGGGGGAGGGAACACAGTGACCAAGGATGAGGAAAAGGCTGAGGTACTTAATACCTTCTTTGCCTCAGTCTTTAATAGCAGGGCCAATTGTTCTCTGGGTACCCAGCCCCCGGAGTTGGAAGATAGGGACGGGGACCAGAATGGAGCCCCCATAATCCAGGGAGAAATGGTTAGTGACCTGCTGCACCACTTAGACACTCACAAGTCTATGGGGCCTGATGAGATCCACCCGAGAGTACTGAAGGAACTGGCAGATGTGCTCAGCAAGCCCCTTTCCATCATTTACCAGCAGTCCTGGCTAACTGGGGGAGGTCCCTGCTGACTGGAGATTAGCAAATGTGACTCCCATCTTCAAGAAGGGTGGAAGGAGGACCTGGGGAACTACAGGCCTGTCAGCCTGACCTCGGTGCCAGGGAAGCTGATGGAGCAGATCATCCTGAGTGCCATCACACAGCATGTAGAGGATAACCAAGGGATCAAGCCCAGCCAGCATGGGTTCAGAAAAGGCAAGTCCTGCTTGACCAACCTGATCTCCTTCTTCGACAAGGTGGCCCACCTAGTGGATGAGAGAAAGGCTGTGGATGTTGTCTATCTAGACTTCAGTAAAGCCTTTGACACTGTTTCCCACAGCATTCTCCTGGAGTAACTGGTTGCTCATGGCTTGGATGGGTGTACAGAATCACAGAATGTATAGGTTGAAAAAGACCTTTAAGATCATCGAGTCTAGCCGTAAACCGAACACTACCAAGAGCACCACTACACCATGTCCCTAAGCACCTCATCCAAACGTCCTTTAAATACCTCCAGGGATGGCGACTCAACCACTTCCCTGTTCCAATGCTTGATAACCCTTTCAGTGAAGTAAAATTTCCTAATATCCAATCTAAACCTCCCCTGGTGCAACTTGAGGCCATTTCCTCTTGTCCTATCACTTCTTACCTGGGAGAAGAGACCAACCCCCATCTCACTACAACCTCCTTTCAGGTAGCTGTAGAGAGCAATAAGGTCAGCCTCCTTTTCTCCAGGCTAAACAACCCCAGTTCCCTCAGCCGCTCCTCATAAGACTTCTGCTCTAGACCCTTCACCAGCTTCCTGAGTTCTAGCCAGAGCTCTCTATTCAGCCAGGCCGGTCTTCTTCCCCGCCGGCTCGTCTTTCGGCACCTGGGGACAGCCTGCTCTTGTGCCTTTAGGACTTCCTCCTTCAAGAATGTCCAGCCTTCCTGGACTCCTTTGCCCATTAGGGCTGCCTCCCAGGGGACTCTCTCGACCAGTCTCCTAAACAGGCCGAAGTCTGCCCTCCGGAAGTCTAAGGTGGCAGTTCTGCTGACCGCCCTTGCCGCTTCTCTCCATATCAAAAACTCTATCATTTCGTGATCACTCTGCCCAAGATGGCCTCCAACCATCACATGGCTCACAAGTCCTTCTCTGTTCATGAACAAGAGGTCCAGCAGGGCACCTTCCCTAGCTGGCTCACTCACCAGCTGTGTCAGGAAGTTATCTGCCACACACTCCAGGAACCTCCTAGACTGTTTCTTCTCTGCTGTATTGTATTTCCAGCAGACATCTGGTGAGTTGAAGTCCCCCACAAGAACAAGGGCTAGCAATTGTGAGGCTTCTCCCAGCTGCTTATAAAATAGTTTGTCAGTCTCCTCATCCTGGTTGGGTGGTCTGTAACAGACTCCCACCACAATATCTGCCTTGTTGGCCTTCCCCCTGATTCTTACCCATAGACACTCCACCCTATCGTCACCATCCTCAAGCTGTAAACTATCCAGACACTCCCTGATGTATAGGGCTACCCCACCGCCTCTCCTGCCTTGCCTATCCCTCCTGAAGAGTTTATAGCCATCCATTGCCGCACTCCAGTTGTGCGAGTCATCCCACCACGTTTCCGTGATGGCAACCATATCATAGTTTTCCTGATGTACAGTGGCTTCCAACTCCTCCTGCTTGTTGCCCATGCTATGTGCATTTGTGTAGAGGCACTTCAGCTGGGCTGTCGTCCATGTTTCCTTCATAGAAGAACACCCCTTGTGTGCTTTGAGGCGTTTCCCTGGCGTTTCCCTCTTGGCTCCTATTGCCTCAGTATCCCCTAGCTCAACTCTGTTCGACTTTGGCTGTGCCCCAGCGTACCCCACACATCTCAGAGACACAGGCTGAGTGCCCTCGCTGGCACCCGCTCCCTCTAACCGTGGCATGTCGTCCCTCAGCTTCCCTCGGGCAAGCCTGATATTATCCCCCTCCCCCTTCGAGTCTAGTTTAAAGCTCTGTCGATGAGCCCCGCAAGTTCCTGAGCAAAGATTCTCTTTCCCCTTTGAGAAAGATGAATCCTATCAGACGCCAGCAAACCTGGTGCTGTGTAGGCCATCCCGTTGTCAAAAAAAACAAATCCGTACTCTTCGCTGGATAAAGAACTGGCTGGATGGCCAGGCCCAAAGGGTGGTGATGAATGGAGTTTACTCCAGTTGGCAGCCGGTCACAAGTGGTGTTCCCCAGGGCTCTGTGTTGGGGCCAGTTCTGTTTAATATCTTTATCAATGATCTGGACAAAAGGGATCGAGTGTACCCTCAGTAAGTTTGCAGACAACACCAAGTTGTGCAGGAGTGTTGATCTGCTTGAGAGTAGGAAGGCTCTACAGAGGTACCTGGACAGGCTGGATTGATGGGCCGAGGTCAACTGTATGAGGTTCAACAAGGCCAAGTGCAAGGTCCTGCACTTGGATCACAGCAACCCCATGCAACGCTACAGGTTTGGGAAGAGTGGCTGGAAAGCTGCCTGGCAGAAAAGGACCTGGGGGTGTTGTTTGACAGCTGCCTGAATATGAGCCAGCAGTGTGCCCAGGTGGCCAAGAAAGCCAATGGCATCCTGGCTTATATAAAAAATAACATGGTCAGCAGGACTAGGGAAGTGATTGTCCCCCTGTACTCGGTACTGGTGAGGCCGCACCTCGAATACTGTGTTCAGTTTTGGGCCCCTCACTGCAAGAGAGACATTGAGGTGCTGGAGCGTGTCCAGAGAAGGGCAACAAAACTGGTGAAAGGTCTAGAGCCTAAGTCTTATGAGGAGCGGCTGAGGGAACTGGGGTTGTTTAGCCTGGAGAAAAGGAGGCTGAGGGGAGACCTTATCACTCTCTACAACTACCTGAAAGGAGGTTGTAGAGAGGTGGGGGTCAGTCTCTTTTCCCAGGTAACAAGTGATAGGACTAGAGGAAATGGCCTCAAGTTGCACCAGGGGAGGTTTAGACTGGATATTAGGAAATTTTACTTTATTGAAAGGGTTATCAAGCTTTGGAACAGGCTGCCCAGGGAAGAGGTTGAGTCGCCATCCGTGGAAGTATTTAAAAGATGTTTGGATGAGGTGCTTAGGGACATGGTATAGTGGTGGTCTTGGTCGTGTTAGGTTTACAGTTGGACTCGATGATCTTAAAGGTCTTTTCCAACCTATACAATTCTGTGATTCTGTGTGGCAGTGTCTATTCAGGAATGTTTGAATATCTGCTATTGATGCAGCACTCATAAGTTTTCAAATGGCCATCAGTTGATTGTTTAAGAATTTATTTCAGATCTTACCTGTAATACTTGTTTAATACGATGTAGATGTGGTGCCATGATACCTTGTATTGGATACACTATTGTGACAGGAACCTGAATTTTCCAGAATGATCAGTTGCATTTGTCTAAATATTATTCTATAGTGGGTATCCAGAGAAGTAAAGTAATTTTTTTGTTTTTCTAACCCACAAAAGCCAGGATTTATAACAATAAAACTAGAATAATTACCTTAAATATAGAAAACTCAACGTCATTATGTCAGAGAGAGCAGAAATAAAAAGGGGGGTTGTAAACATCTGCCCACAGTGCTCTGGCATGTGGGGTCTTACTTAAGTTAGTTCAATGACTTTCTGACCTACAGGAAATTCTGTGGACTGCTCTCTGGTATGTGGGATGTTTTTCCTCTGAGACTGGGCTGTCTGCTTCACACGCTGCTCAGCAGTAATCTTATTCTCTTTGCTTAAACTGCATCTTGAAGCTCTTTGGTGCCACTCTTATTTCCTCCTTTGCCTGCCACCCCCTTCAAAGTACCTCCACCATAAACATGCTCAGCTGCTCCCTGGGGAAAGAGCAGTCTTCCCCTGCCATCCATTCCCATTTTTTTTCCAAGGGGTCTTACCTGAGGTAGCTAGTCTCTGTTAAAGGCACATAGCATAAATGAAGAACAAACCAATAAACCACTAGCTGTTAGCTATATGCATATTCTTTTAATTTCAGTATTTTTTTAAGACCATTATATGAATCATATCAGTAAACAGAATAACAACCTTCTGTTTCAGTTCCTTAGGGATTTTACTGTAGCATAATAAAACAAGTGACATGAAAACCCTTTTAGCTATAATGAAACCCAAATAATTGTTTAAACTTTTATGAAGTAAGCTGATCTCAAAGTGAAATAATCTGAATGGGTATTCTTGCTACATCTGGTCATGTAATAAAAGCATCAGACCAGACATATTTCCCCCTGGTATTAGAAAGGTAATACGAGTGGGGAATTTTTCTTTATAAAAGCTGTCTTTCCTAAGTTTCCTTTCAAGTCTGTTCTGCTATTTCTCCTCTCATTTGCTTCTCTGATTCATTATTCTTTTCACCCTTTTCTTTGAGTTCTTTCACAGAAGAGGTCATTACAGAAAAGTTTACTGAAGCTGTTTCAGAGGAGGATGTTTGACTTATTTTGGGGTGTTTCTCACTCCTCATTTTATTCACTTTCTCAGCTAGTCTGGGTTGTGCAGCCACTGTTTCTTTCTTTCCTGGTGGCTTTTTATCACATACCTGCCCACTTAGTCTGGAGTCGATTCTGTCCACTTCGGCTAGAGAGGCAGTTAAAGCAGCTGTTATGTAGCCAAACTGTGAAATAAGGATTAGAACTTAATCCTTGCATGACAGTCAGAGCTGAAGTCAGCCCAGTCTTTTGATGAGAGACTGAGATTTGCATTTTAAAGATTTAATTAAACTAGGAGTTTCAAAGGCACTCTGCACTGACCTGCTTAATATTTAATGCCTTTTTTTTTTTTTTTCATATGGACTTCATTAAATTTCCTTAGTGTAAGTGCTGGTGATAACTTTCTAGGTATAGGGGATGATCCCCAAAAGGCAGTGCTTTTCATGGCCTTTTTCTCATCGTAATACAGAAGACAATAAGTAGTTCTCTTCTGTGTTCCAGTGCTTTTCTGTGCATCTTTTCTAAATCTAACTTCTACAAACGTTGAATTCCCCTGTAGAGCTCCTTTCTTTTGCTACATATCCAGTTTGGGCAGAAGACCGGTGGTAGAGGAGAGTAGTGCCAGTCTGGACTACCATAGGTAAGTACTGTAGCTGGAGGAAACATGAGTTGCTGCTCCCTGGTAGATCTGTGTTGCTGAGGAGATAACATCTAGGTATGTCCACCTGGCTATGATAAACATCTAGGTATGTTCACCCGGCCATATTGCACAAGGGCAAACTAAGTGATCTCTAAAGACCTGAGAATAGCTTCACTTCTATTACAAGCTTGAATCTGGCAAGCTAAGAATATGTACCTACACTCTGACCTAAAACCTAGATACGGCCTCTGGGAATGTCACAGAAGTTGAATCCAGAGCAAAAGAGACTGATTGCACAGTATGTGCCAGATATGAAAGCAAATATTGTACATATGAAGAAATAAAATACCCGTGTCTTTCTAATACTGTCCCTAGCCAAAGTGATCTGCAATACCTAAAAACTTAAATGTCACTGGATGTGTGGTCTGGTATTTTTAAGTTACTGTGGCTTAGTTCAGCACTAACACAAATAAAAAATCACAGATCTCTTATGCAAATATAATCCCTTGTGTTATTGTATGGAGCATCCTGAAATGCACTGTAATTCATTTTGCTTTCTCAAAATGCATAGAAACTAGCTGCATTATCAATACTTAAAGCATACCCTATTGTGTAAGATAGGATACTTTGCCATAGATTCATGCCTCTGAATAATTATTGCATGCAGTTTTGGCTTGTACTTTTTTTTTTTACACTTAGTCAGGTGACAGGTTGAATGAAGATTAGTTGAATAACATTATTTAGATGAATAACATTCATCTAGTTATTAATAGACCTTGAAAAGATTTCTGGCTTCTGGAGCCATTCAGCTGTTTTCTTTGGCAGAGAATGTCTTAATGAAAATTAAAATCATAAAGGGTATGCTTCTGTTCTTACTCAGTTCCTTTAGTGCTTTCTGAAAGCTGTGTTTGTGGTTCCAAGAACTGCTTTACTGTTTGCTCTTTATTATATTACTGGGCTTACTTATAAGTGATATTTCCATTAAAAGAATTGACATTAGCTGTGTACACACCTGCCTGGATGATATATGTACATGTGTGTATGTGTGTGTGTAATAAAGATATATGTAAAACCAATTACATGCATTTGAATAAAATAACGATCTATTTTTCAAGATTTTATTTTTAAACGTTATTTTGCCTGCTACATCTAATCTTTACAATTCTGCTTCCCATTTTTAATGTGGTACCTCTATTCCTCTCTTCTTTTCCAGTTACTGTGTCTTAGCTTCTGGGTAATTGCAGTAACACAATTGATTGTTTTGGGCCCTAGAGGCTGATATCCTTGATGTAGTGATGTCTGCTGATAACCTTAGTATAATAGCATGGATAAAGACATAGCCATTATAGCTTTTCACTATTATCCTTGACCCAATAGCATGGTAGGTGGCCAGGTTAGATTTTGTTTTGTATTTAGCAAAGCTGATAAATAAGGTCTCGGTACTAGTGAATCAGGGGTTTTGTTAACTGCTGATCACTTTCAGGAGAAATCTAGAAACTGGAATGACTACCCAGCTGGAAAATGAAGACTTGAAGATGCATTAAGATGCATATATAAATGGTGTCATAATTCCAGGTAGCAGTTCAGACTGATGTCATAATTTAAGCTCTCTGTCCCATATAACTAGTTATCTTACAGATGTTAAGATCACCGAATATTGCAAAAATGAGTATGCCTTCAGATCCCAGAAGTTGCCATAAATTTGCCAGAAAGTTGCACCTGGTAACTTCTGGATTGGCAAATGGCAGTCATTAATGACGTAGTCTTAAAACACAGCGAGACTGTTACTGTGGATTAAAGGCAACTCTTTCCTTTGGCTTCCAGAATGTGGGGATGTAATGGATATAATTGACATTGGAATGTGAGCTGATTGCTTTTCCCAGTACTGATAAACAGCCATGGAAGTGGATCAGTACATAGATACTTAAGGTAAAGCATCTAACTTAAATTGGAGATTAATGGTAAAATGCTATTTTCAGATATCCACCTGTTTTATTTCAGATATAAATCAAGCTTTACTAGACTAATAGTCTAATAAACTGTCCAAATAACAGGTGAATTAAAATAACAATTAACATAAACACAACTAATGTTGCAAAATGGATGAAAACATTTCATAGTATCTTTTGCTGCACCAACTAAAATATACTCATTCAGTGATAATTTCATAATCTTTGATGGAACTAACACAATAGCCCACACAGAATTAGTAGGGATAATTGTTTGCTGCAATATTAAATAAAAAAAGATGTGGCTACTTAGGGTTCAGATTGGTTGTTGGAACCATAACATCTTTTTTTGTATTGCAGCTTTCTTTGACTCTTGCGAAAGGTTGTTGCTTTTTTTTTTTTTTTTAATAGTTAAGCTTACCAAAGACATGAAGTGAAAAAGGAATTAGCAAGGTGCAAAAAGCTACAATTCACATTGTAGACATAATTTGTCTTGATTCATTGCTTTCTAGTCTCTTTAGGTCAGAATTTGCAGGGGCCTATAGAAAGAATGTCAGATAGAAAGAATAAGTCAGATAGAAATCCTCATTAGAAAGATGATGGGGATTAATCTGCCTCCTGCACTGTGGCTCACTGACATCTACCTTGAACGTGAGGATTTATGAAGTTTGTTTTCACTAATTAAATCTCTGTATCTTGATTTGTTTGACTCTTTGGTTTTTGTAATGTTGTAGGTCAGGTAGATGGTCTTTTCAGGTTTGAGAAATATGGGAAAACTTGCAGTTGCTGAAGGAGAGTGTTCAACACATGAGAATTCTTGTTGCATAATGGTTGAGATTTTTAGAAATGGTGATGTTGGAACCTAATCATATGTAATTTTCTACGAAATGTCTATTTTTGCAAACTTGGCTTATGGTATAGCTTACAGAAATTTTAGGGGTAGAAGAGTGAGAGAAATGCCCAAATGATTGAATCTCTATTGATTTTCTGTAATAGCACTAAGGGCTTGTGTTCGTCACAACATTAACACAAAAAAGTTATAACTAATATTTCTTCTTACTGCAGATATGGTCCAACCGTCTCCATCACTGGAGTGTGATTTTGATTCCAATTGAAAGGTTTTGGCTGCAACTTGTTAGTGCAAATTATCGTAACCATTCAGTATTACGGACATATCACTTATGAGAGGCAATAGAATGACAAATAATCTGTTCAGGTGACATATAATTGTTGCAATAATTTATGAGGAGAAAATTTCTCACGTTGTTCTACTTAGTATGGAGATATAAGGAGATACGGATTATGAGCCTGTAATTTCAGTGTTATTTTTGCACTAGCTAGCCTAGCTAGTCACCAAGTCACAAATGAGTGTAGCTTGAGGTGTAACAACTCCAATTAACACCACAGCAGGTGTTTAAGTCCAGATAATTTACTTCATGCTTACAGAAGGTGTGGAAGATGAGAAATGAGGATTTGGACAGGCAGTAATTCTTAAGTGATTAGGTGCAGTAATTTATCTTGAAAACAGAGATTCAATTAAAGTAACAAAAATGACTGAGGTTTGGTCTTGCACTGAGTTTTGTGTTATAGTGCGAACGGGTTCTGACATCTGAGGGCTCACCAAGTGGCTAAGTATCATGTTAAAATTATGAATATCAAGCCTCTGCTCCTGATCCTCAGACATTTTTCTAATCTTTCTGCCCTTCTTACCCCTCTCTTGCACTGAAGGCCCCCCCATCCCCTGCTTAGCCTTTTATTTTTAAGTCTGTTTCTGGGGATATGTAAATGGCTTGCGGTTTTGCTCCTTTTTGTGATAGAGGATTTGCTTTAATAGTTGAAATAAAAATTCTCTGGGGCATGGCCCATATCTCTGACTTTCTCTTTTCACAGTGCATGGCACTGCAGGTCTGTGTTACTTCACTGAATTTCTAGGCAGCACCACAGTATTACTAGAAAAACAGTGTGGTTCACTTCCACTTTCCATGTAATTAAAATTCCTGGTTGAACAGGAATTTAACAATATTGTATACTTCTTCAAATGCTGTATAAGAACTTTCAGGAAAAAGATCAAATAAATAGTATGGTATCTCTATCAATATTTATTATAGAATGTTGTACATATGCTCAAGTACATATGTTACATATACTGAAAGTGGGATCATCAAGTTCTGCTAATTAGTAGACAAGATGCTGCTCACATTACAGTTTCATGAAAAAGAAAATTTTGAGTCTCTTTTTTTTCACAGGTTATGCCATCTGGCTTCACTTTTATTCGGTGCATGATTAGCATTAACTTTTAATTCTTTTCATGTACAAACTGCCTAAATTAACTCCTTTATTTCCTGTGTCTTCTAAATTGTTAGCCTAATTAAGAGCTCAGTTAGCAGAACACTGTGTATTAATCACATGGCCTCTTTTAATAACATGCTAATTTATTAGGATAAAAAGCACTGTAACACTTCAAGATATGGAACTTCCATAGTGTTTCTATTCATAATATCTGAATTTTCAGAATTATCAGCAGATATCATCACCCAACATTCTTACTGAATTAAATATGTGACAGTGCTCAGTGATGGAAATTTAATTTTCTTCATGGTAATATTACTGTCAATCTCTCTTCTTTGAGGCAGTGTCAGCTGCATAATATTAAGTCGGACCTCCTTCAGAAAGAGGACTTTCTGTTACTTTGTGGTTTAGTATGTCATTTTACTTGTGGAAATATGAGATGGTGTATATGTGCTTTTGAAATTTAATTCCAAAGCCCAAAAGCCTCTCAGGTTTAAAAGAGCAGTCATCTATAAAATTAACTTATTTCTAATGTCTGTATTTTTTAGTTAGAATTTACTATTGCAGATAATACTGGAAGTATGAGATTTTTAAAACATTTTTTTTAGCATTATCAAGAAAAACATTTATTGCATAATTAATTCAGTAGAATGGTCATAGAAAGTCTGTTTTTCTCTCCATTGTGTGTCCAACTCAGTAAGATAATGTGGTTGTGTGAATTGAATGGTTCCACATTGGCCTGACCACATGCTTGAACATACAGATATACTTTAAATACCTTGATATTTCAAGACTAATTTGTATGTATTGAACTTAAGTTGTCAGGAAAGCTGAGTAATTGCACTGAGTGAACTGGTCATGAAACATAATGCAACTTCGGAATGATGGAGTAGATCCTAAGAGTTTGTAAATTTTGCTTGGCAGCAGGGTTGGTATCACAGATTATGCTATATTTTATGTAGTCAGATATCTCTGAAAGCCCAACATTTTGCCTTCAAACTATTTCATATACTAGCTAAAATGCATCTTTTAGTTGACGTTTGAGTAGTCTCAGCAAAAGATGGGCTTTTTTCAACCCCTATTAATAAATTTCAGCTTTTATGGATTCATTCTATGATTCTAGTCTTATTCTCCATGCTTGGAAGAGGCAATACTTAAAGGCCCTCCTAACTGTTAAAACACGCATCCTATTTATGTGCCTTTTATAATTTCTCTCTTACCCTGAAGAGATAAAAGAGCAGCCTGCAAAAGCCTTTTAGTTTTAAGAACCAGCTTTGTTAGGTTTCCTAAAAAACCACTTGTAAAACAGAAGTAGTAGCTCCTAAAAACTGGCATAACCGTTCCAATATTGGAAAAGACTGGGGTGAAAGAAATAAGTATTTCTAGTCTTATCAGTATGATGCTGGTCCCAGGCAAGAGATTAGATGTTTCTTATGAGACTTGGTTAATCAGAAACTGAAGGAATATAGTATAATTCAGTCAGGTGGGGTTAATGGAAAGTAGATCTTGCTTGACAAAATTAATGTAATGATGTATTTAAAAGCAGACAGGGGATGCTGGAAATCAATGTATATATATATTTTTTTTTAGTGTTTGACATTTTGATTAAAAAGAGATGTGATACAAGTTTAAAATGGTACACTTTAGAGTAGAAGTTGGCTGATGGCTCCCAAATTAATTCTAAAGGGGGAAGAGGCACCTATGTGCTGTATTTTATGTGGGACCCTGAAGGGATTGATTATAAACTGTTTGTTTAACGTTTTTTTTTTCAGGGATCTGGAGCAAAATATAAAATCGATGGTTATAATGAAACACTCAGAGAATGCAGTGCATCATTTAGCTAAAAAGAAGAGGTTCTGAGATGGTTACGTTCTGAAGTATGATATGATAAACAAAAATTTGACACTAGAAAGCTATTTCATCTAGTCAATGAAACATAGTAGACCCAAGTGCTGAAAGGTGAAAATGTTTTTCAGACCAATATTTGACTAGGTAGGACTTTAACGGTGCAGATAGTCTTGTGGTGGAACAACTTCCTAGTGGCTATTGTGCTGGTTCTCTGACCTTGCAGTGATGCAACTCCCATGGATGGGTATGCATAAATGGGATTACACAACAGGAAAATCTGATGCTTTTCAATCTTAAAAAAGTTGAGGTTTGTCAACATTTTATTAGCTTGCTGTGCATACATGCTGTAGAGCTGATATGAGTTGAAAATCTAATTGACATCACTAGTATCTTGGAATCCTGTCTTTCAGGATTTTGTCAGAGCCATGACTTTACTTTCTGTTACCATGTCTATTCTGGCATAAAATACTTGCAAAGAAAAGAACTACTTTTCTTACACTCTCTTCGCCCCTCCCCTCCTTATAAGGCTATTTTATTTTCTAAATGTAACGCTCTCTTATGCCTATATCCTACAACTGAAAACTCTGAGGAATGAAAAGTAAAGTTCTAGGAATCTGGCATTTGGAGTATTATTCCCATTTTATTCACTTTCCAAGCTATTAATTGCAGCTAATAACTTTCTGAGACCAAAGAATTAAAGTGCGTATTAATGTAAATTTTCAAGTAACTCATAGCAGCAGTTACAATGTGCTTGCTGAACTCTGAATACATTGTGCCCAAATAGTTTAACAACTTTGATATACCAAGGACCATGTGGTTAATCTAGTCTATTTTATAGGCTATCTAGGTTAAGTTCCTGGCACAATTTATGTTAGATAGTTTGGTTGTCCTCTTTTTTTTTTCTTTTTTTTTTTTTTCCTTCTGTACTGCACTGAGCAGGAATTCCAGAGCTTATTGTAACTGCTGAGAGAAAAATGCATATGTTTTCAGAAATGCCTTTATAGGTATTTTTCCAGTGTTGTATCTGAGATTTTGGGATTATGAAAATAATTCCTTTCGGAGAAAGAACTGAATATTTACCACAATAAGGATTAGCTTTTTCAGACTATGGAACAAATTTTCAGTTTACTTTGCTAATTTCCCATGCAAAGTCATCTTGATACATCAGAACTAATGGATGTCTAATGCCCAGTTGACAATATTGACTTAAGACCCTCTACTGCTTATGGAGAAGAGAGAAAAGACACAAAATTCATTGTTATTCTACAGCACATATGCTTTATGGTTTCAGTTATATGATATGAATGACAGAAACACCTCATTGTAAGGAATCAAAGACTTTGTTTTATGATAAACCATTATGATAAACAGATGGGTTATAAGAGTGAGTGAACAAGGGTGTTTTAGACTCACTTTAAAGCGTGCAGATTGGTTCTGATTTAAGACAGTAGTTTTTCTCCTAGACAATCCCCTTGTCTTCACTTAATGTTAATTTGCAGCAGCATTTTTAAGACTGGACCCCTAACAGTTCTCATACCAATTCAGTCCGTTTAAACTCAAAGTTAATTCTAATTTATAAATAGATAGAAGTAGGAAAGAGAGAGACTAAGTCTTCTACTTCTGTAGCCACATTTCCAATAGGTGCATGAATGCGCTTACCTAAATACTTTTGTCTTTTTGACTGCCACGTAATGAAAAAACATTCTCATTCTGTAAACTGCTGTTAAATAGATTACAGCTATATCATGTAGCTAGTCAGATTGTCCATGCTTGGCAAAATCAAAATCCTGCAAGATGGGGTTATTACTCCATCATTATCGTCCTATCACTGTGGAAGCAGCTATTAGCATTTAATTAGTGATAGCAAGGGTATTGTGAGTCCTGCTAGTCAAGGAAGTGATTTTTATTCTTTTCAGTCTTTGGATAGGAACAATCTATTCTCTACACTTGCTTTAAATCAGTTTCAGTCTCCACTAGAGAGTCTAGGAATTAGTAGGAGGAAAAAATTGACCGGAAAGGTATATGGCAGATTAACCTGCAGCTGAGACACATGTATAACGCAGAAACTGTAGAGAATAAATGGGATGTCTTCAGCCCAAACTATTCAAGGTTGTTTGGTAGTGGTGGTGTTTCCCCCCCCCCTCCCCCAGTCTGCCTGATATTAGTTACCTGGAAAGCAAACACTGAGTGAGATACAGTTAAAGAATATGTACTGTGTTGGGCGTTAATCAGTTTATTTTGAAGAAATTTTAATCTGAGATCTAATCTTCCCTGAGAGTTTTGGGGATGTTACCATAGCCAGGAAGATATCTAGACTAGGAATGCCAGCTATAAGTTATGTAGGAGAGTTGCATGAGATGGAGAGTGCTCTGCATATATGGCTGAAAATCTGAAAACTCAAGAGGTAAACTTGTGGGGCATTAAGACATAAACTGTCCAGTGTGCGAGCCTCTGCAGCACCGTTGTCTCTGGGCAATCCCAGCCATCTGTGTTTTGTCTTTTAATAGCTTTGCCTGCAATAACAGCATAGTGTTAGCAAGAACAGTACTGTCTTTGGATACATTGTTCTGCAAATGTTCAGTAGCCATTGAAAAGAGACTCCATGAGAATTCAAAACATTTCAAAGGTATTCCTCAAATATGAATTGTCCCTTGTTTCATGTGTTACCCATTATCTCTCTCCCTATTGCACAAGAATTATACCACCATAAAATACCACCAAAAGAAAGTTTGGAGATCCCTAGAAATGTTGCTATTGTAAGATTACTCTTGTTCCTCCAGAAGGACCATTTTTATCACCAGTTTCCCCAGCTGTAGTGAAGAAGGGTCTTGAGATCTATCTTCTTCTGAGACCCAAGAGGACACAATGTTTCTCTATTCATCATAAGGGCTCTGCAGGATTGTGTGAGAGTTACCTAGATGGTGTTTTAAAAACCTTACCTCTTACTGTCTGGATTGGTGGCAATGTTCTTCTCCAAGAGCTAATACAGAAAAATTATACCGAGTAAAAAATGAGGTGTAAATTCCTGTTGGAGGAATTAACCTTGAGATCTGACATGTATGCAAAACTGCGGAAGGGTATTGATAAATAGAATTAATATCTCTGCAATTTTACAACTGAAAAGGCAGTGAAAAAATCAGATTTAGAAACAGATAAACACACATCTAATTGATACTGTGGAAGTAACTGTAGTTGATATACTCACCAATTTAAATTAAATATCTAAGCCAATGAAACATCTGTAGAAAGCAATTTTTCCACTTGGTGGAAGGCTGCATTCCTTTTCTTCATGTTCCACATATTAAAATGTCTCAACAACCTGAATTTATACATTAAAGTTAATATTCATAATTTCCTTAAGGTCATACAGACAATAGGTGTGCTAATTCTCTTAGAACTGCATAAATAATGCAATGTACTCTGGGGACTTTTTGCTATATATATATATATATTTTTTTTTTTTAGCATATTGTCTTGGACTACTACATGCCCAAGTAAATAGCTGATTCATGTGTAGTTTGGTTCAGGAGGCTGGAATGAGGCCTAGTAATTCTGTCCTTAAAAGAGATAGACAGAGGGTTATTCTAACTTTGAAGCAAGAGTTATGTGTCCATTATACATAACACTGGTGAAGAATAGGATAGCTGTCAGTCTGGATTAGAATCCAGAGACATTTCTACAGAGCTCTTCACGTTAGTGTGTGACCTCTGTCGACTTCCCTTTCGCATTTCTGCTTGATGTCAGTGGGAAAGAGTGAAAGGATGTTTATTCATTTCTCACAGCAATGCTCCCAAACACATCTTCAGGGTCGCATTTCTTTTTAAAGTAGCAATTGACAAAGCTTCAGCAGTTATCTCTCAGTGTATTTTCAAGCTGTTACACTGCATTTAGAGACATTTTTCCCTTCATGGTGGAAGTATAACAAAAAATGTGACTATCATACTGTAAGATATTACTGAAAGGAAATAGTTAGCAGGGCAATGACAGGACTGTGGGAGATGGTCATTCACCCTGGCAGTTCTTTCAGAAGATGACCAAATAGGGGAAAAAGTGTTGATGGAATGAAAACTTAATTTGTAACTTTTTTTTGTCACAGGTTAAGCCTGTGGGTTTTCATGTATGATCTGCTATTCCTTTTAATGTCAACTTTAAGAAAAACAATTGTGAGAGGACATCAAGTTTCCATCCTGTCTTAGTTAGCCAAATGTCTTGGTTTTGACCCTGTTGCAATTCATGGAACTGCTGGATTTGCTGTTGCTTTTTTCTGTAACAGGTAGAAAAAAGATGTCGTATTGAGCTATTAGTAGTAGAATTGCTCCAAATATGGTAAATCATTATAATTTAAGAATTGGAATAATTCTTATACAACATACTTAAATTTTTTTGTTTGTTTGTTTGATACTTAGTAAGAAAACCAAACAGAAATACTTGTCTTGAAAATATTTCTTCTACAGTTCTGTTTGGAGCTTTTTTCCCCCAACTGCCCCATTCCCTTCCCCACTTCTTGCAGGTGGACATGTGTCTGAATTCAGGCATTACTTGAATGTAGGAGACTGGGAGGTTTTGGATTGCTTGTTCCAGTTTTTTTTGTTTGACAGGACTCTGTCAGAATATCACTTCCTTAAAGTGTGTACACCAAACAGCTTTATAAATTTAAAGATATAATTTATTGGGACAAAAGCTAAAATATGGTTGCTTTTGAAATAGAAATTTAGATCTCTTGGGTGTTAAAGACTAAAGGATAGATCCTTTTCTCCTCTTCACTTTCTAGTCCAACATCTTTCACTGGCATTCTTGGTTGCAGAAAGCAATGTAGTCCTTGCTGGGTTCCCTGGGCAAATTTTGGTGTGTGGTGTGTTCTCTTCTTCTCTTTCTCTTCTACTCTTTCTCTTCTACTCTTTCTCTTCTACTCTTTCTCTTCTTCTCTTTCTCTTCTTCTCTTTCTCTCTCCTTTTTTTTTTTTTTTTTTTAAAACTCTTTCTTTCCTTTTTTTTCTCCCTTGTCACCTCTAAGGTCTGTCTGGGAGTATGCTTCTTTCTCCTTTTCAGGGTCTCCCATTGTATACCCCTGCAAGTTCCCTGCCTGCCTTCTGTAAACTTTTGCCAAATAGAAGTGAGGAGTTGCTCTCCAAAACAATCTTTTTACCTTCCAAAAGTCTGCATTTGTCTCCATTAGCAGGAGCAAATACAAGGCAAATAGACAGCCCTTGCTCTGCAGCTCAGCCATACTTGCAAAATACAGTTTACAGATAGTAAGTGGTGAGTAAATAAATGAAGCAGGTGCTATCCATCACAGTTCATGATGGTGTCTTAAACAGGACAGAAGCCTCAGGAACAGGATTTCATTTGGCCCAATGGGAGATTATTGGGAATGAACAGGTGCTTAGAAACAGCAGAACTCTGGATGTTGAGCATGCAGTGAGAGGCCTGCTCTGCTGGATACCAATGCTCAAGAACCAAGCCAGGCTGGACAGCTAGCCAAGAAGTTTGCCACCAAAATTACCCTGCTATGAACATTTCACAAAATATTGCGTTAGAAAGGGGCTTTTCAGAGTCACCAGATTATAGCTTGTTTTGACAATTGTTCAGTAAAGATAGCTGCAGGCACTGTGCTAGTCAGTCAAGGAAATGTGTTTTGGGGAAGAAAAAAAAAAAATGGAAGCAGATATTGAACTGTCCATAAAAATGTGAAGCAGAAAAAATACCCTGAAGATACTCTCATAACTCACTCACACAAACACTTTAAATAAGGGAGAATAAAGAAGGAGGTTTGTAGTTTCATTAGGCTTGGTTTATAACTAGTCTGGTTGCATATGTGTAAAAAATAAAACATGTAAACGTAAAATAGAAGAACGTGGTAGAAAGTAGAATTACGGAAATAACTAATTAAAAAAAGAAATCTAAATAGAGCTTTGTGAAGTTTTTATAAACATTTAAACAGTTATAAAAGCCTTGCATATATCTGTGTGTTGGATTAGCTCCAGAAGTAATTTTCATACAGTAAATTCTAGCTGACATGCTATGAGATGCTCAATTTTTTTGGTTGAGGATCCAGTTCATCAGCAACCCTACATCTTCAGGTTGTCTTTATGGAATGGTATGTGGATTTGAACATGTCATCCTTTTATTATGTCCCAAAATCATTTTAGCTTAATAATCAAACATTCTCTTCTTTCCATTCCCCTCCCTTCTCTCCAACTCTCTCTGTCTGAAGCTCTTAAATAGCTTCCTAACTACATTATAACTTCAGTCTTTATTGTAGTGTAGCATTGCTTATCCTCCCCTGCTCAGAGTCTGTTTGTAAATATGAGGTATGACTTTTGTGTAATTAAATAGAAAAAAGTAGTCAGCTGAAAAGTATTCAGCTAATGACTCTGATGCTTTGATAGGGCCTGAGGAGAGTTTGTCCTTTTTTCAGAGAAAAATGACCTTCCCCCCACCCAACAAATCTCTGAATGAAATAGTTTTCTACATTATCTATTCAATTTTCAATGCAGACCTATAACTTGTTAATGATAAATAACACAATATCCAAATTTAACGCCCTCCAATGGGTAGCTTAGTGAGTTATTTTTGTTTTTAAATCTTGGATAGTCTTTTTGCTTCTTAATTATTTATGTATAAGAATAATAGTTTTGTATGGTACTCAGAGATAAGATTTAAATTCATTAGAGGTTAACAAGGATATTACAGAAGAAACTCAGCAGTGGTAGGGTCCCAATACTTTGCATGTCAACAATTCCTTTCCTCTATAAATTTATACCCAAATGTAAGAGTGTGCACTTCTTTCAGGTCTCTGTGTAAGGCTGTTCTCTTGTGACTTCAGGTTCTAAGATGATTTCACATATATCTTTGCAGTAAAGATTAATATGTTTACTCTTTCAAAAAGAAGAGTGTTCTGAAGTTGTGTAGCAGAGGTCAGAATTACAGGTCACTCAAGACATTTTGTACTCCAGAACTCTGTCTGTTGTTACTGGCCTGTATCCATGCTATTAAGTATAATTAATAATATAACAGAAAAGACAGAAGTGGGATTTATATTTAGTCTTGCCTGTCCTATGTTTTTTACACATTCTAAGGATGTATGACAAAATTCAAGACACATACAAGCTGCTCCATGAGAACAAAGGATGTTTAATGAGGTATTTTGCTGAGGCTATTGCCCTGTGAGAAGGTTGCCTCAATTTACTGTTCAAGTGCCTCCATTCATTAAAAAAAGAAAAAAAAATCTATTATTTTAAGTTATTCTTGTACAAATATCAAATATCAAAGTGAAGCTTTAAGTGAGAGAAGGTGATGAAGACGCAAAACCTTGAACATTACACTTCAGTGTTTGTTAATACAATGAAGTCCATAATTACTTTTATGCTCAACTCTAGTAGGCAAAGAAAGCTTGGATCCTATTCTATTGCACGTTAGGTTGCTGCCATTGCTGGTCCTGTTTAGTGGTTCATTCTCCTTTTCCAATCTGAAGGAAAATCTTATTCTTTCTGTGCAACTTAAGTATTTTTGTACTACTAGTATACATGGTATAACACAAAATAACAGCAAGGAGTATCTTGGACTTTGACTACATTGCTGAGTGCTTCACTCACATGTTCTCACTCTCATCTCTGAAGTAGAGATTATTCGGTATACTATAGGACTGCAAAGTGAGTGGTAGTACAGTGAGTTTCAATTCCATCTTTAACATTTAAGCTAGTAGGTTGATAGCTTACTTAAAGTCAGATTTCATGGAATTATTATTTTATTAAATGTACTAATCCTAAATATTCGTAACATTCCCATGGAGAGTATAATCAAAACACATCAGAAGTTCTCTTTGACTTAATAGCAGGTAGCTCATTAGATTCCAGTCAAGGGTGTGATGTTTTATACAGTCTGGCAAAGAATTTTGAAGGCAGTCCATCCATGTCAGGCAGAACTTCGGTGAATTTGAGTTACCAGTTTCCGATACTGAATTGTTAAAACTAGCACAGTTGTTAAACAAGTTCATATAAACTACTTTGTGCAGTCTCAGAAGGATGTGTACACCCTCAAAAGGTGAAAATCCCACCATTGAATGGACAGAATGTACCAACTGCTAGTCATCCAAAGTTACACACCTCTTACACACCTTATTTCATTTAAATAAGGTTTGAATAACTCTTCAGTCCTGGTGTTTTTCCAGCTATGTCTGACCTCAGCATTTCTTCTGTGGTCCGGAGATGTATTTCATGCCCTTTCCATATCCAGGTAAAGCTTAAGTAGACTTCTTAGTAGATGGTAATTATTCTTCATCATTATAGTTAACACAATCATTGAAATATATGTATCATCATATATTGCAAGGATACCATCCAAGGCTTAGAAACTTCTGCTGTTTTACAGTGGATAGTTTCTTTTTAAGTTATGCGTATGTGTGTTGGTCAGTTTGTCTTTATTTGCTTAATCATTGACATTTGCCATTGCACTATACATAGAAGAGGCACTATTACTACTTCATGAAGTTTATAGTGTAAGTAGACAGTAGTGTTAGGCAATCTAACTGCTGATGGTCACAGATATCTCAGAATGCAGTATTTTTAATATGATAACATAACAATATATTATAAGGATGTAGCAATAAGATGATTTGTTTCTGAAAGTTGTCACGTATCAAGTAGTCATTCATCTTCAAGTGGAGCATGATAACAACTCTGACCTAGAGTACATCATTTTTCAAGTTTAGCAGTGTATTTTCCCAGCATTTTTTTTAAATGCCTGCATTTTATGATCATCTGTCAGTATTTTAGAGTAGTTGAAGTAGTAAATTTTATTTTTGAAAATAGGACAAAATCAAAGAAGGGGGACAAGATTTGAAGTGGTCACCTCGCACAGCAAAGATAGAAATGAATTCCAGAAATACTAGTTGATATGCTAGACAGTGGAAGAGCAAGAAATGAAAAAGCTATGAAGTGAGGTGACATTTTTTGGGGAGATGACATTGACAAGATGAAAAGAGGTATTGGCAATGGTGAAGTTGGATTGGGTCCTGAAATTGTGCTACTAGCAAGACACAGCAGAAAGCTTGGGTCCAGTAAATGATGTTGTCCAGCTAATGAACCTGATATATAGCTGAAATTCTGGAATGTTGTTAGGCTGGAAGAAACGGGGGAGAATAACAAGATTGAAATAGCATTAGGAAGAAGGTGATTTTTTTTTTTTTAAACAATGTAAAGAAAGGCATGTGTTTCACTAAAGCTAAAATGATAATTTTTATTTAGAACAGGGATCTCTATAAAGGGATGGTGTAGATACATTTATAATGAAGTAAGAAGTCTGGTATACCTTACAGCTTAAATGTGTTCTTAAATATATGTGTAAAACATTGGGGCTGCTGTGAAAAGCTGGTGGCTGCTTATGTATAATGAACAAGGAGGAAGGAAATTTATATATCTATAAATAACAATGTAGCACAGTCTCTTAATCACAAACCTGTCTGGACTAGTTATTTTAAATGAACTTCATAAAACCACCTAGAATGGATGTGAGAGAATTTTGCAGCATTTCTGTAGTTTTATAACTAATCCATTGCCTTACTTCTGAGAGATAAATGTGTTCAGTATTGCTCACAATAACTATGTTTCTTTCCTTTAAGTACCATGCAGTGAGGTTTTCTTGCTTACATATCAAAAGAAACCATTTGTCTTGTGTTCTGTTATCAGGTTTTTAATGGGAAGACTCCAGAGGAAGAGCTTTTTCTGTTTTAAGAAAATAATATAATAAAAATGCAGTTAGTGTACAGTCTGATAGAGAAGACAAGTTCTTCTGAAGTATACTGGCCCTTAATGATGTGTTTCTGTTGTCATGGAAATGGGGATATTTTTTTTCAAGTAGGTTTATTTGTTTTACTTTAGCTTTTTATAGTCCTCCTTCATAAGTTTAGTTTTGTACTGGCAGTGTTGTGCTTCATGAAAGAACAGCCATACTTTCTTTATCATCCTTTTACTTCTCTTTTACGTCCATTAGAATTTGATGGCTAAAAGGCTGAGGAAGAAACAAATATTGGCAGATATGAGGATACCAGGCATGGACTTCACCCATATAGAAAAAGTTAGCCTCAGTCTGGGAGGAAAACGAAGGCACCATTGTAATGAAACATGTATTAAAAAAGTTTAAAATTGCATTGGACCAAATAATAGATATTGTTATCACTTTTCTCTTCACACACATGTAAATTGCAGAGTTAAGTTACTGATGGAGGCCATGAAAACAGTTCATTTCTTATTGTCTGTCAATGACTGAACAGGAGATTTACTGCTAAAAAAGGTTTTGTGCTTAAAGACAGTTTCAAGTCATTTACAATTCTTTCATACATGGTTTTTCTGGATCTTGGTAAGATAAATGACCCAAACATATATGTCATTAAATGCTATTTACTGAATAATTAGAAGGTGAGAGTAATGAGTTAATCCTATGCCACTTCTGATGCTGGGAACCTCCGAGGTGTGTCAGCATCAGACAGACCTCCTCAGGGTGTCCATGACACGCTGCACAGAATTCTCATCCGTGGTGAGTTTCAACATACCTCACCACCTGCCATGCTTTTATAGTTGTCTTCCTCACCATTAAATTTATCAGTTAAAGATGGTGTATTTCCTCACAATAAAACCATTAATTTGTCATCTAAAGAGTGTGAAGTGTCTGTGAAGGACAGGTCATATGTGTTAGAACATCCTCCTGTTACATCTGTACATCCTCCTGTAACACCTGCAAGCTAGCATGATAGGACATAGCTTGGGGTCATTCAGCGGCCACTTAGGCTAACATATGGGTATGAGCTAGGGAGACTTAGTTGGGTCAGCATATACCTCAGGATCACTAATTCCTCATTATGCCTTCAGACATGGTTCCCACGGTAGCAGTTTTTTTGTACGTATGGGTTAAAATGAACTGAAGCATTATAAGCATGCGATATCTGTAAAAATAAGCAAATAAACATTTTTGTGGTGATTCAGAGAGAGAGAAAGCATGATTCAGACTGTGCATAATTTGAGCCTCTGCTCTGAAGGTATGTGTTACTTCCTTCTGAGAAAAGGAGGGAAAGGTTAAAGGAGATCATACTTTAGAACTATAGAATGTCTCCTCTTTCATGGGAGACTCTTCCTATTGCATCTACCATTGATTTTGCTCTGATACGATATTTCATCCTTCCTTCCAAAGTTCATATTATAATGAAATATGTATGTAGTGAAAGAAAACTGCGGCTGAGTTCCTAAGAGGTAGATCGGGCAAACTTGAAATAATAAGTTACGATAGCCTATTTAGAGGATGAAAAACATGGGGAAAAATCTGCTAGTCATAGCAAATCCTGTGTTTATCCATGCCAGCTTCCACCCTTTCCCAAATCTTTATATTAGGTGCATGCAGTGCTTCCAGGATTTCAGGAGTCTTTATGCCTTCTGTGAGGATTTAATTTTTTTAGCTGTCCTGTTCATTTCTTTTTAACAAGTTTCTCTATTTTTACACAGTTCCCCATTTGAACTTTAGTAAAATAATGGTTGATATTTGTTCTTTTTCTCTGTCTTGTCATAGCTTTTTCTGTGTGTTGCTGTATATTTTGAAATCTAGCATTACAGTGTCTCACTGATTGTTTTCCTTCCGTACTGATGTGCTTAGTTTACCAATGTCTTCACTCAGGACAAAACTATATTTACATTTGGATATGTGTAAATCGCTCTTTCTCTTTAAAAATAAACAAAACACTCAAAGGTACAATATTTTTATCACTATTATTATTGCAAGTATCATAAATAATTGTTCAAGAAATGAATAAAATATCTTGTTAGTGCAGGTAATTAAAAAAGACACACTTGTAAGTTAGTATTTTACTAAACTTGTCATACCTGAACATCTCAGATTGCTTCTTTTAGGTACTGTATGATAAGTATACAAAATATTTTTGAAATAGTTTTTGAAGTAGATATGCATTCTTATGATCTACAATGTTAGCAGATAGATTCAGAAAGACATAAAGAATCTTCATGTTTATAATGTATTGCACAATTAGGAAAGAGTGTTCAAGTTACTGTGACCCATACCTGAATTCTTAATGGTAAAACAGAAAATCCTATTTTTTTTGTGCTAGTAGGATTAGTGTCATGAGCATAACAACATAAAAAATCTCCTGATTTTGTTCAGCCAGAACTTTCCTTTATAATTATGCTTTGGACCATAGTTTGAGAGAGAGACCAGTAAACTTCTTTAGAATCTCTCATCAGAGTAAGTGTTGGCTTTAAAATTATTATATTTATCCGAGGATTAATGGAAAATATATTTTGTGATACTTTTATTTGGTGAAATTTCTACAGTGTAGAGTGCAATTCCTCCCTTGTTAAAACACTAGGTTTTAATAGGTGCAAAGAAGGCTTAGAGGTGTCTGATATCTAAAACACAAATCAGTTTACCTATGCTAGAGTAAAGGGAACTTTTTTTTTTTTTTGGTCATCTGAAAACTGATCTGCAATCCATTTATGTGATTTAGTTTTCCAGATTAGGAAGATCCTCTAATCATATTGTATTAAGAGATTGCAATTAGAGTTTGAATACCACCCAAAACGTGCCACTTACTTTAAAAAAAAAAAAAAAAAAAAGTTTTGTTAATCTTTATTTCCCCCAACCTGTCCTGTTATCATGTTGCTGTGTGATAAGGATATTGTATGCTACTTGGATCCTTTCAAAGGCACTAAGTATATAACAGGGATTAAAAAAGGGATTACAGGATCCAGGGAGTTTGCTGAACCAGCATCATTGAACCAGTTCTCATGGAAGATATTTATAAACTGTTCTTTTGTAGCCTGTAATTGAACAGTCAATTTCAGTTATGGTTTTTAAATCTTTTTCTCTGATTTTCTAGGAATGATAAGGGGGTGGGGTGAGGGATGCAGCGCAGCACTTAGTGTATGCTCTGTTAGGACACAATTGACATGCCTTAGGTGCTGGGCATGCATATTGCAGAAAGGTCTCATTTGTTGAATATTTTGCAACTGAATAGAACTGCATGGGAGTATATATGCGTGTGTGTGCGTGTGTTTCATATGTGTACATCTACATATGTATATAGATACACACACATATATACTTATATAAAGCACACTTGCATATATATATATAGGGGCACTTCATCTCCAAAACTTCTTTCTCTCTCCTAACAGAGTTAGAAGTATGCAATCTATTTTTTCCTAGTTTTTTTTTTTTTTCAAAAAAGTTAATTTTTGATTTTGTTTTTTGTCATGACAGTTACTCTAAGAGAATGACAATGATGCCTGTTTTAGATTCCTTACATTTGTCACATGCAGGCCATCAGAGACAGTGATGCATTGCTCATTAGAGGATATACTAAGGAATAAAAAGCTTGCTGGTAAATTGTTATATGCACAGTTTAAATTTCATTATTTTACAAGTTGAGTATTTCTGATCTCTCCAGTTTTAACAAATAAACACAGGCAAGTAAACTTGACCTTAAAATAAGCATTAAGCATCTATGATTTTGTCAGCTTCACAATTCTCCATAAGCCTTGAGCTTTCTATGCCAGTGGGAGGACCCACCCAGCAGCCTTTTTTTCTCTTTTTTACTCTACTGTTAATCTCCCTTTTTTGGCTTGTTTTTCCTTCCTTATTCCCTTCAGAGCTTGGATGAAATGGATGCAGCTGGAGCAAAGGTCAGTGGTAGCAAAAATGTAGCTGGCATCTACACAAAGAATCTACTGTAGCTGCTCCCTAACCAGACCTTGAAGAAAAGAGTCCACAGTGGGGCATCTGAATTCGTTAGCAACGAATTTATTTATTTACTGCCATTGCAAAGACTTCTTGTTTGTTCTATTCTTTTTTTCTTTCTCTAACTTATATTCCATAAAGCTCAGCTGAATCTTCCATAATATTCTACCTTAACTGACATGAAAATTCTCTGAAGCAAAATGACCTCCTCAGCACCCTGCCTGTGCTTCCCATGCACTTCATGATACATGAATGGTCTTAGATGCATAATTTTCATTAATGTTTCCATGCGGTTAACAAGAAGCCATAATGTGCTGTTCTTCTCATAAGAAAATCATTACTATAAATTAAACAATCTCAAAATTGATTGTATTCTTTCTTTTGAAATATATATAGTAATAAATTAATTTTACAGTTCTAAAAAGCAACTGTTTAAAAAGTCAGAACACTTTTCATGTTTGTGTTTTCTCAGTTTCTACTGAGAGTAAATAACACCTTCAGCTCTGTGTAAGATCATTAGAATTTTTCCCATGGACTTTTGTTTTAAAATCTGGCATGTATCATTCATACAGTCATACTTTGCATTCATTTTATTTCACATGACTTTTCACTCCATAGTGTGGAAAGCCAAGCATTAGTAATTCCTGATTATTATTCTTATGTCTTGTGATGTCCGAAAGTCTTAACTGCAAAGACTATTCTGTGTCAAATAATGTGTGAACAAAGACAATGTCTAAACTACAATTTATAGAATAATGGAGAGAGAACTTTATATTAACCGACTTGGGTATTGCAGGTAGTCTTACTGTTCTGTGGTTTGTGTGCTGTACATGTGCAGTAACTTGACTATTTCTTCTGTGTTGTGATTCATGTGGAGAAAACTGTAGAACCTGAAGTGGAAAGCAGAAGAAATGGATGAGTTTATAGAGACGCCCCATCCCTAAGTGTAAATCACCTTCTCCATCTGAATCTTGTAGGCAGGGTGTGGGTAACAAATAGTGAACCTTGGCGTAAGACTTAAAGGATAATTGTGTTTTAATGCTGCCTTGAATTTTGTCACTTACACTTGCACACACTGGACTGTGATCGAAGTGAGGGAGCATGAGTTCGGTTGTAAAATGTGATGCTTTCTTTCCCTGTAAAGCAGCATCTCATATGGGAAGCTGCTGTTTCCCAATGGAAAAAGTCAAACTCTTATTTCTATCTGCTAAGTAGAAGCAAGATATGACTGATAGTGAGAACCATTTTGAAAAAAGGTGCATTCTTGTCTGTGCATTTTTATCTCCCCCCCGCCCCTCTTTCTTTCCACAGTTATGTTTATTTGTTCTTGTTACTTTAATTGTATGTTGTGTGTGTGTTGCATATTCTTCTGTGCCCAGCTGCCTTCTCAGCTCCTAACTTAGAGGTAAATGTAGTCCTTGTCAAGAGAAAGGGTTAGACCAAGTACAACCTTTTGAAATCATCAAAAGGTGCTTTCAGAAATTTCTCAAACTTTGAACACGAGAGAGACTTTATAGAGCCAAAGAGAAACTTGAATGCTTTAATAGACTGATACTACTAATGGAACAGAGGAGCACAGGGAGATACACATAGTGTTGTTACATGTGGGGCAAATAACGTCCTTTAATTACAGTGTGTCAGCAACTTACTCCAAAAGACTGGTGGGAGGGGAAGAAAAAGCAAAGGTGTTGGCTGTAACTGATTCTTACATATATCAGAACTCTAAATTTTGAAGCTATTTGAATGAACACTTTAGTGTACAAGGACCACAGAAGTCAAGGGAATCTCAGAGCACATTAAGATATGAAATCTTTCAGCAAACATAATTACAGCTTTAATTAAGTGATTAAAAAACCAGAAGGGACTCGTGTGGTCATCTAGTCCAAACTCCTGCATAATGCAGGAATTAGTCAGAGAATTCCTATGACCTAATTAAACTACAGTATAACTAGGAAAATATCAGATCTTGATTTAACTTTTTTTTGTGTTTAAGAATCCAATCTTGCCAAATTTCTCTAGTGTTTTGAAGAAAAATTTGAATATAATTTCTGTTCTGAATTTGTCTAGTTTCAAATTCCAGCAATATTGACTTAACTTGAACAGCTTTCAATTAGATCTGTTTTCTTGTAGCTACTTTGATGTAGTGCAGGTGCTCCTTAACTTTTTTTGTTAAATTTACCGGAGTAATCACTTTGAGTTTTTAAATTGAAAGGATGTTTTCCTTAACTATGCCTGTGGCCATTTTTTGAAGTACCTCCAGTTTTCAGCAGCATCTTTGCATTGATGGCAACAAAAACTATATGGGATATTTCAATAATATTTACACCTGCAGGTAATCGTAGAATAAAATCACAGTGTGGTTGGGGTTGGAGAAGACCCCTGGAGATAGTGTAGTCCAAGTCCCTTGATAAAAGCGGGGTCAACTAGAACTGTGTGTGTGCATATGTGCTACCCTGTGAAATGTTCTTTTTTTATCAGTACATCCAATACACATGAGTATGGGTATTTATCAGTACATTCACTACTCACAATGCTATCTGGGGGAATGAGAGCTCTGTTGGATGATCACAATGCTGTGCTTATGGCATGGCCTCCAATTCTGAAACGGGGTGTGAACTGCCAGCTGCCATTGGGCTTTAAATATACTCATAGGCTTAGAGTTGAGGCTTAGAGTGTCCATGTGGAGAATCTAGCCATACAATTTAGAATCCCTTATGTATAAATGTGGTATTGGGGATCTCCCTGAGTTTTACTGTCTAGCATTCATGTTCAGCTGACTGTCCTCCATTATTCCCTCCACCATCAGCATCTTTTCAGAGTTAAAGCTTACCAGATGAGTAACAGTATCCTTTGGGAATGTGGCCAACTACTTTTGTTCCCAAAGGTATTAGTTCACACTTGGCCTGTTAACTAAAAATAAGAAAATTATGCCTTTTTTATCAAAATGATTCAAGTTATTCAGAATTTTAGCGGGATAGTATTGGCAGTGTTAACTCTTTTTAATTTGGAAAATTTTACTTATTTTCAAAAGCAAAACTTTACTGGTAATAATCATAAAACATATCCAGTCAGACTGAAGGTTTTAAGTTTTAGATAATACTTACAATACCTACAGATAATAGTCTGGAAGTGTATTAAAATTGATATTCTAAATCAGAGATCCTATTAATTTTTTTATTATCTTTCTCCACTTGATTGATACGGCCTATATGAAATATATATTTGAGTACTGAGAGGAACAAATTCTTATCTGTTCTTTTTTAAGGCTGGATATCATACACAGTGGTGAAAGATTTTCTCAGTGAAGAAATTTTTTAACCAGATGGGAATTTTGCAAAGGGGTTTGTTTTCTGAACATGATAATGATGTTAGTGGTTATTAGTATAGAACATAATGAGGCTATATGCAAGGCTATTTGCACTTTCCTCTTCAATAAAATCCCTGTTGCTAGAAGTGTTAGATTATAGAAGGATGTAGAAAGAAATGAGAATAAATTAAGGTCGTTAAAGAAAGGATGTCCATTACACTTCTGTCAAATGTAACATCCAGACTTGAGCACAAATAGAATTGTAATAACCTCTCAAACCTCTTTTTTAGTATTCTGTGTTTGTATATAACTTCTTTTTTTCCCTGTTTAGCAAACAATGATTGATATTATTAGTCAGAATGCAAATATTTCTTTTAAGTAGTAATAGACTCACTTGTACCAGGTGAAGGCCTGTTCTGAAATGTCTTTAGGTTATATGACCATCCTGCTATTTCTTTGATAGCTGCCTGTTTTAAACTGGTACTTTGTTCCTCTAGAAAAATGTAATTTCCTCCGAAAAATAATTTTTGGGAATTACTAAAACTATACACAATCCCATCATTGTGATGAGCAACAATATTCTACCAATGTTACATTTTACCTTCTGCTTCCTTCCTTCTACTACTAACATTCCATTTCCCCACTAATTCTGATAATTTTTCATGTCATTAAGCATTTCTCCTTTCCCTGGACACTTATGTGAATGTCTGGCATGAGTTAAGCTCTGGGATGGACCATGCGCTCTTAGTTTATTTTGATAAGTAACTTGTGAAGCTGTAAATAAGAAATACACATCCCAGAACAGGTGATTAGGCACATTTTGGAAGTCTTAAAGCTTCTCAATGCTTCCTCTAGCCTTACTCTGTCAGGATACTCCAAAGATGAAATATCTTGTGCCATCATTTTATAGTTATATTTCTATTTTTAATATAAAATTTAAATATTAATTGTGCACTCTAAATATCAAATTTTATAATTCAATTTTAATTTTTCTGTGAGCCTGTCACAGATTTCCATAATCTGCTGCCCAATTTTCATAAAATAATTACTACATGTTCATCTACGTTAGTATTTTGGTGAGTTCAGGAGTGAGCTTTTAAAGTGAAAGTCCCGGTTTTCCCCACCTGCTGTATTTTGGTTTGCATCACAGAATATTCTCTAAGAACATAAATTGTTTTTCATATAATGAAACCAGAACATGCTTTCCAGGAGTGCACCTTAAGCCACCCCAGCCCCTAAAGGGCTTCAGTCCATGGGACCTGACTGGCATTAGTCCAAAGTGAATTCCCCTGAAACACAAAGAATGGGTATTGCTTCACTCCCCAGATTCATCACAACTTGTTCAAGCAGTTGTAGGCAAAGTGTTGCAACATAGCTGAGGTAATTCGAGCTGGCTTTTGATTTTTCTTGCTCAGTTATTGAGGTAGTAGTATTAGCAACATAAATAACATTGTGCTTTTAAATTATGTTTTCGTGTGTTGATCAAGACATCATTGCACCACAACATTATAATTATCATGTAGTTGAAAATCAATAGGATTGAAGGATGGATTGGTAAACTGATTTGAAGGCCATACAAATCTGGGAGTAAAAGTCAGGTGTCTTGTCATGCTGTTTAAAACTGTAAGTGCTCAGCTACATTTCGTAATATCATAATGGATACCAGGGGATCTGTTAATGACATCAGCTTCCAATTATTCTCTTGATTAACTGTTTATTTAGTCTCATTATACAGTTGGATGTTCTGTCTTGCCTTGCCATTTACAATTGGTGTGGTTGTCCAAAGATCACTTGCACCAATAATCTCATCTCACATTAAGAGGGAATTTTAGACAGTTGTATGTAGTTCCTACTAAAATCGTTTCCTTCTGTGCCAGAAGCGTGCCCAGAATGAGAACATTAGCAGCTTGGGAATTTTCTGGGTATGGCTTTAAAGTAGCTTGTATATCACTAGTGGTAAACATGTTTCACAGTATGCTGAAGAAAGAAAGCCTCTATGGTTGCTGCTTAGAAAATCACATGAAGTTGGCATTTTCTGTTTTTGTTTGTTACTCTTCTTAACACTTGTAGAGCTTTTCTGTTGTTTGATTTTAGGATTAACACCTATTCATAATTGCATCTTAAAAGGTCCTTGCAATAGTTTTTAAAGAAACACCTAGGAGGCAGATTTCTATTTCAACATTAATATGTTAATAAAATGCAGCTTAATATGAAGGAAGCTGACATAAAATCTCTTTCACGTTCTCTCTCTCGCACACACTCACACACAAGCTGTGAATGGATGGCCAGTTAATAGCACCTGAAACTAATCAGAGTCCTCTTAAGAAGGCGCTTTGACACTTGCGTAGTTTGGAGGAGCTGGTGTTTAACAGGAGGAGCTGTTAGTACCTTTATGACAATAATATCTAGACAGAAAAATAGATTATTGCAAGGGGTGGGGGGAAAGCTCAAAACCATTGTTTGGCAATGCTATACTTTGCTTCACCAGTTACTGTGATTTCACCTTAAACTCTGACATATGAGTGTAGGCTTTTTAGGAAGTTAAAAATTCTATCATTAAAATTAAGGTGTGTGTGAACTTGATGCGACAATGACCATAGTGGGGACTAGATCAAGGATTCACTTAGCCCAACATCTCATATGTTTGTGTCCAAAAGCAGACTGTCTTGGAAGTATTATAAGAAAAAAGATAAAACTTTTCCACAAAATATTCCTCTACTTTCCAATAATTTGCAGCTCAAGGATCTCCTGATCCAGAGGTGCATCTTCATATCCATGAATCTTTGTGATTCAGATTCTCCTTGCTCTTTTGTTTTTTCCCCCCGCTCTACAAGGCTCTGCTGCAACAAGTTTCACAGCTGAACTACATGTTGTGTACTATGCCTCTTTTTTCTTCTGAGCCTACTTTCTTTGCAGCCCTCTCCCTTTATTGAACAAGTTGTTTCTTTTTCATCTTTTCTATGTCGCTCATGATTGTACAATCTTTATTGTATCCTTTCCCAGTTATCTCTTTCCAGCCTTTTTTTTTTTTATGCTATTTATATTTGAAACAAAGTTCGTATGATTGTTTCAGGGAACAAGGTCATTTGGTTTCATAAGCAACCTATAGATTCCTTTGTTGCAAACATCACTGTTAAAGAGGTTGGTTATCTCAAATATTTGGTGCTATCAAGAAACAAAGCTTAGAAGCAATTGCCACCCTAAGTAAAATATTCACCAGACACTTTTTTAAATATGAAGATTTATTAATGCTTATGTAAGAAAATACTTTGAAAAGAATATGTAGCAAGGGAGACTTATACAGAAGATCTTCTATTTTAAAGGAAATATGCCTTTTTTTAAAAATCTGACTGAAGGAATAATTCCTAGAAAGATGGAAGACACTTAGGTGCTATGATGTCTCAGCACTTACATGTGTATAGGCAGTCTCAATGTGTTGATTTTGAAATGATCAATTAGATCTGAGAACTAAGACAACTGGTTCATTGTTCTTCAACTATTCCAGAAAACAGAGCCCTAAAAAGGTGAATTAAAAAGGAAAAAAGGGGTATGAAATGCATGGGGTAACTAAATAAATATGCATTCAGTTATTTAAATATATATATATAAATTTAACTTAATATAAAAAAATTATTCTGGTATGAACCAGATTTGAACAGATTTATATACAAACAGTGTAAACAAAACCAAAAACCAACCAAATAAAAAAACCTTTTTTTTTTTTTTTTTGTGACTTAGAAGGCAGCACTAGGTCAATCTATTTAGATAGCATAAAGTAAATGGATGAGGTAATTATCATTTATATGTAAATATGAATTTTCAGCCATAGTAGTTATTATTTTGGGGTAAGTAAGTTTTAGTCACTTTTTTCCCAGAAGGATGAGAAGTGAAAACTGTAAAGAAAAATTGGACTTGTGTTCTAATTGCACTTTTGGTGAAATAATGAAGTCTTAAAATGATGTTACATTACTCTGTAGACTAAGGTACAAAAATGCTAATTTATTGCTAGACTGCAGCGTCCAATTTGCATTCCAAATCAGACTGCAGAGCTCCCCAAATGAGTAGGTGCCCTCACAGTGTATTTAACCTATGCTTTTCCTGAGTAAATTCATAACAGTATGTGTGTTTGTACGTGCTTCCTCACGTACATACCCACATGTGGTGCTTCACCATTTTAAGAAGGTCCAGTTTTTTTAATAGGGATTTGAAGTGTACAGCTAATTTTGGATATTAGCAATCAGAAAAATAATTGATGCAAATACTTTTTTAAATCTCTGAACTGCTCCTAAATTCCTATTTACTGTGACACTGACAGATAACCTGTAGGGTGCATATAATTTGCAGCAATTAATGTCGTGTATTAAATTGTGCTTGTATGTGTGTATAAACACAGTTGCCTACAAAACGGTGCTGTTATAAAGATGTTTTCTAGAATGTTATAAGAGTAATAGTGTATATTTGTTGTTAGTTCCAGATGATACAGATCTATGAGAAGGAGGGAAATGAAGTCATATTATTCTTAAGTGTGCTGATACAGGAGGAGGGGGAGGGGGGGAGAGAGAGAGAAAGAGAAAGACAAGTAATACAGCATAAAGAACCCACAGGCATCTGGGCTTTCCCACTTCAGTGGCAAATAGGGGGAATTATGGGTTGGTGGTCTGCTTCCCGTTAGGAGGACACCCCTCCATCTGTTTTCAGTACAGCCTGTTTCCAATTTAAAACACAGATTTCAATACAAACCTCAATTTCTTTTCTCCATTTTATATGCAAAGTGAGGCTTATGAATCGGTGTCATTGCCATAAGGGCTCAGACCAAATTTCCCCCCAAAATTCACAGGCTGTTCATTTGAATACCTGCTTACAGTGGTACACAATGGGCAGCTTTGAGAAGAAAAATTGATAATCTTCACGGAAGAGTAATTTGAATGAAATTACACTTGACAGCCTGTCTCCAAGCAAACAAGGAGAGTGAGGGAGCCTTAGCTAAGCTCTGAGGACTTGCCTAAGCCTCTGCTGTTGGAGCTTCCCAGGGAAAAAAAAATCCACACTTTTTCCTACATCTGACTGAAGCTTTTGATTAATTCTCTGTAGCTGTTTCTAGTGAAGAAAGGTAGCCATGGAAGAGAATATGGAAGAGGGACAAACACAGAAAGGTATTGTGATAAAATTGCTTTCTCTTTGCAATGAGATAATTATTTTGCTGTTCCTTATTTGCTTTAGCAGCATGCTGTAAGGCTAGTGAATATCCTTATGTGGCAGATGCGGAAAGATTTTTTTTTTTCCATACCATTTACTTCATTTGTCTCTCTGCAATAGCACCTAGCATTAATATAGTGACTGTCATCTGATATCTGGTATTAAAAGAATCTAAATAGCAAATTTTACATCTATACTAATAATATTGCAAGCATTTAATGAAGCCTGCTTCCCAGACCAGTCTTTGTTAACCTTCATTTATTTCATGTTTTCACGCTTGTCTAGCTGGGTCAAGGGAGTCTAGTGTGAACTATGAGAGAGCTACTCACACAATATTTGGAGCCAGTTGTAGTTGGATATCTAACAATGTAACCAGTATTTACACCTTGAATGAGATTCCAGACTGAACAAAGACACGGCGTATATTTTGTATATATTTAGGCAGTATTGAAATTTCCCTCTGCCTTTTTTCCACTTTCGTTTTGCAATGTGTTGAAGCAGCCTTGCTATGGTTCTAATATTTGCATTGTACAGATTTGCATTTTGCTGAAATGCATTTTGCATGTTGCAGCTGAAATTGCTTTAGCAAGATGCACACAGCATGTTCAGAGCATTTCTGTTCCACTGTTTCTGGTCGAGTTGAAAACAACTGAACGTTATGGGATATGTTAGCACTTAAAGGTGCAATTTAAAATTATTGCAGACTGTTTCTTAATTTGTGAATCTCTGAGAAATACAGTGTTTTTACTCTTTTCACTTAAGTGTTATTCTGTAGAAGCGACATTACAGTAGTGAAAGGAACCAAGGTTTTTTCATTTTACTTTACTGCAAGCACAAAGGATAATCCTAGCGAATATTTGCCACATTAAATCATGTATACTTTTCATTTTACCTTTATTTTGAATTCACTTCCATTTTTGAGGAGGATTTAGGAACTCGCCAAATCATTTAATATAAATTGCCTGTAAAGGCATATTTTTCTGTGCTAATGCCATATTCTGTTTTTCCGCTCCCTGATCAATCTGCTTTCTACATGTAAATGTCATGCTTTCTCATTATAAGTGACCCATTTAGACAGAATGCAGCTTTGAATTGTTTATGGTCTTGACTTGATCTAGATGCACAGTATATAGTCATGAGAAGACTAAAGGAGAATATATGTGCCCTCTCTGTGTGTATACATACCTATGGTTATAGATAAATAGATTAGGATCTGATTGGTGATTTCAGCAGTTTCTTCAGTTGAATTTTATTATTTGCAAATGGCAGAAATAATGGGAAAGTACAAGACAGTTCACATTTTGTTTTTTGGGGTTTTGTTGGTTTGGGGTTTTTTTCTGAAGGTAAAATCAATACTTTATTCTATGGTTCAAATTATTTAGTGTGCTTTTTTTAAAGTCTGAAATGCATTTTTTTCTTTCTTAAAACAAGTGAATTGAACTGTTTGACCACTGAATCAAAATACTTCGTTGTTACTGAATGCTATTGCCTGAAGAAACTGTGTGAAATTCAAAATCCCTAAATTCTTATTAGAAAAAAATCAGAGAAAAAGTGAATCATTTTGTGTATTAAAAGAACATGTTGTTATTGATGAACTGTGTCCTCATTGTTCGTATGATAAGCAGTTGAATGACCAATAGCCACTCAAAATGGTGAGATTAATAGTGTGATTACAACAGCTAACACTACTTACCCCCACCCCCCATTTACAATGCCATGTGTTCAGCCTTTTTTCCCTTTAGTGATACCCAGCTGTCATCACAGACAGTGACAGGAGAATGTTAAGAGCTCACAAATTATATGTATTTTTCCTTATTGGCATGGAAGGGGATGCTGCTTAGTTGCTATGACCATACCTGCAAACCTGTCATGTCAACCTGTCGTGTTCCCACGACATGTCCCCCAGTTATGACAACTTTTAAAATGTATTTAGAGTTTGAAGAAAACTTGCAATTCAGGAGGAAAATGAAAAAATATTTTTCGCTTCTGAATTTTTGGTGGTGCTTGAATGCAGATGTTGGAACTATAGTGTAGTATAGGGATGATTATGAAATCAAGGATCTCTTTAAGGCTTGCACTTTGCACTTGACAAATACTGACTGTTATTAGTATGACTTGATACTTCTCTTTCATAGTTCCTGGGTTTTTTTGCTTTCATTTGGCATGATCTATTATGTGTTTAATGGTTATCCATAGTATAGTTCCAGGTCATCTGGACTAGTTTTTCTAACTGTAGTGTCCCAGCAACTTTAATTGTAATTCATATATTCTAATTTTCATTCTCCTGCCATCTTGAGTGGAACGGTTTCTTTCTTTCTTTCTTTCTCCTCTGCTTTCTACAAAATCAATGGGAGTATAAATTGTCACTGCTTATCAACTCCTGTGCTCTTCACAGCAGATGCTTTGAACCTCCCACTGAACAGCATTACGTCTTGCTAGCAGCCATGATGGAAGTGAATAGTTTCATACTGATGCATTTCATAAATACGATAAAGATAGCTCTAATAAGAGGCTTGCAGATTTGAAAGTCTTGTTATTTTAGAGAATTTTATGCAGTCAGGTATTGATAAGTGCAAACATAATTCTTACCATAGTGGTTCCAAATAATGACCTTCTCTCTTGCACAATCTCTGTACATTCTAGTGTTTAACACTTATGATTTGTTTATGGCTGTATCTTGGAAAATTGTCAGCAGCGAAATATATTACATCTGTTTTCTGGAAATAAGGAATTACTAGAAACTGTATAGTTCAAAGTAATGACTAGAAAACAGAAATGGACATCTTCCCCCCCCTTTTCTTTCTATTGGCCTTGGAAAGTGTGATTTCTTCTTGGCGTCAGTACCTTTAATATGGCAAAGTGAGATAATGTTGCTGTCCAGCAGTTTTCATGTATAAAGCTGTAAAAATTGACACCAAGAATAATTTGTATTAATTCATTTTCTGTTTTAAAGTATTAGAAGACTTGGTTTTTTCCCTCCCTTTTTTCCTTGATACCACATTTCCTTCTCTTGCAAGCCAGTACAGATTGCGGAGGACATTTCAAAGGTATTTGCTACACAGCTGTCTGTAGCTGTCCAAGAACTGAAAGTGTGCAGAAAGTCTGGCTGAAATGTAAGCTACACGTGAACACTAAAATGTATTCTAACAAAGTAAAAAGTCATAACATCTCAGAAATATCAACTTGTTCACAATTTCTATAATACTAACATTATGCTACATGCCCAGAACTGTAACATACTAAGAGCTTTGATTGCAAATTTGCTGTCTGGAAAACCCAGGATAACTAAAGCCTGTAATTTATTTGACTGGCTTATTTTTCAAAAATGATCAGCTCCACCTAGAAGCAGAAGTTTCACTGATGTCTTTAGGGATGAATGCTAATTTTGAAAACCTCATGCATAAATTTGCATGTGTCAGTGGTAGGTCTCAACTGCCAGTGTTTGAAAGACAATGACGTCAAACTGTTAGCTTTGCTATGTGGAAAAAGATATCGCTCCTGTTCCTGCAGAACAGGTCTTCCCTCCGTGAAAGCATGAAGATTGCAATGATGTTCCCCAGTCCCAGTCATTTGTCCCAATAGGAAACTTTTCAGAGGGCAGGCACTGTAATTTTGTGCATTGTGTGGGACTTGGTACAGTAAAGTTTAGGATTATTCTCACCACATAAAAAAGAAACATTCTGTAGTACAGCAAGACATACTGATACCACTTGCACTAAATTGAAGATAAATGTGCCTTTTTTATGATTCATCCATAACTACATTTTGTAGTTTGAATTCCTTTATAAAATAAACTCTTGGGAATGGATGGAGCATCTGTGTTTGTACAGCAGCAAACATGAGGAAGAGCTAATGTTACTTAAGCTCTCTTGGATGTAGTATACCTAACAAACATAGACAAGGCTCCACTGGTAGAATAGCAAAAAAATATATAATATTATTGTGACAATAAGTGATTGAATACTAGAAAATAAATAATGAGTTAGTATTTGGTCTGCATTAGTAATTTAAGTGGATCTGCAGCCTATTATCAAAGCTTTTTCGTTTGTTCCACAGCATGCCAGTAAAAGAGAGCTTTAAGCAGAGTTTTAGAAGTCACAAGGAGTCTAGGCTGCTATCAGTAATATGTATACACAGCCTCTGCTTCTTCAGCCATAAGAGGTTGAATTGCTTCCTCTTTCTTCAGTACTTTTTGGAAAATGGCAGACTCTGAGTTAGTAGGATACTATAGACTAGATGAAAGTGATGATTTTTATTTCATATTAAGAAATAAACCAACAGCCAAATAGTAAAAATACTGCTGGCATCCTTTGTAAGTTAGTCTTCTAAATCTTTTTATTTACCTCTTAAAGAGAACAGTTGTCCAGTTTCTCATTTGACGATTGTTAGAAAGTTGGTTAAAATAAAAATGAGCAAATCTCAATATTTTGCAGTTTGATTTTGTTAGATGGCTATACTTGTAAATAAAGCTGAGGAGTTATTTTCTGTTCTTTAATGTAAATGCCACACTAAGTGTAAGCCAGGCTTGTATCTTCAGTTAGATCCTTTTTATGTTGCTAGTACTCTGTCTAGTTTTACAGAACCCCTGAAGTACATCAGTTTCATGAGCAATTTGGAAACAGTTTTTAAATTTGGCCTTAAAAGTACAAAATAGCAGACATTTGCTGGCTGATATTCTTCATACAAAACCTGCACTTGCAATGCTTGATTCTTAAAGAAAACATAATGGGCAGAGGTCAATCTCTATTTCCTTTGGGAATATATTTTCAATTCTACTCTTAGTTCCCAAGCTTGCGCTCAGATTGGATTTTTGCAAGTTCCTTCAGAATAGAATGGTCTTAACTTTCATCACATTTATTGCTGCCTGTTCTTAAAACTGTGTGTGTGTGGATAGTAAGAGTGTCAGTTAAAATACTCACTTGACAGTCACAAAGTCACTAACAGAGTAAATAATTTTCCTTCTTAATCAATGTTAAATCTGGCAAAGTATCTCACTATATTTCCTACTTAAATCTCCTTAGTAGTTAATCAATAAGGTTTATTAAAGAAAAATGCAATAACATTCAATATGAATTTGAAGTTAATTGTTCTAATATTGTAAGAGTTATTCTCCTTTATGTAGTAACTACAGACTACCTTACTTAATATTCTTACATTAGGAGCAGTGAGTTCCAGAGCTGTAATTTGAGTATATGTTATTATTCAATACATTAGGCTTTTGTTCACAGATAATGATGTAAATAAATTTAGTCTTGCTTGCTTATTTAATCTTTAACATTGAGATGTCTCTGTTAATAGTAGAAAACTTTGTATTTCTTACAGGCTTAACATCATACATAACATAGGCATGAAAATCCAGCATCAATAGGACCTAATTATACTTTTATATATATTCTTACAGGGCAAAAAGTATTCCAACTGCCCTAAGGCAAATGGAATCCTCAATTCAATGTGTGAGAATTTAAGTCTTCATGGTCTGACACTTGTATGTCAATTTCATAAATAAGCTATTTTAGAAATAAGATACTTCATAAGTAAGAAATGTAAATGCTTAGAAAAAAGTGTTGAATATTTTTTAAATGATTAATTTATACTAATTCTTGAAAAAATACTGTATCAAAACAGCAATATAAATTTATAAAATTTTTTCTACAGTTTGTGAAAGTAAAGGCTCACTTTGGGGGAGAGGGTATTTTGGGTTTCTCATTAGTCTGAAAAAAATAAGTATTTAGTAATGACAAAACAATACTGCAGATATAGCAAAAATAAATTTGATTCAGCTTAGTGCTTAGGCTCCTTATGGAGAAGGACTGAGGGACTTATATATCTAATATCTAAAAATAATTATTTTTATATTTGACTATGCATTCATTTCTGATAAGCACCTTAAACAATTTTGGCAATGTGATTTTTAACCTCTTTGAATTGCCTGCCACTGCACTAAAATTCAAGATGGAAGAATGGATGGAATGCTGCTGGCCTCATAATGACAATGTTTGCTTTCTTGATATAATAGTTTTGAACTGTTAATTCTCCCTATATAAAGAGGTGAGAGCATGCTCTTTCCTCCTAATAGTTTTCTACGGAGGGTTAAGTAGAAAATTAGAAAACCACACATTTTTGGGCTATTCTGGTTCAGATTGTAGACACTGTGTATGATTTTATAAAAACCATAAAGCATGTAAGCACCTAATGGCCATTGAAAACTGGAGTGTAAAAAAAGGCAAAGGTGAATATTGATCTTATATCAAATATTTTTGTCAGTTAATATTCCATTTGACAATTATATTTCAGAAGAATTTTCAGCCAATTCATGCAACTAAAATGCATAATTCCTGCTGATATCTTATCATGTGACTGATTTCTGAGACAGGCCAGCAAATCCCACATAGGTGTGTTGTCACAAATCTTTTGCATGGGGGGCAGGGGAATTACAGACACTTCAGTTCCAGCATGTAAGGAATGAAAAATAAGTCTTGTCATTTTCTCAGCTGCAGAGAGATCAAACTCAGAGCACCAAAATTGTGAGGGTCAAAGATAAACACCAAATAGGGATTAACTATCAGAACTGTGAATTTTTGTACACATACGCTCTAGGGCCTTATGAAGGAAGGCCACTGACACAAAAAATGGCTTAGGTAGTCTGTTAGCTTGTCCATGCCAGCTCTCACACTACACACTACAATACGCTAGTCTCAAGAAGGCTCAATTTTCTCTCTCTCTCTCCCCGCCCCTCCTCCCCCAATATTTTAATCTCCCTCTTACTAGTCATCATATAGGACTTCAGTAGTCCTCCAAAACTTTATACTGCAGCCATCTGGGACAACATTGTTCCAAATAACGGTTGCTAACCACTACTACATATCACCAACTACTACATATACTACTACATATCACCAACTACTACTAAGTGCAAGGATTACTCTCCTCTTTACATTTATAATACCCCTGATATTTGCGCTTGGACAGTTTGTGAACAATTTTTATTTGGTTCACATAGTGAAAGTTCCCCCCCCCCGTAGTGTTAACAATATAACTATACAGCAAATGAATATCACAATAAATTGAGTATCAATTTTAACAAAAATCTGTCTTTTTAATAGTGGTGTGAGGGGAGCAGTGCATTTGCTGAAGTTTTGGTATAAAACTAGACTTCAGTGAAAGGTGCATTTGTTGCACTTTTGGTATATGAGCTTTGCAGGAAGGTGCTACTACCAGAGTGTAAATAAAACTCAAGTAAAACATAGTATTTGCAGTTCCAGTAAGCATTTCTCACTTCTCAGTATCTTCCTATTTGTACCTCAAGAGTGTGTTTTGTTTTTCTTCCTTAAGAAGAAAAAAAAAAAAAGAATCTCTTTGTGACTTCTGTCCTGCTTTTCAATTTTCTGTGGAAGCACTTTCTTTTTAGCATCTGGAAGGCATGGAAATTAAATTCTACAACATTTTTTAATTTCTTCTGGGAACACGTAATATAAGATGACAACTGCTGCATGTTTATTAATAAAGTCATAGCTGGTCACATCCTGCTTCTCAGGCTGAAGCAGGATGGTTTTATGTAAGTAAAACTGGACATTAAGGAGGAATTTGAAGGAAGAGAGTAAAATAGCATAGTGAAGTGATTAAGCAGGGATTGCTTTTCATTAAGGCACAATGGGAAAAAAGTAGAGATGATTGTGCTGATAGAGGTTGAAGGGAGGCAATATGATGAAAAGAAAGGAATAAGCAATATAACTTGAAAGACCTTCAGAGGGGTTCAGCAGTTTGAAAGTGATATAGAAATAGAGGAAGACAATATTAGAGTTGAAAGAATGAAAGATACTAACATTTGGTTTTTCAGACAAGACCTATAGAGGGCCTTAATGGAAATTTTAGGATTTTCTTTAGAAATAAAATGTGTGTTTTAAAGTAAAGAGTTTTTAAATGGCTTCCAAATCTTTACATTTTAGTCTCTCAATAAAAAAAATGGAAATCTCTTATGGTGTTAATATGATGATATAAAGCTCAATAATTTTAAACTTAAAAAAACCCCCAACCAAAACACAAGTAATCTGAACAGAGTAGTACTAGATTGATATTTGCAGATTAATGTTAGTAAATAGAAGATTTGTGAAGTTTTACATAAAAAGTTATTAGAAGCATAAATTCAGATTATCTTTTTAAAATAGTGAACGTGTAACTTAAACACATTTTTTCCCCCAAGTAAAACAGCGGCCATGCTATATTCATGGCTACTAGGGTAATATTGTAATATTACTATGGTAGTATTGTAACTGTGGGCAGTTTCTAACTATTTTGAAGTTACGCATAGGTGAGGGAAAGAGGGGGAGCAAGTTTGGTTTTATCTTAAAGCGAGGAGAGGTAGGAAAGATTCTCTTAGTTGGAAAAGGAAAGTATATAACTTCATGTTCACGGAAAAGAGTTATCACAGTTGACCCATTGGCCTAGTTTCTCTGGTGAAGGAAGCTGGTACTGCGTACCCTTGCCTAGCAAGGTGATGTAGCCAGTGTGGGAGGCTCCACAGTGTAGTGGCACCCTCTACTACTGGTGAATCAGCTTAGCTTTCTTTATGTAATTCATTAAAGCCTGCCACCCCCTGATTTCCCACCAAATCTTCTCTTACACTATTAAGTTATATGCAATAGTAAGCAGCTGGCATAATTTTGAATCAATTTAAAGGCCTTTAGAAAACAACCATGGGAAGAGCTTGGGGTGTCTCTTTGCAGCTCTCAAGTGCGGACGAGTTTGGCCATGGCTAAGAACTTAGGCTTGCATATTTTTATGCAGGAGTAGATCCTGAGCTGCTTGTGTCATGATTTTGATTTGTATCTCAGGGAGTAGGTGAGGAAACCTATCCAAGCCAGGTACTCATCCCTATGCTTGGATGGCACAGAGCTCTGATCTTCACCTCTCCAGAAGAAAGCCAAGACACATCCTGTTGTGTTCTACTTCCATCTGCCAAATTGTTTGCTCCCCATTTCTTTTACCCTTCTATTACATATCTCAATTCAAACAACCCTTGACCTTCAGAAGATCTTCTGCTCTGATATAGTGCAAGTTACTAACAGTACCTTGAATGCTTTGGGACTTCTTCATACTTACAGGCTAGAATCTGCATGCAGAACTTGATGCTGTGGTAAGTTTCTCTAGTATGACAAGGAGAATCTAGACTGTAGTGAGCAAGACAGTGTGCAGGCTGCTGAGGGTGAATCCTCCAAGTCTGCACTAGAAGTGGAAGGCCATGTAAAAGTTAGCACTGTTGCTAGTTCTATTGTTCCTGTTCTATCAGTAAATAAGTCCTAGGTCTCAAGACTGTTCTTTAACATTTCACATTAGTAAATATTTGCAGGTTTGGGTGGTTTTCTTTCTGATATCTTTTGAAAAAAATAAATGCCCAGACTCTAGATATTATGGTGGCATATAAAGCCCCAAGAAACTTGCAGACAGTGTCTTTGTTAGATTATAGAAGTACACTGCAGAGATTAGTAAGCCTCCCATATTTCAGGTTTTACCTGGTCATCTCCTTGGTCTTTTGGGAAAAATCAAGTCATATATTTTGACCCATAAAGCCCGAATAGCCTGAGAATGTGATGTGGGAATTTATGGAACACCTTGAATTTCATGGCATTCTAGGCATGCTGCGAAAGACATCTGTACATAGCCTACTGGTAGAGCCCTCTTGAATATTTTTTAATATGTTGTTCTGGTTTGTGATAAGCCTTTGGTAATACTACCAGGAACTGCAAATTCTGAGGTGCTCCTATTGGATAAGGAGAATTAAATACACAGTTCAAGTAATATAAAACAGAACATCTGCCCTTCCTTACAAAGTGCAGGAGAATTAACATTTACTTATTAGAGATGTAGAAGGACATTTGTTCTAGAAGGAGGCATACTCTTGATCTTACTCGAGGGAGCATTTGTGGGTTACCTAACTAACTGTGAAGTCATTCAATAGAGGATTGCATTCCCTATTAGCGAATGGCAATAGACAAGTGAAAGTTACCTTAACCTTTCCAGTAAATTAGCCCTTGCCTCTTACCAGTTAAATACCATATTGCGTCCTCATGTCATATGTACAAAGTGATTTATATTCAGCAACTTCCTGCTCTTTACTGGCTTGCTTGTTCTGTGACCTCTATGGTGAAGATTATATTTCCAACTACATTTTTCTGCATAATTTATTTACCATGCTCATGGTGCAACTTGGAGGCTGGATCTGGTCTCTGGGATGCTTACATTCGATATGCTCCCTTTTCAACAGAGGAGGCGGGGAACAACAGAGCAGAAGGTGCTGCGGTCACTCGGAGCAGACAAATGCTTCTTGTGCCCTACCTGAGTACAATGTTAAACAGGTCAGGTAGCTGCAGTAGGAGAAAGGGGATGCAATAGCTGCTACTGGGCACAGGGAGCCCAAATTCAACCAGTTTGGCTGTTGGATTAGTCCATTGAGAAAAACCTTTAATTGAGCAGATGTCCATGAACAGATTTTTATATTTACTGATAATGATAATGGTAAAATCAATAACATTTTGACTTCTGTATATGGCACAAAAGAACTTGCAAACTTTTGAAGGATATTGTTTTTCATAAAGGTTATATACCAATAAAGAGCATGTACTTGAACTTGTGGGGGTAGTAGGTTGCTAAGTCATTGTAAATAGTAACTCAATATACATAACTGAGGATGAAAGTAAATGTCTGAAATTGCCTTGAGAAAGTGACCATTGACTACTGGCCACTGTGTTGTTCATAAAGGTATTCAATTATATTAATGAATGTTGTATTATTGATTTTTAAACTGAGTAGTTTAGCATGAAATGCTTCCCACTTAACATGGTTTGCCTTTGTTCATGACTTGTTGATAAACCACTCCTATATAGAAAAGGAACTTACATTTCTAGCTGAATGACACAAATATAGTGATTTACTTTCTCATGAAATAGTCTGAGCATGTTAGCTACATAAAATGCTTTTCCTGTTTGTTGTGATGTTTCAATATAGCAGTACAATTGTCTTCAGAGACTTTCTCAGCCTTCTAATTTCTTACTGAGAGGTTGACCACTACTTCTGATCAACATACACTTTTAACATTATAAATAAGCATAACCATGCTTTCCCCCCACCTTTCCTCTTAGTAGTAGGTTGCGGTTCCTTACAAACACCCGCAGATTCTCTTTGTCGTTCTCATGCTATTCAAAAGCATCTCATTGCCATGTTACTTAATTAGATAGCTGAACTAGATCAAAATGAAACAGTATCTTCTTTTCCAAGTGTTCATAATTAGCTTCAGATCTACTCCTCTGAGCCATAAAACTTTTATTCTATTTAGTCTTGACTATATTTGCTGCATAATACTTCCCTTTTGCTGAAAAATTCATAGTCCTAGTGGAGTACTAAGGACCACTTTCATTCACACTACCCACCAATGTTGTGGAAATGAGTAGGATTTGCTTGTAAATGCATATATTTCCCTTGATTTTAGGGTAATATAATGCTTCTAAAATTATAGACATAAGTAACTTCAAAATCTGGAAAATCGATGACCAAGGCTCTGATCCTGCAAAGATTTATATGTACATATTTAATGTCATGCACCATGAGTAATCCCATTGGTTTCATACCAATTATTCACATAAGCAAAATGGAAGCACATGCACAGTCTGTAAGATTAAGACCTAACAATGCCATGGAGTAATTTGCATGTAGCCGTCAGGTTTTTGGCAGGAAATCTGTGAGAGGATATGATGATGCAATTTAATAGGGTCTGAGAGGAGACTGGAAGGAAGGTTGAATGGAGTTTGTTTATCAGCTGGGGTTTTTTTGTTTGTTTTGCATGGTAGTGCAGCAGATTAACATGCTTTGAGATTTCCTGTGGCTGTCTGCAGGTTCCAAGAAATTATAATTCTTTTCTTCTTGGCTGTTTTAATTTTTAAGGGTCTTTGTGCTTTTCATTTGAGTTACTAGAATTTGGATTCACTCCTGGGCAGGGTATACGGGATCTTCTAGTGGTATTGAAATACTTTGCTAGTGTGTCTTGTTCACATGCTTAAGCCAAGCCGACCATCAAATTTGCTGTGCAGATGGAATTTTCCCCAAGGTAGCCTACTAGTGATCTTCTTTTTACCTTTTCTCTGCAACATGGTCATGGTCTGCTTTCTAAGATTATCTGGGAGTTTAATTTCATTAAATTCCTGCTGCTAGTGCAAGGACTAACGCTGGTGTTACTCTTCTCACTGTCCTCTTGTAACGAACTATAGGTGAGACTTTTGGTCTTTTAATGCAGGTCTGAAGCAGCGTGTTGGTTAGTTGCCTGTGTTTTGTGGGATAGAGTGGAGAAGATATTTGATAAATTCCTCTGAGCTGAGGGTCTATTACAAGCCTTTCTGTTATTACAAGGTTCTGGACTCTGACAATGTCTAGTGTGAACACAGAAAATGGGCGTTTGTTTCTGAGATTTTTGCCATATAAACTGTGCTGTTTAAGGGAAAAACAGTTTCCCTTTGTTACCTTAAAGGGAAAAAAGATACTGTTGTCAGCTATGTGTAGAGTTTGCAGGAATATCTTCTATCATACATTATAACCATTCTATCATACAGATAAAATTAATCAAAACAGGTGCTTGTCATTGTGACTATCCTAAGAGTTTAGTAAAACATGTATGCTACAACCACGCCCATGGCATGTGGCACAAAGGCCAGAAAATAAAAAGTAAATTTGTTTCAGCTGTTCAACAGCATATGAAGGCTACCATTTCTCAAAGATGTCATCTTTCAAAATTATTCTAGATTTATGAACGTTGTTCACTAGTGAAAACATTGGGGTAATTACAACTTAGGGGTGAGTAGGTCCTTTAGGTCAGCTGTGTTTATGCTAATGGTTCAGACAAGATATGTTTCTCCCCCCTCCCCATCTGGTAGAGTCATTAAATATTTAAGACAAAGGGGAACCTATTGTGGACATTCAGGGTTTTTTATCGGCTTTATGGATGTGTTTGCATATGGGGGACTTTTGCTATTAATATTTTCTTCATTTTGCTCTGTTACACATACCCATACCATCTGTATTGCCTGTGCTTCCAGCAGATATCCTTCCATTATTACCTGTTATATCCCCTTCTAGAAGATGAAAACATGTACTTTATTACATATTTATTGACAGCCTTAACTTCTAAAATCCAGTTCAGGCACCTCTGCCTTTCTTGAATGTGATTGGAATATGCAGATTTCAAGACTTCAAAGTACCTGTAGCTAGCTGTAGGTGTGTTCTGTGAATATTATATACAACCAAAAAGCTGAAATATACTGTTCTTTCCTGATAGAAGGGTACAGTTATGCCCATGCCTAGGGATTTACCTTCTAACGCACAGCTATTCTTACTTGTCTGTCTTGATTTATTTCTCATATTGTTTTATTTTTATTATTATCTTTTAATGTAAGCTCGACTAGATTTGATGTAGCTGGTGCAGTTGCTAAATCTTGTGATATCCTCTGGGATCTCATTTTTCGTTTTTGGTTGTTCTTGCCCTCAATTCCTGATCTTTTTTTGAGCACGTACAAACTCTGTACCTCAAGCTGGAAAGATGGACTGTCTGCTACTAGAGGTCTGAAAGTACTGCCACTCAGGAATTGCTGATCTGTAATCATCACTCTAATCTAATATCCTGACAAGGAGATAGACTTCAATGTTGCTACAGAATGTGGTTGTTTTATTTCTAAAGAGATAATTTTACTAGGCTTTTTGTAGTCCTTCAGGGACGATGAATTACACAATGGCCCAGATGTAACAAGCAATATAAGAGTAGCAGTCATTAAACTAAATTATTGCAGTCATCCTTACTGTCCTTAATCTGTTATGGTTTTTTTCCATACCAACCTCAGTGTGATAAACTGTATAATTTAAAACTTCTCTACAGAAATGTGATGAGGAATAATTTGACTAGCGGTAGTAGTCGGTAATAATGCTGCAGAGTTTTTTCAGGTTGGCATGGTCATAAAATCTGTAATAAATTAAGCTAGTAAGTACTAAAATATAGAATACTTGCATGGAATGAATGTAATGAAACAAATTTGCTCTTTATAAGTGGGAAAGCTTGTTAGAAACCTCCACAGCAATTTGTTCACTATTGTCAGAATATGAAAAAACTTTCTATATTTTTCATTTTAATGATGTTATGTAAAAAGAGGGCAATTATTTGCATTTGCTTTATGCAATGGCTTTGACTCTTTGTTTTTATTCTTTGTCCACTATGACTCATTTTATGAAATTGTTTGTTTTTCCTTTAAGAAAAATTAAGGAAACACTAGCCTCTTTCCTAAGTGTCTTTATGGTTGTTGGGATAGAATAGCAGTTGCTCTGTCAGTGTCACAGTGTTTATTTTAATCTCTGAATTAATTTTCTTGGTTGCTAGGCAATTCTACTTCATATTTTTAATGGAAATGACTAATTCAGGGTGCTCTCATTTCAGAATATGCAATCGCTTGCTTTAAAACTGAAACTAGATTTCTCTATGACATAATGCTTGACAAATACTCATGTTGGTGTACAATTTTATGACTATAGCTATTAAAATATCCACATTTCTGTTACCCAGTCTTATATTTCTTGTACATTCCAGCAAAGCCATTTTAAATCTAAGGTATTCAGTGGAGGCAGAATTGGCTTTTATGTATATGTAGAGGATAAATATCTGCTCTAATGTCTGACATTTTAGAAATTTTTAAAGGCAGCTTACGGAGCTGGTTATGTAGTATGTATTTGGAGCTGGCATCATTTAAGTCTTTTTACATCCTCAATGGCACTGGTGTAATAAGTGCTACCTATCTCAGTTACTCAGCTTGCAGATGTATTCAGCAGGTCTTGCTTATTAGCAGTGCAGGGAAGTTCAAAAATAGGTATGAATATTCAAAGTAGTAATAACCATATTATTAAAGAAAACCTCTTAGCAGGCTGTAGTTCCAGAGCTGTTTTTCATACTGGAAAAATACAATGCCTCAGGACAGTTTCTTTAAACTTGAAAATATTGTTTTCTGCTATTTCAATACTATTTTTATTTAAGGACCAATATAAAGGAAAAAGAACTTTAAATGAAACTTCATAGGTTCCAGTATGAGGGTAGTGCCTTGTTTATTTTGTTGCTACCAGCTATCCTTTAATTTCTTCTGAGCTATCAACTAGTGAAATACTGTCTTTTGGCTTATCTCCGTTCCATTCTTATGTTTCCATGCTGGTGAACTGCATGACTTGGAAATGAATGAAATCCACGCCGCTTCTCTGTAGAAGGAGAAAAGCATCCTGTGGGCCAGAACGCTAATGACGTACCCTAGTAGGCTCTGTGCTCCTGACATTGGTTCAAGGTTTATCAGCTCAGTTTCTCTAGCCCAGAGCATCATTCTTCATGCTTAATTGCTCTTTATTTTCCTTTTCCCTAGTTTATAGTAAACTTGTCTTCCTGACTGTGGCCACCTTTTTGGTACAGTTAGTACACTGAGGACCACAGCTGATTTGGTTTATCTGAATAATTTGTTGCCATCAAAAAGCTACATGATGAGTCTAATTTTGTCCAGTTCAAAGGCATAATATGTTATCAAGACAGAGAAGACTGGGAATGCTATATATGTTAATGATTTTGTATTAAGTATACAATCTTTGCAGTATCTATTAATACAACTAGCCTCTGGCAATATCTTCCAATTGCTGTCTTACAATTTTAATTACAGCTGATGTTGGTGTTAGGTAAGCAACAATACTGTGCTATTTTTGAGCTTTGTAATTGGATTTGAGAGAAAACAAACTTCAAAAATCACACAATTATAAGTATTTTCAAGACTTTTTCAAAAGGATATAGGAAAAAAAAAAAGATAGATCACTCAGCTGTATTCCTCACAGAACAATGTGCTTTTATTCAGTTGTTTGTTATATATGAGCTAATAAGGTGGGTAGATAGCCAGAATGTTTGCAACTGTAATGATAATGTACAATGAAAGTAAGAAGTTGGATCATTTGTATTCAGTATATACTTGGGAGACCTTCTCACTTTTTGTAAATGAGAGGTGGAATATGCAGCCAAAATTCATAAGATTATATTCATGTTAGTGAGCTCTCCCAGCTCATCTTAATCTGCTTTACCACTTGAAGAAAGCAGTACTGAGACGATAGTTTTCAGTTTGTGAAACTGCATTATGAAACTCCTGCAACAGAAGCATAAAAATATTAATGTGGGTGAAAGTGAACCTGTAGGGGATATGAAATAAATTTCTTAATGAACATACGCCATACCTCTGGTTCTGTGAGGCAGAACACTTGTATAAACTGGTTGTAAAAACAACTGCCTTATTATAATAACATTACCAAATACCAACAGTTGCCTTTCAGCAAATAGGGTAAGAAAACCAAAACTCCTATCAAAGACCTTCCCAGGGTAGTTCCAGTAGTGTACAGCTTCAGTAGGTACAAACATTGGACCTTTGTCCAATATATGAATACTCAGTAAGAGTACACAGTTAAAAAAAGGAAATGTGTCACAGCCATAATTACCATCATGCTTGGTAATTCTGAAGAATGAAATTGTTATGAAATAGTGAAGGTATCAAAAGTTATATTATTGGATTAAAAAGTAAGCTCTTCTTTCAACCAGTAATTTATAAGTTACTGTTTTAGAGATAATGTTCTGTGAAAATTATTAGGATATCATTTAAGATTCTGGACAGAGATATGAAAGAGCTGAAACTGATTATCTGTATCATTTATATTTTTCAGTTTGACCTACAGAAATTACTACAAAACTGTTTGTGCCCTTGAAAAATCTTACTGTAACTCACTGTGTCTTGGTTTCCCATCTGTGAAAAGCCATACAGGATGTACATAAGCTTTCATTTCTTCCACCCGTTCTATGACTTGTTTATTGCTTTAGTAGATCATAGTCTTCATATTTCTACAATGGGAAACTCATTTTAGCTGAGGCCTCTAGATACTAAAGAAAGATGAAGTATGCCAGGGAACACTTACTGATTTGTAAATAAAGAAATAAATAAATTGCATCCATTAAATGTTCTTTGCTATTAAAGGTGGGATACAGGGTAATTGAAGTATCTTCTCTGTCCCACTTTAGTTTCTAACCAAATATTTTATTTAAATGAGCAAAACTAAAGGAGTTGCAATCATTATGCATATGGCATATGTGTTGTTAAAATGAAGAGTGACAGACCTTTGATTTTTAGCAGTGACATAATCTAAAGCAGAATGCTGTGATATACATATGGTGGATGTCTGTGCAGTATACCAAAGGAAGGAACAGTTCAGAAAGTTAACTTCAGCCCCGTCAAAAGAACTGTATTTCTTAGTGATAATAGGTATGTGGTATGAAAAGTTCAGGACAGATATGATTCTACTAGAGATCAGTGTCTCTCTTTACTCATTTTACAGAAGTGATACCCAACAGTGACAATTTGGCCTGTGTTTGCTTGCTTGTTTGTTTTTAAAAAAAAAAAAGGCATTTTCTGCAGATGAATGGCTATTTTCCTTTAGGAAAGCAACTGCAACATTTTGCAGCTAATGAAATGATGAAAAAGTTTGTTCTGTCTTTGGCAGCAGAAAACATGGACTTTGTATTAACAGCACATGATGGAATGCAACCCCAAATATAAAGAAAATTTCAGGCTGAAGTATGGAAGATTAGCAGACCTAACTCTTAATAGAAATATACTCAAAAGACTGTTTCTTAAATGTATCTGCTTTCTTTGAATATATTTGTTGTACTGCCCATGCAAAGAGAGACTCTGAGTATCTTCCCCAGTGGTGCATGGGATGTGGTCCTGTCATGTCACAGTGTATCCAGTCTCTACCTAGAACTAAAAGCACCACCACCATCTAATTTATCTTAGTTGAAAGAGTACACTGTGTTGAGCTCTGCACTGTTACGGTAAGATTTATTTTTGCTACTTAAGCTGTCTTGTTTAAATGCTGTTTATAGATCTTTCTTTAACACTGCTATCTGCTAACAAGATGTATGCTTAGATTAATTGTTGAAATAGGCAGCCTTCTGCATGCCCCTCACTTTGTTGCAAGTTTGAAGTCCTCTTAAAAAGCAGCTCCTGAAATCATGTGATATGAACAAAATCTCAGCAGTTAGATTACAAAAGCAAATTTCTGGCCTTCATGATTTCAAAGGGAAAGTTATTCTTAAAATTACATATATAACATATTCCATCAATAGGATACAGGTTATATGGAGTCTCTGGCAGTGCTGATGACACTTTCAGCATGCATATGCCCTATCCTCATTTTCATTTGCGTGCTTCCAAATAACTTGAAATCTTGGGTTTTTTTTTCTTTTTCTGTGGTAAATAAGAGTAACCCTCAGGCTTTGGTATTTTAGTTTTAGGGTCAAAGCACATGATGGACCTAGCCTTTGCCCCTAACATGCTGAATAACAATGAAGAGCAGTTCTGCCCTCCTTGGGGTCTGACTGCAGACAACAAATGTCAAGATTAGAATGACTGAAAGCAATGTCAAACTATTATAAACTTCCCTAGATATAAAAATAAGAAGGAAGGATTTATTACAAATGAAACAGATGAAGTGTAAGACATAAAGATCTCTGAAGTTAGGCTGTCTAGTACGTAGGTTGAGGAAAAGTGGATGGAACTTTATTTTCAATATCCAGTCAAGAATTTTAATAGCAGGGTAAGCTCACTAGAGAAGATTAATGATAATGCTAAGAAGTCAGTCCACTGAAGCACCGATCCCTGTACCGCATCCCTGAGGAAACATGGTTTTCGTTTTCACATTGTAGACGTGAGTCCTGTCACAACTCCTATTATTTCCTTACGCTTTGAGAACAAAAAAATGCTTTTTAAAGGTGCTTCTCGGGGTGGGGGGGGTGGGGTGGAGGAGGGGAGACAGCTTTGTTTCTGAGGCTAAGTCATTTTTCTTAAAGAGTGTCTGTGGGAAGTGACTTCCCCAGCCCTTCAGCAAAGGAATTGGAACTTCTCTGCTACTGCTGTGTTATGAGGACTGCAAATTTTCTTTGTTTAGTAATTTTTTTTTATTTAGACCATAAGCATTTGTTTCCTTGCGTGATGGGCAGAAGAAAATAACAAACCTCACCCCAAACCCCCTGAATGGCTCAGTTTTTGTTTCAATCTAATATCTGAATATAGATTAGTCCTAGTATATCAGTGAATTTGTCACTGCTTGTAATGGTTATCTGAAATTTGATCCAATCGTTTTTGGATGAGCTCTTTGAATTAGTACCTTCGTGACTGTAGAAGGATCAGGCCTTTTTAAATCCTGTACATAGCCAGAATGTGCTAAGCAGGTGCTCAGACTCAAAGGTAGATTACCAAAAGCAAGAAAAAAGGTGCCATTGCTGTGAACTTGGAATGGTTCGTTGCTCACGAACAGTGGAAACACATGTAAGTTTTCAGGTGTTTTCATGTTTTCATGCTAGATGACTTTCAGTAATGAAGTGATATTCATCAACCAGTTATATATGTCGCATACACTGTACTTTACTGACATTTTGGGGGATTTCTCTCTTTATTGGGACTGTTTTCCTGCAAAACAAACTTTAGCTCTACAAAGTCAGCTTCTTTTTTTTAACAATACTTTTTTTTGGCCATATATTCAACATCTTAGAGTATAGAGATAATGTCAACATTTCCTTAAAGTTGCCAAAAGAGTTTTTATACCCATAGATTACAATGACTTTTAAATATCAGTATTGTGAAATGTTGTACAACTGAGCACTTGATTCCACTAGAAATGGGTGGGGACGAGGTGAAGGGAGTGGGAAAAGAAGAAGGAAAGGGGAAATCGCATATTTCCAATTACTTCCAATTTTTTTCAAGCGAGTAGTATTCAAAGGAAAGCTTTGCATTAATTTTGTACAAATTTGATACAAACCTATGAAATTGCCTTTATTAATTCAAAAATTTTGGAAAAAAATTATTCTTTTCAAAATTCTATCTAATCTTATGGCAGTTTCTTGGGAAGGCTGAAAGCTTTATTCTTTTTTCCTTGATTTTTTTCCATACATAAGTGTAGTGCTTTATTTATATTGTGACATGCATAGAAAACTGTTTGTCCATAAGTAAACACTGCTGTTCCTGGGCGACAGATATTTTGCTGGAAGAGGCAGTAAATATACGGCAGATTGTTTACTCATGAAAAGCGCTTTTCTGAGTCCTGAGTAGAGGCAGGTAAAGTAGTAGTAAAAGGTGCTCAGAAGATGAATATAATGTGTGAGCTTGCAATCTTGGGCTATAGTACATGGTAGGTTGTACTAGCTCTGCAATAACTATTGTACTTTCTGAATATAACTATACTGTAGTTGCCAGAAAAGCAGTGTGTATAACATTTTGCAGAACAGTTTGGTTTTCTCAGTTCTGTGGAACAAACTAAGTCCTATAAATGATGATGAACAGAGCTTCAGGAAAATATTTTGAGGAAAAAATGCATTTTGTAGAATATCTGCTTTTGTTGTGAAGCAAGTATTAGGCCATTGTATTTCAGAGTCATGACATAAAACAGACCAATAAGGCTTCCAGTGCTAGCAACATTGGTAGAGCACAGTTGTATGTTGGTATTCCTTGCCAAGTGAAATTAGAAGAGAGGAAAATGGAAAGTGATTGCAGCTTTCTCATGCTCTACTGTTCAGCAAAGCCAAGTAGATCTGGGGGTGAACTAGTCTGAAAGAAATAAATGATTACCATTACTCATTACAACTGGAGAACAAAAGAACAACAAAAGACTGAAGAGGACTTTCATCATGAGGGAATTTTGAGCAGCTATGCAGTACGTAAGTGCCGTGGTTTAACCCTAGTCGGCAACTAAGCACCACACAGCTGCTCGCTCACCCTCTCCCCCGGTGGGATGGGAAAGCGAATCGGAAGAACACAAGTAAGAAAACTCGTGGGCTGAGATAAGAACAGTTTAATAATTGAAATAAAATATTATAATAATAATAATAATAATAATAATAATAATAAATTGTAATGAAAAGGAAAGTAACAAGAGAGGGAGGGAGAGAGAGAGGAACAAAATCCAGGGAAAAACAAAAAAAACAAGTGATGCAACTACTCACCACCTGCCAAACAATGCCCAGCCAGTCCCTGAGCAGCGGTTGCTGTGCCCCGGCCAACTCCCCCCAGTTTCTATACTGAGCATGATGTCATACAGTATGGAATAGCCCTTTGGCCAGTTGGGTCAGCTGTCCTGGCTGTGCCCCCCTCCCAGCTTCTTGTGCACCTGGCAGAGCATGGGAAGCTGGCAAGTCCTTGACTGGTGTAAGCACTACTGAGCAACAACTAAAACATCAGTGTGATATCAACATTATTCTCATACTAAATCCAAAACACAGCACTATATTAGCTACTTGTCATGGTTTAACCCCAGCCAGCAACTAAGCCCCACACAGCTGCTCACTCACTCCCCCCTGGTGGGATGGGGGAGAGAATCAGAAGAGTAAAAGCGAGAAAACTCATGCATTGAGATAAAGACAGTTTAGTAGGTAAAGCAAAAGCCACACACACAAGCAAAGCAAAGTAAGGAATTCACTCACTACTTCCCATGGGCAGGCAGGTGTTCAGCCATCTCCAGGAAAGCAGGGCTCCATCATGCATATCGGTTACTTGGGAAGACAAATGCCATAACTCTGAACGTCTGCCCCTTCCTTCTTCTTCCCCAGCTTTATATACTGAGCATGACATCATATGGTATGGAATAGCCCTTCGGTCAGTTTGGATCAACTGTCCTGGCTGTGTCCCCTCCCAGCTTCTTGTGCACCTGGCAGAGCATGGGAAGCTGAAAAGTCCTTGACTAGTGCAAACATTACTTAACAACAACTAAAACATCAGTGTGTTATCAACACTGTTTTTAGCACAAATCCAAAACATAGTCCTATACTAGCTACTATAAAGAAAATCAACTCTATCCCAGCCAAAACCAGCACATTCTCCACCCCTTATTCTATACCATTTATGTCATGCTCAGGTCTCACACTATCCAATACATTCTCATTACCCGCCATCACCCTTCCCATCCTTTGATATAATACACATATCATTCCCTTAGTCTATGGACCACCCCTGTAAAATGTCTGTAAAATGTCCATAAATGTCCACAAAATGTCCACTGAGTTCATTTAGTTCATGACTTTGGCTCCATCTCTCATGGTGGTCACTCAGGACAGGAGAGGTGGTGTGTTGCTTGGAGTTATTGGGCACCTCAGCCAGCTCAGGTCAGGTCACTGCTGCACTTGCACTGCTTCTTGTAAGGCTTGTCCTCCATTGGTTCAGGTGGTTCTGGCTATAGTAATTCCTATAACATGCAACTCAAATCATGGGTTACAACAATTTAAAGGTATTTCCATTACAATCTCCACCCCTGGTCCCTTTGGACCAGACCATCGGGTTTAACATTGCAATGAGCTCCTCCCCTTGCCCCTGTTCCAGATTGGACTTATCCACAGACTGTAGTCCTTTCAGAAGTAAACTTGCTCCAACATGGCCTCATGCACAGCCACTGATGCTTCAAGGTGTACCTTATCCAGCGTGGACTTATCCTTGGGCCACAATCCCATCAGAGGTTGAGGTATACCTGCTGTGGCACAGACATAACCATGGCCACAGACATTTCAAGATGTACCTGCTCTGGCATGGGCTTATCCATCTAAAACGTCCGTTGATACAGTGTATAGTAACCATAAAAGTGATGACATACAGTATTATACAGAAATTAACATCATACCATTTAGTTTATTGGCTATTCTCACCCAAAATCAAATCCCCTTGAGGTACACAGTGGAGTTCCCCATCCTTTCACATTACCCATCAAGTGCACCCAGGTCCTTGAGCAAAAGCAATCCCATGAACGGGCTTGCCTTTGCCTGAGGCAGGAGTAACCCAGACTGTCTTCCCCAGCATGTTTTTTATGTGCACTACAGGGACCTTTTCTCCTTCGACAGTGTGTAAAAGTTTTGATTGGGCAGGGCCAGCTCGACTGACAGATCCTCTAGTGTTAACTAACCAGGTGGCCTTTGCTAAATGTGTGTCCCAATGTTTGAATGTCCCAGCACCCATTGCTCTCAGTGTAGTCTTTAACAGTCCATTGTATCGTTCGATTCTCCTGGAGGCTGGTGCATGATAGGGAATGTGATATACCCACTCAATGCCGTGGTCTTTGGCCCAGGTGTCTATGAGGTTGTTTCGAAAATGAGTCCCGTTGTCTGACTCAGTTCTTTCTGGGGTGCCATATCGCCATAGGACTTGCTTTTCAAGGCCCAGGATAGTGTTCCGGGAGGTGGCATGGGGCACAGGATGTGTTTCCAGCCATCCGGTGGTTGCTTCCACCATTGTAAGCACATAGCGCTTGCCTTGGCGGGTTTGCGGCAGCGTGATATAATTGATCTGCCAGGCCTCCCCATATTTCTGTGTCAGGCATCGCCCTCCATACCAGAGAGGCTTTAACTGCTTGGCTTGTTTAATTGCAGCACATGTTTCACATTCATGGATAACCTGTGCAATAGGAAGAAAATTAATTTATCCCAGCTGAAACCAGGACAATAAGGTGGTTGCTGCCTGGACTTGTGTGGCATGTCTGCTTATATCTTCAAAATTTCCAAGGGCTAAGTAACAGGGGTTAAATGAAAATACCAGTCTTAATGTCATAAATGAATGAAACATCTTGAAAATGTGAAGTGGATGCATTCTGAAGGCTCAGGAACCAGAAAACAAGTGAAAGAATAGAAGAACCTTTAAAAACAAACAAAAAAACCCAGAAAACCCCAAACTTGTTTTAAGTGGCATACGGGGTCCTGATTTTCCTGTCTTTACAGTTTATGGCAATTAATGTAGTCTTATACAGTTAATTATTTTATGATAGCAACACTTGTGACCCCACTGCAGCTGCTGCTTGGGTGAGAGCTGTCCATTACTTGAATCATGGACTTTCTGCTCCTAAAGATAGGTAATAACAGGGCTATTCGAATATGTAGTTGCAGGCTCTGTGTCTAGGGACGTTGTAAAATGGAGTGGGTGGATAAGAGACTGAGTGTATAATGTTAGGTCATTATATCAGTTCAATGAAGAGCTGTGCTTGCAGCAGCTGGATAGTGAAGTACATCTGATGGGTTAGAGGCTGTCAGGGCTGTATGGAGTTACATGGAGTGGGAGGGTGGGTAGGTGCTGGAGTTGCCAGTGGCTGGCAAATGAGGTAACTAGGTGGATTGGAATTGTTTAGTGTAGAAAGGGAGTTGTTAGGACAGGAGGGTCTCCATCTTTTATTCTGGGTCTAGGGGATGTGATATGATATCTACATGATATTTTACTCCTGCTATTTGCCATTGAAGCAAGAAGCTGAGAGAATAAAACCAGAATCATTTTTCAGCTAGAAGGCATTTCTGTAGCAGTTACACTGGATCTGTGCAAAGCTGTGTCAGGGGCAGCATTGGCACTGAGACTTTAGCCAGAAAGGAAGCCTTGAGGACTTTTGCATTTCCCCCAGGCAACAACAGAAGAGAGACAGAAAATGCTGTGTCTGCTTCTAGCTGAAGAGTTCCCATGAACTCTTAGCCCTGTATTACTAGCTACCTTGCAGTGCTGCGTAGGATGTGCACATTAATTTTTATAAAAACATTGCTTTGCTTTGAGCAGTAACTCTTAAGTATAGTCCAGTGCTAAAGCTGTTCTTTGGTGATACTTGCCAAAAGCTGAATGCAGCATGTGCAATCAATCATAAAATGTTCCTCTAGTACAAAAGAGTGAATTATCTCATTTTTACTGCCCTCAGTCTTTGGCTTTGGGAAATGCAACACAGTGTCAGGAAGCATTTGTTACTGTTGGAAGTATTTTGCCACTGTTTTTCATGGAGGTAGGAGGCATTGGACTGGGATCTGCTGGGAGTTTTCCCTAAGTTGCTAGCTAGGAAGAGAGGCCAGACTTGTGTAGGGGAGGGGGGGCTACCTAACAGTGAAAGCAGACAGTAGAGTCTGATTTTTCCATTCCAGATGTGGTTTGAGAAGTGGAGAGAAAGCTGAAGTGGTACTTTCTTCCCTCCTAAAGTGCTGCTGTGGACATTGCTGCCAAATGATATTTGGAAAGCTCCACTTCCGTGGAGGCAAAAATTCTGAAATAATTCTCTCGCAATGATCTTCATTTAAGGATGTGTTGAGGAGAAACCTAGGCACCTTTTAGTCACTGGCAGATGCAAAGCAGATGATCAGGGTGGGGTGGGGGAAACTGGAAGCTTCGTATGTCCTGCAATCAAGAGTGGCAGACCGGGCTGTGCAAGTTCTTATAAAATTGCCAAGAATTGGAAATCATGGTGAGCATTTTGTAAACCAGCAGATACTCTCTCTTCACCAGGGCACCATAGATTTTGCATGATGCAGTCAGTTCAGGATAATTCTTCTGATGTCCTGTTTCACAGAGATGCAGGAGAAGCTGTGCTGTGCCCCAGCTGACATGGACTGGACTCCTCATAGCATTTGTTCTGCAGCCACAGCAAATCTCTGCTGAGAGTGTGTGTGTGTGTGTGTGTGTACCACAAATTTCATGGACCAAGTCTGAGGGAATTTTTAGAAATGCTTCAAAGAGCACATCTCTCAGATTACACCTATTCCATTGCCATTTTCAAGTCCCTCCTGCAAAGCCTAAAAGAGATCCGAAAGTTGTTCAAAGAAAAGCTTGCTAGATTTCCTACCCCTGAGGGCAAATTAATGTATTTAACTTCACTCATTGGAATAGTGGGAGGTTTTTTGGCTGTAACTTTAAAGATTGCAGTCTAGAGGGACACCATGCATAGCCAATTTCATCCTTAATAATTGAATTGGAAAAATTAGTAAATAAAAACAGTGTTTTACATTGGAAAATATTGGCATAATGATGGAAGTCCCTACGTCTGAGAGAAGTTGAGTGTAAGGATGAGGGGAAAAGAGTGGAAATAGCAAATCAACACAAGTGTGTATCTGTATTACTGGTGTGTAATATCTGTGAAGAATGAGAGATTATGGATTTGATAAAATATGTATTGTGTGAAGTATTAATAACGTATGTGGTTTTATAATATTCTGATACTTTGAACAGCAAATATAGAGATGAATTTGCTGTGTAGGGAACAAGGCAAGATTATAAACAAAGATAGTCCTCCTGGGAGATAGAAAGGAGAACCCCTATGTTACTTTTGCATGGCATAGTAGCATGGGCCTAGGGAGCACTTTGAAGATATGACAGATTTGGGATTTAATTCTGGGAAAAAAAGCTAGAAGAGCCTAGAGGAAGGACTGAGTGCTCAGTGGTGTGGGATGTAATGAATGTGCATGGGAAAGGTGGCTGGAAGTGAAAGGTTTGTGTGTGGTTCACCATCTCTATAAGCTAGCTGAACTATTAGACAATACTGCAGGGATATTATGTATAATCTAGAATGCAGTTTTTACCACTTACTGATGCTGAATTTTCTACAATAAAGTTTTTACCTTTTAAGTTTGTGTGGTGTCAGTGATCTCAGGCAAGCATAAGGAACATTTGCATCCCCCCCCGACAATAAGTTTAGAAAAAAAAAAGTGTATGTTGTAGGGACACTGTGGGTGTCTGCAAGCCACATCAGGTTTGGAAACATCAGTTTCAAGATGTGAAGTGATACCTGCCCTTAGGAATCACTTTACATCAGAAAGGTATTTCTGCTGTAGGCAGGTAGTGGAGAAACAGTCCCAGAATTTTGGTAATATCAAATTGCTGCAGTATGGATTCTTATAGCCAGGCAACTAATACACATATACAAAATATTAGGAGTAAACATATAAATAAACCCTCAGTGTTTTAAAAAATGACCTGTTCTACAGATACTGCAGAAGGCTGCATCTATTTTTTGCTCTCTGCATGGTTCCTCAGATAATTCCATTTGGTAAATGGTGACACATGCCTTTAAAAAAATTGTTGACTTTCATTTAAAGTGACAGGGTAATATTGCTAAGAAACTAAAGAATGTAGGTAAATATATATTAAATATATATTTTTGCATTTGGTAATATGCCATTATACATATTTAGTTCTCTTGATAGTTGCCAGTCTCTTCAAGCAAATTATTTATATTGGAATAATCTATTTGCAGAGAATGAAAGGAACAGAAGGAAACTGGGAAATGAAAGGGGGAAGATTTTCAGCATGCCTGTGATAATGTGTTTGTGAAAGGGCAGAACAGCATGGGAAACCTGTAACTAACCTGCACATAGTTCATTTTTAAATATAAATCCATGATGTAACTGTCTTGCAGAAATCACTGTGGTTTTTTTAATGATTTGCTCCTACGATGGCCATCTGTACAAATACATTCTAAATTAACCATTACATTCTTATAGCTTGAAAGAACGTTTCTATGTTTTAATTCTGCCCAGTTCTAGCCAAGAATGCAATATACAAAAGAGAATTAATTACCATTACTCTTACAGCAATATTGACTTAGGTTTGTGAATGTAGTTAAAAAAAATGCACAATTAATGAATGCAGATTATTATGGTAGAAATTTCTTCTTTAAAGCAACAAATACATTCGAGGATTAAAACATATTACAGCTAACTCTGTTTACAGTGTTCTGGCCTTTCAAACTGACTGAGATTTTGTTCCAGACATCTTTGTAGTTCAGTCTCTGGGATTTAATCTCTGTAATGTGTTACACTCGCTATTGTCCCAGTGAATTTGTTGACAGACAGTAATTGGGTCACTGCATTGAAATGCCCGACGTAAGCCCCGAGTTCTCCCTGCTCGTTGGCAAGGCAACCACAGTGGTCCAGGAGACGTGCGCAGAGCGGGCTCCCGGCCTGCTGCTCTCAAATGGTGTCTCTGGAGGGCAGGGAGGAAAAATTGCTTGGATGCTGAAACAGGCAGCAGATTCTTCCCTATTTTTTTAATGTGCATATGTCTTTCAGTGGTGGGGATAGAAATGCAAACTTTCAAATAAAATGAAGCCATGCACAGCAACTGATGCTATATATTATGGCTTTGTTCCTAAGTCTTTGGATATTATTTTAGTTTGGGGAGATTGAATGCATTATACATCAGTTGGATCTAGTTGTTCTAATGTATGACAGAGGAAAGATAAATATTTCATAACTGCTTTAGATCTTGCTCTGATTTGCCGTTCTCTTCCCCCCTCCTCCACACCTCCCTATAGAGAAGCAACTGATAAAGATCTGTATTCCATGACTCTATAAATAAGCAGAATTCCACATGTGTTGGAATTCTTATGTATGGTACTAGATGACGCTCCTCATTGACTTTTTTTTTTTGTTTGGGGTGGGCTTTTTTGAAGGCTTAGTGTTAGGGAGGTGCTAGTGAAGGAGAGAGAAGTGCCCTCACTTAAAGGCACAAAAAGGGGGATAAAATCCATAGACTGTCAGTTTCATTGTCCATCACGTATTCTTAATTCTTCTGTTTCCTTGGGTTGTTTAAAACAAGCAGTTTGGAGATAGTTTCGTCTAGAAGCATGTCAAATGCTGATGAGGAAAAAAGAGAACTTTGGTTTTTTCCAAGCTAAACAAACTCCACAAATTCTTCTGCTTTTTGTTCAGTCTGATCTAGATTGTGACAAATTAATCAATGATGAAAGAAGAAAATTAATGTGATTTCTTGTGCAATCACTGAATTTCTCAAGATTCTTTTATTTCATTTCAAGAGGTCTCATTTTAATGGACTTTTTTTTTCATCGATGACATCACCTCCTCATTGGCTTAAAAATCTTTTGCAAACCTAGAGTTTCTAAGTGATGAGAAAAATAAGTAACTGAAACTAAACTAGTCTTGATAGTTTAAACTTTTTTAGTGTGGATGAAGGTGTTAGAATAGCATAGGATACTATTCTGTACTATAGTATGGTAATAATTAGTGCTAGCAATAATATAGTAATAGCAATATTAGTAATATCACTAATAGTAATAAGTAGTAATTATAGTCTGATAAAGTAATACTATAGTATGTTCTCAAGAAGGCATGATGTAGATGCATACTCTGTAGATATGTTGAAAATTTAATTTAGTTCAATATATGCAGATATTGGAATGGTATTTCAAAATAAAGCTGAAGTGAGTCATACAGTTAGGATTAAAGTCTCATCTTCAGTGTTTATAGTGGTATATTCTTGCTATCCTTACAGACCGCAGCTAAAACTCCAGGTAAGTAAAAACCACCTGGGCAAAGCCAGCTTTATTTACAGTCCCCACAAAATGGACTCTACATGTCTGCATAATTAATAACAGTGAAACTTAAAAGCAAGTGTAGCTATGTATGATTTCTACTCCAGTGAAATAAACTTGGAATCTGTGCCTACACAAAAATTTCAAACAAGGAAAAAAAAAATCCTTTATGTCTTATTGAAAATGAATTCTGCTCTGTCCCATCAACATATTTAAGTGTAGGGAAAAAAAGTAATGTGAAATTAGTTGGAGGCTTCAAACATATAGTTGATAAAATGCTTCTGTTTCCTTTCTTGAAAGTTACACATTTGTCATTATTGTCAGAATCTCTTGAACCAATTTTGTTCTGATTTAAACAGGTAGAAAATTAAGGGAAATATTTCTATACTGCATAATGCAGATGTTTATCTCTCCATAAGTTAGGAAACTTCACTTGCAAGTAAAGAAGATGGGAATTAGCAGAGTTGTTCATGGCTGTTTTAGTAGCTTTTCTCAAATGGGTAGAAGTTTCCAAACTTCCACAAAGGTAATATAAATTGCTAGCACTTTCTATTTATTTGCTTGAGTTCAATAGTTATTAGCATTTATATTGTTATGATAAGTTAAATATTTTGATTTAGCCAGAAAAATCTGGAGTAGAAAGAACTGCCATTTTATCTTGATCTTCACTATAGGTTACTTTAAACCAGGCATCCAACATTCAAAAGACATCAGCGATAATTAAATTCATACCAGTTTCTGAAAAGTAGTCCATGCACAGAGGAAACTTGAATTTGAACATCCACAAGTTCATAGTAATAACTGTTGATCTAATTAACTGATTTCTACAGTTGATGCTGAAGCCTGAATGTTACTGCTAAAATACTTTGCAAGAGAAGGGCTGTGAAGGGAAAGGAAGGAAATTTATAACTGCATAGAGATTAAAATCTTTCCTCCAACTAAGTCAAGGCATCAATGAAAATCTTGCATCTGGAGGAAACTAAGCTTTCTTAGTGACACTACTCCATGGACTACGTGTTCGTTTGCTTCAGTCGAGAAGCTGATGACTGGAAGAGAAATGATTAGACTGTTATCTTGATGGGCATTGGTAAAAACATTTATTTTTGTAAAATGAAAGCATTGTACAGAGCTGAGGGGCATATCATGTTCTGTAGCTATGAAGTTTTTTAAAAAGAAATTAATTCAGGTAGGAATTCCCACAATTGGTTTTCTCATGGCAGCAGCCATAGAGCTGGTTACAGTAGCAGCAGCCAGCTCTGTTTTGCCATTCATGCTAACTTAGGGAGCCAGGCTTTCTTGTATCTTTCACATAAGTCTCAGCTATTCCAAAAAACTAGGAATGCCAATGTCACAATGCTGCACATCTGGACCTGATATAACATGTAACTTTTGTCACCTTCACAACTCGTATTCTTCCCATCGCCATCAGCTGATCAATAACAATCACTTCTACTGAACAGTTAACTCATGTTGCATGGTAAACACTTCACACTTCATGCTTTTGGCCTGCAAATGTCTCAGAAGTAACAGAAAAAATACAATTTGGAAACCCTGTTATATATAAACAAAAATTCAAACACTTGGTGATCTCAGAAGGGTTTTAAAAATAATCCTAGGTATATGCAGTTATAAACGACAGCACACTGGACAAACAAGAAGTAGGTAAGATCCACTTCAAAATAGCTGAAAATGGAAGGTGGGCAAGTTAATTATAAAAATGATTAAATTTTAAAACTGAGGCTAGATGAACACCGAGTCATGATGTGGTGCAATGCCACATTATATTCTGTATATATTTTAGGCAAAAGGGGAAAAAATGTGGAGCTAACAAGTCTTGGCCCTCCCAATATTCTTTGTAGATTATCCTTCTCTTCTCTCCTTTTCTTACAAACAATCCCTGTCTGACTTGATTCTTGCTCTGCATAGTTTAAATAAACCAACCTTTGAATAGAAGAACTAAAAAAATTACTTGAGTATCATACTACCACTAGCAAAAAAGACTTAGAGAAGGACAGGAGGTTTTGATTTAAAAAAAAAATGTCATTACAGTCTCTAACATAGTTAAATTGGCTGTTTTAACCTGTCACCTTTGTTACCTAATTATTACTTAGGCAATTAAATGTATCTTTTTTAATAAGAAAGGAAAGTAAACCCAACCATACATAAGCATTTTTAAAGTCCAGCATACATATATTAGCTAGTCTATTTGTTGTTCTTGGTCAAAAGAGCAGAGAAAATTTTCCTTTTCATTCATTTTGCGTTCGAGTTTGGAGAAACTCCATGGCTTTTGAAAGCATTACTTGTTCCTTGAATAAATGGGAAGTAATCTTGGGTAAAAACTTTTTCAGCTTTTCACTACTATTTTTATAAAAGGATTGTCTCTTTCTTTCTATAAGGAAGTTTTCGTTTCAGCTTCTGGTAGTTTTTTCTTTAATACTTTCTCACTGTTTTTTTCTCTTCTGAGCAAAAAAGCTAGACGTACTGCTGAATAGTCAACTGAATAGTTTGACCCAAGTAGTTGTGTGATTCTAACTCTTTTGTCCTTGTGGCTAACGGCTCAGTGCTGCTTTTATGGAAATTAATGATAAAACTGCACAGACTTCACTGCTATATAGTCAGATCTTAAATTATCTGCCTCTGCAGTGCTTTAAATTTCTTCAGGTCCAGGAATAAATACATCATATTTCATTGGAGCACGTTAAAGAATGTGTGGGACAGAGCTGCAAAAAAGCCAGGGACAGTAAATAAAATCTGCCACAACTCCAGTCATTCGCAGGAGGGACTTAGATTTCTAGAGGCTGTACTTAAGGAGTTTATTTTCAAGTGGATGCACAAGAGAGTGGAGGACATATGGCACAGTCTTAAATCTCACAGCGTCCCCAGCTTTTATTTCCTGTTTGTAGGACTACAACTTTCAATATGTGTTGCATATTTTCCAAAATGAACTTTTGATTAACAGAAGACTTGGGAATTTGATTTTGTTCACCTACAGCGATGTCCTTTCCTCCTGTAGACAGCATATTTGGAGATAGCTAGTACCTGTAGCAAGGCATATCTTCAATACTCACTGGATATCTGTTTTAACAGATGGACTGCAGTGAGCATACATGAAGCGGGTGCCAACTCCCGATCAGCAAAGTGTGTCAGGGATAAGGATATCTTTAAAGGGGTTAAGGAAAAATAACTTTCTCCCACACCAAAAATGCCTAGGTCCGCCAAAGCAAATAAGTCTAAAAATCCTACCACTTTGATTTTTGACAAGTGATTTACTGCATAATTAAATAAAATGACATATTAGTTTTTCAGAAAGAGCAGAATGCATTTTAATATTGAAATTATTTTGATTAAATATTTTACCTGTAAGTCAAGATGAAATGTGTGCTTTTTTCTTGACCTGGATGTCATGTCTTTTGAATAGCCTACTAGAAGTGAAAGGTAAAACAGATATTTAAAGTACTGTAAAGAGATGTGGGGAAGATCTCTCTTTTGGCTGAGATCTGGCAAGGTGGGACTTCTTACAGAGTCTTTTCCAGTTATATTTTGGTTGATTGGTCATTTTGAAAGTGCAGGATATTACTTCCACCGCATTCTTGGGGAAATAGCAGATAGCCTAATGGATTTAAACATCACAGAGACTATTTACATTTTTCTGTATTTTAAGATCTTGCAGAGTTAATGAAATGCCACTAAAGCATATCTCTCCACATTTCCTATTTGCATAGTAGACAGAGTGTTATTGTAACATATCCTGCAGTTGTCTTTTATTTTAAAGTTTCTTTGGAAACTCAAAGATCTCTCTTTTCTTTTCCTTTCTTTTTTTTCTTTTCCTTTCTTTTTTCCTTTCCTTTTCCTTTTCCTTTTCCTTTTCCTTTTCCTTTTCCTTTTCCTTTTCCTTTTCCTTTTCCTTTTCCTTTTCCTTTTCCTTTTCCTTTTCCTTTTCCTTTCTCATTTATCTTCTGTAGCGGGACAGAATAAAAGCTGAAGCCGAAAAATATGAAGGGAATCAGAGGAAAAGCAGTTGTTCTTATTGTGATATCTTTCTGCAGTAGAAATGTTGGGACCTGACCATAATTTGGTCAGAGTTCATATGCAGAAGAAAGTGTGAATGAATTTACTGTTTCAACATGTATGCAGCCTTAAGCCACAGATGTGTTAGCTGTACATTTTGACATTTTCTGCCATGAGATATTCAAGAATCCTCCTCAGAGGTTTGCATCAAGTGTTTACATCATGAACTTCCAAAGAGGCTTTTTAAAAGCATATCTTACGTTTTAAAATAAATAAAAGCTAGCTCTACTCCTCGCAAAAGCAAGTGTGCGAATACAAACTATATCATACCAACAAGAAAATCGAAAAGCTTCTCATCATACTATTTGGTTTTGTGGGGTTTTTTTTGTAGTGTTTTTTTTTGTGTTCCCCTCCCTTCCCCCCTCCACAAAATGTTCCTAGGTGCTTGTCCCCAGAGAGCCTCCCACAGCTCAGCTTTGGATTTGAAGTGGCACGGAGGCTTCCTGAAGTCTGTGGCAGTAGTTCTGTGTAGGCTCCGGTGGACAGTAGCACTATATTTTTCAGGTTCCCAGCCTGAATCTCTTGCAGTTGTCCATATAAAAGGAGTGGAAGACTTAGGACCCATCCAAAAGAGAGTTTGAGTTCAGGTACATGCATTTTAATCTGATCCTCACTAAACCTCTTGAGGTTTTGCCTAATCCTGGTGGTTTCTAAAATCTGCATGTACTAAAATACCTCAGTTGCATTAGAGACATCCTGGAAGTGGACCTGCCAGTAACTGGCTTAGTGGGTTTCACATCTTTGTGTAGTTCATCTACATGCAAACTGTTGCTTTGCCTGTGTTCACTCACAGGTTCCATCTTGTGAAGTGTGATCTGAAAATGCATCAGAGATGGAGAGTACTAAGTTAATGGTTACAGCATGTGCTTGGGACCAATTCCCTTCTCACCCATGTTTCCTGTGTCCCTGAGTATATTCTAACAATCAGGCTGTAGGTTAGGTTGAAATGGCTGCCATTCCATCTCTGCCAAAACTGTTGGATTTTACTGAAAATAATTACGGATTCAACAGAATAGAGAGAGGGGAGAAAAAAAGGAACAGTAAAGAGAGCATGATGATGAAGCCTAGTGTTTGCATGCATATTTTAATAAGCTGTCACTAAATAAATTCTTGAAATAAAAATGTGAAAGTTTGCTTATTGTGCTGGGCTGTCACAGTTTCCTTTCTGACACATGTAATTCTTGCCCTTGCCCTGGGTGGGGAAACTGTGCATCTTACAAAGGATCTTTGTATGCTGCAAAAGAGATATGATACCAAGGTCATTTTGGACTTGTACCTTAGTGTGTGTAAGTCTAGATACCCAAATGAAAAAAAACCTTCAGTCTTAACATAGGAATAGTAACCACTATGTATCGTAATACAGGTGTCCTGAATTATTTTTTTTTAAATGCAATATAATGAATGCAAAGTTCTCTAAAAGTACAGCTGATACTCTCAGAAGCCCAGCTTCTGTGGTTGTTGGTCCTTTAAAATCTTCAGAGTGTTTCAATTTAGGGCACACACTTGTTTTCAGTCTTTTCTATAGCATTAGGATACATGGGACACTGAACTCAAGATCTTAATGGGTACATTTTGTATATATTATTAAAGCACTTACAATCTATTAGGTTCTAGCCAAACATATTAAAAAAAATAGAGCCTGTTGCCTAAACAGCTTAAATCTTAAATGTTGTTGTAAATGAAATATGAAAGATGAAGATAAAGTACGTAGCTGACACTTTCCCATGCAAATATTAGGCATTTTAAAATTTTATAGAATTTTTTTTTCCTTTGAGATATTTGAAAGAAAAATAAAAGTAGTAGTTCATAGTAGTTAATGGAAGATATTTTAGGATGAATGTGCTGGAGGGAAAACAAAGCTTATATAATGAGTGAGACATAGCAAACAAAACAGTGAAAAGCTTTGTTCTGATATCTTCCAAGTTTGAAGTTGTTTTATTTATATCTCATTAGTAAATAGAGTATTCATGAAAAGGCTTGAATAATTCTATGAAATGTGATAAAGTAACAAAGTTCTGTAAAGTTTAAATTGTTCTTGTCTGTTCTGTCTAGCTAGTTTTTTATGTAAGTGCATTCCAAATCACTTTTTGATACTTTTCCAGTGACTGGTATTAAATAGAATAGGGAGACTAGAAAGAAATGACTTAGTTAACACCCATAATAACTCAAACTGAGCTTACAAAAGAAGGAAACCAACATGGAAGAGGTGGAATATCTTAAATGCCTTTTTTTGTATTATTACAACTATACTTATTAGTTTTCTGATGGAATAGATATTTACCTATTTCATTCTAGTATAATCCTCATCACTTGGGTTTGTATCACTGTTTATGACTTTTCTGTGGTCAGAATTAATCTTCTGCCTGACTGAAGTACTTCAGCTACACTGATCCAAATGCATCATTATTTGAATTAGTAATTTTTTAAATATACCCTCATTTTACTGGCAGTGTCCAGAAAATATGAATAAGTACTTTAATTAAACTCAAGATGCTTAGTTTGCCAGTAAAAAATATGTGATGAAGATGGCACAAAACAAATTTTTCCAAGTGTAGAATGACTTATTTAATGTATTGAAGGCCAATATCTTAGCCTAACCCAGCAGGAACAATATTAAATCATACTAGTGATCAGTTCTCAGTCTGCCTAACATTTAATTGTCTAATGTGAATCATAAATACATAGTATATGCTTGAATGGGATTGTGTCCCTTGTGTGGCTGCTGGGCTGTATGGCCAGAAACTGTGAATTTCCAAACAAGCTGTGCAAAAGCAGTGTCTCATAGGAAGCTGCATAATTAACAGTAGTTGTGACTGACCTGTATTTCTGGATTTGTTATTTAACTTTTGTTGTTATCAGTAATTTCATCTCTCTTTTATGCAATTCTTCATTGGTTTGTGCTTCTTTCTTTGTTCTAGCATTATCTGAATTTGCTGATGTGAGCATGGTACAAGAAGCAGTTGGCTGCAGTGCACTTTGTCTGATAGTTGGAAATAAAGGCTTGGGTCTATGAACAGTCTGGGTGTCCTCTGTTATTTCTTATTTGCATCTTTGTAATCTTCATAAATTTTTGAACTATTTTGGTTTTGCATCATTAAATCATCTTTGTAGTGTTTATATAGCTCTAATATAGAAAATTACATTATAGATATTTTGTGGTAATAAAAAGAAGACTTTAAGTCACCTTTCACCCCTTCAAAAAACCAATATGAATATACATATAGTATATATGTTATCTGCTTGGTTTGCTTTGCTTCTTGTTTGTATGTATGATGCTGTTATTAGAAGGTTCTTTATGTAAATAGAATAGGGCTCAATAAAGTCTGCTGAAAATTTAGCCTTTTAAGCAAACAAAAAACCTACCAGCAACCATCAAAACTGGCTGCAGTGATATTATTATCTATATTATATTTATATCTTATCTTATTACACCAAAATTTATAAGAATGAGATAAATACTGATTAGATCATTCAAAATAGTATTTGGCTAGTTAGGCATACTTAAGTTTCAATTGCTTGAGCAGAAGTTATACTAATATGTGACTACTTTTCAGAAACTGCTAAGCAATTTGTAATTTTAACCCCTTTACTGGTAGATTTGTTCATCCAGCTTTAGTATTGCAGTGTTTGTTGCTTACTGTCCTATTTTCTTTATTGAGCAGAACTGAAAAAGCAAGGAAGTTTCTCAGGACCTTATTCAGCTCTCATGACAGTGGCTAGGGGGTTTTTTGTTCATTGGAAATGAATTTCTGAGTTTTGCTTTCTTGCCCTCAGTTATTGAAGCATAGCACTGCTTTGGTACTCCGTTCAGAGTGCTTACTTACCTGTGTTAACTGATCAGAGAAGCTAATGCAGAAAAACATATTGCCTTTCACTTCCTGTAGAGTCCATCCTTGCACTCTCTTAATTGAATTAATCTCTGTTGCATTAGAGCATCGAAGTTTCAAACCTGTTTCTTAACCCAGTCTGTTAGTCTGGTGAGATGCATGCCATGAGGGAGCCTTCATTTCTGTCTATCTTTAATGACTTAAAAAAGCCACCAGGCAAATAACCTTAATCTTTGCCACGTTATGAAGCTGTGGGCATAGACTTAAATCATTCTGAAGCAGGCTAATAGAGATATTGGTAACTGATTTGTTTGAAGAGTTTAGATAAAAATCTGTGGCTTAATGAAGTCTTTTGCTTTTTATTTTTTCAAAATTATGCAACCAAAATGTGGTAAAAGCCTAGAGCATTTTGTTTCCATTTGTTTCTGGCTATACAATAGCTATGCAAGGATGAAGCCAAGTCCATTAACTTTTAATTTGGCCTGTACAGCTGGAAATAGTAAAAACTAGTTTTCTAATGAAAACTTTAGCTCCAACTGGTCATCCCTCTGAAACCTGGACCTGGAGTTCTTTCTTAGTCTGATTTATTTTTTAACAGTATTGATTTTAAAAATAAAAAAATATTTTTTTTAGTATTTGGTATTCAGTTCTTCTCATCGTAGTATATGATCCAATTTAATTATCTGTAAATGTGCTTGCGGTACAGAGCTGTGATAGACATATTGACATCTAAATTGACATCATTGCATGGTGATTGACAGAGAGATGTCATACTGACTTCGAGGTTTGAAATGTTTTTTCTAAGAAGTTTGGATTGTCTTTTTGACAACTGATACCTTTCTTGTCCTTACCAGTACAAAACTGCTGCATGTGATGGTGACACTGCTAATTTGTACTTACAGAAGAAGAATCAAATACAGTTCTTTAAGTTGCTTTTTCTGTTGATACAGTCTTCTCCATTAAGAGTATTCTATAACATACTTTTGCGTCATGCCTGTACAATTATTTAAACTGTTAGTGATTCTTTCTAGGTTCAAAACTGCTCTAGTTTGGGGATCGTGGCCATCAATTAATTTCCAGTAAAAAAACTGACTAGTTAAATTTTACTGAAGTTTCTTAAGCCACATTTAGTGTAAGCATACTACTTTGTTCTGTAATATAAACGTATATTTGTGGAGGATTTAGTCTCACTTTCATCTAGTTATTTTTGTACCTGAGATAGTTCTGTATCGAAATATCTCAAAATTTGCTATATCTAACTTATTCAGGACACGTAAAAATATTGATAACATAAGAAAATCATGGAGCTATATGAATAATCATGGCCTAGAATACGCAACATGTTGCATTTCAACACAGTTCTAGTTTTTGGGCAATTTCTACAGTTTCACTTGTGTGTTTAATTCTATTAATATAACAGTTGAATTTGTTTATCTTGGTAATAAAGTTGTGCTGAATCAAATTGGCCAACAAAAGGAGGTGCCTTGGTTTTCTTCAGGAAAAGAGAAAATGACTTCATAGATTAACAATTAGGGCATTTGTTCTTTGAGACATACTTAGATTTCTAAGTGGATTTAACAGCAGAGAATGCATTTCATTTTTGAGTTCTAGTTTTTGTCTTTCTTTTTGACAAATATAATTTGCTGAATTCAACATAAATTCACAAATACTTTTAACCCTGAAAAAAATGGGTTTAAATGCATCAGTAATATGTAAAAAATGTTTGTCTAGCATTTCTTGAGGTGCATAGCTGCTGTAATGGTATGATGTGGTTAGTGACTCTTCTCTCTGTTCTCTTGTGATGGCTAGGGAGAACCTCTGAAGTCTCCAGTGCACTCAGGCAGTGAGTGCAGTGATCTGAGACTCCTGCACACCCTTCTAGGCATCCGTCCTACCTGTACAGTTACATTCTGCCATAGTTTTTATTGTGAAAGCTAAAGTAATCAGTCTAGGCAAGTAAGACTTGAAAAGTCTCTCAGCTTTATTTTCATTTAGTAATTTGCACATACTGAAGAAGAATATAGATCTCTGAACCTTCAGAAGTCAGCAAGCTGTCTGACCAGACACAGAGTCGTATGTCAAACCATGGTAGCCTTGGCTGTACCATGCTCTGCTGTGTGTAGCCAGTCATCTGTTTCCTGAGACAGGTGGCACTCCTGTGCTTAGCAGGAGTATCAAGCATTCCAATCACAGAAAAAGATAAAAGTTTGCCCTACAAATTAGTTGGAGGAAATAATTTGATGATGAAGGCAAAGAATACACATATGCTGGATGTACGGCAGAAGAGATTCATAGGTGCAAAATAATGGGTATGAAAAAGTTAATGTTACAGGTACCTAACGCTTTTCTTTCACAGTTAACTTCTGTTTATCCACTATCTTCCTCCTAGAAATCTTCTAGGTAACACAGTGTTGTGAAACATTTGGTGATGAGCCTATCAGCATGCCCTTTTAATCACAATTAAACAGACATTCAATGTATGCATACTATTGTTAGGTATGTATTCCAGCTTCTGACTGGGAGACAGCCAGTCATTCAATCTATTGATCAAGTACTGGTGTTTTGTGGACATTGATCTCATAATCCAATCTTGTTTTTACATGAGTTGTGGTTTAGTATATATGTAGTAGTTATTTACGGTAGACAGTGACGTACTTTCACTTTCAAAATGCTTCATATTGAATTTGTAGGTATGCGGCTTTGCCCTTATTAAAAACTTCAGAAGTAACACAAAGCTGCTCAGTGTGTGCATGCTAAATTTGTTGATATTTGAAATGCCTAGCGTGATAAATTATTGAATATATTTATCTGGATTGAATTTTCAGGGCTTACTAGTAAAATGGAATAAGTTTTACATGAAAGTGACTTCACACTAGCAAGGTTTTGAAGGCATTCTGTATGCACAAAGTACTTGTGATATAATCCACTTAAATCCTGTCTATTAATTTGAACTATAAAGTCAAGTACTAGTCTGGTCTTCTGCATTAGCATGTCTGGTATTCTATCTGCATTAGCATATGGTAAAGCTACTATTTTGCATATATTTCAGCTTTGTATGGGCAGCAGTTCATTTAAGACAAAACCAACTTGCATTTATGGCTTATTCTTTAAAAGCTACCTCTTCACCTTCTCTTCATGTCAATAATCCTTACAGGGATACCTCTGAGACCCATAAAGATTACTTGTCTCTGCGAATACTACCATTTGGTGCTATGCAACTTCAGTCTTGGATATTTAAGTTTGTTGTGTGCTTGGACAGCTCTTTTAGACACATTAAAAAAAAAAAGTTTTAAGTAACATTTTTCTTCAGCTGGGAGCTACTTCTGAAAAATACAGTACTCACTGGCAGTTATTTGCTAGAATCAGATTTTGTATGATTCTATGATTTTATAAATATTGTATTAGCAAAGAGCAGTTGTATCCTGATTGGATAGTGTGGCAATAGTAACAGAGTGATCAGAATAAAGTGTACGGTAAAGTCCCCACCCCCGGCATGAATTTATCTGTATGTGGAAAACATAGGTCTAAATATATTGTGAGGGGGATAAAAGTCTACATTTAACTTCCCAGACGAGAGCTGTACATTTCAGTAACTAACTCAGCTGTGATTTCCATCTCATACTAGGACTTTAGATGTTACAGCACATATAGCTCTTATCTAAATGTGAAAACACCAAATTGCAACTGAATAGTAGTACTACTCTTCTAGTAGTACTCTTACAGTAGTACTACTCTGATGTCCATTTCAGAGGTTTGCAGGGTGAAAAGCAACAGGAAGAACAGTTAACCTATTCACACTTTGCCCTTGAAGGACAGTCTGTCTGTAGCATAATAGAGCAGATAATTTATTCAAGGACTGTTCTTTTTTTTAAGCCTATCCCTGTAATGCTTCCAGCATCAGTATCTGAATAAGTTATACACAAACTAAATTAAGGCATCACAGAAATATTTTTCACATCTGACTTTTTTTTGGAACCAATCCAAGTTTTAGTTTTCTGAACTGTGCTAATTAGTCCAAATCATGCTATCTATTTTTTCATCCCCATCTGGATTCACCTCCTCTGTGTTCCAAACTAACTGAGTCACTGTTTGTATGTCAAGTGTCATGATAAATACCTGGTTTGGACGAGTTACCTGAAAAAGACATGTGACATGATTTTCTCCCTTCTTTTGCATATTAACTTTCACAGTATGGTGTAGCTAATTTAAAAAAAAAAAAATCTTGCATTTTATTACTTAAGACAACTAAATATTTGGCCACAGAAAGTAAAAAACCTTTGGAGAATAAAAGGAGTATATTTGTACTTTAGCTAAAGACACATGAATGCACCAAGGTACACACAAGGATACACAGATTTACATTTCTGTTCCAACACTGACGTATAACTTCAAAATGTTTTTAATCTTTAATCTTTTAAAACAAAGACTTAAATACACTTCTTGTTGCTTTCTAGGTTAGCTTTATATAATTTTAAGTTTGAATTTTGCAAGTGAATCTATTCAGTGCGTTACTGAAGCTTAAGTATCCCCTCTTGAATGAGAAACTTTATTCATTTTTATGTCTTATAAGTATGTAAGTTGTTCCCAAAATACACAATAATAGGTGATATAGAATTTTACTGCTTGGCAGGGTATCAGCAGGCAACACCGTCTGTTTCTCCCTCTGTATTCTGATTAGGGAGTACATATTGCAAAACTTGCTCATGTTTTGCCCATCTTCAGAGAGGCCAGAGACAACCAGCTTCATGATATCAACAAGTCAAAACTTGTTTTGACTGAAAACTATGATTTCTTCTGTAAGTGTTTCTGCTTAATTGAATTTCAAATGAAATTGCTTCTGAATGATTAACTAACCTGGACATACAAATCTAAGCTATGTGTATCTAACCATTCATGTACAAAGATACAATGCTCTGTGCTTGTCTGACTACTTCATGTGGGCAACCCTAGCTCATTACCATAAATGCAAATTTCTGATGAAAATTTCAACGTTGGCAAATAAACCCAACTTTAGAAAATGCTTCAGAAACATCTGATAGTTATTAATGTATACTTTGATTGTGATTTTTTTTTTTGACTGACTCTAGTAGGTTTTAGTGCATCTTTATTCATGTTTTAAGTGTGGTGATTTTCTTGTTTTGTTTTGTTTCTGTTTTTTAGCTGAGCATCCTCATTTATTTGCCTCTGAATTTTGAATGTGTTATGGTGTTGTCCATAACTGTTTTTTCCCTTTGCTCAGAAGTTTTCTGCTCTGTGGTTGTGGTGCAAAAATGATTGTTAACAGGTTTGCCGGTGCCAATTACTCAGTATATATTTTTTTAAATTTGAAGTATTCTTTTTAATTTGTTTGAAGATTATTTTAAATGGAGTATTTTCTTTGGTTTTTCCTCCCTTTGACAAGTAATTACTGGCCAATAGGTACAACTTTTAAAAAGCCAAGTTAAAACATCTTTAAAAGTGTCAGGCAAGTGTTCTTGATAAATTGACTTCCTGTGCACAACGTTCCTGTAATAACAATTATTTTAACAATGCTCTTAACAGAGACCACGTGATATACATGTTCTCTGATAAAGACATTACAGTGTAGAGAAATCTCTGCCTCTTCCCTCACTGTCTTACCTTTTCAAAGACTCGTAATTCTCTCTGGTTTTTTTCTTTCCTTGCAACTTGGGTAACAATATAATTTAATTTCACCTTGCCTATTTTATGGTCTTGTTGCTGCTGTAGTTTCTTATTTTAGATGGATGTCTATATCTATTGGAAAACCATAATCTTCTAAGTTAAAAAAAAAAAAGGTCATTGCTAGATAATATGCCAGGAGCCTAAGGCTGTGAGAATTGTCTAATGAAGGTTGCATTTTCAACTCGTGTGCAATGGTTTCTTTCTGAACTAAAATGTGATCATTATTGAAAAAGAAATTTTTGCCAGCACTTAGCAGATTAATAGTATCTAAGATGTGGTAGTTTTAGACCTTATTTTGAGGGTGGGTTTCAGACTAATTTATCTTTTTTTCTGAGTAAAAGAGCCTCCCTGTGCTGGAGGTTTCAACATTCTACACAGTAAACTGAAATCTTCTAAAGGCACTGATGTCAACATAAAATCCCAGTATAACAAGGAATAAAAGTACTAGTGCATATGTTTGTGAGTCTTATTGTCCAATGCTTCCAGAAGTGCAATTTCCAAAAATTTTGAACCACCCACAAAGTCATAAATTGGGTACAAAGAGTTTTTTACTCAACCTCTGTTGAAAATTGCCTCCAAAATATTGAATTAGATATGAATGTTATTAGATATCAATTTGATAAAATTTAATTGTACAAGAGAAGTGTCTATAAATTGCTATACAATATAATATTTTAGTAAGTGTATTTTTTTTTTTTTTTTGTTCCTAAAATTTTTTTTTTGGCATTAAATTGTAAATAATCTATAGTCAGTAACCTGTAATTCTAAAACTTCCCTGAGGCACATAATTTTTACTACTTTTTCACTGGTATTATTGTTTCTTGTAAAATAAGGCACTACTTTATACTTTACTCAGGATGTAGTTGATTCTGACTGCAGCAAAAATCCCATGGTTGATCTTCATTTGAAGAATGCCATACAAGACTATACTTATTTAAATATATTTGCTGTTACCAAGCTTATTTTGGTGTCTATTGAAGATACTTAGTGGCAGTGATGTTAACTGCAACTCTCTCCTTCCTAGACCCTGGATACTGTAGCAGAAGTAAAGGCTCTGCCCTTCCAGAGATTAATGGCCTTAACAAGGCATTGGCTTGTAAATAAAAGGAATAGATGAAAATGTAAAGGAAAAATAAATGTATGACCAACATGTCTGTAAATGTCCATTTCAATAACCTGCAATCCCTGTCTTAAAGTAATAAGCTGTTTTAAAAATAAATAAGAAGTCTTTACACAGATGCTCTTAAAGTTTGACTTATTTTGTACTTAGTGTTCTCTAGCTACTTCTAAACACAATGCATGTCCCTATCAGGTTAGTTTCTGGAGGAAAACAAAATTAGAAAAACATTCTATGCTTGCATCTTTAGTTGCCAGGATAATGTTCACTCTTCCTAATTGAGATACTTTCCTGAATTGACCAGGAAATCTTTAAAGGTTTTGAAGAAAAGAACTTTATATAGTTATTTAAAAAATCCATCAGCAGAGTCTTAGGAAGCATCTCAGTACGTATTTAAAAACTATTGTTTTAGCAAGATAAATCTATTTGCTACAAAGGTGTAAAGGCTGACTTTATCTTGCCTTTAGAACTGGGTTCTTTTTGTTGTGGGATTTTTTTTTCTTTTCTTTTTGGATATTATTTGAAGAATGAATAGTACAGTACTGCTGCTAAATTTAGTACCAAAAAAATAATCATATCCTTCCTTAGAAGCATTTTAAAAAGTCCATGGCCATTAATTTGGTCATAATTTGAAGTTTAGAAGAACACCCATTAGAGACTTTGGCCAATGCCAAAATACAGCCAACTCTCAGGGATTAATAGTTTGCAAATACTTTGATTTCATTTGTGATAAGTGTAAATGGCAGTCATTGGCTCAAAAGATAAGACTTCAAACCCACTATTTATAATATTAATAGTTTAGAAACAATACAATGTAAAAATCTTTTTGTTACTGTTTCTTGTTGTGTACTAAGCACACAGCACTGTTCTGCTTTGTCAGCAAATGAAGTATGTGGTATTTACAACACATACTCCATCCGTAGTTGTGTTGCTATAGTAACTGTTGCCTTTTTCTCCTATATCTAACAGTATCCTAAATTATGTAGGCAGGATTACCCAATCAAATCAATTTAATGCTTTTTTATGAACGCCATTAATTTTCTACTCAAACTTTTTATAGTTCATTACAGACAAATTCTTCTGAACTGCTTTTGCAAAGGCACTTTGGCTGGGGAGAGTAGGAGAGGACAGAGGAGGGAAAGGGTATGGTGGGTCTAGAGAGATTTTTTTCATTAGCTTTGTATAAAGCATGCAAAATGAGGGAAAGTTTCCTCACCTTGTTTCTAAGATGTTTTGCATGTTTTGAGGTGCCAACAGTAAGTTGTATAGACTGTGCCATAGGGTCCTTAGCCTGATTAAACAAGGACATTCATAAAAATCATCTTGAATAAATAGAATGTTTGTTTGCTTTGATTTTTGTGCAAATAATCCAGAATTTTGTGTTTAAAAATGTAAATTTGCCAATCAAAAGGCTTCTGGGTGAGAGGATTTATTTCAGTTTCTATTTTCATAATTTTAAAATAATCTGTAATTGGGATATAATTCATGTTTATAAAAAAATTGTATAAAAGGCCCAAAATGCTTTAGAAATTAACTGCATAGCAACAAAATGTTATTGCTAAATGATTTAACAAAAGGCTTTTGCCCTTTGAAAAATAATCTTGGCATTTGTTGTTTAAGGAAGTTACGTTTATTTCCTTTGAATCTTTTTAAATGTACATGATTCCCTCTCATAAAATATCATTTGAGCTGTAGTTCAATAGGGTATGCCTTAGTATTCGTGTAGGTAAGAGAGTTAAGATTCAAAGAAAAATGCCTATTCTGATATATTTCCTAAAGGTGTCGTATACCTAGTTGTCAAATGATCTTGATTTTATGTAATTTTTTTTTAATTTGCTGATAATTCTTTTTCCTTGTAAATATTAAAATGAGGTTATGGAAAGAGATAATTTGTTGAACTATGTTTTTCAGGGTATTTCAGCCTTCCTATATAAACAAAGTCCCTCACAGTAGGCACTTATCCCATACTGGGTAACAGGAGACTAGGATGTTGAGATTTGTTGTAAAACCTTTAGTGGAGTACAGCTCCTTATTGTATGGTTCTATACTGCCTTGTAGCCATTAGAGAAGTATTTCCTAAACTTTGTCTTTTGGGACATGTTTTTTTCCTCAGTCACAAGTTGTGGCCAATGATGGGTCTCCCTGAGCTGTCCTGGCCCTCTTGAGAACCAAGACAACAGCTGGGCCTGTTTTAGATGACGTAATGTTTAAAACTGCCTGGAAGTTTTTAAATGTGTAGCTTTTAGATCTGTTCTGGAGTAAATGGCTCATATCTTCCATTGGATCTTCCCTATAACCTCACATTTCTACTACTATTGCCAGTTATGGGCACTTTCTCTTTTCAAAACCTGATTTGTTTCATGTTTCCTCATTGAGACATGCTGACCAGGCTTATTTCATGAGCTTTAATAGTAGCCGAAAGGTGCTAAAGCTACTAAACCTCAACCACTTTCATCAAGGTGCTATGTATTGTATCTCAGCATAAAATTAATTTCTGAAAAAATGCTTATCTGAATTTTGGGAATGTTTTGTTAAATAATTCCATTTACTATTGCAAGAATAATCTTTTCTTTGTCATCTGTGAAAAATAATCTAAGACATCACCTAAAACTTGAATAATTAATTTTCAATATATACAGTAAGGATCCTCCCTCATGAGACTTCTTTCCTTACATTAACTTCCCAGAAACTTAGGGGTAGTTCTTCTGATGGGTACCTATTTTTCCATTTTCTGTGCTCTTCACATTCATAGGAGATACAGTATATGCATGAATCATGTCTGTTTGTCAACAATAATTTATATTATTTGTGATATAGAAGTTTTGAATACATTCTTTTAGCCAAACGATTGATGATGAAAGCCACATTTGCTGCCTGCTTTCCATTCCATAAAATAGTGACATGCAAAGAAAACATTGAGGCTGTTTGCCTTAATGAGTTTCTGTATTTCTCTGGAAATTAGTTCATGGGACCTTGGTTGCTGTATAAGAACCCTCTAACTTGTGTGTGTTTTGGTTCTGTGTTGTTAGTATAATTCATCTTGCTAAGAAAGAATGACATGGTATAAGCTTCACTTAATGGCCTGAGGGAGGTGTCAGTGTTTAGTCTCTCTGTGGGATATAAACCATTTCTTCAAGGCCATTTGTATGGTGGGGTTGTCTCTGTTAAATGTTAATGATTTTAGTGGTTCAAAAGCTATTTGCCAATCTTGTGTGTAGCTCTGCAGAACAGGGAAGGACTTGATGACTGTACTGAAAGAATTTACAGAACAGTAGCAAGAGTTAGGTGACCATCTGGGGACTGTTCATATCTCCTTGTGAGCACTGAGATCCCTGTTTGCCATAGGGATCCTACTTCTCCCTCATCCTGATTAGAGCATTCATTGGCTTCTAAGGAAAACCACGTTTATTAATATTCTCCAGAACAGTCTCATGTGCTATGCCACTGGATCCTGGTATAGAGGTTTGGCCTATTGGGTAAAGAGCGAAAATTTTGTATATCATCAACAAGTGGCACAACTGAATGAGTTCAAAACCTTTTGTCCCAGTGGGAGATCTGTGTTTCTTTGCAGTAGAAAAGTCCCACAGGAAACGATGAATTTATTTTCTTTCTGTGAATTTTTTGAAGATTTAAGCCACAGATCTGTAAATCTTTTTAAAGCATTGCAGGTATCTAAATCAGTAAACCTTTTAAATAGAGAGGTTAGCATACTGCCACTGTTTAAACAGAATTAACTTTTTGTCCTAGTTAATTATTTAGTTTAGTCTGGTTAGGCTGAAAACAGCAGCTGCATTGTTGCATGTGATGCTGGCATGCTTAGGGGTTTTTTTTCCTAGTAAAACATGCTGTTGGAAGTGTATTTTTTAAAGACAGTTATGTAAATATGGGTTAAAAAGGTCCACATTTTTTCCCAATGGTGTATATACTTAACAGCATGTTTATTTCATCCCCTGAAGAACATGACAGTTCACTTTTAGGATTTCTTTCAGCTTTTGCACTGAAAAACAGGGGTTTGAAATTTTGATAAGTATCTTTGCACAATACATGCATATTCTTTTCAGCCTTATGACAGTTGGTGAATGTGCATTAAGAGATCATCTTCCTGTCCCCCACAGGAGATCACCTCCACACAACATATGCAGCATTTATCTGCCAAAATTCAGAAGTCTTTTGAATCAAGCTTTTAAAAAAATTCTTCCATCTGGAGCTCTTAGTGTTTTCCAGAGATTCCAGAAATTCTACTAAAAGAAATTTCAGAACGTTTCAGAAGATATAGCTAAGCTTAAATATTTTTTCAAAGGAAAAGTTCCTTTGGGCATTTTGAAATAAGCAGCACATAGTTTTAAAGATCTGTGTGTGTATTTCTGTGTTTTAATAATCAAAATGCTCTTTACATGCATGTAAAAGGCATATATTACATATACAAATAAACAGAAATAAACTGTAGCTTTTTTCGTTTTGCTTTTTTTTCCCAGTTGTAAAGAGGTCAGTATACAGGACTAGTGTCACAAAAATGATATACACTCTCTGGGAGATTGTTTGTGATGTTCCCAGCACATCATTCATTTGCTAGTAATACTGATTGCAAGTTCATAGTATCGGCAAGTGAAAACTTTATGCTGATTTTAGATGTGAGAATTTGAAAAAGAGAAGCAAAGATGGAGTGACAAAAATAAATGGAAATTGCGAACCCTTTATTCTTCTCACACTATTCTCTTTGGTTTATATACACAGGATCTCACTCCCTAGTTGCCTAGACAGGGCAAGGAAGGAGAAGAGTGATATTATGAATACTAAACAATCTCTTCAGTTTTCTGTCTGGGAAAATTTTAACCTTTTTTCTGCTAGCTCTGCAAAACTATGCTTTGAGTTGTGGTGGTCAGCACAATGAAAATGAGTATTGAAGAACAGGGAAGGGGAAAGGGATAGTGGAACTGCTGTGGTCTTATAAGTTCCCTAGACTTTGGACTATTTATTTTCAGTGCTAATAATTTGGAGAATGATAATTGTGGACTGTGATAATGGTCAACATTCACAGACCAAATGGGTGCAACTTGCTTTATTTGAAATTATGAGGTAATTTTAGGGTTACATCATATCAGCTGACTTCATTTAGCCAAAGGCTCATTTTATAGAGTACTTGTTTCCTAACAGGTTTTGACAATCTGATTTTATGAAATGGTTGTCTTGGTAACCCATTCATTTTGCTTACATGTATGAAAAAGCAAATGAGAAAACAGTAATCTCGCTAGAATTGTTTCTTAAATTTTCCACCATTTACTTGTTTTTATTTTTGTGTCAGATAACATACAAACTGGAACCCAAAGTAATATAAATATGTAATATGTAACACTGAATAATGATGTCTGTATAGCTCACAGGCAGATAGATCCTCACTTACTCAGTATATAATTCACAGGGGTTTTAATTATAAGCTCTTAAAGGCAGTGACCTCATTTTCAAAGACATCTGTAAAGTGCCAAGCATAATAATGGTACTATCTGAATAATAACAGAAAAACTCTGCAAAAAATAGTTTGTGAAATAGAAATTGAATTCCTTCTTTGTTTACAAAACAAATATATGTGTGTTATGCATTCCTTTATTTGCATACTTTCTTAATTGTTATTTTTGTCAAAATGCATTTGCATTGAATTATTAGTTTATATCATGTTTTCAACATGTGTAGTATGATTGAGTATCTCTAGTATGACTAAGCATTTGTTTTTCCTAAGGTACAATACTTTGGGGGGTTTAAATGCCATAGGAAAATCTGATTACAAAAAATGTAAATAACAGGAAGGTTATTGAAAATTATCAGAAAATAAACTGTTATGAGTTACCTGAAACTGTATGAAATTAGGACATCTAATACCTGTGTTAGCAGCCTTCTTGGATTCAACCTAGAAGCAATAGCTCTAATAGCATATAGCCACACAGGAATTTTAGAATCTGGGAAAGCAAATTGAAAGGCATTGAGAAATTTATTTAATAAAGTGAAAAATGAGAAAGAAAATTCTGCCAAAATGGAACACAGTTGAGCAGTCTTAAAAAGCACACTGGTTAAGGCATGACTGATCACATCTCCAAGTGAACGGAATGAAAGAAACAGGAAAAAAGCCAAGTGCCTTCATGATACAGTTAAAGATGTAAGGCTGAGAAAAAAATAGCTCCCCAAAAAAAAGGGAAGCAACCCAGTAACAATAAAAATAATGTCAGCGTTAGTTAAACTGGAAAGGAAAAAAATAAGGAGAACATAAAAGGAAAATTAATTCATTATCGTAAAAAGGTAAGGGGACATATGAAAAGCTTTTGGAAAAGTGTGAAGTGATAAAGAGAAAGTAGAACCAATATTAAGAAAGGTAGGTAAAATTAATGATTTTTTTTTTTAAAGAAAAAAGGCTGAGTGCCAAATCCTAAGGTTTTCATCACTTGATTTTTTTGTTGTCTTTTTCTCTTTGAAAATTGAAACAAAAGTGAGTCTTGATTTTTCATATTCCCCTTTTTCTCTTTTCTCCACTAACTCCCACAGGGATGATAGCTCATAAAGGTTTGGGGGGGGGGGGGGGGAACCAACACAAAAAACTTTTACATGTGAGGGAAAAGATTTGCTTTCTTGCTTGTATTGTGGAAGAGATGGGGTTTCATTTTCCACAGCTTCTTTCCTGAGATGTTGTTTGGGCAAGCAGCTCTAAAAGTTTGTTGCCATGTATGAGTTCAGGATCAGTTTTTCTTAACAGTTATGTGTGATGCCTTACCTCTGCTTTATATGGTGGATTTTTTTTTTTAAGGTTTGAATGTGAGAAATTGCCATGATTTCTCCTTTTTTTATGCTAGTATTCACGTTCCAGTTCCAAACCACTGGAAACCAGTAGAAACAGAAAAGGGGAAGGTGTTGCAGAAACACAGCTTGCACAAAGTTAGTCTATTTGTTGTTGTTGGTTTTATAATTAATTTATAATATACTTTGTCTTATTCTGAGTATGGCATGCAGACTTCCAGAAGACAAAGCATACGTTCTCTAATTCATTGCTGAAGAACCTGTCATAGTCACCTTGTGTTGTTCAACTCGCTGCAGTGGTTTGTGGATCCCTTACTGTTCCATTACCCACATTCTGTCGCTATGGCACTTGGAGTGAAGTGCCAACATTTTACTGAATGCCAGAGTGTCTCAAGCCTTACTCAAGTTGCTTTTCCTTCTCCTGACCCCTGCTGTATCAGCTTTTACCTGGCCTGTGCAGCTCCAGTGAGGACCCACTTTGTTACCTGCTTGATACAGTGGAGGATGTGCTGGGGATAGTGTTAAAGTTTCCCAAGGCCTTAAAAATTATAAATTCTCCATGCTCTTTTGTGAGGAATTCCTTGCTATTATCTATTCCCTGAGATCATATTTAACTTGAACCAAATTAATGGAAAATGCAAGTATAAGCATTTATTTATAGCACTTAATTTGTAACCATACTGCCTGATTTATTATAAGATGCTTAGGTAAAGAATTGTAACAAAAACTGCTCTTAGTATATTAATGTAGCTGTAATATGATAAGGCTCTTCCTCTTCTTTCTTCATCTTACTTTTTTTCCTTCTTGACCAAATGGTAGCAATAATTTCAGCATTTTTTCATGCCTTTTTATTTTGTGTTTAGATTTTATTGTCAGTCTGCTCTTTCAAGTCTTCTCAGGGATCTTGACCATTTAATCTTTTCCTGAAATTCCTTCATTTGTTCCCTTCAGTAGGAGACAGTTGTCATTTGGCATGACAACAAGTTTGAATGGCTTTCCCCAAATTCTTCCTTTGGTGAAAACCACCCACCTTTAGTGAAAACCTTACTGCCAGTAGCTTTGTCATAGTAGGGAATTTTCAAAGTCCCTCATTCATACTCATTTCCCTGTGCTGTATACCCTCCCTGTTTTGGTATGTCCCCACAAAGTACCAGCAGTCTTTAGACTGCTGCGGGCATACACGTCAAGTATGAATGCTGTGCATAGCTGGCTGGGTGCCCAAAGTCTTTGGTCTGTGGACTTGCTGAATAGGAGAAATTTCTGGTGCCTGGGTACATGGCTGTACATGGCATTACGTGGTAGGTCAGATCTTGACTTTACACACAGATGGATAGTATGAACACATAAATTTTATATTTTAATATTAATAAAACAATAATTTTAAAATGTGGGACATAAAATACAAAATCACATGCAGCGGGTTAAACATTAATATTCATTTGGGAAGATCATTAGTACTTGGTAAGACATCCTGCTGACAGTCTTTACACCCCTACCTCATGTACATATTATCTCTTTCCTCCCCTTAATGGACCAGATTTTCCAGTGGCACAGAACAACCTTCTTCTCCTGGTTGACTAGTAATATAAAATAGACCTGTAGTGTTGGTAGCTTCCTCTCTGGTATGTATTTTAGGTTCTAGAAGTGTTTTTGGCATGGGTCTTTGTAAGCATACACATCTGTAGGTAGTGCTGCTCAGTCAAGAAAAAGAAAAAGATAATAACTACATCGCTTTCACAAGACTAATTATTGCCCCCCAGATATGTAAGGAAGTATTGATTTTGTGTGCATGATAGATTGCTAAGTCTACTGATTAAAATTGTCGGCAGAAGAATTTTAGGTAGTAGAAATAAAAATGTCACAAACTCCTTCTGGTACTTTCTGGGTTGCTCAGTAGTCAGAGAAATTTGGCCTAGAAAAATATTTATGATTGATGCTCAGCAATGGAATTATTTTTTGTTTGTTTTAGAAGTATTAAAAGGCATCTCAAGAATTGGTCTTTCTCTTTTACCTTACTTTCTTGCTCGCCTTGTAACTCTACAAAGATCGTGAGATACTGTATGAATATTTGTCCTTTTTTTTCCTCTGTTGTAAATTCACTTGGCAGTTTATAGAAAACAATTTATCTCTCAGACAGATTAATCACTGAATGGGGGAGTCAGAGATGCCTATATATTCCTGACACTCCACTAATGTTTTGTGTGTTACATACTGCAGGCCTTAAAGATCAGCTGAATTTCCATCGGATTCCAATGAATTGTCATGAAGTAACTTGATAGGAACAAACCCAGGTTTAAGTTAGCTGTATACGGATGATGCAGGAAACCTTAGGTGGATATTGTCATGTGTATACCTAATAGCTTAAAATTCCTATATGCTGAAATGCTACTGCAGGCTGCTAATGGTTTCAGGTGGTCTTCTAGAAAAAAAAAATATCTTGTAACTTACATTTATATAAGCTTTATGTAAGGCAGAATGACTTTCTAGTTTATTCCAACCACATGATGCATCACTGTTGGCTCTCTTAATTACATGGCTGTCATCTGTCAAGAACATGGAGTCGCAGCACAGTGTGATTTCTTCTGGATGCATCAACACTCTCCCTTAGCTGGCATACACCTCTCATGCAGGGAGGCCATCAGGGAAGCCTCAAGGATAAAATAGTTGCCTTTCTGAAATATCTGTCCTTGAAAATACATGCAGAATTGGCTCTCTGGTAACTCGATTGAAATTTCTCTCTAAAAAGGTTTGGTTTTTTACTGGATTGGGTGCATTCTCCACCATGCGGATACATCTGGGAAATCTATGCCACCAGCCTCACAGGGTTGACACTGACAAAGGGGTGCCCTGGATCCTTCCCAAAAAGTTTGGGATATCAACCAGCAGATTTGTAGGCAGTCTGAGCTTATTCAGAATGAGATGGAAACCAAGTTCCAGCCCCAGGGGTACACACAGAACACAAACTGGTTTAATGAAAAGGTCTGGCAGATATGATTCCCCGTATCACCTTACTGATTGGAGTGAACCTCAACGTGAGTCCCAGAAATGCAACCTTTGCCTCTGAAAATTTGCCCCTCTATTCCCTGAGGCAAATTAATTCCCAATGAGCAAAGGAACTACTTTGTACCTTTTGGTAGAGGTTCACAGCATGGAAGGGTTTACCAAAGGCTTTGGTTTTTGTGTACACAGGCAAACCTAAGCAAAGTTAATGTTGGTCCAGGATTTAAGGTTAGAGTTTATAAACTGGATTTTTACCAACTCCCTATCTGTATGTTTAGATGATGTTCACAGTCTTTCATAATCCTAAATGGGAAGTTTGCCCCGTCTAAATCTAAATTTAAAAGATAATTAATCTAATCTCTAAAAGCTATGAGAAAGTCCTTTTAATTGCATTGTGAGTGTCACTCAAATTATATTACAAACCCAGTATATCCTGGATTTCACAAATTGTGATATATATTGAAAGTGAAAGCCTTTTTTAGGACTGAAATGAGATTCTTGTGACTGCAAGCTTATATAGTATTATCCATGATGCAACTTTGGAACTTTATTTAAATCTTGTGTCTTTGCTCTTTAAATTCTGTATTTGAGCAATACCTGTCTCTCTCTATGCTTTTGGATGTGGCATTTGTTATGTTTTTCAAGGAACACTTTAGAGGGTCAGTTAGGCAAGCATCTACAGGTGAGCAGATGGTCTGTTGCACATGGGTCTGAGCAAAACCCATCATGTCAGACACCTGTAATCTGTGATCATGTCTCCCTATTAAATTTGCTGCTGTTTGAGCTGAGTGAGGGGGCAGTGACTGATCAGAATAAAAGGGGAAATGAACAGACTGGTATCTACCAGTTCTCTTAGCTGGCATACATTTTGTCCCCAGGCTCATCCAGTAAAAATACTCCCCAAAGGAAATAAATTACTATGAGTTTCTCTGTTACTTCTCTTTGGAGAGTTTTTGGAGTGCCTGCAGGGATGCAGTAGCAAGAGAAAGTGGCCATCTAACAGAGGTGTAGATGTCACTGTCTGAAGATTGTCTAGAAGCAGAAGTCATTTAGGCAGAGATTTTTTGAATGCCCATAATCAACAACCTTGGAAGCAATGACTATTGATTGTTGTAGCAGAAAGTGGACAGTCCTACCCTCCCAGTAGCCAGAATCACAGGAAATAAAAATGTCTTTCCTAACCATGATCTCAGGAAGCTTGTGCCAGTTCTTTCCAAAAGGCTCTCAATATATTCTGGCGGTACATTACAGATTCCTATGCTCTTCTAAGCTCCTGCAGCTGTGAAAATCTGCAAATCAGGAGCAGGAGGGCAGAGCAACAATCATTGTACTTGAGCAGAATCCTGATAAGACTCAGATTTGAATTTTTCCCCAAAGTTCTGGTTTTGCTGTCTTGTTTCATGTTAAAATGTGTACATAAAGGGAAAACTGTAAGGAGAAAATGATTACTGCAGTATGGGACTAAAATACAGCTCAGTATTTACTTTAGTAGAATTGTCCTGTTTGTAAGGCAGAAAAACCTTAGGGCTTTTTTTCCATCATTTAAGAATTCTGGTTATGTCCATTTGTAATTCACATCAGAGTACATGCTTTGTGTGGTTGAAATTACTTGCATTTAAAAAACCACATTCATTTTACTTGAAAGTGATATATGGATATACTACTGATACCATAATTATAAAACATATATGATGCCTAAGTTTTTAGGTGCTCTCCCAAGTAAGACCCTGTAAACAACCCATAGTTGATTTGTATACCAGGATTTATGCTTTTCCCCTACTTGATTATCTCACACTCTCACTCACATTGTCCTATTCGTCTCTGTCTCCCCAACACAACATTCAGTAGATCACAATTTCCCTGCACAGAGATCACTGCTGGCCCAGGACGGTTGGACAGAAAGTTGTACTGGTTCCTGTGCTGCTTGTACTTACCCATCTTGGGCATTGTTAGCCAAGGACCCTGGGTGACCATAACATTCGTGTCCATCCAGCTAGATGATCTCCTCGATCTTCTCCCACTTCCAGGATCTTTCCTCCAGCCAGAATCTTCACCACCTTCTCTCCAGGCTCCCTTCTTTTTGTCCTCCTTTTCTTTCCACAACCCCAAGGCCCCAGACTTCCCAATCTAAGCAGGCAGTGTGTAAAAGCACAGTGTGTGATCAGCATCCTAATCTGTAGTTCTGTCTTATGTGTCGAAAAACTGGAAGATTTGGGACATGCCACTTTTATACCAGCTGTTATAAAAATTTACAATCAGACTGTACTTGTTGCAGCTGGCAAATAGCAAACTTCTGCTTGACAGGTCAAAAATTCAGTTCCTGACATTCAACCCTCCTACACACATACACCCGATTATCTGCCACCTGTTAGTGTTCTCAGTTTAAGCTGGAAGGTTTTCTTTGAATATGACAGGTGCTGATACTCCTAAGATCTCTGCAGTTGTACCTCCTGCAGACTTACCCAGTCCCATGCTGTTTGCTGCATCTCTGCCCTTCCCTAGAGCTGGATGGTACGTGGGGTCAGTAGAGGGGAAGAGACCTCCTAAAGTTCCTCTGAGCTTCAGCCTAAAGTTGTAATGGTGTTTTAAAAGTAGGTGATGATATCAGACTTTTCATAGCTGCGTATGAAAGATTAAGAAAATTTTTGCCCTCATTAATGGACTATGCAGAAATTAATTCCCGTCAGTAATCTCATTGATAACATGATGTGTAACTGTCTTATCTTGGAACTCTGAAGCACTTTAGTGAAGAAATACAAACATTCATACACCTCTGGCCTGGAAAGCACAGCTAAGATAGTTCACAATAGTATCAAACTATAATTTCAAATTTTTTTTTCTTTCACCATGTTAAGCAGTAGTTGACGAAGCAAGGAAACTTTTACATATTTTGTAAGAATAATCAAAACAACCAAAACTCATTTTTTTCTAGTTTCTTATAAATACAAAAATGTGCTTGTAAGTAAAATGTTTGGTGTTCTCTTTTCAAATTATGTAAGAAATATGAATATTTAATAAAACACTGGTTGTATGTTAATATTTTTCATTGACTTAGAGTAAGCCATCTTCCTTTATCTTAGATGCAGTCTTTATAGGGTACAGACATCCTTTGTGACTTTTATAACTGCACATGCTTGTGTGTTTGACAATGTGCATTTATAATGTGCATTTATAGATGCTTTGGTGCATTAGAAAAATAGCTGATGTACAAAGAATTATACAGAAGAGCCCACTGACATCAAGTGAATGTATAAGATCTTTGCCAGTATTTTTGGCAGTCAGTGCTTCATTAGGAATCTCCTATTTTTTCATAAGCTTTTCTTTCTTTTTTTAACCACTGTACTATCACACACTCCTGAATTCTAAATTTCAAGAAAAGTTACTCTTACAGGAAGAGCTTGTACAAGTAGGTTGTGTTAAAGAGAATTAGTATTCTGGTCGTATCCCCAGTGACAGCTGAAGTGAACCCAGTCAAATGATTTCAGGCATAAAGCTGTGCTACTTGCAGCTTGTCTATGAATTTAGTCATTAAGAAATTGTATATAAAGGGTAGTAAGTACTGCTTCTGAATTTTTATATATCAAGCATTGGAGGATGATGTATTTGAATAAATGAGCATGAAAAATAAGTAAAAATTTATTTATTTTAACAATGATCCAGAATTTATTCAAATTATGCTTAGGTTGGTGTTCACTGACTGAAAGACTGATGCTTAACTTGCATTGTCTTCTACCTTTATCGATAGAGTAAAAGAACCTAAATATTTTCCCATGGAATTTCTATTTCATAAATTAATTACTAAATCAGTATAGTACAGAAATATGTTTCTGATGTTTCCTTCTCTTCACTAATCCTACATATAAAACAGATTCTATATTTTCAGAGTTTCCATCATAGCTTGCCACTTGCAAAGGCAGTTGAAGTTAAATGAATATGATCATGAGTAATTTCTATAAGCATCATGACTGTTCACATCTGTTTATGTGGGACAATAAAACAACTACCATTACTAGGCAAATTCCTGAATACAAAATAAAACCCAAAATAAAACCCAAAATAATCCCCAAGTTTGCTGATTACAATTTTGTTCTTCCTCATTGCCACTATTTGTGGTAGTTCCTAGTGAACACAAATATTTATAAACTCTTTGGAAGATTTATTTTGGTGTGAGGGATTTAGTTTTGTTTTGCTTTACTACAGATTTCATTGCATGATATGCCACATGTCAGACAGGCACAAGTAGGGAACAAGCATATTCAGGGAAACTTGTAGTGTTGGCAGTATCTGGGATTATTAGCTGATAATTCTCTGAAGCTTCTTTAAAGCTCTATTTCCATAAAAAACCTTGTTGCAGAAGTATAATGATGGCAAATATATGAAGAGTTGATGCTGTGAATGAAGCTGAAGCAACTGGCATCAAGTAGCAAAATATTCTGGTTGCATTGGACTCTATTCTCTGTTTCTCAGTATTTAGAGAGAGCTTAATCCCTTTGTTGCTCTGAGGTTTCTTTTCAACCTGAAAAATTTCTAGAAGAAAATGGCCTTGAGTCATGAGTGTGCAATATGAAGTTCTTTCACATAGCCACGATTTTCAATTAATGGAAGGTGCATTTTGGCATTCACCAGGCACTCTATTGGTATAAAAAGATTCAAGTGAAATTGGCTGTTGTAACTCCAACCTGTATCATGTAAGTTTAGGTAGAAATGGATGGGGCAGTAAATGAAGGAATTTGATGCTAACTGGATGGCTTTTGGAGCAAAAAATGTTTCAAAATCCTCAGATTAAAATAGTCCAAAATATTACAGTGTTCCTACAGTTGAGAAAATACGTAGAGATTTTCCTGACTGTTCAGGAGCTGTTTTCCTAACTCCTGCTGTGTATTTGCTATAGAGAAGGTAGTATTGTGGTTTATTATATTTTACCGAGTAAAGCCTGAAGTCTTCAGCCTGAAGAAATGTACATATGATAACTTTTTTCTTGCGTGTATTCCTCCTGCTAAAGAACTTTTTTTAATACCCTGAAGTACAAATCGGCCCTTAAAGGATTCCTCTTAAAGGATTCTGTTTCTTCTTCTTCTATTAAAAGAATAGATGCTTTGGTTTTCTCCTCATTCAGCATTTTTCAACGCATTTTTGCATTATTCTGCCAGCAGATTTCCCAGTAAAAATGAGACTACAGCTGGAAAAGAATTATCCTTTGTATTGAAGCCTTTTTCTAGGTTGCAGCTGTAGAGAGAGCTTAATAAAGCAGCTCTTCCATTGGACCATTTCCTTGGACTGTGCAAGTGAAATTTTCTGGACCCTGTTACCTTCTGAAAATTCCTCTGGAAATGATTGTAGGTTCAAGATCTTGCCTAGCATTTAATGTGTATTTTTTGCAAAAAAAGCTATTGCTAAAGTTTCAGTTGTCCCATCCTGGGTTTTTCAGGACACATTAGAGGCTATACCACCTTTGATAGCCTCTATTAGAATATGCCTACCTTGGAACAATAAAGTAATGATGATTTATTTTTAATTTTTTTTACACCACCTCTGCATGCTTAGAAGGCCTCTCTCAGTTCAGTGAGGACCTCTCTCAGTTCTGATAGGCAAGATATTGATAAGATTTGGATATTAGAATAAACTAAATTTACCAATAAGATCAGAAAACAACCTGGCTTTTAACTGTGTTACCTCACTGAATACAATAGATTAATACTGGTATTAATGACGACAGAAATTAGTGGCACACATTTGGGAGTGAACATGGATGCTTTCTTGTCTTTTTCAGTTTATGCCTCTAATCTTGTTTTATGGGCAGCTGATGCAGAAGGCTTTGACACATCAAGAATCAGGTGTCAGGAAGCTGTTTATTTATGACACTTCAGCTATGGAAAACACAAGAGCTTTCCACTCTCTGGTCCTCTTCAAAGTACTTTCAAGGCTTCCAGATATTTTGCACCAGCCATGTGGAGGAACGTTTTGGCACCTCAAATACCATTCTGCAGTAATTGTAGTGAAAACTTTGAGGAAAAGAATTTTTTTGTTTTGTTTTATTGTAGCAATGACTTACAAGTAAAGAATAACAGAAGAGCAATGACCTTTCAAGCATTAGCTTAATTCTCACTTAACTGAGAAGAAATTATATTCCTACAGGACATTCTTCAGGATTTTAAAATCAGGGAAGGTGTATTACTGCTATGTTTAACTGTGCTATAGAATCAGTAGTTTAACTGCTCTAGCTGTGTGTCTATAAGCCATGAGTATATAATCCATGAAATATAATCCATGAAAATATAAAATTATTAATATGAAAATATTTTTCTGAATTTCAAGGAGTATGTTTTTGATTAGGGCAGTTACCCCAAATATTGTGGTTTATTGTTGATTTGTAAGATCTTGGACACCCAATTTTCCACACTAGTAATGCCCTCAATTAGTGGATGTAGAAATGCTGACAACTGAAAATATTTGCATACTTACAAAAATGTTTTAAACCTGAAAACTTGTTTAGTGACTCATTTACTCTTAGTAAATAGCTGGTGATGAAATGATGTCGTCTGCAATGGGAGAATAAGCTATGTGTTGTCTCCCTAGTTTTGCTTTCATCTTCCTGATGTGTTTTTCATGCTACACAAGAGTTTCATATTTCAATTTGTTACTACTTAGTATGTCTGATATGTCTTAAATTTCATATACCTTATGAAATTATATCACTTGTGAATTTTTTTTCAGCAGTAAGAGGTAGGACAGAGATTGTAACCAGGGCTTTTTAAGTAATTTTCACATTTAACAAGAAATGAGGAATTATAATAGATAATGTAACACATTGTTTATAGTATGGTGATAAACCTATATCCACATCCAGACTCTCAACCAAATATGTACTTCATTGTACTTGGAGACAAATGTAATTCTTGAATCTTTGTTTCTCTTGACTTTTATTTTTTTCCTTGAAGATTTCTTTTCCGTGAGTATTCCTGGTTTATTCCTAGAAGCTTCTCCACCTTTGGAGACTTTTCCTCTCTTCTTTTATCTTCTTGAAATGGAAATAAGGAGAGAGGGTATACCTTTGTTGGTTGTTAAATGAGTAGATGAGAATGATGGCTGTTAGATGAGAATGTACTGAAAAGCTAATCCAAATCAATTCCTTTTAAAGGGAGGTAACAGAATATCCATTGGCAAGGGGTTTCATGATCAACCTATGAGAAAGTTGATATAAGTGCATTGTCTATGACTGGTTTCTCTGTGATGGTATGAAATGGCCTAGATGGCTGTTGGAGGCCTTTTCTTTCTCATTTTATATCATATGATAGAAATTAAAATCTCCACATCCCAACCATGCTATACTCAGTATAGATGTTCTGGAAAACTCTGATGTTCCCTTCTGAGTTAAAACAAACAAACAAAAGAATAAAGGTGGGGTGGAATTCAGCATACATTACTCTTTCTATATGACATCATATTTTCTATATGATGCCTAATGACATCTAGTAGAACACTGCAACTCAGTGCCATCAGTAAGCTAGCCATGTTATGACCAACAGAACTGTTTTGAACAGTAAACTGTTAAATCCTTTGGAAAAGCAGAAAATGAAAGAAAAAGATCTTCAAACCTACGGTTTGATAAAATGGTGCTGTAAAGACTAAAATGAAATCAGTTTTATGAGGCAGGGGCAAGGTTGCTACAACTTGAAATCCATACAAGTTGAAATTTGAGCTAATTGCTCAATTGTAAGCCCTGAAATATCTTTAGGCCATTATCTTTAAAATTGATATCTGCCCTACTGATCTCTCATGGTTACTGAGAAATTTTGTGTTCTACTTCTGTAGCGGAGGACATGTGTAATTAATTGCCCAAAAGCAAATAGTATGTTAACCAAACTAGGAGAAGCCTTTACTTAAGATCAATAAACCCTCTGGCATTTCCTTGCCAAAGTTATGAAGAATATAATTAAATCTCTCTCAACCCCTAAGCTGTTATTTAAGAGCACCATATCTTTTGAGGTCAGAGCAGGATGTTCTGTAAAGCATCCCAGTTGTCCCTGAGAACTTTCTTCTTGGCTGGGGAGTCAGTCACATAGTCCCACTTTTAGCTTCACCCCAGGGCTTTGACACGTGACATGCAAATTAGGCAAATAAAATAAGTCAATAATCACTAAGGCGAACAAATCTTATGAAGAATAACATTTCTAATAAACCTCTTTATTTGTAGGAGAAGAAAAAAGCACCCTGAAATTATAAAGATAGTAAGAAAGGAATCTGAATGAGAGTCTTAACTTGTACAAGACTTTGTGCTCTCTTTAAAATCTTGTATAGGCTATTCCAGATTTACATGCCAATGATGCATCTTACACTCAAATGAACTGTGCAATGATCTGGCTTAGCAGTGATCAAGCACACAGATATTTTGTGGAAGAAATTAGTAGAAATCTTATAAGGAGCTGTCTCAGACTCAAACCAATACACAGAGATAATACTAAGAGAAAAGAGAAAACTTGGTGGAATTTTGCTAAAGCTTTAGTATCAGACCATTGGCTGAAGATTAAAAATAATGCTCACCTAAGGAAGCTCATCATTCAGTCTTGAATATGCCAAATGCTGTCATCAAGAAACAAAACAACCCTTCACAGTCTTCCATGTTCAGCTAGGAAAGAGCAAAAATTGTTACTATCTTTAGAAGAAAGCTACTGTTTTATTCAATACTGCCCTTTATAAACAGAAAAGAATAATGCCTATCCTTTTGATGTCTTCAAAATTTAAGATTGTATCACATTTATGGATGCCAAATAGGTCGTGGAAGATTACATTCTCTGCAAACTTCCAAGACAACTGCATTTCTGAAAGATGCTGACAGAGAAGACTCTGTCTTTAAACAAGTACAAAGCCACAAGAAATTTCATAAATGATCTGAGGACATAATTTCCCCAGAAGGAGAGGATCCTGTTAGCATGGCTCTGTTATACTTGCCTTACGAATTTGTCTGTTCATGCCTTAAATGTTGCTCAGTAAATTGTTCCTTAGAGATACCTATTTTTGCTACAGCCATTCTTAGATTTTCTTTTAGGAATGTTATATTTTTTTTTTTAATATATGGAAGAATTATTTTAGTCATTGTTTTGTGCTGATATACACATTTTTTTCTGAATAAAGAGAATGATCTTCTTACCTATAATTTTTAGTTTCTTTGACTAATAAAATCTGCTTGAACGAAGTATCCAAACCTTTAAAATAAGAATCCCAAACACACACTGCATGTGGCTCTGAAGTCAGTGTATGCTCATAAACATAGCTTTTGAGAACTAAGAATTAGTTACCTTGTTGACTCAAAATATGTTTCCCCATTAAAAGCTTAAGTTGTTGCTGACAGCCAAAACTGTGATTTAGAAATATCATTCTCATGAAAGTTGTTAGGCCACTATTTTTCTTTGCAGAAATAGTTTTTGACTTTTAGCACATATAATTCTTAAGACTTCTGAAGATGTTTATCGGTGCTTTATCAGGAAATGACCATGCATAAGAACTCACTTTGTTTGAATGCTTTATTTAAAGCTGATAATTTAGGATTAGTCAGTTCTTTGTGTGCTGAAACTCAGATTAAACAAAAATGTTTAACTTCCCTTATATTATTTGTAACTCACATCTCCTTGAGAGGATGAAATTCAGCTACATGAATTTATTGACAATGATTTTGTGATGGGCTATATATGTGTTATATTTTGTCATAAGTAAATTACTCCCAAACAAGTTTTGTTTTGTTTTTTTTAAACATTTGGAGAATGGAAATATAATTGTAGGTTACTGCTTCTGAATTTCATCTCTCTATTTCTTTCTGATACTGAATTTCATTTTTTATTTATTTCTTCCTGTCTAGGCTTTTTTGTCCTGTTGGGTCAGATCAGGAACTCCTTATTAAAAGGAAGAACAGGGAGCTTATGCAGGGACATAAGTAAATGAGAGTATATATGAGAATGACTAGTACATTCTCCTAAGTTCTCTGGACAGTTTTTTTCAGTTTTCAAATAGATGTTATTTATGGATCATCTAGAACTTTTGAAAGGTTAACACACATCAAAACAGGTATTATCAATTTTCTGCTGTTGATTCTCCTAATACTTTCATGCCTAAAGACTGATTTTGGAATTTTTGAGCATTTCACAACTTAAAATATATGATTATTCAGAGAACTTTTCTGAATTAGGATTTTCAAAGCTTCCTTACAATTTATCTCATACTAATCTCCAGTAATGTGCTACACAATCTATCAGAATAGACAAGGAAGCTTGTATGTCTCATTACCAGAACACAACAAATAATTAAACTAGTCAAAACTTCTTTGCCTACATATTTTCATATTTTTAGCTTCACTACAAAATACGGGTTTTTAGGGGAGGTTTTGTACCAGATTTTTGCCATCAAAGTCGGTTTATTACAAAGTAGATTGACCAATTTTTCCTCCCCAAGGAGAGTAATGAACTCATGACTCAGTTCTGACTGAATCATTATTCAATGTATCAATGAAAATGAGCTATTTCTAGCTGCTTAGAAGTAGTAGAAGGACCCCAAATCTTTTTCTTTGCAAATTTTTTTTTTTTGCAAATGTGGGGTTTTTTTCCACTTTGGCTGGTTCTGCTTGATTCTTTGTCTTCTAAAGACAAATTATTGACAGCAGTTTTAACCTGTGCTTCACTGCGAACAAATGCCTTGGCAACTGGCCATTGTAGCAGATTTTCTGGGTGACATGCATATTCTATAGTGATCTTGCCAAAGCCTGGCATTTCAGATAGCTTCCTTTTCAAGAGCAGGTGTTCATTTATTCCACATCATTCGGAAACCTTGGCAGATGAGATAAAATTCAGAACTAGTGAAAAAAAGAGCTCATTGATCCAGCTCCATAGAAAAAAAATCCTAATGCTTGGAGCTTGAAGTAGAAAATCCAGAAAGAGGAAAAAGGTTGTGAAGTTGCCATGTAGCTGGGTGGGAATAGGGAAGGATGGTGAGATATACCTGAACTTACTATCTCATTAACTTCTCTGGATCCTGCACTTTTCAAAGGAATATGATAATACTTTGCCTACACAATTATTTATCTTTTAAGTAATTTATTAAGTAATTTATTTTTTAAGTAATTTAAGTTTAAGTAATTTATGTACTGATTGGGTTTGTCTGGACAGGAATCTTAAAATAGTAAAAAAAGTCACTTTGCAGCCATTCTTCCTTTGTTAGCAACACTGAATAAATAGTTGCCATTTGATTGCAATAGTTTTATTCTTCGTTAAAATAAAACTTACTGTTTCTCTTCTTTTCTTTTGCTTTGGATATCTTGACTTTATCAACATTGTTTTAATTACATGTAATGTAAACCATCAAAATTTGTCATTAGTGCAAAACGTAACTTACATGCATGAGATCTGTTAGCGAAACTGTGCTTGAGAACTGTATGTGTACTAAAAAACCCCATACCAATAAGGAAAATATTCTCAGCCTGTGCAGTTCCATGGATATTGTACACTTAAGGAAGGTAAATACTTGGTGAGTTTCATTCTGTACTAAAATCCATTTTCCATTTAGTTTGATTGCCACCATCTCTGTTCCCTTGCTTATAAAATAGTAGATGTATTTTATCTTTAAAGTATTCCTTTACCTTTGCATAGGACATCTCAAATTAAACCAACTGCAGCAAACATTTTTGTCTTATGCATTTCTTTCTTTATCCCTTGGCCAGTGTAAATATTTAAAAACTGTTTAGCAGGCTTATGTCAGAAAACTAAACAATTGTAGCTTATTAAGCCTGCTGAGAGAGAAGATAAGGTTGCCATAAAAGCTACAGTGTACGTGTATAAAATCAAATTCAATTCGAGCCACCTAGCTGAGCCACCTGCTCTGTGGAAGACTTTCTGTGATGATTCAGAATCTTCTTGTTGCAATGATAAAAGAACTAGCTAGAAGTATCCAGAGGACCTATTGTAAATTGATGCTAGTTTTAAAGGGAGGAAGAAATAAGAAGTTAAAATATGACTGCAGCTCTTGGAGACATCTCTGATCTTGCTTCACGCATAAAAAAATCCTTAGATATTCTCATCAGTGTACACTGGAAATAATGTAGGCCAACAACCAAGTGGGTTCTTCAGGTGAATTATGGAGCTTGTGTTGCTATGTGATGACACAACTGCTTTGCTGACCTGAACTTACTGCAGCGTGTATCTGTATGATTTAGAATTCCAGGAATTACAGTGATACAGTAATTTCCAACTGTGGACTCAAGCTGCAAATGCTTTGTTAGTCTTACTATTTGGGACATATTTAATGGTCACTTTTTTAGAAGATCTGAGCAGGGAACAGGCTTTCTACTCTCCAGGATTTGGGACTCCAGAAATTTTTTTATCAAAGTCAAGTTCACAAAAACATGAAAAATTAGCTATAGTTTGAGAGAAGTAAATATCTACCTTCTGAAATAGATTCACGTCTCTACTTTGAGTGTAACCACAGGCAGTTCTCTGCATTTCTGTTGTACTTTTGAGCAGACATTCCAGTCTAGAAATGGCAGAAGAAAATTTTGTAAAGAAAATTTAATCAAAACAGATATGTTCCTGCAAAATATTTTATTCCCATTGAACTAGCCACTTTGGAATGAATTTTTTAAGCAAAAAAATACTGATCAGATTGTTACTGAAGAAAAAATCAGTTATTTTTAGATTATTGGCAAGCCTGTAAGCTATTCTTTAAAGTTTCAAGACAAAAATGTGTAGTTATAGTTATCAGCATCATGCTAACACTGACATTACAGTGACATTTTTTTTCTCCTACATTCTAGAATCTTATTTTCTTGATCTGCAAAGGAGTAGAATACATATTTTGAACCGATTTAATTTGTCGTAGCATGCTGTAGGTTAATGTTGCATAATTGAAAAAAAAATTGCTAAAGCACATTGCTATCTCAGCTTAAAGGTTTGCACATGGACGATGCAGGGGAAGGAATATTGTGGAAAAAAAATTGTTCATGTTAAGTACTCAAAAGATGAAAACTGTATTTTGAAATAAAAGAGCACTGAAGGATCCCTATTGGGTCTTTAACCTGACTGAAATTAGTTAGTGGCCTTGGCACAAAAATTTTTTGGGGAAGAACATGGAATTATGTTTGAAATATTCTAACAATGTTTTGTACAATGCGTATTAAAAGCATATGCATTCCTTAGTATTAGGACTATCTTTTTTTTGTCTTCCTTTCCATGATTCTTCCTGTGTTCTGTCTTCTTGTTAAGACTTTTTTCTTTCCTGAGTCAAAGCAAGACATACAAGCTCATGAGGTCTTAAGCACAGGGTTTAAGTAAAAAAAAGTGACCTAAGGAGTTTCATAAGATTTAACTTACATTGTCTCGGTTTTGTCCCTGTTCTCCCACTACATATCCCTCTCATGTAAGTGCGGTTGTTTTTTCCTGCATCCCTGGCTGCCTCTTACTTTCTTCACAGCCCTTTTACTTTCTTTCCATAATACATTGGTTCAGGATATACGTAATCCATGGAAAACACTTGTGTAGCTAGGGAAGATCACCAGGGCTATTGGAGAAGCTGGGCACTGCAAATCTAGTTATGAGGGCTCTAGAGAGGAAAGAAGGGTTCTTAGCTGAAAAACATCTGGGGTTAGGAGGAGGTAAAGAGCAGAGTACTTATACTCTGACAGCTGCCTATGATCAATTAAAGAGTAGTATTACTATCTATTCTACTGCAGGTAGGAGAAGCATTGACAAGTAATCCTGCTTGTGGTGATAATGTTTTTTGCATAGCTAAATCATGAAGACACATGTGTCCGTCTGCATTTTAATAGAGAAAATCATGGTGACCTATCTAGCCTGTGTTTCTCTTTTAGGATCTTTTTGAAGGTAATCTCATCTGCAAGTGTGTTCGTACAGTTGTATAAAGTACTAGAGTTTCAGAATAAAACTGAGTATTACTGGAGACTTAAAAACTAATCTTCTAGATTATGCAGCTCCTAGAGACTTTCAGTACTATACATCTCTTTCTTACCTACAGTTGTCACACAAATGCCTACGGCTAAAACACAGCATGGTGAAAGACAAGAGTATAGTTTTGGAAATGCAAACTGCAGAATGGAAATAGTTTCTAACACTTTAACTGATTTTGACAAGTGATAAGTTCATATTTTGCGGCCAATGTCGCTGTAAGTTTCTTTTTCATTTACTGAGACAATGATGTTACATGGTTTTTGCTAGAAGATTCTTAAAACTTCTTTGTTTTTTCTACACAAGAATGCTTGCAGCACATTAGCTTTTCCTAGTTGTTTTGCTTAGTATTTGGAACCTCTTAAAGACAGAATTTATTTTGAAACATTATTTTACATATCAATAATGATAATGGTTCTGCAATTTCAACACTGTTCTACTCCAAATTGTGACTTAAGACAAGTCAGCTTTGTCTGTGTTCCAGTTGGTGTCGTTTTACTGATCTTGTTTTTACCCAACTTTTGCATTAGGATTTGTCTTGTCTTTGTAACACTAGTGCATTGATGACTGCAGAAATAGTAGTCTTCTCATGAGGACCTGTAATGTGTTGTTGATGACCTTTAAAATATCTAGTCCCTGCTGGGTAGTAACTAGCTGAAGATCTTCTTTATCCCTCACAGAAGACATTCCTAGAGGCCTCCAGAACACAAACTGGAAATAATATCTATTAGCCTTTCTTTGTGTGACCAGGAGAATAAAACTTATCTATATGTTTCTGATGAGGAATGATAATCCTTCTCTTCTTTGCCAAAAAGTATGTGAGTAAAATTTTGGCTCAGAAAAAGTAAACTGGAACATATTCAGTGGTTTTTGAGGTCCATCTGGCATTGGACACCAGTGTAATGGCCATGAGAAGCCTTTCAGGCTGGGAATCTGTATGTGTGACAGCATACCTTAACACTGCACCACAAATAAATATTATACCAGACTCCCAGGCAATGCACTGGCTGTTTACTCTGGCAAAAATTACATATGGAGCAGAACGTGAACAAACGTTTTGGGGATACTTAACTATCCTAACTTTAGGTGTGTGGGAGTGGGCATCATCTAGAAAATGAGCTGTCTTCTTTTTTTTAGTGTAATTTTGAAGCCCATTGAGCCAGCACAGTTCTTCAGAAGCCTGCTGGTAGGAGTCTTTGAAGCTGTAGTAAGGTTTAAAAAAACCAAAAAAACACAACAACAAAAAAACCACAAAAAACCTTCCATCAGCAGAGCTGCAAATTGGTCCATACTGAAATACCATCTGCTCTCTGAAAGAATGGATTTTTACTAGAATGTAGTATGTTTGGCTGAAGATGCACCCTGCCGTGTGTTTTGCAGATTTCCTTTGTTTTACTTGCCCTACCACATTAGATACTTTCTGAAGTCTTTATTTATTAAATCTTAGTCAAATGGCTCTCAAATGTATACTTGCTAAGTATTAGAAGGATACACCTAAGTTTTAGAAGGATTCCTAGGTTCCTTATCATCATAATCTAAAATATTATATTGACCTTTTCATGTCTTTTAGAGTGATTTTCCTCAGAAAATACTATTTGAGAAAAACAGAAGAAAGTCTTTTAAGGTCATTTGGATGAGCTCATTAAAACATTATTGCCATTTGTGCTTTGTGGAAGTGAGCAGTTTTCTGTCATTAGAAGAGGTATACTTGCAGATTCACTAGGATTTTTTTCACCTAGCTTACTGGAACTTGTTGGCAAAATGTGTTGCCAACCTCCATGTTTTTGTGCTTTCTTAACCTGCAGAAAAGTTTATTTGGTTTGAGGGTCTGATGATAATCATGCTGTTTTGGCCCCATTTTGCTGGCCCTCCCTCGTCAGCATTTTAGGCATATGAAATTTAAAATTTTTGCAAGTGTAAGCAGAGTAACGTGTCCTTTAGTTTAGAAATAAATGTTTAGAAAAATGTGGAAGTCCTCTATTCTGACAGGAAATAAAAGTTTCTGTATGTTACGTTTGGCAATTTATGGAAACTGGAAATTTTTTTCTTGGCTTATCTCTCCAAGAACTTCCCTTTAATGGGAAATTCATTTCCTAAAGCTATACAATTACTCATATCATGCAAATTGCATTTTACTATATAAGTGTCATTCTTCCATGGCTCAGAGTCCAAACAAAGGCCAGCTTTCAAAAAATCCAGTTGTGAATCTACTGATTCTCATAACAGGTTTCTGGAGGCCACTTTGTGTCATTGTAGGTAATGTTTACTTTAGTTTATTCAGAAGGTCATTGGGCTACTTTCCTTGAGTATCTCATTGAACTGCAGGAATGTAATTCTCCAATTTCAGGAATGGGGTTCTTTTTCCTTTTGCACAGATCATCCTTCTTCTGAGTCTCTTTTCACAAACACTAATCAACACAGTTATTTTTATATTCTGAATTCACAGCCTTTAAAGGGTTTATAAGGTTAGTCTATTGTGTTACAGGTGAGGCATTTGTACTCTCAAAAACTACTAGCAGATGATGCCTTAAAAAAGAAGGAAAAAGTAGTGTCCATTTCATCTGCATTGCCTTGGATCTTGTATTACCTGGTTTCTTGGTTTACTTAAGGATTACTTCAGTTTCTGCTTTGGGTATTGAAATCCTTTTCAAAGGTCTATGTAACTAGTGTGAGATTTTGACTTCACTCAGACTCTGCAATAGTCTGTAAAGCCGAGTCCACTGGTAGTGGCCTGAATTTTCAGATTTCTGAGCCTGATGAATAAACTTTGGTACTGTTACCAATGCATAAAAGCAAATAAAAAGATTTTTTTTTTTAATGGGTATGTTTGGCTATGTAAACCTTCTCTTGGTGTGTAATATTGAAATAAGGATAAGCAAAAGCATATGAGAAATTACGTAACCGTAAAAGAAAGATGTTGCTTCTAGCTTCTATATGTGTCTGTGTGCTCAATATGGAAGGTAGTCAGTAATGTCTGTTTGGAGTCTTTCTTTTGGGTGTTATATTTAATGTAATCTTGTAGTATTGCTGGTACTCTAAATATTTACCCTTTAATATACTCAATAAGTGCACAGCTGCCTCTCTGACCATGTGTCCTGCAGCCACACTATTTGCCCACCAGGAACTGTCTAGCTATTCAAAAAGAAAGTCTACTACTCACGGTGTTCAGTGAGTTTTATGAGCTGCGCAAGGGAATCATTTACTGCAAATTGATTTTTTTTTTCCCATCATCTCTTTAGATGAATTCTGCTAGTCCAGGAAGCAGATGAAATCTCTGGAGGCAGTTGAATTCTTGTTCCCTGTGCTAGTGGCTGTAACCTAGCCTGATTACAATTAATCCATGATTGAAAAGCAATTGGCAAAAAACTTTCTGAGATTGCATGTAACACGCGGATATGCTCCCCGAATTAAAATGGAATGGAATATCAAATTCCATTTTTTATAAGAATGCAGTGGAGTGACTAACAGTGATCTGAGTGTAATTTTGGAAATTTCCCATGATATTTATCTGCAGCATGTGGAATTAGAGTCAATTATAGTTGTTACAATAGCAGTTAGAACACTTTTCGTAGTCCTCCCTGATGATGCTTGCCTGCAGCATATACAGCTCTGAAATCTTCACGTAGGGAAGAGATCATTGGCTTTGGAGAGAACTTTCATGAATTCTTGCACACTCAGGTGCTGTTAGATTTGTCTGTGTGTAATGAAAAAGACTAAAGGATTTGTCTTTAGTAAACTAGGGATACGGCATTATAAATCCATACTAACAGTGTTGCAATGTTATGAAGCAAAGTATGTATAATTCAAATATTTTTATCATAACATTTTATGAGTTATTTGCTGTTTACTCATGTTTCATATGTCCTAGCAAACAGAGAAATTTGTAACTTTCCATGTTAGATAATATCCTGTTCATAAAATGGAAATTCTCAAATCAACATTGTTTCAAAAAATTAAATAGAAAACTTCTGTCCTGGTTTCTGTTGTCTTCTATGACATCTGGTTGCAAACTCTCATCAAAATGTGAATGCCATTAACTTGTATTTTTCTCTTATGCATAGTTAATCAGTTAATCTTCAGCTTGTTGCTATGCTTTCAGTGTTGTTGACATCTAATTGGAATAGCTAGAGTTCACTTAAAATTCAATATTTTAGCCTATTTCATTTCACATGCATTGAGGATTTGGTCTGCAAAACAGCTGTCTTCCAAATCCTTGAGTGCCTCCCTATATGATGTTTAGGGCTCTCAGTTTTTTTTCTGTACGGCACATTCAGAGAAGAGATAGTCCACATACTTGGCAAGTGAATCAGAATAAGCTTGTCTGGAATCCAGCTAATATATGTAATTACAAATGAAAAGTTCAGTACTCTTCAAGTACCTCCAGGCAGAACAGGCAATGCAAGAGGCAAAGTAGCAAGGTTATCTTAATCTTGATACTTTGTTTAGAAGAAGTCATCAGAGAAAACCAGCAATGAATAATTACATAATGAACCAAAGTCTCTCCCTATCTTGTTTTCTCAATGTCTAAAAATACAAGGAGCATGAGTTGGGCATTCTGTATACAACTTTTCTATCCTGAAGCAGCTGAAGTTTTGAAATATTAGTCTTTTTTGTAAATTGTTAATTCAGAGAAATCATTTGGCTTTATAAAAAAAATCTGTGTGTGTATTTATTTTAATTTTGACTTTATATAAATCTCCTTTAATATAAAAATAATTTTAAAAGAAAAATAGCTTAAATTCAGGCATCCATTTGAAAATGGTAAAAAATTTAAAAGAACAAAAAAAATCTTTGAAAAATCTGTGAAAATTGTAATTTCCCTTCCAACAGATTAGTTTTAATGAACAACACTTTCTGGAATGGTTGGGGCAAGGGGGCGAAAGCATTGCTCAAAATACCTCTCAGGGTAGTCAAAATTCCTTCTTGCCAGACTGTATAGCTCTGTACAGCTCCTCCACTACCTCAAAAAGAAGTCTAGTGGCAGTCAAAATAAATGGATTGTCTACTTGCAGTTTGTATGGATGATATTAGAATAGAATCATAAAATCATAGAATTGTTTAGGATGGAAAAGACCCTTAAGATCATCAAGTCCAACCGTATACCTAGCACTGCCAAGTCCACCACTAAACCATGTCCCTAAGCACTGCATCTACACATCTTTTAAATACCTCCAGGGGCGGTGACTCAACTACTTCCCTGGGCAGCCTGTTCCAGTGCTTGACAACCCTTTTGGTGAAGAAATTTTTCCTAATATCCAATCTAAACCTCCCCTGGTGCAACCTGAGTCCATTTTGTTGGCTGACTCACCAGCTGTGTCAGGAAGTTATCTTCCACACACTCCAGGAACCTCCTAGACTGTTTCCTCTCTGCTATATTGTATTTCCAGCAGAGATCTGGTGAGTTGAAGTCCCCCACAAGAACGAGGGCTAGCAATTGTGAAACTTCTCCCAGCTGCTTATAGAATATTTTGCCTGCCTCTTCATCCTGGTTGGGTGGTCTATAACAGACTCCCACCATGGTATCTGCCTTGTTGGCCCTCCCCCTGATTCTTACCCATAAACATTCAACCCTATCAGCATCGTCATTAAGCTCTAGACAATCAAAACACTCCCTAACATACAGGGGTACCCCACCGCCTCTCCTTCCTTGCCTATCCCTTCTGATGTGTTTATAGCCACCCATTGCAGCACTCCAGTTGCGCATGTCATTCCACATTGTTTCCGTGATGGTGACTATATCATAGTTTCATGCTGCACAATGGCTTCCAGCTCCTCCTGCTTGTTGCCCATGCTGCATACATTGGTGTAGATGCACTTCATTTGGGCTATGATCCCACCACCTTTTTCGGGGAAGAAGTCCTAATTCCTACGTGGCCATTCTCAGGCGCTTCCATGGTTTCTAACACATCCATCTTTGCTGCCGCGTGGATCTCCATCCCCTACCTCCACTGAGATGGCAGACTGAAGGACCTCGCTAGCACTCTGTCCCTCAAACATTGGCGTGCCACCCCCAGGCTTATCCCTAGCGAGCCTGGTTTTATCCTTTTCCCCCTTCAAATCTAGTTTAAAGCTCTTTCAATGATCCCTGCTAACTCCTGTGCAAAGATCCTTTTCCCCCTTTGAGACAGGTGTACCCCGTCTGCTGCCAGCAGGCCTCGTGTCATGTAGACTGACCCATGATCAAAACCCCCAAAATTCTGCTGGTGACATCAGGCTCGGAGCTAGGTATTGATCTGCTGGCGCTTCCTGTTTCTTCCCTCGTCATTCCCTGCATCTGGAAGGACAGAGGAGAACACTACTTGTGCTTCTGATCCCTTAACCAGTTGTCCCAAGGCCCTGAAGTCTCTCTTGATTGCCCTCGGACTTCCAGTTGCAACTTCATTGCTGCCTGCCTGAAAAATCAATAATGGATAGTAATCTGAGGGCTGTACTAGGGTAGGAAGCTTTCTTTTCACATCTTTTACCTGAGCCCCAGGGAGGCAGCAGATTTCCCTGAGAAGTGGGTCCGGTCTGCATATTGGGCCTTCTGTTGCCTTCAGAATGAAGTCTCCTATGACAATGACCTGTCTTTTTTTCTTTATAGAAGCAGTTTTGATGCAGGTTGTAGGCCAACTTAACCTTGGCGACACCTCCAAGCTAGATGAACCATGGTACTCATTATTGTTCAGTTCCACTTGCAGAGCCTCATACCTATTATGCAAGGGTGCCTGGGAAGGTGGGGAAGTCACAGAGGAGACGTGGCTGCTGCTCTGGGCAGGAACTTGTCACCATTGACCCCTATCCCTTAAGTCACTGTGTTCAGCCAGGCACATGAGGTCACAAGAGTGGCTGATTCTTCCATTTTCAAAATTGTATTTATTTTGCAATTGTGAGTATCCTGACGGTGACCTCTTATCACACTGCAGGCAGCTGTTGAGTGTAACACAGCTTTGTTCTCATTTGTACGTGAGGACTTTCCCATGTAAATGTGGGTGAAGGTCTGTGCCTGGAGTAATGATGTTGCAAAGGCATACGTGAAATCCCAGATGGAAGAACTCATCTGTGCATTCCCAAACCTAGACATAATTGCCATAGACATAAAAAATGATTAGGTATAAAAGACAAATTCTCCAGTTGCTTTTTAAAAAAAACCAGAGTTTAACCTAAATTAGATTATGTAAATACTTATGTATAAGTATGGTATGCATACTTATAGACATATATCTTTTACATTAACAGATTTTTTTTTCTTCAAATGTGCTTGTCTTTGTTTTGATTTTTTTGTCTCAAACCTTTCTGTCTGTGACCTTTTCACTTTTTTTTATTTCCCAGGAGTAAAATATGTCACTCTTAGTATACTGTTACAATGAAGAGACTGTACAGGAGCTCAGTAAGACTTCCTGAGACTGTGACCTTTTTTAAATACTAAAAGGCTTACTTCTGGAGATAACTTGCTAACCTCATTAAATTAGTGCACAAAGGCTGCAATGGATTAATTTTGACAGATTCAAGTTTTAAAAAAATAGTGCTTTATAACTATTGTGACTTTAATTTTAATGTAAAAATTGACATGTTTTCCTTTCCTCTAAAAAAAAAGAAGAAAAAAAAGAAAGAGGTTTTTTTTATAAAGTTAGACATAATGTTAAACTGCTTTATCGAATAGGAGTTAATGCTATACAGTTCATGTTTACTGAATGAGTAAGGAGACTTATAAATTGAAGATAATAAAATGAAAACAAATTTAATAGTCACCAAGTAGTATTTGACCATAGTCACCACGGGACTTATAACAGCAATGTTAGGTAAAAATCACTGCTGTAAAAAAGACAAATGTCTGTTATTTGTATGGTAATAACAACTATGTGTTCCTAAAGCAGCTGTTGTTCACTTTCTGTAGTGACCTTGCTTTAAATCACCAATATATTTGGTAATATATTACATTAGAAAGCTTTTAAGCTCAAATCTTCTGAGAGTATGAGAAAAATCATCTGTATCTCAAAGACAGACTGGCACACTACCTGGAAATTTTCTTTGGTTAACCATAATAAAATAACTAAACATTTTTTAAATAAGGAAAATCCAATATAAATCTTACATATTATGAATAGAATTTAAAAGACTTTGTTGTCACTCCCAAAGTCCTAATACTTTTGTGAAATTTTCTTTTGAACTTGTTTTATTATATCTATGGTTTCTTTCTAAATATGATATATTGGCTTCTTGATTTTTGCTTTGTTTTGTTTGATTTCTTTTTCTGGAACTGCTTCAGTGAAATAATTTACAGGAAGGTGGATATTTCTGGCTGTGAAATGTGAGATTAGAGAGCATCCCATCACAGTGGCATAACTGTGAAGAACTACAGAGCTCTCCTGCTGTAGAGCAAACCAGCAGAACAAGAGATATGTGATAAATGAGAGCTAGTCATCATGGATCGTGGCTTCTGTGCAATGCTTTCTTATTTCAGGATTGGCCTGTCTTTTTCTATTTCATATATAATGTTTCCTTTCCTTGGTATTTAGAATTTGGGAAAAAGAATAAAAGTTGTAATGATAAAACGTTCTAAAGCCAACACAAACCGTACTCAACTACTGTAGGCATTTCCCACTTTAAAGTTAGACAAGGGCATTGGAAGATTCAACTGCTGGAGGATGAAACTGGATCTATTCAGGCTATCAGTTTACTGCGAAATTTCATGCAGTCTTGTAATTTCATATTTTGAGCAAATCGCCTGTAGATACATTTCATTCTGAATCATTTGAAATCCATAAATTAATACTTGATTGCTGTCTAAAAAGCTATTCAACCGTAAGTTACAGTCTTAATGCAATTTTAGGTAAGGTTTTCATTGTATAGGAGGTATATTAGCTTCTTGTAGTCGGTCTTGCTTATCCTCATAATTGATGATTAAAAAAAAAATATTTGTAGGTGTTTGTTAGTATTAGGATGACAATGTTAAATAGAAGTTTTACTTTTATTTTTTAGCATGTTTCCCACTTTTTATTGCCTTTGCTCTTTCACAGATCTTTTCTTGCTTTTTCATGTGCCTGTCTTAAAAGCAGTTCCCTAACCTTACATTTCTGGGAGGAAAAAAACCCTGTGATGCATAAGAATTGTATTTCACATTCTGTGCTCTTGAAGAACTCTTTGCAGTGTAACCTATTACCTTCTTATCCTTCAGTTTATCTTAGCTAAGAAAATAAACCTTGCTTCTAGTTCAAAAGGTTCAACAAAGCAGAGAATCAGTAGAACATTCTAATTTTGTGCAGCAATCATCCTTCTAAAAAATTAAAAATGTTTTCATTGAAGAAAGACTTAGTGGCAAATAAACCTACAAAAGAGGAAGGGGCAGGATATCTAAATAGAAAAGATATTAAGATTTATTAGTGACTTTCAGCATCCTATCTAGATTGAGTTTTGACTAATCTATAACTTTAGCTATAAACTTTAATGGAAATAATTGTATCTAAGTATCTTACCTGTGAACCTTTGTGAAACTAGAAAGAAAACAGTCTTTCATGGCAAAGCAGCAGTTGAGCAAGAGTAATACGAAACATGATTTCAGAGTCTGTGTTCTTGAAATGGAATTTTCTTGTCTGCTTCTCATATATTAGTTGCAAATGTCTTTTAGTATTTTAATATACAAGAATACATGCTTTTTCCACTTTATGTAGAGAGTGAAAATGAAATGCATGCTTAATGCAGACTGATCTTTCACTAGATTCTAATCTGTCTGGTTGAGAGTAATTTTCCTTGATACAGTTATTCATTCCTTTACTCTAAAAATTGTCACTTCACTGAATACTTGCTGAGATTTCTGTTCCTGGAGTCAGTAATAAATGCTGTTTAACTCTAGTGGGTGATGGCTTAGGTTTTAAATATGTGTCTTTCTGAAGCCAGTAGAAGTTGGCTACTACAGATGTTTCTGTTCAAAAGAAATACATAACTTAACTTGAGATCTTGGTAGAATGAAAGGTAATGACTCAGTTCCAGTGAAAAATTTTCAGTTTGATGTCATTAAGATTATTAGTTGTAGGCTTGAGAAAGTATGTAACATAGTGGTCCACAGAGACTTTGCTTATGACCTGTACCTTTAAAGTTATTATCAATGAAAAAAGTGAATGTATTAATTTGCACTGACTGAGTAAATGGTACCTTTAAATTTTTATTCTAAGTTCATTAACAAACACTTCTGTTTCTGTTTTATTTATGTCTGCAAAACTGCTTATTGATAGTCATATGTTTGTGTTTTTAAATGGGATTATGGGGTTAATTACTATATAGAGAAGTCTAAATAGTACATTTTAAAGTGTTATACATATTCACATACACATTTTGAAAAATATACAAGGTGGCATTCATCAGTTTCATGGAACAGTCTTCCTTATAACTGGTCAAATCATGACTGGATTATTCAGATCATCCTGAAGGATGATGACTGCCCCATCATCATGTATTTCTTCATCTATTTTTCTTTCTGAGGTGTTGAAATGACAGTCTTATATAAAGTTGTCTAATGCTTCCATTAAAAGATTATGGTTTTATTTCCAGAAGGAAATATTCAGAATATTAAAAATTTCAGACTGAACCTTTCTATAACTCTTCTTTTTTCTGCTACTTTAGTTGAAATTATTCTATCCTTTTGGGTAATAAATATATATGACAACCTGTGTCTGTCTGTTTCATTGAGGAGTATCTCAGTGCCTTGGTGAGGGGTGGTAGAATTAGGTAGCTAGAACAAGGATGGGGGAGAAGAGGGAGGCGATGCCATGTTCCCACTGCTTATCCCCCAGAGCAGATGAGTTTGCTCTCTCCAAGCTTTGAAGAGAGCTAGCAAGAGTATCTGCTTTGGTTGTTTCTCAGGCAAATAGGTGTCCAAGGGAATAAGAGTAGCCAGGATGAAGACAGCCTGAGGGTAAAGGGAGCAGATGAAGTCAAAGAGAGGCTTTTGAGATAAAAGTGATGTAAAACAGGAGGACATAGGATCAGAAGTTGCATATGATACAGAATAAAGAGCAAGGGCTATGTAATGCCAAGTAAAAGAAAGATTTATTTGCTACCATATCCAAGAGACCAGGATTTTTGAGTTCTAGAATTCCACTGCTATCAGCTAACAGCTGTACAACCTACACACTTTGTCCACATCAGTAATGGAAAGATTTGTAAGGCAAAAGAGATTATTTAAGGCAGCTGAATATTTGGTAATTTATTCATATACTTTTTGACACTATGTCCTGTACAGCTGCTGGAAAATTTCCTGAGATCAAAGTATTCACAACTTACCTTTAATTGTATTTTTGTTATTGTTGACTGTTAAGTACACACAACTGGAAATGACAACAGTAAACTGTGTTTTGATTATAGAATGAGCTATAGAAACATAAGTATTCTGAGAAATCATATTAATGTTATTTTGAGTACCAACCTGAAAAGTGACTTGGCAAATGGCCTGTTTGTTCCTCTGTTCCACCACCTGAAAAAAGGTGGATGCTACCTTCTCTAAAATGAGGATGTTTAAAACTGTAAATACCTTTTAAATATGTAAGAGGTTTGTAGGGCATTCCGATTAAACAGATGAGTGCACAGAAGATTCATGGAGGAATGTTCTCTGAGTTTGCAAGATTTGGATAATGCACTAAAAAAAGAAAAATACGTGGCTTAAAGCCCAGTGTAACTCAGCCTATTTGTGAATGAGAAAAAAATGCTGCAGAATTATGTTTCAGTACATGCTTCATAGTAGTTTTCAATTTGGGAGAAATAGCTCTGTTCGAGGTTGAGGAGAAGGATTGAAGGATTGATTCCATGAACTCTAGGTGAGAAGGATGAAAAGGATACTTATTTTCTAGTTTTATGATCCATGGCATTGTCATTTGCTTTATAATGAGAGTACTAAATCTTGCATAGAATTAGTGTTCTTACAAACTGTTATTGTTTCCAGCAGATCAAAAACATAATTATAAACTTCTGTAATAGTTTCAATCATCATCTATGCATTATTGATACATATAACATGTTTATAACCTATTTATTAATAATAATGAATTGTTACTTTATTTAATGTACAAATCTTAGTTACATGATATATAAAGTACATGTAATGGGAAAACCATCTGAATTCATTGACCAAATTCTTCTTTATTTGTATCACATTTGTGCAGCTAGTTTGTTTCATTCCTGTCCCTTTAGCTTTAGAGTGATTTTGAAGCTGACAAATGTTGTCTGTGTTAAATCAGCCAGCAGGTTTTTTTTAAGATTACAAAGATTGACTGTGTTATGCCTGACTGATTTGTATTTCATGCAGTGACTGCTCTGTGTCAGTAACTTTAATACTTATTAACTGCTAGATTAAGATTTGTCTCATTAAACAGCAATAAACCTAATGTACTGAAGAGTATATAACAGCTAGTCACAACACAGTTTTCTGTACATTGTCATAATCATCAATGTCCCACAAATACGAGTATTCATGTCTGTAGTGTCTTTCAAAGGTGTGAATGTGTAAGGGTTTGCATGTATATACATAAAATATTTTAATTAATACTTCGTCTGGAAAAGTTGCATTAGTTTATATTGCAAACTATAACAGTACCTGTAAAAAGAGAGAATCTTCTCAAGTATGTACAGATCCCCCTTCCAATGTTTTCAGTTAATAATCAGTTCCTTTCTCACCAGAAGCATTACCCACTTGGACAAGGATAAACAAAAACAGCATGGGCATTTATAAATACCACATATATGAATTTTTTTATACAAATGTGAAACAAAGAAGGTGTCATGTGTCTAAAATTTGGTAAGAAAAGCCCAAGCCATATTGTGTCCACTTTTACAATTGTTTCTTATATAGCACAGCTAGCTAGGGTCTGATTCTTATTAGGTTTTGCAGCTAATTCTACAATACAACTGTCAAACAACATAAGCAGACTTAAGGAACAACAGCAGAGACGGTGGCTGTCAGGGATAAAAGGGCAAGGAGATGGGAAGTGTTTCATAAGGGGCTTGACACACCAAGTAGTAAAAAAAGTTAAAAACAAGAAAGATATTGGCCTAAAAACATCCCTAAACTACTTCTGTTTCCTCTCAGTTATATTAGTGGAAGTTAAATGTTTAAATGTTTTCATAGATGTTTACCCAAGAAAACAATGAATTCAGATGTAGGGTGAGGCTCTACTATTTGGAAATAATTGTGGTGTGATGTCACACAGTTCTGGCTATCTGCCTCATATTCTGCATATTTTATTGAAGTTACAGTGTTAATTTGATTTTAATTTGGTGAGACAAGCCACATGTTTGTAGTCAAGCACATGCTCAATACCTTCCTAAATGGAACCTTGTGTAGGCACCTGAATAGTAACTGAGCCAATTTCTTTGACACGCTGTGAGATGTGCAGCCAGGAACTTTTGCTTAAATTAGTTCTTGGTTAGAATTGCAATTGACGAGGTTGGGAAAGGTGACACTGATACCTTAAAGGAAGCACACAGCATGCAGGATGATTATTTACCAGTCCATCAAAGACAAAGAAGAAAAAAAATAAAGTGATGAAAAGAAAGGCTAGTTTCCTGTGTGATTGGCAAAGAGAATGAGGTATTTTGCTTTAAAAAAGTAGTTCCAGTCAATCCAAGATAGCTTCCCTATGTTGTCAAGAGTTGTGGAGTAGAAAAGAGATGCAGAGTAGCTCTTTGGGATGTTGTGCAGCCTCTGCCAAAGCTTGGACTGCACCTTCACTTCGTGAAATCTAGACCTTTGATCGTGACTCATGATGAGACTTTACTGCAAAGCCACTGATTCTCTGCTGTGACAATAGCTTAGATCTGCGTTCTGCCAAAAAGTACTAGTCAGGTGGATTGCTTCACAGTACTCTTTTGTTAATGTATGATATTTAGCAATTCTCATCACTGATTAAAAAATTACCCAAGTTCAACAAATACTTTGGCAGAATACTTTGGTGCAACAGAGGAAGTCAACAAGCTATTTGATCACTGATAAAAAAATACAGTCCAGCATGACAGAATATGAATTTTTGTACTCCCACCATTGATTATTGCTGAAGTATGACCAATGAAAGATGGGATGAAATTATTGTATGTGCTGGTTAATTCAGATTTACTTTTGTAGATATATTCAACAGCTAAATTTTTTATTTCATTCTGTTCCATGCTGGACATCATAATAGAAGTGTGTGTATATATATATATATGTATATTTATCCATATCCAGCTGTGTTTCAGTTACCCAGGAAAAGAGGCTGTAGGTAGCCTTTTTTTTTTTTTCAGATTTCAGGGCAGTTAAGAAGGATGGAGCAAAACAGAAGCATGTTTGTTATCTGTGGGATAAGTAAGTACCTATATGTGACTCCTAATCTAGGAGAAAGAGAGGACCTCCTCTTGCTTGCTGTTTAAGTTGCCATGCTATGTGCTTTGATGAGAATTAAAACCATGTTTATTTATGTTAGATGTGTCTTTAAATTTAGTTGAAAACTGATTTTTAATATAATTAGATCAGATATAAAATACATCTTTAATTTGGCTTTGAAAGTTTTTTATACCAGGTGACGGTAATACAGAAATTATAGATCTCTGCCAGGTGGATTTGCTAAATATAGTTGTTTGAATAGCACAGTGTTATTCTATTGCAAGCTTCTTGAAATAATATTTCTTCTCTTTGACTAAGTAGCATATTTCATATTACTACCACAGTGCATTAAAACTGTGAATTATTTTGAACCCATTTAAGCAATCCATTTGAGATTTAATTACCTTGAATATAACTGAACAAATGTGTTCAAGGCATATGATGAAAATGCAAATCAAAATTATATTTCTGACATAGAAGGTACCATGATGGATTATTAGTGATCTTACTGAATTAAGTTTTTTCTGTAGTGAATACAGTTTTTTAAACATTACAATGTGAACTGGAGTTTTGAGTGCTTAATAAAAACAAGGGACAGTTCTGGATGAAATTATAGCTAATTTTAAGCAGTGTACAAATTTACAAATTCTGTTGCCCTTGTTCAGGTTTAATTGTTATTGTTATCCGTTACTCACAACAAGAGAATATCAATATGAGTAAAGGAGGGAGGGGTTTTGTGTGTTGTACTATATTTTATTAAAATGCCCTGTAATCTACAGATCCCCACACTTCAAATGAAAATAATCATGAACAGAAAGAACTTTATGATTTGTATATGCACTAAGAATAGAAAAGTTATCCGTAAATGAATTTGTAAAGCAGGTCTTTGCAGGTCATAATTGTTTTCCCATTGAAAAAAAATGCTTTACTGTGCAATTTTCTATTTTAACAAATATTGGTGCTGCTATAAGGAGGTTTTGCAAACTTAAAAGAAAAAAAAAACCCTTGCATTCCATGAGACACTTGAATTCACATTGGACTACTGACCTGTCTTATAGTTCTAAAATTTCTAACTAAAATTTCTCAGAAAATTGACTTAAATTAATTTACAAAAAAGGCTTTTTACAACAATGTATCTGTAAGTCTGTACTTTCTAATACAAGTGCAGAATAATCTTATATTGATATTGTGTAGAGTAAATAAGCAGTTGATTATTTCAATTTTATTTCTGTGAGCCTACTAAGAAAAAAATGCTAGATAGAAGTGAGCCGAACTAAGCAACTAGGTTGCTTACCTTTTGACCACTCTGTTCCTTTTGCTTTAATGACTGCAGACAAGTTTCCAAATATTTTCCGGAATTCAAATTATGCTGAAGGACCAAATATTTCACCTTTACTGCTTCAATTTCAACTATTTCAGCATTTAGCCACATAAGAAAACATCAGCTCTTAAAGATGGCAATAAAATTGTGCATCTTTTGTCACTAGAGAATTCCTCACATACACATTCAGTTTGTGCAGTCCCTTAAGGCTCCATTTTCAGACTACTTTATTGTACTTATGTAATTTTTCTTTTCATTTTTGTTTTGTAACACCTTTTAAGGGTTTTATAATTTTTTTTGTGTTGCTGAAAGTTCTGTGTATAACCTGAAGACAAAATGGAGTAGTAAATGTGATGGAAAACTGTGGATTTTTATGCTGCAATGCTACCGTTATTATTGTTGTCCTGTGTGGGGGGCCTATCTATGTGGATTTTCCATGTCCATGGTGAGATAATCCCAGTATCATTCAAATAACTTAAGTCATATGCTTTCTATGACTGAAGTTTTCTGTAAGTTCAGAGCACAGTCAGTTGGGATGGATGTTGCAAAGGTAAATCTTTTGTTCCTTTTTTCTAATTGGATGAGTTGTGTGAAGTTATATTTCTACAGAGGGAGAATTTTGGAGGCCTGAGACCTTACAGAGCGGCTTCTGGTTGCAGGTTGCTGAGATGTTGATCATTCATATCATTCCCCTGGGTAACAAACTTATCCTAACCAGTGCACAAAGGTGGTTTCTGGGAATTTTTTTGTGCAAGATAATATAAAGGCAGCTATCTGATGAAGCAGTGGATTTGTGGGAGCTGCCTTCTAGATCCAGCATAACCAGGCTGTATCACCACTGCTTAAAATTGTCACACGTGCCAGTGGGATTTTTACTAGCAAACATGCATTACAGTAATTGTGAAAATGCACAATCGTAAGTATTTCAGTTTAGTTTGAGAAATTCTGCATCTAAATAAGCAAAAGTCTTTTTACAATTCCTCTTAGCCTTGGTCCCATGTTGAGTGCAGCAACTGATGCAGTTATTAACTGCAGAATGACTGTAAAGGCCTAAAGAAAAACATTTTGATTTTTGGCATTAGCCAATTTCTGATTAGCTAACATCCAGTCACACTAAGAAGATAACAAGTCAAAGCAGATCAGTAATGATACAGAATTTAATGTGTAGGAGGATACCTGCATAATTGTTTTGTATTTTCTTGCAATTAGTTGTCCTTTTTCCTGAAAACCCTTTTGAGATTTTCTGTGGGCATTATTCTTGCTCTTCTACATGTCATGTTGCTTATAAGAGTTTAATCAAAATACTGTGTTATTTATTTATTTTTCCACTGTAGTCCTAGCACCCAGGATCTCAGAATTAATTTTGTGGTAAAAGTAATTTTTCTTGCTTGATAGGTAATTCTGTAATAATAAAGATTTCATAGAAAGCTAATTTAAAGGAGAAGGAATCTCCTGAACAAGACTAAGAAAGGTACTTTAGTTGTTAGTGTTTGATGTAGGAAGGTGATAAAGTTTTCATCTAAATTCCAGTAGATCTTGTATAATGGTAGAGGGTGGGAGCAGAGTGGGGATGTGTCCCATGAATGACCCTGGGACACAGTTAGAGGGCAATTGTGGGATGTGTATGCAGCTTCTTGAACAGGCTTTCCAGATCACAGTACAAGGATGATCTTTGCTGATTCATTCCCAAATGTTGCTTCCCCTTATTTGCTGCTTTGTTAAACTACATCTCAAATGTCTTGTCTGTCTTCTGTACTTGGGGCAATATCAAGGGAGTTGGATTGCTTCTGCCTGTTGCTCTGCTGAGATGCCTTGGAGAACAGTTTCAGATCAGGAAGTCATGCCACCTGTTGAACAATTTGGGAGGTTTTTGGTACCAGATCTGAGTAAAATGTGTTGCTTTTTGTTCCGTACTATGTGTTTTGATGGATGTATTTATCAATTAAAATGTTACATAACCGTAACTTGACTTCATGAGGTTAAGGCTAACTTAATAAAATTCAGAACTAAATCTGCATGTTTCACGATGGTCTGTGAAACTGTATTTGAGTTGATTGGCCATGAAAGCTGTGTGACAAGTGGTACAAATTTAGATATGCAAAAGTGCATGCCTAGCCAGGCATGGAAGGCAAAGAAGATTTTCTTATTTTGTTTTCCATTTCAAGTTTGTGTGGTTCTCTTGCATTTTACTTGGACTATTCTGTCCTGTCTCCTAATATTAGATAGAAAAATCTTTAAGAAAAACAAGTTAAGAAAAAATGTCATTACAATGTTATGTGATCTTCAGAGGTGCTTGTTCTCATGGGAGATGTAGTTATCTGTGATTAATCATCCTAGATGTTCTAGCTGAAAATGAGTTGTAAAGGAGGAAAAAAGCAAAACCAGAAAATCCTTCTGTATTCTCTATGGGGTTTTTGTTGTTTTTTTATTTATTTATTTATTTTCTCCATGTTAATTTTTCCATAGAAATCTGGGATGGATGGGTTTTCTTAACAGTTTATGTAAAACACAGTAGCATAATTGCATTCTGAGACTCGTTCTGATGTCATTGGTTTAAACTTCACTCTCACAGACTTATGTGGCAAGAGGTGTAGGTCCTGACTCTCTCTTTTTTTTTTTTTTTTAAAATGCACTGGCCAGAAATTGGTGTTGTGTTTATTTGTCAGTTATATGTCCTGATCTGCACTGAGGAGAAAGAATTCACATATCACTAACACACAAAGAAATGATTGTGGCGGTGCAATTTGTGTGCATAATTAGCATGTAAATCACAACGACAATTTCTGCTTCTGCTCAGGATCTAAATCTTTTGCCTTAATGTAGAGAAGAGATAGTATAAACAGACAAGGTCAACTTATGTTTGGCTGGTGCACTTGGAGATATGTTAGAAAACTTGCACCCAAAAAGCAGCATAAACTAGAAGAGGTGTGTACAGATTTGTCTGTATAAGGAACACTTTACAAACCTTTTAAAGCAGAATTTTATATAGCTATATCAAGAGTATTTCTGATATAGACAGTAATAATTGTACTAAGAGGAGCAGAGGTAGTTGCCTACGAGATCTTTGCTGACTGGAAAGTGGATGTATGTAAAGTAACGTTAATGTGCACTATTTTGGTAGCTGAATATAGCCAGTATTTGGAGTTTTATTTTATCCATGTAAAATAAAATTCCTTGTCTTGTTATCTTCTATGTATTTTATTATTACATATTCTCTGTGGAGTGATTTATAATAAAATAAAAAAAAAGAACAGGACAGTTCTTCATGTTGAAAACTCCGAAGAATAGTGTTTTGGATTACTTCCTATGGTTTATGTAAAAATACATGGTCCCAGCAGATCTAGATTTTTACCTGAAGGAAAATATTGATAAACATAAGCACAATAAGAACAGTAAATGCTGAATTATATTGCACAAGGTTATTGTGCAGGCTTATTGTACAGAGTGAGCTGTTTGAAAAGTACCGAAACCTGTATTTGCAGATGAAAACAAACATCAAAGGAGCATACAATCTTTTTTATCTTTCCTAGTAATTATTTCTGTGGATGTATGTTTTAGCTACCTTGTGAAGACGGTGTTCAGAGCGTGAATGACTGCCTGTCTCACAGACATGTACACACATTGCACAGCTGAGTCACATTCTGTACCGGTGGTTCAACATCATTGTGCAAGTTAAAATAGCATTTCTATTGTTCTGTTATTAAACAGCTATTTTCACATTCTGAACAGCTGAAAGAAAAGAATTGTAGCAAATGTTACCTATAGCACATTACCTTCTGTGGTGTATGAATGATGTGTGATACCCATTTTAAAATCTTAGTCCTGATTCACTGATTTTCTTTGGTTTTGAGTTGATTTGACAACACTGAAAACTCTAGTTACTCATGAAGTAGTGAGAAAGGTAGTAGGCCTATGGAAGAGCTGAATAAACAAGCAAGGCCTTGAGAATACCTGATTATTTGAAAATTTCATGTGGTTGGAGGAATTTTTTTCCAATAATTTTTCTATCAGTGACAAAGCTTGAATTGGTAAAATATACTACTATTAAAAGCTTCCCTCAAAGGCTTATAAGCATGAACAGTTCTAATGTGAGAGAGGAACAGAAGCACTTTTTCTTCACAAACTATAAATTTGTTTCAGTTATTTTTCAAATTTTGAAAAAATTGGGAAAAAAAGGGATTTGTTTCTGATGAAATTTTTCATTGGATAGCAACTTATTATATCTGTTATCATATTATTTTATTATACTGTTTTTACTCTGTTATGTTATTTTACCGTATTACACTCTGTGGTGGGCTGACCCTGGCTGGACACCAGGTGCCCACCAAGCCGCTCTATCACTGCCCTCCTCAGCTGGACAGGGGAGAGAAAATATAACAAAAGGCTCATGGGGCGAGATAAGGACAGGGAGATCACTCAGCAATTACCGTCACGGGCAAGACAGACTCGACTTGGGGAAATTAGTTTAGTTTATTACCAATCAAATCAGAGTAGGATAATGAGAAATAAAACCAAATCTTAAACACCTTCCCGCCACCCATCCCTTCTTCCCGGGCTCAACTTCACTCCCGATTTTCTCTACCTCCTCCCCCTCAGCGGTGCAGGGGGACAGGGAATGGGGGCTGTGGTCAGTTCATCACGCCTTGTCTCTGCCGTTCCTTCCTCCTCAGGGGGAGGGCTCCTCACACTCCTCCCCTGCTCCAGCATGGGGTCCCTCCCACGGGAGACAGTCCTCCATGAACTTCTCCAATGTTGGTCCTTTCTATGGGGTGCAGTCCTTCAAGAACAGACTGCTCCAGTGTGGGTCCACCACAGGGTCACAAGTCCTGCCAGAAAACCTGCCTCAGCATGGGCTCCTCTCTCCACGGGTCCACAGGTCCTGACAAGAGCCTGCTCCAGCACGGGCTTCCCATGGGGTCACAGCATCCACCTGCTCCGGCGTGGGGTCCTCCACGGGCTGCAGGTGGATATCTACTCCACCGTGGACCTCCATGGGCTGCAGGGGCACAGCCTGCCTCACCATGGTCTTCACCATGGGCTGCAGGGGAATCTCTGCTCCAGCACCTGCAGCACCTCCTCCCCCTCCTTCTTCACTGGCCCTGGTGTCTGCAGGGTTGTTTCTTTCACATATTCTCACTCTTGTCTTCTGCTACAGTTGTGCAGGCTTTTTCCCCCCTTCTTAAATGTGTTATCCCAGAGGCACTACCACTGTCGCTGATGGGCTCAGTCTTGGCCAGTGCTGGGTCTGTCTTGGAGCCAGCTGGCATTGGCTCTATTGGACATAGGGGAAGCTTCTAGCATCTTCTCAGCTTCTCCCTGTAGCCCTCCTGCTACCGAAACCTTGCCATGCAAACCCAATGCACACTGTTTCACTATAATAAAGCTAAATATTACTGACCCTGGATTTTGACGTAGTTTGTGACATCTGAGTGTGTGCTCAACTCTCACGGGACCTAGTGGGTGAGGTGCAGCAGCTTCAGGAGGTAGTGCGTAGCCAGCTGTTTCCAGATAACAATACTCACAGTATTAAATACAGCAGTTGTATGTGAGTGTGACCTTAATGAAATTTATTCTAGTTCAGACTATTAGCTATTTTTGTTCCTATGTTGTCATTTATTTAATTTTCTCTCTTCCACTTTGCCTGTCTCAGAAGGTGAAAAAAGAAATCTTTACAAAATTTCTCTTCCACCTCCCTGCCCCAAGCTCTTGCAATAATAAGAAACACTCTCCCAACAGTCCATGTGTCCTTGGAAATATTTAGATCTGCCTTATTTTTTCATCTTTGACTTTACAGGCCCTCATACATCACTCCCATTATCACTCTACTGTCATCTCTCCCCCTCTTTTTACTTTTTCATATAATGCTGACAGGTGTACAGTGTTACTAGTTTCCTGAGGCTTTTTCTGCTGTTATTCTGTGCTGAAAATGGCAGTGGACATTTTGTGATAACATTTTGTGATATCATGCAACTATGGATTTCCCTGCAGTCCTTGTTCAATATATATATTTTCAATACATATTTCTTATTTTTATGCCTTTTAGACAGGAGATTATCCAGTGAAGTATCTTTTTCTAGTATTTGCGTAGGCTTTTAAAAACCGAGGAATTAACTACAGTTATGGTTAAGGGTAATCATAGAAAACAGGACTGAAGGAATTTCAAGAGATTTCCTATGTTTATCTGCATGCAGAATTAGTTACTCCAAAAGCATTTATATGTTTTCCTAGTCTGTTCCTAAGACCTCCCACTGATGGAAAGCCCATAGACTTCCTGGATATAAACCCCCATAGTCTAACAACCACTGAAGAAAGGCACAAAGTGATCACTGGACATTCAAAGCCCTGTGCTGCTAAATAGGAAAGCTACCTACTGTCAGCACAGTAGGATGACATGAATTGCAAGAAGTATATATCCTTCAACCAGGGTCGTATGGGCTCAGAGAGGATAAAAAAAAAACGCCGTGACCAAAGTGTTGGAAGGGTGGAAGGTGTTACACCTATGCAGGTGTGTGATGGCTGCTGGAGGTGGGTGACTTGTACAACAGGTTACTTAGTAAGACTTTGGCAGGGGTTTAAATATATGAATTTGTACATTTTACATTTGGTATTTTACAGTTGGCTGTGATATAGTAATTGTCCTTAAACAAAAGTAGTCTCAAGCTATATCCTTCTATTTTTATACAACCAGAATACATAGTTGCGAATTACCCCAGTTTTTGAAGTCTGTCTGTCTTGTATATGTTTCACAGATTCTTTTATATTTTTCTTACAGTAATTATCCAGCAGTTTAAATACTGTGTTTTGTAGTACCTATATTTACAAAATATCAATAGAGGTTTCTGTTTAACTAAAATGTGTGTATATTTGAAAATGGCTTAAACTGTTCCCTTTAGAGAATTTTGTGTATAAATAGCTGCTAAACGTACATATATGACAGATTGATACTTTTTCATTAAAATCAGAAAATGAAAGTTTGCACAGACAGAGGAAATTACTACTTTGGTTACCCAGGCTAAAGGAAATAAGAACTTACTAACTTACAGAACAAAATACAAAATTACGTGTAGAGGCTACATGTACTTTGAGCAAAGTAGACATACTTTCTTTAAAGAATGGCTTTTTTGTGCCTTTTGTTTGTTTGTTTAATATATCTCTGGTATTCCTATGATTTAGCATAGCCTAAAGCTTTTAGAGCATGTTAAAATATATTGAACTACACCTGTTGAACATCTTATAAGTAATTTTAATTGGCTATTGTCTGTATAAGCATTTAAATTTTATAGGCCTCACCTTGTTTTCTATCCAAATCCTTTGTGGCATAAACTGGTAATGCTTAGGAGAAAATAAAACTTTTGGCTACTGAGTCAATGTCTTCCCTCAGCCAGTGGTTCCTGCCTTTTCTGTCCTTCCAGAAGGCAATAGGCAGGGCTCTACAGGATGTAAAAGTCATTGTGGGAGTGGGGTGATTTGGGAGAGTCCAAGATGCTGCATTCATGAAACTACTTGACAAACGAGGCAAGGTAGTGCCAGAAACTTGAGCACCCTTGCTGGGGAAAGGGTTTGTTGTGGAACTAGGCATCAGTTTAGACACTCTGATGGCCGGACAAAAGGTTGGTCTTGTATAACTCAAGAGCAATTGCCCTCACTTAAGAAACGTTGCACAGGGTAAAATATATTGAGAGAAAATTCAGCTTCTGTAATTGTTTCTAATTCTGTGCCTTTTTAGTGGATGTCTTCATTTATTCTTGTGATGTATTTGAGTGATGCACAAAGAATTGGTGTTGTGGGCTGGAGCAATTCTGTTGTCAGCACTGTACAGATAAAAAATGGAATAAACCTATGATGATGGAAGGAATTGAACTGCATATCCTCTTTCTGTGGTTTTCCTGTTATTGAGGATACTCCAGTAATCTGATAGGTGAGCAACAGGAATTGTGAATATAGGTATAACCTAGGATTGACATTGTAACCTGCTCTGAATAAAAACATGAAACTGTACAAGGAATTAGCTGTTTAATATTTCATGTTAATCAGCTGGCATGTCTACATTTAATAGGTCAAGTAGCAACTGAGAAAATTCAGAAGTTGAATTAACCTGTGTCCTTTCACAGATTTTCTGACATTACGGGTTGTTATACTTGACCTAATCTGTCTCTGGCCTGCAGTCTTCAATTTTCAAAAGTGTTTCTCAAGAGTAAAAGCTTTCTTTTTGTTTTCTTGATATAATATATTAACACACAACTTACTTTTCTTATAGGGTGCTTTGAGTGTTGCATCAAATGCCTGGGAGGTATTCCCTACGCATCTTTGATTGCTACCATCCTGCTGTATGCTGGAGTCGCGCTGTTCTGTGGTTGTGGACATGAAGCACTTTCAGGAACCGTCAACATTCTGCAAACCTACTTTGAGATGACAAGAGCTGCAGGAGATGTTATTGATGTCTTTACCATGTAAGTTACTACTTTATTTTAATTGTTTCCTTTTTAAACTGCTGAAAAATTCCACACGGCATATAAATTTGACTCAAGAAAATGTGTTGTAATGAAAATCATAGAAAGAATGATTTGGATAAGCTCAGCAGATGAAGTTTTGACAGAGCTGATATTTTTACTATTTACAATCAATTTGTAATACTATTTAATATCCCATATTTATAATTAAATTTATTACCAAACATTACTTCATATAATATTGATGAACCTGTTCCATACATGCTTGCTTCCATCCTTTTTATCCTGTGAAAATTTCTTTGCTGAAACGTGTAAAAAAACCCTCCTAACCTGAAAAGCTGTGCAGAACCCTGAGACTTGAAATGTCAAAACTCTATTGCCTCTGGTTTTCCTAGAATTGATCTATTTTTAAGGTTTCATGCTTTGCTACTCATGAAAATCTATTTCTAGGAGGCCTTTGTTTTGGTAAATGAATTTCCCTTTGGTAAATAAATTATATTTAACAAAGTAGTTTACTGTAACCTGAAAATAAATGATGTATTTTCTAATCTTATTGTCTCTTTAAAACATGATTTTCTTAGATGTTTGAAATCCAAATTCTTATCTGTCTGCTAATGATTGTAACTAAAGCTGAAGAATCCTAGCCTCAAATTTGTAAGCCTTTTCTTTCATGAATGTTTTTTGGAGGAGTTAAGTGATTTGATCATCCATCAAAACATTGACCTCTTATGATGGATAGTTCCATGATAATGGCAGCTCAGTGCTTTAGCAGTGGTCAAAAAGCAAACCAAGTACCAGGAACTACTAGGAAAATTATAGAGAAACAGAGAACATACTTATGCCATTGTATAAATCCATCTTTCATCCATATCATTAATACTGTGTACAATATTGGTGCCCCAAAGAAGGCAAAAAAGGATGATTAGAGTTATGGAACAGAGTCCATATGCTTAAAATTTAAGTATAGTAGGACTCTTCAATCTAGAAAGAGGGTGATTAAGAGCTGTTGGGCTAGAGGTCTGTAAATTCACAATGTTATGAATAAGGTACACAAGGTTAGATTGTCTTTCTCTTCCAGTACAAGAAGCTTGAGGTATCAGAGGAAACTAGTAGGCACCAGGTTCAGAAGGAACAAGTGATGGTTCTTCAATTGTTGCATAGCAGACCTGTGAAGCTAGTTGCATATTGTGGATGCCACAAGCTTATATGGGTTCAAGGGAAGACTGGATAATCTTGGAGAACAAATCCCTTGGTGGTTTCTATTGGCATACAGACTTATCCAGCTCAGGAAGTCCCAGAGGTTAGAATAGCACTGGGGGTTGTCCTATTGACTTGCCTGCTCTTACTTTTGTATATTCATTGTTTGAGATAGGAAAAAGGACAAGGTATAGATTTGATCTGACCTGGTTCCACTATTTTCGTGATAGCTAGAAACAGAATCTTAAATCTCTTAACTTGCATAATGCTATATTATCCACATCTTTCCAAAGCTTCTCTGTGAATATTAGCTCTATTGTTTGTGAAATTAGTAGGCAGAAAGGAGACTGTACCAAGTAAGTATGTCACTGCTATGCCATATCCAAATTTCTTCTTAGGACCAAGAAATTTAGATGTTCTTGTATGATAATATATTAGGTTGATGGGAAGTATGTGACTTCTGCTTTGCCTTTTTTGGCTTGTCATTTAGAATAATGGGTCTGACTTGACTTGACGGCTAAGGTTCATTGTTATCCTGAATGAGAGATCAGTCATTTTATTAGGCTCTAACTTATTTTATTAGTCCCTAGGAAGCCATTAGTGCAGAACAGCCACAAATCGATGCTTTCTCTTCATAGCAAGTTTTCCAGCTTCCCTCTGTCAAATACATAAGTGAAAATATCAGTCAGGAGCCATAGTTCAAATGCATATAATTCACTGGAAATGATTAAGGAACTGTAAAGGTGATTTTTTTTCTTTCCTTGGCATTTGTTTGGCTTAGTTAGTAGCTTTTTGATTTGTCTGGTTTTTTTGTTTATTTAAAGATATACTAAACCCAATTCTTTCCTTGGCAGACCTACTGGAATTGAAATTTCAGTTTATTCAGTTGTGAAAGATGTCTCTAAAGTTATGTGTCTTAAAGATGTCTCTTAAAGGCAGGAGGAGCAAATATTTTGACTAAAAGCATATGAGCCATTGTTTTTAACTGAATAAACTGTGATTCTCAAAGAAATTTGCACATGTTAATTTTCTGCCTGCTTAAGTAGATATTACTCTGCTTTTTAAAATAATTTCATAGGGAGAAGAAATGCTTGATATTTTGTCACAACTATTGATTAGCAGTTGGCTGTACAAAAGCCCTGTGGTAATTATATTGCTTTGAAAGGCCAAAAAGCAGAAAGAAAAAATATGTAAGTAGAAAAAAACAGTGCATGCCTATGTTCTTAAAACTATACATATTGAAATGGAAATAAAACCTAGTTGTTTATTGTTCTGATTAGAAATAATAAGCATTTAAAAAAAAAAATCTAGCAGTGTGCCCTACTAAATTATACTTTTTTAAGGTTAAAGACATTTTGGCTCTTAATGCTTCTAGTGCTGTGAAGTGTTTGAGGCTACCTGGAGTCCATCCTTCTGTGATAAATATGCTAGGCAGATGCTGCAGTGGAGTGAAGTGTAGTAGATTCTGTTTAATCACACTTTTGGTTTCTGTCTATATTTTTATTAGAACAGTGGATTTCAAATGTCATTCAGCATAAAAATCGATCCTTATCTGAGAGCTACTTATGTGGGTGGTAAGAGATAAGGGCTTTTTTAACTGTGCCCACAACTGTGTTTTTTTCTGAACTCAAATAACACAACTCACAAGCCACCCTGTATCTTTTATCTTTGTCAATACAGCTACTTAGTGCAATTTAAAAGAAGCAGCAGACCCCTGTAGAGAAAGTAGGGCATAAGGAGGGCGTAAACAAGATCTGAAACACTCTTTAAGTGCCTAAAATAAAAGCCAAAGTACCTAAATCCAACAAAGCCATTCAGAAATGTCCACGTCAATGTCCCTGAGGGCACCAACAGCCCTGACTGTCCCTGCCTGGCCCCCCCTGGGGCCTCCCCTCAACCTGCCCATGGTCCAGGACCCCATTTCAGCCCAGCCTGGGGCTCTCAGTCCCTCACCATGGACTCACCCAGCCATGGGGCTGGGGCTGCCCTGCTCCCTGGGTGGTGTGCTGGGAAGGGCCCTGGCTGCCCTATGGGGAGCCCTGGTCCCACATGGTGCCCTGATGCTTAGGAAGAGTTGAATTAATTAAGAACCTGCAATAGGCCTCAAAGTCCTCCAGGAGGGCTCTGCCCTTGGGGGTTCAGACAAGAGCAGCAGCCCCATGGGACAGAAGAGGTGGTCTGAGTGCTGGCCCTGCAGAGTGCACGTGGTCCTGGATTCCAGCTCCCCAGACTCTTATGAGTTCAAATAGTATATACCAGCTGCAGTTCATATCTGCTTTGGAAATACTAATAAGTAGTAAATACTTATAATTTTAAAAACAAAGAGCAAGTTTTTCAGCTGGTTTTAAAATTCATTAAATGCCAGGCAGTTAAATACATTTTCTCAAATTTATTATTTTCTTTCCACGTTAAAATATGGAATGATCATGGTCAATAATTCTGAGATATTAGAGACATCCTGGAGAGAAGCTAGGTGGGGTAGAGATAGTGCTTTTATAGCAAAGGTTTACAGTAAAGAATGCTCTTTTGCTTGCTTGTTTTGAGGGGGGAAAAACCAAAACCAAATTTGGCCTGTAACAGGGTTCTAAAAACAATAGTTTCTAAAAAGTAACAATGATTTTTTTAAAAAAGGATTTTGTCTCAAAGTACTGGATTACAGCCTGACTTAAATTTCTTCAGGGTGATGCAGGTTAAACAGATACTCTAAACTCTTGAAAACTAAAATAAGTCAAATGTATTCAAATTCATGAGAATACTGTACAGACAGGTACTCCTTATGGAGAGAGCATATCTTCAAAAATCACAAAGCTGAAGGAGGTAGACTCTTCTCTCTTTGCACAGTCATTTCTAAATCCATGAACCTTTAATAAATTGGATGGTTATAAAAAACATTTGGAATTATCAATGAGTGACCTTTTCATTGGGACTAACTGCTAATTATATTGCTTTCTGAATCACTTTTGTGAAACTTCATTTCCCATAGTCACAGACTTCTTCACTATCAACATTATCACTGCTCTAATGGTAGCTGTGTTGTTTTGGGTTTTTTTTCCCCCCAAGTGAAGAAACGCCTGTTTGGGGATCTAATGTACAGAAGTCATAAGCTGTTGTTTGGGACGTGGATTTCTTCAGTGGATGTAGAGTAGTTATTTCAGTTCCTTGTGATTTAAAGGGATCCTAAGAAAATAAATATGGTGGTTTAAATTATCCTGAAAACTGCCTTTATGATATTTTAACTCTAAGAGGTGAATGGTTTGCATTTCCCACACTGTCAGTTTAACAGCTCTGTAGGCTTCACTGAAACTGAGTAATCTGCTTGAGGTAGATGTGGTATTCAGTCATTCTTCTAATAATAAACTGCAGTGAACACTATATCTGCAAAGTACTGGGTCTAACTAGATTTGCTTACTTAATCACTGATTTTGACAAGATTCCGAAGTCAGCAGAAATAGATATATGATTATCAAACATGTATTGTATGACCTGGATTTTTGTATTTTTCTGGTGTTTGGAACAAATTGCAGAAGATGTTTTTTAGGAAATCAGCAGCACAAGGTACTTTTGGTGTATCTCCCAACAGCATCTTTTCACAGTTCTTTCTCTTTAGTATGCAAGGCTGGTTAGTGCCATCTGTCACATGGTTGTGATATATAGGCCACGAAACAAGGCAATCACGCTCTTGGAGTGGAAAATGAAGAAATCTTCCTGATAGAAACATTAACAACATTTGCCTACTACAGTCAGAGCTAATTCAGGTCATTGTAAATTCACTTCCTTTTAAAGGTGTGAAACCAAATAGTAAACTAAATGAAGGTACTATCTGTAAATCTGTTGTCACTATCTTCTCTGTTGGAAGTGCCACAGACACTCTACTGGAGCCACCTTCTTACAGCTAAAAACTTCCTTCCTTTCAAAATGTGAAAGTCTGTGTTTCAGATGCTGTTGTGTCTGTTTGATGCTTGCTGATAACCTTTCTGTTAGTCAGTGTATAGCCATTGTTTATTAAAAGTATATTATTTAGTAATATACATATGTATGTGCAACTGTTTTCTTTTGAGGAGAAACAAAAGAGCATGTGTAGAAGCTTTTATATCTCCCCTCTTAGTGTTTGAAACCAGTGTTTTGAGAGGTAGATAAATGGATGTTATTCTGATCTTCTGCTGTTCTTTGGTTTTGTTGGCTTTGCAGCTATCACAAGTTAAATATTGGTACCACTGAAAATATTATTGTTATCATTAATACTATTACACTAATATTAATGGAATACTGTGAAAGGTATTACAGTGAGACCTGTAGTAAATGTTAGCTGATATGAAATATGATATTTATAAATATTTGCGTTAGACCATGTGATGGTTCTGTTTTAGTCATCTACTTAGTACACAATCGTACTAATTTGGTTTTCCCTATACATGTTTTTTCTGTTACAAAAGCCTGGCATTCTTTAAATTTGAACTTAAATTATGTTTTAAACACTACTTGTATTACTGGAAGCAAAACATGTAAGGCTCTGTACCAGGACCAGCAATTGCCAAGTTATGCAGGGCTGTGTCATAACATGTCTAGAAACAGCAACCATCCTAAGGAGCCCTGGCAGATGACCCCAGTGGTTCTGTAAGGAGAAGATTCATCTGGGCACCAATTCGGCTATCTGAGCCTATGAACAGGAAGAAGAGACAGGAAAGAAGTAGAGATGTACACGGTTTGCATATATCAAACTAGTAGGAAGACTGCCTGTGATTGAAGTCCAGGCTTGTACAGTCGTTTGTTTGAGATGTATACTGCCTTTTTGGAGGTGTATACTGCCTTTGGTAAGTAATTTTTTTCATATTCCTGGTTATGTAATAGTATCCAAATAGTTATTTAAACAATAGTTTACTTTTCCTTTATATATAAAATTAATATATGATCTACGGAGTATGATCTAAAGTTTTTAGCTTCATATCTACAAAATTAGCATTAAAAGGTTCTTATAAAATGATAGTTTTATATATAAAAATAATTTTAAAGCATGCTTTCTTAGAATTATGTTTGGTTTTAGAGAATAGACTTTATTTTTGCATTATGTCAATTTGATACCTCTAAAAGTATCTGAAAAAAAGTTATGTATCTGAAAAAAGCTATAAATATCAGCAAAAATATTTTATTACAAAATATTTTGCAAATGGAATGCTTGGAAACTATCCTTAAAATCCTTGAATATTACTACATTGATACATGTGAAGTGTAGTTTTTTCTGTGACAGCAAATAATTTTCAGTTAATCTTATTTCACCTAAGTATTGTAGAAATCCTAGCTTGATATGTAATAGTGTGTCTACTGTGTATGCTGCATAGGCTGATAATCATCTTGCACTATGAAAAATGGACAACAGTGGACTGAGAACTGCCTTATTCAAACCCTCTTTTGAAATCTACAGAGAATCTGCTCTCTTGGTATTTTTGAGATGTAAGCTCTGAAGATGCAGTCCAGAGTTAAGTGGAGGAGTCATATGGCTACATATACATTAGAAAGCAGAGTTAGCACAATAGAAAATGATTGGTAGACCTAAATACTTGGTGCTATTAACTTGCTGTTCATACAGCATTTATTTCAGGGACTTATTTTGGACTTGGTCTTGCCTGATACAATGGACTGAACATCCGTTAGCGGCTGGAGTGCAGCAGGAGCACTCCTGGAGCATACTTCCTATTTAGCTTAATTGGAAAGGAATCCGTGTTGTGCACTCCGAAAAACATGATGCAAACCATATCTCAATAAATAGGGACAGCTGCAGGACTTGTTTAAAAAAAAATATCCATTCCTGAGCGAAAATGCTAATGGGGATGTACTCATAATCCCTACTGCTGTAAAGTTAAAGGTTTGTTCGCTGAGCTCAGTGGTAAGAAGACTTCTAACTAGGCTAATGAGAGTTCCCACTAACAGCACTCTTTGAGTTCTTGTACCTGGATTCTGACTATGTGTAGAAGAATGGTGTTATCTCTGCAAGGAAGGCCTAACTTTGGCCTATGTGTCTTGTTTGTGTATTATAATTTGACAGGAACCACCAGAGAGAGCATGATGTCATCGAAGGATGCATTTTTCATTTCTAAAAAAATGCAGTTTACTTAAGGAGAACAGTTTCTATTTCACTGGAATGGTTCAGTCACACATAAAAAGTAACACTGGACAAATATAGCATATTAAGGATTAGATGTAGAACATAGCATTTCAGATCTGGTATCATTCAGTAGATGCACCAAATCTGACAAAACATGCCAGCACCTAAGAATATGACCTTTGCAAGATTATACAGTGCTGAAAAGTCACATTTACAACCTACTCAGCTGTATTATGTAGCCTGGTGTTCTGTATTCTGTTAAAAGCAAAACCAGTAAGAATCTGTGTAAGTAAAATTTAGGATTTGGGAGGCACCTGCAAAAACATGGTCCTCATTTTATGAAATAATTGAATAAGGAAATTCATAGCAGCACATGTGAATAACAGCAGAATGATCTTACATAAAGAATTTTTTTGTCTTCATCTATGCAAATACAGTCAGCTACTTTTAGGCAGACAAATGTATTATTTAGTACTGTGTTAAGGAGCTCTTTTTCTTCATTGTCTGGAATTTTAGGTTGGCTATGATCACCATGTGCCTGTGAATTGAAGCATTTACAATAGAGCTTTCTCAGCAGGTGGTTCATCTTCATAGGAAATATCTTTTTCTCTTTCAAGTGCCTTTGTTTCCTTTTAGTCTTAGTTTACTTTATAAACATGTAAAATAAAAAGCATATATTCCTATGTAATTTACATGTTGCTAAGTCTTGCTTCATGTGCCATGCAAAACTAAGCTAACTGGCCTTTCCATAGGAGATCTGAAAACGGTAAAATTAACTATTACCATCCCAATCTGGAGTTTTAGTATCAAGTTCTCAGTCTTACGCTATGAGTATTTACTATGTGTGACTCCAAGTTTACATTTGTAATAATGAAATACTCACAAATCCTGTGATATGCTTTTGCCACATCTTTTTACACTTTATTGCTATGGAAAGTTGCCTGGGAATTCAGTATCCATAGTGCACAACACCATCATGTAATTCTGCCAGAAGTCTGCACATTACTGTGCACTAATTCCAATCTTTTTTTGGCCACCTTCAGGCAAAGAGGCCTCCAGATTTCTTCTGTAATTAGCATCTTTAAAAATGTTTCTAAGAAAGTAGTTTTGCTAGAGGTGAGCAGACAGAACAAGCCTAGATTATCAGAAACAACTTTGAGAAGCAGCCTCATCCATATGTCAGTCAGAAATTTGTGTTTTAGAGTCAAACATTTCATGATTATTTAAATTCTTATGTTGGATCCTTTCCTGTTCCAAGAAAGTTGCAAGATTCATAGGGCAGAAATGTGTTTTACACTGCTATTGCTCCTCTTCCATTAGCCTGTGAATTCTCTACTGCTTTTTGAGGTGCTCCATGAAATCTTGGCTCAACTGTCCCGTTCCTAGGAAGGAAGGAACCATCAAACTTTTAGAGGATGATGATTTAGAGTTGTATTCTGCATACCTGTAAAGAGTTGTACGCCACAAATTAATCTGTTAAAATCAATGGGATCTTATGTCACATCACCTTCTGTTCAGAGCAGAATAACAAAATCTGGCCCTTGCAGAATGAGAGTAACTTGCATATTATAGTAAGATGATCTCTTCTTTATATAATCCTAACAATCTGTCTTTAGTTTTGAGCAAATGATGTGTATGATTACATACAAAATGTCTTCCAGAAATACAGAATCAGAAGTTTCTGTTTCTTTTTATTATGTTTTATCTGTACTTTAATAAAAAGTACTTTTAGGTCTTTGTTGCTCTTATCCTTTGTCTACTGTTAATCCTTTCTCTTTTTATAATTTCCTGACAAACTTTAATTGAGCATTCTGTACTCCAATTTTGTCTTCTTTCCACCTGAAATTTAGAAGTTTAGACTCTGTATTAACCTAATCTTGGAAAGATCCCTCATGGACCTATGCTGACATTTTCTTACTAGTTTCATTTTTTTTTTCTCCACAGTGAGGATATTTCAGTTTCTTTTATCTCATTTTGTTGTTACCTGGAGTTTTTTGGTCTTACTTTGCAGGCAGTACATGATATTAATAAATCTTTCTCCCTGCTGACTGTATGTTTTCCTTTTGAAGTTTGCCTTTGCTCGTCTCTTCCCCTTGCTAACAATTCTTCTATGCTTCATGGTACCAACTATCTTCTTTGCTCAAACTGTTTAAGTGAATAATGACATGAACTTACACCAAGAAATTGTTCCCAGCTGGTTTGCAGGAGAGGCTGAGTACTTCTTTTAAAAACTTCCATGGGACATGGTTTCTGCATACCCTAAACAGACCTTCTTGCTTGCAAACATCCCCTTATACCTTGTCTCTCTTCAAAAAACACATTTGCAAAACTGTTTCTACAAGCTTGAGATAGCTTGAGGGGGCAGGCTGCTATCTCAGTCTCTTAACAGCCTCTTAGGATGAGTCCCTCAGGGGGCAAAAGGATCAGCATGAAGGCCAGCATTGCTGTTTTACAGAGTAACAGAGATTATTGTGCATTCTAGATGTGAACATCAACTATTCAAAGTTCCTTGTGATTGAAAAATATAAATTAAAAAAAACCCAACCCCCAAAACCAGCAAAACTGACCTACCCCAATGGTAATGATTACATGCATTTCTCAATTTTCTAAATTGTGTATGCCAGCTTTAAAAAGGCAATTTTTAATTAGGAATTGTACTATGATAATGTAACTAACTTTTTAGTACTTTAGTAGCTTTGGTATTTTATTTTCCTTATTGTGTTTTCTTAGCTTGGAAATAGGTATAATTGCCTGAATCTACGTGCATTCAGAGAGTATAGGTACAGTTTGCTGGCAATTATGTGCTATTCAGCACATGTAGTATCTGAATGTGATTATCTATATTTGCAGAAGTTATGTTATGAATTCAGGAAGATAAATGTGAGGCAGAATTATAAATGCTGGAAAACTAGTTCCGCAGTAATACCTAGTACTCTGGTGGGCTAGGCCAACCAAAACCTCTGTAATATTAGGCTTTTATCTCTTGTTCAAGCTGAAGTATACACATACTTTATTTGAATAAAAAGGTTTTCTGGACAGCATGAGAATCGTGTCACAGGGCAAACTAATGTGGGTTTTTTTGTTGTTGTTAATTGCAAATAAATGTCTGCAATGCATTCCTATACTAACCAAATTAAAGAAAAATATCCCTAGCTAGTATGTAGATTGTTCCAAAGTAATATTAAGTAATTTTGATAGAAGAATATATATTGGTGTACATTAGCTGAGTACTAGCCTTCAACATTGAGGGTAGAAAGTGTACCATGATTAGACTGAATAGTGTAAATTCTTCAGGGTTCCTACAGTTTGCAATTGCTTTTAGGACACAATAAAATATAAAGGGTCAATGTTAACAGTTCATCTTGGCTTATCTGTTGGGGTAGTAAATCCATTTATTATGGTGGAGCAGTACTGATTTACTCCAGTGAAGCAAGTAGTTCCTCAACTCTAAAACATTATTACTTCTAGACACAGTTCACAGAAGCTAATTATGAATATTGAAATACTTTTGAAACAGGATGTAATAATTACGAGCTCAGTCTCAACAACAAAATAATAACTAATTTTTTATAACACAATTTTCACAAAAGCCTGCTACACATAGACATGATCATTCAACGATTAATCTTATTGCTTACTGATTTATTTTATTTTTTAATCCTTGAATTTGCCAGAGCACCATGAAAATACGCAGTAGGAAATCTGCAACATTGATCTGACTCACTGAGAATGTTTTCACTCACCTCTGACTTGTCTCTGCTGGGATAGTCTACTCTGTACTCAGCTACAACCTGTTCGTTAAGATATTAGCATTGATGGCTTTCATCAATAACTTCTGTCAGAGGAAGAAGGTGTTTTCTCTAGAGCTATTTTAATATTCATCTTGTTGGATAGAATCCAGATTCAGATTAATGAATTAGGAAGTTGGCTTAATATGGAATAATTAATGACCCAGCAGCAGAAAAAGAACTAAAAATTGAAAGATCAGCTTGATTTAAATCACAAATTGAAAACAGTGAGGTTTGTGTTTTTAACATTTCTGAACATAGTGTTGTGAGGAAAATCAGATCTGGAACTCATGGAGCCTCTAAAAGATTAAGACAGTATGCAAAATATGTTTTAGATTATTCTATAGAAGAAAGGCTTTTACTAATTTCAAGATGTTTTTCACAATTAATTTACGTTTAGGTAATCATTCAGCTTATTCTACCCAGCAACCCAGGTTAATATGTGAGGATTACATGATTCACGTGAATTTGTTAAAATCAGGTTTATCTTCACAATCTTCATTGACTGCCTCTTAATAGAAATGTTTCATGACTTTAATTTTATCATTATGTAATATTCGTAGGACTCCTGCATTTAGTGGATAGGTATTCAAGATTTCTTTTTGTTCTTCTCATGTAGTGTAGCTTTAGTCTTCACTTAATGTATATCTTTCCTACCCTGTCAGGAGTACAAAATTTACCTTTATAACTTTGTTTCTTCTTCCTTTGCTCCCTACCCACCTCTTTCCTTCCATTCCAGCCTACACTAGTGTAAGCCCTGCTTGTCCTTTTTCTTTGTCCTTACCCACCTAGCCCATTGGCTCATGTTCATCACTCTTTCTGCCATTCCCTTCTACCTCTCTGGTTACTCTTGTGCTCTGTCTGCAGCATTTGAGACTTTGCTGAAACACAGATGGTAATTAATCTCCTTGAGTTCATCCACAAAGAATCAAATTTTATTTTAAAGAAAGGCAATCTCCATTTTACAAGTCCTATATTTTATTATCTATTATAATTTCATTAGAAAATCAAAGTTTATGTGAAATCTATTAGATGCTGCAGAATAATGTAATACCAACACTATCTTCAAAACTATATATATATAAAATATTACTGTTGTAATACGTTTTCTTTAAATACAGCACACACTAAATGTAGTTATATTGCAATACAATTCTATCTGACTTTTAAAGAGGTAGTTGAATGATTGTTTCACAATTTTTGTTTATATTTTTACTCTTGCATTATACAAGATCCTTCCTCCTTGGAATAAGTATGGCTATTTCGTCTCATGTAGTCTGATCAGTAGAGATTTTACTACTTCTCTCTGTAGAGAGTATATGAGGAAGAAATTGATTTCTACATTTGGCTAGTGTATAGCTGTATATATCTTTTCCTTGTAGAAGGCTTAAGTGAAAGTTATTCCTTCAGTTACACATGAGGCTGAGGAAAAAGCAGAGATCTTTTAGTATGCTTTTTGATACAAGCATCTCAGTGGGAGGCTCAGCACAGATGGTTTAAAGGACTGTTGCAAGGGCTGAAATAGTCTCTGGACTTCCCAAAAGCCTTAATCTCTTTAGGGCAATGATAGCTTGTAATTTCTACAGCACTGAGCACGCTGAGGTCTGTGAGGAGCTGCTGCTGGCAGAACTCCCACAGTTCAGCCACTGTTGGAGGTCACAATTTTTTAAGGTGTATAACATACGAATTGGAAGAGATCTTATCGAATAAACATCAAATAAAGTTGCTGTCTTTGTTTCTTGTAAGTTTATTTTCATCAATAATAACAAGATATACTCAAAACATCATTTTCCTGTTAAAACACTGTTACACTGGCTCAATTACTATAAAATTAGGGAAATGGGATTTTTACAATGTAATCAGCAATTATATGTATTAAAATAAATTTCATTTTTGCATCATCTAATACTGTCTATAGTATTAAATTTGTTTCACCATTTTGAATAGTTCATGTATCTATTCCATACAGATATCAACTTACCCTAGTTTTCACTTGAGTATGAAAGAAAAAGTGATGTAGAAAAAAGCTGAGAGGGCTTTGTTATTGGAAGGCTAGGGAAAAACATATCCTGTCTCGTTCCCAGAACCCTTCAGTTATTGCTGTCTGAAAAATGCTACAATAGGTGCCAAAAGCATTCATTTATAATACTTCTCCCTCCCCCCCCCCCCAATCAGGTCATAAGTTTAACTGCATTTTTATGAGACTAATGCAAGCTTAAGACACATTCAGCAAAGTTGTAGACACAGCCATACCTCTGAAATATCAACTGTAAACTTGAATCTGACTTTGAATCTCTTGAAAACCATCCAAACTCAAAGATGTTTTAATGGGGTTTTGAGCTTTGGTATTGTATTGTACGTGTAAAACATATTGAGAGTTGTCTTTTGGGCGATGATGAAAAGTGTAATCCTAAAGAAATGTTATCATTAAATATTTCTTTCCATAACAATAAAAATATTAACCTTTACGTCTTAGTAAATATCCTGTTTGGGTAGCTGTTTGGTGCATGTCAAAATTCATCTTGCAGATCCTAATAGGTCTCTGGCTTATTTTTTGTCCTACTTCATTATGAGCTGTTGGTATCTTGACCTGGACAATATGACCGGAACTTAGTAACATCTTAAACCTGCATATTACCATTTTCCAAAGAGTTGTACAACTCCTGCTGTGTCATATTGATAAACTGGAAGCTTACTGTGGCTAGATTTTTAAGAAGTTCAAGTAGGAAACATTGAAACGTGCTGATCCAAGGCAACGGTCACTAGGAATGTTTCCAAGTTTAGACAAAACACTTAGAGCAGAGAGGTGCTTTCAAACATCTTTTCACAACCCTGGTCATGTGAGAACATTTAGGAGGCAGGGTCTCCTTGAGCTACTGTTGAGCTTCTAGGCAGTGCTGGGCAGGACAACCACATGACAACCCAGGTAATCTTCTTTGTAATAAATTGAGCCTTCTAGGGCTCTGCACGTTACACTGTAAGCCATCCTTCCGTTTCTTGAGCTTTGAGTCTGTGAAATGATGATTTTAAAGCCCCATTATAGAAGAACGCCAGATGATCTGACCTTATTACTTTGGTAATAACATGTTTCTGGTTTGAAGTTAGGGATCTCTCTTGATGACTTTATTATTCTGTGTCAGACGCTTTGACCATTGGAGAATAAGTGGAAAAATAATAATGAGGAGAAGATAGCACAGACTGGCATTGCAGCTTGAGAACTACTTGTACATGTAGAAAGGTTTATTGAAGATTGTGACAAAATATCTTCTTTATAACCTAAGTGCTGGATACATGTGTTACTCAGGAGACGTGTCAGATTCTTGTTTCCTTTTTCTTTTTTCTTTGCCACTTTAGAGGAAAAAATAAAAGGAAAATTAACTGACTTTTAAATTATTCTGACAAATTGTGCTGTCTTACCTACACAGATTCGTTTTTACATTTTATTAAATTAAATGGCCCGGTATTTCTTATATCAATGCTACTTTATTCGAAAGGTCACTCCTGTTCTCAGCTTCAGCTGTCATTATAGCACATCAGCATTTAAGCTGACTCCAGTGTATAAACTTTGAGGCTTAGTGGGTCTGATTATCTCACCCTGAAATTTCGGAGTCAGCTTTAAATGTTTATGCAGATAAATAATTTTTGCTGTTCCTATACAGGATTGACATCTTCAAGTATGTGATATATGGTGTAGCAGCTGCATTCTTTGTATATGGCATTTTGCTGATGGTGGAGGGATTCTTTACAACTGGTGCCATCAAGGATCTCTACGGGGATTTCAAAATCACCACTTGTGGCAGATGTGTCAGTGCCTGGGTAAGTGGTTGAGAAAGCTTTTGTACTTATGACAATTTCAACATGTTTTGTATATTTTTCATGCCTTGTGATGTTTATTTTTTGTTTGTTTTTTTTCTTTAATATTTTATGATACGTCAGTTTAGTGGTTAAAAATCATAGCAAAGAAGAACAGAATGTTGGAAATGTTCTCTATATTGGTTAATCACTAAGTAATGCTTGCTACTTAGGAGCAATTAATTCCACCAGTTGATGGAAAAGCTTATTCTCTCAGCAACATAAGCTGTTTGGGATGGGACTAAAAGTGTGTAATGCCTTCAGCTGTACTGGGCAAGAAATATTTTTCGTACTAATATTTTCACTATTATTTTAGAAATCTTGCCTGTTCCTGTTTGTTTTGTTTTTAAATGGCAAACAGCCCATTATTTACTCCTGTGTTATCTCTGGTTTGGAGAGACCACTCACTTATGCCCTGGAAAACCTAGATTCAAAAAATTCTGATTTGTACTGGGACTTAAATGGAGATTTCTCATACTAGAATTGCTGACTATTTGAACTGGGATTATTGTAAGATCTCTGTTCAATATCAGGTAACTAACTAACTTTTTTGGTATTTGACTCTTCTGCATCTAAGGTAAGAGGCCTGGACACTTGGTAGCTGTTGGAGTTGGATATTTCTGTGAAAAATCATTATCAACAAAATGTATTTTCAGATTAAAAATAAATTATTAAATACAGCCAGGTAGATCTGTGTGTTAAGGTACACTTAATGTTATACTACATTTACAAAAACTGATATATAAAATAATAGTCAGAGGAGGGTTTCCCATTGTACCCTCCTACAAATGTCAACATTTATTAAACTGGAATGCAGACTAGGAACAAATATCAGCAATAGAGAATATCTTCCAGTCACACTAAAGACTTAGTATTTTGGATATCCTGACATTTAAGGTTAAACTGAACACAGATCATCTACACATAGGAAAATGAGGAATTCGGCACGTATGCCATCCCTACATAGATGTAACATGCTTCACAGTAATGCTGCTTTTTCATTGTTATTTCTTTTGTTCCTGTCAAATGTCATTGTATGATTTTGGGACTTCGACTAAGAATTGCTTTAAAGCCTTTAAATAAATATATAAATAAAGACTGCTAACATTTTAAATAAAGAGAAGTCATTGCTTATACCAACACTGCTTTCATCTCCTGGAAAGAAATGTCTAATCTATATTCACTGAGAACATGCTAAGCTAGTTCAAATTCCGTATAGAGTAGCAAATTTTTCAGAAAGTTATTTTTTCTTCACAGCTCCCATAAATGCCTGTCCTCAGTATTGCGGCAGAGCAATGCTGCATCCTCTCACAGTTTTGATGCCCCTGCAGTATAAACTGTAATTCTGTAGTACGTGTCTAGAAAAAGATGAACAGTTAAGCATCTATTCAATAGTTAATATCACTGTTATTAATGATTCATTAAATTAATTCCTTCAGCATTTTACTTTCCTCATCAGTAATTTGTAATGTTTGTGTTTTACTTTAAGAAACCTTGGGTTGATATACATTGTGCAGCTAAGGTTAAGACTGTATACTGTTTATGATCACAATTAAAATAAGCCATCAATTATTTTGAGTTAAATACATTGTTGTTATTCTTGAAGTTAGTGGGAGTTTTTTCTTTTCCCTGGAAAAAGAAAAAAAATCTGCAGTTTGATTGCTTGTCTTACTCTGATGATATATCATCTTGAGTGTCATCACATGGCACGTAGAGGATAACCAAGGGATCAAGCCCAACCAGCATGGGTTTATGAAAGGCAGGTCCTGCTTAACCAACCTGATCTCCTTCTACGACAAGGTGACCCACCTAGTGGATGAGGGAAAGGCTGTGGGTGTTGTCTACCTAGACTTCAGTAAAGCCTTTGACACTGTTTCCCACAGCATTCTCCTGGAGAAACTGGCTGCTCATGGCTTGGACAGGTGTACTCTTCGCTGGATAAAGAACTGGCTGGATGGCTGGGCCCAAAGGGTGGTGGTGAATGGAGTTTACTCCAGTTGGCGGCCGGTCACAAGCGGTGTTCCCCAGGGCTCTGTGTTGGAGCCAGTTCTGTTTAGTATCTTTATCAATGATCTGGATGAAGGGATGGAGTGCACCCTCAGTAAGTTTGCAGACAACACCAAGTTGTGTGGGAGTGTTGATCTGCTTGAGGGTAGGAAGGCTCTACAGAGGGATCTGGACAGGCTGGATTGATGGGCTGAGGTCAATTGTATGAGATTCAACAAGGCTAAGTGCAAGGTCCTGCACTTGGGCCACAGCAACCCCATGCAACGCTACAGGCTTGGGGAAGAGTGGCTGGAAAGCTGCCTGGCAGGGAAGCACTTGGGAGTGCTGGTTGAAAGCCGCCTGAATATGAGCCAGCAGTGTGCCCAGGTGGCCAAGAAAGCCAATGGCATCTTGGCTTGTATCAAAAATAACATGGTCAGCAGGAGTAGGGAAGTGGAAGTGATTGTCCCCCTGTACTCGGCACTAGTGAGGCTGCACCTCGAATACTGTGTTCAGTTTTGGGCCCCCCACTACAAGAGAGACATTGAGGTGCTGGAGCACGTCCAAAGAAGGGCAACGAAGCTGGTGAAAGGTCTAGAGCAGAAGTCTTATGAGGAGTGGCTGAGGGAACTGGGGTTGTTTAGCCTGGAGAAAAGGAGGCTGAGGGGAGACCTGAAAGGAGGTTGTAGAGAGGTGGTGGTCGGTCTCTTTTCCCAAGTAACAAGTGATAGGACAAGAGGAAATGGCCTCAAGTTGCGCCAGGGGAGGTTTAGACTGGATATTAGGAAATTTTACTTCCCTGAAAGGGTTATCAAGCATTGGAACAGGCTGCCCAGGGAAGTGGTTGAGTTGCCATCCCTGGAAGTATTTAAAAGACGTTTGGAGGAGGCGCTTAGGGACATGGTGTAGTGGTGGACTTACGTTGTGACTTACACGAACTAGTGTTAGGTTTACGGTTGGACTTGATGATCTTAAAGGTCTTTTCCAACCTATACAATTCTGTGTGATTCTGTGTGATTCTGTGTAAGAAGATTGCTATATAAATGTCTGGAGCTATTTTCAGTTATTATTCTGGCTTTTGCTTCTGTGCTCTAGAGGTTTGAGAGTAAGATAGTATATGCAGCATTTTTGTCAATTAAAACTTGATACCCTCCTTGACTAGGTTTATTTTGATTATCTTGTATTTAAAATTCTGAAGGGACAAATAACAGTTTACATTTTTAAAAAACATTTTGAATTAGAAAATATTTCAGTCCAGCAGTGATATGTTTATAATTTATTCAGTTCCTTAAATCATGCAATTATATGAAGAAATAAGTTCTAAGAACAACAAAAGATGTACGTAAATTGAGGTAAATCGAGAGGTAAATCGAACCTAATCAGTACCGTTGCATGTCAAGCCCGGATTGTTCTATAGCTATGCAAATTTGCTGTAATAAATATTACTATGTACAGTTGCCAAAATGAGACAATGCTATTGAAGAGGATTGGCAGATACTACATGTTGCAAGAAGCTTCCTTGGATAAAATTTTGAGATAGTAATTTTGTAAATATTAAAATCTAAGCTGTCAAAGACTAAACAGTTGGTTTCTTTTAGCAATACCTTAATACTAATGAGATGTACACAGAGGATATTTGTTGTTTTGAAGAATTAAAATGACAAAAAAGGCTCCACATCAAAAATACCTTTGTAAAAATCCAATTGTGACTATGATTTCACATAAAATTTGCTAATGTCTTTCTAAATACCAGTTTAGCATGTTAAAGTCTGAAAATGAAGTCCTTCTGCTTCACCATTGTCACCAATTACTTCTCAATACTTTGCATGAGCATATTTATTATGTCTGTGACTAAACCTGGTAGGAAAATGGAGGAAAACAAAAAGAAACAAAAAATTTCAAGGAGGAAAAGCTCGTTTTAACTTTGTATGGACAAGCTATATTTCTCACTGGAAATCTGAAAAGTAACATAATTTTTTCTTTCTTATAAAAATATTCTTTTAAAAGCAGGCATTTAAGAATGCCGAAAGCCAACATCTACAGAAACTTTTCATGTGCCCTTCCTGAGCTCCCTCCTCCACTGTGACTAGCTCACTTTCTAGCTGTACATGGGCAAAAGGAATTTTTTTCGACTGAAGTAATGGAAAAAGAAATAGCTCAACCTAACCTTTCCAGTGATTCTATAGTTGATTAATCAGCCTATATGAGCATTCAGAGGCTTAGCATCCAAGTCATGCCAGTGCTGCTGTGGAGTGTACCCTCTCAGATCTGAGAGAGGGCCTGTGAAAGTGACAGTGAAGAGTCTCATTGGCAGTGTTTTCAGAATTAATTTACTGTGAAAAGTAAAACAAAAGCAGTATAACAATGCCAGTCACATTCAAGGAGGAATGGCTGTGTTTTTAGTCTTCATTTTTCAATGCCTGAACATCCTTTTAGAGAATTAAATAAACAGTTATATATAATTGTGCTGCAGCATGATTAGTGAAGAGTGGGAGACAGGCCTGAAGCCAACTGTGACACTGTATATTTGCCAGTTAATACTGTTTCTATTTATATTCAGCTAGCTTGATCGTGGAAAGCCTCATTTACACCTTGTTTTAGAATGTCTGCTTACAGAGTCAATTAAAAAAATGAAGAAAGAAACACAAATGACCTTTTTTTCCTTGAAAAGTTTTACTTTTATGAAAATTTTATGCTATGAAATGGAAAGCAGTTCTTTTTATTTCATCAGAAAACATTGGATAAAGATTTCATCCTGTCAGTTGCATTTCTATTTCTTTGTGTTTTACCTTTTAAAAGAAACATATTGTCTCTAGAGACAGATGTTTTATATTCTAAGCTGTACTGACTAATATATCTTCTCTATCTTTAGTATTTAGGAACCTTTTATTTTAATGAGTGAAAGGGATTTTTCTGCCTTTGAAAATTATTTTGGCTACCTGAATACCTCTGTGCTATTTGACCCATGCTTCTTGAGTGTTTAAACTAAAACTTGAACTTTCCAAAATATTTCCAGATTTTATTTTGCAAGAAAAACCGTGGATGCGTCGTGAATGTTTTGAAAAACCATCTGTAAGGGATGTGAACTTGTTGCTTCATCTTGCCCTTACCAGACCAGTTATTCCAGAGGCAGTGAGACTGCATCATATGGATATTTGCTTCTTTGTGTAACAAGAGGAAGAGTTCAGTGCAGGCTCAGCTGGCTTTCCCACCCAGAACAGATGCATCATTTCTGAATGCTAGAAATGAAGCTCTCATTTCTGAAAATCAAATACCATATCTGGATATTCTGGTGACAAAATGCTGAGCTGAGAGACAGAGAGGCCTTCCTTCTGATTGAATACTGCTGTGTCTGAGGAATGCAGAATGCTTCATACCACTGCTTCTTAATTTATGAGAAGTAATGAGCCTTCTCTCCAAGACAGCACGTGTACTTATGGGTCTGGAATCCCTTAATCCAATCTTAAATAAGGAAAGTGTCTAACAAAATTCTTGTCCCCATACACATTAAGTAGCGAATGCCATAAGTAGTTTCAGACACTGACATGGGAAATGGGGAAGGTGAGTTTCATATGGTGGTCTGACCTTTCAGACTGCACAGTTAAAAACCAGAATCATGAATTATTGCCACAAATGACCCAGAAGCTGATGGAGAAATTAATTTCAGAGGGAATATATTGTGACACAGATGTATGCCACCTAACTAGGAATGTTGCTAAGGTTGCCAAGAGAAGGGCCTACGCTCCTTCAGTAGTTAAAGGAGAGAGAGGGTTAGAGAGACTTTCTCAGATGAGCTGAATTTTTCTGCAAGTGACTGTCCTATTTTCTGCAGAGAGAATAACCCTCAAGTCTTTTAAGTTAGGTGTTTTACATTTAGCACTTCGGTCAACTATCTAAATTTAGTAGGATGTATCCTGCTTAACCTCTTTAATTGGAGTTTAGGTGAATAACATTTGCTACCTAAACACTGCTGGAGTTAGTAAACAAAATAAAACATATTAATGATTTTATAGATTTCTGGATATGAGACCAGTGTTGGAATTTTTTTAGAGGACTGAGTTCCTTGTAATCTTCTGTGCTTGTTCTTGAAATAAGAAGGACAAGCCCTAGTAATACCTCAGAACTCAGCTTAGTGGTTAAGAGAATCTCTCATTTTTATGCCATTATTCTCCCAACTACATTGTTAATATACATACGGTTTCTTAAAAAAAAAAAAAACAAAAAGAATGCAAGTTATTACTTTTTTTTTCTCTATTTGTTATACTTTTAGAAATCTTTTGCAGTGAGCTCAGCAATTATTTTGTTATATATTTCTAGATGCTGGCTGTACTTTTGGTCTGTCTTATTTCTGTAATCTGGCCAGGTTGTTTTGGTTTTCTTTATTTTATACTTCCAGATTTTCTCACCTACAGATATCACATTATAAAATCATTCTTTCATCTGATCATTCCTCTTCTCATAACTTACCATGTGTTTTACACACAGCCCTTTTGTTGACTGCAGTGTTCATTGCTTCCTTTAATAGAGGAATGTGCCAGACATTGTAATATGCCTTGCCAGCAGCTTCTCAGCTTCTCTTGGTCTTGCTGTTCGCTGACAGAATTTTTATTGTTGGTGATAAACTGGACAAAATTATTTTGCTTCAGATTGTGCTGTAAGTGTGTCTGTCACATCGAGGACAGACTTTTTCCTTGGCACATAAGCTCAGTCAATAAGTATTTTTTTCAATGAAACTGTTTTCTGAAAATGTGCTGTCATACATTTCCAACGTGTGCTTGACTGTGGGAGCTGTTACACTTTCTCCATGGGCTTTACTTTTCTATTCTGAACCATCATAAATTGTTCAGGATGATAGCTTTATTTCCCCCAGGTTCAGATAATCCTTCTCAGTTTTAACTTGAATGCTTCATCAGATGATCACCATTTTCCCTGAACCTTGTTCTCACCTGGCTGCCTTATTCTTTTTTGCTGCATCTAGACATCTTACTCTTTTTATAGTTATGTAAACCTTTGAATGTTAGTGGCATTATTATAAATTCACAATTTTATGGTCACAGATGTGTCCTTTATCCACTCCCAATGTTTTTTAGTCTGCTTGTTTTTCAGTTCTCCCACTTAAATTTACTATCCCCAAAATCCACAGAAACCATATACAGCTTTTTGTTCTTCATATCAACTGCATCTTCCTACTGATGTCTTATAAATTCATAGTTACCATTGTGAATGTTTTTTGGTACTGCTTGCCCAGGAAGAAGGAGGGAAACTTTTAAATGTATCCCTTCACTGCTTGTATCCTTTTATTCATGCATGATGATTAGCATTCAAGTTAAGCTGGTTAGACTTAGCAAACCAGAGTATTTTTATTAATACTTCTTTCAGCTGAAGAGCTTTAACATTTAAGGTCACACTTTTAGAATCCTCTGGCTGATTAAAAGCCATGTTACTGACTTTCACTACTTGGCAAGACAGCAAACGAGAAAGGAAGGTCCCTACCCCTTGATTCTCTCATAGGCTTCTCAAGGCCTGTTAAGACCAACTCAGGAAAGAACACATGTTCTTATTTTTGACAGCCAAGCATTCACTTTGAGTGACACATCTGTTTAGAGAAGTTATAAGAGTATTATTTCTGCTTTCTAGTTTAAGCTTCACTGTCTTGTTCCCAAGTATAGACTATGCAAACTTCCTGAACAAAAATTGCAGTCTTGGCAATGCGAAAAATGTAAACAATCTGTATAGTGCAGTCTTTTCCCAGCTGGGTGTTATCTTTTTCTGTGTATAGAAAACTTATCATCACTGAAAAACACTAGAGTATGGATCAGGTTTTTTATAAATAGGTTATCAGCAATTTGGAAGCAAAATACCCTGAAAATTTACTTACTAGGACCTCCCTACATTGGCAGGGCGTGGGTCATGATGGAAATGATTATTTTTCATATTTTATGTCTTTGAATTGAATACTTATGTGGCATGAACACAGTCTGAAGAAGCTATGAAGCAGCAGTATTTAATGAAGATATCTATTCAATTTTTTTAAAAAATCAGTTTTAAAACCAGATTATTTATCTGTAATCACTTCTAAATACAAAACTGATAGCTAAACTATATTCCCAGAGAGTACATCAAAGTGTTAGAAACACCACCAAGAAGAAAAACAAAAGGAGGAGGAAAACCTTGAGAATGTGAAAATATAGGCATATACATTTTGAGAAAAAGTAATTCCTATCTGGAAGATTGTAAAATTAAATAGGAAATTCTGCTGCTGTTAAATAGCAGATAAGATCCAATGCTCTCTGTAGAACTTCAGAAGCCTGTTGGACTACAAAAATGATAGTCTTGCCTGAAGGACATATAAAATAACTAATGCTAACAACTTTAAGCAGCGCAATGCTACAAACCCATCAACATTCTAAAGAAGATTCAGAAAGAAAAAAAAATTAATATAATTGGTTTATAAGGAAGTACTGAAAAGATAAAGTATAAAATCTTCAGGGAAAATCTAGTATTGCATCAATGCAAAGCCATCTTCTGCAAACTAAGTATGTTCTGATAGTTAGTGGATTTGTTTTCAAAGCAAAGTTTCAAAAAATGAATCAATTTGTTCGAGAATCTTCTTTTTGTATTTATGATGCAGCTGTGGAAATCTCCTCCCCCACTGCCACCAGTAAATCAATTCAGAGTAAATCAGAAAGTAAACCAGCTTTTTACAGGCATCTAAATAATCACAAAGCAATAGACATCATGTGTAGAATACTTCAACCTTGAGGTACACATCTAAAGGAAATTTTAGAAAAATGTATGTGCAGATGAAAAGCAGAAAATAAGTAAGAATTGCTTTTAATTTTGTCAAAATCAGTTCTTCATCCATCTAAAATGTCTGTAGAAGAAAAATGTTTAAAAAAACCCAAACAAAACAGTTCCTTAAAACGGAGGCTTCAAAATTTAAAATTTCAGGGATTGAATCATTTTCTGGTAATAGATTTTAATAATCTAAGGAATGTCACATTAGCTGTTATATAGTATATGGATGAATTGCAATTAGGCAAACCTGAGAAGTCTGTCCTGCTATGAAGAGAAATTTGGACCATAATTGGCTTTTTTTTTTTCTCTTGAAGCACTTGATTTGAATGCAAGCCAAGAAGGATCAACTACATGACAGTAATAGCATAGCATGAAATGTATCCATGTTTCAACAAGACTCTTGGAGCTGTGCCTAGGAATATAATATGTCAGAGAGAGAGATAGGATGAATGTGTTTTGTAGAGGCAATAAATGTCCAACAAGTGATTGTTAGAAATGAGAGTGATATTTTGGGCCAAGCAGAAAAGACTTTGCAAGTGTGTATTTTCTGTGATTTATAGTGCATTTAGTGGTAATATCAGAACATCAGTTTCTTTCTTCCAGCAGCATTATATGTAAAATGAAATAGGTTGAAATCCTTTTGCTTCATCTTTTACTTCTGTTCAGGAATGAGGCATGAATGTGGGAGATGCTAGTTAGCACAGAAACGAGAATGTTAGAGGAGGCCATTTGGTTGTGAGCTACTAAACAGTCCTTCTTAAATATATTTAAATTTCATACTGTGTGTAAGAAGAGGGTGTATGAATACAAAGAGAGGTTGGCTAGGGTGGCAAAGGATGATCTGTAACATTTTAAGCATTGATATATCAATGAGTTTTAAGACATCTGTATAATGTTTTCAACTTCTCATTTGACCACTTAAGAAAACATTATGATTTATTTAGATTTAAATAAATAAGAATAGTATTGCTGGTTCTAGACAACCTAACATTTTTAATTAAGTAGCAAAAGTGGTTTTAGCTTCTGCAATGTTAAAATCCTTTCCAGAGGAACTCAGTTTTCCACTTGCTCTCTCTAGTATTTGCACGTGGGGAACTATACATTTAAGATACTGTTACAAAAAAACATTGGGAAGAGGTTGAAGTATTTATGTAGAGATTCTTCTTTAAAAGTGCAAAAATTGAAAAATTCTGTTGGATAAATTCTGAGCCTCCCAAAAGTAAAAAGAACAAAACACCTGTAGTGTAAGAATACAGGTTGTGAACAGGAACAAAATATCTAATATTTACACTAATCTATGACAAAAGTTTATTGATCAAAGGAGGCTACTGAGTGTGGACTGCAGATGTAAGGTGGTGGGCAGAACCCTGCATTATAGAAAATTGAATGCAGATAAACAATGGGTCTGAGGTAGGAACACGTAGTACTTTTAAGTCTGACCTTGTAAACTGCAGAAAGAACTATGCACTATGCAAAGAATTATGAACTATGCATCAGTACAACTTCATCAAGACAAAGTTCAGCATTTGAGAAAATATGTGGCGACTGCAATGAATAATTTTAAAAGAGTATGTAAATGTGTTTATGCAGAATGTGCCCAGGGTAAGGAGACAGTAGCATTAACTCAGAGGAATTTTGTCCTAGGAAAAATGGTCAAGACTGAGGCAGAAAGGCTGAAAGCCAAAGGTCATTTATGAATTTAAAGCTGGGCAAAGTGCTAAAGCTAAAAAAGTTTTTATTAGCATTGAAATCAAATCTATAGATGATTGAATGTGAATGTGACGTTGGAGAGACAGGGCAATTCAGGAAGGAATTGAAAAGATCTTCCTGTTCACGCTTCTGAGTTGCCATCAGATGACACACAGTGCCTTGTTCTGCCGTGCAATTGGGAAACTGCGCCCAGAACCAGGACTATACAGTGCACTGGGGAGGTCAGGTGCCTCCCAGTTAGAGACAGCCAGGCTAACCCTGGGCTCATCTTCAGGTGACGTTCTGCATTGGCAAGGTTTCATAGTGAAGCATAATAGGCTTTTAGCAGGATGGAGGTACGTGATCTCTGTAGATGCAGTTTTGATCTCTGGCAAAAGCTATCAAAGAGAATTTCTAAGCCTGTGAAGAGGCTTGGAAGAAAACCCTTTGGTCATCAAGGTGAAAGTAAACAATGAAGTTTTGTGTGTGTGTGATAGGATAATAAATCTAAATGAGATATAAACACGGCAAAGTGTACATCGTATTACAACTCTCTGGGTTGAGAGCTCATGTCAGGGAGTTCATATAAAATAAGTATATGATGAAATTGAGAGGAAGTGTAGATGTAAGTAAGATAAAATTACATGGCAACATGAGGTTTCTAGAGTTAAGTTTTATTCAGGCACTGCTGAATTTGTTACTATGTTTCTATATAATTTTTTTGTAGTAAGCAGCAGTATCCTCATACAGTGAAATGACTGGAGTTTACTTTGTTTCCATTTCAATCCATCTCTCTATAGTAACAGTACCTTTTAGATATGATTTCACTGTCTCTGTCCCTAGGGTCACTGAAGCTATCATACAATGTTTCTTCAGGGGTATTAAAATATTTATAACAAAACTAAAACAAGAGCAATGTTCGAAATTCGATGAATGTGCTTTTCATGGGACCAGTACCCATAAATTTTAAAAAGAAAGCAGTAACTGAAATCTTGATCTTATTAAAATAGCTAGGATTTGGGTAGTGTTTTCAGTGGAAACAGGATTCAGCTGGCTATGACCACCATGAAGCTGTTATGCTGTATACATACCATTTCAGAACATGCTCTGAAATCTCTACTTCCTGATATTGATCTGTGCAACAGATTTTATAAAAAAATCTTTCCAGAAAGGTTGACAATTTGCTTACTTTGATAATTTATGATTCAGGAAAGCCATTACTGGCAATGAAAAGCTTATAAAATCTGGCAAGAGGGTTTTACTAGCCATGCTGTTGGTACAAGAAATTAACTGCTACATAGGTTAAAGATTTGGTTTTTTTCAAATAATTATCTACTTCAGCTATTCTTTCCCAATGCGAACTGAGAATCAGTTACTGAACTTTTATCTTCATGATTTGGTAGACGAATTTCACTATCACTTGCAGTTTGTTTTGGGTTTATGTGTTTGGCTTCTTACAGTGAAAATTTAACTGATCAGAGAAAGTAATTTTCACGACTAATGCAATACATAGCATACTAAAGAAAAAAACTGTGGTTCCTCTTTAAGATGCTGTACTGCTGCTTCATAAATCTTTGGCTTGTCATGTAGCAGAATGCTACTTCAAAGGAGAAAGATCCCTTTGAATCTCAGGAGATTGAGTTCTGAATTTAATTCCTGGAGTGAACAGGTGCCTTAAGATTTCTTGTAAGGTCTCTAGAGCAAAACCGGAAGATTGTGATAGCAGAGAAAATTATCTAAAAAAACACTTTAGTCCTTCACCTGTGGTTTAAAAAAAAATATTCACAATTTCATTCCATTATAACAAGAATTTATAAGCTAACCACCTCCTATTGCTAGAAACTAATAACTTGTGCAAGTTAACCTTTTGCTTTTTACTGCCGCTATAGCAGAAAGTGTATTATTGCCCAGATCACATTTTTGTGGTTTGTTTCACTGATATCAATGATAGCAGCTTCCAGGGATAACTCATAGCTACCAAGTGATTTAACATGAAGTTTTGCATTTTCGTTATTCTTACATGAAACAAAGGAAATTTCTGTTTTTCCCCCTGTCTTCTTGGTGTTATGACATGAATTTGGGCATATTATTGGCCACTGGCTCTTCAGTCAAAAGTGACTGAAAGAGGAAAAATAAAGTTCTTCCTTTTCTAAAATATGTTTTTAAAATGAAATAAGCATTTGATTCACTTTTTGTGAGATCCTCAACAAAACAGATTCATGTTTTTGAAAGAGAATCCCTTCCATAAACAAGCAGGCAATTCTCAGCTCTTGTGACTCCCAGCAGCCATCATCTGACAGATTTCTCCTGCTCTTATTCTATGCCCAAGGCAGATTTTTTTAGAGGCTAATAAGCTCTCTTTTTTTCATTCTTTGCTATACCAATGCTTTGTACTATCTCAGTGTAGATTTTTAAGCAAGCTTCTTAAGCAAGCAAGGCTACAGAGAGTTTCATCCCTACCACAGATCAGAAAATAAAAAGACATTAAATAGGAATTGTAATGCTCATAGTAAGGCTGGCCTTTTCCTCCATTTGGTGGTAATCACAGAATAGGAGTATTTCAGAATCTGTGTAGAGCCCAGTCTTAAAAACAGTTACTACAGTTCAGTAATATAACTAATATCAAAGATTTAGTTCTCCATTGAATTATTATTCGTATACTACACTGAGAGATGTAATAAATTTATTAAATATTATTTAGTTCAGAAATTCTAGAAGGGGGCTCAAAAAATAAGGCCTCAGACTTACCTGTTTTTGGCATACTCATAGAATATAAGCTAGGAGGCTGGTTTTACCTTTAAAATACTTCTAGAATATATTAAACTGAGAATTTAAAGGCTGTTCTGAGAACACACAGAGAGCCTTCTTTCTTATTTCTTGCTCCTGCTTTAAAAAAATTGAGTACAACTCTTTAGCTTGATAATAAATTAAGATCAGACATAGCATTTTAGTTGGGAATTCATAGCCCTGAAGTGAGTCTACATTTCCAAGTAATTTTCCAAGTAATTATTTGTAAATGAGTGCCTGGGGTTGAACCAGATGTTGTCTCATTAGCTTTAACACTGTAATATGGAGAGAAAAAAAAAAGAAAACAATAAAAGAGCAATAATGAAAAATAAATAGGAGTGTGTACAGAACAGTATTTACTTGTATTGACTGTTTTCTCTGCAATAGATGGAATAGAATTTCCATTATATAAAGCAACTGACAAACAGAAAAGTCTACTGTAACATTCAAGGGTGTATATTTATTATAGACTTTGCTATCACTTTCTCTATTTTATCAGTAAATGTGTTCTTGGGAAAAGTTGGAAAAGAAGACAGACATTATCTGCATGAATACATTTTCAAAAACCTTTAAACATAAATTAGACACATCAGTTTCCCTTTTAAACTAGTTCGATGTTAAGGGAAAAGTTAAAATGGTTCATAACTTACAAACTGGCAGGCAAAGCTGAAGTGTTGAGTACTAAATAAAGAAAACAATAGAAAGCAGATACGCAAAGTATTAAACAGAATACTTCTATTCTTTGTTCCACTTTATCTTTTATTTTCCTGCATCCTTCTGATAATTATTTTTAGTGCTATAAATTCTCCAGCTTTTCAAACTGCTGCTGAAAGACTCATCTACCTAGGGACAATCAGGAAAATTAATCTGAATTGAATTTTAAACTGGATTAATTAAACTACATTAAATCCTTATGTAAATACCCTTCCTCAGAATTAAAATGGCTTTTATTTAATATTCTTTGGAAGTGAGTTAAAATAAATCAAATTAAGGTCTCTCTAATATAGCTTGAGAATGTCCATCCCCATCCCATACCTTCAAAGTAATAAAACCACCTCACCTAAAATTCAAACCTTTTATTTTTTTGGATTGCTTTTCCTGATCAGGTCGACATGGACAAGCCACCTCTCTAACAATTTTTACTACCATTTACAACCCTTTTGAATCTCACCTTATTTGATTTCCATAAATAAAATCTGTATTAATATTAGGCTTTTTCCTTTGTCACCTGATGTGAGACATCTTACATTTAAAAATAACCAGAAAATGTCTTCCATTTTCCACTTATTTACTCTAAGGTTTAATTTTAAGCAGATTGTGGACCAGCTTATTCAGCTTTCAAAAATAGCTCTTATTTCTTATTCTCAGAGTCAATGTTTTTCTGTGGTAAGCAGCTACAAAAATGTTAGTGTGCTGAAATTTTTTTGTTTCAGTAATGTGCTTAGATTCATCATCATTTCTGAAGCCATCAAATCTTGGGGCTATTTGGATTCAACATTTAGAGGCTGCATTATCTTCCACATTTAACCATGTAGCATCTTCATAGCCTTTCCACAGCATAAAATGAAAAGGTAATTTGTTATTGATGAATGTGTCTGCTAGTTATCTTAGGTTAGCAGCAGAGTAGTAATGTAGCATGCTTACGTATTTACAGAAGCTGCGTGTGCCAGCATAACTACCAGCCCTGAAGGCAAGTAGAGTTCAATGCCTCCTACAGATTGCTATACTCTTGAGGCTCAGGGCTAAAAAAAGAAAATGTGTAGCCTTTGGAGAACACATGTTGCAAAGCATGTAATTCAATGCGTTTCTTATCAACAGAGGTAAGCACCCTAGTTTGTTCTGAATTACGAATTCCCTTGTATGTAGACCCCAAAGATGTCTAAATACGGTAACAAAATGACAAATATATTGTCTCATTGGTTCAATGCAAAATGGATTTGCCAGTGAGATTCTGTGGCAGCCGTGGATAATGACTTGTTTTTATTAAGACCCAGATTTTAAAAGCAAAAGCAAGCAAAGCCTATAGTATTTCATTCTAATTTTTTGCATCATGATTGATAGTGGTAAAATCAACCATGTGGCCTCTTGTCTTAACTATGGAGTAGTGGTGATGGGAGAGAGGGAGAGACATGCTTCACAAAGCATGCAGCTGTCTGTACTTCAGATGTGGTGCTTTGCATCAATCATAGGCCCAAGAGTGACAGGAATGTGGAGTTAGCTTGCACTTCTGGAAGCATAATTGCTTGTTCTTCAGAAACATCATGTTAGTGCTCTGTCACTCACTTTGACCAGATCATGAATTGATTATCAGGCCAAAACTGTAATTTAAATAACAACAGAAACAGACAAAAACAGTCAGAAATGCATTTGTTACTTCGCTGTGGTTCCTTTTTTGCAATGGAGTATCAGTTAAGTTCTGACTTACCACTGGTTTTGTTTTTCCCTCTTTTACTGCAGTTTATTATGCTGACATACATCTTTATGTTGGCCTGGCTTGGCGTCACAGCTTTCACTTCTCTGCCTGTTTACATGTACTTCAATCTGTGGACCATTTGCCGAAATGCCACTGTAGTGGATGGAGCTAATCTCTGCTTGGATCTTCGCCAGTATGGTATGTGAATGAAGAGCACTAAATGTAAAGCAAGATTTCACAAAAGAAAGCATCCCATTGCTTTGCTTCCATGTATCTGAAATGAACTGTTTCAGTGTTTCTGAAACAATTGTTAAGCATCTCTTTCTATCCTTTTACCCACTAGTCAAGGCAGTATATTAGGGATGCACTGCATTTCCAGGCCTGACAAAATGGAATCAACATTGTCCATCTTCCCAGAGTACTGAAAATCTGGCTTGGGGCTTCTGTTTAATCTCTTCTTTTGGAATTGCTGGAACTTGTCTAAAATGCTTAATTAGTCATTTGTCTGGAGAATGACTTTTTAATCTTGTGGTAGGACACTGATTTGGAGATGGGAGATCCTACGTTATCATCTGTCTCTGCAGAGCCTAGAGGTGAATTGGGACGGGACAAGATTCATTGCTTGCAAAAATTTTGAAGAAGAGCATCTATACAAATAGTAACACTTGTAAGAGGCTGGTAGAGAGAGAGAGAGGGGCTAAAGCCTAAACTGTGGAGGTTAGAATAAAGTGGGGATATACACATACGTTTGTTTTGTGGGGATGGGAAATTTGGTCAAAAGGGGGTTTGGAATCTTAAAAAGTCTGAGAATCCTTGTGTTGGTGATGATAATTTAATTCCTTTCTGCCACGAGACTGATTGAATCTAGATGTTCCAGCCTCAGTGGTTTCTCAGCCCACAGCACTTTGGGTAATCATACTCTCATCAGACAGTTCCTTGAGTCTTTCTTTTGTTGCCTTGGCCTAATATAAAATTGCAGTATATTTTTAAGTGCTGTTTTGAGATATAAAAAATGCTGTGTTGCTTGGGAATGAAACAGTTTGGTTCATATTAAATATCATTTCACTTAAACTGAAACAAAATATTTCACATTATTGGACAAAAAAAAATCTTTTTAAATTTCTTGATCCCCCTTCCCCCCCCCCCGCAGCATGACAGGTGAGTTGACAAAGCAATTATCTGTAGAGATCTCATCAAGAGTTTTCATTCTTCTTTCTATGACCTTGTATTTTGCTAATATTCATGCCTATTTTTTATTATTAATTCTATTTTAAAAGTGCATAGAACACTAACATAGAAAATATGTATTCTGTGAACGTACCTGTTTCCTGTAAATTCAGTGTAAAAACTGCTAATTACTGATAGGAAAGAACAGTACCTTTTTTCATGATAACCGAGTTATAGCATTTTTTTTCAAGCTAGTCTTTGATTTAGTATCTGGACATTAGCTAAAGGAAACAATATAGCAGATTCTAGTTATTCTTTCTGATAGAGAAACTATTATTACAGTAAAGTATACATTTGGGTAATGCTTTTTGATAACTTGTGAAAGAAGCTTTGTACCACATCAACATGTCTGAAAACACTATATTGCACATTTCTCCACGTGAAGGTAGAGAATGTTTGTGAACAACATGGTAAGTGTATATATTGGTTGTAAATAATTTTCTAGGGTTTTGATTATTGTGCTGATCAAAATCTGGAATAAAGATATTTTCAAAAATGGCTGAAAAATTATTACCTGCGTGTTTCCTACCAGGGCTTTTACTAAATAGATGATGTGTTAGTTTTGTGATGGCTGAAATTATCATAGAATCATAGAATGGTTTGGGTTGGAAGGGACCTTAAAGATCATCTAGTTCCCACCCCCCTGACATGGACAGGGTTACCTTCTGCTATATCAGGTTGGTCAAAGCCCCATCCAGCCTGGCCTTGAACACTTCCAGGGAGGGGGCATGTACAAGTTCTCTGGGCAACCTGTTCCAGTGCCTCACCACCCTCACAGTAAAGAATCTCTTCCTTATATCTAATCTAAATCTACCCTCTTTTAGTTTAAAACCATTACCCCTCATCCTATCACTACATTCCCTGATAAAGAGTCCCTCCCCATCTTTCCTATAGGCCCCCTTTAAGTACTGGAAGGCTGCTATAAGGTCTCCCCAGAGCCTTCTCTTCTCTAGGCTAAACAACCCCAACTCTCTCAGCCTGTCCTCATACAGGAGGTGCTCCAGCCCCCTGACCACCAACAAAAAACTGATTTTGTTGTTAAAAAAAGTTCTGCAAATCAGCCAAGAATTTGTATTTCTGAGCTTTTCTAGCTCACATGAAGTAAGCTGCTGTGTACTAAGAATACTAAATACTGTGATTATTTATTCTGCTCCAGGTATTGTAACTATTGGAGAGGAAAAGAAGGTTTGCACCACATCAGAAAGTTTCATCAAGATGTGTGACTCTAATGAGGTGAATAAATGTGATAATATTTTTGGCAAATCCATAATATATGTTATAGTAGGAAGTAACTGATGTGTGTTTTCTTCTTACTCTTAATGTTCTAAATTTAGCTATGGTGATCAAATAAAATTGCAGTGGAAAATACAGTTAGCAAGTACTTTTCCTAGTCTTTTACCGTGTACCAAATTTAGTCACTGCAATTTCTCCAGCCATTTGTTTTGTAAATACACTTGTATTTTATTTTTTTAAGAATTCCATTGTCATGTATATTTTTACTGAGATGTTTTTGAAAGCTAATGCACCTGCTGCACAATGAATAGGTCTATACAATGAATCACTGTTTGAAGATCTTATGATTACTGTTGTGACAAGAGAGTGAATATTTCAAATGGATTTGACCAAATCTTTCAGTGTGTTAGGATAATAGCTCCTAGTACATTTTTCTTTGCAGTTTTTCCCTTAGGTAAAGGCCACCTATTTCAGTGCAGCTGAGGTTTTTGTTTCATTTTTGAATGATCAGGGATGAAGACAGGACAAACAAAATTACATCTATCTAAAAGAAAAAGAGAGGCTAAAATCTTGATCCATCTGAAGTCAGAGGGTGCTTTGCTAAATGTTCCACTAGGTCTTACTATGTTTGAATAAATCTTAGAGTGAAGGTACACAAGCCGCCTTTATACCAAAATAATCTAAGAAAATGCAACCCTTGCTGTGCAGTCAACACTCAGTGCCTGTGTAAACCAGATCCCTGAAATTAAAAACAAATTTAATCATTTGGTTTGGGGTGTGGTGAGGAAGGTGGTTAACTTGGGTTATTTAAGTAACCTGGTTTATATTATATCACTATGAACAAATTTTATTGGAAAATTTGGGAGGGAAGTAAATCAATATATGAGGATGGAAAGCTACAGCTAATGAAGGGAAATGGGGTTTTCTTAGGCTGTCTCTGCCACTAGAGAAACCACCACAAACACTTGTAGATCTAGTAAGGTAGTATTGTAGCTGTAAAAAAAGAAAAAGAAAAAAAGTGCTGGAGTGTTTCTTTTTAAACAATTGGTTTTTTTAATGTTTTATAATTTAAATACAATATTTTAAAATAGAATTATGCTTTATCCCTGATATGAGTACTGTAACAAAACAGGCACAAGAACAATGTCATGTAGGGATGTCAATCTTTTGGAAAAAGTATTAGTAAGCATTACTTTTGTAGAAGGGTGGCAGCAGGAAGGTAGTTATTTGCTCTACGCTATTCGGACTTTTTGTTCAGTTTCTGTTTAGTGTACCACCATGAAAGTCCTTTTCTTTGTCCCCCTTTGCAGCTAAACATGACATTCCACTTGTTCATTGTGGCACTTGCTGGAGCTGGAGCAGCAGTCATTGCTATGGTAAGCTACCCAACGCTCTGTACTTCCTCCATTATGTGAATTGCTAATACATTCTGGTTGTTACTTAGTATCAGTTATTCAATTTCCATACTATCACTCAATGCTATTACTAAAATATAATTCTGTAATCCAATACTCTCTCATTTTTTTTAAATATATTGATGGATTCCCCTTGAAGTAGAATATTATGATTACTTTTTTGAATAAAAAACCACCTTTGAGTACATGCTAAGAATTTTTACTATTTTCTTACTGTGTTCAGACAAGTGTCTGAACTCATGTATCTGTCTCATGACCATAGTAATATCCTTTTATGATCTATGCCTTTCTGGGTATTCACAGGCTCGCCACGCTGCTATTTTAGGAGCCGACTCTTGTTGTCAGTTCTGTGCATATATGTGAATGTGACAGTTTTTCTGTCAGGACTAATTTTTGCCTTTTTTTTTTAATAATGAAGATTACTTTGAATTTGATGTCATTTTGTTAATGAGAATATTCCACTGAGAAAAAAGTGTATGAGCTAGTGCCCTGCTCTTCTGCCTTTTGTCTGCTATGTCTGCTTAAACATAAAGATATTTTTAGAATGGGGATTCTATTCCAGTATAGGTTTGTATGACACACACTGGATGGGAAATGAAAAATGACTGTTGCTTGGTACTGATGCATTCCATAAGAAAAGTGTTAGTAATGGTGATTACTATTACTACTGCTACTAGTAATTTTTCATAGAATCCTAGGGCCATAAATTTTTCCTTCTCCTTAGAATTACATTTATAAAAAAGGACAATCAGAGACTATTCAATGAAGCTAGTATTCCCATTACATTGCTGATTTTTTTTTGTTCTTCTCTGCCATTTTTTCAGTGTTACATGACACCCTGCCAACACAGCAGAGGTAGCTAAATGAAAAATATATATTTTAAATGTATTTTTTGTTTCAAGACCACAAATAATAAGTATAATAGTAGAATATAATTTATATTCATAATTTAATTGATTTTCCAAACTGAGACTTTTCTGCTTCCAGCTGAAAAAATGGTGACCAAATAGTAATTAATATAATACATATATTAGTGTTAGGAAAGTATATCCAAGAGACCATTAGTTCTTCAGTGCATTATTATTTTCAGTAGTATATTCAGTAGTAGTTATCAAATACTAATTTGTTCAGGTAATAGTTCTGCATTTCAAAGAAGGGTTTTGAATCAGAATAGCCACCAAAAGATTTTCAGTGAAAACAAAGACATCTTCAGTGGAAGCAAATTGAGTAGGTATATTGAGCCATGTAGCTTAAATACATGATACTTTCAATGAAGTTTAAAAAAAACCCTTCAAAGCTCACAGTACCATATCAAAGATGCCATAGATGTTGTTACACCAAGCACTAATCCACTAGGAATTCACTTTGATGGCTTACATTTATTCACGTATTTTTGAAGGGTTACACACACCCAAGTATGCTTTTTATTGGATTCTGTGACTGCACAGAGCAGGCATGATAAGACTCTGACTGACTGTTTCAACATAAGTTAAGGATCTAAGTGCTAGTAAATTGTGTAGTGTCCAAAAGCTAGTAAATGTATGCTTTATGAAATGTTTGCAACTGTGTTGTCTATATTTCAATTTCATAATTGTTTGCTTTTAACCTTCCACTGTGATGTTAGGTTCCTGGTGAAGACTAGCACATTCCAGTCTTTGGTGGTGGTAATTTTTAAAACCGGCATACCAGACCCCATTTATAGGTTAGGCAATGTGCTTCACACTTGACACAGTAGCCCAAAGACTGGGGACAGGACATAAGGGAAAGTTCAGAATTTTGTGGTTGGACAAGCAGATGTTAACAGGTTCTCTTTCTTTAAAGGAAGTTTGCTTTCCCAATGAAGAAGTAATTTAAGGGAGAGAAAATGAATTTCAGGTCCTAAATGTCTCATATAGAAAGAAGAAAGCATCTTTTTTCCCCAGAACCTATGCTCAAATTAGCAGAAGATGGTAAGGTATCAGCAATGGGCTAGGGTGAGGAACAAAGTGTGCAGAAGCCATTTAAGTCACTGGAGAACCAATGCCCTTCCCTATATGTGCTGTTGCAATAATCACGAATAGGATTTAATGAAATTAGTCTTTGTATATATCCACAACAGTAGCAGATCTCCATATTTGTGAAATTTAACAAGGCTTCTTAATAGAAAAATGAGATTAAAATACCAGTCCTTTACAAAAGAGAAAGTTTATGAATTTATTGCACTTTTAGAACATTTCTTGCAAACAGTTACTTTAAACTAGAATAGTCTATCTGACTAAAGTAGTAAGTATTTTGTATTTATTACCAGTAATAAATATTTATAATATTTATAGAATAATAATAATAATATATATTATTATATATATAATAATATTAATAAATATACTGTATTTATATCCAGTAAGAGCAGTGCATCATCAGTGAGACTGCTGAATAACTGAATCGTTAAAATCTGGTCTTTTAAATGACATTTTGAGTCATGACATTGATATACTCCACTATATCCTCACTTCTGGATTTGTGGACGTTTGCAAGAGCCAGATTATTTAATATATACAGATTTCTTTAACTCTTTTAATGTCAATATTTGTCATGAAATTCACCAAAGAAATCAGCTTGTTCATAAATATTAAGACCATCTGTCACCAGGATAGTTTTCATTAATCTGTATTTTTAAAATATATTTTAGAAAAATGTAGTCATTTATTGCAAAAACCACAAAAAAAATTTCTTAATAGTTGCAAAACCATTTGGTCACAAGTCATAATTTTCCCATATCTACTATAATCTGTCTCAGTCTCAGGTTTATATCTGAATGTTAGAATTTTTTCATAATTCACAAGCTGCTTCTTTAGTCTCCAAAGGAGAATGCTGTTTTGGGGTTCAAAAAGAGAATTAGCCTACAAGTTAGGATTGATGTATAGAAAAACTCATGTATTTTTTACAGTATATGTCAGGGAAAGCTTTATTTTGCAGAGAAGGAAAATATCAAATAGTTTGTTTTGAAAATTTATCATTCTTAGATTTCAGCCCAAGATGAAAAAAACCTGATAGAATTATTTATGTTGTAGATGCTTTTTGTGAGTCTTGAGCACAGAAAAAATAGCCAGGATTTTGAATAATACTTAATGTGGACTATGTATGATTCTGAACGTTACTGTTCTTTGTTATGTCTGAATGGGTAATAAATGGATATAGAAATAATCATTGAAGTAATACATATTAGTTTTACTGTTTTCAATGTTGTGTCAGAAACAGAAGACATGAAGTTATTTAAATGTAAACTCTACCATCCCAAAGGGTTGATCGTAATGCTAGTAAGCATCCTGCCTGTGCGGTTTTCCCAAAACCACTACAGCAAAACTGAATTATGAGATACGCAGTTTCACTTCTCAAAAGTTACCGTGTGAGCAGTACTCTTCTGTGTGAACTTCCACAGAAGTTATGTCCTGTAAGATGGAGATGCAATCAATTCTCCTGAAACAAGAACAGGGGAAATGTATAAGCGGTCTAGTTCTCTCTCCCAGTAGGATTGTGTTCTTCTGCAGGATATTAGATGCATGTAAGGGGAGGAAAAAAGTTATTTAGACTTCTGCCCTGCTAAAATAATGACATGTCGCAAAAGGAAAACAAAACCAAAACAAAACCAAAACCCTTCGTAGCCTAGATGTAATTCTACAATTTTGAAAGACTGAAGCATACTTTCACCTTATGAAGAAATCTAAGCACGAATGTTTCAGAGAGTATGGAAAGACCCTGCGCTATCTTGCATATGTCTGTAATTGAAACATCCTGAGGCAGAGTGCCCTGCTTCAATTTGGATAAGCCTTGACAGGGCCCCACTGGCTTCAGGCTGTTCAGGTCATGGAAGTGTGAAATGCAATTAGACAGCCACTTAGAGATGACCTCCTTAGTGTGCTATCTAGGAACTTGGTGTTAAAAAAACAAGGGTGGTGGGACTGTTAAACATATATGTCATTATATAGCATGGATATGTATTTGAAATTATATTCATTATATAAGCTAAACTAGTTGCTTCAAGGAAAGTCATCCTACTTATAGTGAATGTGAACTCTGAGAGTTTTCAACAGTTATGCCAGAAGTTTGGTTCTGTAACTTTTTAAGGAAGGGATGGGTGAAGAACAGGAGTTTAACGAAGGTCAGACTGTGGCCAACATATGTGCAGAATAGTTTGTCTATTTTTTAGTAGAAGAAAAATGCCAAGTGAAACTGCAAGACATTAGGTTTAAATTTGTCTCTTACTGGGTCTTTACCAGATATTTTGTGAGGATAAGAAATGTGCCTACATGGTCATATTTTTCATCACATACTCTTCAGTTGCAAGGCTTTCTGGCACATGTGTTTTAAAAGGTCAGGGAGATCTGAGTACACTGCTCAGATACCCCCCACTTCTAGGATTCTCATGTCTACCATCAGTTCGAGGTTCACATTGTATTTTTTTAATTGAAATCTTACCCTCAAAGGACCAGAACTGGTGTTTTCTCTGGATGTGAACTGTAATTGTCTGAGATGACAGAATTATTAGGATTACCAGCCTGTTTCCTTTGATTTTTCTCAAGAGTTTTACTGTGGAGGAAATTTAAGGGATTTCATTCAATGGAATGGGGATTCAGCATTAGTGTCTCTCATTCGATCTAGAAATGCCTGATCCAGACACTACTTATGGTGAAAGCTTTTTCAGCTGAGTTAGATACAAGGTGTTTCTTTTTCTTCTGTGCTAAATCATAACCAGAAAGTGTCCCAGAGTAACACAGTACATGCTGCCGTCTCCAGCACTTGCACTATCATCACAGGTTGTGCTGCTAGTCTTGTACTATAGATATTAAGAAACTCCTAAAGATATGTAGAAATACTACTATCTGTACTTTTTTTCCTAGAGGAAAGATTCTCTAAACACTTCTTCCTATTTTATGGCTCCTCAACTTAGACTGTATTCCTCAAATAGAGATTAACTGGGTGAAAGCTTGTCATAAACCACCAGGACAAAAACGACACCGAAGACATTTGGTCCTTTGAAGGGTTTCAGAATGCTTTCCTTGATCTTAATTATCCAGATTAAGAAATGTACATTAGCCTGCAGTAATCAGCAACAATTCCCACAAAACATTTCTGGAAAAAGCCAACATTGGCATTTCCAAAAAAGAAAGAACATACTAAATTGGTTCTGTTCATTTAGTATGAATCTAAGATAATCATATATCTACAACAGTGCAATATGAACAGGAGAATTTGCATAATCTCAAGGTGTTTTTAAGATTACTCTATTCCATTTTCCACTAATTGAATCCTAGTTTGGTTTCTCAATTTCTTAGGAGGGGTGGAATCTTTTTGATTTCAGGAAATTATTTGTGGCCTCTGGGGCAGCTGATTAACATAATTATAAGAGATGCTCTCATCAGAAAGTATCTGAAAGCTTGCTAGGGGAGCAATACATATCCAGAGAGTCCTAGAATAAACCAACTGGATACCATTTGTCATGGTTTAACCCCAGCCAGCAACTGAGCACCACACAGCCACTAGCTCACTCCCCCCCGGTGGGATGGGGGAGAGAATCGGAAGGGTAAAAGTGAGAAAACTCGTGGGTTGAGACAGAGACAGTTTAGTAGGTAAAGCAAAAGCTGTGCATGTAAGCAAAGCAAGACAACCAATTCATTCACTCCTTCCCATGGGCAGGCAGGTGTTCAGCCATCTCCAGGAAAGCAGGGCTCCATCACGCGTAACGGTTACTTGGGAAGACAAACGCCATCACTCCGAACGCCGCCCCCTTCCTTCTTCTTCCCCCAGCTTTATATGCTGAGCATGACGCCATATGGTATGGAATAGCCCTTTGGTCAGTTGGGGTCAGCTGTCCCAGCTGGGTCCCCTCCCAATTTCTTGTGCACCCCCAGCCTGCTCGCTGGTGGGGTGGGGTGAGAAGCAGAAAAGGCCTTGACCTTGTGTAAGCACTGCTCAGCAAGAACAAAAACATCTCAGTATTATCAACACTGTTTCCAGCACAAATCCAAACCATAGCCCCATACTAGCTACTGTGAAGAAAATTAACTCTACCCCAGCCAAAACCAACACACTGCTACTGAACATTTTTATTTTCTGGCTGAAGACAGAGCCAACAGAGCATGTCCTAAGGTTAGAGGGGGACAAGTTTTGAGAAGGTCAGAGGCTCCTTGCAAGCAGATCCAGCAGACTGAAGGTAGGACATTTGAGGTCCGCCTTCAGAAGGAAAGCTTTCAAAGTCTGCAAATGTCCTGAAAGGCCCAGATCTGGGAAGGTTAAGTGGACAGGAGAGCAGTTCATTGCTCTAACAGGCAGCCAAAGTAGACTATAGATGGCCATAAGCATGAAGACTAAGCAAACTAACTGAATGCAGATACCATGCGACTGCCTCTGAAGGAGGAGTTTTGAATAAAGTATTTTTGGCAGCAGTTCCTTGGAGGCCTCAGCTTCATTCCTTGTATTTTCATTGTGTTAAAATTTATCACTTGTTTGATCATTCATTGCCACCATTCAGAAGATTGGACATCTACCAGTTGTTAAGCTCAGTCACTGGCAGCCATACCATGTGATTCTTATAAACTACTAAGATCCATCTCAAAGGCAATTAGGGTGTTTTTACATCCTCCATTTATAATGGAAAACATTTGCAGAACGTACTTTTTCTACTGGTAAGATACCTTTCACTGACTTTCAGATTAAATTTATTCAAAGCCACATGAAAAACATTTGTTCTTGTGACAATATTGCCAATATCCTTTAAGTGGTGCTTAATCCTCAGATGTATTCATAGACATTCTGTCCTCCCCATTTGCTAACATAAACAAACCAAGCTCTTTGGGAGTATATCATCATAGCTCATCCACTGATTTTTGTTGGCTGCAAGTGAGTCGGGTCCAATCTCCAATACCCACCAAAAAGTTGTGTAATAATCACAGGCTGTGAGGTTTTTTCCCCCCTACTTTTCAAATATTTTTTTTTATTTTGTTTTTGGATGGAACACTTGGAAAGATCTTAATTTTGTTTTCTTAAATAAATAAATAAATGTATTTTTACATATGCAAAAATGAATGGAACATGAAAATTGTTTCTGCTCCATTCAAGATGTATACAGAAGTTGTCTTTTAAAATCATACCAATCACTTTTTTTGATTTTTATGCATTTTAAAGAATTACATAAATAAATTGTTGTGTAACTAATATAACAGTGAAATAAAATTACTAAATTAAATGGTGACAGGTGTATGCCCTTTTAAGATCTCAAGTTTATTTGTAACTATATTTTGACTAGCTGAACATATTTTTCAATTTTTGACAATTTTTTCCCAAATTAGCTGATTTTGACAAAATAGCTAGAGTTGTTGATGAAAGGAAGAATTCATAACTAAATGGAAAGCTACCACTAACTTCAACAAGAAAGAAAAAGCAAATCTTTCTGTAATTGTATTAGATATGTAATCATAAGACTACAGATGTGTCTACGGCATATTTCTGTCTTAAGCAACTACTTTAACAAACAGTGATTCAATGGGGAAAAGTCTACAAGAAATAACCAGAAGGCATTTTTCCACACAGATTTGTAGAGTAGCTGAAATAAGAAAGCAGGGATGATTTGTTGATTTTTTCAGTTCTTTTAATTTTTTGGTAGCCATTGCTACCAACCGCTAGTTACAGTAACAGTAACAGCTGTGAGCTGAGTAATCTGAGGATTAATGAAGCTCAAGCTTGAACTTCACATCGTATTGCTGTACTACTTCTTGACTTAACAATGCTTAGTCCCTTCTGATGAAAACCCAGTCTCTATCCTATAGCTTTCAAGTTTGAACTTGCTCTATTCTGACTAGCTCTGTTGATTCCTAACTCCGCGTTACCTCTCTTACAGGTCCATTATCTCATGGTCTTGTCTGCCAACTGGGCCTATGTGAAAGATGCTTGCAGGATGCAAAAATATGAGGATATTAAATCAAAGGAAGAACAAGAGCTTCATGATATTCATTCTACTCGCTCTAAAGAGCGGCTCAATGCTTACACATAAAAGAAATCTTGTCTTACTTTCTAACATGTGAATGCTTTGTTGTTTAACTAAAGGCCATCCAACCATTTTAAAAACAACTGAAAGTGCTTCTCACAAAAGATAGTTTGGGTGACTTACATATCACCCATGTACAATTCTTGTTGTCTAGCACTTGGTTTCTTAATTAGTTCTTACTTTGTGTGACCATTCTCTACCACAAAGCTCCTAAATAGCCTTTCCTGAATCCTTTTAAGCTAATTAGTTCTGCTAGATCAAGGATACTAAACTATTGTCAAATACAAATATGTGTTTGATTTTTTTAATCACTTTGTATGTGTTATGCATAACACCTTTTGCATTGTTTCTTATATGTTTTTGGAAAAAAAGTAGCTTTTTATACTTTTTAGTTTTGAGTTCAATAACTACTTTAACTACAGGTATACTTCAAAGGGACCATTGTACATGATGTACAATATATTAAGAAAACACTCTGATGACTTTCCTTTATATTTGGAAAACTTGCCAGGTGGACCCTGATCAACTTGAATGAAGGTCCTGAGAACGTTTTAAACAATCAAAGGTGCAATTTCTAAATTTGTAATAGTGGGTAAAAAAAAAGAAAAAAAAAAGAGAAAAAAGAAAAAGAAAAAAAAAAAAGAAAAAAGTGCTTCTTATCTTTGTTAACATTGTATTATTATTGATGTTTTTAAAGAATATTCTCTTGTTCCAAGTTCCATGGGTGATAATTCCTGTTTGTATTGTGAGCATGCAGACCGTGGTGCTAACAATGCATGGCCACTTGCCTTTTGAAGGAATTCAATACCACGGCTACCTGTTAAAGAGTTATGGTATATAGACAATTGTTAATTAAGTGATATAGTTATCCATAGTTTTTTACAGAATGATCTCTCTTTAATTCAATGATGGTTATGCTGAATTGGAGCTGTTCATGTGATGATGTAAGAAATTACTGCTTAGCTACATTTATGAAAGTAATATATCAAAAATACAGTGACCGTAGGAGTCAGATGTCTTTTTACCTGCTTTAAAAATTTAAATGGATTGCACCTGTCTGAGCTGTAAAAGATATATTAAAAGAGACTTCCATAAATGTTATAGCTTGGCTTCTAGCTTTCCTACACATATTGGTTTACCTGTATTATGTTAAAGTAAGGTGAAAGACCACTACAAGAGCTTATTATTTGAAAGTGTAGTAATATATTTGAACCTTTATTTTGATAGGAAAAAGTTATCAGAAAGATAGGTCGTCTTAATTTGAAAGAATCACCTGTATCAAAAACAAAACAAAAAACCCTATTTAAGAAAAGTCAGTATTATGGACCAAATTTGGTGGATTTTTTTTTTTTTTGCCTATTTCTAATGCTACAAGAATGCTGTAAAGTGTCTCTTAAAGTGATGTAGCCTGACAAGACATTTTTGTCAGTGTTAAAAATCTTAGGTAGTTTTGTGCACTTATTGGACCATTGTGAATTCTCTCTCAGTGTAAGTGCATTTCTAATAAAACTTCTTGAGTAAAACTCTTCTTTGTACTATTACTAGTCATGCATCATCAGTAATTTTTAACAATTCTTGTAGTAAGTAGAGGGTAATACCATAGTTATTTGTGGCATGATAATGCATTAAGTAGTATTAGTTGATTGAATTTTTTTTCTTTTTCTTTTCTTTTGCTTGGTTTGGGGGTTTTTTGGTTGTGTTTTTGATTTGGGGTTTTGGTTTTTTTTTTTACACTTAGGCTGTCCTACGGGGTCAACAGTTTTCTGATAATGTGCAGTACCAGTATTACAGTTCTACAAAAAGTATTAGGAACCTCTTTTGGATTCTATATTGTAGTGTTTCAGTTTTGTGTCTTAAAACGTTTGTGCTGATTTTTAAAACTATGTCTTTTAAACTCATGTAATGATGTTAATGCTTTTGGCTCTTCTCTGGTATTAGAGTTTGTATTTTCACAAAGAATGCTTTGTAGCAGGCATTACAATTAATCTGTTTTGTACATAAATGTGCCAACAGCTTGATGGTGGCGTTTTTGAAATGTAGAACAAAGTGCTTGCAAAAATGTAATAAACACACTTGTGTACTTTGTGTACTTATTAATTGTTCGTGTTGCGTAGTTTTTTCTTTGCCTATACGGGACAAATCATTGTAACCAGAAATGAAAGAAGCTTGTTACTTCTATTATCCTTGCTATTGGAGGACTGTTCTCAGTATTATGCATTTTTTTGTACAACCTACTTTTAGATGTTCAAGGAGATAGTTCCTTTAGCAGAAATTATGAGAACAAAGAGTAACATTTAAAAAATAATGATCTGGAGATGTTATATTAATTATAGAATATGTCTTTGTCAAATCTGTGACAAAAAATTCCTGTTGCAATGAATAATTAAAAAAAAAAAAAATCCGAACTCTAAAGAGTGATACTCTTATCCCCTTTCGAGATGCAATTTCCTCTGGCCTGTACCTTTACAGATCACACACAGGTAAAAGTACAGTGTGTAGCCGCCCCATGGTTAGAAATTGTGCCTCAGTTTTGGGTAGTTTGTTCCACTGAATTAAAACTCTGTTCATTGCCCATGCACAGATTACTTCAAATATGTCTCTTAATCAGCATGTAGTATCAGAAATTATCTATCCTAAGAATAAGAGAGTAAAATAATTTCTAAGAGCAGAATTTCATAGGCTACGAAGGGCAAGGTAGCATGAGCCATACTTGTTATATTTTTAACATATCAGTCAAGAGAACAACTGGGCAAGATTCACATTACTGGGTGTCATTTGGAAAAAGCTCAACAGAAGCTGGTCTGACGTTAGTTTGAATGTTGCTGAGGATACTGATACATGGATGTTACAGTAGCTAATGTTTTAAAACCTTGATAACAATACTACATTACGTATGTGCATGTAAAGTAATTTAAATGGTTGAGAAATCTATAGCTGTGCCAATTAACATGATATCACTAAGAAAAATTAATTATAATACAGTTCCACAATGTGTTTGTTTCTCAGTTAACTAGCTGTTATATAGCTCTTTGTGCGCTCTTGATGAGAACACGTGCCATAATGGCAAACAATTTTTCATCAGCAGCACAAGCCAAGGGAGTAGAGGAGCTTCCCACAGCACAGCACATCAGTCATAACTGGTTCACTTCAAAGTCTGCACATATTTGGTTTATTGCAGACTCTTCTCTGTTTGTTGACAGCCTAAGCTGATTTATCCTGAGGTAGGTTGCATGGATCTTGATTTCTATCGACTCTTACGTGCTTAGTCTAAACCTGTGACTATCGTGCTTTTCAGAAACAAGAAAACCAATTGTAGATCAATCCACTTGGTGCAGTTTTTTGCTACACAAAAGGGTGTAGTTCAATGAAAATTCCAATTTAAGAAGTTGCCAGCCTTAGATCCTCAGTTTTGCATTTTCTTCACAGTTTACTATGCCCCATCAATAGTGCTAATAGCATGTTACAACACAGATCCAAAAATTGCTTGAGTTCGAAATCCTTCCCACCCGTTTTCCCCTATCCACATCACCTCATTTTTTTGCACAAGGTTATTTTATCCCTCAGCAGGATCATATCAGCATTTCTGTTTTCAGCACAACCACACAAACCATTTAATCAGCATGATTTAAGCAATAGTGAAGTGCACTGCAGACGTGGGGATGAGTGTCCACAGCAGGGGTGGAGAGAAAGGGAATTTTTAAGCCAGCCTTATTCATGAGGCCAATGTATCATATAGTTCATGTTTCTAAATAGTTAATGGTATTTTTTTTGTCACAGTAGGTAAAATAAAACAAGAGGATTTCTACTATAATTGGAAATATATCTATAAATTCATTGGTTTCAATAATATACACAATTATTAATCTTGACTTAGTGCAGTTATTTAAATTGTAATATGTATGCATTGATCATAAGTATATGTTGACCATGACTGTGGTTGCCATTCACCTTCAGTTGGTATAATAGATTTTTGGACCGACCATTTTTGTACTGTACTTCCTATAATAATCAATGGCAAAAGTTTATAGAGTTCTTTCCATCATTAAGATCCAATGCATTTTCCAATTATTCACTTCCGGGTTACCACAAGTATTAATATAGCTGGTTTTCCGAAGAACACAGCTCAATTCAGCTATGCCATAAAAGAGCAGACTCTGATGCATTTCATCCCAGGAGGGGAAAGGTGGTGTTTATACAAGCTCTCTCTTAAAAAAAAAGCATCATTTTATTTCTGTTGGGTTGCACAGAAACCCTGCGAATAGATGTTGTTAGGCAGCAAATTAATTTATGTCTCCAGGTGATACCACATTTCAGCACTGCCTCCATTTTGGGTAGATACCAATTGAAGAGAACAAGCTCAAAGCACTTAATATATTTAACATCTCTTTCTGTCCCACGTGAATTCTTCTGACTTGTATTTTTTACAAGGGAGGAACTCCAGCAGTTTCTGAATTTTGAGATTTTCAACTATAATTTCTTGTTCTTTCAGATATCTGCAGAGGATCCCAACACTTCAGAGGTTACTCCTGTATTTAACTGTTATTAGCGATGATGGCAACAGGTAAGTGATTTTGCTGGTACAGTGAGAGCTGGTTACTAGTAGAGAAGTGGATGATCTGCAGCTTACAGTAGTCTAAGCATCAGCCAGGAAACTTGCAGCTATTCTGCAGGGAGAAATTTTTCCTGAGAAAATGGTTCTGCCCACGTTGTACAAGCTGCTGTGGACTCTTTCCCCACGTCAAGTGGAGTCTGGCCAGATAAATGCGAGCCCCAAGGAAGATCGTTTTAGTTGCTCTTTGAATCGGCCGTTCTGATCTGCCTGCTTTTTTTTGCATTGCTGAACTTCCCATGGCTGAAAGGGATGATTTGGGGGCAGGTATAGCTCCTCTAGAAGTGGTGAGGTAATGTTAACCAGAAACTCTTTTCACAGCAGCTGCCACAGCTATAGCGATAACACAGCAACAACTGAAATTTTGCCACTAGATCCCAACCATACTAAAAAAACCTTGAAAAAATTAACAAGAGGCTTGCACGAATATCCTATGGTTCTGCATGTGGAGCTACTCAAGCCAGAAATGCTGCGTAGGCCAGAAAAGTGATGATAAGAGCTAGGTTTTCCAAAGTGTCTAAATGTTTTTTCTTCTCAGCTGTCCAGGAAAAATGATACTTATGCATGAATCACTTTCCTACAGTTAGGAGGGAATATTTTGGTCTCTGAGACTATAAGTCCTGCATTTTTTTAAAGAGGTTTACTCACCTGTATTTCTTCTTAAGGATAAATATTAATTTAAGAATGAATCTCACCGGGGAACAAATTTATCCTCAACAAGTTCATGTCCCAGTTAAAACATGCAAATCAATTCCTGGCATTTTATAATTCAGCCAGTTTAGTTTGCATGTACAATCACACCCTCACAAGTTCTGTCTTCTGGAATAATAAACTAAATCACATGGTTAGACAGAGAGGCAAATTGTCAGGTTCATCAACTGGCTGTTTTGAGCTGATTAAGCAGACTGAAACCTTTCTCAAGAAGGCAGCGTTGAACCCCTCATATTGATGCCATCTTTTGAAACATGAAATAGTATGTTAGGCAGGAATACCTCATTAAGGTATTTAATTCATGTCTGTGTTCTCCTTTCATAATTTGCTTTTTCTCCTTGACATGCTGTTCCTTGTGCCATAATTTTAAGCAGAACTGAAGCAACATAAAACTTGCTGCTACTGAGAAGGGGAGATCTCAGCAGGTGCGACTGAGTGGTGTGCCACATGGCTGGAAACAGGGATGAGGACAGTGAAAAAGAGCAAGACAGGGACAAGGACATTCAAGATTTTCCCTTCCTAGTAAGCCCTAGCTGCAAGATAATAAGCTGGGCTCAGGACCTGTACCTCAATTAAAGAATTATATACAGGTATGCCTCATAGGACTCATGGGCTCAAGGAGTAGTGAGAGTTTCTGACAAGGTACAAGGGCAAATACCGCCTGGAACATACTGATTTGGGGCAGTCCAAAGCCATGTTTCTCCTTAAAGGAGCAGATGGCTGAGAGAAATCTGTAGCTGCAAGTCACCTTTAATTGTCACAGTAGGACCAAGTCGCTGGTGGTCTGGCCATGTGTTCTCGGTTTCCCTTCCCAGCATGAGTAACATGATGGCAGAGCAGATGTGTCACATATGCAGCTGCATGGAACAATCAGGTAGAGTTTGTGTCATTTAAAGCAGCTCAGGGGATCATGCAGAAGAGGACGACCGCTGCAGACATAATCCTGGCCCCACTGAAGCAAGGTTATATTTCACTAACAGAAGAGAACAAAGTCAGTATTTGAGGTTGAGCAGTCTGGAAAAATCTGGTGTTTGCTTAAAACCAAGTGAGACATGTTAGGATCTTTTGCAACGTAATAGCTAAAGTTGCATTGCATTTTTGATTGCATTTTTCATATCTTTTAAATATACACACACATGTATACAATATATAGTCTGACAAAATAGACTTTTTTTTTTTAATATACAGTTACACAGTGCTCTGTTGTCTGAAATTATACTATTCCAGTTATAGAAGAAGAGTCAGCTGAGATCCTGCAGACTTTTATAGTATTCTAATGTCCTGTGGGCCTGTAAGCCCATTATCTTTATTCAACAGGGTTTTTTTAGAATCCACAGTAAGAAATACAATTAATGGGTACCTGGATAAATCAAATACACTTGAGAAGACACAGCATGACTTTTATAAATGGAAGTCTATTAACAAACCTACTGGAGTCTTTTGAGGGTGTCAGCAGCCATGTGGTTATCAGCAGTCTCTTTAATTTCCAATTTATTTAGGCATCTAAAAGGCTTGTGACACAGTTTCTTGTCAAAGTATTTTAAGACTAATCAGCTATAGGCAAGATTATATATGGGTATATAATCGGTTAACAGATAATAAATAAGACAGTTCTTACACTGGAGGAAGGTCATTTTTGGACTCTGAGTTCTAGACTAGCTCCTCTTTGAGGATGGTCGGTCCTGAGTCTGGACGGACACCTCCATCGCTCTCAGGCAGAGTATCTGGTCATTTCTGTGCTTTACGAGGATGGTTGTTTTGGACTTCTCTGTCTTTCGCGGCACACAGCTTGCTTTTCCTTGTTCCTACTTTGAATTCGTCTTATCTTAGTCGTTCTTGAGCCAGGGGAAGATGTTTCTGCTGTAGGTGGTGAGCAGCAGCCAGTTTCCTCACTGAAGAGCTGCCACTTCTGTTGCCCCAATACTTCTCTTTAGCTAGTTGACATCCTCTATCCTGAACAGACCCATGTGCATCCCCTCCTCCTTTGAAGTTTGTAACAGCTGTATAGTCAGAGAATAAACCTCCATGCTACACCAATATTAATGCCACCCTTAGAGAAAAATAGGAAATTCAATGAATAGGTGAACTTTTTTTCTTACAAGAAATGGCATTCATTTTACTCTACCATATTCATCAGATACTTGTGCAAATTATAAAATAATCTATGAAAATAGTAACAGCTTTGTCTCTTCTTTATGAGCCTATCAGCTTGTTTTGATTTCTGCTAATAGCAGGCCTCTGAGCCTTCATAGTGTTATTTTTTTCTCCCTTCAGATCTTCCAAACAACCTGACAGAAGTGTTAAACATAATAGTACTTGGGATTTCTCCCAGAATTTAATGTGTGTGAACAGAATTTTTTTTGTCCCTGTCTTTCTTTAACAAGCTCAATACTGCTCTTCCCCTCCCTGTATAGTCTGCAACTAGGTGCTGCAACTTCATGCTTGCTTTCCCCTAACCCTTTTTCTGGTAATCCCTTTCACCAACACTTCTCTGCCCCTGGGCAACCCATTGCTGGGCCCAGCTTCCACCTTCATCTCTGCAAGTCAGGTCTGCTCTGGCAGCAGGCGGCCGAGAATGGCATTGGGATTAATTTTACCCGACTCTGAGCAAACGTGAAGCTCTACCCAGTTAAGTCCCTGCCACGGTTACTCATCATGCTTCTCCTGGCACGTTCTCAGCCTGATTATCCAAATTTGAGGAATAAGCGTGACACGGGTACCCTGGGAAGATTATGGAGAAGATGTTAACTAAGGAGAAAACTCTGAGCTCCTTAGAGAAATTTCTATCATCCTTCAATATCCTTGGTAAAAATAAGGGAAAAACAGGAAGTGGGGGAATCTTTATACATACAATCTCATGTTACTGTAAATCCTATGCAAATTTGTGCTATCCAATACTTTTAAATTGATATTCAAGATTTATTGTTGTTCTTCTTTAAAATTAAACAAAATAATAAATAATAATATTAGACAAAAGAATATTTTCCCAAATCTGGGAAAGGGTGTTCATCTGGGACAGAGCAGCTGATAATAAAGAAACACAAATCCACTAAATTCATGAAAAAATGTTGAAAGTAATAATGTGAGTTCATGCCATAATTTATATGATACTCTACAGGAGGTGTTAATTGCTTTTCCTAAGGAAAAAATTTTATTAAAAAAAGAGAATAAAAAAATCTCCTTATTTAAAATACAAGACCAGATAACAGTATTCAGGAATGACATGCTTTTTAATGTTTTGATAATTTGTGTACAATGTGATATTTTTGCATTTTGACAATAAATAAATGGATTCATAGATCCATTTGTATTTAATTTCATTAAAATATAATAGAGAGCCATGTGCATTGAAGGAGCCATCAAACTGTGAAAGTCATCTGCCCTTACCGAAGGTTTCCCTGTGTGCCATGGGGAGCAGTAAGAGTTTGTTATCTGCATTAATCTCTTTAACTGCATTAAATTCTTGAGAACAAAATCCACTCAGTTCCTGGACTAGTATATGGGCCAGATCTGTGGAATAGGTATTTATAACTAGACATGCAGACAATTTGACTATGTTCCAGAGCTAAACTCTGTGTCAGAGGTTTTCCCAGGAGGCTAACTGAGAAGACTGCATAATTTGTGAGTCTTTTTAGGGCCATAGTCCTTCTAATAATTCTATAGTTTTGTTTTCTTTTATCTGACTGAAAAAAAAAAAAAAGAAAAAATTATAGAGAGCCTTCTGAGTGAAATCAAATCTGTGTTTGATCTGACATTGTTTTGGCTACTGCTTGTGAGTTTTTGGTTCGATGCTAGACAGGGACAACAAATACACAATCTAGCGTTACACTTCAATCTCATAAATGTTGCGGAGATTATGCTTTTCTTCTCCATTATGAAGCATAGATCATGGTCAACCAGTATAACTGACTGTATTGCCTTGAAAATCTGGTGTCAAAATTCTCATTTGCCTGCAGAAAGGTACCCTTACTTATTCCATATTTTTATTTTGGCAGCTGCAGTCCTGACTTCATATACTTACAGCTGACCTAATTTAATTTCTTCTGTGTTGAAAGTAGAGGGACTTTGTCAATAGGATTCAGTTTGTTTGATGTTGAAGTTTCTGGTCATTTTAAAAACATTTTTTATTATTTTTGTAATACATTTTTTCTGTATGAATTTTTGAAAATGCAGTAATCTCAGCTCTATTTCTTTCTAGGAATTTGTTCAGACTGAGAAATCTAACTAAACTAACTAAATGTACTTATCCTTTCTTTTTAAAGCATTATAATTTTCAAGAGGTCTCTGAAGTTCAAAGTTAATCTTTCTTCTACCTAAATGATTTTATTCACAAAAAAATGGATGTAATCAAGTAAAAGTGCTGTGGTGACACTGAAATAGGGTATTAGACATATCTTTCTGTCCTGAATTACATGTCAGCATGTGCTACAAATGCCCTGTGGAGTGGTGTGCTGGTTTAACCACCTTCCTATGAAATTCAGGCAGTTTGTTTCTTGATGACCAGACCCATCGGACCTGTTTGATGTAAGTTACATAAACATCAGTGAAAAACCCTAACAGAAGTGAAACTATTATGGAATTAATATTTTTTTTTCTGCCCATATGATAGAGCTCTGTGTTCTAATCACAGCCGTATAAGACGCTATGTGGGTAAATTGAAAGCGTGTTGATCCTCATGCTTATTCCTCATTACACTTAAGTATCTTTATATATATATAAAAATAAACAGAGCACAAAGAGATTATCCATGTAATGTATTATTTTGTAGCTTTTGACGACCATGAGGAAAATGGTTGAAGGGGAAGACTGTGGCAAATCTCATACTGAACTTTGTAGAGTACTGACATCTGGTGGTAAAAATACTTTAAACAGAAAGATGTGGCTAATAAGTCACTTCGAGACAGGATGATTTTAAATAATCGCTTTCAGTAGATTATTCCAATCTGTTTCTTTTCTAGCTCTGTATATTTAGAAATTATTCTGTAACATAGCTTAAAAACATCCAAAACTCTGTCTTTATATAAATATATAGGTAGATTCATCCCTTAAATCTTAGTCATAATTGGTAAATTGACAGGAAGTGAATAACTAAAGGATTTCAGTGATGAATTTGACTTCTTGGCATTACTTGTTATTCTAAAAGGATTTTTTAATTTTTAGCAGTTTTTGCCACCTGCTTTAGAAATAGCATTTGTATATAATTATTGTTGCAAGACAATACTCTGAATCAACCCACTCCCCAAATACTACTTATTTGTATAGTATGGGGCTTTTTTTTTTTTTATATTACATGTACAATTTATAAAAATGCTTACTTACCTTAGCTGGTGGGAAAAAAGGGCTGCTGGCCTTTTAGAAAGACTTTATCATTTTCTAGAATAAACATTCATTTAATTAAACTAATGAGTGATAGTAGCGGCAGCTTCCAGCTATATCTAAACCTTATTTGGCATTAAAGCAACGAGCACAGTTCTAGATTCACTTGGAGCAGAGCTGTGCTTGGTTTAAAAGCTATGGGGTCATGAGAAAACCATGAGCCAACTCCACTTGGTAAGGACTGCAGTAGGTGGCCGTACCTCTGTAGACATGGAAGTTGCATGTTAAGCTGCCTTGATATCTAGCTAGACAAGCAGCTGTTCAAAGACAAGTTGTGTTATCCCTAGAGCCTAAAACATAAAGGGGGATAGACTGGATGACACACGGTCATTTTAGACGCCTTAGGGTATGTCTCCTGGTCTTCAGCTGCTACTCCATAAGGGGTGTCAAACACAATATGTCTCGCATCTGTTAGCCCTGTGAAGGGTATCAAACACCCTAAAACATGCAAAATGACACTAAGTTACTAGACTTAGGTAGGTGAGCCTTACATCTCTTGATCTCCAGTGTTTTGGCTGGGGCTTCTCAGCACAAGGAAGTCAGTAGAGCCAACCCTGCTGCTGCTGTCTCTGGCTTAGCCCTCCAGTCTGGGCTCCTTGGCAAGAAGACAGCAAAGGCAAATCCATCTGTGGCTCTTCCGGCTCTCACAAGATCCCAGCTGGAGGAACAACGCGTACATACATCACAGATGTAGTCCTGGTCTTGATATAGCATTTCCCCTTAACAGATAATTAAAATATAGATCTGATTTAATACAGAAAATAGGAAGGCTTATGCCTTAGGGCAGATGAGAAGTAATTGCTAGTAAGGCAAAGAGGATGTGATAAGAAAAAGAGGAGACGACAAAATGAGAGATGGCAGGATAACAACAACTAAGGGCCTTAAGGGAATGGGAGTGAATCAGAGCTTGATGCGACGTAGCAGGGAGCCCTGAGAGTAAATACAGAGCAGGGACAGGTTTTGCCCAGAACAAGGGACAGGGTGGGAAACCCACTGAAGGGAGGAGATAACCACAAATCTGATATGAGACTAGAGGGCAGATTTGAATGAGCAGGAAAGAACTGAAAAAAACCCCATGTGCAAATAGATGTTGAGACGAGATATGTAAAACTATTTAGTAGTATTTGGAGATCCTGGACATGAGTCCAGAGAGAAAGTAGTTGTGGAAAATTTACAAACTGTGGGACCTTGATATGAAAAATAAAGAGCTGTCAAGAGACACTCAAATTAAATGCCTCTTGACTGTAAAACATCTGGGAACACCTGTAATAAGGCTGAAATACAAAGTTAAAAGAAAGACTTCCTCTGTAAGTCTGTGAGACACTGCAAAGTGACTCAGTCATTGAGACTGAGGAAGATCACATAAGAACAGGGAGCAGAATGAAATAAGAGTGTTTCCTTTTGAATTTATTTGTAACATCAGAATTATAGCAAGCAGCAAAAAGATTTTAAACATCTGATGGGATTTCTCTGCCATGTTTTAGAAAAGTTGTGTAGAGTATTAAGAATTTATACATCATATAATTACTGGAAATAAAACAAGCATTCCCAAAGGTAATTTCTTTCCATAAAAATGTAAATGTACTTTATACTGCTGTTTACCCAGTCTTCTGTAGTTTGCTTTTCTACTCCATGACTTTGGAAATGGAAAATGCCTTACTATATTGAGACTGAGTCTTCACATTTCCAAAACCTATCAATGTACCACTGAACACCATAAAGGGATTTATAGCCTGTGTGATTAGGCTGGCACCACTTGCTGGTAACTTTTTATTTTTAATTATGAAGATAATGATAGTAATGAAAAAGATAAACCTAACAAAACCAAGGAAATTAAGTATAGTGCAAATATTTGCTTTTAGGTTCAGAAGGTATTATGCTTTCATATTTGTGGCAAGACATATCCTTTATGGAAAATGAATTTGTCTGCACTGCGGCCCAGCCAGGAGGAAACCAATGAGCTGGTCCCCCAGGAAGCACACGGCTTCTCAAGCTTTCAGCCAGAACTAATGCAGAGCTCATGCCAAAGCCTTCTAGATCCATCTTAGGAGTCTCTCTGAAATGAGGTGAAGGACAAGGCAACACCAATATTTTTCTTCTAATATCTGCTCATTTTGGTATGTAATCATCCCCGTTGTCCTTATGAACCTCTCTGTTTTGTCCTTTTGCTACTGTTTTGGGTGATAAGAATTGTCCGCTGTGCTACTTTTCTGTGGAGCATTTCATTCAAAGGGAGGCTGTTCTCGAGCTCCTGATAGATGATGATGTGCACGCAGCCTTTCACGTTGCCTTTCGTGTTGGCTAGTTGTTATGTCCTCGTTTCCTTTTGTCTGCTGCGTCTTCTTTTCTATACAGTTTTCCAGCTCTCAGGAATGTCTTTTCATCCTATGTTTGTCTGGCAATAAGCACAAAAATGTGCTGGCCTGAGTATGCTATGCAAAACAAATATTAGATAGATAACAAATGAAAGTTCTGAAAGATTGCCTAGTGCCTTACAAGTGTTTCTGGTCTGTTCTGGTAAGGGTTTGTTCAGATTAGCTGGAGGATACTAAAATAGGCAGAGGGAATGGTAGCCAGAAATTAGTGAAATTCAGAAATATTACTGTTTTAGTGTGTGTAAATGGAATGAATTGTTTAAATTTCAAAAAAAGAAAAAACTAAAAATGCATTGGCTTCTGCATTGTGTGAACATGTCCTTCTGTATTTTTATTGCGTTCTATTTCAGAATTTCTGAAATGGAAATATTTTATTCGGTCATTAAATTATTTTGCTTTTCCTCGCATGAATGATAATTCAGGCCTCCAGTATCTCCATGCAGGACTGCCATGGTGCAATGCAGACTTGGCCATCAGAGCTGGTTGGCCCGTAATGCGGATGTTCACACAGATTTCAGAGCATTAGGGAGTTTAGCTGAGGAGACTATGAAGGCTCACGTTACCTCTTCCCCAAAGCGCTATTCAAAGGAAACAGTATAATGTCTCAGGATTTTTTAAATCAATTTGAAATGAAACATCAGGTAGCTTCGGGTTAGGTAGAACCATACCAAACCAAATCAAACCAAACCATTTTATTTCAGTTTCAACCAAAAATATTTGAAGAACATTTTCCCAAATAACAGTTTTGTCTGGAAGAAACTATTTTCATGAGAGGAGTCACTCCAGTAGAAAATAACTAGTTGCCTACTGTATTTATGCTTTGCAACCATTTTTGGTTTTTTTTTTCTGAACGCTAAAAACAGATCTCTTGCTGCCATCTGGTGTTGTCACATAGAGTGGCTGGAAGAGTTACCTACAACATTTAATTAGTTTTGTAATATTGTATGTTCTAAACAGTCTTTAAACAAGGAGAAAATATTTACTGTATGATAGTTTTTAAGCAAGTACAGAAAATTTTGTTTGTGAGACTGAAAGAGGATTCCAAACCCTAGCTTTCTGACTAATTTAATAATGATGTAAAAATGGCAATGTTGTGTTAATTGTATTGCCCTTTTACTTGCACAAATACTCACATGAGAAAAAATTTATGGGGTTAGGTGCTATGCCAGAATGTCATCTGGAGGTCCATTTAGGTCTCTGCTCTACGTATGCTTACATATCTGCCACTCCCCAAATCTCTTGCTTACATACTCACATAAAAGCATGCACACAGCTGTGCCATTAGAAAAAAACAACCACCACCCAAAAAGACAACTGTCAAAATGCTGCTTTAACCAGGCTGAGATGGCATACTTCCTCAGCCAAGATGAGATGGAAGCAGGGATCTCTCCCTCCGCCTAGCAGGATATCAAAAGGCTCCAAATCTCTCACAGGGCAAATGAAAAATTAGTAACTGAAGAATAAAAACAAGAGACTTCTGTATAACTCTGTAAGAAAGAGAAGAGTGGCAACAGCCAGTCTTCTCTGTCAGCCAGTCTGCCAAGCAGCAATCACTTGGTGAGTGGAATGTGCCTCCCTCCAGATCACTGGTCCTGGTGTTTTGAGAAAGGCCTCTCAGAGCTCCTTGCAGATTTTCTGCAGATTTAGGCAGATAAGATATGTTTTTAGAGGTTTATCACACAAAACTAGGTGTGCACTGTTATATATAAAAAAAAAACCAAAGAGAAACCAAAAGAAATAAAGATCACTGATATTCTGATGCATCAGGAGATTATTACAAACCTAAGCCTCAAGCTTCTAATGTCCTCTGCCACCAGCCCTGCACCCAACACTGATGCTTTGTCGAGCTCATAGCTGTGCATCAATGAAGTACTTATCTTCCGTATCTGAAAAATGTAATTACAATGTCCCACAGGAAGCCAGTTTATATGTTTTGCCCTTAAGATTACATTCTGATTAAAGTGAAAGGTCAACTTAAGCACTGAACGTCTGGTTGTTCATTTTGGTTAAATGCTAAGCTAGTTGCTAATCAGTTTGTCAGCTGATACTTTTTCAGACAATACCGAGGTACAGTTCTTGGGACAGTGTGCACTAGGCAAAATGGATGAGATTGTGCCAGGTTTGGCCTGTCACCTTACAAAGTCCCTTATCAGTAACCCAACAAGTGTGTTGCCGTTAGTTTTCCATGCTTGCATGTAAAGTCTACAACACCCATCCTCGGTTTCCCATGTGAAAATATTCTGATGGATTACAATATGTTCTTCATTTTATATCTTTCACTCTGAAATTTAAATAAGTAAAGAAAATAACAGTTATGTTATAGAGCTGTAAAGATACCATATACAGGCTGGAGGAGAGACACAGTCAAGAGCTATGCAGTATGGATGTGGCCAGTCTGTACTACTTAGGCTCACATTGAGGTAATGGTCCCTTGCCTTGTTCTGTTTGTTTATTTGTTTACATAGTCTTCCTTTTGTTAACATTTATCGTGTCAGTAATTTGTGTTCTCAGTAGTGCTTTTGAAAGGTTTGACATTCTTCCATTAAGATATAGCTTGGAGCAGAAGACTTAAAATCTTGTGGAAGGCTTTATACAAGAAGTAAAACACTGTCTCTCACTAAAGTCAGAAAAAAGCACCCTTTTTTTCCCCATTTGTCCCTAAGTTGAAATTAAAAATAGCATGTAAAAAATAGCAGGAAGAAATATACCGGTTACAAAAATATTGACTACTATTTCAGTCTAGTTTGTTGGGGTTTTTTGTTGTTGTTTTTTTTTTTTTTTAACCTGACTAGCAAAATTGCTTCTCTTTTGTAGGCTTGGAAATAAGCAAGATCATATTTACTACATATATTGGATTTGAAACCACAATAAACAAAGATTAGGAAAAAAACATTCAAAAATATGGTATTTCATTAGCTGAAAATGAATGCGAAACCCCCTTCTCTCATTCTACTGCTGGTTGTTTCTCTTCTGTCCCACATCAACAAATAAGTTTTGCCACTAGAGTAAGGGAAAACAGAAGAATTCAAGAAAAAATGGATCTCTTCTGAACATATCAAACGCGGGCAGAGTGGACAGAGTTTCTGCAGAACTGAGATACTGTTGTCATGCTGAGAATAAATGCTTTAATATGATATCAGAAGTACCTTGTGTAAGGTCTTAGCTAAAACACTGTGTGTTGTTCAAAGGAGTTGACTCTAGCAAAAATGCATGGAAATGGTTCAAAGATGACCAGGTAAATGGAAAAGAGGGCATGAAGAGACTGATATATTGAGCCAAGAAAAGCAAAAACTGAGGTGATACGGTTCTTGTCTATAGCAGAAGACTTGCATGACAGCGAACACTAGGGAAGGAGAAATAGTTATTTAATCTATTAGCTAACACTGGTAACAGAATAAATAGGTAAAAGATAACCGTCATGGTTTTAGGCTAGAAATTAAAGAAAACAATTCCAAACCATTAATGTAAAGATTGTCTGTAACAACTGTCTAATGGGAAAACAGAAGGAAAATATTAATGTAAAGATTGTCTGTAACAACTGCCTAATGGGAAAACAGAAGGAAAATATTAATGTAAAGATTGTCTGTAACAACTGCCTAATGGGAAAACAGAAGGAAAATATTAATATCTTTTTAAACAGAACTTAATAGTGATTTTGAAATAATTATATGGGTTTTTTTATAATAGCAAAGAGCCAAATGCAATAATCCCAGGGATCACTCTAGGTCTGCATTTCTGCCTTAATTTCCACCCATTAAATGCCAGAGGAAAATGTATTTTCAGTGCCAGAAGAGAACTGGGAGAAGAGGGCTTCACAGGGGAGCATGTCAGTTGAACAAGTTTTACACTGAGGGACTCTTACCTCCAGATCAAGGTAAGAATTTTTTTTTTTAATAATTTCTCCATGTTCCCAGTTTCTTTTTGTATAAGTGAACTATTCAATGTTTCAGTGAATTGCTTTGAGAATGGATGGGATTAATGTTCAGAAATACAGCAGTATCCTACAATATCAGTTCAGCTCAGTTCATCTCTTAGTATTTATGTTTCAGATTCAAGTTTGGATTCAATAATCTTTGGAACAAAACCTGAATCTGAATTTTTACCTGCTCGGATACTGTGATCTCCTCTTCTCTCTTCCCCTCTCATCCCCTCTCCTGGTGATTCTGATAAACGGATTCAGCTCAGGCTATATCTAAATGGAAACCTAATTTTGGGGCTATAAACTCCACGACAAGATGAATTTAAGAGGATGTCTATGGATACATTACATACTACAGCTACGTTACTGGAATGGTTCAGATCATACCAACAAATTTATTTTTGAACTAAGTAATAGTATATGCAGAAAATTTCCACAAGGTGGGGCTGAAGTGATGTTTCATATCAAGAAGTTTGCTTTGTACAGGACTTAGTTTATAGTTTGTACTCCTTTACAAAGTTTATGGAATAGAAATTTTATCTTACAAGTCAGGGATTCAAATAAAATATTCATGAAAACACAATAGCTTTTCACAGAGTGATGTATAATACAATATAGGCTTGCTTTAATAACTTGAACAGTATAATCCTAAGAGTTATTAAGCACTTGTCCTGAGGGAGTTCAATTCAATGTTTTTCACTTTGCTTGATTTAAAATTGGTCTTACGCTTCATTTGCCTAATGTTTTATTACCCTGGATTTAAACTTCAACATTCTAGTTTTATAATTATGGAAAAATGTGCTGGTTTATAAAAGTAAAAGTTCATCTTGTAATGCTGAATCCAAATAAGAATGGCTTTTTGCAGCATAATATAAGAGAAAATTAAATGCGAAAATTATAACACCCATAGATCTAAGGAAATTATGAACTAAGTATAATAGGAATAAAAGGTTTTACATCTTCATGGTATTAATGAGTTCTTTTACTAGAATGTTTTGCCTAGTTTGGCTAGTACTCTTATTTCAGAACAGACATGAATGATTTCAGAGCTTGCTCACTTGTTTGTCTGAAAGAGATTTTAAAAGCTTTTGGTTATTAAGGAGGAAGTTAAGCATTGGCTTGATCAAGAGCTACAGGAAACAGAAAACTCATGGTATTAGAATCAGAGTGCTAATCAGCCATGTTAATTTGAATGTGTGTTGTGTTACACACCATCTAGAAATTGTAGAAATACTGCATAGAACAACTTAAATCAAGAAGAAGAGGCATGTGCCGTAATCAAATCAAGAAGAGACTTGCATACATTTGCCTGTTTGCAAACTGAGCACACAAATTTCCAATTTAGATTAATTCTACATACCTGTGAGAGGCTATGTCAGGGTCCAATACTCTCTCAACAGATTCTTTTAGATATTCCACACCGGAAGAGTTTAATGTTTTAACACCAAAGTTACTTATTCAAAGATGTTTGACTCTGCGCAGGATTTTGATTTGGCAGCGTAATACAGCAATATATTGAAATCACAACATAAGCACAATATAGCAATTGCAATATGCAGTTGGATCACAATACAAATGTGATTCCCATTACCAGTGTCTATATGCTCACTGTCACAATGCTGGGCCTCCCCAGTTGCTGGGAGGAATACATAAGTTGAAGCTTGCTCAAGTCCTCTACTCTCTTCTAAGGACATTTTGTTGGTTGCTCATATTTTATACTCATATTTTATTTTATGTTGGGCTGAGCCACTGTACACTTCCCCCTGAGGGTCTGGCTAGCTCAGGAAGACATTCACACCTCTTTTGGTGTGATCAGACTGGTTCATCAGCAAAACTTCACTTGACACCAGAGTTACCATCCATTATTTTGCACTAGGATAACAGAGTAGGTAGGAAGTGTATCGACTGGTATGCCTGCTGGTGACCAATTAAGTGACAATGAGTTACAGCCACACAGCAGCCTGGATCTGAGCTGTGGATCCTAAATCAGTGACTTTTCATCTATATGTCCTGCATCTATTAATTATGTATTATGTCTTTATCGTGCCATTTCTATTGGTTTTATTCTTTCATCTGGTTGCTAGGGACATGCTCAAGTTCCAGTCATAGCAGCACCATATGTTTAATTCAGGCCATATAGATTTGCATATTACATTTGGTTTCATGTTCTTTTCCCTATAAAACTGCAAGTGTCCACTGCATACATTTCATTGGTTTTTAAGCCCATAAACATCCTTTTCAGTAGCTTATTCTGAAGCTGCTTATAAACTACATGTTCAAGACTGAATCCATAACGTGGCTCTAGTAACTAGCATTCACATTTTTCAGGCCTATTTATTTGCTTTATCTTTGCTTGTGTATCATTGCTTTATCTTACATGTTTGATTTTCAAAGTATTGCTCTTGATCTTCTGAATCATGGTCTATACTGGACAATTCTATTACTAAAAGGATGCATTAGTATACAATATCTGCAATTCTTACGATGGAGGTTCATTGTAGATGGCAGAATACTTTTATTATCAGTAAGACATAAATATATTAATTGAAGCTATTTAATTGCATATATTACTTAATAACATTTCTATTAGCTGTTAGCAATTCCATTAGCACTGCTGGGTCATTAACTTTGATACAACAGACAAGTGCAATTTTGTTGTAATCAAAACAGTAATAAAAGGATAGTTCGTGCACCACAGGACAACTTACAATAGCAATAAAGTCTAATGAATTCTATTATTCACTCTTTCCTTTTAAAGCTTGAGTTTAGATTATGATATCAAACATCTGGGGAGTGAAGCAGATAAGAGAGGGGGCATTCTGTCCTCATATGGCATTTACAGTTTGCACTCAAGAGGTTAGAATGAAGGTATGGAAAATAAGCAGATTCCCATGGGTGATGTAGATGTGATTCTGTGATGACAGTATTTTGAGTCTCAGAGGAAACCTATTCTTCAGCGTGATTGTGAGTCAGCAAGAGTAAGCTCAGCTAGATTTTACTTTGACTACTGTTGCAGCATGAGATCCCACTGCTGGGCTCTAAGGTTTATATGAAAAGGAGTCCAAGAAACAAATTGTGGATTTATCCAAGATGGGCAGACAGCTTTGTTTTCCCTCTATATGCATTGACATTAGGCTTGGCACAGGTTCCCTTGTCACAAGAAAGGTTTGTAAGGCTATGAAATCCCACTGTTCCCATCAGGTTTGCACCCACCCATGTCTTATCACAGTCTTTTTGGAGCTTTGTGTGCTGAATAAGGTTTCAGCAAAAGGTTAGAGTAACACAAAGTGGTGGGACCTGATTAGGACCTGCGTTACAATGAATAGATATAGGACTGCTTTCCAAGGACTTGTCAGTTTTAAGGTTGCAGAGAGGCTTTGAATTCTAGAATATAGGGAAGCCTCCTGTGGAGGGTGCAATAATTTTGGAAATCTCTTAGAAGTTTGTGTGTTTTGTAAGAGACCTCCTCAAGGGTTGGGGAAGAAACCGAAGTGGCTTGAAGCTGTGCTCTGTTTGTAATCTTGAGATTATACCTTTTTTTATTTAACTAAAATAAAAAACAAAACTAAAAATCCATCCACAACACACAAATGGGAGAAATGGGCTCTATCTTCTCAGGCATGCGCTGTAGCAGTGTGTAGCACCATGCCTAGGCCTATGATGCTCATATTCTTGGCTACACTCTTGAGTAGATTCAACAGGAAGCAGAGGAAGAATGTGTTACACTGTAGAAAGCTATATAAACATGACCTGGTGGCTAGCTGTTCTGCAAAAGGTGGCCTTTTTCTGCTTAATCAGGCAACTCCAAATTAATTCATTTTTGTCTGTCGGTGCATATTGGATCAGTGTCGTTAGGGAACCAAGGTGCAACACTGTTCATTTCCTGAATTTCAAAGTGTCTGAGCCAACTGGATTCCTACCTCTGCCAGGAGAGTGCCTGTCCTGGTTTCAGCTGGGATAGAGTTCATTTTCTTCCTAGTAGCTGGTATAGTGCTGCGTTTTGGATTTAGTGTGAGAATAATGTTGATAACACACTGATGTTGGAGTTGTTGCTAAGCAGTGCTTACACCAGTCAAGGACTTTTCAGCTTCCCATGCTCTGCCAGGTGCACAAGAAGCTGGGAGGGGGCACAGCCAGGACAGCTGACCCAAACTGGCCAAAGGGCTATTCCATACCATATGGTGTCATGCTCAGTATAGAAACTGGAGGGAGTTGGCCGGGGGCAGAAATCACTGCTTGGGGAGTGGCTGGGCATCGGTCAGTGGGTGGTGAGCAGTTTTATCACTTGTTTTTTTTCCTGGGTTTTGTTTCTCTCTCTTCTGTTGTTTTCCTTTTCATTGCAATTTATTATTGTTGTTATTGTTATTATTATTATTGTTATTATTATTTTATTTTATTTCAATTATTAAACTGTTCTTATCTCAACCCACAAGTTTTCCTACTTTTGCTCTTCAGATTCTCTCCCCCATCCCACTGCGAGGGGAGGGTGAGCAAGCAGCTGTGTGGTGCTTGGTTGCTGGCTGGGGCTAAACCACGACAGTCCTTTTTGGTACCCAACATGGGGCACGAAGGGTTTGAGATAATAGCAGATTAACCAGAGCATCTTAAGACATTTAGATTTGTTAATAGGTGAGGGCCACAATATTGATTCATCTGTTCTCAATATTGGTTTATGTGATCTGCACCATGCTCATTTGTTTGCTGTACATGTTAAAGATTGGTGTTGTTTTTTGGAGTTTGCTGTGCTCTGCAGTGATTAGTGATGTTTTGCCTGGGAGATTTGTTATTAAAACACTGGCCTTGAGCTTAATCTGGTATTTGGGTTTTATACTGAAGCCATTACTGTACTTTGGGTACCACCTCGTGGAGAAAATTAGCAGTTATACTTCTTCCTCTGAGAGGTTTTTTATGGAGGAAATACAGAATGGCACCTTCACTACCTTCTTCTGTGATGTCTCCTCCTTCATTACAATAACTTTCCAGTATTTTGAACGTCCTTGGGTAGTTAAGATACTTCTGTTGGTATTGCTTGGGAATATTGTTTCGATCTTGTCCAAGATTAGTAAGCAATTTAAGAATACCATCCAGAGATCTGCCCCAAGGCCAGGTAGTTATGAGTGGCAGGGTGTGTGGGATAGCATGGGCAAATGCCTAGGATGGTGGGCACCTCCAGTGTTTTGGAACTTCACCCCTGAACGAGTCCAGAATCCTGAAAAATTAGTAGAATATTTGGAAAAATTATGCTGTCACCCTGGCAATTTTAGGGAGACACAAATCACTGCAATGTGCTGTGGGCTGGCCCATGCCTACCAAGTCCTGTTCAACACTATTCAGTACCCTCAAGGGGAAGAGAAGGTCTCTGGATCTGATGACAAAACGACAGGCACTGCAGTTACTCCAACCCCAGCGACAGGCGCTGTGGCTACTCCAACCCCCACGACAGCCACTGTGGCTACTCCAGCCCTGGTGATAGGCACTGCAGCTACTCCAGCCATGGCGACAGATACTGTGGTTACTCCAGCCCCCGTGACAGGCACTGCAGCTGAACCAGAGAACCAACCCATGCCGGTATCAGTCACCCCTGTACACAAGAAGAAATCTTGGAAGCAAAAGTCAGCTCGTTTAGAAAAGGATGATGAAAATGCAGGGCCATCATGAGGACAGGAGGAAGAAAAGGAAGAACTCATAAATGAGACGGTAACCACCTGATCCCTATCCCTGAGTGAGCTGTGAGATATGCAAAAAGATTTCAGCCATTGTGCAGGTGAGTACATTGTCACCCGGCTGCTCCGATGTTGGGATAACGGGGCCAGTAGCCTGGAATTAGAGGGTAAGGAAGCCAAACAGCTGGGATCCATTTCTAGGGAAGTGGGCATTGACAAAGCGATTGGAGAAGGGGCACAGGTCCTCAGCCTCTGGAGGTGACTGCTGTCAGGTATGAAGGAAAGGTATCCCTTCAAGGAAGTTGTTACATATTGCCCAGGCAAATGGACCACCATGGAGAGAGGTATCCAGTACCTGAGGGAATTAGCCATGCTGGAGGTGATTTATAGTGACCTGGACAACAAGCAGTTATCCAAAGATCCAGATGAAGTCAGGTGCACATGACCCTTGTGGTGGAGGTTGGTATGGAGTGCACCAGCGTCGTGCGCCAATTCATTGGCAGTAATGACCTGGAAAGGTGAAGAGGGACCAACGGTGGATGAAGCGGCTAGCTGGCTCCAGGAACACGAAGAAAGTCTCTCTTCCTCCCTTATCTCAGCTGTGGAGAAACTGTCCCAGGAGTTCCAGCAACTCGAAGAGGATAGGTCCTACTCTCCACCTGTATGGACCAGCATCTCAGCTATTAGGAGTCAATGTTCTTCTGCTCAAGAGAGAGGATATAGAGGGTACACACCACGGGCCACCTTATGGTTTTACCTGCATGACCACCGAGAGGAAATGAGGAAGTGGGATGGAAAATCTACATTGGATTTTCAAGGATACATGAGATGCAAGGAAAAACAATCACACAAGAGGGTTCTTCCAGGAAAATTGCTGCTCTGGTTTCCAGTGGGCAGTTCCCCAGTTCCCCAGAGTAGAAAAGCTGATCTTAGTCCTGATTTTAATGAAGGAACTCCTGATTCGTTTTTACAAGAAGTGGGTAATGAATACTATGACCAGGACTAGAGGGGCCCTGCCTCCAGCCAGCTGGAGGAAAGGGACAACCGGGTTTACTGGACTGTGTGGATTCGATGGCCTGGCACATCAGACCCACAGGAGGATAAGGCTCTAGCAGACACCGGTGCACAGTGTACCCTAATGCCATCAAGCTATACAGGGGCAGAACCCATCTGTATTTCTGGAGTGACAGGGGGATCCCAACAGTTGACTGTATTGGAGGCTGAAGAGAGCCTAACTGGGAACGAGTGGCAAAAGCACCCAGTTGTGACTGGCCCAGAGGCTTCATGCATCCTTGGCATAGACTACCTCAGGAGAGGATATTTCAAGGACCCAAAAGGGTACTGGTGGGCTTTTGGTATAGCTGCTTTGGAGACGGAGGAAATTAAACAGCTGTCCACCTTGCCTGGTCTCTCAGAGGACCCTTCTGTTGTGGGGCTGCTGAGGGTCGAAGAACAACAGATGGCAATTGTCACCACAATGGTGCACCAGAGGCAATATTGCACCAACCGAGACTCCCTGATTCCCATCCATAAACTGATTCATCGACTGGAGAGCCAAGGAGTGATCAGCAAGACTCACTCACCCTTTTACAGTCCCACATGGCCAGTGTGAAAGTCTAATGGAGAGTGGAGACTAACAGTAGACTAGCGTGGCCTGAACGAGGTCACGCTGCTGCTGAGTGCTGCCGTGCCGGACATGCTGGAACTTCAATACGAACTGGAGTCAAAGGCAGCCAAATGGTATGCCACAACTAATGCGTTCTTCTCAATCCTTTTGGCAGCAGAGTGCAGGCTACAGTTTGCTTTCCCTTGGAGAGGCGTCCAGTACACCTGGAATTGATTGCCCCAGGGGTGGAAACACAGCCCTACCTTTTGCCGTGGACTGATCCAGATGGCACTGGAACAGGGTGAAGCTCCAGAACACCTGCAATACATTGGTGACATCATCATGTGGGGCAACACAGCAGAAGAAGTTTTTGAGAAAGGGAAGAAAACAGTTCAAATGCTTATGAAAGCCAGTTTTGCCATAAACCAAAGTAAGGTCAAGGGACCTGCACAGGATATCCAGTTTTTGGGAATAAAATGGCAAGATGGACATCATCAGATCCCAATGGATGTGATCAACAAAATAACAGCCATGTCCCCACCAACTAGCAAAAAGGAAACACAAGCTTTCTTAGGTGTTGTGGGTTTTTGGAGAATGCATATTCCAAATTACAGTCTGAGCATAAGCCCTCTCTACCAAGTGACCCAGAAGAAGAAGGATTTCAAATGGGGTCCTGAGCAACAGCAAGCCTTTGAACAAATTAAACGGGAGATAGTTCATGCAGTAGCCCTTGGGCCAGTCCGGGCAGGGCAAGATGTAAAGAATGTGCTCTACACTGCAGCCAGGGAGAACGGCCCTACCTGGAGCCTCTGGCAGAAAGCGCCAGGGGCAACTCGAGGTCAGCTCCTAGAGTTTTGGAGTTGGAGATACAGAGGATCCAAGGCCCGCGATAGTCCAATGGAAAAAGAGATATTGGCAGCATATGAAGGGGTTTGAGCTACTTTGGAAGTGGTTGGTACTGAAGCACAGCTCCTCCTGGCACCCCGACTGCTGGTGCTGGGCTGGATGTTCAAAGGGAGGGTCCCCTCTACACATCATGCAACTGATGCTACATGGAGTAAGCGGGTCACATTGGTCACACAACGGGCTTGAATAGGAAACCCCAATTGCCCAGGGGTCTTGGAAGTGATCATGGATGCATGATCTTTGCCAGAAGGCAAAGTTTTCAGAATATCACCAGAGGAGGAGGTGATGCGTGCTGAGGAGGCCCCACTGTACAATAAACTATCAGAAAATGAGAAGCAATATGCCCTGTTCACTGATGGGTCCTGTTGTATTGTAGGAAAGCATTGGAGATGGAAAGCTGCTGTATGGAGTCCTATACAACAAATTGTAGAAACTGCTAAAGGAGACGGTGAATCGAGCCAATTTGCAGAAGTAAAGGCCATCCAGCTGGCTTTAGACATTGCTGAATGAGAAAAGTGGCCAGTGCTCTATCTCTGTACTGACTCATGGATGGTGGGAAATGCCCTGTGGGGGTGGTTACAGCAATGGAAGCAGAACAATTGGCAGCATAGAGGGAAACCCATCTGGGCTGCTGCACTGTGGCAAAATGTTGCTGCCCAGGTAGAGAACCTGGTTGTAAAAGTACATCATGTAGATGCTCATGTACCCAAGAGTCGGGCCACTGAAGAACATCAAAACTAGCAGCAGGTGGATCAGGCTGCTAAGATTGAAGTGGCTCAGGTGGATCTGGACTGGCAACATAAGGGTGAATTATTTATAGCTTGGTGGGCCCATGACACCTCAGGCCATCAAGGAAGAGATGCAACATATAGGTGGGCTCCTGATCAAGGGGTGGACTTGACCATGGACACTATTACACAGGTTATCCATGAATGTAACATGCACTGCAATTAAACAAGCCACGCGGTTAAAGCCTCTCTGGTATGGAGGGTGATGACTGAAATAGAAATATGGGGAGGCCTGGCAGATCGATTATATCACACTCCCACAAACCCGCCAAGGCAAGCACTATGTGCTTACAATGGTGGAAGCAACCACCGGATGGCTGGAAACATATCCTGTGCCCCATGCCACCTCCCGGAACACTATCCTGGGCCTTGAAAAGCAAGTCCTATGGTGACATGGCACCCCAGAAAGAATTGAGTCAGACATCGGGACTCACTTCTGAAACAACCTCATAGACACCTGGGCCAAAGAGCACGGCATTGAGTGGGCATATCACATCCCCTGTCATGCACCAGCCTCCGGGAGAATCGAACAATACAATGGACTGTTAAAGACTACACTGCGAGCAATGGGTAGTGGGACGTTCAAACATTGGGATACACATTTAGCAAAGGCCACCTGCTTAGTCAGTCCTAGGGGATCTGCCAATCAAGCTGACCCTACCCAATCAAAACTTTTACATATTGTGGAGGGGGATAAAGTCCCTGTAGTGCATGTAAAAAACATGCTGGGGAAGACAGTCTGGGTTACTCCTGCCTTGGGCAAAGGAAAACCTATCCATGGGATTGCTTTTGCTCAAGGACCCGGGTGCACTTGGTGGGTAATGCGAAAGAATAAGTCCAATGTGTACCTCAAGGGGATTTGATTTGGGGTGAAAATAGCCAATGAACTGAATGGTATGATATTAATTGCTGTATAATACTGTGTGTCATCACTTTTCTGGTTGCTATATGCCATATCAATGGTATTTCAATAAGGATCACCCAGATTAATGAAGAATGAACTTCAATGAAAGCAAGCAAAGTGCGGTGGTGATGGAACCAGAACTGCCTTCAGCATGCAAAAATCCAACACCACACACCATCTCTCCTGCCCTGAAGGACTGTTATGACAGATGGAACCCAAAGTCATGGACTAAATGAACTCAACGGACATTTTAGAGGGATGGCCCGTAGACCAAGGGAATGATATCTGTGTGTTTATATCAAAAGACAGGGAAAGTGGTGGTGATTAACTGGAACATATTGGAAAGGGTAGGACCTGGGCATGACATAGATGGTACAGAAGAAGGGGTGGATACTGTCCTGGTTTCAGCTGGGATAGAGTTAATTTTCTTCCTAGTAGCTGGTATAGTGCTGTGGTTTGGGTTTAGGATGAGAATAATGTTGATATCACACTGATGTTTGAGTTGTTGCTGAGCAGTGCTTACACCAGTCAAGGACTTTTCAGCTTCCCATGCTCTGCCAGGTGCACAAGAAGCTGGGAGGGGGCACAGCCAGGACAGCTGACCCAGACTGGCCAAAGGGCTATTCCATCCCATATGACATCATGCTCAGTATAGAAACTGGGGGGAGCTGGCCAGGGGCAGCGATCGCTGCCTGGGGAGTGGCTGGGCATCAGTTGGTGGGTGGTGAGTGGTTGCATCACTTGCTTATTTTCTGGGTTTTGTTTCTCTCTTTCTGTCTTGTTGTTTTCCTTTTCATTACAGTTTATTGTTGTTGTTGTTGTTATTATTATTATTGTTATTTTTTTTCCAATTATTAAACTGTTCTTATCTCAACCCACAAGTTTTCTTACTTTTGCTCTTCAGATTCTCTCCCCCATCCCACTGGGGGGGAGGGTGAATGAGTGGCTGTGTGGTGCTTGGTTGCCAACTGGGGCTAAACTGCGACAATGCCTTAGTGAAGATTGCCAGCAGATGTCTAAGGCATTTCCAAATGTAGAGTTAGACAGATTTTGCTCTATCTTCATTCTGGTTTGGATTCCAGTTTAACTAAATTAACAAACCACACTGTAGTTGTAACTTGGTGAAAAACACGTATAACTTTTCATTTACTGGCTTGTGAGCTACCAAATTTTAGCAGAAATAAAGTAAGTGGAGAAATTTAAGTAAACTGTAAGGGCAGGGAGATTTTTTTACTCTGAGGAAACACTGTCAAACACTGGAACACATTGCCCAGAGAGGCTGTAGAATCTCCGTCCTTGGAGATGTTCTGAGCAACCTGCTTCAACTTGACCCTATTTGAGCAGGAGCTTGGATTGGAAGACCTCCAGAGGTCTCTTCCAACACATTTGATTCTGTTTCTATGATTTGCTGCTATTTGCTACCATTGTTGCATATGCTACTGATCAGCTCAAGTAAGCAGCTAATAGAAATGAGATTATTCATAACAAATACATGCAGCTATTTTTTTCCAAAGGTTTTCAAGCCTGTACTTTACAGTTTAAAGCATACCAGTAGGCAGTGTAATACTGTTGGCAGTAGCAAGTCATAACACTGGCAATTTCTAGTCCATCAGCTGCACACTAGTAAGAGTTGAAAAACTGCAACTTCCTACCGAGAATGAGGTTCAATTCCCTGTTAGAGCTAGAGCTTGAATCTCACAATAATTTTTGAGGGAAGCTCATCTACTGAGGAGAGTTCACCATTCTTCCCACTCATTCCCACTCACTTATATATATTTGGCCACCTTCACTGGCAATCATTGAAGGAATTGTGTTCTCATCGTGCTTCCACTTCTTTTTCTGTTCACTGCTGTATTGTAGCCTTCCAGTAGCCTCCTTTTGCCAAAACCCTCTTGCTGCCTCAGCCTTCACCTCATGCTGCTGTTGATTCTTGATACAACTGATGATCATAACTTCAGTCTGATATTGACTCCTTCTTCAGTGAGTTTTCAGCCACTGGCATATCTGAGCTCACCAGCTCATATCCATCCTGCCAGCTCCTTCCCTGAACCTCCCATTGTACTTCTAGAAGGGCTATAATGCCGTTTCCTACCCCACAGCCAACTGATGACTCCCCTAGTGTTGCCCCCGAGCCAAAATGCTGTGTTTTACATACCCCATACTTCAGGCAAGACCTTGTATAACACTATCTGTGTTCAGTGAAGAGCAATAAATAAGCATTTAATCAGATTTACCACACATAATGTTCAAGAAAATCAAGCATGGCTGTACAAATTTGAGATTTAATAAAGGATGGGCAATGCTCTTGTCTTCAACAAATTCCCTGCCAATCCCCCCAGAACATAAATTTCAAATGTATATATACGTGTGTGTGTGTGTGTATCTATATCTATATCTATAACTATATCTATATATAAAAGTATATTTATAGTTCTCTGTGACCTAGCTCAAAGGGAAAGAGTTTCAGCACTGGATTACCTTTATGAAATTGTCATGGTACTTTCATGCAATGGTCTTCCAAAAGTAAAAAAAAAACAAAAAGAACCTTTGAAATCAAATAATACACCAAGTTACGATGCTGACAATTTCTCAGTGAACCATGGGGAAAATGATATTATTATTTTTATGAAGGCATATAGCTCTGCAAAATGTGAAATTAGAAAGTTGCTGTTCTACCAAAAAGCAGACAACTGCCTCGGAAATGTGCAAATATATATCTAAGATCTGAGGAAATATTAAAATAAACATTTGCAATGAATCCTCAACTTTTATCAGACATTTTCAGTTCAGATGCTATGAACTAGCAAAGGGGGGGAGGGGACATGGCCACTGTGCTTTTCCCAAATTATCAGAAAGTGAATATCTAAGGAAAAAAACCCAAAACTGTCACTGAAAGAGTCCACCTGAAATTAAGAAGCCACTGAAGAAATAGTCAAGGAGTGAAAAGTGTATAAGAAGTCAGAGAAATCTGTAGACAGTCTTAGTAGTAGAATTAAGTAGAACTTAACAGTCATAGTAACATTAACATTTGCTACATAGCTCTAGGTATACATACATATCCCAAGAAGTTTATTGTAATTTATATTTGCAGAAAGGGAAGTGAATGAGAATGGGTACGTGATCAGAATATTTGAGGACTGATGGAAAACAAAAAAGTGCAACTAGCCAACCAACATAACAACCATCCATCTCAAACAACAGAAAGAAAAAAACAGAAGAACTTTCTGAAGATTGTGCAAAAAACTTTATTTTGGACCTGACTTTGTAAATCACTCTCTTAGGTTTAGTTTCCATCTTTCTAATGTTGCAGATTTAAACTCATCAATTGGCTTTTGAAAGCTTGAAGTCTTTCAGCTGTCACTTACTCAGTGTAGTGTAGCCACTTTCACAGAAGACGGCTTATATGAAAAGTTAATTAGTTAATCTTCCACTGACAGAAAAATGGAACAACTGGAATGGTTGCTCGTGAGTTAGAAAGACCAGGAACTGCTGTCACAGGCAGCCGTCTTATACAGACTCTTCGCCAAGGTTAACTTTTCTGTTCATTCAGGAAAGATTTCTAGGAAAGTCAGTAGAAATTTTCATCTTATTAATCACTGAAAGATCAGCGCAGAGTAGCCACAAGATGTCATTGTGGGCCTACTAAGATAACCACTGTTAGGGTTGTAAAAATATAAATAAATAACATAAATTAGAAACCACAGCTAATTTTCTATTTAATAAATTAATCTACAATAAAAATACAAAGAACTATTTTATCATATATTACAAAAATATTTTGGAACATTTTCCATAATTTTTATGTGGTCACTTTGGAATACAGAAAATTTAAATATACAGGTATGATATAAAATATTAGCACTTCAACACTGCCAGCTTTCTGGAAGGCATTCACTGCTGGGGTAAAAACTGTTTTAGATGAGATGAAATATATGCTTACATGAGGTAAAACCAACAAATAAATAAGACACTGGAAAAAAAGAACAAGAAAATTAAAGAAATACTATGAAAGCTTAGGAGTTGTAAAACATTCTTTTCATGCAGTCTTAATTATTCCTTCTGGACTGCTTCCCACACATGGAAAATTAAGATATGTTTTATATTGTACACAGTTCTTGAAAGCAGAGATTTACATTCCTCGTGAGTTCCTCATGAATATGAGGATGTAGTAAAGACAAATTTTTGACTGGTGTATGATTTTATCCCAAAATATGGACATTAAGAAATATAGTGGAGATTACTTTTGGTACAAGATAAAATTTTTAGACTGATTGTTTTTAGTTGAGCTCCGAAGATAAATTTAATTATGAGCCAAAAGATTTGAAGGAAAGCTTAAACTCTTTGATGGATATTGAATAGGTCATAATATAATTTAGGTGTTACAATATTTAAATTTAAGATTTAGATGTCTCACCAGCTAGAAAATTTCCAAGAACCCCATACAGTGATTGGAAATGTGAGGTATGTAGGGATTCAGGGATTCACACTAAATGATGAATCACTGAAACACATATAAAACACCAATAAGAAAGTCTGACTTAATCCTGCACCTTGCAGAGAGTGAAGTGCCCAGATCCATGAGTCAGAAAGGTACCTTCACTCTTCTGAAACTCACAGTTAGCTATTAGTGTGGGTCAGTATTCTCCAAAGTATTATAATGAAGTTCATTATTGAGAAATGCAATGTAATTAATGCTGGAGGAAAAAAACCCCAAACAAAACCAAAACCATCTTACAGAGTCTACATTTAGTGTATTTATTTAGAAAAGGAACCTGGACAACACATTGACCTATAGTGATCTGTGCTCAAAAGCCACAACTGGGATGCACAGGCAACAGACAATTCTTTGGAGACATTGCAATATTACCCTTCTGATAATTTTGATTCTTTGAAAAATTATGACATTTCAGAATTTCCTACTCAAAAATGAATAATACAACCTTTCCTATTAAAAAATGAATGCAGTGTAAGGTTGTCTTTTTGTTCTGGTATCACAGATATTTCTGACCTTATTACTGTACGTGACCTGGATGATCTGGCATTTTTCCTAAGTTAGCCCATGTTCTGTTAATTAATGAGCTGGGCTTCCATTACATCGTAAAGATATTTGCAGTAACTGAATGATCCTCAGATTCTGTTATCTGACTCCCAGTACAATAATTAAGAAAAAATTCAAAGGGGACACTTATTTTTAAATATAAACCTTTTTTTCTGATTAAATAATTACACATTTGTTCAGCACCTCTTAGACATTTTATGAATGTCAAACAGAATTAGTTTGGCTATGTGAAAAAGAAATATTATTGTGAAAGGAAAAATGCAAGTAATGCTTTTGTTACTTGCAGTAACACAATTTTCTTGGCACTGATAGGATTAAGATATTGTTACTGATGTTCCTTCCTGAACATAGAAATGCTATCCAGAGAGCGACAAATGGTTTTAGCATTATAATAAGGAATATCTCTGCTTTCACTATAAGGAGTTGTTTTATGCTTTTTGGACAAATCTTTTGCAACAGTTAATGATTCTCATGTATGACATCTGACTTTTCTTGTTTAATTTATAGTAATCTGGAAATAAGACCAAAAAAAAAAAAAAAAGAAAGAATGTGGATCAACGCTATAGCCATAAGGCACTTAATAGATTTACAGTTAGAATGCAAAATACATATATATATTTTTACAGTGATGTGTGGAACAGAAAGTAGCTATTGGATATTTTTATTAAATTTTGCCTAGACATCTTTTAGACTCTAGAGGAAAAGTCCTTTCTTACTTCTTTTATTCTTTTATTTTATTGCTATGCTTATGTCTAGATTTATCAACAGAAAGTTTGTACTTTAGTGGGAGCACAGCTTGGGGTCTTACAGCGAAATCCTTGTTAAGTTTTGGGCTAAGGATTAAGTTTGGGTTAAGTTTTGGATAAGGATTTGTAAACCTACACAGGTTCAGAATGTAATAGATAGAAGAATAATGAAGTCATCAGCAGGCAGTAGTGATTTTATGGAAAAATATTCAGTAAAAATATCTGAGAAAACTGTAGGGGGAGGAATGTTCAAATAACAGCCTCAAAGGGTCTATTGTTGCAGTAGGAACTCCTGTTGCTAAGATGATGAGACATGGGATGGTGGCAGATCCTGATGTTGTGCCAGTTGAGATGTTTAAAGCTGCGGTGTTGAGAGAATTGTTGTGATGACAGACTGTCTCTACATAACCCTCTCCACTAGAAAAACATGCAGTGAATGAAAAAGGCAGATAGTCTCTTTGAACTATCTTTCAATGTGATGACAATATGTATAAAGCTAGTGATTGCTTAATAATAATTCAAATGAAGGAACAGGGAAATGGAATTACCAGAAAAAGGCTTTCTGAGAACCTGAACCACTGGTAAAGTAAGGAAAGCAAGTAATGGGGATGGATTTTATCTGTTTGTTTGATGAGGTGATGCTAAGTGAAAATATGTGCATCAGGTAACGTGAAGATCAATATTGGAAGAAATAGAACAAGACTTTTCTGTGGGAAAAATGTGTCAAGTGATTATGACTGGTCATCCACCACATACCAATAGGAATATTAATTGTTGAGGAGGTTTGATAATGACCTTCTGCTACCAAAATGAGAATATTCTTTTGAATGCTGAATAAGGTAAGATGTGGTAGGCCATACAATAAATCATGTTTTAGATTACTCCCATTGTGGAAAAGATGAAAGCTTTTGGCTGAGATGCCTGGATTGTGGTGAGACATAAGATACATTAGTTGGGCAAGGTCTTCATGAAATAATAAATAAAAACAGGAAGGGGAAGCTAGAGGGTAGAAAAACATTAGCCTGACATCACATGACCAAGCTTATGATGATACATAAAACATTGATTCAGTGCAAGTGTTTACTAACCTTCTGATGGAAATAAGATGCTTTCTGTTCCTTGGTGGGGATTTCCATGATGTACATTTGCATCCACTGCCTGGCTCAGTCATCATCCTTATACTCCCTGTTGCAGAGCTGGGGGTTTGGAAGCTCTGTCTGATAGGCTTCTGGCTCCTCATCACTCTGCTAAGACTATGTGAGGAACTAGGAGCCCAGGTATACCCAAGCTCAATTTTATTTGAAAACTTTGCAAATAAAGCTCAGTGACGGTGCTGGTTTTGGCTGGGATAGAGTTGATTTTCTTTATAGAAGCTAGTATGGGGCTATGTTTTGGATTTGTGCTAAAACCAGTGTTGATAATACAGGGATGTTTCAGTTGTTGCTAAGTAATGCTTATACTAAATCAAAGACTTTTCAGCTTCCCATGCTCTGCCAGGTGCACAAGAAGCTGGGATGGGACACAGCTGGGACAGCTGACCCAGACTGGCCAAAGGGCTATTCCATACCATATGACATCATGCTCAGCATATAAAGCCAGGGGAAGAAGAAGGAAGGGGGAGACATTTGCAGTGATGGAGTTTGTCTTCCCAAGTAACCATTACGCGTGATGGAGCCCTGCTTTCCTGGAGATGGCTGAACACCTGCCTGCCCATGGGAAGTAGTGAATGAATTCCTCGTTTTGCTTTGCTTGCGTGCGTGGCTTTTGCTTTACCTATTAAACTGTCTTTATCTCAACCCACGAGTTTTCTCACTTTTACTCTTCTGATTCTCTCCCCCATCCCACCAGGGGAGAGTGAGCGAGTGGTTGTGTGGTGCTTAGTTGCCGGCTGGGTTTAAACCATGACAGTTATATAAAATTAAATTCCTGATTGTTAGAAAATTTCCAACTTTTTTTCTGCTACAAAATTGAATACTTCCCCCCCTGCCCTTCCCATCAAGTTCCTGCAGAATGGAAATTCTGATATTCTGTCAGCTCTAATCACAAATTGCTGCTCGAGCAAGGAAGATCAGTTTGGATATATTATGCTGCAGTGGACCTGCAAAACAATTTAAACCTGTATCCCTGAATTGTTCATAGAATTTGAGGGAATGATTTAAAAAATTGTTTCAGTTCACCCTCTTTCTGATTTGATTTGATTTGATTTGACACAAAAGCACGTATAGGGCAGGGAGCATGATGAATCAATAAGTTGATTGAACCTATATGTTGAATCAATGCATTATGTTTTGTCACTAAGTATTGTTTTGTCATGGGTACTGCTGACATTTAAATTATCATGGGTTGGTTTTCTCTGTCATTATTTTACTAAGTGAATTAGTATTACATTTATCTGAAACAAATTTAAACCCAGCATGTTTCCTCTTTGTTCCTTTTGTGCAGAAAGTGGTTTATTTACTTCCTGTCCTCAAAGTATGAGCTAATAACTTTATTTGAAAAGTATATCTATAGTGATATAGTTCTATGTATACGCATATGCATTACGTATCCAAATAGTGAAGTAATTATTGTCAGTATTTTAACATATGTGGCACTGTTCTCCATTCTGCTTCAACTGTTTTCAGCTCAGGGTACAGAGCAGTATGAAGACCCTAGGTTTTTCTCTATATGATTCAGAAAAAATAAAATTGAGTCAGACAAAATTTGACTCAAAAAAATTGAGTCAGAGATCAAACAGGAGTTTTCACCTCAGAGTCACTTTGTAAAGATCAGTCAATTTGTGTCCTGGCTCCTTGCCTTGCTTTGTTTCTTTTGGTTTCCCTCCTACATTCAACTAATCAGTCTCAGCCTTTCTCAGGTTAATGTGCTTTTGTAACAGGAATGATGATTGACTCAAACCAAAATTTTCAGCTTGGTAGCTTTATTTAAAAATATGCAAGCAATACCAGGTCTTCCTTGTGGAAAGATCGTTCCAAAGGAAACCCCATTGCTTACAAATGAAACCTCGTCACTGTTCTTTGCACTTTCTTTCAAAGTCACGGCTTCTTCCTGAACACCCTTTTCTGGAAGAGAACATCAGGGATAGTCTCCTTCCGTGATCCACTGTGTAAACTGAATCTGCACTGTTCATATAACGTTCATATGTTTATGTAAAGAGCTGGGATACCCTGTGTTAAATCCCTCTATGTGGAGTGGAAACACCATATTTATAACAACTGTGGAAAAGATGGATATGGAATGAATAATGTAGCATTTAAGAAAGGAATGTTTCTGTAATTGATCAGTTGCAGTAACAATAACAAATACTAATAACATAAAATACAGTATTTATTATTTGGGATTTACATAGCATCGAAAAAGGTATAACTGACATACACAAGGGCTATTTTTACAATTAAGTATCAAGGCAAGAATTTCAGTTTTCCTTGAGTCCATGTTAGAATTTTAGTTTCTTATATTTCATTTGGTGAAGAGTCTGGAGTGAGCAACATGATGGAGAAAGGGAGAAATTACTGGAATATGGAAGAAAGGGAGGGCAATCAGTTATGTAAGGACAGAGACTTTTTATTGGAAATACAGTAGTTAAGGTTAAATAATGGCCTGTGGAAGTGGTAACTTTCCCTCCTTAACCCATTCTAGAAACACTTAAAGCTAATTTTCACCATTCCAGTGCTTTGCTCTTGACTACAGTGTTGCTCAGTTAGATAAGCTAGCGTCACTAATAGAAATATTATGCTAATCCCTAGTGACATTCAGTATACATGAGTGTCTGTATATTTAATGTGAAAATCCATCCTCTGCAAAATATGAATACTAATCATTTGTCTCAGTTCAAGGTCTTACCTTCCAGTCCCATAATCAAAGCTGTAAATAATCCTCCATCTCTCTGAAGAAAATATAGGTAAAATGAAAGTCTTATATTCTGGTTTTACAGTCTCATACTAGTTAGAATGTGAATTCTTTAAATAATAAAAAAAAAAGTTTATTGTACTGGCATTTTGAACTTTTCCCACATGATCTTACTTGTATATACATTTATGACATTTTTTGTCATGCCAAATGATGATCTGTCATTGGTCAGTATTACACCAAAATGGATGTGGTTGATGAAAAATATAATGTTAGCATTTTAATACATAATTGAAGAAAATTAAATGAAATGTATAGAATTCATATAATAAGAATTGTCCACTTCATATTTCTAGCAGATTAAAATGGTCAATAAAAATGTAAAACAAAAAGATAGTAATATGTAAGAAGTATGGTAGTATTCAGTGAAATTAAAACTTCTTATTTCTGTAATATGAATTTAATTTTGTGATATAATAGATTTTTTTAGGTATGTATTGATAGCGATGGGATGGTTTTTAAGTAAGTATTATAAAAAGCTTAGGTATGGCCTACTTTAATAAAGTATGGAATTATTTTTGTGGCAAGTGGTTTGAATAGGTTCAGAACTATTGTGTAGTCTAAAAGATTTGGAATGTATTTACTCTAGATTCAGAAATGATGCACAGAGGTAATTTAGACCCCAAGTCCCTCCTCTGCTTTTTCAGATTTGCTTCGATGCTAGATACAGTAATTTGTATTTTCACTGTTTTATTTTCTTTAGGGATTTTACTGTCACCCCATGCTTGAGTTCAAAATTGGGAAAAAAAATTCCAAACAACCATCACCACTTGTTCTTTTGAGGGGAGGGATAATCCTATATTATCTTCTAGTTCTTATTGCATAACTGTCTTCTTGCACTTTTTTTTTTCCTCTGTGATATTCTTTGTATTTATATGATTATGGAAGGCTACAATTTGTTTTAATATCCTTTGCAGGATATCACTTACTTTGTCTTTAAACAGTTCAGATGGCCTCTTAGATATAATTTTCTCTTCTTTTTTAAAGTTCTTATGACTCAGAGATAAAAAAGAAGCAGTAAGTACTACAAAGAGAGATAAAAATAAAAAGGATAGTGTTAAAAGAAGGCATATTGTGAAAATCTACGTCTCATAACTTAAGCAAAAACTAGTCCTGACTAAAGAGGAACTTTATCATTTGGGACATCTGTGGTATCATATTTGGTTTCAAAAGTGGCAGGAAGAACGCACAGTACTCCAGCAGCAGTTAATGTAGCAAAGATACAGTCTTGAAAGGTGGGGAAGGTGCAAATCAGCAGATTTTGGGCTCTAACACCATGAGTTCCTTCCTAATTCTTTCCTGAAGTTCTACACTTAAAAAGAGCTGAACTGAGAGTAGTCAGAAAATACAGTGACAGGGAAAGTGAGAGAAGAAATGAAGAACAAAATCAGTAACTGAGCTGATATGAGGTGACTGACACGAGGTAACTAAAAAAACCCCTTGTGATGCTTTGACAAAATTTTTTATAGTCACTGGAGTTCCCCAGTGTGATGAAGATTCTGCTAGTGTTTGAATATGTACATAGCAAATGACAGCCCTGGTGTTCTTAGTTATGTGCTAAGCAGAAATGACATGCAAAAGCACAGGGTGGAAGGAGAAAAACAGAAAATAGAAGTGACTCATGGAAGGTCAATGGCCCAGTCATGAACGGGATGAAGGTCTGTGCCTCTGTGCAGTAGCCTCTCTGCTGAACTGCACAGTTTGCCTAGTCTTATATTACATTGTTCAGAAGAAATATGTAGAGGGTAGGGAGAGAAAACAGAAGACCCAAGAAAACTAGTTGAATTATTTCATTAGTTCACTGCCTACACCATTTTCAACACAGCTTGTCAAGTGGGCATCATCTGATGCATATGAAAGAAGGATTGATTGTTTTTCCCCATAAAGTATAATATATCAGCTGGCAGGAAACTGTGAGGGAAGCAGAGAGTAATAGTCTTAACGAATACAGAAAGCTATTAAGGTACACGTAAAGCAGACTTCTGGAAAAAAAGAACTCTAGGAGGCAAGCAGGGTAGAGCATCAATAAAATATTCTATTTATACTTCCACTGCATATGGATGTATACATGTATACACTACCATCAAAGAAAAAGGAGGAAACTATCATAGACAGAATGAACTACAAGCATTTGATAAATAAAAGTGAGGGTATTTTATTCAGCACTAATAAAGTAAGGAATACATATTTCCTTCAGCATTGCAACATCTGAATTAGCCAGAGATATTGCATTATACATAGAGATTAGACCAGAACTGAATTCAGCAGAAATGGAGAAAGAAACCATAGAATTTTAAGTAGTTCTGTGATACTGCAGCCTGTGTGGCTGCTGTGAAGATTTGCTGTCCCTAATGAATAATGCATAGAGTATGATTTCTTTCAAGGGAATAATAGGCTATCTAATGAAAACTTTGAAGGGGGTTACAATTTACCTGCCTGAAGTGAACCAAAAAGAAAAAAAAGCTAGGTACCTTATTATAAAAAAAAAATAGTATCAACTCTAGCAAAAGTAAAAAGCAGCTTGCTTGTTCTCTTAGTTTCCCCTTATTCTACCACTTATTTTCTGTCTGAAGATGCTGCATTAAAAATATGACTTTTCCCATGTTAAAAAAAAGCAGTTTGCACCTCACTAGATCAATATATTTTTTCTTTCTATATTGAAGTAAAAAGATGAATGACAAGATGTCATAATATGCCACTAAAACCTAATTTCAGTATGCTACCCACCAGCAATACAAGGACATGGAATATTTACTCTGTGCATTTTTTTTCCTTTGTCTTTTTTTCTTCATTAACTTTCAAATCAGGGGAGGCTTTGCTTGAGTGTATCTATTGTTGCATATTACATTTGACACTTGTAATTTTGTCTGGGATGCATGGATGGCATGCATTCCTAGCAAAATAACAAAGTGTCAGGAAAGTAAAATTAAGAAGAATCAATATGTCTGTTGAGTTTAACATGAAGACTTTTATTCATCTGTAAAGAGCTGAAGGCTCTTCAGTGATTTCATTGCATATGTGCGTCATGTAGCAGTAGAGAAGGGAATGCAATCTATAATATCAATCATTCTGTAAAGATTCCTGAAAACATTAGCATAATTACTGAACGGTCTAGAAGGCTGAAAGACTATCTGTTTGTGTGGGATCAGCACACATATATGCCAAAATACATCAGAAATCTACGCTAAATGAGTGATAGAACTGTTACATACTCAAAAGCTATACCTTATGTCCTCTTTTTCATGTTGTAAGTGTACCGCATTGCATGATCTGATTCTGCTACCAGTTAGATCAATGTACCGCAGAAATAAATCCAGTGAAATTGCTAGGGATGAGCTCAGAGTCAGACGTATAATATTTGAGTGAAGAGACAGAAAAAAATCCCGATTATTTCGTTTAGAAGCACCCTTTCAACTCCAAAGGGCTCAAAAGTAAACACTGCTTTGTAACCCAGTCTCTACACTCTGTCTCTGTACATCTTGAAAAGTTTACTTTGTACTGCAATTGATTTGAATATATTTGGTGATTGCTTGGTTTGTCAATGCACAGAATATTCTGCCCACTGTAACGGCTTTGCTAAAGTGCCTAGGAAGGAATCCAGTTCTTACACAACTTCAACTGCTGTTGTCAGCTCTATAGTCATATAATACCTGGGGTTATGATAAACATTATTGCAGAACCTTGGGTCCAGGAAGTTGCAAAGTTTCTTACTTTACAAAGAAGCATTTCCTGGATCATCAATTCTATGTGAAATTTAGTTAAACTAGCTGTGCAAAAATCAACCTTACCATCCTTCCTTAACTACATTTAATTAAGTATAGAAAAATAATAGTAAATTGTCAGAATCCATTTTCCAAACGATTATTTTAAAAAAGCGCACTATTTTCAATGCAACACAGCCATTCATTTCACGATTAAAAAAAATTAGCTTCATATGGTTAACAGAAAAATACAGAGTTATCGTAATTGATTGTAAGAAAGATTCTGTGGTGATGATATTAAAGGATTGTTCCAGCATTTATCTATGGTCTTCAGTAATAGCTTCAGGCAGAGTCAGTTCTTCCAATTGTAGAGCTGTTCAAATAAGTTTGGGGTTTTTTTTAATTTTAAAATTACCCTTTTGCTCTTTATTAAAAAAATAACTATTCTGTGACTAATTTTCTTAATGTAGTATATACAGTATATTTTCCTACTCCGTGGGTAGCACAAGGTATTTAGAATACAGAAAATGATGATCAAAGGAAAAGTAGGACTTAGAAATGATAATCATTTGTCTTCAGCTCTACACTTCTATGCTGGGGAGAAATATGGCTTCTACAGAGGAAGGGACAGGAGACACACTGAAACGAAGCACTCAGGCATCACTTCCTATATATGCTGGAAGTGGTCCTTGTTGCTCCAGAACCATTCAGGGCTTTGCACATGACTTTCAAAAACGGATAGCTTAACTCAGCTGAACCTGTCTTTTATCCAGACAAGGTAAATGCATTGCTGCTCAGTAGGAACCCTTCAGGCTGTAGTTATCATTTAGAAAATGCCAAAATAATAAGTTGGTATTTACATATATGCATGTGCAATGTAGAGCTATCCTATTTACTACATCCATGTATATATGGGAAAAGAGAGGATTAAAATGAAATGTATTTTTTCTGCATTTACTAAAAAATAGCCAGAGGAAGAAATTTTCAGCTAGCATTGGGAAGACATATATATTCTTCTCTATAGCTGAATAACCTATTTGATACTTAGAATTCTATAAAGAGAAGTTCTGCTCTATGAGCAGTTAAAATGAAAAGGAATACGTTTGAGGCCAAATCACAGTACTAAATAATATGTTGGCTTTATATAAGTTCTCCTTGCATAACAAAATTTATTAAGCATGCTTTTCATAAATAACATTTAAACTAGAGTTCCTAAAAGTATGTCATGAACTACTGTTCCCCATGAAAAGCTAAGTGGTTGTCTAGTAAGTGATTAATTATCAACAGAATATGTGAGAAAATTTCATCAGTAGCTTAGAGTTAGTATTGGATGGTTGATCATATATACTAATGTAAATTTTTATATTATATTACTATAATAGAGTATAATAAATTTTATATAACAATAATTATTGTACATTAAAACTATTATGATTACATAAGTGGTTTATATGGACTATGTGTGGTTTATATGGACTATGTATGAAATAATGTGGTGGTTTATATGGACTCTGGTTTATATGGACTATGATGGTGGTTTATATGGACTATGTATATAGTGGTTTATATGGACTATGTATGAAATAATGACATATATATATGTTCTCCTATGAGGACAGGCTGAGAGAGTTGGGGTTGTTCAGCCTGGAGAAGAGAAGGCTGCGGGGAGACCTTATAGCAGCCTTCCAGTAATTAAAGGGGGCCTATAGGAGAGATGGGGACAGACTTTTTAGCAAGGCCTGTTGTGACAGGACAAGGAGCAATGGTTTCAAACTAAGGGAGGGCAGATTTAGACTGGATTTAAGAAAGACATTTTTTACGATGAGGGTGGTGAGGCACTGGAACAGGCTGCCCAGAGAGGTAGTGGAGGCCCCATCCCTGGCAACATTCCAGGTCAGGTTGGATGGGGCTCTGAGCAACCTGATCTAGTTAAAGATGTCCCTGCTCTTGCAGGGGGGTTGGACTAGATGACCTGTAAAGGTCCCTTCCACGCCAAAGCATTCTATGATTCTATGATATATGTATATGTATGTGTATATATACATGTACACATCTATGTGCACTAGTGCACTTAAGTGATTACTTTCAATAGCATAAAGAGAAGCAGCACAATATAACTGAAATCAATTTATTAGGAAAAGATTTACAACATATGAGATAAATACTTCTTCTGTCTTTCAAGTCTGCTTTTTGACAGACTGCAAATGGTCACTAAAGGAATACATTTAAAGTCCTTATGTAAAGTGATGCTAATTCTAAAGCTTTATGTAGTTAAAAAGCATAATTAAATGTTGTATATAGCAATTCTGAAATTAAGTGATAATATAATTAGCTCTGAAGTCTATGATCTTACTTCTTTTTCCTTGATCTTATGGGATATTGGACAGTGGATTGTTCACAAGATTAAATCTATGCAATAAGAATGATTTAGAAAAATGTAGCTGATAAAGAGTTGCTCATTTTTACCACATAAGCGTATTAATACTTGCCTTCAACTTGTACTTTTTCATTTAATTTTATATGTTTTCTTAAAAGACAGGCTACTCTACAGATGTCAAAATTGTTCACTGTCATGGTAACATGCTTTTATGTAAGGGTATTTAAGAAGGGCTGCTGTTATAATCTTATCTCTATGTGTTAGTGCACATAATCCTTTTCATGTAAGTATAGCTTAGTCATCTCTAAAATGGGTATATGAGTTGAACACCTCAGAGGTGCAGTTTCAAGTTGAATTACTGAATGTGGCAATGCAATATGTAATACAGGCCGACAACTATGAATTTACTGTTATGTTCATTGTCAAGCCATGCTAAACAAAAGTGCAGGAAAGGTGGTGTTTTGAAAGTATTCATTTGCCACCCAAGAGTGGTGGGCTTCCCAGAAGTGCTCAGTCTTGATCTCAATAGCTACTGAAACTGATAGCAGATTTCATGAACTAAAAATGAATTCCCTATAAAATTAGAGGAGTAAAAACATAAGTGTTACCAGTGCTGTAATGTCAGACAACTTGGTGCTTGCCAGTCTCTGGCAGTAAGTGCACTTTATGAAGCATAATCACAGTCTTGGTTCACGGCAAAGATTTGACAAGGTTTATGGTCTTCAAGTTCTGTCTCTAGCAGGCTTCCTTTGGTAAGGGGTTAAAGTGTATGCCTCTAACAAGGCACTAGCACAAAATCATGTCCCATGGGACAATATAAAACTTTTATGGTTTCTGTCTCAGCTTTTAAATAGGGATCAAAAATAATGATATAGTAAATTACATTTGTATCCCAGCTTTGATGTTCGCGTTTCACTCCTGTCACAGGGGGCTGGGCCACCTTATATTCAATGAACTTTTCTTTCTTACTTCTGCAGGACTGCGCACTTGTACCATCCTTCTGACTCTGTTAGTCCATTCTTCTATAGATCATTCATTTATAAATCACAGCTTCTATAGGAACTGCTTTGATAAATACTTTAACAAATATTTATTATGAGGATATATACAGTAACAAGTATCATAGAAAGATCCCTTTCTTTTTTTCCCCCTTTTTAGAGGGGACTATCCACTCATCCTCCTGGAAAGTCATGAGGTACAGAAACATGATAAGTCATTGGGACAGCAGCTGTTTTACAGCTATCTTTAATGTATATAAAGACATTAAAGGCCTATTTGTCTGCAGTATTGGTCTGCACATTTGCTCATACGATGCGTAGGCTGTTGTTACGCAATTATTTTGTTCCAAATATCATGCATGGGAATATTACTGCCGGGACTCACTGCAAGGCAGCCTGTTTATAAATGTTGAATCATTTTATATGGTCAGTGAAAATAAGCTGTAACTGAGGTAAACAAATTATAATATTCCTAGTTAAATATTAGGGAAAGCAACGGATGCAAGGGAAAAACAAGGGAAAAGCAATGGATGTCATGGACTTCTGTAAAGCCTTTGACACAGTCCCCCACGACATCCTTCTCTCTAAATTGGAGAGGTACGGATTTGATGGGTGGACTGTTCAGTGGATAAGGAATTGGTTGGATGGTCGCATCCAGAGGGTAGTGGACAATGGCTCAATGTCCAGATGGAGATCAGTGACAAGTGGTGTCCCTCAGGGGTCCATACTGGGACCAGTGCTGTTCAATATTTTCATCAATGACATTGACAGCAAGATCGAGTGCACCCTCAGCAAGTTTGCAGATGACACCAAGCTGAGTGGTGCTGTTGACACGCTCGAAGAACGGGATGTCATCCAGAGGGACCTGGACAAGCTGGAGAAGTGGGCCTGTGTGAACCTCATGAGGTTCAACAAGGCCAAGTGCAGGGTCCTACACCTGGTTCGGGGCAATCCTCGGTTCCAATACAGGCTGGAGGACGATGTGATCGAGTGCAGCCCTGCAGAAAAGGACTTGGGGGAGTACTGATGGCTGAAAAGCTGGACATGAGCCAACAATGTGCACTCACAGTCCAGAAGGCCAACCATATCCTGGGCTGCATCAAAAGAAGCATGGCCAGCAGGTCGAGGGAGGTGATTCTGCCCCTCTACTCTGCTCTGGTGAGACCCCACCTGGAGTACTGCGTCCAGCTCTGGAGCCCTCAGCACAAGAAGGACATGGAGCTGTTGGAGCGGGTCGAGAGGAGGGCCGTGAAAATGATCCGAGGGCTGGAACACCTCTCCTGCAAGGACAGGCTGAGAGAGTTGGGGTTGTTCAGCCTGGAGAAGAGAAGGCTGCGGGGAGACCTTATAGCAGCCTTCCAGTAATTAAAGGGGGCCTATAGGAGAGATGGGGACAGACTTTTTAGCAAGGCCTGTTGTGACAGGACAAGGAGCAATGGTTTCAAACTAAGGGAAGGCAGATTTAGACTGGATTTAAGAAAGACATTTTTTACAATGAGGGTGGTGAAGCACTAGAACAAGTTGCCCAGAGAGGTAGTGGAGGTCCTATCCCTGGCAACATTCCAGGTCAGGTTGGATGGGGCTCTGAGCAACCTGATCTAGTTAAAGATGTCCCTGCTCTTGCAGGGGGGTTGGACTAGATGACCTGTAAAGGTCCCTTCCAATCCAAAGCGTTCTATGATTCTGTGATTCTAAATATATCAGTATATTACTCGACAAGTGTACGTATAAAGAATTACGAATTTATAAATAAAATTAATAAAAACATGATAATAAAACCCCACATCTTTAATGCTTGCTACCTTTTCCAGCAGTATAAATACTTCTCCGGAGTTTTTTTCAGACTGTTTTGTGTTTAAGTCCATTGTAATGTCATTTTATCTTTTAGCGCTAAAGAATAAGGTATGGTGGGAAGTAGGTTCCATACTATGTGCATTTGTGTCTAAAGCATCATGATTTTTTAATGTTTACTTCCTTCAGGTTGCATCTATTCCTATAAATATAAACACAATATATTATCAGTAAACTTATATTACAGAAATTTGTATATTGGAATAAATGCATTTTGCCTACTTTCTAAACTACTAAAAAATGGTAAATCCAAAATTTGTAGTGGATAATTTGATATTCTTGCTGTTTTAATGTAATACTTTACATTTACAACAATTTATGTTGTTTCTTGTTTTAGAACTACTGTGGGTTTTTTCTAGCTTTGTGTGGCCTTTCCATGACATGTTAATTAATGCACAATAAGAAATCTAAAAATGTGTAACAGTTTAAGCCTGATCTTGAACAGAGTAGGGCTTCCTCTGCAGCTCTAACCATAGTGTCAGATTGCTGTTCTCACAGCAGTAGTTATAGTAGTTACAGATGCAAGTCTTCAGAACTGTAGCAAATATTTTTTCAACTCAAATATAGCAAAGATTTGCATGAGTTTATATGAGTGGAAACAACTCTTTCTTCTGATTAGCTGAGCTGCTATCAGCATTCACGTCATGTCCCTTTGAGTTTAAAATTCCATTTAGCAAGCATAACCAATGCGTGGGACTTCAGAGACAGCAATATTGTTGATGTATAGTATTCTGAAAAAATATTAATGATTGCTGCTCTGCAAAAATATATTGGAAAACATTGCACTATGGTGCTTTAAACAATCAAATTGCAAGTATAAAATATGCATAACAGCACAACATTGGGCATATAATTCTAGATTGCTAGTCTTGCTTTCAGAATGCCGTAATATATTTTACCTGTCTGTGCCTTTATTGCATTCATTTTATTCAGCTAGCAGCTCAGACACAGACTGAGTCTCAAGTATCTCAACCTATGGGACACCGTTTACTCTTTGTAAAACAAGGATATTGTATGGCTTTCCTTATTTAACTATTCTCTGTGTTTCCTATTTACATTTACTCTTCTTGTGTACATGTGTGCACCTGACTTACAGACCCCATTTTCTCATAGGTATCTGTGCGCTACAATAATAACAAAGGAAAACAGTCTCAACTTTCTAAGAAATGACTCTATTTCCTTATTTCATGAAAATGACATCAGACTACTTTAAAGTTAATTGAGTAACTATGAATGATGATGCGCAAATCTCTGCTGCAAATACAGAAAAATGTCAGTTACATAATCAACAGACATAATCTAAGAATTTGCTACTGCGACGATACCCAACACCATGTGAAATGTTTTTGTTCAAAACATTAGCCAAAAACTGTATTTTCATGTTGACTAAGAGTATTTGCAAATGTGAGTCCAAATTGTTGAACATTTTTAGGAGAGCTCTCCCTCCCTTCCTTCCCCAAGGAAACAATTTTATCAAAATAGTATTCTATTTACACATTTACAAAAGGCAAGATATTAGTTTTACATTATGACTTTTTTAAAAGAAAGAAATCTACATTTAATATAAAGACATTTAAAAAAAATCAAAAAGGAAATGAAACATTTTTTTGGATGTGAGGCAACTTCTGGTCCATCCCAAATTGGGTTTGTTTTTTGATTTTGGGTTTTTTTAGAAGCAATTCCCTTCATTTTGTGTCAATTTTCTTCCTGATCAGTGAAATGAACAGTCAGCTTTTTGCATAGTACCCTTCTGTGCCAGGTGTCAATTTGCCGGTATGGTACTAATGCTGTTTAAACAAAGCTGGTTTTGTTTCATTGCTGGCAGCTGAGCCAGTGAGTTGTAATGGTGGGAACTGGAATTGGCTGCTCCCCGGAAAATGCAAGACTGACTCTGAACAGGGACTTAGCTAACTACATAAATGTGTGCTATATTTGCATCATGAATTTTTAATGTGCAGCATTTCAGATAAAAATTCGTTATTTCTATGACTCATGAATAAAAATTTATGGCCAGTTTAACTGTGGTCAGCAAGAAACTGTTCCTCCCTGTATAACAAATGGTAAGAAGTGTGAATACATAATTAAAGGCGGCTTACACTACTGTGATTTTCTAGAAAAGCAGCCAGCCTGGTATAGCTGCCAGTGGCAAGCCCTTTTTATTTCATTTAATAAGCTTTTAGTTGTTGGATCAGGCCCAGCCTTACAAAACATTGGACTTTGCCAGACATGTTTCTTAATCATAAAATAAAGACAGAAACTCCTTCCCACTTACAGTTTACTAATTAGATGGTGAGCAACCAAGCAGATGTGATCCATGTGCTAGTTGCAAAGCATTTTGTGTGCTGAATCAGGGCAATTAAAACCCTATCAAGTTATATAAAAAGCTATAGCAGTAATTTAGAAAAACAGAAGCATGAGAGCAATTCCTCTAGATGAGTTGACAGTGGGAATGGTTAAGCATCATACTCTTAAGATTTCTTCCTTTTCAAGCTTTAGATTTGGTATTACATGCAGCTACAGCCAGGTGGTAAATATTTACTTCTGGCAGTGCTTGTTTGGGTTAAATGACTTCGTAACTGACAACAGCTAATTGAAAACAGCTTGGGATCCCCCAACACTACTTCAACTTAGCTTATAAAAGTCTGTAACACTCTGCTGTCTGAGATATAGGGCAATTGTAGAGCAAGTAAAGGAAGATTAACAGATGGCTCAGAGATTGGTGCAGGGAAGAAGGGTCTTAGATGCTCATATCTTATAAGGTGAGCAGAGCAATGCTCCTGGTGGATGGATTTCACCTGAGTACCCAGGAGATCCTTCCAGCCTTCAAGCTGGCATGAATGATAAGAGCTGAGACAGACACTTTTGCAACCACCACTTTTAACATGAGGGATAAGCTGGCCTTTCCAACTTGTTATGTAAAATGCACAGCCTGTCATTTCCTTACAGACTTCTTACAGTGGTGTGTGTTGGAAGATGTCTCTTCTTACTTGCTGTTTGTGTGAAAATCATTTTATACCTTTGATTGTTCTTGTTGTCTATTTTTTTTCCTACTCCTGTAGCATCTTTTGAAATAGGGAATAAAACCTTCACACTCAACCTGCAATTGCACCATGGATGTACACCTTCGCACACTTAATTTTTTCCCTGTTCTGTTTCTTTCCCTATGATTCCTAAGATTTTATTTTCTTGTTGTTTTGATGTGAAGAAGTGATATAAACTTTTGTGTATCCTCTTCTCTGCTAACATAAAAAGATATATCTAATTTATAACCCATTTGAGTTTTGACCACAATGCCCACACTAAAATGGTTTAGCAGCTCCAGATTTTCAAGAGTTATATAAAGAATTGACTGTTGTAGTACTTCAGCTTGTACTATAGTAAATTGGTTCTGGATGATGTGGGAATATTTTATTTTTGGAATGACAGTGGTTTGATATCTCTGTTTTATTAAATTGTATGCTGCTGCTGCTGCTGACATTGCTACTGTTAACAAGTAATATAAATAATAGTAGTAATTTACTGTTTGTTAGTTGTATTATTTATACTATTTATGAAGTCCAAAAAACATTGGAGCTTTTCAATGATGCACATGGACCAGAAAGCATGCCATTTCAGTGTGTTTATACAAGAAGCAGCTATTATGTCACATTATTTTATTCCCATCAGATTTCCTGCTGCTGTAGAATACAGATAGTTTGGACTACTGCATTTATTAACAAGCCAACATTTTAAATGCAATATATAGTGTTTCTGTGGAGTTTGTTGCTACAGGAGATTTTCAAGGAGAAATGTGATGTTTTTAAGGATTAGAAAATACTGTAAACACTTTTAGGATTTGGACTTTTTACTAAAAGCAGATAGTGATATGGGTAATGTGACACACTTCTGCATCACACAAAACTTCTGTCTGTGCAGAGTATCACAGCAGAATTGAAGCCATGATATTGGGCTAAGAGTCAGATACTACTAAATGCAAGATAACAAATTAGACAGGCTGATAAAAAGCTGTGGTATGCCAGCTTCTGTGGAAAAAATAAAGTCTATGGTGCTACTGTACGTCTCTCTCTCATCACTAACAGAAGTACATGCAACACTCATGCAGCATGTTTGCCTGGCTCTGGATTTCAAATGGCTTTCCCATTTAGCCACAACTGAAGCTGAAGTCACTGTTTGTTTCAGAACAGCATATGGTATAATTAGCTTTATAAGAGCTTGGGACTGATGCATCCCCTCAGAAAGTTACAGATGTGTTAACTGATGAAATGTAATTTAATATTTCCTGTTAGAAATCTAGACAAGATCACGCTTTCCTGTCAGTGTCTCCTAGCTGTGTAAGTATCTTTTCTTTCTTTTCCCCTCTCTTCTTTTTACTGTATCAGTGGTGCTTGTACTTTCTTCCCCAGAATCCAGTACACAGTGCATCTGTCTACATCAATACTGATGAGCGAGCTACTTAATTTCACATCACATGAAAATCCAAGCAAACAGAATTACTCCTTTGATCTAAGTCACAATTACACAACTACAGTCCCAAAAGAGATGATGGCTTTTAGTCTCATCACACTCATGGTATATTATGTTTTTTCTGAAGCAGCTTAGCTATGAGAAGTACCAGGCTGCTTTCTTAGGTAGAGCCATTGCTACACTCTTCGGTACTAAGACATTCTACTGATGAACAAGAAGATAGCTTATATTCCCTGGTGTTCGTTAAGTAAAGTTTACATTACTTAGAGCTCATGGCAACAAAAAGTGCTTAAAAACAGGCAAGCAGTGTCCTCCTGTATCAAAGTTTTTTTTTTTTTTTCCTTTGATTCTTGATCTTTTTTTTTCCTTTAGTTTGCTATTGTGCCTTTAACCCAGGACACCAATATCCTGCATGTTCACTGCATTATCCAGCTGCATCCATCAGCTGCTGCAATCTCGACCTCTACCAGGTCATTCAGCCTCACATTTAGCCATCGGTCTAAGGAGGAGAACTAGAGTGCTCAGGGTCTCAACTAGTACTATATCTGGATAAAACAGAGTATTTTCTTTAAAGGGAAACCTCACTATCTTCTCTCTTCCCCCCCCCCCCCCTTTTCTTTCTCTTTGAAAACGTAGAATCAAGAAAAATTCAATGACCCTTCTAACCAGTATTTTTATCCCTTTTGATAGATCATTTCACTTTTACTACTAAGGAATAATAGTTTTTTATAAATATAGGCAGATTTTAAAAAGGAAACTATAAACTGTCTTTTCCTCAGAATAGCTGTACCCTATAATGCCTTTTTTTTTTTTTTTTTTTAACAGAGGCAGATTTCTATATTTTTAGTTTGGGCAAGAGAGAAGAATTCATGTCTGCTTGGAATGCTTTTATTGCCATGTGCAAAGGTGCTCTGATATCAAGGCAAGCCGTATAAAATAAGCTGGCTGCTGGGTGTGCTTGTTTGAAGAAACATGAAATTTACAGAGGGACTTCTGGGAATCTCTCCTAAAGAGGTTAGTGTCCTACCTGATAATTTCTCAATAAAAATTTATTTGGCAACAAGCAGTATCTGTTCCTTGTGCCCACTCTTTTTGTAAGTGTGCTCTTGAGTTTGGGTAACCAAATCTATTTCACTCCTCCTCCCTCCACTCTCCCTGAAAAAGCAAAAGGGGAAAAGCAAGCCCTTTCCTCTACAGCAATATTTTCGAAGTTAGGTCAGACCCCCAGCCTGATGCCTAGCACAGCCAGGCAAACTTTTATTCTAACATGAGCCAGAACAGCAGCGTGTGGACGGCGGGCTGGGACAGACAGAAGGTTATGGTTTCCTCATCTGCCCTATTCCCACTTTATTTGTTATTTAATTCCTGCACATTTTAATTCTCAACTATTTTAAGACTGATTTGCACCATCAGGAAGCGCGCCTCTGTTTTTTCTTCTCACCCCCCATATTTGCTTACTTGTACAATTAATTTATATTTATAATGCTTTTTCTTGCACATAACTTTTTATCAGTTTGTACTTATTTTATCATACACAGCCAATGGAGATTGGCATTAGCATAAAAGGAGTTGCTTCCGACCTATGAAAGTTATGCACTTGTTTGCTTTATCTTGATATTAAATAATCAAAAGCTGGAGAAACAAAGACGGGCTTAAAATGTCTTCATAGAAATAGTTATTTCTTTGTGCATGTTATGTTTTATTGTTCTTCTTGACCCTTTTGCAAGAATTAAAAATCATTCTCAGAGTAATATCAGAATTAAAGAAATTACTTTTCAAAAATAATACAGCTCTTCTCAGTCTGTGAGTTAGTTCCAATATATAAACCCACAAGTATTTCCACACTGGAGCAAATTATGGTCACTATAGTTTGTTAACCTGCTCCTACAATTGATAGGCTTTTCAGCAGGGCGTGCAACTGAGTCCTGCAATAGCCATTTCTGAAGTGTTCTTTGCAACTTCTGATAGAAAGTGGCCCAGGACCGTGTTAAGGATTATACCTTATCTCTTTCTATTATGTCAATTAATGTAACTGTACATGTTCTCTTCCTCTTCTTTTAATACTACTATGCACTTAACTTTGGTGGCATCTCCTGGCAGTTAATTCCTCAGGACAGTACTATTTTCCAAAAATAAGAATTATATATCCTCCAATGTGTTTACATCTGTGGTATTCAGAAGGCCCTAAAGCATCTCAGACAGGTCATATATTGGTATTTAATTCACTTTTCTTCTCTCACTTAATGTTATCAGTCATCAGACAGTTCAAGTCCGACAGCCCCTAAATTTTTTGGCCAAATACTCAAATGGCATGTCTGGATGGATACTCCTGGAACATAGTTTCATATATTAGAAAAATTAACTGTTCTGCAATTCAAGGAACTGGTAGGTTTGTGTTTTGAAATAGAGCTTGCTAGGTTTGCAGGTGATGTATAGTACACTGTATGTTTCAATGAAATAAAGCTATTTGCGGCTGCTGAAGGTATGGTAGGTGTTTGCTTTTCGGTTTTGAAATTTCTTGCTTTTTTGCAGGAATATGAGTTCTTTTAACACCATGCTTTGCCACGTCTTCATTGCCAAAAAGCAATATAGGCTTGTCCTTGTTTAAACAAATCACACTAATATGATGTGAGAACTTTTATTCCAATATTAGTAAACAGGCAAATCCTTGAAAACACAAAGGAGAGATCCCTCAGAGAGCAATACAGCAACTCTTGTTGCTAGGAAACCATTTTTCTTTCTTTTCCTTCAAAACGACTAAATCATTTTATGCCTGGCTTCAAAGGTAGCTGGGAAGATGGGAGCAGAAGGAAATGCATTTTAAAAGTCTCACCTCTTCTCCCTCTTTCTTTCCAATATGAAGAGAGCAACGAGTCAATAAGATTTGGTGGGATTCAGGGGAATATATGAATAAATGATCTAGGAGCAGTAGGGTCTGTGTGTGGGTGCGCTGTGTGAAGCAGGGGCGGGTATTTGGGTGAGCACACAGCAGAGCCACGGGACCTCCCTGGCTCCCATGGGGCTTCCTCTTGCAGCCCCTCTCGTGCCACCTCCCTGCCACCTGCTCCTTCCCTGGGGTACCCTGGGTATTTCTAGCGGCTCCTTTTCATCTGCATTTTGGAGGTCTTCCTTTTCCTTTTCAGTCTGCTCCATCTCCTCAGCCCGGGTTCCCCTGGAGAGGACGGGTGGGTGGCAGCCGTGGTGGCTGTGGGCCCTCACTGGAGGAACGGGGCAGGCAAGAGGCAGCGGGGCAGGAGCAGGGATTGCCGGGGGGTGAGGTTTGGGCCTGCCTTTCAGGCAAGCCCCAGCTGCCTGGTGAAGGGCAGCGTGGGTTACAGTGGGCCCTGGTTTAGGCCAGAGGGAGAGAGGGGGAAGATGGCTCCCCAGGGGTCAGCCATGGGGGAGTGGGAGGTGGGAGAAAGCCCCATGGCCGCTTGCTCACTCCCTCGCTCATCTGCCTTCTCCCCAGTGAGTTCACAGGTCTTCGGTCCTTCTTCATGTCAGGAGTTTCCTTGCCCTGCTCCTAGCTTTCTCCTCTCCCCCATTTCCCTCCCCGTCTCACCACACCCCATGTCTCTCCTGGTGTGCTCCAGCGTGGGTTGGACCTTGAGCCACAGGTAGTGAAGGGGCTTCTCTGGGAGTGGATGGGGAGCTGGGTACCGTTTGGCACCTGAATGGAAAAAACTGAGAATCCAAGTTGCTTATTAACTCTTAAAGTTATCGAGTACGACTCCAGGAGCTGTTCTTGTCCAAGGAGGAAAAGCACCGGCATGAGCCTGCACGGGAGGAAAAGGTTTGTTGCCTGCCTCGCCCCCCGCCCAGTACTTCACACAGAAATGGCTGCTCTCCATGTTCTCTCCTGGCAGGAACTGACGGGCTTTGGGTGGATAGTGAGGCTTTGTGTAAGCAAAAGCCTTTGACTTTCTTCCTCCCACCCACCCAGAAAAGGGACTCTCTGTCTATTTTGGTCCAGACAATTCCCTCAACTTAAAGACCCTCTGGTGATACCCATAGGATTTCTTTCTGGTGATACCCATAGGATTTCTTTCCTTTTTTTTTTTTCTTTTTTTAAATTCTGACTAAACTGATCTTAACTTGCTAAAACTGAGGAAGTGACAGATGGTGCCTATACTATTTCAGGAGAGTGTCACTCTTCTTAGCATGGTAAGCGTCTTCCATGGCAGCTGTCAGACACAAATGCACAAATCCAGTTCATTTTGCTTAATTTTCGTGAGTAATATTAGATTCTAATATAGTTATTGAAATGTCTACTTCTTATCCAATCTTGCTGAATGTAGTAATTCTAGAGTTAATATGACCTTAGTTTGACAAATTTAACCTGTTTTGGTCCAACCTAATCAGACATCTGAGAACTGAATAGCATCACTTTAAAAATTCCTTTAAGCCTCTTCCAGTTGTTTTTTGAAGCAAGGAACAATCCTGTGTGGATTTTCTGTTGTTTTAAACTTCTGAAACAGAAATGTGTACATGTTGTATACAACATGCATAAAATCATTTGGATTATGTTGTGCCTGTGTAATTCCTTCATAGCACATTTCTTTGAAGAACAATGGAAAAGGATAAACCTTTCAAAAGCTATAGAAAGGAAAGAGTTGTGTTTCTGAAAGCACAGATTTAAGCAAAGTCAGAAAAGCTACACCCGTTAAAATTGCTGTCTGTTGAGAGCAAATTATATCTTAAAAAGAAAAGCTACATTTTTCCTCTTTCCTTTTATCTGACGTTTACATATCTGCGACCTGTAGCTGTGTTAGTTACAGGTCGCAGTGACTGTTTTCAGTGGAACCACTGTCTTGATGGTGTGTGTCCATGTATAATGTAGATATTACATGCATACACACATCATCTACCTACCTATATATATGCATACATGCATATATATTTATTGATCAGCTCTTTCCTACCACAAACTCATTCTTCAGAAGTCATCAGATCTTTTTGCTACTCTTAGTTCAGCTTATCCAGAAAACATTAATTATGTCAACTGAAGTATTAAGTTTTAAGTTTAAACTTGGGCAGCATCTATATTTAGACAGGTACTTTTACAACATCTGTATCAATACATTAGCTTCATTTTAAAAAAATATATTCTACGATCTCTAGACAGATTGAATGCATTTTGACTAACTTTTAGCAAGTTTGTGCTCATATTAGAGAGAGACCGGGAGGGGAGGAAATATGTAATGACATTTATGTTCCTATCCACTGAGCTCAGCTGAGGAGGAATTAGGTATAGCGGGAGTGAAAGGGTTAACAAGATTGAAGTACTAAGGGCCCAGGTTCAAGTAATGAAAAGCACTGATAATTACAATCACCTGAGTTACAGCTGAGGTGAATTAGCTCCATGCTTTAACCAGGCACAGTGTATGCCCTGGCTGCAGTGGAGCATCTCCTGCCTTACCGTTGTCTGGGGTGTGGCTGGCTCATTGAGCTTTGGAGTGCGACAGAGCAGGAGCTCTTGGTGGTGAGTTCCCAGAGACCTGAGGGTGACCAGGAGAGGTTAGTGAGAGGCTGAGCAGAGTCTGGGAAGCACACATACTCCATCAGAAAGAGGGTCTTTGGTTTACCCCTCGACTGGAGTCTGTGCATCAATCTGCTACACTCAGCTGCTCAAGAATTGCTGGTATTTCAACCTTAAACTGGATTTAAGCAGATTCACAGTTTTGGTGGAAGGTGATATAATGATTTATTTACAATAATAAATGTTATTTACAATAACATGATAAGTGATACCCAATGTTTTGCTTCTGCAGCTCGGGTTGCTTGGCAATTTAAAATGTTTCTATCAAACTCCTGAAAATACTCAAGTCTTTAGAGACATGGAGAGGAAGATTATTACAGGGTGACCTGTGGTCTCCTTAGATTATATTCTCCCTTTTCTTTGGGTAGTATTTGACCCTCAAAGCCATATGGATCCCAAAGGGTCCTATCTCAGTATTTGCAGAAATGCTTGTTTTTAGGAGTTAGATGCAGCTAAAACCAGTGTTCCCATGTTGTGGGATGTGCAAAAGCAAAGCATTATCCCAGTGCAGCTCATATAAACTCTTAGTGTAAGAGAGTGGGGAAAGGGTGTGTGTTTTGTTTTGCGCAGCACTGAAGACTGGTGGTTAATTCAGAGTTGAGGAGTTCTTGTTGCCCATTTTCAACAGGCTCTGGGTATGATCCTGCATAATCCTGCCTCAGGTGAGAGGAGGGGCTGCTTCTGTAACCCAGGTAGATTTTGAAAAAAGCAGTGCTGTACATCAGTCTTTCTGGGGGATAAACCAATTAGTAAAAAGCTTTTCTCTTAGCAATGGTATGTGTTTTATTTCCCGAGTTAATGCATTTCAGGAGTTACTGTGTGCTACAGGGATCTCTTTCTGACTGATCATATATCATTCTTGTTAATATCAGCATGGCTTAAGTGGGCACCCCAGGAGAGAATCTGACTTTAATTCTGTTGCTTGCAGTTGTACTGTTTGCTGTTGCAGTTTATAAAACAGGTTCCTCTGCAATCTGTGTTGCTATGGATTTTTCTTTGTATTTACTGAGAAGAGGTAGGCGATTTATTTGTCTGGTGTCTCAGCAGATTCCTTCCTGCTGTGTTTAGGTTTTTGGGAGTGGGTTGATTCTGATCTCTTTCAAATTATGAGGAATTGTCGTCTTGGTTTCCAAAGCATTTAACAATCTTTGTGCTTGTTTATATATAGGAGTTAACTGAAGTAGGATATCTCTTCATTGTTTTAAAACAGACTTTGTTTAGACTGACTTAGCAGGCTCTCTTCTCTCTGTGCCAAAATGAAATAGTGCATTGAGAAGTAGCAGAACTGAGGGACATTTCTGTTCCCTTCATGCACTGGATAGGCAAAATGTTCAATTTATCATATTATTTATAATCTGGCACAATTCTAAAATCACTTACTGAAAATTTAGAAGCAGCTGATAAGCCAAAGTTCTGAAAATGTGAAAAATGTAATATTTATTGGTGGATGCATCGAGCAATTACTTAACTGATGTTGCTTATTGATAAGACGTCCAAAAAGGGGGAGGAGGGAGAGCCCACTAAAGAAAACCAAGAAACATTAAAGACAAAGTCTAAGTAAACTGTCTCTCATTTCCCTCAAAACCTTTTCCCAAATGGTAAATCCTATAGCTGAAAATAACTATATCAGAACATTTGGGGACAAATTGTTATGTGGCTACTATTAACATTTTCTGTCAGTGTTCTGTGACATTGAAGAAGTGACTTCTAACACCTGTAACATCAGTGTCTCTGGCCCAGCCTTCTCACAAAATATAATTCCTATAATGTAAGTAATGGGAAGCTTTAGGAGAAAGATGGGACATAGAAAGAAAATATAGGACATAAGTGGAGATGAACTTTATTATGAAGTAGTGGTAAAAGGAAAATAGTGTTTACATGGTACGTTTGCATATAGTCTTGCAAATATTCTACATAATTAAGATATATTTTTAACTGCACTGTTTCATGAATAATTCCAGAAAATGAGATCTTGTTCTGCACAAATTCTTATTCTGGACTGCTGTTACTTTTGTTTGTCTTCTTACAACTGTCATCTCACTTCTCTGCTATCTGAGATTGGATGGCCAGCTTCATTTTTCCTTCAGATATGCAAATGTTTTCAAAGGATATAGATGAAAAGATTGAGGATTTATAGAGCTGTATTCTGTCTGAACAAGCCCTAGGCCTATAAACTAGCAAGTTAATTGTATTCTGTCACGTAGACAGTACATCTACTGTATTGTCTTCTGTCCTCAGTTTCCCTGAAGGAGAAAAAATGGCAGGACAACTGCTTATCATGGCAGTTTGGAGTCTTTTAAAACAAATAGGCTTCCTACATACATAGGCAGTGCTGGTGGTGGCAGCTTTTGATTTCAAAATATCAAGGGATGAGTTTTGGCCAAGCTTTTCAAACTAATTGGGTGTCAAGCTAGAGGCAGCAGGAGAATACGGACTCTGGCTTCACTTAAGTTGATGTGTTTAAGATTCCACTGAGTCTGGTACAGAATGACAATAACTACAGAAATGGGCACCAAGTAAGCTTTAAAGAGCTTAATAGTGTTCTTATGTTCTCAGGTGCATTAGCTATTAAAAATGTTTCAGGTTGCCAGCAGAATGTCTTGTATGCTTATGTGCAGCAGATTAATTATAATAGAACTGATAGTAATATGATTCCATTTTCTGTTTTATTTTTGTCAGAGAAATTCCTTAATGATTGAAGTTTCCTCTGCTTATTTCCCAAGAAACAGGGAACAAATGGTCTGTGATGTGTTTAGCCCGTAAAATCAATTCAGTATCAAAAGGTTTTACCTTGGGATGTGTTTAAATCTTCTGAAGATGCTAGGTGCCTCACAAACTAACTAGAACTGGTAAAAACATTTTTATGAAAATTCCTTCCTAGAAGAGAAGGATTTTCAGCAGCAACAAACTAGTCTGTGAATTAGTGTCAGGTACCAACTTTGGGAAAAGACTTCCAAAATTAAAAAGAAACAAAACAAAAAGAGTAAAAACATGTTGGTAGTTTATAAATAAATCTTTTTATATCTTTTCTGTTTTGAAATGACTTTTCAGTTTAGATTCTTTTTTTATTATTATTTTAGAGGGTAAAAATTCAATGGATATATTCTCTAAAATCCAGAACATTTTCAATTTCTGAAAATTGTTGTTGACATTAAGAAAGACTTCCGAGTTTTCTAGTCTGCTCCAGTACATTCATCATCTTAGACTCCTCCTACTGATTCCTTATATTTCACTTTTTTTTTTTTTTTTTCTTCCCAATCATTTTAATTTCATCATGAAATAATCCTTCATTTTCAGTTCCAACCCAAATCTGTCAAATTCAGGAAGAAAAAAATACAGCCCTTCACTTTCCTTTCCTGTTAATAGTCAAAAAGTAGAGTAACAACCTCATTCTTTGGAATAGATAGTCTACTTAAAACAATGCTCTGCAAATTTTTGAGGTAATTACCATGATACTTCTGTGGTAAAAGTGAATAAATATTAAATAAGACTATCAGCAGCATGGGCGACAGTTCTGTTGGACAAATCTTTCCAGATTCTGCGTTTTGCCCGTAGAATTCAAAGTGCTACTGTGAAATACTGACGTTCTGAAACAGTGCTTAAATCTATTTTTTTCCACAGTTCACCACATGTTAATTGAAACTCTTACTGATGTAAAAGGAAGCAAATTAAACTTTAATATTATTTCATCATATTTACTGTCTTCCCAGCCTCTGGAGTTTTGAACAATATTTGGAGACATAGGAAGATAACGATGAAATGCTTTTGAAAGGTGCAGAGTTAGATCAGTGCCCCAATACCTGCTGAATTTCTAAAATACTAAACATGACAGTCAAGTTGGTTCAAAATGAGTACTGGAAAATGAGAAACTCACACAGCTTCTTTGATATCGTATGCTAGTTATGAAATTGAATAAAAACATCCCTATGGTATCTTTAATCTCTTCAGAGGTTGGAAGAACTCCAACAAAAGCCAACCACAAACCCCACAACTTCTTTCCACTTGAAAGTGTCTCTTAATCACTCCATCGGAGTGGTAATTTTACCTCAGGAATGACAGATCTTTTTGGCGTCTTGCACAATTTGCATATACACTTTTATTAAAAACCAGCTTTGGAATTTTTGTTCTATGACTGAATATTTTACTAATGCTGACTTTTAAAGTACATATTGCAACTGAGAACTAGTGAATTATATCCACATCTGTCTTTGTAACCCTAGAAAGCATACAATCTTTAAGTGCTTTAAGGTTGCTGAGTCCAGTCATGCAAAGTTCTGCAGTCACAAATCTAATGGCTTTGCATGTTAGTGATGGCTGCTATTCTTTGAAGATATTTCATAACTTTTGTAGCTGAAAGTCTGGCTTTTATTACATAAACATAGTTGAAAATAAAACACTTGTTGGAAGGAGTGTGAAAGAGGTTGTTTAAACAGAAAGCAAAATTTTAACTGCAGAAAGCATATACCAGAACTTAGCTCCAGGCAAACAGGAGAAAGATAGACACGAACAGGAGAAAATAGGCTTTGAACTTCATAACATTCTTTTAATTTGAAAAAGAACTTATTTTTCCATCCTATGTCTTGTTCTATTTTTATATACAAAGTAAGCTTTTCTGCTTCAGGAAAATTCTGTGGGATGAGACGACCTTTCACTGGTACAAAATCAGCATAGTGACCTCTCTGTCTGTTTTCATTTACGCTCTAGAAAACAGGCATTTATAAAAAGCATCTAGTTCTTAAGCATTCATCAAAGCATGTTTGTAAGGAGAATATCTCAACAGATCTGGGAAAGGGATATAGCATCTGAGAACTCATCTGCTTTTTCACCTATACTCACTATCTAAGATGTATTCCCTATCCTTAAAAATCCTGCATCTGTTTTATCTCCAGACTTCAACAGTAATGCCAGCAGTATACAAGACTGTCTTCAGAATGATGAATTCCCAGGAACTGAAACCATTTCTGTCACTGAAATGACAATGAGCATTCTAGTGCATCAAATGATGCACAGAACAGTTTGACTTTTATACTTTTGAGGTCAAATGAAATTGTCATGAAATAAAATCCTCACTGGGGAAAAAGGAAGACTAATTTACCCCAAGTCCCTCATCTTTGAAAATATTTTCAGTTCCTCCTAGCACTCCACCCCCACATCACAACAGAATTGTTCTGTCTGCTTCCAAAGGCATTCACCCTACAGCTCCTGGTGCCAGGGAAATGACACCTACACCTTCCTGCTCTGTCCTTTTTCTGTTCTCTCCTTTCTGGTATGCATTTATGTTTTCCCCTTCTAATCTGCAGGAGGGAATATATTCTCATTTTACATATTTCCCTGTAATATTTTCCAGTATTGGTATGGTATTCCATCAGACTGAGATTCAAATTGGAAATTCAGTTTGGAGACTAGTTAGCTGCCAGATGATAGGTGAAGGATAAAGAGTCCTCTTCCCCTCTTAACATAATGTCCAATTCCATTCCACTGTCAAAGGAAAACACATTTTCTGGTTATTAAGTCATTGATGAATGCCACCTGCTGGTTGGCATAGCACTGCTAAGAAAACTAAAAATATATGTTTATATAAAAGTCACTTAGGAGCAGTATTTGAAATCATTGTTTTTATTATTTTGTTCAGGAAACAAACACCAGATCAAAACCTGCTGCTGTGCTCCATGTAGACCAGTCATGCAGTGTTCAGTTAATTCCTTTGTGATGGAAAACTTTAGCAGAGATGATTCCAATACTACACTGTAGTATTAGCCTAACTAATAATAACAGCTTAACTTCATAGCAATACAGACATTTAGAATAGAATTATGGAAAGACTTAAGAGAGTAATATTTTTGAAAAAATGGAAAGAAAAAAGAATTAAATGTTTGGATTGTGGGGTAGAAGTGTGAGAGGCAATTTAGCCTTTGAACAACTTGACTATATAAATATGCATAAACATACACTTGTTTCTGCATTAATTGTTACATGTATGTGTGTGCGTAAGCAGTTTTCAAAATCTGGATGTCACAATAAGGAAGAAAACTTGTTTCTTTCCAATTGTATCTAATATGATTCAGAATAATGCATTAAAGGAAAAAGAAAATTGTCTTTTGCTTGGAAATCAAGCAGTATGAAAGAACAGAATGTATCTCAAGTTGTTTCCTAATGGTTGTCCAGGAAAAGAATAAAAAGCTGCCTACAGATTGAATAATAACAAGATTGTGGTTTTTTCAGGGGACAAAGAACTATACTGACCTCTTATCAGAATATTTCAGCAGCTTTTCTTAATGTTAGGCTGCTAAGTATCATATCCAAGGACTGACGTTATGCTCTGTAGCTAGGGAGTGATGAATAATTTGTTCAATAAATGTATTCCCCTTTCACCATCTGGAAATTGTCTGAAATACAATAACCTTAAATTTATTCACTAATAAAAATTCATTGATTTCTCCAGCAAATAATTCTTGCACTGTAGATCAATTATGTAAACTTATTAGGATTACTGTTTGCAAGTCTGACTTCACCGGTTAATTAAGCAAATCACTTGATGTTTCTGTTCTTGTCTAAAACAGGAATCTGTACACAGAGGGTTAAACTCTGCACCTTTTCTGCCTGGTGGCTGTAAGAGAGTAGTTTTAGACCTTTCAAAACTGTTGCTAAATTTGTAGAACCAGGCTCATTCAAGACTTTAACACTGCTGTTTTTAGACTAAGTGGAATGCTTCAAAGGATCTTGCTTTCATGGCCTATTTCCTCTCTTGTGTTGGTCCTGGAGTAAGGAGAGAGAGAAAGAAGCTGAAAGAGTCCGGATTTACTATTTTTCATTAAAAGCTAATGCTGCTGCCAATGACCTACCTCTTAACCCTTACTCTTGTACCATTATTAGATGTGAATATTCTTTGAATGTTCTTGTGAGGATTTTCACTTGTGCCTAAGTGAGGTCGTTATTCATGTTTAATATGGAGTTATAGCTTAACTGCAAGTCTGCCTCGGAAGTTACCGTACTACTAGGGGAAATGGTAAAGCATAATGTTAACATTAACTCCCTTCCATTTTTGCTTATGCAGATGATGTGGTTCAGGACAAATGAACAAGTTTTTTAATTTCCTTAAATTTAATGGAGAATGACCTTCCTTTTTACCTGTTTTAACTGATAAATTTTCTTTTCTCTTTCATCAGTGCTGAAGCAATTAATATTTCTCTTGTGTGTAATGTAACTGCGTATAAATACTAATTTTAAATGAAATTGCTTTGTTTCTTCTTTTTATATATCCTGTTCTCCCCATGTTGTTTGTAGTAAAATGAGAGAAATAGACAGGTGCTCATTAATGCAAAATTAGTCTCTAGTGCAGAGAAGATTTCACAGAATATTAGAATGTTGAGCTATTGATATTCATGATGGCCAAGGCCTTCACTTCACAGTATGTTGCTTTTTAACTGTCATAGAATCATTAAGGTTGGAAAAGACCTCTAAGATCATCTAGTCCCACCGTCAACCCAACACCTCCATGCCTACTAAACCATGTCCCAAAGTGCCACATCTACATGTTTTTTGAACTCCTCCAGGGATGGTGACTCCACCACCTCTCTGGGCAGCCTGTTCCAATGCTTGACCACCCTTTCAGTAAAGAAATTTTTCCTAATATCCAATCTAATCCTCCCCTGGTGCAACTTGAGGCCATTTCCTCTCGTCCTATCACTTGTTACTTGGGAGAAGAGACCGACCCCCACCTCACTACAACCTCCTTTCAGGTAGTTGTAGAGAGTAATAAGGTCTCCCCTCAGCCTCCGCTTCTCCAGACCTAACAATGCCAGACTTGTTAGGATTTTGCCAGAAAGCAACCTGTAAAGCAGTATCCCTCTAAAACTACAGTATATTGATTTATCCACTGATAAAACAAGGTATAATATATAGGTAAATATACTGTTTCACTAACAAGCACCAATAAACTGACATTTTTTCATAAAATAAAGAAGGTAAACAAACTCTTAAGGTGATTAATGTTATTGTAGCTGATATAAATTATCACAGGGCTGATGCAAGCTCAATGAAAACAGTATGAATCACATTTATTGTCCTTGAGTTAAATCTGAACATCCCATTGCTGTTTGGGACATTCATCTTATTTATCTTCCTTAAGGCCTCTATGCACCTATTTAAAATTTCAGCTGGATTTGTATCAGTTCCCTGCTTTATTACAATAATGGCAATGAGGCTGAATATATCTTGCAAATTATTTATGTGGGGAAAAATCACTTTAAAAACACAGATTGTTTGCTTTGGGTATATGCTAGGAGCAAATTCTCAAAGATTTTTAAAAGTTTCTTTGGAGATCACTATTTAAATGGTAAACCTTTAGAAACTATAACTTGCATGCAATTGTAAGTTCCAAATCACTCAAAAATGGCTCGTGGAAATAGTTATATGTATTAGACTAGACTAATCTGAGGTTTTAAATAATCATCGCTATTTATGCAACTGTTGTAGCACAAGTATTTTGAGTAAAAATATTTAAATTAGGTTTATGCTTAGGCACAAATATGAGTAATTTAATTTTAATAAAGTGCATTATTAATCTTTCTGGAGTTAAGGTGTTTATTAATTGCTGGAAATTCAACTTATTTTTAATGGTATGTGTGTATTTTTTGTTGTTGTTTTTTTTTTCTGATGAGTTGAATATGGAATAAGCTCTGCTTTCTGCCCTGTACAATTTTGTAAATGTAGCTTTTTGTAACATAGTCTGATTCTGTATATTTTACTCATGAGATATTTTTATATCGGTAAACTTGTAGATAAATGATATAGGTATGTCCAATAAGTGATCCTGTCATCAGTAAATCCCTGAAGGCTCTATGCAGGGCAAGTTGTCATACAAGTTGAGCACAGTAACAAACCATAACAGACCTTCCCACTCAAGGTAATAAGTAAGAGTGGATTCCAGCTGTTTTTGGAAGAAATTGTATCAATGTTAGTTTTTGTTATAGTCTTTGTGTGTCTTGAATGGAAAGCAACATAAACAGAACTTTATTATGCAGAATGTCAAATGAAGGGAGAAGAGCATCAGACTTTTTTGGAGCTAGAAGATGCATCTGTAGGGCTTATCCTGGCAAGAATGATCAGCAGTGTTTAGTTTGGCATGGCCTTGAGTGTTTGCTTTCCATGCAAACTTGAACTACAGCAAATATCAGGAAAAGAAATTAAAGCTGGTTGTAAGTAAATGCTGACAATAGTATATAAGCTTCTAAAATAAACCCTTATTTTTTGTGTACTCCCAGCACATATTTCAGCTTTTGACATCAAGAATATGTGAAGTATAGGAGAAAAGGGTATTTTGAATAGGTCTGCCCTGCAGGGTGGTTGTTTCAGCTATATGAATAGCTCAGATTGTTACCATTCCAGTTGCAGAACTTGCCAGTAATACCAGTAATAGTGAATGCCTCAACGTGTATTTAATTAAAGTAGTTCTCTACTGAAACTGTGAAGGCCAATAATTTCTGATTTGCCTTGCTATTTTTGAGTTTTGTCACATTAACTTGTAAATGACAGATTTATCATCCACAAAAAGTCTTTGTTATGAAAAGCTAAATGATTTTGTAAATCTGATAGCATTTTTTGCCTTAAAACAATGCATGCCTGAAAATGACCATGCTTTCTTGACTCTACCTGCAGGGAACACTTTATGTTGAGAAAGGGAAAGAAAAAAAAGTGTCTCGCATTAACTAATCTAAGCTGTGACAAATCAAATACTGGAAAAGATTATTTTGTTCTTAGACTTAAGGAAGGCTTAGGGGACCCAGGGAGAACATTGTTGTTTGAGTCAGTAACAAAAATCACTCATTTTAGCAGGATGAATTTTTTGGCAGAAAAGTGAGCTAGACTAATAGCAGTGCTAAATGTTTGCGTACCTTCTGGATGCTGCAATTCTTAATCAAGCATTTTTATTGCCCACACAACATCTGCAGAACTGTGGTAGGAACTTCTGAATAGACAGTGGCTTTAAGGGCCACTCTTTGTAGATCTGAGTATCTGACCAGGTTTCTCAGCCCTGAATCACAGAGATATGAGCTGAAGGGACCAGGAAGAAAGGATGCCCATATAAGTCTGATTTGATTATTCAGTGGTTAGTGTAGCAGAGTGCAAGAGATTCTGGTTTGTTTCTTCCCTCTGTCTGGGGATTATTTAAATGCAGTTTACCTTTCCTCTAGTCTTCAAGCTGTCTTGCTGGATTCATGAGGGTTTAAGTCTCTCAGTCATTGTTGCTGAACATACTCTCCTTCATGTTACAAAACAAAGACAAACCCTCCTGGTCCCAGTGAATGCTTTTGTCACATCAAACTAAACCTCTTTTAAACTTGTTGCTCTTGAACTTGCAGCTCTGAGCATTGCAATGTCTGGACAGACTAGCTGGTACAGCATCTATATAGTTGCATTAATGTAATACTCATTAATGCCCAGAAGCAAGGTTAACTAGCCTAACTGAAATGCTATGTAATTGCTACAACAGGGCTGCTAATTAGCCTGTGGGGAGTGTGGTTCTATAATGCTTGCTGCTTATGAGATCAGAACAAGCTTGGGTATCATTGCAAGGCACTATTTTATTTCCTGAAACATAACCTGAGCTTCAATCTTCAAAACAAAATGAGGAAAGGGAAAAATTATTAAGCAGCTGGAGTTGAACAACCCCTTTTTATTTTGTATGGAGTCCAAGTATCCAGTAGAAATAGGATTTTGACTAAAACTAGGTATGCTTTTTAATCTTACAGAAATTTCACAGTTATGAGTTCATTTTTTTGTTATAGTATTATTTATTATTATTTTACTCCCTTTTGAAAGATGTTGCTTCTTTTCACAACTAAAGGAAGTAAACTTTTTTACTGAAGTATCTATTTTACCAATTACGGAATTGGAAGACTACCATGAGTCTTCATGTTTGCAAGGTTGTTTTGAATACCTTGTTATGACTGTTATTGTAGTCACTGTTTGAAGTGTCAAGTATCATGTAGTAAGGAAGACTTTGGCTAAACAATTTCTTTCTAATTTTTAACTAAAATTATTATTCTTAGCTTAATGTACCAAAGGCAAAAAAAGCTTTATTTCATAGTTCTAATCTCTAACTCATTTAAACTTAACAAATAAAACCTCACTTTACTGGCTTAAATTTCAATGTCTTTCACTTCCCATACAGTGAAATATTTTACACATCTTTAGTTTTGTGTATCTAACACAGATTTTCCTACTTGCCTTTTTGTCAGCCTTGCTCCTCAGACTGGCATGCTTGCTTTAGGTCTTCACCAAAGATTTGCAGATTTAGGTCTTCACCAAAAAATATATATTCTGGTTAAAAAAAAGTGTTTAGAACAGTGCAGTATGTGTAATAAAAAATAATATGAAATTATGAATCCCTTTCCATTTTACTTTGGAATCAGTGTTGGATTTTTTCTCTTTTTTTCTTGAGTAGGCAAATACATCTATTTCTGACTCACATTACATTTGCATGTAAACTCTTTGTTCAGTGTGCAGACGCCGTAGCCATGTCTCATTATATGTACTTCACTTTTGGATTAAAATGAGTCTTATCCCTTGGATAGTGCAGTAATCTGCATGATGTAGTATGTAGCTGAATTGACCTTTGAATAGTTCCAAAGGGCTATGGGTCTGCCTGTAGCTTAAGGGTATTTTGAAAATTTTACAGGAGATGGTAAAGAAGAAAGATTCTAATTCATCAGTTGGACAACTTATTACTTTGATGATAGGTTTGGTTCTTTAAACAATCATTTACCCTGACATGTGAGTAAAAAAATTAGCTTCTCAGAAGCTTAGAGTACCATTGTTTCTACTTATTATAATGCCAGTAGTAGCTCATCATTTTCTTTGCTTTTTAATATAGCAAATGCCTTTTTTGCAAGGTCAAATTATGTCATTCTAGTTCACTTCTATAATTTCTTTTACTCTTCTTCCTTAAAAGAATTTTTTAAGGAAACAATGGTTTGGGGTTTTTTTTACTTTATTTCTACTGGAAGCTTGGTTGAGGTAATACTGCAGCATCATATTAAGCCAGATTTTTATCACTAACTGACGATGAAATGTTTCTATATAAGTTACAAATTGATTTAGAAGGCTTTGGACAGTAGTAAGCCAAAGTTTGGAAACTATAAGGAGACAGAAGCTATTAGTTTGGGAGACTATGCAAATTAGTTTATATAATACTAATATGGAAGTAACTAGGATTTGCAAATTAACAAAATACAGAGGAATGAATTTTCAAACAAAAGGCTGACATTGTATTTTTGGAGTCAAGAGTACTAATAACTTGGGAATCTGGTCATTTGTTTAGATACAGTATGTTGTTAACAACTGTTACTCTTAATATTCAAACTTGGTCCATCTTAGCCTGGCTTTTGGTATTCATTGCATGCTTCAACCTTTGAGACTCACGTTGTGAGGGGAACAAGGATACAAGAGGAAATAACTGTGTAAAATCTGCTCTGTGGCCTGAGGACATGACATCCAGAAAGAGAGGGAGTCCATCAGAATTGAGCAGTAGGCCTGCTGTAGCCTTGTTCAGGCAAGCCAGAACATGGGGTGGGAGATTAGAGGAGGGGAATATTCATTGCATCTTTCAATTGCCATGAATTTTTGGGCCCAGTGAAGTCTAGGTCCTCAATAGTTAAATTCATATTTCCATGCCTCTCTTCTCTCTTAGCTCCCAGAGTTGCTTATACCTGCTTGCCTGATTTCTCTGTGCTGTGCAGAAGAGTGAGAGAAGGCAGAAAAGTCTTATATTAATGCATGGATGTGTTATTACTCATGCATTTGTTAAAAAAAAAAAGGCATGTATTTCACTTTTGTTCACACAATATACAACTGAGCAAATTCAGAGTGGACTGCTTACTTACGTGGTTTTTGCAGAGAACAGTTATGTGATCATTGTTACAAATTCCAAAACTTATAGATCAGCACACGTGTTGTCCAGGGAGCCCTTGTATCTTCTAAATTAGTTATCTCTAATAAGATTTAGAAGTTTTTATGAATAATGAGCCTGAAAGCTGCATGAAGAAAAACAAATTTTCCAAAGTAATATAGCAGCTCTGGACAGATGTTTACTAGGGGAAGGTGGGGTGAGAGGGGATTGTGTGGGAGGCATCTGTCAGGGAAAACAAAGATTTCCCACAGGAGCAAGATCAACTTAACTGTAACACAATGGCTTTGTGTAGAGAAAACTACTAGATTAATATCACATCAATTAATTTAAAATTTAAACTTTATACAATCTAAATTAGTATTTGCCTGCTGAATCTAGATATAGTTCAAACAGCATACATCTCCTTGCGAATCAGTAATCTTATACTGTCTATTATACAGTTTTAAATGTAGAAGAGTTTTGTTTGCTTTTGTTTTTTGTTTTGTTTTTTTTCTTTGGCTTAAAGTCTAACTAAATACATGAAATATACCTATAACAATGAGGCAAAATAGTTGCTTTTGATTCCGAGAACATTAACTTTGTGTAAAATTACATTTTTCAAATAGAAGGAAGGCAGAAATCGATGATACCTACAAGGATTTCACTGAGAAGATTTCATCATTTATGTAGATGTTATGGGGCTGTTCCTTCTTGGGTATGCGCATATTGCAGAGCATCTGTGGGCACGTGACCTAGCTCATAGCCTTTCTGTACTCATGTAGTTCCACTGATTCCAGTTCCTCCCTGTGTCTTCCTCTTCCTCCCTCTTCTCCCTTCCATCCTCCCACCATATGGTGGAAAATGGCCTGATTTTCACCGTGATCTACTGTACCAGGAAAATGAACCAAAGCTGGATCTCAGGGTTAGCATTCTTCCCCATCAGTCTCCCAGTTGCTGCCTATGTTAGCCAGGATACTCATCTGTAAAGCAAATACTTGTCCACATAGACTCAACACTTCTAAATGCCTTTACAGAGCATATCTGTAGAGTATTTGGATTATTCTAAATGTTGAAGACACCTCAAAAAAGCAATAGTACTTTACTGTTCCTCATAAATGGGAGGTTTTTTAAAGATTTACATCAGCAATGCATGCTTAGGAGCCATCCTTTCTCTCCAGCCTGGCAGCAAAGCAGTTGAATGTAAAGTAAACATAAACTATGTGGACATAGGTCAGACAGAATATAAGGTATAGGTAAAGAGGGAGCTTGCAAGTAAATTATTATTAAAAAAATAAATAATCAAATTATTGTTAAAATTATTATTTATTAAAATAAACTATAACATAAATTATTATTAATAGCTGTCCTGAGAGACATCACCCTGATTTTTAGTAGAGCAGAAGCAAGGATAGGAATGGTGAACATAGGCTTTAGGGTGGAAAATAAATCTAGTTATTGGATATGGATTCCTCTTTTTATTTGTAGTCTCTGTAGCCACTGAAAGTGTATTGAGTCTCTAAGAAAAAATAATACCTGTCTTGCCACATATGTAGTAGGTTGTTCAGCATGTGTGTGGTGAAAGTTCTGGATGAGAGCATTTTCTAGCCACTGGTTCTCACCCAGGAAGAACTGTATTTTCTAGGCTGTTCCCATCTGCCATACCTCTTACTGTGTGTTATCAGGGCTAGGATGGAAAAGCTAGTATGTAAATACGTTGCCTGTCAACTGTTCTTGAAAACCCTGGACGGGAATATTTGCAATGCCACTCCAATGGGTGCCAAGAAAACTGGTGTTAATGCTTGGCTTGCTTGACTCCTGACATACAGTGGTGATAATGAAAAGAACATAGATATGTACTTGTCTTCAGGCTAATGTTGGAGCAGAGTCCAGGAGAGGGGGCATGTTTTCTTTCAGTGTCAATGAGCTGAGAGAAGGGAAAACAGCTGCACTAGGTATTCAAGCTTACCTATGACTTTGTTTGCCATTGGAAGGGTGCCACAGGTTCTGTTTCTGGCTGTGGATACAGACTAGACTTTTATTAAGTGATAGTACAATTGAGAGCACCTATGACAGGATAAAAAAGGTATGTAATGGAGGACTGGCCCTGTGCTTGCTCTGGCATTTCTAAGGATGGTGGTGCTTGCCCTCAAGGTATTCTAGTGTTGGCTTTTATTATGCTGGTCATGGATGCGTGTTGGTGAAGGGAGGCAGCACCAGACAAGAGTGAAAGGCTTTGAAACATCCAGATGGATTTAAGGTTTTCTTTTCACGAGTTTGTCTACCTGGGCCACACCCAAGAAGCCTCTGAATGTGCTGTGGAATGAAAAGAAGTTGAGTAGACAAATAATATGTCTTAGACACTTGGGGGTGGTCTTCTTACAGTGCAGTATACGCAATAGTTTTTCTATGCTTTGTTAGCAGCACAGCAAATGCATGTAGTGAACTAGAACTTTTGCCTTCTGTAGTGTCATAATAGCTGTGAGTTAATGCTCCTCATTAGTTTCCCAAGTGCCAATTGTATTGTCATTCTGTTTATTTAATATCCTGGTTAATTACAATAGCATTAAGGTGTTAAACTACCAGAAAAGATGAAAAAACTATGGGTGGAATGAACCTTTAAAGCTCTCAAGGCAAGTATACTTTCTGAAATTAGAGTAGCAAGCTTTATATTTAGTGGCACTTACTTGCTTAATGCAAAATTTTGTGCTTCAATTTTTAATATTGTTGAGAATTTAGCTTAAGGACTGGAAGCACATCTAGAAGTTTGAAGTGGTATCGGTAACAAAGGATTCAACTTGTGGTACATGAAGGAACTTTGCATTATGTTACTAATGTGTTTGAAGTGTTTAAGCAAATTTTTTTCAGTGGATTTCACTGTTTATGATGGGAAATGCTCTGCAAATCAGGGGAAAAAGGATTTCAAACCATTACATTGGAAAGATTCTACAGTGAGAGAGAGATCTAAGAACTCAGGCTAAACAGGTAATATTCAGGGACTGTCTTAATCTATTTGAATTATGTATTAATCTATTTTGAATATTTTGCTGCACCATATCCAAAACCTTCTTTGTTTTAAAAGACTTCTTTCTTTCCTTTTCCTCTGACATGAAACTACTATGTCATCTGACTTAGGCATTCATATTCACATATGCATAATTTGATGGGTAATACTGGAGAAGTAACCTTAGACTCTAGAATTTCATTTTGTTTTCATACAGTAATTCTACTGTGAATGTCAATGGTTAACATATTTTGTTTCTATATAATTTTTCTGTAAATATCAATAAATCAATGTTATATTGGGAATTTTAACATTAATTTTTCTATTTGTATGTATTGTTTTCACATACAAGTAATACCATATCAAAGTGCTGATGCTTATTATCAAATTTTGATAAGCACCACTAAACTAAAAAAAAACAGGTCAGGTACCTGTAAACTAAATGAAAAAGATGAAACTTACTAATTTTTTATTTAATCTGATTGAAAAAACTATCAGCCAGTTCACTGGTTGAGGGGGTTTGACAATTATATGGCCTTTACATATAACCATCCTGTTCTAAGGTTCTCGCTTTATATAAAAATAGGAGAATGCATTTCTAGACAACTTATTCTGAAAGTCATTGCAAGTAAACAATAAAAATCCTGATTAATGGGCATATTATTTTTAAACTCAGATAAAAGATTCAGGATAAAATCAGTATCATAGTTGATGCACTTAACTTTGCTAGAAAATTACATACGTGCTCCTTGGCTCTGTTGTGTGACTTGTTCTTCTGCTTCAGCTTCCTAGTGAAATGAATGGCATTCTTCTATTTTGCAGAAGAATTTCTGCAGTAGAAAATTGCTATTTAAATTCAGTCTTCCACTCACATAACATTATTTGACAAAGATGTAGTACATAACGGGTCATTCTGTACTTTAAAAAACAATCTGTAATTTGCAATAGGAATTATCTTGTGAGAAGCAAAAGAGAAAATAAGACTGATGTGCAGAATATTCAAATGGCTTTAGCATTCTATTTTAGCCGTGGAAGTAGGAAAAAGAGGTTAGTGTGTGGTAGAGTTTTCTGAAAAATCTATTTCCAGTCTATGACTTTCCAATGATATGCATGTCATTTAGTGTTGTAAGTGTATAGAAAATCTGGTAAGAAAGAAACTATTTTAAAATTAGAAACAACATATTTCTCCTTGGAAGATTCCAGAGGCATTAAAGTTGCACAATTGATGGGGAAAATTAGAGAGGTAGATGCTTGTGGTAACTTAGTTAGTTGGACTTTTAAGGTTTTGATTGAACTTCTTGTAATATTGTCTTCAGCAAACTGTTGGTATTTGCATATTTTGTTAGACATATAGCTTCCCAGATGTTCCTTTACTATTATAGCACAAACATACTGTATCTGATACAGTGTGGGTGCTGGACAGCTGTTTAGTGTATGGCCTCTTCTTGAAGCATTAGGCTTAATGGTCATCTACCTAAGGCAACAATTTTTTCCAATTATTTTTGGTATCTACATGTGTACTCCTTGTATTTACTTTGTTTTATCTGAGACTTGTGGATGTTTAGCAGCCTGATCAGAATACATTTTAAATGCACAGCAACTGGGAAGGTCAGGAGTAGTAAATATGATATTTTCTGAAAAAAATGAACTTTTTCTGTGCCTGCCTGTATTTACATTCAGTGTTCAGACTGCTACACATCTAGAAGTTTGAAAAATTACTGTAGCACGTGAGTAGTTACCAACAAACCCAGAGAACTCTATAAGGTCCTCAAAATCTGGCTTCCCAATATTACCTGGCACAAAAAGAGGACACTCCAGTGCTTCTTTTGTCTTTATTTTCCTAAACTCTACACGCTGTTATAGAAGGTTTGTCAAAGACATCTGGAATTTGATAAATGGGTTTGTATGCAAATTAAAAACAAAACAAAACCATGCATAGAGGACTTTTTCTAACTTATTCACAACATTGCCTGGTCCCTGTCTAGGGGTAACATAGCTAAAACAAAGAGCAGTTGGAGTTCCACATGCCACTTTGTTCAACCTCTGTCACTATCAGTTTGAGAAGCCTATTCTTTTGCTTCATGATGCCTTAATTTGCATTCATGTAAACACAGCTAGAAACAGGGTTAGGGCAAGGCAGTTCAATGTAGCCATCACATCATGACAATTATTTTGCATAGAAGTTAAGAGGAGTATCTCTGGATCCTGTAACATTCTCAGGAGTGTGGTAGGAGTCTGCTTTGGGAAAGCAGGCGCAAGAAGTAACTTGCTAGTACGGTATGTGTTGGCTGGGTTGCATCTGTCCCAGGTAAGCTAAATCACGTGTGTTGTTCTGGTTCTGTCATGTCAATTCCAGGGAATTTTGAGATTAATTCCACATTAAACTTCATAGACTTTTCTCAGAGCTACTGTTTGAGTTTGACTGCAGACTAAGGAAGTTATCTCTTCTTAGATTACAATTGGGTCACTTTCTTCATTCTTACATTTCGTAGCTTTTTTCACAACTAGAAGCACTCAATAAATCCTTTTATTATAGCTAGTGCTGGTAATCTGCCTTAATCTCTAGCTCTAGGAAATGGATTTATCAGGATGTGCCTAGTTTTCTGTACCTTCATCCTACCTCACAATAGTTTGTGAGAATATTATTTATTATAACTAAATTGAAGAAAACAAAAATTTCACCTCTGATTTCACCTCAAAAGCATCAACTTGGAACAATCAAATACATAGTGGACATTTGAAATATGGAAAAAATAATATGAGTGCCGTTTTACAGAAGATTTTAGAGCAGCATATGAATGTTGCATGAATTTCAACTTCTAAGTTCTTGAAAATGAAAACAATACCTGATACTGTAATTGTTCCCAATTACATATGCGAGTAGGTGCTGCAGCAGTAGCAGCTAATGTGCAAAATAAATTGCCACAGAATTCAGAGTTGATAACAGTTTCTAGAAGCCTGTAGCTTTAAAATAAATTGTTCTTCATCTGCAGATCCCTGTGCACGACACTGCAGACCTCTACAGTATATGTGTACTGGCAGGGCCCCTGTGTGAAACCACTGTATTTGCTGAAGGAATTCTTTCTGCTTGCATAACGTCTTACCTCTTAAATTGCATAAAATAAGTCGGTAAAAAACAACTTACAGGATTCGTAAAAACCACATCACTGATTGTTACAGCAGCAAAAGTGTGTGCTAAGTTATTTATCCTTGTGAGCAGAGCTTTGTAGAGTAGGCCAATGTCTTTGTTCTACCCAGAACATGCTTTAATTTTGTTTGTAAATAAATATGTAGAAACATACCTGATAGCTTATCTTATTTTTTATTCTCTCTCAATATGGTTTAAAGGTGGGATACTACAGTTATTTTTTCTGTAAATTTTCTTTCTAGAAAGATATTTACTGAATTTAGAACACAGAACTGCACTATGTTGAACTATTGTTAAGATAGGTTTATTTAGTGGGAAGTAAAAAGTAGTGTAAATAATCTCAAGGAGGTAGACTTAAATCCAAAAGCCTGGGGCAGTGCCTTATGGTGAATGTCTCTGTGGGCCAGAAACAAATGAAGTCTACTGATACTTTGCTGAAAGCCATCATTTCCCTGACTTCATGAGTTGTCTGGAATTATCTTAAAAGTTTTATAGTTATTCAATACAATTCGGATTCATGCAAGTTCTCTGTCATCCAAAGGATACAGTTAATGGTTATAAATTTCTGTTTTGAACTATCTCCAGTACAATAGCTCTTGAAAACAGCACTTGTAGTATATTGAGTAAAATAGAAGAAAAAAGCCAGTCTTCAAGAGGGACTTTAGTATGTTAAAAATACAAACCAAGACTGGCTCATACCTGAAAAATACAAATTTCTCAACATGTTTCTTAGTTTTATGTGCATTCTGATGCACATCTCTTCCTTACAAGCAATATGTCTTCTTGCTTCATCACTATGTACTAGCACAGTGGTTCATGTCATTTCCAAAATTGACTCATTTTTCTTTGATGGATATTAAATTTGATGCAGCTAAGCATACATCTATATTTAGAGGAAGCTGTAAAAAATTAACACCCCCTTTCCTCTGAATGTAAGAGACCATATATTTTCTACAAATACATGCAAGTCAGTGTTATTTACAAAGGACTGACAACCCAAGTAATGTATAATTGTCATATAACCTAGCAGTATTTATCTGCCATACTGAACTGTGCAGGCCATATTTGGAGCATGTACTGAGACTTCCAGTTTAAGGTCTCCAGTGGCTTCAATTCTGTTTTCAGCTGTATTGTTCAGACCCATCTATCAAAAGTATAGGCTCTACCTAATAAGGAGGTTTGGTGACTTTGCCCATCATCACAGTGTGAGGGTACTTACCTGTTTTTTCTGTACTCTACCCAGGTATTCTTTAGTACAAAACAGTGAACAAGTGTATTTCTTGGTTCAGAATTTAGGAGTAATTATTCTGAAGACAATCCTATTTTCTCTGGTGCCTGAATCAATTATCTTATTTGTAGATTTTTGTGTTCACATAACAAATATTTTTTATTTGAATATTGCTTCAGTCTCAGCAGAAAAACTGGTGACTAGTGCTATCAAGAATGTGAGGCTAGGGTTAACTGATGTTATAGAAAGTAGAAGAGAAAGGTTTTAACTTGCTTGGGCTGAGACGATCTAGAAATTAAGACTAGCACTTCCTGATGCAGCACCCTGGCTAGCTGAATACTCTAACTGTGCAAAAATGCCTTTTTCTGTTTCTAAGTATATAAAGAATTCCAATATATTTTTATATGCTCCCAAACTGTACTTGGGAACAGTAGTCTATATTCACCTCTGCCTTACATGCTTGAAATCTGTCTAACCTCAGTAGACAAGAATTCAAGAATATTTATTAAGATATTAAACTTCTGTCCTGAAAACAGGAGGTATCCAGAATCGTGACTGTCATCTATTAATAGCACTGTAGAAGAGACAGAAACCTGCATGTGTCAGGGCTCAAAGAAGTTACATTTGGGAATTAATATCTGGCTTTTAATATGAGGTGACAGATTAATCCACTTCTGGATTTTGTGTGTGTGCTTCTGAAACATCTGGTAGTAGACACAAATGGACACAAGATTAAAGATGTGTTATACTGAGTTTCTGATTTGACCTTTATGTTTTGTGTTCTTGATGGGGCCTGGTATTAATGTTTGGGCTTGGGATTTAAGAATGTGTGAATATCTGTGTCTTGAATATCTGTCATAAATTCTGAAGTAACTATATAATGGTAAACTATGTAGAGAGAGATTTATAGCTCTGGATAATATCAAGTGCCCCCGATCACTTACAACTGCACAAAGTCACCTACAGTGTTTTATGCACAGCTTCCTTGCTTGCAAGTGCATGTGTAAGGCACAAGCAGTGGGTCTGTATGCCTGAACTAGTGAACTGCAACAACCTTCAACTTCCATTTAGGGGTGAGAGGTGGGAAGGAAATAAGGGCTCCCACCTCACACGGGCTATTTTCTGTCCAACAGGAGCAGAACTGACTGATATTACTAACTGGTATTTGTGAGCGTGTGTGTGTGTGTGCATGTGGAAGGTTGGCTTCTGATTTCCTGAAATTCTTCTTTTTCATAGAGAAGCACATAAATATGTAGAAAGAAACAACTCCCGCCTGCCCCCCACCCCCCAAATCCACCATGCTTTCTACCTAGTTATATAATTAATTCTAAAATATAAGCAGCAGCATTGTGTGCAGGTAAGGCACATCATTGTGGAGAAGCACAATCACATACCTTGTTCTGTATAAATGAACTGTAGAATAAAGCTTGACAGTGTAAAGGGACTCTAGTTTCGGAATATGTTGATATGACTATGTATAAGTAACAACAATTTTGAAAAAATTCCTTTGTATTCCACTTTACATTTTTGCAGATGTTGTAGAGCTCAGTCTTATTACAAATTAATTATGATTGTGTGACTCAATTTTTGTGAATAGCATTAAGATCAAAACCACTTAGGAAGAAGAAACATGTAGATGTTTGATGAAATACTAGGTAATGTCAAGATATGCTCCCATTCATTGAGAAATTAAAGTCTGGAAAAAAGTTAATGGAAAAAAATGTGTAACATGCTGCACTACACTACGTAGCACATATTGTTTTTGCTGTGCTTCATAAAGTATTTAAGTTTCAAGAAAGCCCCATTTATCATGGACATTCTCCTCAGATGAATAGAAAAAAATTGGAATTACTTTGGACAGATACTGTCTCTTTGGAAACTTGAATATATATACTTGCATACTGATTTTACTTGGGTTAATATACCCTGCTTTTCATCATGGTTTGTGATGTATTGCTTGTAGCTGTACAGTTTTTGGACGGAGATAGCTTGTGTCTGGCTGACATAGACTATGGCAATTTAATTGTGGCTGCTATATAAATATAGCAAAACTGGGATTTTAATATAAAGCTTAGTTTAGAAAAAGGATACTGCTTTGACTTAATTTCTTTCTTTTTACTGTTTTTGTACAAATATCATGGAAGAATAAACGTAGTGTCGTCATGTTGAAGATGCATCTAAATTTTGTAACCCTTTTCAGGAAATGTCTTAATTGCCCTCAACAACCGTACTGCTTGTGCGATGTTCTGGCTGCAGAAGAATGCCAGTTGAAGTTGAAATATTATTGTACCATTCGTTTAACTTACCTTCAAAGTCTCTGGTATGGTACAGTACACAGACAACTAACCCAAAGACCTGACCAGTTGAAGGTATTGCCAGATATATTTTCTCTGCTATTTGCCATTATATTCTTTAAAAATTAACCTTAGCCTAATTTTTAATGTTTGTCAAAAGGATCAAGACTGACTAAGCATTTACTCAGCATTCTCAGCATCACTGAATATTCTGAATGAATGCTCATCACTTTTATTTCTGAGATGCAGAATAATCTTGTCTTCTATTGTAGTGGGCATATTCAAACAGTGGGGTTCCTTTCTTACATGTCATTATTTACAGAGAATTGTTACTACTGGTATCAGTTTATCTTGGCACTGCTCTGATTCATTGGACTATTTTAAAAGCCACTGCCACAGCCTACACACCATGAAAAATGGCCAGTGCTGAAGAAAACTGTTCACATGGGCATCTAAAAAATCCTCTCCCAAAACTCCTCAAAAAAAGAAACAAAAAAATTCACAACCTGAGTGATCTGTGTGCTTTAATGGGCTGTAATAGAGCATTAGGGGCTGTGTTGAAAAGGAATCTCAATTCTTAACCGATATGTTTTTTCCTAAGTTGCCACTAATTATTACATCTTTTTGGCTATTACAAATTTATTAAGAGAATGACTGAGAAAGTGAGTTATCACGAGCATGTGGGGTAGTAAGCAAGCTCCCTGTACCTGGCTGCACTTTAGAGAAAGTGACTGCGCTGTTCATAGGGGAAATCTTGCATTTGGGCAGCTGCTTATATCATCCCCTGACACAGATCTTGGCAACAGGGAGCTGAGTAATACAGATTGTGAAGAAAATGGGTCTGTTCTGCCACTTTACTTTTGGAACTTCATTTGTTAACTTTGACTTTGCATGTGAGCTCCAACAGGGTGTGGGAATGAGTATTGTGTTTTATGGTGGTAGGAAGCACAAAGACCCAAAAGTTTCATTAAAGGTTCTAGACTGTAAATCCTTCAGCTGAGTCGGCATTAACTCCAAGTGTGATTAGATTCCCCAAATAAATCTTTCATACTCTCTTACGCTGAATGTGGAAGTGTTCTCCTTAATTAAGCAATGACTGTAGAAATCCTCTGTGATTGAGGCATCGCATATAATTGGTCTATTCATGCTTTCTAAAACACACTGGAATTAATCAGATGTGCTCTGCTACCCTTGGGGACAGGGATGTCTGTTCAGTAATAGCCTATTTCCATAAGGTCTTTAATCTGTGTTAACATCTAATGGGACTAAAAACCAACCAAGTTGCTGATTCCATTTCACAATAAACCATAGTCAGAATGAAGGATTTAAAGAAAAATGTTGTGATAATATAATACATAAGGAGCCTCCTAGTATCTAACTTTTGTAAACTTGTTTCTGTCAATGAACGCAGTTCAGGGAGAGGAGCACAGGTCAGCTGAGATGTGAAGTCAGTTGAGAAATTGTTCCTGTGCTGATGATTCAGATGGAGTATATAGTACTGCCTGATCCAAACAGATAACTGCAAAATCGAGAACTCCCTGGCTCTGCTTTTGATTAGATGGTGGCTAAGGAATGTAGACCAAGATCACTAAATTAATATTTAGATTCAAAATAAGCAGTCCAATTTCGGCAGTGGAATAGGGAATAAAATAGTGGAAAACAAGGGGCTTATTTTAAGGATACTCAGAAAACACAGAGGAAAAACAGGAAAGAAAACACATACAGAGGAGAACAACCTGTTGGAGGAGGAAAAAACAAAACAAACCAAACCTTCTCCCATACAATTCCCACATAATTGACTTGTTATGAAAATTGCTCAGGTGTAATATCTTGTCAGTGTAATAAATTGCAATATAGAAAATTTCTGGTTAAGAGAATATTAACATCATGCCAATCTCATTTGGATGTGTCTTATTACATCAAATACCATGACAAATTCACTCATTAACTTCCCTGCTCCTTAGCAAATTCTCCATTGGCAAAGTATTTACTGGTAGTGCGCCAAGTTCTCCAAGGACCGTCTTCAAATGAGTAATTTGGCTTCATACTGTGTTATGTAGAATTAGTGAATTAGCAAAAAATTAATCTTAATCTAGATCAGATAGAAAATACTATATTTGATCATGAAATATTGTATTTGATCATGACTGTAAGCAATGAGTACTAGAATTACATCCAAGAACTAAAAAAGAATTATGGAACAGCCATGGCTGAATAATTTCAATGGTGAGGCAGGGAAGGACCAAGAATGGGAGTGGTGTAAATTACTGTTTTCTTGATTTTTGTGTGTGCATGTGATTATCTTGAGGTAAAATGCACTTAAGCAACCTTAACTCTAAAATTGTCATGTCCTCTGTATAGAATATCGCATTAGTTGCACAGAATATGTAAAAGTTTTAGTTTGCTTATGAATGAATTTAAATAAAAAACCAGGCTAATCTAATCAGAAACTTTCATTAGATTAAATAATCTCTTGGCTACTGTGCCACTTGTTATCTTTGTACTCAACCTTTTGATTTACAGTTTTGGAAAGTCTTGTCTTTCTCAGGGTTGGGTTTTTTTTTGTTGCAGTAAATGAAATATTTTGAAGGAGTCTGCTGAAATATTTTGAAGGAGTCTGCTAAAATAATTGAACTTTGCTGCCTGTTTCTCTTAAGCCTGCATTTATATTCATAATTACTTACAGGTAATTTACAAATAAAGTGGTAATGCTAGGCTAAATTAATCCTCAGTATCATATAAAGTCTTTAACAGAGGTGTATTAAGTACGGATTTGTCATGCAGTATATTTTTAAAGAAGATTACAGAAGCTTATGTATTATCTGGAATAAGAAAAGAGATGTTTTGGATACATATTTGTCCCTAGATTCATGTTTTAATCTATGTTTTAAGTTCTAGGAGATAAACCAACAAAGTGTGGAGAGGCATTCCCTATACTGCCTATTCAAATACTAATTTTTTACTGTATTAAGACATTTGGCTTTGTTGTGAAGGATTTGGAGAATCAGTGCCACGCCAGAAGTGAATCCTTCACAGAAGTGCTATCTTAGCTGAATATCACCTGTGAAGATATGCCCTGTTATCAATGTTACTGGTGTTTTACAAAACATAGAAATAGCCATAAAATAACGAAGGGATTATTTAAAATGACATACCTATCAGGATTCCATTTATTATCCTGGCATTTTCTTTGCAGTTAATAACTACAGTAGCTCGTGAAAAAAGATTAATATTGGGAAAAAACCTTGAAATAATTAACTTTAGAAAAACCCGCTTTTTATGTTAGTGATCTGTTTACGGCAGTGCCGTAACTGAGAAGCAGAAACAAGAGTTTTGGAGATGAGAGGTTGTTACTGTCTTAGATTACCTTTGCTGTTGAAAAAGAATGTGATGTCAAATTGCATTCTTAAGAGTCAATTCTCATAGATAATTATTGCAAAATTATTTGGAATGGTTCATGATTCATAATATGTAGATACCTAAATATACCTAATAGTCTAATTTGCAATTTAAGGTGTCTTGCACAAGGAGATATAAATTTTGAGAAATGGGATTGGAGGAAATCAAAATGGTACCTATATAAACAAGTGAGCCAACTGGAAATGTGACGGTGAGAAAAATGATTAAGTTGTCGAGGCTAGTATGAATGACTGAGAGTTTGTAAAGTGAACATGGCACTCATGAGGATGTTAAAGTACAGGCTTAACTTAAAATGATACATTTTCAAACTTTGGAATAAAAGTCAATGCAATACATGCAACTATTCTCTTTTGAATCTTCCTTTTGGATTCACTTCTACTGCTTTGTACCCTCCTCCTCAGCACTCTAGATACACAGTAGCCAAATGAAGATACTTCTCTAGGAGGCCGAGAAAGCAGTTCAGTGGATTTCCCATACCAAAGAGCAGGATTCTGATGGGCAGCAAAGAGGATAAGAAAGTGGCACAGGGCCCTTTTTCAGGCAGAAGTGTGTATAGAAACAGTGTGGCTGAAAGGGGAGGGGAAAAGAAGTGTCCCCATCCAGGGGCTTTACAAGCGACTTAACCCTGTAGCACTCTGAAGACACTTAATTTTTAAAGGTCATTGTGAACTGGTGGAGGATTATTGATCTTCTCTAGAAACATGGAATTTTCCTGTAAAACTTTTTGATCACCCTTAACTCTATCTATTGCATTTCAAAGGAGCTCAGTCACTGGTTTTGACCTTTGAAAATATCATGGCCAAGTGTTTGGGGTTTTTTGGCTTTCCAATACCTTTGTTAGTATTTCTTAACAAGTGATAAAATTTTACTTTTAAAGACCTACATCTGATTGGTTTATTAGAATTAACCTAAGAGGTAACTTGATAATGAATACTTTTTATTAGGGAAAAATACTGCATGCTACAGAGGCAGTCTCCTAAATCTGAGGTATAAATTAGGCATAAAGTTTAACAGTGAGGGAGATTAGTCACTGGAGAAACAACAAAAGGAAATGAAGATTTTTCTGTCTTTTGTTAACAAGGGTAGATGACTCTCTGGCTTTTCAAAGATGCATTTCAGCCAAACAAAAGTTATTTGGATCAATAATGAGATAACTGGTGGAAAGTCAGTACCCTGAGTCATACAAAAAGCGAGGCTAGATTGAATGCTCCTATCAGTGCTATGAATAATGTATATAAGGATCAGGAAGTTTTTGCTTATGGTTTGCATACATTTCCCCTTTCATAATCATCTTTCATTGTGCTACAGCAGAACTACTTTTGTTATATTGAGTAGTATTTCTCTTACTATCAGAAGTACAGGAACTTATCTTTTGAGTCAAAATTATTTTTCATTGGAAAAATGCTGTTTCACTATTTGGGGACATTTTCAAGTTAAAAAAATTAAACTTCAGTAAGTAAAGACTTTGGGTTTTGGTACTTTTTATGAAATAAACCTGATTGTTTTCTATTTTTTTTTCTTCTTTTTTAATGTTAAAAAAATTTTAATTCTATTCCTATTTTATGTAGTGTTCAAACCTGAATGCTGCCCATTATCATATCTGCTGCATTCTTGGAATGTACAGGTTTATTATTAATTAAATACAAATCAATATTTTAATTGGATCATACCTTGCAGTGAAATCCTAAGTCCCCAAACTAAGAGAATATCTAGAATTGCAGCTTTCATTTCTTAAGGGACTTTTCCTACCCATCTGACTCCAATGAAAGCTTTAAAATACAAACTGAGCCGGTGGAGTCTGGGCATTTCCATTCTGTGAGACATTTTGAATCATTAGATTTTTTCTGACCCCTTTCACAGGGAGTTAGAGATATCTGAGTGTTCCCTCTGGCTTAAGCTGTGATTTTTAGGATTTTCAACACTCTCTGCAGAAGAGAGAAGAATTTAATGCTCTTAGTTCATAGCATGAATAAATCCTTAGTTTATACAGGCCACAAGAGATCCAGCTAAGTCTGAGAGAATTAAGTTTTTCAGTCTTCCTGCTGCAGAGATGAGGACCAAGCCCTGACTAGAGACTGAACTTCCAGGACTGCCTGGCAATCTCTGGGTAGGCCTCATTTAGAAGGATAAATGAGAACTGTAATTAGTCCATCAAGTACACTGACTGGAAACAAGAAGTAGCTTAATGAAAATTCGCCAGAAGTAATATTTGTGTAAACATCTCGGCATTTATGTGTTTTCCTATATCTCTGTATTTAATCAGAAAATTCTAGCCTCCTAATGCTTTCAGATATGTTTTCAGAAGTTTATATGGGTGACTCATGCCCTATTTCTTATTCTTATCAATCCTAAACTACTTTCAACATTTGAAATAGAGCAAGATATGTTTGAGAGCAAAAGTATGAGTAGATACACACACACAAGTGCAAATACACGTGCACAAATACACACACACAGATATATACATATATATGTATACATACACATGTATATAAACCATTTACAAATATAAGGAAAAACAAAACTGCAGAGATAGACCTAGGAGGATGAGGGAGAGTTAATTTAAGCTACAGATAGAGACAGGTTCACAGGTTTGATCTGAATTTAATGTTGAAAGAGAATTGAGGCCAGTGAATGTACTTAAGACATATGCATCTTTTGTATATGTAGGCTAATATCTTGTTCCTAGCATACAGGCTGAGATAAAGAAATTCTTATGGGTGAAAAAGGTAACTTCTGGACCACCAGCTGGGATTTTAATATTGCACTGTTTTTAAAAACTCATTCTTGCTCAGAATGAGTTTTGTTTTGTTTTGCTGTGTTTTTTTGGTTTTGTTTGTTTGGTTGGTTTTTTTAAAGGTTGAGGAAATAAATAAAGGTTGAGGCAAGGTGAATAATTTCAAAGTGATTAAGTCTTTCAGGGTACAGAATTAAATTCTCAGAGGAAGTATAGTACTCAAATCTAGAGAAGACATGCAATTCCAGTGATGTGGATACAAATCACTTACAGTTAGTTATGTAATTACATTAACATTTGCTAGCAGCATGTAAAATAGTGGCAATAACAAGAATAAATTACTTCATATTTCATGTGATATAAAATCTAAGCAGTTGTCTTCATGACTGTGTGTCATGGTTTGAAAGAATGAAATTATAGTATCTTTAAATGTTATATATTTTCCATTATCTTTATAGGCAAAAGACCTACTTACAGGTCAGCATGAAGAATGACATATAATTTCTTTAAGTGTTAACAGAACGACTAAATTGGTTCCACTTTTTTCCTCACATGGATAACAGAACAATTTAATTAAAAAAAATGTGTTATCCAGTTCTCTTGTTTAAAGAAATCTGGAAAATTATTTTATTGACTCAAGACTGGGCTTCAGAAACTGTCCACAACCTTTCATCTACATCCCTGTTCAAGAAAGTTCTCTCAGTACACCTCCTATCATCCTATCCTCCTATCCATCCTGTTCTCCTATCACCACCCTCAGAAATGTTCAGTTTGCTGCTTCATATTAGTGTGTCGCTCTTGTACAGGCCTGACATGGTTGAATTAGAGAATGTGTATAAATCAAATGGCTCTGCGGGGATCATGGACTGTGTAATTACAACAAATAGTACTGGATAAGGAGAAACTCTTCTTTGCCCTGATACTTGAGATACATCAAGTAATTCCTTACAGAATATTCTGAAAAAGAAAGTGCCTAAAAAACTTTTACTTCTTGATAGATCGTACTGATGTATTTCTGCTTTTGTTTTTTTGGAGGCTCTCTGGGTTTTGGGGTTTTTTGTTTGTTTTTTTTTTGCTTTTAACTGTTCAGATTTAACCACTATTTCAGCTTCATTTATTTTTTAGGTATGTTCCATGAATAATCCAATTATAATATCCAATAATCATTCAAAGGCTCTTTTCATACATAGTACTGAGTGTATTGCCTGTTCTGACAATAATCTATGGCATAAGTAATAACAAGGATTGGTCAATATTCAAAGTGCTCAATGAGCAATATAATGTAAAAGAAGAACCTCGTAGGTGGTTCTGAGTACACAAACAATGCCAACTCCAATTGGTTTCTGGAATACTTATAACTTAACCTATTTGGTGTGAATTTACTAAGATGTCATATGTCACTGCAGGTAGATTGGACATCAAAGTTAACTGGACATGCATTTGAGTAGACATGCATGAACTTACTTTGGAATTGCCCATAACTGAGCAGTAAATAGGAAAAATAATTTTCATTTTCACTATTCATTGAAATGGTTTACCACCTCTCCTTTTAGAGCTTATAGCTCCTATTTTTGTAGTCATGGATACTTGGTTCCTGTACTTATGTCTGATTTTACAGACTTCAAAATGTGCTTCTGATTAGCTTTTTGAGGTAATGATGATGTGATAGTACAGAAGACTGAGGAGTTAGGAGACGACATAAAAGGGCTGATATAGTATTATATGACAAGTCAGCAGAACTGTCATTTTTTATTTAATTTGATAAAGTTGTTGATCAAAGTCCAGCAAAAATATATCATGATATTAAGAGCTGCTGCGATCTACTAATGGTATTTAGTCTGAATGGTTAAGGTAGCTGTTAAAAAATGTTAGCAGTAATCTTTAGAACTGCAGGTCACGTCACCTTAATAAGGTCTACCTTACCTGTAGAAATAGAGGGCATCTGCTTAATGATTTTTTGTAGCCAAGTATGATTTCTGTAAATTATGCTATGTGTTTCAACTTAGAGAAATTTCTGTCTGTGGTGTACTGGAGAAAAAAAGGATAATTTGGGAACAAAGAAAATTCAGATAAAGGAATAGACCAGCTGAGCAGGTAATAAATTAAACATTGTTAATAATATAAGTTGGTTTGACTTGAGCCTGAAGAGCAATATTTCCATCCATTCGGAACAAGTACTCTGCACGTGGGTATTAAGAAGTAATCTTAGTTGAACTGAGCATACAGAGTTCTTTTCTATCAACATCCAGTCTTTTAAAAAATAATGTACTGGTTAGAACATTGATACACAAAACTGGAGATACATCTTTTCTGCCTTTCTTAATCTGACAGAGGTCAGACCATATCTCCTCTCATAAAAATATCCTAGCTAGCAAGTTACATGTAGAAGAGTAGCTAAGCAAGGTGGGTAAGCTCCATTGTTCTGCTTTCTATTCATCTTATTAAAGTCATGTCATTGTGAGACTATCAAGAAAATAAAGCCATGAAATTAAGGTTCTTGTGGCTTGAATGAGAGAACGCCAGAGGAAATATTCCTGTGAAACCTAATGATGATGTCTGAGGAAGAATAAATCTGAGTTTTCTGAACAGGAGATTATAGTCTGAACTTCTCTTACTCTATTACTTTTAGGTTAGAAGGGGGAAAAAAATCAGGAATATTTTTGATAAGAGAATGTTTTTTCAAATACGATTTACTGAATCAGTTGAGACGTTTCAAATGACCTTCTTTGATCTTCCAACATACAGTCCAGATTAAGCCAAATTTAGACTGAAGAAAACCCTACCCTGAGGAGGTACATGCAGCCTTTTTTTTGAGTGTGTTGCAAATTCTTCCTTTTGGAATAATTTTATACATGATCATTTAATCGCCCATTTCTATCTAGTCTTGTTAACAGATGGGAGAAAAGAAGTTGTTGAGCTTGAGGGTGTGCAGCTGAGCCAGTGGGTGAACGTCTGTTATTGAATCAATTTTATCTGTAGCTTAGAGGTGATTTTTAGAAATGTATGCCTAATAGAGTACAAGAATGAATGGTCATTAGAACAGAAGCATCAAAATTTATATTTTCTTTGCTATCCTATGTCAACCAAGAGCCACTGAAACTCTGTTCCTCTTTTGCCTCCACTGAGAGAATTTGAAACTAACATTTTGTGCAGGTAAATGGAAGACATCTCCAAAATTGCACAGGTATTTTACACTGAGAAGAGAGAGTTTTCATTTCGATGATTGACAGAAATCTATGTTCAAAAGTCAAGCAATTTGTCAATTTTATTATCTGCAGAATGAAGATTAAAAATTGAAATTGTTAGTTGACTCAGATGTATTAGTGCCGAACAGTTGTTTTAACTAAATCCCTCAGAATTACCAATTTTCAACAAGTATAAGGGGATTGCTTTCAAATAGTCTTGTCAGAAATTGCTATCTATCTGGTGCAAAGAGGCTGCTCCAGAATGAATGTTGATGAGAATCTTCCACACTGAAAACATTCTTTTAAAAATACATCTAAAGGCATTCATTATGTGTGGTTTTTTCAAATTTTTAACCACTGTAGCAGAAATCATTTTCCAACAGAGAAAACTTCGGCTTACTTTTTTTTTTAAATTTACCTACTCCCTCTGTAATTTTCCCTTTGTTTTGAGAAGCACATTACAAAGTATTAAAATAATTAATACTGAAGGGTCACATGTATTCTTTCAGAAGCTAAGTGATTCTGAATAAAGACATCTTTCTGAATATAATGTTATGTATTTTAGCTTTATTTAAATTTTTAGATTTCAGAAATGTAATTAATTAAAATGATTAGACACATGAACAGTACTTTTAAACTTGTTTTAAGTTACGTGAGGACTGATTATTTTCAGCTTTTATCTATGCCACTCTCTTGTGGTCATTAGTCTTGATTCGATCTTTCTACAAGCATACCATTGAGATGCACTGTTATCACTCCTCTTGCAATTGGAAAGGCCAGTGAACCTCCCTTAGTTGCAAAATAAAAAATAAAGACATAAAATGCAATACATTATTATTATTATTATTAAATTATTAAACTGTTCTTATCCCAACCCACAAATTTTCTTACTTTTGTTCTTCTGATTCTCTCCCCCATTCCTTGGGGGGTGGGGAGAAGGTGAGCAAGCGGCTGTGTGGTGCTTAGTTGCCAACTGGGGCTAAACCACGACATTTCCCTAGAAGGCAGAGTTAGTCTGTGTCTGTGATGTTCCAAGAACCTTAGGCAATGTGTGAACCTTGCTATTTCATACTGCTAGCAACTCCTAATATAGCTCAAAAAAAAAAAAAAAAATTGAAGGCACTCTTTTGTTTTTCTCAGGTCCTGGTGGTTGTGGAGCAGTAGCTCTGCTCTTATTCCATTTGTCTCATAGCAGTTCTTCAACATTCAGTGTTTATTATCACTGAATGTCTTTGTCTAAATTGTTTAGGTTTTCTGCTTCTTACTGAAACATTTTTTCCCCTTTTCTACTTTCTTATATATCCTATATATCATCTATATTTTTCTGTCTTCCTATTCCTATGCTGTGATAAGAAAGAGAAAGGAATCTCACTGAATCCATTTTACAGCCATCTCTTCATTAAAAACATGAGGCATTCAGACCCAGAGCAGCTGTAATCTAGCTAACTTAATTTTAATCAACAAAACAAAATACTGTTACTGATTGGGGCCTGTGGGAATTCCTTGTACAGAGATGGGTGATCGGTACTTTTGAAATTCTTGCTGCAATTCTTTCCAAAATAAGTGAAATAAAAGACATACTGATCATAGCTCTGACTGCCACATTTTCATACACATAACTCTTACTGTGTGGATTGTGTATCAATTTTAAAGGTAATTTCTTTGTGTGACCAAGCATATGGTGCAGCATCTGCAGACTAATCTATGCTATAAGCATCTTACAAGTGAGGACTTTCACACCTGCTCTAAAATCTTATTTTCTTTAATATGCTAAAGGCTGTTTTTACTGCCAGCCCCTTCCACTTAATACATGTTTTCCACATGTTTTCTTATAATTTGTTAAAACAAATGTTGATAGATCTTAATTTTGGTGTCCTCTCTGGAAATATTGATGCTAATGCAAGGTACTGTGCAGCTGTAGCAAGAGATGTAATGTAAAGCTCATGGCTATGAAAAATCAAGCTACACAAATTTAATAATGCTATAAAACATATTGTTTCTTTTATTTTCAGTTGCAATTTTACTGGGGTGAAAAGATTTACTCATTTTTAATACATTATATATCACAGGCTTTAATCCATGCAATAATCCTTGTAAATACTAAAAATGTGGAGAGAATTGGAGAGAAGTAATCGAGATCTAGAGTTATTGCTCTTCTGACATGAGTCGTCAGGAGAATGCAGAAGAAAGTACTTCAGCACATAGATTGTCTTTTTATTCAGAAGTCCTATCCTAGAACTTTAGTTAAATGGGAAAAAGCTTTACATTTTAACAAGTGTTATTATCAACATTATAGTAGAAAATCATAATAGATTTTACAGAAAGGAAATACTGGTAATGGAATTTCATTAAACTCCTAGTAATGTGAACACTGAGCAGATTGCTTCAAACCCATAAAGCTTCATAATTTACATTTAAACAAATGAAATCACCCAAACTAGAAATGTCATACATCTTTTGAAATCTATATAGTAGAGCTAGAGGGGCTTTTTAGAAAAAAGCTGTATTCTTTAAAGAAAAATTATCATTTAAATACCAATCTATTTAATTATAACAAAATTCTAAATTCTATAATGTTCTATTAGAAATTGATTTCCTCCCTCTAAAAGAACATTCTAGGTTACAAGAAAATAGGACAATAATCATTCAGTTGTGGGTTTTCTTTTCCTGTCTGTAATACCATGTTCCTACTAATTCTGTTCCTTCCTCCATTGCCCCTTGATATCATGGGGGTCTTGCTGCCTCTCATATTCTCGTTTATTGAAATAAAGCTCCTCCTTTATGATGTCTTTGTTAAAGTCATAAAGAATCATGCCCTTTGGCAGCCTGGTCAAGATATTGTGAGCCATTTTAGAGAGATTTGGATTAGGTTTACTGTGAGTAAAATAAATGAAAATAGACTTCTTGTAGCACTCACTTCTCTATTACAGCTTTATCCATCACAAACTTTTTAGATTTGTTTGGAATACTTGTTGTAGAACAAAACATATTTCTCATCACATTAGTACTCAGTTTGGTCTTATTTTTTGCCTGCCCCTCCTCCCCTGAATATATTTTATCAAAATACTAGCACACGATATTTTGGCAGTTTATAACCTTATCACAATTCTGATCAGAGCCGTTTTTTTTTTTTTTTTTGCTTTAATGTAAAGTGAAACAGATTTTGTGTGGTGAAGTGATAATATTTTTCCTACCTTAAGGTGAGATGGACTAGAAGATTCACTTCGCTGCATATTTCTTATGACAGTTGAGGCCACACACAACATTAACTTCCCATAGTTCTTCATATGGAAAATGAGTTGTTTGCTTCAAGAGCATCTCGTTTAGACAGTGACATCCCAAAGAAAGAGGTTGGAGTGTGGTATTATGCTTTGAGACTCTAGTAGGAGAGTTGACTTGAGAGCCATAAAAAATAGACTGCCACAGAAACACAACAATTCTGATTATGCCAATAGCCCAAATACCTCTAATTTTAATCCTGTCTGCTGAAAGGGATATCTGCCTCAGTGAGTATTTTATCCTCTGTATCCTTTGGGATCCTTCTTCTTGATTAATCTTATATTCTACAGATAAGGTTAAAAAAAAAGCTAAAACACTTACTGCTTTGTAATTGTTCATGCATAAATCTCCACAGTTAAAAAACTTTTCTATGAGATTTTTTTTTTCTACTTTTTATGAGGTGAAGTTTAACAGTGTTATATCAGAGGATAACGTGCTTTGATTCCGTACAGAAGAGAAGGAGGTTAAACGATGTGTTCTTCAAGGATGGGGAACTTCCATGAGGTCAGGTTCACGGAGAAGTAAATTCTAAAGGACAGAAATGCCAAATTTGAACCCAGATACTTGTATACTAGTAAATTTAACTGTTAACTCCACACACTGTCTGCAGCTTATACATATGAAAATGTATTCAGCCTTCCAACTTACGTTTTTTTCTAGAAAAGATAGAAACTACTGAATATTTTTGGAGTTTCTCTGTTCACTGCTGCACAATGGAGTTTCCCTGGTTTACTATTTTTGCCAAGGTCATGCTGGCAGATTGGCTTTAACTAATGACGCTTTACAGGCATCAAAGTCATTTTCAGCCACTCTTGGAAGGACCTAATAGTATGGAAGTATATTTTTTTGAAAAAGCATTGTTCAACGATAAGCACTCTAATATATAAAAGGGACTAGGGTGAAATGACTACAGGAATAATTGTTTATGTCTTTATTCAAAAAGAATAAAAAATATTTCTATTACATACTGCATTTTTAAAGTTATCACCTATAAACAGGAGTAAGCTGAGAATCGTAATAAGAAAAATCCATTTACAGCATAAAATGCTGCTAACGTTTTCTGAAGATATATTGTTTTAAATCTTTACAGCTTTATTATTCCTCATTTATTACAGTGAAATCTTGTGTCAGGAAAGGGAATATGATTAGAATGTTTGATATCTCTGGTTTTTAGAGTAAGATTATGAAAGTGTTACATTTTAGGTTTAGCAGTTAGCTGCTCCTGACATATGCAACTTCCTGGCTCTTCACCAGAGGAAAATTGTTTCTAGTTGAAATGATCAACCATACTGAACCTAATGTACCTTGAGAGTTAGTTATGAGAGTCAGTGATTTAAAGGCCATTCAGCTGTAAGCTAATGGTTTCTACAGTGGGATGATAGAAGCATTGATACAGAAATCACTGAGAGGGGGCAGAGGAAATATGTGCATATAGAAAAACATTTCAAAACCTGCTCGCCATCCATGATGGTTTTTTCTCCTATTGTTCAGCTAATGTGCATTTGTTCTGAGCTCAACCATCATGCTTAAGGACGTACAACCAGATTCTGTACTTAAGCTAGAAGTTCTGAAGAACTTTTCAAGGTTATAGGATCAAAAATATTATTTTTTTTTTTTTTTTTTTTAGATAGAAGAGGGAAAAAATAGGGAAGTACTTCTCTAAGGAGAGAAGAATATGTCTTCTGGGTAGCAGTAATCAGTTGGCCTACACTTTTTTTAGAGGGACTCAGTTTTATGTGTAATCTCCCATTTTTTTCGCATTCATTTGTAATGGGATCAAGAATGAAGAACAGCCTAAGGAGATGATAGATGCCACCTGTATACTTCCAAATAAAACAGGGAGAAAACTGTATTTTTTTATTGTTTCCAGAACAACATGTTAAAAAAGTGTCTCTTCTTTGGAACTCTGCTTACCCAGTTTCACTAACATTACCCTTTGAATTTAATTGTTGCTTAGAGGTGCTTGATAGTAATTCAGAATATTGTGACGTTCTTGAACATTCAGGATGTGAATTTTCAGTATAAAATTCCACTCTACCTAATTGGAATGCTCTTCATTAGGAGATTCATTAATTATGATTTCTTCCTGCAACTCTACTGAAGCCTAACTAGACTTAAAGATTAACTGACATTTAAAAGTAGCTATAATTTGCTTTATTTCAGTTGTGACAGATAAGTTAATGGCACTTATGTTCCTTTTGTGTGCATCAGTCTCAGAAAGGTCAATTATTCCTTAGCTTTGATGAATGTAGAGATCTTATTTATTGCTTCAGTGCCATCTTTTCCTATATCCTCTTTCCTTTCTCTATTTTAAAGGTTTAAGGACAAGTAAAGAAGTAATTGAAAATATTATGACCTTGTTTGTGTGTTCATATTGATCATCAACATTATTTTCTTAGCTTTTCTATTTGAGATATATCTTTTTGCATTATCTTTTAATTTAACCTTACATCCTAATGAGAACATCTGATTTAATCGAATGAGAAACATAACCATTAAGATCCAAACATTGTTCACCTCATTATTAATGTCAGTGGATCTGCATGCTGTGAAGCATAGTACAAGTCCTAATGGCCTACTGAAATGAGTCTCACAAGTGTAGGAAGGCAGGATTATCATACGAAAAGTAAAGGTTAGATGTCTAAGCTAAATGCCAAATCAAGATCTTTATGAATAGGGGAAATCCCCACCAAAATTGTCTTTTGCGAATATGGCTAAACTGGAGGAACCTGGAATGCATTCTAATCACATCCTGACTGCATGTTGGGATGGGGTCTGCATCCTGGCCATTGTGCCCTGTTGTCCCTTATGCCTAGCCGCGTGAGTAGAGAGGAGTGGGATAATGGTGTGTTGTACTCTTCTCTTAGAGCTTAGATACAGCTAGGATGCTTGTCCTAGCAAAATAAAAGGATAATTTCTAAAGGATGTCTTGAAGAGCAATATATATTTTCCGTGGTCCCTCAAAGCAATCAAAATGTATTCACATGTTTAAGTGAACATATAGGAGTAACATTAGTTCATATAGGGGTAACATAGTGCCTCGGAGTAGTACTGAATGAGAATAGATGGCTTAAGTATACCTGGCACAAGTGTGATGGTTCGCAACAATGCAAGGCATTTTTTAGTTCACAGTACAGTATATAATACCAGCATGATGCTCTATTTCTATTTATTGACCCTGTTCCCAACAGTGTGAAAATTACTCCTAATCTGGGCAAAACAAAACTTAGTATAAGAAAAAGAAATCTAGACATTATTTTTATAAGAAAGGGAAAAAAATCATACCTAATCATTCATACATCTGTGTAATGCATTAGATAGCATAATAACATCTATGATAGAGTAAGTACAAAGCTAGAGGTGACATGACCAGCAAATTCTAAAAGACTAAAGTTACCTGTGTTTTTCTAACATTTTAGTATCTCTATAGGTGAAGTCAGCATAATCAAAGTAATCTGTCTCATCAGATGGAGCAATTTAATCATTAAAAGAAAGGAAATCATATTGTTAGTATTTCAAAAAAGCTACCAGTGTTTGTTTATCAGAGCTTGGTTTGCTACAGCTTTGGATTTGTCTGAAAGTGTTTTTTGCTGAACGCTCAAGCTAATCATACCATACTGGATGCACAGATGTAGGTATTTCTTTTGGAGTATAGGACAACCAAGCATGGTGTCCTGCACGCCCTGGTGCTGAGGGAAGATAACAAAAATTTTGGAAGCTTATTTAAAAAGGCCCTCTTAAGGACCCTGTAGCCTCAGGGACCCATAGACTATTCTTTGGGCCTAAAAAGATCTGAAGAAGCTTTAGGGAAGCTTTGGGGGATTGCCAAGCAGAAAACACTGCAAGAAGGCAACCTTAGTCTCTAGCAATCAAGTTAATGGGCAGAAACCAGCAAGGCTTTTTATGCTAGGTAAAAGATCTGGAGGAGTGGGGCAGCTTAAAGCCTTCTAGATACAGTCTGGGAAGAAAATCCCAGTGCATGGATGGAGTCAGATAGCCAGGTAGATCCATTTGTTCTGGGACACACAGGCACAGTGCAATGGATTTCTGTAGTTACTCAACAAGAAAAAGGAACAGATTTCATTTACCATGTTTCTGGTGGTAGAGCTACACAAAGATCTTATTAACTTTGAAATAACTCATTTTAATGAAAGCCAGAGAAAGTTACCTGTACAATTCATGAACTACTTATGGTCTTTATTCAGAGGGTGCAATGTGAACACATTTAAGGCTAGCTATTTTTTTAAGTTATTCATTCCTATTCATATCAGTTAGTATTCCTGTTGTACAAACTACAACTAACTAATCTGTAACTGCTTTTGTTTAGTAAGTTAACCATGTGCTTAACAGCAGCACTGAACATTAAATCAAATGTTTTGAGGTCCAGGCCAACAAGTACCTGTGCATATGTACACTGTATGTTTCTCTTGATGTAAATACATAAAAATAATGAAAACTGATACGACAAGAAGCTCTGCTGAAGACTTATTTGCTAAAAAAATCAGTTTCTTTTTGTCAAAGGATGAAAAAGAGAAAGTTCCAAGATCATGTGACACAGTGACGATTCAAAATCAAAGAGAAACTTGAGCTTTGCAAATTCACTGGAGTTTTAATTGTGGGAAAAATTACAGGAACACCTATGAGCTAGAATTACATGCACCCCTTTTAAGACTTCAGAAGTGTTTTGAAGAAATGTATGGACACCATTTTCAAATAATAGATTTATCTTTATTTTACTTGTTGCTTACTTTCTGCTTCTGTTACAAGCTAGTTCAGAAATAAATATATTTTATTTTTCTTGAAGAAAATGTTGCTAAACATTGTCTTGAAGCTAGGCTGTTGGTATTCATTGCAAATTTTTCCATTGCTAGGCATACATGGTATCAGCAAAAAGTTGACTGGAGATCTTTTAAAATATTCCTTCACGTATTCTGAAATATGAGTGATTGTAACCTTTGATGGTGGAGTTTATAATAGGATTTCTTATCTATGTCCTGGATCGTTGCTTAACATATTAGAATGATATTAGGAAAATGAGATATATTCTCTCCAAATCACTAATGGATTGAATTTTGAGGGAATAGTCCCCTCTTTCTTCTTGAAGAAATTTTACATGTAATTTCACCAAGACACAGGTCAAAGCAAAACAAAGCTATAAAAAAAATCTCCACTGCTTTTAACTGGTTTAAATTTCAGAAAATCCTGAAGAGAGGCCAAGGGTTCTTCCCTAGGAATTTTTAAGGGATTAGATTGTCCCAAGTGGCTTTGTGGCACAGAGTCTCCTTCCCTGTCAGCAGATGTCTCCGTCTGAACAGCTGCACCCTTTATTGGATCTGAGTTTGAACTGTTAGTGTTGCAGCAAGCTCGCAGCAGTGCTGTCAAGCCAACTTATGAGTACATCTCGAAAATATAGAGCAAAAAAATAAATACACAAAATTCTAAACAAGAAAAAAATTAGTGTAGCATTATTCTAGAGGAAAGTAAATATTTGAAATGCAATATGTTTACTCTGTTAAGGCTTCTTGAATGCACAAACATTAATCTCTTCTGCTTCTTTCAGAAACAAGGATTCTTTTAATAAGATATCAAATTTTGACTCTCCTCCTGTAGTTTATCTGTAATGCTCAGGAAAGTAATTATATCACTTTACAGAAAAATACTGTGTATTTCAAAGGCTCATTCACTGTATTTATGCTATTGTATCGTATCATAAATGGAAATGGACATGTTTATGGTAAACTAAAACCAATAGTTACTTCAGCATTTAGAAAGTAGATGTAATCTCTTTTAATGAAAAGGTAATTTTTTTAAAGTTTCTTTTCCTTTCTTTAACTGTTCTTGGGTTCTTAGCAATGAATATTAATATTGTTGTCAGTCTGATAAATACTGAACTACATAATTAGCATACATGAGGTAGAAATTATTAAAGTAATGTGAAAAGAAAAACCTTAATTTGTCTAAGGGGGAAGGGTGACTTTTTTCCCCTTCCATCCTATTGAATGACTTTGATATCGATATTTCACTGACAAGGCTTTTACTTTCTTCTACAAGTCAAGCATCTGATATTTAACCTCGTTACTGAATAGAGGCTATCTGAAATAACCTTTCTATTAAATAGAATGAATATTTTCCTTCCAGGTTCCCATATCTGGATGCAAAATTTCATTTGAATGCAAAAACTATATTGTTTATTGCTATATTGTTTAACAGGTGCTCTTCAGTTTTAAATTGTCCTCAATGGTTTCATAAAAGTGCTGTCTTAAATTCCCACTAGCAGCTAACCTCTGTTAATAAGAACAGGAAAAAATAATCAGAAATGTTATGCTTTCTTTTTCCCTGGCACAGTTCAAACAATAGATAACACTGTAAGACACAGAAAAGACTTTTATTGAAAAAGAAGTATGTTCTGCCAAACAAATCACAGTGGGCATTTTAAGCGAATTTAACAAGTAGGTAGAATAAATATGATGCCATATGATACATATTTTATGAGACTGCAGGCCCTTACATATTTTTTCATAAATTTTTAAAAGTGTGCAATTTTCCACTCCAATAATTTAAAATGAAAAATGTTTTACCTTTAGAGAAAATTAGTTAAAGCACTGAAAACCATTGTATGAATAAAGAAACTTTGTTTAAGATAAAGAAAATAGATTTTTTTTTTTTTTTTTTAATGGAAAACCAATTTACATCATTTTGCTAAATGCTTGAAGTAGAAAAGTGCATAAGTAATTTAGGAGTGCAAATTGTCCTGGGCTGCTTAGGACTTCTTGTAAATTACGGTGATGTTTTAGAAAACGCTCCCCACTGGTTAAAAAACATGTTTAGGCAGGAGTCCTGAAATTACTGTTGTAGATAAGACAAAGCACATCAAGGCTTTCACTGACAAAACGTAATAGAATTCAGCTTTTCAATGAAAAGCAGGCTGAATTGGCTGGCTGGGGTCCTCCAATAATGTGAAGGAGTTTTATTTATTTCTAACTTCCAGTACTCATCCTGGAAACTGTTTGTGATGGGACTATGTGCGAAGAAGTGTATTCTGTTTGTTTGGAATAAATCCTGTACTAACTTAGGAAGAAGTGGACCAATGGCAATCACTTACTAATGTAAGAAGATTTATAATAATGCTATTCCGGATGACATACAGATACTATATTTCAGATTGATTATGGTGGTGAAAATCTCAGGACCCTATTACCTGTGAAATGAGAAATAAAGAGTAAATTTCTTTCTAATTTTAGCATGAAGAATATTAAATTCCTCAAATGAAGATACTTTTTCAAAGTTTTCACTCCTGGTAGAAAACCAAAGCTAAATATTTGTCATCTTCTCTTGCAAGACTAACTTTATAGGTGTTGGCAACTGTAGTATGTCCCTTCTGGAACAAAATGACAAATATTACTTGTTGTTTTGAAGTATGTGTCAAAAGAGAACTGTCATCTTAACTTTGAAGAAAACTGTGATTAAATATTTTTACATTTATATAGATAACACATTCCAGGGAGAATAAAAGCATCTTGGCAGGACATTCATTCTTAAAACATGTTGTAGAATAGTGGCTTACAAACTCAGTCACTGAAGGTGTCTGGGATGTTTTTCAAATGGTCCTGTACGCATCACAGCTTTAACAGGTTGTGGACTTCTCTAAGGTCTAATATAATGTTGCAGTCTGCACTCAGTCATGAAACCTGATTTTTCAGACATGCCCCACGTAGTGTGACAGGTCCCACATCAAATCTCATTTCTGCACTGTGGTTTATAACAAGAAAACCTTGGAAACTACTGCTTGAACACAAGTAATAATGTATAACGGTAATTTATGTTGTTGCTGAGATAGAAAGAAACTCTGTGTGCAAAGGGTTAGCTATGAAATTCATCTGTGGTAGATTAATAAGGTAACACGTGACCCGATATGGTGGTGAATGCACAGTAGATTGTCAATATGGAGTTGTTTGCTTATGTTTTAAAACTAAACTTTAATATGAAAATATATTAAGTGTATAATAGAATAATAGAGTTAGTAGAATAGAAAAAGTATTCAAGAGAAAGTAAGGATTGTTTCAAGATAGTGAGCATCTTAAATCTGGGAGTTGATTTTTGTTTATTATTTTTGTTGTCATAATGTTCAGGAGTTCTTGTTATTGGGGCCTTTCATGCCTAACAGTATGGAAGCAGAGCTTCAGAGAGTTTGCAATCTTAAGTATTTGTTAAGTGTTGATATGTGAAAATATAGACTCTAGAGGGCATGGGAGCAATCAGTATTGGGTAGCTATATAAATAATTGTGTCAGTACAATGCAGACTAAACATACTGAGTTTTTGCAGGTGTTGCAAAACTGAATGTTTAAGTAGAATTAAAAGGAGAATAATTGGCTAGTTACAGCAGTATGAGAGAAAGCACACAAGTGTTTGTTAGAAAATTTGGAATCGTAAAGTAATTCAGGTTGGAGGGAGTGTTATGGAGTCATCTAGTCCAACCCCCTGCTCAAAGTCAATTGGTAACAGATAGGTTCTAGAAATTAAGGAAATTTTGAACGAATTTTGGTACTGAATTAAAAGATGTTGGTTGTGGTTACAGAAGGTCCTGAAGGGTCTGTGCCTTCAGAGTGAAGACACATTATTTATGTTCAGTGTAAAAAACCATGCAAATTGGTGAAGGGACATGAAGGAATAGGTATGGGGCCAAGCCAGCTGACTAGAAAATGATCCTTACTGAAGCAGGCTGAAAGGATAGGAGAGGATTAAGTCAGTGTTTGTCATTACCAGATAATCAGGTGCTGCATTTTTTGAGATATGACATAAAGCCTGGCTGAGAGTGTAGGTTGGATAGATGGACAGGGAGAGCCATACGCTAGTGGTACTGCACAGAAAGGTCTCAGTCAAAGGTGGTTGCTGAAACCATAGCCTGAGGATCAGCAGAGTGACATTGCAAACAGTGGCTGGGAAAAGATTAGGAATTGTTGAAGGATTGCAAGAGCACTGCTTAGTCATATTCACCTTTAGCTGATGACTAGACCTCTGTGAGGAGGTCTTGGAGGCAGAGAGTAAGAGCTCAGTTCAGAACAGACACACAGATCCTGGAGTTTCTGCCATAAAGGTGGTGGCTAATTTGTGGTGATGAATGGGATTGTAAGAGATGCTGTGCTAACACAGGATCTAATTATAAATTAGCAAGATTAGGATTTGCCTCTTCTTTTTGTTATGCCACTCTGAGAAATGGTCATATAAACTCTATTCTTACAAGGCATTTATTTCCTAGGTATTTTCACATAAAGACTTCCATGATTTCTATGTCAGACTTTTTTTTGTTCTCTTATGAAGTAAAGAGATTTTTTTCACTCTGAAATAACAGCAAACTTATTTCATCAAAAAGGGCAATCATACAGTCAGACACAGCAATAAACTTCCGAGGTGCATAGAACTTACTGTTTATTAAAGGCAGAAAATTTCATCTTCTGAGTTTTACTTTAAATTTCTATTACTAAATTTCTACTACTGAACAACTGGAGCACACTCGCTAAATGTTATAATTTAAATAAGAAGCAAACAAAAAAGAGGTTTGGGGAATCCTTTAACAGAGCTAAATAAAATAGTGTTATCCTTGGTAACATTGTCAAGTAGTATATGATTCCTTATTTGCAGAATTTGCTTTTGATAGAAATTATTGCAAAAGGAGAAAAATAGGGCTGTATTCTAAATATTGTTCTATTTAATTGTTTATACCTTAATTGTTTTTATATTTTTAATAATTATCTTTTGAAAAGTAATTTTAAATGATTTCTGAGTGTTCCTTATATATTCTAATGGTAAAGTTCTATACCAATTTTTTAACTTCTAAACAAAATCTGAAATTTATTCTGTGGCAATCAAGTGGACAAACTTGTCCTGAGGTCTGAGTCAACTTGCATTCCTTCCAGCTCTCACATTATGATTGGCAGCACATCTTGTGTATTATACTTGCCTAAAGATATATTTAGTTGATTTGGTCATCCCTGTAAAGTTTTCTTTCATTCTTGTAGTTAAATCCTCACACTTCAGCTATAACCTTTCTCTTTGATATCTCTTTGTGTATATTAAGTTATTCAGCTTAATGTGAATATGACAAAAACATTTCTTAATCTTTCTCCCCAGCCTTTATTTCATTTGAATTCTTCCTCAGTTAGTATGAGCAGCACCATAATCCTGTCTGTAATTCAGACCTGTAGCTTGGAAGCCATCCACAACTCAGACCTCTTAACACAACTGTAAAGGAAGGAAAAAAAAGTAGGAAAAAAAAATCTGTATGGGAAAGGAGGGCATGAAGAAGGTCTGGAATTTTTGCCTCTTTTTTGACTTCTTTCCTTGCTTGCCTCTCCTTCCTAGTGCTGCCCATTTTAGTATCTATTCCATTTTCTTTTGCCAACCTCACATTAGCAGCATGCAAAAATAGGGTTTTTTTTAAAATCATCCTAATTTCTCTGTTCCATATCTCTTGATAAAGTCATAAGCTGTCAGGTGCCTTAGGAGTTTTTAAGAGATAGAACTATAAGAATTAGAGATATGCCACTAGAAAGTCCTTTCTTCTCACCTCTGCCTCTGAAGAGACAAGTCTGTAAATTTTAGTATTTGTTGCTTCTCATTGCCAATTCTCAAATTAGGACCTGGAAAAAAAGTAATTAAACACTTTTTCTTTCCTTATCTGTCGACTTATGCTATCCAGTCTTACTCTACAAGAAAGCAGGTTTGAGATTTTCTAACAGATTATAATCTTGCCAGTTATTTGCTGTTCTATTTACATTCATAGTGTGCAATGAAATATTCTGATATAAATAGTTAAAATTTTTATACATAAATTGGAAAAAAAAAATACAATTCTGTGCTGAATACCTCTGTTTCCCTTACATCCTTCTTCAGGAATATATATGCTACTCCATGGTGCTTTCAAACTGCTATAAAATCTGAAATTTGTCTTTGGTATTAATCTAGAAATGCGGAACATAACACACGTGTGTTAACATTTAAAAGCAGGCTATTAAATCAGGCTCAAAATTGAAAATCTGCTGCACTACTTAGTGTATGCTTGAAACACACTTGGGGAGCTTTCAACCCTTGGTTAATTTTTTGGTACTTTGAAAAGTACTAAAACATTTTAAAGTCTTATTTTAGGTAATCATATATGACTCACAATATCGACAAAGATTAGAACTTTTTAGTAAGAGGGTACTATTTTTAGATGACCCTAGAGTGCAGTTGTGATGATAAAAGGAGTTGAAAGAGTACATTACAGCATTTCAGCTGAAAATTCATATTTTTATGAAAAATATTATCAGCTTTGTTGTGCCAGCAGGCTTTAAAATATGTCATTGAATGTTAGTATGTAAAACATTCATGGTATTTGGAATCTGGGCTGTTCCAGAAGGTATTTTACTAAGCTCTAATTGTCATTGTTTGCCATTGTTCATTTTAGCATTGTTTTATCTAAGGGTCCTTTACATAAGAAAAAAACTTTTTTGTCATATTATTGCTAGAAAACTGTCTAACTTGTTGTTTTTTACATTTACAAACAGCACTACCCTGTAGAGCATCTTAAATGTATTTGTTTGATGCAAACAGAACAGGGCAGCCTGAATCATTAATTATTAAAATGAGTAATTTAGCTAATTAGCTAATAGAAGGGTCTGATGGTGCAGTCATTCACTTAGGAGAAGGAAATGACATTGACAAAAGCAAAAATTCAATTGCTTGTTAACGGTATAATTTAATGAAAGATGAAACTTAAATGTGAAAATATACAAACCCATAAGCTGGTTTTCTCAATATTTGGTTCTCTTGTTTGTTCACTCATGCATTTAGTTTCTTGTGTTTGTGATTTGCTTGGATTTTTATTTGTTTCATTTTATAGCCTTTTTACAGTGAAGTAATTTGTCTGAACTGTGGATTCAGGGCTAACAGTGATTTCACAAATGAAATGACTTCTCTATATAAAATATTTTTGTTATTATTGTCCACAGCTGGTAATCTAAGTATACACATTAACATCTATCACACTGTGTTCTATGCAGCTACCTACTCAGGTCTCCAACTCATCCACCTGAACTGTACTGAATTGTGGTAAACCCAGTATATTTTAAAAGTTTGAGATAGGTATGAAAGATTTGTTCAACAATATTAACTAAAGCAGTAGGACAAATGAGAAACAGACATTAATTTCTCTTAATATATATTACTATGCTAAATTAATCTTGTGAGCATTACTCACAAGAGCCTTCATTTTCTGACGGTTGTAAACTGTTTTATTTCAGAGGATTTGTAAATCCTCTGTATACTTCCAGCTCATAATTTAAACTTCTGAAGTTCGTATGTTCTGACTGTTTCTCCAGTGGGCATATGACCAGCTGATGATGCTGGTTAATAGCTTACTTCATAAAATTTGCCAGTGCATGATTACACCAAGAGAAATCTTTGGATTTTCTCATTCCACTATTTTCTTCTGGCAGGGACAGGTGGAATTTGGATTTTTTCTTTCACATTTTCCATGAGGGTATCAAAATGTTGTTCAAGTTGTTATTATATTTCTAAATGACTATAAAAAGGAATTGAGCATGAGGTTTTTTTAGTAAAAAAAATTAAATTAAATATATTGAGCTATACTCCTATCTATTTACTTATTCTCCATTATTTTGTCAGCTAACAGCTTGAACCTGTAGATGTATTTGCAGGTGAATGATGGATCAGTAGGCATCTTTTTGCAAGGGAGTTTGTTAGCATATTTTGCACAGGAAGTTTATGTATTAGGGTTGTAAATGTGTAAAAAGATGGAAAAAAATTAAAATATAAGAAAGCACTGATGTCTCAACTCAAGCTTTAAGAGAGGAGGGAGTAGGACATATTGAATCTGCTAATCTTTTCCTTCTATACATTTGAAATGACTCGACCTCAATTCTATGGTGCCAGTTTTGTTTTGCAATTGATGTACAAATACACTATAGTCATCAAACCTAAATCTAAATCCTAAATCTAAATCAAACCTAAATCTTTTTCACAAAGATATTTAAAAAGTTGTAGAGATCAATATAGCATCTGGCAACTGTTGTGCATTTAAAAACACAAACAGAATTTATTTAGTGACCTGCCTGTGAAAGCAGCAAAACACCATCTGCAGTGTGCAAAAATATTTGATCTTTCATCCTTTGCATCAGACACATGGATTCTTTACAGCCCTCAAAGCGATGAAAGGGGAAGTGTTTGAGGAAGGTTTTTTTATGTTTGGGAATTTGCTGAATTGAGATATGGAGTAATCTTTGTTTGTAACTTTCAATAAATATTATCTTGGTTTGCTATTTTGTTTGTTTACATAATAAACTAGATGTAGTCATGGCAATCTTTTATTTTTAAAATGTTTTATTCTATTGTTTTTTTATTACTATAATTATTATATTGGAAAAATATAACTACTGATAAGCAGATGCAATGAATGATCACTCTTGGACTGTGATTCTGTTTCTAGAGCCCATAGTAACACAAATATAAAAGCAAAGATGCATTATAACTCATGTACCTTGCTGAAAAGTGCCAATGGTTACGCATTTTCCACTGATGCAATATGAGTTCTACAGTCTATAACGGGGAATAACTTACCCACATAACAGAAATCATGACAGTCAAGTTTTGAATTGCATCAATGGCCAATTTGTGGGAAAAAAAATATGGTACTGCAGAGACAAACACATCTTGTGTACAGGGTATTAGATGGGAGTTGTTTAGATCTGCTCCAGTGACTTCTCTCTTGAAAACACAGCACTAAAGGAATGAAGTAGATGGTAGACACTGACTACTGATGAATGAGTAATTGTTAGGATATACTGTAACTTTTTTGCTACTTGCGCTAAAGGAATAACCAATATCATTAAGCTTAGAAGATCTCCATGAAACTCTGATTCCTCTCCATATTTCAAAAAGTCCAAGCTAAAAGCAATGCAGAAGGATGCCATCAGAATCTGCTGGATCCCATTCAAATAGTTTACTTGGATCCCATTCAATTACAGCAAAGCCCAAATAAACTAGACAACATCTGTGCACATATTTTGGAAAGACACTGTTATTTCAGTTTTCGGTCAGAAATTACTTACTGATAGATATACTCATAAGTCTAACATGTGGGTCTATCTGTAAAATAGACCATGAAGCAGGAAAAATATGTGCTTACTCGGAGGACTAGATGATGAAAACTGAATTTCTGGAATTTTTTTTATATTGTCTGCAATTAAATTATATGAATATACATGCATAGCTCTGACATTAATACTTCTGAAATTAGAAAGTAGGCAGCCCTAAGAGTTCAAAAGATTGAATAAACTAGTCATGAGATAGGGAAAATTGATGCACAGAATGATAGTTTGTCACTATAATGTTGGGATGGGTTTTATGTAGCTGGAAAGACAAAGAGAGGTAAAAAGCAGCCTGAAGCAGAATGCAAGCAAAAAAGAGAAAAGATGATCTTGAAAGGCGAGTATAAGATATTACATATTTTCTTACTCTTGATACTGTGCAATAAATTATATCATTTGTTGCTCCAAAGTGAAATGAAGGCTGATGCATTTTCCCACTCCCATTGTATTTCTATATTAGGACAACAAATTCATGCTTTGATACCAGTCTCATTCTATTAACAGTGTATATTTCTCCACAGTATCTGATCTAACAGGAAATTCACTTTAGCACCCTCTCAACATCTCCAAAGGCATCTTGTTTACAATGATTGCTGAGTAATATTTCTTTGAACAGTATGCATAGCTGGAGCAAAAAATATTTGTCTGGTTAGAATCTCTGCATGAATTTTCACACAGTGCCACTGCTATGTAGGTGCTTGTGAAAACCATGAAACCATCTTGTGCCCAGCCTATTGCCTGACATTTTTTTCTTATCTCTAAATAGGCTGCATCACATACAGACACTTTGATTTATGTTATCTGATGTCATACATTTCCTTGCTTCCAGTTTTAGACTTTTAAATGAACCTTACCATCAGATACGTCCTTTACCGAGCAGGAAAAAGGATTCCTTTTTGACACTTGAAACTCCATTCTCCTAACTCCAGTGCAGACTTCAAACAGTATTCCCATCTTAAATGACCTCAGTCATTATTACTAGAAGTACAGAGGGCTTACCTGAAATATGGCACTATATGTATGGTGTAGTATGTATATACACTCTGTTTTGTGGTTTTGATTACATATCCCAGGATATTTTTCTGGTAAAATTAAGCACGACCAATGAGATAAGAATTTATTTGCAACTGTACATACACAAATTATATATACACGTACATTAATTATTGCTCCTCTTTGCAAATCAGTGGATTTGCATGGAATTAACATGCAAATTTTCTGTCTAGCGACAGAATCGTTGCATTTTTATTAAATTACTGAGTTTGGTATCTCTAGTCAATGGTGTCTTAAGCACTGTAATAAAGCAGTATTGCTCTTCAGTAAGAATTTCTTGTCACACGCAATGAAAGAGGCTGTTTCGTGGTTATTTTGAAGCAGAGGGAATTAGATCTACTAGTGGAAATGCTCGTATCCGGATATTAAAAATACAAGTGCCCTGATTTTGTTCTGCAAGTACCAATGACAGCTTTCCTTTCTGATCTTATACTTTTCGATAATACCCCATTCCTATGAACTGCCTGTATTGCTTTGAGACTGCTAAACATACAAATGATTAGAAATACTTTTTTAAAATGATACTTTGGATTTCTATTTCTCATTTTCCTATGAGTAATTAAATCCTTCATTGTTGAAATTAAACAATTGCCTATGATACATTATGTTTCTTCTAATACATTAGGATTTCTTACTTTGTCCACTAGAAATCCAGCGGGTGTGCTGTCTGTCTCCTAACAGGCAACAGTCTTGCTCAAGGAGCAGATCAAAAAGGGAATGAAAGTGTTTTTACTGAGGATCTAATGTCAAACACTTGGCATTACTAGTTGATGAGGGTGTTCATGGAGTTGTGTCTTACTGAGGTGCCACATGTTAATGGTGGCACTTACTAAAATGTCTCGTGAAAAGTTATGTCATTTCACTACGATGCCCTTTTTTACTCTTTTTCATGAACCTTTGTAATATTTGCCATTCTACCTGTATTTACACACAGATGTGCTAGGTAGTGCTTTTCAAAGCCCTCTCTCCAATCCAAAAAAACCCCTCAGTCTATCTGGGAAAGACTCTACTTGTATTACCCTGAAAGGAATCTCTTGCACAGCTTAATTCTCTTTCTTCTTTTCTGATGATCTACCTCTTCGCGTTGTGAGTAGTCTTACTTGGGGTTTTTGTCTCATGTGTTGCAGTTTTATATAAGAAAGTCTGAGAATCTGAATGTGTTTAATTTTATAGCAATTTCATGTGATATTTTTAATAAGGTAGGGAGCTGGTAAGTGTTTTCTGTGTGTCTGTCTCTCCATGACCTCTCTGAAGCTTGTATATCACAGTCAGATCTTTACTGAAACGGCTGTTGAAATATTTTGAGTTTGAATTTACATAAAGATTATCTCCATTATTTGAAAACAAAACAAACCACAAAAAAAACCCCTCCTAGTAAAAACGTAGCTGCTCCAGTGTACTGGTTTTGGCTGAGATAGAGTTAACTTTCTTCATAGTAGCTGGTATGGTGCTATGTTTTGGGTTTGTGACCAAAACAGTGTTGATACCACACCAATGTTTTAGCTATTGCTGGGCAGTGCTTACACAGCGAGTAGGCTGGGAGTGTGCAAGAAGTTGGAAGGGGACACAGCTGGGACAGCTGACCCCAACTGACCAAAAGGATATTCCATACCATATGACATTGTGCTCAGGAATAAAAGTATGGGGAAGAATGAGGAAGGCGCGATGTTTGGAGTTATGGCATCTGTCTTCCCAAGTAACCGTTATGTGTGACAGGGCCCGGCTTTCCTGGGGATGGCTAAACATCTGCCTGCCAATGGGAAGTAATGAATGAATTCCTTGTTTTGCTTTGCGTGCGTGGCTTTTGCTTTACCTATTAAACTGTCTTTGTCTCAACCCACAGGTTTTCACACTTTTATCCTTCCTATTCTCGCCCCATCCCAGCAGGGGGTAGTGAGCAAGTGGCTGTGTGGGGCTTGACTGCCTACTGGGGTTAACCCACAACATCCATGTTGCATGCTTTCACCAACTACCTTTAGCTGGCTCTAGTGTTTGTCAGAACTCTCCTCCAGTAGATATAAATTGCTAATGCAACGCAAAACTACCATCCCTTCTACTCCTCCACCACCCTGTTTTGTTTGTTTGCAAGGATAGTTTTCTACTGTTTAATAAGTGATACCAACAAGTGTCACAGGTTGTGCAAGTGACTAGGAAATGGTGAGGTGTTGTTCGTGATTACCCTCATCTGGTGACAATGAGCTACTGGATTAGCACTTGCTCGCTTACTCTAGGAAACAGAGAAATGTAAGCAGCAAAATAAGTAACAGCTCATCCTTTTTTATGTTCTCCACATACTTAATTTTCTCTCTCGGTTTCAGTATCTCTGCTTCAGTCTCAGAAAGGGAAACAATGTTACCATATATGAAGTTACCAGGATTGTACCCCAAATTGTGTAACCTATCTGTGTGATTGCATATGGGTATGTAATTCAAGCCTTAAAATATTTCAGTAACAGTGATATAATTAAAACAATAATCACTGGTTTTACCCGTAAGAGAAATGATAGTCTAACTGTGGATTTATTTGAAAAGCAAACTGTGAAAAACTCATATACTTTGCTATGAATCTTCAATCATGTCCAATGCTGCTTTTAATACAACTGAGGGCTTGTTTTATTACCTGGGGGAGTATATATTTCTTGGTTGTTCTCAGAGGAAGCTGCCTTTGGAAAACTATAAACTGCTAGTCACTGAATATATTTCTGATCCTTACCTTTATTTTAATTTGATTTTTTTCAGGGTCAGTCTGTGTGCCCTGGAATTGCTTTTTTAAACTCAGATTCTCATAGCTAGCTTAGTCTAAAAGCTAGAGACAAAATAATTGGGATTTCTGGGACTCAGTGAAGAAACAAAGATGCAGTGTTTACAAAGATTTGGGAAATTAAAATAACCTGACAATTCTCAATCTTTCATAGGAGACTCCTAAAATAAAACCACTAGTTATCTAGGACTGCATGATATGCAAACAGAACAGATCTTAGTCTTTTCCCCAAGTTGTTTTCCTTATGTCTCCAGGAACATCATAGAATTATAGAATTATAGAATCATTTAGGTTGGAAAAGACCTTTAAGATCATTCTTATGATATTCAAGCGTCATGATCATTCAAGCGTCATATCACCTACAAGTCCTTTCCTGTTCACAAACAAAAGGTTCAGTGGGATGCCTTCCCTAGCTGGCTCACTCACCAGCTGTGTCAGGAAGTTATCTTCCACACACTCCAGGAACCTCCTGGACTGTTTCCTCTCTGCTATATTGTATTTCCAGCAGACATCTGGTGAGTTGAAGTCCCCCACAAGAACGAGGGCTAGCGATTGTGAGGCTTCTCCCAGCTGCTTATAGAATATTTTGCCTGCCTTTTCATCCTGGTTGGGTGGTCTATAACAGACTCCCACCATGATATCTGCCTCGTTGGCCTTCCCCCTGGTTCTTACCCATAAACACTCAACCCTATCATCACCATCATTAAGCTCTAGACAATCAAAACACTCCTTAACATACAGGGCTACCCCACCGCCTCTCCTGCCTTGCCTATTTCTTCTGAAGAGTTTATAGCCATCCATTGCAGCACTCCAGTTGCGCATGTCATCCCACCATGTTTCCGTGATGGCGACTATATCATAGTTGTCTTGCTGCACAATGACTTCCAGCTCCTCCTGTTTCTTGCCCATGCTGTGTGCATTGGTGTAGATGCACTTCATTTGGGCTATTGATCCTGCCACTTTTTTGGGGGAAGAAGCCCTAATTCCTATGTGACCATTCTCAGGCGCTTCCGTGGTTTCTAACACATCCATAACCCTTTCGCTACATCTGTTGATCTTCCACATGCAACCTTTTTCTGGCAGTAAATGTTCTCTCTCTTGTAAAGAAATGAGCAGAACTCACTTTACCCAGGTCTTTCAGCACATTTAAAAAGAAGCTTCTTTACAACAATGCATTATAAATTATTTTATAAAAATAAATTATTTTTCTAAATATAAATAAATATCCCTTATTTGCAAGGGAAGCTGAGTCATAACCACATTTCTTGCCCATTCCTAGAAGAGGCTTTTGTGTAGCCTGAGGAGGACAGAATGGCTGCTACAACAGCCCAGCTCCAATGGAGCGATGCTGAAACAGAAGTGATAGAGAGACATTCCTCTTTTTAACATTGCTTGTATTGCTAGATCTGGTGTATGTGGCGTTGGATCTATTGTGCATGTGCAGCCTTATAGCCATGTCTGTGGCATTTCCAGACATTGGCAATTCATCAGATGATTGCTTATATGGAATTACCATTTTCCACCTGTGTAGTCTTTAAATGATAATTCTAAAAGAGAGGAGATAGCTTATCATAGAAGTGGGCCTGTAGAAAAGTTTTAATTGTTTACTGGCCAAATGAAGATTAGTCTGTTTAAATCTTGAAAGAATGCACAGTTATAGTGGGGACTTTTCGCAGACTGTTCCGTTCCTCCTAACGGCTGTGACTTTCTGCCATAAATATATTTATATATAATGTAGGCAGGATAAGCAAAATATCCATACCAAAGGGTGGACATGAGAACTCAGACACTTTGTAGATGGATTATAGGAATAGTTTGGTGCAGTAAACCTACAGCATTTTGCAGTGTACGTAAGTAGATGATTCATTTATTTCACTTTAGCTTAAAGAACTACAGACTGTAAAGACCACAGACAAGTATTTATAATTTTGAGAAAGCTAACATACTTGTAAGAGTTCCTCACACTATTAAAAAGATTCCTATCTCCTAGCCTTTAGCAATAAGCCTTACTGTATTTTCTGTTTATCACTTTTTGCTTTTGTGTGTCTTTCCTCTTGTAAACTGCAAGAATGTGTGATAATGAATGATATTGTATTTTCTTCTCACAGATGCAATATCTGAGTGCAAAACAGCTGGCTGTGGTTGAGGTGGATTAACTGAATGGACAGAGAAATTAAAATAATGGTGTTAATAGTAGCTGTTTTAGAATTTACATATTTTAGTTTCTCTGGATTAGCTATAACTTTCAGCCCACTGAAGCTGACTGTCCATAAAGTCTTTGGCTCTGAAATGCTGGTGAAAGCAGAAATTTTTTTTTGAGGTGGAATCTCTGAGTTAGGGAATTCTAGCAATTTCTTGTAGTACCATCCAAAATAAAGGCAACTCTACATTTGAGTTGTCTACTCCAGGGAAAATGCTGTCTTAAAATAAATGAGCTCCTTGGCTCTTGGGTTGGTTTTGTTATTTTTCTGAGTCCCTCTCTCCAACTGTTCATGCAAGGGCTGTGAAAATAACAACCGACGGGAGAAGATATTAATAAGAAACAAAATGGAAATGAAAGTAAAAATGTATTCCTATTTACTAAATATCAGCATGTAGAAAAAAATGCTAGGCTCCCTGTCCTGGTTTCAGCTGAGATAGAGTTAATTTTCTTTATAGTGGCTAGTATGGGGCTATGTTTTGGATTTGTGCTGAAAACAGTGTTGATAATACAGAGATGTTTCAGTTGTCACTAAGTAATGTTTGCACTAGTCAAGGACTTTTCAGCTTCCCATGCTCTGCCAGGTGCACAAGAAGCTGGGAGGAGACACAGCCAGGACAGCTGACCCCAACTGACCAAAGGGCTATTCCATACCATATGGCGTCATGCTAAGTATATAAAGCTGGAGAAGAAGAAGGAAGGGGGGGATGTTCGGAGTGATGGTGTTTGTCTTCCCAAGTAACCATTACGCGTGATGGAGCCCTGCTTTCCTGGAGATGGCTGAACACCTGCCTGCCCATGGGGAGTAGTGAATGAATTCCTTGTTTTGCTCTGCTTGTGTGCATGGCTTTTGCTTTCCCTACTAAACTGTCTTTATCTCAATGCATGAGTTTTCTCGCTTTTACTCTTCTGATTCTCTCCCCCATCCCACCAGGGGGGAGTGAGTGAGCAGCTGTGTGGGGCTTAGTTGCTGGCTGGAGTTAAACCAAAACACTTCCTTATTTGAAAATGAGAATTAACTTTCTGTGATAGATCCAGGTTAAGTTACTGTAACCTTGCAGCTAGCAGCCCAAAGACTCTGTCAACAAGAAGTTTAGTCATTTTTTCATTCATCTTGGATTACTTGTCCACTTAGAGTCACTCCAGTGGTGTCTTTTTTTTTTTTTTTTTTTACTGAAGTGTTTCAAAGTCCTTCTAAAGGTCTAATCTAACTTTCAGCAATAATAACATGAGGAAAAAATGCCTGGTCTATAAATATGTTTAAAAAAGCATGTCAACTAAATCTTAGCTGACATAGGCATATGTCTACTGCATTTACTCTGCTGTCCACAAGTTAATGTTAAAGTTTTATAAGCATATTCATTTACTTATACAGCAGTACATCTTGTTGCTGGGTTTGCCAGAAAACAAAGTGAAACTTACTGTGCATAAAATAATCTGAAATTAAAAGAAATGCCTGACAGCATTTCTACTCACTAAACTTACTGAAATATGTACAGGCCTTATGTCCTAGTGAAGGGACTAGAAATGCTTGCTTGCCCTAGTCCCTTAGCTTAAAATAAAAGCAAAAAAAGCAATGTGTTCTGGTTCCTTTCTTCTGTTAAAAAATTTGAGTTAAGTCATCTGTGAAGGAGCTATCATATCTCCTTGAACTGCTGCTACTGGTTACATCCAGAGGAGGAGAGTCTTTACACTGTGTTCAGACATGGGTTGGCAAAACTCCCAGTGATTCCTCTTTATACTGGAACAGGAATGTTTATACAAGCATATTAAATAAAAACTTTACTCAAAAATACGTTCTTCAGTATAGTGATGCTATCAGAGAACAGCATGTTATATGGATGAAAGTCCTTCATTAGTTGCGCTCTCACCATTTCTAGGGTTGCCATTTTCATACTTACTAGTCTTGTTATAGCTGGAAGAAGAGCTCAAAAGCAAAGGCAATGAGAAATAAGGCTTCACAAAATGCACATGTAGTCTATGCTTTTCAGACTATATGTTTTCCATTTCTTTCACACACTCTAATATCTCTCTGGGTTGATTTTTTTTGATGCACAGTATTGTCCTTCATATGTGTTTTTCTGTTCTGTTTGAATGTATGAATTTCTTTTCATAGCAGATAGAAATGTATAAGAAATAAAAAATTACAACTACCTATGGATATACAAGCCACTTGACACAGACCCTGAGTTTCTCTGGTGTTTGAATTGAATTTCCTGGAATTACAATTTGTGCCCATTGCCTCTTGTCTTGTCACTGAGCACCACTGAGAAGAGTCTGACTCCATCTTCTTTACTCCCCTCCACCAGAAATTTATACACATTATACACATATCCTCTTCTGGAGGATAGTCTCCCACCCCTTTGTTGCACTCAGATTTCTCTTTTGTGCAAGGAGGGTATCACATCTTATATGTAAGTCAAGAATTTATTATTAGTCTAGCCGAAATCTTAACAGTCTAATCAAAACATTATTATTAGTCAAGTTGCAGTGTTGCTAGGCCTTAGAGTTTTAAGGAAATACAGTTAAAATTAATATACACAAACTTCTGAGTATCCACCTCTTTATGTTATGCTTGCCTTCCTTCCACTGCACCCCAAGTCCTGAGATTGATGGCTTTGGGCTGGAAGTGGACAATGGTGCGGCAAGTCAGCAGCGTCTCAAGTTCTTTGCCAGAAGTATGATATTGATGGTTTCTTCATCCACATGTGAGAATCTACTTGAAGTTGTTTCTACACATGGCTAACACATTCTGTACCTTACTTTTTCTTCCTTGGTTCACAGCTCCATGGTGCATCCACATTTGCTGTCTATGGTATTGGTTACACACTGTTCTTTGTTCTCTTTGTTATCCCCAGCACTGTTTTTACTCATCTTCCAGGGCTGCATTTCTTTGATAACCAGTAACTGACTGCTGGTGAGTAGCACTGGTGAGTTTATAGCCCTGGTGCCTCTGGTAGCCTCCTGTGACTGTACATTCAAGGTTCCTGCTATAATCATGTATCTGTACTCACATACATTGTGCTTTATGCTACGGTCAGGGGCAGTTCATTTTACGCATAATAACTGGTTGCTATTACCAGCCATCTCCTACAAACCCTATATATAACAGTAGGTGTTATGCCACACACCTCTATGAAGCTAAAGAGAAGCTAAAACAAATCTGGCAATAGTCACCAGAGTGTTAGCTGCTGCTACAAGCTAAATCACAACTCCAGGCACACCAACACAAGCCCAAAGTCTGAGATAGCCTGAGGCCTGTGTGTTAGTTCAACAACAAGCCTATGGCCAGGTACAAGCAATATTTACTGGGTTACAAGAACACAAATGCTTTCAGAAAATCATTTCTGAAACTTATATAGCTGTAAAAGAGGAAAATATAAAATGTTTTGCTGTTTTTCTTACTTTCTGTGATCTTCTCTTAGAGTTGCATTAATAAACCCAGTTCTCACTTAATAACAAGATTTATAATAAAGTGGAAAAAAGCCTTTCACATCAGAAAGTGACACCATTTATTGCTTGACTTTTGACCTTAGCAGAAATCTGATGGAAATGTTTTGGATATCTCAGTGATGACCTCATTTTTTTGCCATCTTCCTTTTTTTAAAGCATGTTCTATTTATTAAACCAGGCTCTTATTTAAACTTGCAAAATACAAAAGTGAACATTTATTTCTGCAGCTATGCTGCACCATCCTTCATTTTTCTGTGTACTGTTTGAATTTCTGAAGTGATAATTCCTTATGTGTACCCGTTATGTTCTTGCCTTTTTAGTTGTCCTTCTGTGGTTTTGCAGATTATCTGCTTCTACAGCTGCAGTAAGCACTGAAAATGCCAAGTTAAACAATAAATAAATATACTGTTTTTCTAGTTCTACAAGCTATAAAGCCTAGAAGAAGTCCTTTGCAAATTATAGTGTTGTGAGCTTTTTTCCCTTTGGACTGTGTCTTACATGTTCTAAACAAATAGGGAAGTTGAGAATGAAACAAAACTGTTTGGTTTAGGTAATCAAGCAAGAAAACCCTCCTACAGCAGGGATTTCTTTAGTCCCTTGGGATTTTTTTTTCAGGGCCAGTGAAGTTTCTTTGGAACCCGGAGGTGGGAGATCTTACTCAATGAAAGAAGCAAGTGAGCACTGACCTCCAATATCAGAATTTGTCATGGTGTGCAGTTTAATTGGTACAATGAAGCGGACATAAATAAACTACACCCATTGAAGTGGATTAAGTCATAAGAAAAATAAATACATAATTCTGCCTATAAAATTGTGCCTTAGAATCAACATTTTGAAAACATTTAAAATACAAAGGAGCATTAACTTCTAAACGGGCCCATGGACATTTCAACTTATCACTGATCTTTATTAAATAAATAGCATACATAATAAAAGCAATGGTAAGCAATGTCTTCTTCTTATGCCTTTAGAAGGCTCAGTATAAAATACAAAATTAGCTAGTGGTAAGGGTATGAGTTAGGCACTTGGATTCTGGCTTTGTCCAAAAAAATCAGAAATTGGTTAGGATTTTTTTAGCTTCTGTTTTTTTTTGTGCAGAGTAACCAAAAGACTATCATATCTGTCATTGATCATGTTGCCTTAATTTTCTCTAAAGCATTTTGTCTCATGAAACCATACTGTTAAAACGCTACACTGAAGAAAATTTATATATTTAAATGTCACATACTATCACAAAAGCTTTGGCTATAGCAATCACTCTGGTTTGGGTTTTTTTGACCATTATATTAGCTATTTAACATAACCTTTGTTCTTGTTTGGCTTTTTTACCCATTTTTTTTTACATAATTTAAGTTTAAAACACAGGATATCCATGGTAAGTAGCATTTTAAGATTCAGGGGGATTTATCTTTGTGCTTCGTGCCATGGAGCCCAGTTGTTCAAATAGTTTTTGTTTCAATTTATGGGTTTTTGTTCATTGCTTGTTTTAAAGAGACAAATTAATCACTGAGCATAACTATGAACAGAGGCAATATTGTGTACGTAGCTAGCATTTTTTAATCTCTCTTCTGTACCTTAAACCTTGTTACTTGTCTTTAGTAACTTAGATCACATTTGTTTTCCTTTAATTACTTTATAGCTTATATCTCTTTTTCATTTGTGTCTGCTTTGAATTTCTTATTTTTCATTTTCTCTTTATGAAAAGGCATTTTTTTCTAACTTTTGATATAGGAGAAAGATTTTCTCCTTTTATCTACTTCGTCAACTTGCTGAAAAAGCAGGGCTGTTTTTCTCTTGTTGTATCAGGATGAAACTTAATTTATCTTGCTTTCTGTTATTTCTGATAAATTTGTGTTTAATTCCGCGGACTTGTAGGCACTATTTTGAGTAGGAAGTATTTTAGGCAAATGAAGCAGTTCTCTGGAAGAGTCAATATGGTTCTCTGAGAGAGCCATATCTCTACATACCTCTGTAAACCATTTTTAATTCTTTTTTTAAACAACATAGGCTGTTTTTACTCCACCTATACCAAAATCATCATTTGTACAATTTCCACACCTGATATCAGAGGGACTTTCTGTGAATAACATTTTCTCCTCTGGGACTCAGACACTGTGTGACCTTCTCTTTATATAGCAGCAACTAATGTACAGTGAAAGGGTTGTAAAGATGTAGAGAATAAGTAGGGGAATAACAGCTGTGTGGGAATTGATTTCCTAGGAGTAGAAAAGAGAACACAGTTACTAATGGGAAATTGTAAGGCATATCTTACTTTTATATTAAATGCCCTATCAAATATGGAAAAACTCGATCAATAACTTTAAAGTGTTTATGTTATAATGGCATTCATCTAGTGTTTACAGGTAGCAAATTATTATTTTACATGTAGGAAGGTACATATTTTCCATCTTTCTTAAGGCAGACAGACAAAGAATGACACTGGCAGACTCAAATACAACATCCAATCCTAGGAACGTTTTATTAGGTTGGAAAATGTGACTTTTAAAGTCAGGAAGAGTGTATGCAATGATTAAATTAAAAGTATTTTGGAGGAATTTTATATAGTAACTTGTGCACCATTTGACATTTAATACCTTGAAGCCTAAATGTAATACAAAACATATGTATAAATATTTTACATACTTTTTTTGGAAGCAGCATCGTTCCATTAAGTAGTGCAGAGAAGAGTAAAGGAAAAATGTCCTATTTCACTAGGCTGTAAAACTGATTGCTGGGTGATTCTTTGTCCAGATTAGGGACACGCGCCCCACTTTGTAGGAACAATGCCATTCTATTTTGCAGAATTTGGAAAAGTACCTGGTCCTTAGAAAGAAGGGTCATTTTAAGGAAATCCTGCAAGACATGGAATTAAAACAGGAAGTTAAAAAAGTGTATTTTGTGTGAATGTAGTGACCTTTCTGAATGTTTTAAAAAATGTTAAATATTTGAGGAAGGTTATAGGGAGTGGATTTGGGGGAGTTGTTTGTTTGTTTTTGTATCATATTTCAAATATTTTGAATGTGGCTTTTGTTTTTCAACAGAACTGAAAATCAAGGTCTTTATGGGTTTGATACAAATGAAGAACCTGAAACTTAAGGGCACTTCAGATTTAATCCAAGATGTTAATTCTCTAATAACCTCTTAGGCACCATTAGATCCTTGCAATTAAAATGCATTTCTGCTACAAACTGAAAAGGAAACCAACTATTACCAAAAGTGTATCTACTTTTGCTGGTTTGTACTATGTGTCTGTAAGATGTGCGACTTTTTCTTCACTTCATGAATTCTTACAGGTTTTTTTTGTACTCTTAAATAAAGAAGGTTGAATATTGCCCAGAAGCTGATACCTTTTTCAGTTCTGTTACCTGAATTATAGTGCACTTCCAGCTCAACTGTCATGAAGGTGATTTTCTCTTTTAAAACCTTTTTGTTTCCTATATGTTATTCACATTATCTTGACGTTTGCTGCATTTTGATATAGGGTTTATGACTGTTATTAACTGACTAAGGAGTTATTAAGGTATGTAATGATTGGCTTCTCTCTCCTCCTCAGAAGGAAAGTACAAGCATACATTTCTTTATTTAAGATTTGCATACTGTATCTGAATTCTAACACCTGTGGCTGGAATTTTAGCACTATTCTGATTCTGAATAGCCTTCACCACACCATACTAGCTGAGTTAGTTAGTACATACTACTACTGCTGGTTAGAGGAAGCAATTACACACACACACACACACTTGACTGACTAGGAGTTATCTGAAAAATTAATATGTGCATAGATGTAAAAACTGTCAAAGAGATTTCTGTGAAGTAATGCTAGTGTGACCTGAATGAATCAAATATGCTGTGAATCTCACCTGTTACCAAGGTGATGTAGGGTTAAAAACTAACTTGACAGGGTGTCTGCTGTGGCCTTTTTATTATTATTTTGGGCATATTTAATTTTTTAAAAAAGCCATTTCAGAAAGTAGTTAACTATTTTCCAAAAGAGACTTCATGACCAAAGTAATACGGGTATAGAATGCCTCACTGAGGAGAGAAGGATGGTGGAGAGAGAAGGTCTTTAGGAGGGAAATAAATTATAATGAACATTGTTGTGTGGGAGAAACTGGAGGGGGCTCTGGAGAGTGAGGGGGAGGATAGTCAGAGAGGTATGTGAAATTAAATCTGAGCAGGAGCATCCAGAGCATCCAGAAAAGTTTAAACACTGATCATCAATTTGAATTGTCTTTAGTTATCGATATACAGTGAAAGACCTTAGCCTGTGGCTTTGTAATACATACTCTGTATACTCTGTGAATTTTCACGCAAAATCACACTGACTCTGGGATCGCTGAGAGAGACAGTGAATGTGTAGCGTGAAACAGCAATAAGTCAAAATGTAGTCAAGGCTCAGCCATTCATGATCCAAGAGGAAATTTAGAAGTCAACTCACTAAATATTATCGGTCTAAAGGAAGTCTGTATCCAACCTAGAATGGGATGCCTTTGGGTTTGCCTAGATATAACAACAGAGTTTTTGCTTTCCTTATGAACTCTGCCATACCAGTGCCTTTGCTGATCTTCATTTGAGGTGACAAGCATCAGTGTTACTTCAGGTCACTGTAGTTTAGATTTTGTGGATCTTTGAAAATCTGAGTCTCAACTCAGGCAACAATATTTGACGTATGTTCATCCCTAATGAAATCAAAACTGAGTTGACCTGATATGGACTGACTCTAAATGAATTAGAAGTATAAATGTTTGAAGCAAGACATAATTATTGTCAAAAAAATGGATAGGAAATACCTTTTCTTTTAATCTTATTTGTATGCATTTTTATAGAGCTGAAACTTAATGAAACAGCAAATATACTGACGCGGACTTTTGAGCTAATTAATGGGTCAGTGGTTGTTCTTCTATTGTATAGATAGTTCACCAAATTATTAAGACCAGCATTTCACAACAACTGTAAATTGTTTAAATTACTCCTTGGTTTTCAAAGACACAGGATACATGTTGGCATCAGTTCCAAAGAATCTGCTTATGAACATTAACAAGTATCTCATCTATTCTAAAAGTGAGACTCATTAAATAGGTAAAATACTGATGTGTTTTCATTCTCCAACAACTAATTTAAATATCTAATACTTAAACATAGACAGTAAAGGTAAGAAGGGAAGTCTTATTTGTAACATGGGAGATGAAAGAGAGTAAATCCATGCCTTCTGAATGAAAGAAAAAAGCCTTTTAGTTGGCAGATATTAAAAAAACTATTGTAATTTTGTACTTTTCTACTTAGCTTTTATGTTGTGTGTCTTGGTACTGAATTTACTCTTTTTACACAGATGGGAGATTAATAAAATTGATATATACAAAAACATATAGGAAATTCAATTACAATAAACTGATTTCTTAAAGACGCAGTGAAACCACCCAGATGTCATATTTTTTTAATAACAAGTAAAATTTCAGTGCACAATTTTTAAAAGTTAAATTACCATTATTCATATTGTGCTAATAAATAAAATTGGCTTATTTTTTTTCTCACAAGATAGTACCCCTGAAAAATCAGACTAATTTTCTCAAGTACCGAATCTAAACAAAGATGAGTGGAAAAGTTTAGATAACCAGCTCCAAAGGTACTGAATTTTCTGTTTTGAATATTAACAGATTTTGACAGATACAAGCTTTGTTGTATAGGGGGTGTTCATGTAGATGTAAGTTCTGCATTGAACTCCTTCAAATTGCAGATGAATTCATAATGTTAGTAGTAACTGTACACTGAGCTATCATGTGCAGATGTAACCAGGGTATGCTAAGCCAGGCGATTTGCTATGTTTCTAGTGAGAAGTGGTATGAAAATTATCTTCATGGCTATTATATTTGTCCAGCTTTCAATGTGTAATACTTTCAAGTGGCTGTGGTTTTGAATTTTTTGTGAAGTTTACGTGGAATGTTTCCTTCTCACCCTTTCCTTGTTCTGTGTGTTAAGTTATATTTTAATATTACATCCTTGGAGACTGTAGATTATGGGAGACCTGGTGACTCCATTTGCTTTCTAGTGGCCTGCATACATGGGTACTTCACTAGGACCCTGAACTCTTGCAAGGTTGAGCTGAAGTATGCCTTCATTGTAATGGCTCTCTGTAATCTTCATAACAATGTGCAAAGGAAGTATGTGCATTTCTTTATCACACAAATAATTTTGTTACAGAGCAAGTACTAGAATAAGTATTACAATGGGAAAAGTCATATCCAGATCTTGGCCATTCAGTAGAGAGACAGGTGCACAACATAAAATTTGAATAGGAAAGATGACTCACAGGAGACAGTGTGAGGAACATCTAAGCCCTTAGAGGCCCTGCTTAGGCTGGAGGAAGGATCAGAAACCTTTCCCAAAGAGATGTGCTATGGAGAAATAGCCAGTGATTCTATGGAGGTTATTGTCAGCTTAATTGAATAGCATAATTGATTGTGTGGATTTATAGGTTGTGGGGTATTTTTTCTCTAGCCTGCTTAATGCTTATGTAAACAGAGATTATTTGAAATTTAAATAATCACCTATGTAGAGCTGAGGTGTTTCCATTAATTAATAAAAATGGGGTTTTTTTTAATACTTTATGTTAGGGGTAGTGTTTGATTTCCTGAAGTCATCTCATTATGTCAAGATGTTTCTTCCAGCCTCAACTGTACTGTGATACAAATATTTATATTTGCCATAAGGAATCTGAAAATTTGAGGTTTTTCAAATTTTGTATTTGGAGTATCTCCTCCTGAATAGTTCCATTTATTTACTTTGATCTTCATGTTCATAAAAAAATTGTTCAGGAAAAAGGCAAGGTGTTATGATTGTGTCCTTGGTGCTTTTCAAGGGTTCTGATAACTAGAACAAACTGGATTCAAACAGTTTCATGATACCAAAAATAACTTATCTGTTTCAAAACTGAACTTTTAAAAAAACTAACTGCTGTTAAAAATTCTTTACTTTCCATTCAACAATATATTTCATTGTTTTATATCCTTATTATTTTTGACAAAATTAAAGACAATGCAGACCATTAAATACTTTAAGTACAAGTATTTCTTTTATCATTCAACTTGAGAGGCTTTTTTTGATTCAGGTTTCTCACACACAATTCAGAAAGTAATTGAAAAAAAAAAAATCAGCATGATTTCTAAGGTTCTGTTTCTCTCTAGTGAAAAGGACCAACTTCCTGTACTGAGGAGCGTGGTAGTTATAACAGGTTTGAGAGAACTGTAATTTGTTTGTTTGTTTGGGGAGTTTTGTTAGTTTATAATTGGGTAAAGAAAAATTGTACTACCACAAGTAAAAGCATTTGCTCTTATGAATGGTGTAGAGCACTGAAGCATGCTAGCTTTCCGGAGAGCAACCTAAGGACGATTGTAGTGCAGTTTTTCACTTTTTGTAAATGTGGCCAATTGTGTGACAACTTTGTTGAGTTGTAATAGTGTTTGACTATATTTTCCTGTTTCTAGTAGATTATACTTGAACTTAAAATATATTTTAAAGGCTGCCATTGCTGTAGGCGGAACTACTTTTTATAGTTGAAGTGGATACTACTGTAGAAGTTCAAAACACAGGATACGAAGACTTCGGTTTTCAAATTGATGTGTCAATCCACTTTACATATATATAGTGTACAGATGTTTGGTTTCCACAGTATTATTTCCGCTTTCTTTTGCCAATCAGTGCTCTGATCAAGAAAATCAGCTGCTCTCTGTTTCACAAGTGAGTCATTTATTTGTTTCTCAAAGATACTATTTACAGCTTTTGGCTCCCAACAGTGAGTCACTTTCTGTTTTTCAAAGGCTCAGTTTTCAGCTTTCAGCTCTCTCAACAAAATTCTCTACTGTATTTCAAAAAACCATTAAACAGAGCTCATACTTTCTTAAAATACTGTATTACTCCTGGATCACAGTATATTAATTTTGTGTTATCAGACGTACTGAGAGGAATTTTTTCCACTAATTGCAATGGGTAACTCTTTCCAGCAAAGAAAATCTTTATAAAAAAGGGAAGAGGTATTGTTTTACGAAAGACTAACAATTAAATTCTCTTAAATAGTGTCTTTGAGCTTTAAAATCAAACCACTATAAAATATTCTAATGTATTATGCTTGTATGGCTAAATTTGTTACTTGCTTAATTTAAGATGTTAATTTCTCAGAGATCAAGGTACGTGTTCTGAATTGCAACCAGGTCTCTTTCAGGCTTTACAAATGCCCAGACTTAACCACAGAATCATGTATGCCAAGGACTCTCATGTTTTAAATATAGACAAGGAAGAATGCATCTTATTAGTATTAGTACTTTGAATCTGAAACATGGTCAGCTAGTGTTTACTCTAGCTTCAGTATTGAAAAGAGTGAGTAGTTTTGCCTTAAAGACAGACAAAACAGATCTAGACTCTAATTGCAGCCTATATTCATTCCTTTCTGGTGACTCTAACATAGAGATTTTTAAACTCAAAATGCTGAGGAAGTACAGCAGTATAAAAAGTGCTAATTTATGAAACAATTATTTTATCGCAGAATGGTTACATTTTGGTAACATGAAAGTGTCATGGTGCTCTGTATTTTTAATGTAAAATAACATCAACATCTGTTGGTTTGGAGGGAAAAAACTTTTCTCCTGGTGTTTCAGGTGTACAAAGTTACTATACCATAAGTCTGAGTAGGGTAGATCAGATAGCATGAGAGGTAGTGTGCTGGTTTTGGCTAAGATAGAGTTAATTTTCTTCATAGTAGCTCATATGGGGCTATGTTTTGGATTTGTGCTGGAAACAGCGTTGATAATTCAGGGATGTTTTCGTTCTTGCTGAGCAGTGCTCACACAGAGTCAAGGCCTTTTCTGCTTCTCACCCCACCCCACCAGCGAGGAGGCTGGGGGTGCACAAGAAGTTGGGAGGGGACAGAGCTGGGACAGCTGACCCCAGCTGACCAAAGGGACATTCCACACCTTATGGCATCATGCTCAGCATATAAAGCTGGGGGAAGAAGAAGGAAGGGGGGGACGTTCGGAGCGTTTGTCTTCCTAAGTAACATTATGCATGATAGAGCCCTGCTTTCCTGGAGATGGCTGAACACCTGCCTGCCCATGGGAAGTAGTGAATGAATTCCTTGTTTTGCTTTGCTTGCATGCGCAGCTTTTGCTTTCCCCATTAAACTGTCTTTATCTCAATGCATGAGTTTTCTCACTTTTACCCTTCTGATTCTCTCCCCATCCCGCCAGGGGGGGAGTGAATGAGCGGCTGTGTGGGGCTTAGTTGCCGGCTGGGGTTAAAACATGACAGGTAGTATATAAATAGAGAATCCTTTTAAACAGAAGCTCTATAATAAGCAATAGGTTGCAGAAATGGAGCTGTTTTCTACATAGTAAATGTATCCCAAAGAGCAATTTTGTCACTTCCTAGAACTGTTGCTAAACAATGCATACAAAAGATTTTCTGACCTAGAATGCAAACATTTTTTTGGCATACATTTTTTTGCATTCAACAATTACAAAATTATTGAAAACCACAGAAATATGCACCATTGTGCTTTGGTGCCCATTATTGCTCTCTAATGATATTTTGACCTAACTAGACAATGTTAGACATGCAATACTTGAGACACAGAAAGTATCACGATGCTTTGTTTCCACTGTAGACAGAAATTTGACCAACTAAATAGTTTGTCAATAGGCTTATGAATTGAAATGAATGGGTGCCATATTGCTCAGTACAGATTCATACAATATTGCTTTGCTCAGATAGGACACCACCATGGTGTAGGACTCCTTCATGGTTTGGTTCTGGTGAGATGAAGGCAGGAAGAAAGTAGATACAGTGAATAAATCACTATCATTTGGATGTTGCCCTGAAACATCGCAATCAAAGAGGCAGTTGCAATAATTTTATTTCTGGGACTCTTTAATTTCATTCAGATTTCAGATTATACTTGTTTAAAGATTAGCTTTTAAGATACCATATTTAAAAAATAAAAAACACTATTTAGTTTTGGAGCAATAGTCCTGAGGCAGTTTTGAAATGCTTCTAGTTGTTGTGGCAATTGTACCTTTATTGCTGGAAGCTTGCTGAATAGTTAATATTCCAGTCGTCAAATAACATTTCCTGAAATGTGTGTTGGCCATATTATGTAAGTAAATAAAACACATAAAAACACAAAAAGCATTTACAGGATAATTCCTTCTTCATTTCTTATAATTAGGTGAGTTTCAGTGTCTTGGAACACTTTCTTCATAAAGCATTTTGAGACCTGTGATAGTTTTTAGTGTATAATAGGTCTGCAGCAGTGCAATTGCCCTTTAAGACTTTGTCTGTGGGGTTTTTTTTTTTTTTTGCCTTTCACTTTTTTACCTAAGAACATGTTGTTGATTTTTTTATTTGCCATAAACCCTAAAAATTGGAAATATACTGTATTTTCATGTGCATACCCTGTGGGTTGTCTGGAGAAATAAGCAAGCACATTGGCTAATTCAGCAGACTGTGGTTAATACAAGGTGAAGGTTACCCCTGAATCCATTTTTCCCCAGTAGCTTACCAGGTCTTTTAACTCTCTATTCTCTGCCTCACCCCCAGAACCAGGGTGCCGCTCCCAAACTCTGGAGTTTCCTGTATTGGCAGCTACATTTGCACATAAAAGAAAATGTATTGTTGGTATGTTGTTATCGTATAAAAATATAGCACATAAATGTTTATAAAAGATAGAAAGACCATCCTGTTAATAATTATGATAAAATTAAGACATGATGCTAGGTTAATATACAAACAATGAAGATTTGCAGTGTAAGATTTGTGTAATATTCTTACAAACTACACTGAAGTCTTTTCATCTTTTGTTAGCTTACCTGGTTAAGATCAGAAAAATGCTTCCTAACATGTACCGTAACAGTTGAAATGGTCGTCCTAGAAAATATTTAAGTTTTCCAACAAAAGAATGTTCTCTTATTGGAGTAAAAAAAGTACAGTGGGAGACAAGACAGACTAAGTGACAATATTCTCTAAAAATATATATAACTTTTTGTATTACAGAGGGTTAAGAATAAATGATAAAGGCCAAATAAGTAATTCCTGTATGTAGTCATTAGACATTTATGAGCAAGAATGGGTTATGGAGTCAGATTTGTTGTCAGGTCTTTCAGTATCCCAACCAGACCCATGTTCAGAAGCAAGTCTGGAAAACAGTTATCCCTGTTACCAGAGTGTAGACAGAGATAAAAAGAAATGTGCTATTCCACATCTCTGTATGTTTCAGATTACCTCTAATGCTTTAGCTAATGTCCCAAAGTGACTGGAAGCAAGTCACTATCAGTTGGAGGTATTGCTAGATGAGAAAAATAGTAACCACTGCCTTAATAGCAGATCTACAAAGCATGCCAACAGATATATGATAATTGCTTTCTCTTTGTTTTCAGTCCCAGCCCTGACAATGAATATAGCCTTGAGCAAATCACCTTATTTTCTCTTTAAGTATTCCAACCTCTTTAACTGCCCTGTGATACAGAGTCTTGCTATCTGTTAGAATGAAAATTGAACCGATGACCAGTCATTGCAATACATTTGTGGATTTAGTGGGTTCAATACCCATTTTTCAAAAGTCTGTTACATTAATAACATGGAAGTTATTTGAAAACATAGTGTTGGTGATCTATTGCACCAGCTCGCTTTAGGATAGTGGTATTCATGTCATGCTGATAGCCTAATGTTAATCCTTTACCACTAAACAATGTCAAACATTGTCAAACAAAGATTCTATTTGCCTGAGCGCTGAGGAGCTTGCTTCATCTTCAGGATACCTTGCAGGTTGGGGGTTGGGGGCTTTTTTGTTGTTTGTGGTTTTTACTGTAGGCAACAACTCTAGCACATGGGCCAGTATAATTTGCTTGATTTCGGTAGTTACTAAAGAGTATAAAAAGTAAACTGATTTAGCAATCTCATTTGCTGACCTTCTGACAGAGCACTAAGAGCGTCATCTACTTCATTGCTTTCATATGGGTCAGATACTATTCACTAGTTATGCTAATTTTACCTCCAAATTATCTTGATGTTTATAATATAAGCAAGTTCTCTAATGATGAAAGGAACACAAAGAGACAAGTCCCTCCCAGACCTCTAAAATGTATGCCTTTCGTGAGTAACTTCAGTTGGAAGCTGAAAGATGTTTTCTTGGCAGTTCATATTATGTCTTTACAGTCCCTTAAAATGAAGTGCCGGGAACAACAAAATGTGCATTTAAAGAAATAAAAAGAATAGTTAATTTATCTTGTAGTCTGTTAAATAAGATAGTTTATTCAAAAACTATTGAATGATAGTAGGCAATCTATGAACATTATGCAGATAAGATATTAAAATGTCAGGCAAGCGAGATATTTTGCAAGAAATCTGCTTATTTTTTCTTTTTATTGTTTTAGCTGGGGCTATACTACACTAAAAATAATTTTCTTGTAGCATGATGAAATACTATGGATTATATATAAGCAACAGCAATAATGAGCCATATTCAGGTATCCACTGAATCAAAAGCTAGCTTCAGTTTCACTATATACTGAACAGAAAATAGGAATTATTAAATTAGATTGTTTCTGATGTGATGTTAAGATTATATTTTTAATAGGCTGAACTGATCCCAGTGGGTTTTCAGGCATGAAAGGCCGCATGAAATGGGATATGGTGCATAAATATACAAGTGTTTTTTCCTACAGGACTGGCTGATCTCACTGCTCCAAGGAAATAGAGTAGGGCAACCCTTTTATCAGTGCTGCTGCATGTTTTGTTCATGCCACCACTCACATTGCGCTGCATGAAAAAAATATCCCTCTTATTTCACTGTCATTAATAGGGAACTCTGAATGCATTGGATTTAGAATTTTGTAACTCCACATCTGACTTAGAAGTTTTATGAGTATGAATTAAATTTGGTATAGTTATGTTTAATTACTTTTGAAATCTATTTTGAGCTTCTGACAGTATAAGGAAAATTAAGTTTTCTTTCGTGTTTGCTACACAATTAAAACATCCACAGGGTGACTAATACATTCTCATCCTCATAGTAATATGAGCTAATCTATTTATTTATTCTGCTCGCAAAATGAGAAACTGGTTTATATTTTCAATTCTAGGTACAATTTCAAAGTATTCTGTAGTCGCAAATTTAATCAATATTTATTTTAAAAGCTATTAGTCACATGAGTAAAGAGATGGATTTGTTATTTTCCTTAAAACTGTTCAAGTTTCATAAAAGTTTCCACTAAACAAAAACAGTACAGAGGATTGCCATTTACCGAGACATCTTAATTTTAAAAAGGAAATGTTTAATATCAGCAAATATGTTTCAAGTTCTCCAAGGCAATATGTATTTCAAATGACTTGTATAAAGCTGAGTAGTTTAGCTATGTGGTGCATCAGAGCATTTTATGAACCTTTGAAAATGGAAGAAAAGACATAACTTTTCAGATGAAAGAAAGAAGTACTGGAGGAATGTGTATGTGCATATATGCTGGTTTTAAAAAAAGCAGAATGACATCAAAAGGGCATGCAAAGATAACAACTTTTTCTCCACTTACTTAAAACAGTTGCTGCTAACTGAGTTGTGATGTTGTGACCTGAAGAAGTCAGAGAAAAAAAAAAAAGAGAAGTGATATTCGAAGCAGTTTCAGACCTTACTCTCTTTTTTCTTCTTGTCTTTCCCACCCCCGTTTCCTTTTTCTCTCTTTCTCCACACCTCCAGCTTCAAGCTGTTTTAAAATTTGTGTTGGAATCCCTAGCTAATATTTGAAGTTAAGAACTCTTTTAGATATAATGCATTCTGTAAAACTGTATGAACTAGTAGCCATCTTAATGTCTCACAATTTATTTTGAGAACTACTAAAGTTACCATTCAGCTTCAGTTACCAACAGCTTTAGATTGGAGCATTGGGCAACCATCAATGGCATGAAATGTAACAAGAACAAATGCTGGATTCTGCACCTGGGATGGAGTAACGCCGGGCATAAGTATAAACGGGGAGAGGAGTGGCTGGAGAGCAGCCTTGCAGAAAGGGATCTGGGGGTGCTGGTCGACAGCAGGCTCAATGTGAGTCAGCAGTGTGCCCTGGCAGCCAAGAGGGCGAACCACATCCTGGTTTGAACATCCTGGTTCAAACAAGTGTAACCAGCCGGTCAAATGAGGTGATTATCCCGCTGTATTCAGCGTTGGTGTGGCCTCACCTTGAGTCCTGTGTGCAGTTCTGGGCCCCACAATTCAAGAAGGATGTTAAGGTCCTTGAATGTGTCCAGAGGAGGCCAACAGAGCTAGTGAAAGGGCTGGAAGGCATGTCCTATGAGGAGCGGCTAAGGACGTTGGGTTTGTCTAGTCTGGAGAAAAGGAGGCTGAGGGGCAACCTCATTGCTCTCTACAGCTTCCTGAGGAGGGGAAGTGGAGAGGGAGGTGCTGATCTCTTCTCCCTGGTATCCAGTGATAGCATACGTGGGAATGGTTCAAAGCTGCACCAGGGGAGGTTTCGACTGGACATTAGGAAGCATTTCTTTACTGAGAAGGTGGTCAAACACTGGAACAGGCTTCCTAGAGAGGTGGTCAATGCCCCAAGCCTGTCAGTGTTTAAGAGGCATTTTGAAAATGCTTTTAATAACATGCTTTAACTTTTGATCAGCCCTGAAGTGGTCAGGCAGTTGGACTAGATGATCGTTGCAGGTCCCTTCCAACTGAAATTATTCTACCCTACCCTACCCTACCCTACCCTACCCTACCCTATCCTCTAATTATACTTCTGAAAAGATGCATCCTAATTGACGACAATAGCAAAAGAAGTGGTAGATTGTAGGCTGTAAACTCACAAATGTGTCTTCCAAAACATTTGAGAGCTGACAGATCAAATGATCATAAAGGATGTAAGATACATGAAATCAAACATGTCCACATAAAAAGTCAAGAGAAATAATTCAAATGTAAAACTAAAACTTGTTTTAAACTGAAAAAAATCCAAATATTTTATCACTGTAATTTACTGAAGTATTGAAGTGTTATGTAGAATGAAAGTATCTTGAATTTTATCTCATATGATCTTCACAGATCAGTCTGTAGTCCTTTTGATACCAGAGCCTTCTGTCTGTCAGATATTACATGGTAGGTAACCTAACAAAAACTCATTCATTCGTATGTCATATTGATAACCTCTCTTCTACAACAGTTACAGAGGGCATGCTGAGTAGAGCAAAGCTGATATGTCTCTATATTTGGTCTTTAGGCCATAGGTGTTACAGTTTTCTGACTTTAATGCTGGCAGATACCACATAAAAGCTGCTTTTTCATTCACTGACTTGCTAGTTTCCTCCCAGCTCATGCCCAAAGCCTTTATATAAGTATTTTAAAAGTGTCCAACCCAAATTCCTGTGAACCTGTCTCATGGACTAGCTCTCAATAGGGTAAGAATGGAAAAGGCTGGATAGATTGTAAGTATTCCTTTTGACATCTCATGACACATCTCTTTTATGAGCAGCTTTCATCATTCAAAGGCACTTTCTTCTGGAACAAAGTAAATGTTCACCCCTATTAAGCAACTCAAGCTGTGTTAAGCCATTCTAAATTTGGCTAGAAACTAGCTTCTGAATTTGATTTAGTTTGTGTATATGTTACTGCTGTCGCCCACGGGTTCAAAAGCTACTGACCTTCAAAAAAAGCCACAATCAGATCCTATTAATCCAAAGCAGTAGATTCACTTCTTTCATATGCATTCCTCCAGTTTCTAGAATACTGAACAGAATTAAATCTTGCAGTATCAAGAAATGTTTGACCTCCAGGAAACAGTTTTCCACCTTTGTAAAGCTTGGATTTAAATTAAAAGCTAAAACTTTATTAACATTATCATTTGTTTAGCTTATGGATGGGTTTTTAGTCTAACAATCAGTGTGAAATAGCTTTATTTGTTAATTGCCTGCTGATTTAAATAAATGCAAATTGTCCTGTAACTTATTATATATGCTAATGTTGAAACTTTCTTTCAGAAATATATGCATGGTTGTGGAAAGCCTAGAAAATTCAGTTTTCCAGAGCAGTTGCTTGGAATCTCTAAGCAAGGTAGACGCTACCTCATTTCTTTCTAGGTTCTTGCATAAGAACTAGGTCTCATTATCTCTTCTGTTCTCACTTATTTGGCTTCCAGAAGCACAGGGTGTTAAACTCATTTCTCTCTCAATTCATGGAATCAAAAAAAGAGTTTTACATTAAATTACACTGTAACAGAATCTGGAGGTCCCAGATTAAAGTCTTAATTTCTGGGAGGTACAAGTGGTTTTATAATAGAACAATAATAATAAAGAAAACCCACAACTGGAAGGGAGAATGGAGAGTTCCCCAGCTGTGAAGCAGAATGATGTCTCCATAGACCATTTGTAGCAGATTTAAGTTTACCTTTTCTTTTTAAGCATTTACAATGAAAGGGTCTCTACAACCTCTGAGCTGATCCGTTTCAGTATTTAATTCTCTCTACTGTTAGTTTTTTTTCAGTTTATCAAACTAGGATTTTTTGTTTTAATTGTGAATTAAGCCAACTATATGTTCCCATTTTCCCCAATAGGGAATATCCAAGTCTTTCAATGTGACATATTTTCTAGATGTCTTTTATTCCATTTAGCGCTTCTTTGGACTCTCCCTATCTTTTCTAGATTTTTTTAGGAACATGATGCCAGAAATAGTCATATTTCTGGACCAGCTGCCACTTGACTAGTGCCAACGGACTGGTAGTTCTGCAGATGTTCTTATTAACCAATCGCTTGTTGATTCATTCAGTGTTTGACAGGCAGTCTTGGTGGGATGTGGTAGTGGTGTTAATCTCAAATTTGTTTGCCCATCTTCCACCACTGTGCTACTGTTTTCTAACCAGACTACTTTTCATCAGAGAATTTATTTTTTGTTCCTAAACTTAGATTTTGCTTTTCTTTTCGTTTCTTTTTTTTTTTTTTTTGGCTTGGCAGAGTCAGGGGAGTTATCACTGATATAAAAAAAACCAACCCTACTACAAAATTTAAATTTTAATCTACTCTTCAAAGTGTTGACACCCCTTCTTCCTCAATACTGTAGAAATATTTGAAAGTTATATTCTGTCCTCATTTAGAACAGTTACCATTTGTCAGTGAGCTACTAATAACTACTCTGTGAGGAATCTCCTCCCCACTCCTCCTCAGTTTGGATATTTAGGTAGGTTAGTTTATAACACTTTTTCTCACTTTCTAAAATTGGGGAAATTCAGTAACCTGCACAAATTTTGAAAAATATTTGCTAGTGAGGTAGAGGTTACTCTAGCTAATTTATTCTGTACTCTACTGTGAATTCTATCAAGCTTGGTACTACTTATCACTTGTATCTTTCCTTTGTTGTTTTCCTAAACTCCTCTGATTTTGTATTGCTTTATAAATGCAATTACCTTTTCGGAGGAAGGCTTAAATACAAAATTAATTATGTCATTTTTTTTCTGTGTCATTCATGAATCGCTTTTTAGATTAGCAAAGATCTATTCAATTACATTTTATAAGAACACGTAATAAATAGTATGATCATTCAACATGATAACACGCAGTGATTTGTAAAATCACTCCCAGTAATGATTGTTTCTCCTCTTTTTTTCATATCTGTCCTTCTTCTGCCTTCAAGTAGCTTCCAAATAGCTTTTCAAAATAAAGTATAAGTGAAAATTTCAATTCTCGAATAAACCACAGGAACAGATACACTACAAAAGCAGAAACTTTGATCTAAAATTGGATTTTTTTTATCTCTCAGCTTTACATACCAACCTAGAGGTCTTTAGGACTCTCACTGTATTCAGTTTCATAACACTGATGCCTTTGTCTGGGTAATGATAACACAAATGCATCTGGCTTTAACTTCATAATAGGAAAAGTGATCGAATTCAGATAACCTGTTGTTTAGAATGCCCTCTATTCTGTGTTGGTCTGTTGAAGGAAATGGCCAGCTCTCCACCGCACAGCAAAAGAATTAAGAGGATCAATGTTATGCTCAGAAATTCTAATGGATAGATATTAACCTTTTTTTCTGTGCTCAGCTAGCCTTCTGGCAGCCTGAGTAAATTATTTTATTAGTCCCAAATGTTTCAGAATAATATTACTTCTCCTCTCTTCTTACTTCTTCATTCTTTATTATTATTTGGTTTATTTTATTGTGGTTTTTTGCTTTGACTTTTTTTTTTTTAAATTTATTAACCTGTTAAGATGACTACAATTTCAAGTGGGGTATAAGTGATCTTGACTTCACAAGGAAGGCAACCTTACTTAGTTTATTACCTTTTGGCTAGAATGCCCTAGCTATGAGAGCTATAGTCATATACAAGAAGATAAAATGAGGTTACATGCACTGGTAATGTAGTGTGGATTTTAGAAGACAGATTTCATGCTTTTGTCTTGCTATCAGGCACTTTGGACTAGATCCCAATAGGCACTTTGGGAACACAAGCCAAAGATTGACAAATTTAATTTCAGGAGGCATGTGACTCCATGGTAAAACCCAGAATTCTGAGTGAAAAGCCTAGGTTTTTTAATGTGTATCCATACAAAGGATTAGGCACTTCAGAATAAGAGAAAAACCACATTTAAAAAAAAAAAGTTTATAAGTACGGTGAATTAAAAGCTTATTTCAAGTGGTTAAGATGGAAACTCTTTGATTTATTTTCTATACCTTTGGTTGTAATTACTCCTACACTAAAAAAAAAAAAAAAAGAAAGAAAGATATCTCATGATGCTGTTTAGACAAAACAAGATTCTTCCAGCCCAGTGGAGGCAGACTTCTTTTGACATCTTCTTCGAGTAGTCTTAACATCTTACAGGAGATGTACAAGCAGCCATAGGAAAAACATGTGGAATTCAGGGTTTGTTTCATTTTGTGGAAAGTGGAATAAATTCACTGGGAAGATCATAAATTCCTTGGCTGTAAGGAATCCTATACTCTGGATTCAGTCTATCCTATAGACTAGGGTCTCTCCTTGACTTCCTAGGAGATGTTATTGACTCCTTTCATGAAGAAGATAAAATGGGTCTTCCAGGTGAGCACTCCGAGCTATTGGATGATTCTTCCCACTCTTCCCACTCTGGGAGCCAGGTGGATAAAGGTGCTTGTGAATATGTGCATTAATAAGAGTGCTACTTTGAAAAGGAAATTGAGGCCTATGGTGTGAACTGTTAGTGTGTAGATTGGGGTAAATTGGATGATGAGAAAATCTATAGCTATTATTGTTGACATTAAGAATAAACCAGAGGAGATACTGTGATTTGTGAAGAGAAAGAGATTAAAGATATAGGCAGAGAAAAAACACCATTCATACAAAAAATCTGAGTGACCTTGGTAACAAACATGTAGGTTGAAAGAACTGTCTAATTCTCGTGATTTTTTTAACCGAATAGGTTACTGAATTTCACAATTTTATGGGTATAAAATATATGCCAAAAATACTGATTTGAAACTCATAAATGTACAGTATGAATCACAAGAAACATGGAGCAGGGCTATTCAAAGAAATAATTTCCATGATAGTGATAATCGTAGCAACCATTAAATTAGTCTTCTGAATGTTGCTTTGTGTGCAACATTGTTGCAGTGTGATACATTTTGGATCCACATAAATACCTACCTGCCTACAACAGCCTGCCAAATTGTAGTAGCATCATTTGGCATCAAGAAAAACCCAACATGGAAATGAACCCCCTGCATAAAAAGCAAAATAATCTGCAGAACTAGGGCCTCTCTGGGGCAAATCTCTCTCTGATCTTAAAGAGCTAAACAGCACTCCTCTGTAATGTATCTTCAGTATGGAGTATTTGGAAACGAACAAATTTTAGGTGAATACTTACATTCCATCCAGCTGTGAAATGTGAAAAAAACTCTAGTAAACTGGGAATCTGTTCAAGGTTTAGGCTATAAATACTCCATAAAACTATATGATAGTTTCAAAGTTCCCAATAATTTTTACTGTAGTTTTATCTAATCAGGTTGGATAGGTCAATGGTTGGACTTGATGACCTTAAGGGTCTTTTCCAACCTAAATGATTCTATGACTCTATGATAATTTGGACAATGCCATAATAAACAAGTGAACTATATTTAAACTTAACAGTAGTGTATAATAGCTTCACTCTTAGGATTGAGTCATAATGAACCTGTTACCAGAAAATCTATGTTTGAAGGCATTGTATAGAAGTATCAGTTTCCAAGCTCAAAGCCAGTCAACTTATACTGTTCCAATGATGCCATGAATTTTCTTCCTTTCCTATATAAAAGCTGTTCAGAGAAAGTGACCTCATTTATATTTTCTAATTGAATTATTCTAAAAGTTCCCACAGGACTGAAGAAAAGTTCCATCAGTGTACACGCTAACCTGCATAAAAGAGAATATATTTGAGCAAATCAAACATTTTAATACATAATAAAATAAAGGAGAGCTGCAATTCTAAAGTGCTCTTGAAGATAAGATATCAGAAGTGGAAAGAATGCATTCATATTTTATCCAACACCTGTAAGAAAGGAAAGGTTTTCCTACAAAAATAATGCCATCAAACAAAGTCTGAATTCTTTCTTTTCCCCTCCTTAAAGATGGTGTCCAGTTTATAGTTGGAAAAGCTCTTTAGAATCAACAACATCAAAATGCTGGGGGGTCAGAACAGACAGGCACTAGGATCTTAGGAGATTAAAACCAAGTAAAATTCACAACTGCACAATCTGGATAATAATGAATCACTTTTTCTGAGACAAATTACACCTTTATTTGATTTTGTATATTTTGAAAAATGCTCTAAGTGTAGCTCCATGAGTTCACCAGCCCCTGCAGATTACTGCTATTAAATAAGATTCCATTATTCATAATGGTAATTGTATGTTGCAATAGTACCTACAGTATTAAAGTGTTTTCCAGTCCAGGCAAAAGACATGCTTCTTATCCAGAAAGCTTATTAAATAACAAAATAAGCAGACAGAACAGTGTGAGAGGAACAGGGGAAAAAAAAAGAGTAAGTGCAAGAAATGTGGTGATAATTGCTCCCCCAGGCCCTTCCAGGGCTTTGTCATACAGTATTCTATCTGGAAAGAAAAAGAAAAAAAAAAAAAAGAAAAAAAAAAAAGTCAAATGGCTCTCTTCTTTCCACAACTTAGCCAGGGTCACTGACACTGAATCATACTAAAGAATCATTGCTGACAGGAATTATATTCTTGTGGCTGATGTGTATTTTCAAGATTATTGTTTCAATAAAAATGGGAAAAAGAACTGGAGATTTCATTTTCTGTAAAGAAGAAATTATTTAATTATGCATATTGTGATAAAGGGCTGAATGTATGGTCATGATATTTGATGGATGAAGAAACCCAGGAAAGCACTTGTGGATCATTTTGTTGGCTGATAAATATTTATAAGGCAAGAGTGGAACAGTAAGTTGCATTTTATTTCTGTTTTCTTTTGTGTTACAACACAGAGAAGATTTGATATCTAATGCATGCCGCTTATTAAGCTAATAGCTCTATGTAAGAGCCATGATAAAGTGATTCAGTTCAGCAGTAGACACTGCATTACATTCTACTAGCTGTTACAGAGGGGAATAAACTAGTTTGCTTCTGTTAGACTCAGCTGTCACATCAGTTCTCTCTGCTGTCTTATCAACAAGGAAGAGCTGTAAAATTCTCTGGTTTTCAAGGTGAACTTTCCCTCCTATCACCCCAAAGAAGGAAATCTGATTCAGTGAAACTGAAACACTTAGTAATCTGATTATAATTTTTCCAAGGAGTAATCCAATTAATTTTAAACAAAATTAACAGTTTCAATCTTCATTTTTTTCACATGGATCATTTTTGGAGTACATGAAGCTTTTCAAATGCTAGCTACAGTATTTCTCTTCTGCCATTTCTTGGCTACAAAGGCAGTCATGAGTAAATCCCAACAGACGGCATAGCTATATATATGTATATATATTTACATGTTGAATGTTCCTTAGATTAGCTTTTTCTGTAATGTTTAAATGTATGCCTCTGCTTCCTCCCCCCCCCCCCCCCCCCCCCCCCCCCAGTTTTTATTGCATGCACAGTAGTCTAGAAAACCAAATGGAGCAGAAAGGCCTTTAAATAAGCCATCACAGGATAACTTGTAGCCCAAAGTCTTCGAGTGAGAAGCAGAAAAAACTCAAGTCTGTTTTTACTGAGCAGGATTCTCAGGTCTGTTTTCGCTGAAGCAGGATTCTCAGGTCTGTTTTCCCAGGTTGAAACAGGACTTTTTGTCTTCACTCTCCTGTGTTTCTCCATTGTAAGTAAGTTTCTTTGCACACAGTAATTAAACAGTTGTTGATCCAAAACAGAATAAATCCAAAAGTGGAGCATGATGCTTGAGACATCCGAGCCCTGAAAAATGCCAGTTTATTTTCTCCAGATGAAGTTTTCAGTTTAAAATGGATGTGTTAAGCTTCATTAAACTTAATTTTCAAAGTAGATTAAACAATAATTGCAACTCTCATACTACAATTCCTCCTGTCTAGCACTGCTGGATCAACACATATACTTACTCTCTTAGTCATTGGACATAATACAGTAAAACCAACCATAGTACAGCTCAGTCCAGCTCAAGAACTATGGTTACTTAGCTCTTAATAAGTACATCTACATATTGGTCTAATAAGAATTTAAAGGTCATTTGGTTTTTTTTTTATTCAGCTTAAGTCACCTGTGAATACTATTTCTTAGTATTTGTGGATAATACTTTTTTTCATTCATGTTGCAACTTTAGTTTGTGTAATACTATTTGCTTGGGAGTATATGAAGGACCAGATAAGATTTGTTTTCTGTAGAGAAACCATGATGAAAAATTCAAGAAAGCTTCAATTTGTGTACCTATCATTTGTCGACCTCTCTGTGATTGTTGTATTTAGCAATGAATATATTTCTGGCTACATAGAAATGCAACTTTTTACTACAATTCTCTGCTGACTGCTTCAAACCTAACAGATGCCAGTATACATATTTAGTCAATCTGCAAAATGACTTTGATAAAATATAGGTTTCTTTAAATGAAATACTTGAAAATCATGCAAATAGTCCCCTTTAAATTATACATAGTGATCAGATAGCCACAAGGAAATCAGAGATTCAATTTATTTTTTGACTCTAGGCCCTAGTTAGACTTGTGCCTGCCTGTTTGCAAAGCTCCCTTGCTTTACTGTGTGTGCACAGCAAGCGTATATGTATATATATACACAGAGAAGGCCACAGAAAAATTATATCTTAAGTTAAAAGGTGGGAAGTGAAAGGTACTAGAATGGAAAGAATATTCCGGATGTTTTCATTGTTGAATCTAATTTAATGTTGCATTATTGTATCATTTTATAATCTCACAAATGCATGTCATGTTTCAGCGGGGGGAAGGAGAAAATTCATGCTGTAAATGTGGCTTTACAGGGGAACCCTGAATGAACAGCAGAAGGGTGCTCCTGCCATTTGTGTATTCTGCAGCAGGGCTGATCAGCTTTTATATGTAAATTAAGGGTATTGAGAGAGAACTGTTCTGCAGTCTTATGAGAAATATCAGTGAACGAACTCAAACGATTGAGACTTGGTGCTAGGAGGTTTTGTGTTGCCAACTTTGAAAGATGTGTATGCATGAGGGGCAGAATAACCTAGGTAAAGCTAAACCGTGGTTGTACAGAACAACTGTAAGACTAGAGAGGGGAAGAATTTATACTGATCTTTGGAAAAACACATGTAAAGCAAGTCTCCCTAGAGAGCAATACCATTTTATATTAGCAGCTGACAGGGAGTGAGGTAGTGTGAGTAGCATGAGTAACGTGCCCCCCACCACCACCATGTTGGAAAGAAAAGAAAGGAAAAGAAAGCAGACTAAAATATTTGGCTGTAGCCAGGAGCAGTCAGAGGAGAGATCAAGACCTGGTTAATCTAGCCAAAGGAAACACAGAGAAAAAATATTTTATTTCTCCACTGGGGATTCACAACCTAGAACCCTGTCATAAACGTAAGTGCTTGTTGCAAAAGAAAGCATCTTTCTTGCTGAAAAATTGTTTGTTTTGGAGGATTTCATATCAAATGATCTTTATACTTGATTCGGTTTACAGCATATAAATTTAGCTGGAGGAGAATCTTGTTCCTTAGAAATAAAAAACATAAGAAACATGGATTTAATTCAGAATACAAAATGAAAAATTATCCAAAAAGTTTGATTTGAAATCAAAGTCTATTATAAATTCAGTGGACTACCACCATCTCTGAACAAATGAGGCTGTGACTGGAACAAGAAAATCAGATTCTAGTTAGAGACAAACAATTAAACTACAACAATTCAAATGAAGCTTGAGAGCTGCAAACATTTTGCTTTTAAGAAAACTTGAGTATAGCTGTACCAGAGCAACTAATGATCTGATGATGTTTAGAGATACTTTACATTATACATGGATTACCTATAATCAACATCCTGGGCACTGGAACTGCCTCATAAATGTGTTCTATTAGTTCAACTGCAGCACTGTGGAGGTCAAGAATAAATGCTTACTAGAAAAATGAATTTACTGTCTCATAACAACATCACTGCTGATAATTCAAGAAACATTTCTGAGAGTGCAAGGATATCAATGTTACTTTACTATCTATGTTATGTGTTTGATAATTTGATTACAGATTTTTCTAAACTGAGCGCTACCCAGATGTTAATGCTGTTAATTTTGAATGTTTGTTGTTGGGTTTTTGGGTTTGGTGTTGTGCTTTCTTTAATGCTCTAGCTAGTGCTAGGTGGAGTGGAAGAGTACTAGTGAAATTTTTCTTAAGTGGTAGGCCTTAATTCACTGAATAAAAGGATTTATGGTTCTACTGGATGAATTAGAAAGATGGGCTTTAAAAATTATTGTCTTTAAGAAAACAATTGCTCTCTTCCTCCTACGTCCTCCTCACCATTGCCTCATTCCATTCAAAATACCTTTGCATCTGATGATTCAAATTATCTCTGAATTAACCCACAGGATTTGTACAATATTTCTTTAAAGATATGTTCTAAATGCAGCAGAAAACTGTTTAAAAATTAAGATTTTGTAATTAAGGCAGCATAATTTATGTTGCTCTAGAGAAAAGGATCGCGTCCATGCTTGTGACTCATTTTAAAAAAGGATTCTTAGATGGTCACTTAAACAAAACTTTCAGGTCAGTACTTTTGTGCCAGGCACAGATAATGCAACCAGGCATCCAGAAAATATGATCCTGGGGGCCCGATGTGCAAAAATGAAGAGCACTTAGAGATAAACTTCAGTTAAATGTACTCTGAGCATATATCTGTGAGCTTTATACCCTGATGAATTAGACTTATTCTTAATTTATTTATCTTAAGCTAAGCATCTGCTGAAATATGCCTTAATCAATGTGATGTAAGCTGTACTTGAGGGTTTCCCTGAAGATTATTTTTAATTCTTAATGTTTATTTTAATCCCTTTCCATTTATAATTTGGTGGCAGAGCACCTCTGCCTGAAGAATGAAAAGGACTAGCAATCAAACAGCAGCTCTTTCGTTGGCTTAGTTTATATTCATATATATATATATATACACACAATTTTAAGTGCATATAATGAAATTTATATATTTACAATATATGAATGAGCTAGTAGTTGCTCTTGAAAATATAATGAATTATACAGGAGCTTAAAAGACCTGAAAGTCCATTGCAGTTGTATTAATATACCAGTTTCCAAGCACCTCTGGTCTAATGCAGGAAGAAAACAAACAAAAGCCAAAAAAACCCCAGGCCACTTATCTTTAGAGAACAGATTATGCTAAGACACTGTTTTACTATATAAAAGTGCTTCTTCAAGGGGAAACAAAATGAATGCTAGCCTTGCAACAACTGCATGGGGCCACACACAGGAGCAAAAGAAATGGGGCCTGTGGAGCGTTCTTGGACTTTCTTGCTTGTGTTCAAAGGAAAAGAAATAGTGGTGAAAACCATACTAAACCAATCAACTATAGTGGGGAGTGGGGTGGGGGAAACACACAAATGCATTTTTTTTATTCTAGTGATGAAACAAGCAAAAAGCCTTTGAGATTAATGTGGTAGCTCTTCAAAATCAGACTAATTTAAGCTCTTTTCATGTATAGTTCTTGTTGGTTTTTTTCTTATGGAAAACCTCATAGATGACTTTTTTTTTTTGCCAGAAGGTTATAACCAAGGACAGAATAGACATATGGTAGATAACATAAGCAGTCAAATTAAAGCCTATCAAAGTTATATATAACTTCACACAGCATTAACTCTCAGTGTAAAATATCTGCAATGTACTGTGAGCTAAATTATGAATATTCAATTCCATCTTGCTTTAACTTTATTAATAGTATCAATATTTACTATGCCATATGCAAAGATAATTAGAATAATAGCATTGCATTAATATACATGAGTTGTCTTCATTTGCATGGATCATAAATGCTTTATAAAGCTTAACAATGAGAACACGTAGGTCAAATTCTGTTTCAATTATTCAAGTCAATTTTACATCGGTTAGACTTGCTTGAGTTTCAAGGTATGACAGAGAATATACCTTGTCATGATACACACGGGAATCACTTTGTTCACAAATGAAGTGCAACCATCCCTAGAGCGAACATCTGCTGTTTTTTATAGCATGCTGCAGCATTACACAAGATAGGAATCAAACTGTAGACTAACTATTGAATGGTCAGGGTGTTTCTAATACACAAAGCTTATCCATCACATGATACTTCTCCCAAGTTAGTGTCTTCTTGATAACTGGTTGGCATAAAAATGCTACACAGCAGTGTTTAAAACACTTTAGTTCTCCTGGTATAAGCAGAGCTAAAGTATTGTGACACCCACTCATAGATTGCATTTTGGGTAACCTGTGTGACTCGAATTTCAGCATTTTCAAAATCACAATTCTGGAGAGGATAAAAACTATCTGTAAATAATGTTCCAGGAAGAAATACCTAATAAGAGAAACACTAGTGAAAAAAAAAATGTTCACTATGTGGAACTTGCCCCTATTTTAAAAGATGAGATGTGATGTACCGTTCAATTTGACTCCAAAATAAGGAAAAACACAAATATAAAAATTTGTGAAATATTAAAGAAAGTGTTGACTTGTGTTTACTCACCCATTGGTGTTACAGATACTAAGATACATTAAGATAATGCAGAACCTGTCACAGCCTACATTCATCTCCATGCCAGCCTCTTTCAGGAGGTAATTTCTTCAGACAGTGAAATCCTCTCAGCATTGGTGGGCAAGCTTTGCTCTGACTGTGATTAATACAAAGGAAGAACATCATTGTCTTTTGGGATTTAAGTTTAAGCTGAAAAGCATGTAACACAAAATAACCCCCTCACACATAACACATACAGCTTCTGAATTTTCCCACATCCAGAATCACATGTCACTCTTACTTTCCCTGTCCCTATAGGGCTGCCTGTCTCCATTCTTGGACTCAACGTTAAATTTTAAGAAAATTATATGGACTTATTTTTAAAAACTGGTGCAAATTAAATTTCTCCACATCTTAAAATTCTTGCTGTTCTTTTATGACTCTCATCTGTCTAACCACTCTTGACTATGTAGAAAAAAGACTTGATTATGGGCCCTAAGGGAAGCATATAGCCTTTCTGCAATCTTCTATATAAATGGTGTAATTGTTTTGACTATAAGATTATTTAATATTTAATGCCTAATGAAAGGTAAAGCTGCAGCAAGGTAGTTGATTTCCAAGGGGATGTCACAACTTAAAGGTAAGTGCTTAGCACCAGGTTGGGGGTTTTTTTTTTGGTTGGTTTTTGTTTGGTTTTGATTTGGTTTTTTTGCAAGGAAAGTTTTCAAATACAATACTGAAGAATATTGGCACAATAATAGTCAGAAAAAAGGGACTTAAATGTGACGCCAAAATTCCTCACGTTACTCACGTGATAACGAGAGAAAAGTGAACAAAATGTTGCCTGCATTTACAGAGGAGCCCCCACAGCAAAACCTCTTCTGTAATAGCTTTAGGCCTGCTCCAGCAGCATGTTCAGTATCTTTCATCGATAAATTTTTGGAGGTGGTTCCACACCTTGTACAGATGGCTACAGGTGTCTTGCTACAGCTTGCAACAGTTGAGCACCTGTGAATATGGCTATTGGTTAACCATCAAATTTGAGTGTGTTGTAGGAAAGTGAGATATTGAACAGCTGTGCAGACAGAGACCCTGCAGCTACTATGTGCTATTTTCAAGGATGTATGGCATGTGTGAGTCATATGATCCTGTTACCTCCTATATAGAAATAATAAAAAAAGGGTTGAGATTTACAAAGCTTCAAGTTCTGTAAGGCTTATGAGTGCTACCAGAAATTAATGTATCACTGCTGACTGGGGAGCAGGGGGGTGTGTTTGAGGTGTCTGCAATTCCACAAAGAATCTTCCAGCATCCTCTAACATGAGTGTTTGAATATTGTCTTTTTGCTTAAAAATCAAATTGAGACCGAGCAATATGACCCAAACCAAGATCAAAAAGTTGCTCCAAAGCATATACTAGTTAAACAAGAGGACTGAATATGGCAATGCTTGACATCGAGTTATTTCTGAAATGTTTTGAATTCTAAAAGGGTTGAACAAATCCTGGATCCTAGAACATGTAAGTGTCCAAGTGTGGAAGTTTCAGCTCACCTTGGCAGAGTTTTCTTTGCCAAAAGAAGTGCAATCCACACCATCCTTCAGATACTCAAGAAGGGGAGCAGTGAGGAAATAGCTGGGAGCGCAGCGCAGTCGGTCCAGCATGACGATGCATTCAGTGACTGTACAGACAGTATGGGAGACACGTCAACACAAATCTAACCTTACAGATAAGTGTGTGTCCTCATGCCTGGTTATATGATTGTTTTTCTGTTAGCTACTATCACTCTTAAGAGAAGGAACATGCAAAGATCTGTTGAGGAGTTAACAAAAAGGAACTTACAAAGTGTACAAAGAAAGGCATTACCTATGACACAGTATCCGGGGTGACCTCAGGGAGACTGGTGGACTATTTCAACTTCTGCCTGCTAAATTTCCCTCTAGCCTGCTAAATTTCTCCCTGGATAAGCCCAAAATTGCTGAACATAGGCAAAATGGGAACATTTACCTTCAGTTAGCGGAATTTTCTTGGGAAAAGGTGTCTGATTCCAAATACCTTTTTACACTAGATGTGTTAGCGTGTAGTTAGACAACACATTTGGGTGATACTAGTTGCCTAAACTACTGTATGGGCTGTGTTTAACATCTGAGCAAACACAGCATGTCTTATGGTAAAAAAAAAAAGAGTACTAAATTATGGATGAATATTTTCATTCTAATGAAAACATTGTAAGCTGTAGCAAGAAACAGCACTAATAGTAAATGAAATAGCAAAAGTAATAAACCAGTAGAAATTACCTGAGGGCGCCATTAAAAACATGCAGCTCATAGTGTGGTTGCAGTTGTCATCATCATAACTGTATGCCTCCTACAATGGTCCAGAAAAGCATAGAAACACTGTTGGGGAAAAAAGAAACAAGACTGCTAACCTTCTCTTTAACAAATCAGTTTAAAAAAGTAATTTGAGAGTACCAATAATGAGAGATAACCAAAGGGCAGAGGATGCAAACCTCAGAGAAAGCTGTAAGAAACTGAACAAGTTGCTGAGTCCCCTCCTCCCCCCAGGCTCTGAGGTATTGCACAGCAAGCAGTAATAATTAAATTACTCACAGCCACTTATAAGGAGAGGGCTGTGAAGTGTTCTCGCAACAGCACAGTCAAAACTAAAAACCTGTTTCCTTTCTGCTATGGGCATGAATGAAGACTGAGCATCTGTACATTCAAATTCAGAAAGCAACTTTCACCTTGAGGGTTACAAACCATGTTGAGCAAGCCCCTTCCTAGCTTAAAACCCTTATCCACTACCAACAAAGAAGATCGTGACTGACGGTGTAGAAGTCCTGTCCCTGTCTGCCCTCATCTCCTTGCCCATTATCTCTCCCCAAATCCTGCACTCTAAATAATTACCTTGTTCCTTATCAATCTGTTCATTATCAGCATTCAGGAGCTGTGGAAAACAAATCACTTTTGTCCCGAATAGACTCTGAAATAAAGGTCATTATGCTTGACCGTTTTTTAAGTTATTGCGGAGGGATGGGGAATGTGTGGATTTTTTTAGCTTAGTTAGGAACTAAAATCACATTTAACCCACTTCCTCCAATTTGCTTGTGTTCCAAAAAAGAACCAAACAAAAATACCAAAAAGGTATTTTTACCCAAAGGTAAAAGACACAAGACACAACGATGCCCAAGACCCAAAACATACTTTGCACATAACTTGGTTTTTTAAACTGCTTCACTCATAATCAGCTGTGCCTTAGAAAACTCTATTTCTCCTTATTTCCAATAATTGCCGGAGAACATCAGACTGCTGTGGCATGGATAAAGGTCTTTAACAGCCACTAGCCCATCCTTTTCTCCTCCTGCATCTATGTGATAGAAATTGCAAGAATCCCAAAAATAACCTTGACTTTCTTGGGGCTAAAAACACTGTCACAGAAGTTTCACGTCTTAGAAGCATTTATGTGCATAATTGTAATGCTTCTTTTTTCACAGCTCTGATTTAGAAACAGAGAAGCGTACATTTATTGTACCAAAAGAAGCAACTCCAAGATCCTGCTCTAGTATCCCATTATGTGGCAAAGCAGTGGCTGCCTATTACCTGTCTAATCTGCTACCAAAGAGGAAGTGAGACAAAGTAGTCAACAGCATAATGGCCTGCAGGGCCACGGGTGTAACATAACCCCCTCATGGAAGTTTTGAAATACTTAACTGTGGATAGTAAACATGAAAAATCTGCATTTCTAAATGAGAACTCTGTACCTGATGCCCCAATGCTCATTAGAAATGTGTGTTAATAGAAATGTAAGGGTTTTTTTAACCCAACAGTGGCCTAATCCTTTCACCTGGTTTGGCTTCTGTCTCTGCAGTAGTATCCTTACCCTCTCCTAAATAAGGATTTTGGACCAGACTGTGCATCGTTCTGGGCCAAAGTTCACCATCTTTCCTTCCTCTTTCACCAGTGGTGTCCCTCCTTGCCCCTCACACTTATTCCAGTGCTCTCCCAGGTAATTTAGTTTCTGTTCTGTGCCTGTCAAAGGCCTCTCAACTTTGTGCATCGCAGCTGTAGCTGTCTCACCCTCCAGAGGATCAATAACTTACTACCTTACCTGTTTTCCAGCAGCTGCCCTACCTATATAAACCACCTGCTCATTTTACTCCGAAAACCTTGCATCTCACAGCCCTTGGTAGCTGTTGTCCTCTGCCTGTCGCTGACCTAAGATGCTCGGTTCCTAACATGTCCTATCTTTGGTGGCTGAGTTTCTTTTCCTCTCAGCATCTCTTCTCCTTTCCAGGGAATAAAAAGGGACTTTTGCCATTTATTGGTCCCGGATTTCCAGGTGGTCAGCACCTCAGCCAGACCAACAGCCATAAAATAGTCCCACTCTGCAAGTCAACTGTATTATGAATGCGTGGGGTTTCAGTGTTTTCAGCTGTCTGCCATGCATCGCTTTCACTGTACACTGTGGAAGTGCCACAGTTATGTCTGGGATGCACTGTGGATGGCCACAAAGTCATACCAAGCCCAATGCCCAGCTCTGTCTGAGGTCAGTATCAGGTACCTGAGGGAGGTATAAGAGGAGGACAAACTTGTAGTGATATGGTCCCTGCCATACTGTTTCCAGCAATCTGCAGTTCATGAACTTCCTGATTTTGTTTCTTTTAGTTTGGTTAATCGCATTTGAAACTTGGTAACCTACGAATCTCTGTGGAATCCTATGAAATGTGGCAATTATCATGGAATATCAATGTCATCAAATAATTAACTCAGTTACCACTAAGCACCGCAAGTTGTGCTTTTTCCTTCACTCTCTCAGTCGTGAACGCAGCCCATGTGTGAGTAACCTGAGGCTACAGCTGCCACATTTTGTCTTTGCTGGTATGTTCAATAGCTTGGGATGTACTGTGCTAAACAGATAAAATGTTTTGAAGCAAGTGGTTTGGGGAAAAAAAAAAAAAAACAAACCACAAGTTATATAACTGAGGGGGTGGGGAAATAAAATAAAATAATAATAAAAGAAACCAACATCCCATAAATTCAGAGTTCACTTAGATTGGCCACTTCCATGCTAAACTATCAACACAATAAAAACGTTTCAAACATCATGTAATAAAGAAATATGGGTAAAGAGGTACATACATTATTTAAAAAGTTAGTGATATTGGCTTCACAAGTTTAAAAAGTATGAGCCCAAGACAAGCTGAAAAAAGATCCACTTAATAACAATTTTTCAGAAGAATATGAAAAATAGAGGTGATTGGAAAAGATCCAAATTTCAGAAATCCCACCTGTCTGGCTTTTTCTCTATGCCTGCAATACCTACATTGTGGTAGATTAAACTTGGTACTAAAACAGTCACATTGCATTGCATACCTCTCAGCTTCAGGGCTTAAGAATGCTCCCACATTATTCATTTTTGCTCTGCTTAAATTAGTGGTTTACTTCCTTGGAAAACAAAGCACAGATCTCCATGATGATACACAGTGAAAATTTACAAATGCCATAGGTTAAAAATTTGTGAGGATCTGACACTGAGTACTTCAGCAAAGCTTAACACTGGCTACCATTGCTCACATCATGGGTTTCTATCCTTAATGTATTTTCTCATCCAGTACCAGTCTAAACTCGTATAGATGCCTGGCATCTGCAGCATCCTGTATGAAGGCCCAAAAGTCCTTGCACTGGTGTTAGACCTGCCACCTTCTACCTTAACTTGATACTCTTTAGTTTTTGTGTTGGAAGAGACAATGACTATTGATACGTATGTGCTCTCTGCATTCCAGCCCTGATTTCATAGACCACTTTAACATCTTCTGCTAGTTCTTCAGAAAAACTCCCAGCTCACTTGTCATTCTTTGTATGGAAGCTATTCCATAGCTTTGAACATCCTTTTTGTTCTTCTCTAAGTTGTTTCCTATTCTACCACGTAATTTTTTAATTAGGAAGACTATATTTACACACAGTATTTAAAGACCAAGAATAAATCACAGACATACACACTAGCATAATCATGTGGGGGTTTTTGGTTTCTTTTCCTCTCATAATTATTCCTTTTTTTAAAATATTTTTTAAACACAGTAAAGATCATACTTCCCTTCCTCCTTCATATGCAGGTTTTTTGTGATTGAAAGCTCTGTGATAGATGCTTGGTGGTCTTCTATTACTTTACTGTGAGCACGTCCCACATGACATACCAACAAACGTGATATAAAAATCTCAGCAAAAGAATACTGAAGATTCATATAACGTGAAAAAGCTTCTCTAGAACGTAGATTCTAGCATAAAATATTTGGCCAAAATTTTTTTTTACATATACTGACACAGATATACATGCACACACACACACACACATATAAACACACAGAGGCACAATTGCAGAGCTCATGCTACTCCCATTCTGTACCAAAATCTCCATTACTGTCAGTTTGATTCTTCACATATTTAACCTCTGGCAAAAATAAGATTTTAAATAAGTGTACACATCTGTTTATCTGCCTTGACTGATAAACATGGGGGGTAAAATATCACCAGGTATAATTCCACTGACTCTAATGGTTCTGTGCTGGGCACACAATTTGACCTCGTATACATTACAAATATTTAAGTTCATTATTTTTGAGAGGTTATGAACATTTTGAATCTTCTGAAAAACTCAGAGAGAAATAAAGGCAAATAGCAAGACAGGCGAGAGAGTAAGGGAACATCCAATTAAGAATGTCAAAAGGATTTAAATGCTCTGCTTTCAACTGCTAGAACTACTTATGTGCTTGGAAACCCTGGCTGAAAACTTGTCTACCCTCCTTTAAAACACATCATTAAATGTCACCGCTGTCTTTGACTTAACTCAGAATACACCATGTTTTTATTTCTGTTTAATGGAAATATATTTAAAGCTATTTTTAAAACATGTTTTCCATAAAGTATCTTAACATAAGTAGCATAAATTGGCAATTAAAAACAACTCTATCTTTTCTTTTCCTCAGATAATTTTAGTTATTTACCATCTTCTTAAAGTTTACAGTTTAAAATGATGAACCTATTTTTAAAACACAGCTGACACTGTCCCATGTTGAATAATGTGACACAGAATAATTTTAAACTGAATTGTAAAAGACTTTGATTGATTGACTGTTGTATGGACTCAGTATGTTCTGATATGTACGATGTGTTGAAATATTTCTTTAAATTCTGTGGATTTACAAAACAACAAAATGAAACAGTCATCAGCCCCACATTCTATAGTCTATACAGGGAATGAAATAGTGTATACACTAGTAATTCATTCAGATACTATGAGATTTTTGTGATTTAATATTTCTTGCTTACCAATGCACCAGGGGATAGATTTATAACCTGTTGCAAGGTTAAAACCTTGAAATGAAAATCTATAGATATAGTGTAGCATCTAGGTAATGAAATATTTTAATATGGGTATTGCTTATGGGAGAATATTTCCTGCTCATTAAAAACATTCCCTACAAAAGGTGAGGATTTGTTTGTTTGGTTTTATTAGATGGCTACTATATGAACTAGCCCTGTACTCTTCTACTGTGACAACACATTTTAGACAAAAATGATCAGACTTGATCCTTGACATATAATACACTCTTATAGGATTTTAAACCTTCTAGTTTGCAAAAGATGATGAAAATCATGTAGCACATCTTTCATAATCTGATTATACTAATAAGTCTGAAGTATAAATACATATTTTCTGTGAAAGAGTACTTAAAATAATTAGAGTAGCTACAACTCTTGATTACATGTATCTACGCACTTACCTCTGTGATTATGAACACTGGATACTAACTTAGGCTAGCCTGAAGGTGCTAGTCATTTCATCAACTCAAAAAAAGCAATTGGCATTATTCATTGGATGATTATAATTTGTCTGCATTTTACATCTCTGCAACCACATTTTAAACTAACATCTGCTCACTCTAATACCTTTGCCATATTCTAACTTTTGTTTGCTGAATTTTGCCAGCCCTGCATTTTAGTCTCATTTACTTACGGCGTTGTTCCACATCTTCCTCCAATATTTTAGGGTTTTACTGATCAATCAAACTCACTGATTGATCAGTAAGCTGAATCTCTTACTCCAGCAAAAGAGTTTGGCTTCATGGATAGTCATCAGACAGACTTTGAAGGCATATCTTCTCCTCTGTCATTTCTCCTTGGGTGATCTCCTGATGTTTGCGATGCCTTGTGCCTTGTTCGCGCTTGTAAAATGTGCACAATGACTCTTTCCTCTGGCGTGAAGCGCTTTGAGGTCTGCGTATGAATAATACATTTAAAAAGACTTATCTCACTTTCAAATAATTCTCATGTTCAAAATAAATAACTTTGCTCTTTTATCTGTAAAGGAATTTAGGATTCAGGGGTCAATGGCAGTGAAATGAGATAGGTTCTTTTCTCAGAATATAAAATTCCTCCACTCAATTAACAACAAACAAACAAACAAAGGTTTAGGCAAGCAGAATTTAATACCCAGCCCGGAATTTTGCCAGGACTGAGACTGATATGTCTATGTCTAAGTTCTTTTTTTCTAGCAGCAAATAAGCTGGAACTTCATGTTGAATGTCTTAGCAAAAGACAGCAATTCTGGCTGCAGAGCAGTGGCAATGATTCAGAGCTAAATGAGGAATAAGAATTTATCTGCTGCTACTAGATCACCCTGTGAGATAGCAGATCCTTCATCCAGGTATTGACCTGGTTTTATCCTATTTTATTAGTTTAGACAGGAAAGGTTACAAATCAAAGCTTTCAGATAAAAATTGGATACCAAAGTAAGACTGCAAACTGTAGAGGTGTTAAGTCCATCAAGACTAACAGACATGTTTGTGACTGACAAACATGAAGTTTGTAATTTGGGGATTGGTTAATAACTAGTTAAGGAAATGTCTTCTGCTGAATGATTCTAGAAGCTCTGTATAACTTAATACGATGGAAACAGTGGGACTGATTTTTAGAAGATAGGGTCATTTTTTTCATTTTGCCCTTTAATTCAACATCAGCAAAATAAAGTAAAAAGGAGTAGGAATACTCTTTTTTTCTGAATTCATCTGTGTGTACAGAAATTGCAGACCTAAAAAAACTACACCAACATATGCTGTAGGAAAAACTTCAAGCAACCTCAGCATCACTATGAAAATTTCAGTAAAACATCTGTTAAGTAAGACTTATTTATGGAATTTTCTTAATAACAAATTTATTTCTCAACTTCTGTTAAAATGAAAGTCCAACAGCTTCTATGCTTTCATTGTCACAAGACTACCTACTCCAGTTGTTTTAGTTAATTTTATTTGCTGCCTAAGCAATAACTGTGGTATGTGCTGATGCAAAATGGAAAGAGCTTTATTACTATTTCTGGAGACAGCAAAGCAGCACATTGATGAGAGGTTGTAGGTATTCGAAGCACCATCTTTTTTAACTGTAGAGTGTTTTCCTCACAGTAATAAGGGGAATGCTCAGAGTAATAAGGGGAAAATAATTTTTGTAAACTATACTGGACTCCTATCTATCAGGTGCTCTACAAAATTAGGGTTTGGTTTGGTTTGTTTTTCTAAATAAAACATGAGAGACTTTGGGTTGGGTTGATATAGTTCTGGGACAATGGATTCTTCTGAGTACATACAACTCTAGTACTTAAACTGCTTCATCAAGAGATTCAGAGGTTGTTCTGTTATATATCTTTTTGTTGGTTCTACATAGTAGAGCTATAGCATAGTAAAGACTACAGATATTAATTCAACACAGTTATTGTGCAACAGGATGCTACAGTTGTCAGGCATAAAAAATATCCACTTCCTTACTCCTATTTTGTGTTACATTTGATAGCACTATCCATGCTATGATAGCTTTATTGTAGAGCACTCCTTGGACATTATTTCACCAGCACAGTATACTCTCTTTCCTTTACCATAATCCTTTATGTTTTCAACACAAGCCATTTGTGCCTTCTACTCTGCCACAAAAGGGTAGCGTAGAATAAAATAGTTCCTGTTCCACCCATTTACATAATTAGGAGCTCCTGCTGAGACATTTTTCATTCCCAGGTGAGTGATGTAGGGGTTGGGAACTGTACTGATATTCTTGTACAGTTATAATCTACATCTCTATAAAAGCTGTGTGGAAGGATAGCAGGTATGTATAAAGCCCATCAAGGAGGACTTTTGTTGACTTACAAACATGTAATAAATATCTACTATCATTACTCTTATTTTTGAATGCAGGTTTCAAACTCAGAAATTGTATTTACTTTCAGCTAAAAAAACCCCAAAATTATGTTTGAGGAGAAACTTTAAAAATTCAGTAATTCTAAAAGAATTTTGTGTGTATACCTGAATCACATTTTCTCTCATGTCCTCAGACTTGGCTTCCTGCAAACTCTGAGGCTGTACTTGCAGTTGGAACTATGTTTTTAATTTCTTTGGTGATATAGGACTGCATAAGAGAAGCCACTATATTTGTTTTTTAATGACAGAGGTTAACCACCAAGTTCTTAGTAATTTTGACTGGAAAGTAGCAGTATGCTTTCAATCTAAGTTCAAAGTCTGGAAGATTTTCAAATTATCCGGACTTAATGAGTGACTATTAAAAACAAACTAACTAAAGGAAAGCTAGCTAACGCGTTAAAATGTTTGAGCACAAGCACGTGGCTATACCAAAATGGCCTAACCCAACACCTTATCTGGTCTAAGCAAGGCTAGCATTGTTACTAAGATGTATTTCAGTTACATCAAGATGAAGAGGGTGAAATACAGAGTAGTCATACAATTGAATCTTCTGTGAGAGTCTTTGATCATTACAGTTATGGCACACTCAGAGTTGAAGTAAGAAATTCTGGAAGCCAGCGAGGAAGCTGCATTTTGTACTTCCTGCTTCCCCCAAAATAGGTACAAAGATGCTGAAAGACTAACAGGAGGTCTGGAGTAGCTATGGGCTACTGTAAGAGGGCAGGGCTGTTCCCAGCATCACTGCATGGAGAGACTCAGGACAGATTTCACTTTGTCCTTGCGTCCCTGCCAGAGCTAATTCTGGAACTGGCAAAGCAGGAGAGAAGAGTGTCTGCAGAGTGCAGGAGACACCTGTTTCCCTTCTCCCGTATCGTGAGCTCTCTCCTCGCTCTTGCCGAGTACAAGAGTCCTTTCTGAAGCCTTGCTGTATGAGCTGCAAGCTCAAGTAGAAGCTCCTGGCTTGGCAAGCACCAAGTTCTAGCTCCCCGTGAAGCTCGATAGGTACAAATTCAAATGATAACATATATAGATTAAAAATACAAATTACAAAGTTCCTTCAGCATATTTTTATGATCAGGTTGAAAGCAGACTGGCAACACTCTCCACATTCCTTAGAAAACATTTTTCTGTTCCTCCCATCACAGATATTTTTCATCTCTTTTCTTTCAAGACCAAGCTAGCTCCTTGACTTTCCGGTAACAACACACTTGAGGCTTTCTGGCCTGCTGCTGCTGTTGTTTTTGCATAGCCTAAGGCAACTTCCTGAGCCTTGGTTACACCAAACCTCAGCTTTCACCAGCCTTCCTTCATGTGTTTCAATACCTTCTCCAACTAGAAGACCTCTCTGAACTTACCCGTTGCTGCTTTCAATGAAGACAAGAGAAGAGCTCCGAGATGGGAAGATGCTGAGGGGGTGGTGGTAGCGGTGGTGAGTTGTCAGGTCTCTGTGGGCATTATTATTTAGTTTTCCACATCATGCATAGTCACAGTTAGATAGGGAGCCTTTTCCTTTATCCTTTCACTTCATCGCTGACATCCATCATCTCCTTAAAAAAATACTTTCCTGAAGTCCCCCAGTCAAAATCTCAACCTTAGTTTTCCATTAAAAATAAAACCTGATTAGTTGTCTATTTAAGCAAATTATTCCAGGCTACATTAGTGCCAGAAAATTAATATTATTAGTTTCCTTTCCTCTTCCTCCAGCAGTTTCTACTGTCTCTACCTCTTTTCAAATACTTTTTTTCAGAAATTTTCCAAGTGCCCTATTCTTTTTAACTAGGAATAATTTCCCTAAGAAACACAGGCTCTTGATCTTGCATAAATACATAAATACCACTTCCTTTCAGTGTGTTCTACTGCCAGTACAGGGTCATACCCTAGCAAAAAACTCTAAGTTTTGAAATTAAATGTTAGGCACCAAAACAAAACAAAAATACAGACTAGCTGTAAGTGGAGAAACAGATGCCTTTATAAAATGTGTATGAAGTATTGTTTAATCCTCTAGCTGGCAAAGATATTATTCTAATTAAAACCATTATTATTGATTTTGTTTATTACAGAGTGTCTATGAATAAACTCTGAATGCAGCCCTATTTTCCAAAATACAATATACAATAATAAGTATCTCCCCTCCCTCCAAAAAAAAAAAAAAAAGTATTTTCAGTATTTTCAAACAAAAATCTTCAACAGCCATTATTCTGGCTTTCAAATAAATCTCAAAAAAAAAAAAAAAATGATCTACAATAGAAGTATATGGATAAATTATCAGTTTCCCTACCAGAGAAATATTATCTGGAAAGAATGGATTAGACTTATTAGACATTCCAGCCCATGTAAATTAGTTTACTGAAAATATATCTATAGAAATTCATTTAGGTAAACAATCATTAAAAGCAATTCAAATTATTTTAATGAAAAGCATATACTAATGTTTTCTATTAGATCTAGGTATGGCACTTGAGCGCTTAATACTAACTGGCACTGGGGGTAAATGCTAAATGCCTTTTCACTTCAAAATAAAGAGCACTAGGTCCCACTGTCATTCTTACGTGGAAGTAGAGATGCTTTCTACTTCGATGACCTAAGAATAGGAAAGTACTCTCAGTTTTCAAGGTAGAGTATGCTCAGTTTTCTACAATCTCTCTGTAGTCTCCCAAAAATAAATCTTAAACCACTGGAGGTTCTAATCATCTTAAATATTTGATCTTTTTAAATATAAAAATAACCTATGATGATGAAGCAGCTTCCTGGTGGGGCATGCCTGTTCCAGCTCTGAGAGGATTATAATGATGTCTTAAACTTCCTTCTACATACTCCATGTGTCGTCAACAGAAATTTTCCCTTCTCTCCTGCTTTCAGGGAAAAGAAAATTGAGATCTTTAGTTATTTTCACATCACCATCTTTTATTATGTCCATCCCTATGCAAAAGCAAATAAGTGATTTTGCACTAGGAACTGAAAAACTAGCAAGCTGTTTCTCTAGTCCGTTCCAAGCTGACTCCCTCTTTTGTACGGCTATTGCTAAAATTCAGTTATAATAATTTCCTTTTTAAATGACAAAGCAAGTAGATAACATAACCCGCTGTTCAAGCACATGAATAAATCAGGTGATGTCAGATCTCATGTTACAACACTTGCTCCTACCTCCATCACCCTCACCCCAAGAGGACTACGTGCTAATTGTAAAAGATTTGTAATGCCAAATGCTGTAACCTTTAGTCAGTTTTCATGTCGGTTTTAATGTTACCTTCCAGTAATAACTACAATTCCTGTGAAATGTTCTGTACAAAAGCACTTGCCTGACTAAGAACCGTTCTGTACTACAGCGTGTAACTATCAGAGCTGGCACTTGTAGCACAGCGTGTGTCCGTTCCCAGCAGCCCTCCAGCTGCCAGCTGCGTTCAGACAAAGTGCAAGACCCCAGCATAGCGGCTGGCTCACAACAACACTGGATTTGAAGGCCCACATCAAAAAATTCAACTATGTTTAATTTTCCCTTGCCTTTTCTGAAGCACAAACAGTACAGTAATACATAGGCAATATTTTAATCCCATTAGTGCATGTAGTCAAAGAAAAGGGACAGCACTTTACTTATTTCCTCTTATTTTTCCTCTTTTGTCTTTTGAAATTGTGGGTAAAGAACTGAAGACTTTTTTCAGTGGACCTGGATTAATTCCACTTTAATTTGGATGTCTAATTGCAACAACTATTTAGGAATTTAGCTGCGGTCCCTTCCACAGTGAACGGAGGCTGCGCACTGATGACACCCATTTGTTGCATCTACGGGTTCACAGTGCTCACCGGTTTGTATCTCTCTAAGGTTAGACTTAGATGTCGAACCTGTGCCTGGGACTCTTACCAGACTCTTATCTGGACTCCCTTTATTCCTGCAGAGAAATAGGGAGTGATTCATCAAATCTAAAGCCCATACCTAAAAGAATAAACTCTGCTCTGAAACTGCCTGTTTCGCTTAACTGGTGAAAAAGTTTGATTAACCCATATACAGATATTTACAGTGTAGCCAAATAAGGTAAAAGCTGAACTCAACAGCATAATCTCTGTGCAGTCCTTCTAAACATCATCACCAATACAATAATGATAAATTATTACTGTTATTACTCAAATGTAAAAGTACAGCTAAGGTGTGAGGTTTTCACACAGTTTTGCCATCCTCTATTTTGGCTAAAAAGCACCAAGCTAATGTGATGGGCAAAATGTTGTAGCTTATGGGTATTATAAGTCTAAACAAAAAAAATCCCCATTGTTATTTCTATATCAGCTTTTACTGCTGCAGGAAGAAGGAAAGAGCAAAACTGACACGGAGAAGATCTGAAACTGTTCTTTATATTTTCCCTAACCAAACTTGACCTGAATTGTTTATTGCTGATACTGTAGCAGACTATACCAGGCTTCAAAGTACAAGCCCAGCATTGGCTATTTCCATTTTCAGGGTGGAAATAAAAAAGGGTATTTTCAGGGGAATTTTAGAAGTAAAGAGCAGAAGCAAGCGTGCAGAGAAAAGCGGAGGTCAGCTCTCTCCCACCGGAGAATCTCAGCAGCCAGAGCAGCTCCGTAGAGGGTGAAAGCAGCAGAGCCTTGCAGGAGGCAGCAGGACTCTCCACCACCTATGGCTCAGCAGCTCACGTTGGTTCTCTCCTCTCTCCAAGTAAAGCAAGTGAAGGCAAGAAAAGAGAGATTCTTTTCATTGCAAAGGAAGCAAAAGGAATAGGAGTTCCTGCTGAGTGCTGGAACAAAGGTTAGGGGACCTGGTGCTAAAGTAAAGAGCTTATGTTAAATTTTAGACACGTGGAAATTTGTTCATGATACCCTTTCTGAGCAGTCAGCACAATCTCTGGGCAGTGTCTCCCAACAGGGGGTGCAGCCTATACATGTAAATAACACGGAAAGAGAGACTGCCTGATAGAGTTACATCGACAATGACACAATTAATTTAGGACTCACTTGTAGAAATTTTCTCAATATATGACTCCTATTTCAGCCCTCTCAACCAGTTCATATCTGCTAGAATTACTACTGTTTCTTTATCTGACAGAAAACCTACTCATTTTCAGAGATGTCAAGAGATGGAAGTTTTAACAATATTAAAAATCCCTATTGTTTTTAAACAACTGAGCTTATCTATCAGATTTTGTTTTCTTGGTAAGACATTTTTGTTATTTCTTGTAACAACATTGCAACTTATTGTTTCAAGCAATGTTGTAGGACTCTACAGACTATTATTCTGGGGAAAAACAAAACCAAAAAAACAGGCAACATAAACACACTAAAAGATATTTACAACTTAAGGAAAACTATTAGTTCTTTCCTCTCAATAGTTAAAAGGGTCAATTCAGTATTGGAAATGAAAAGCCAATTCTATTCTGAGGAAAAAAAGTGACCCTTTCAGTTTACAAATGACAGAATTATTCTTACTGTTAGTTTCTTTTTTCAAATTGTCAGAAAATAACTGTGAAATATAGTGTAAATGCGATAATTTAATCCTTCACTATCTGGAGTAGCTGAAACTAGATCATGTCCACAATAACAACAAATTATAGTAATGATGACATCTGATTGGTAAGATCAGTGTGTTGGAAAATGTCTGGGCAGCAAAGATAAGAATATGTTACAGAAGATGCCTGAATGGTTTTACTACCTGGATTTCTAGATATGTATGAACTGCTGCCATGAAGAGTGTAGTATCACTGCCATAGGAAACTTCTGCTTTGTTTTGGGAGCTCCCTCATTGTTGCAAACAATGTAGGAGACTAAAGTTCATTTTATATTAGCCAAACACAAACACACAGTGATTATGAACAATATGGTGTGGCATGAAATGGGGTACATACCGGGATATATTAGGTAACTTATCTGCATCCTGTTGATATGTAGAAGCACAGAGCTGTTTACTACATTTCATCTGTTCCTCAGTTGGACCTTAGTTGTAATTAATCGTGTTCAAGAACCAGAAATATAAATTTGGGACTGGTGCTGGAAATGCTATTAGAGTGACTTGAGAAATGAAAAGCCTGTTTTTACAAGAAAAGACTGAAAAACTTTAGCTTGTTCAGCCTAGAACAACACAAGCTGAAAAATAAATCAGGGATTAACAGTGGGGAAGAGAAGATCTGTACAAGCTTGCAAGAATAAGTGATTATACGTAAATTGGTCATGCATGACTTTAGTATGTAAAGCAGAAGTGACACTCTGGAAAAACCCCGTGAACAGTGGAAGAAAGAACCTCAGAGATTTTAAGATGGTGCTTGATCACATCATGAAAGAGATCATTGTATGCCCCAGCTCCCTAGCACAGGACACAGATCCTTTCTGAGAATACTGATCTGGCTCTCCATGCTCAACTTACTTGCATTTATGACCTTTCATTTCTTAAATTGCTTATATCTTTAGTCGTATTTTAAAATTATTATCTTACTGTCACCAGTATCTTAAAAGCATTTGGATCTTGAATACATGAAAGAGCCTCTATTCATTCCTTTTGCCCAGCACCAGGGATGAGAATGGTTCCTGGAGCCAGCAGAGAGAAAGGGACGCCTCTGTCCTTAAAAGCAGTTACACACTCTGCAGGCCTGAGGGGGAGTGTGAGGAGTTAGCCACCAGTATGATAGGAAAGTGCAATGCAAGTGCATTGCCTCTCGAAGGCCAATGGTGGGGTTTACCATCTGTCTAACCTGGCAAAGGAAAAAGTTACCTTTAGGTGTCCTCATTCCTCCTCCTTGATATGGCAAAGGAAAACGTTACCTTTAGGTGTCCTCATTCCTCCTCCTCGGGATGGCAAAGGAGGTTGAGGGGCTTTGCTACAGGCATTATAGTGTTCACTTTTAAAACTCAGAAGGAACTCAGCAATTTAATGATCATTTGTGAAATTTAAGCTGTTGTAACCAGGCACGTACCCAGTTCAGACAATTCAGTAGAAGACCTCATTATCTGGAATTTCTAATAATACAGATTAGCAATTTATTTTACTCTCTTACCTTACTTAAATAAGAGTATAATGAGGCTGGCGCTCTTGACGTCCAGTAAAATGAGAAGGCGTTCCCCATTCTTCAGCTGTTTATCTCATATGAAGATCACACCTGCAACTATAAGGGGATGAGAAGTATTTTATGGAGGCTGAGGTTAAGAGCAATTTGTCCTGGGTTGAGTGAATAATCCTTGGATAGTTGAGATGCACTGATAAAGAGGCAGCCTAGTTAGACCGTAATGTTAGTGTCAAATTGATCTACAGACAATAAATCTTTTGGGGAATAAAATAATGATTTTAACAAAATATTATGGCTCTGGTAGGGAAGAATAAAGTATATTTTCTTTTGGAATCAAAAAGATTGGTCTGCAAAAGAAAACTCTTGTACTAAATAAAGGCAAACTCTTTCTCATTTTTAGTTCCTCCATCTTCATTATTCTAAATGCTGAAGTTTCACTAATTTCTGAACTTCCTTTTGCTTCATTTGTGAAAGATCATTTGCTTCATTTGTGAATTGATTTGTGATAAATCAATTTTATACCAAGAAAGTTTTCTATCCTTCAAGCCAAAATAAGTTTGACCAGTTTAAGAAATTTGCTTTTCTTTTGGATTTTTGTTTCCTCCTCACAAGCATATTTGCTAGTAAGATCTCTGTTCTAACAGCCTAAACCTAACAGCAATTCTCATTACTTGCTAATTTCAGCGACTCTCTTGCATTTGTCTCTTACAGTTAGCATCTGTCCTGAGGGAACATGAAGTTGCCTATCCAGATTTGGAGAAACTCCTCCTGGGTGACCGATGTGCCTTCGGGTTTGCCGGGCGTGGAGCGCTGTGCCGGAGTAACGAGGGCACGGGCCCCCCACCCCTTCTAACTCTCGGCCTCCTGCGCGCAAGAGCCAATGATGCCACTTTGCTTTTCGTTCGTGACGAGGGCAGCCCAAGCCCTCGCGTGTCTCTGGTGGGTGTTGTATTTCCCTGAGCACACCGTAGCGTGGCAGGCTGGAGCCGTTCCTGACTTTAGCTCTCCTCACGGTGCAAAGGAGCACCGACCTTACTCAGGTCCTGCTCTAACTCCATAGGAATGGCTTCAGTTTCTTCTTGGAGCCAAGCTGCCTACAAGAGGCTGCCCTGTGATATGTTGTGATAAGCGGTACCTTTGAGAGAGAACTTGCTATTTACTGTAACGCATCGTTAAAACTAGAGATTTCCAAGCCTGGATATCATCTAACCAATTTAATGCATATGCAGACTACTGGCACTGAAAAGACGCACGTTAAAAACGTGGAGTGCACTAGCACAGAGAAGCCCAAAATATGCATTGAGTTCTGTGTGTACTCCGTAGTTCTATGTGTACTCCGTACAGGACATGCTCCCTCTCTCCCTGACCACAGATTGCAAAACTCTGAACAACTATCAGGGGCAAAAATTACCAGCAGCAAATGGTGCCTAAACACTCAACTCATATCAATATCAGAAGTCAGGTTAAATGGTCTGATCTATTAAGACTCGGTTTGAGAGCAAGATGGAAAGATTTCCAAACTGTAGGAGAGCTCACAGAAAAAAATTTGCAAGAGACCTACAAGAACATGGGAAAAACACCACACTAGTATGGTGATGTGATCTTCAAGAAAAATATAGGTTTAAAACCAAATAAAAAGTATACTTTCAAAAGCAGACATAAAAGTTCAAAATCAAAAGAAATAAAAGGAATATACGATGAACTGAAACCTAAGAAAATTCAGTAAAACCAGTATTTCTGTTTGGGATTGAGGAAGCATATTGCCTTACAAGCTGAAAGTGCTTATAATGTTGTGTAGGCTTGAAGTACATTAAAATACTCTACTTTTACTCCTAAAACTATATGGCTTTGAAAGCCAGTAAAGTTCACAACTGTGAAATAATTTCCACTCTGTAAAGAGAAAAACAGACTTTTAAAATAAAAATTATTTCCCCTTCTTAATTCAGCTAAAAGTATGTTATACAACAACCTACTGCTATGGATCCTCCAAAAGTTATTTTTGTGCATCAAATACAAATTGCTTTCTGCTCTCGGTGTGTTTTGTTTTTTTGAGGGAGATGGGAGGAGGGGACAGGGAAGGTTATTCTTGGCTTCTTTTATTAGTTCTTTCTGGAGAATTACATTTTTTTTTAAATGCTCTCATTGACATAACACATTATGAAGCATTGTGCTGTGAAGTGTAACATCAGCTTGTATCAGTCACACTGCATTACTTTACATGCCTAGCCTCATGTGTCACTGCACAGTAACAGCAGAAACATCCTACACAACTGAAAGCAGCAATAGCTTGCAGATGAATATATTGTAAACTAATTTTTGTACCCAGATATACTGCTTGTATAAACATGCTCCCAATTCTGAAAGGTAACACCACTTACATGCAATTTTCCTGGGACAGCAGGAGGTTACCTGCAATACAAATGCCATCAGAAAACAGACCATCAATAAAATTCTAGCAAAGGAAGCATCTCCTGTGCCTATTTTAGAAGTATCTACATATTGAAAAGCTTTACTGTTCATACAATCCTCTGGCAGTCAAATATTTTGGAGAAAGATTGCTGCTGTTGTGAATAAGTTTGTCTGCATTTGGCTTTGAAAACCTTATTTTCATGTAAAAGGAAGTAAGCCTTTTCTGTAAATTTGTAGATGTAAGGAGGCTGGTTTTGGATTGACTAACCCTCTCTTCTGCTCCTTCTGTCCTCACAAGCTGAAACAGGGCTTATTTTTAGTTACATTTTTACATCCTCACTGTACAACAAATGATTTAATTTAACCCTTTTGTAGGTAGGTGTTTTCAGATGAGGAGTAATTATTGTCTAGGGAAACAAGCTTCAGGATTTATCTAGGTACCATTATACAGATAGCCAAGTTCATAAGCAATACTCTACTTTTGAATGAATAGACAACAGTTACCAAAAGAAATTTTTAAAATGAAGGTAAGATACTGTCTTTTGTTTTAGGTGTGAGATGCTCTGATTTGAAGTTGGTTTACTGATTGAAACATTTTGTGGTAATCCATGACATGAGCAATGAAAAGCTGTAGTGAGGACTAAACATTGTATAATAGCACACGGTTTTCAAGTAGTCTGATTTAAGCGTGGGGTAACATACAGCTCTGTTTCATTTCCCTTTTCTGTTCAAGTTATTACTTGTATGTTTGTATTTAATAATTGCCTTCTTATGTACATCTTCTCTTCATTTAAAACTGTGATTAGGGTTCAAAAACATCTCATTGTGGTTTAACCCCAGCCAGCAACTAGGCAGCACAAAGCCACTCACTCACTCCCCGCCGGTGGGATGGGGGAGCGAATGGGCAGGGTAGGCCCATTGAACGCTGCTGTCACTTGCAGCAGGCTGAAAAGTCTGGTCGCATCTGCTCAGCTGAGCGAGAGCAGAGCTGGTTTCACAGCTCTCTACTAGAGAAAATCCTGAACATGCCTACTAAGTGCCATCTATGCACAATTAAATTGTCCTTGCTCTCAGACTGCCCTCAGTGCTCACCCATCCCACACTACGCTCCAGGAAAGCTTTCAAGTTGGGTAATTGTGCCAGTAATCAGACCAGAAGGAGCTGATTCTTTCCTCTTTTTTTGTCCTGAAGCCTCTGTACGAAAACATGCACACAGCACATCATAAAGCTGGCTTGGACCCCTCTCCATAAAGGGAAAGTGATAGTATTGGAGTTGTGAAGTAAGTGCGCGCCATCCTCAAATCAGCCCCCTCTCTGAAAGATTTACGAAAAAGTGATTTTGTATGCAATTCCTAAATCTTCCAGTGCATTCAAGAAGTTCAACCTAGCTGACACGTGCAATTTGCCTCACAATATTACATTTCACCTCAATAAATATACATTCTTGCCTCCAGGGATCAGAGGACTGAGTAATTAGTGTCAAGCATGTACAAAAAAATGAAACTTTTTCTATGCTCAGCTTATAGAAGCACAAAGGTTAAATTACGTTAACATGTACTTTTGGAAACAACATGTCTTCTGTGGCCTCCTCTGGGGGTGCATTAGAGCTGATACTCACTACCACATGAAAACAACACAGTCTTCTGTCCATTTTAACTGGATTGCTGGGTATATTTCCTTTCGTATCATACATTAACTTTTCCATCTACAGATATCAAAACTATATTTACAATAATTTCTGGCTTCCAAAATAACTTCAGTGGCAACTACTGAAAATTAACAATCTTTTCACATAATCTCACTTTATTATGTATTATAACTTTCAGTGTGAAACCAATGCTTACATTTTTTAGTCAGCTCTCCAACATCATATAAGGAAGCATAAAAATTTAAATTGGATTCAATTTCTATAAAAGTCACTTAGATTTTAATTGCATATATTCACGGCATTCCCTTATTTAAATCTTTAGGTCTTTATCATGAGTTCTCTTAGGTGTCAGTTTATCAATGATTGACTAAAATCTGAAGAGCTTACATCTGTAATTTATTTATATACGTGTATAAATTTTCAATATGATTTACAACATATTTCAGATAACTCTAAGAAAGACAGGTCAAGTCAATGACCCTGCTATTATCGACATGTTCCTCCTAAAACATATTCCCCATCCACTGATTGCCACAAATATTCTATATTTTTAATTGAAAGAATCAGTAAGCAAGTCTCCTCTCCTCTCCTTTCCTTTTTTTTCATACTGCTGATTTTGCACAAACAGCAAATACAGGACACTTAGAAGGACCAAAGTGCTGGCAGAAGCAACATCCCAGAGGAATAAGATTGTTAGCTGAAGTTTTTATGTGCTTCTCAAAAATTTACCGTCACCAAATCTTCATTTGCAAGACACTGAACCTCCCCACCTTAACAGTCCTGCTCATTGCACAGCCTAGATGACATTTTTTTTAAATAATGATTTTTTGTTTCTCATCACGGTTTGAGACACCTTTTAATCATGTAACATCTACAAGTGAAAATACACTTCAGAGGCCTGGCAAACTCATGTTTCAGCAAATGAGCTTGCCTCCAAGGCAATAGCTAATTAACAGCCAGTCACAATACTCCAGTAGCCAACTTCCATGGTTTTTCACAGCAAGTATAGAATCCCCAAACTCTTAACAGTTAGTTAATCTGTACGTTAGGATCTGACACTTAGGAACTGATAGTTTGTTACTGACTGCAATGACACGGGCAGCAAAACTGCTGGGGCTTTAGCCTGGTGGCAGTGCGAGCAGCATTCCTGTCTTCCCACCTGCCAGGCGCCTACCAGCCAATGCAAGAACTGCAACATCAGGCAAGTTGAAAGCATCGTTAAACAAATTACGAGGGCTGGTAACTGTAGTTAGCCAAATACTGCCTCTGTTCAAAACCAGATCCTGTTTTCAATGTACCAGGAGATATTACAGGCCCACAAAAGAAACTAATCCATAGTTCACTATTTCAATGCGTCTTACACCAACTGTAACACGTGACTGTACGTTAGGAGTTTCTGAGCTGAATTTTCCGTTTTCTTTTACTGACTTGCTAAAAAAAGTGAGATGACTGTATCAATATAAGTACCTTTATCACAAAACTTTTCCCTATAAATGTTAGCACAGTCATTAACAAACAAATGTGGGAAATTATCTGTTCACCATGCATATTGCAATTCTATATTTTGAAAGCTGACTGCAGCCCCGTGAGTGTAATATTGGAAAATAGTAAATACCAACAACTCAGCTGTCAAAGATTTATTTGGAACCACTAATTTGATTAAAAAAACTCCCAACAAACAAAAAATAAACCAAAAAGCAGTCTTGAAGGTGTAATTAAAAGCCTATCCCTGTAAAGACAACTGATTTGTTTATGTTTTACCTGGCAAACAAATATAGGTCAATGTAGAAAAGAATGATTTTTAAAGTGTTCAGAGCAATTGTCATTAAGATTCTCTGAGGAAATCTTGACTCCAGTGGATATTTCTCTATAGACTTCAGCGAAGCAAAGATTTTGCTCTCCATGTAACATATAAAATCTCTTCTTTTAGATACAAAAAATAAATTACTTAAAACTTTTCAGCTTTTTAGATATTTTTGGAAGTAGCAAGCTAAAACAAGGGCATGAGTTACATATGAACGCCTTGTGTATCCTTAATAAAACATTAACAATCTTAAAAGAAGGCAAGAGGAGTTGAAAGTAAGAACAAGACTTGAAGGAGAATAAGGCCTTCTTTTCCAGTGCACGTGCCACAGCACAGCATTGAAGGATTCATTCCTGCTCATAATACATTTGAACAAAGTAAAATAGATGGGGCCTGAAGAATTTTTCCAATACCTCAGAAATTTCAAAGTACAGTTATACTTCAACTTTTAACACTGAGAAAATCTTTTCCATTGTCAGCACTATGCGTACTATAGCTCATAACAGATCTCTGATATTTTATTTTGCCTATGGAAAAATTACATGCACATACATGTTATGCTATACATACGCTTTGAAACAAAAAGAGGTAATAAGCACGTGTGCCATAAGCACATGGCACCAATAATCCAGAAATTAGTTGCATTTCTCCCGTTTCATTCACCTTCACACCGCTCAATAACCCCCACTTACAACCACCTATTAAGAAAGCACCACCTAACTTCACAAGGGGAGAAACTGAACTTGGTTTAGTTTTCATGAAGCCTTGAATATCAGGCTAGGAATTGCCTTTCTTTCAGGGAAAAGAAGTCACTGGGTTTGTTTTAGGGTATTTCATAAGTATCAAATGACAGTTCAGTGTTATTACTAATTTTGCCTGAGGTTAATCCTTCATGGAGAATACAATGAAAAATGTCAATATAAGCATTTAAAAATTGTGCATTTCTGAAATTTTTATCCACCTCTCTACATAAAACCACACATCTTACAATGACATAAAACCTTTTACTAGCTCTTATTAACAAAGACCTCCTTTTCTGACTTTATTAGAGTTAAAATTGGCTTTATTTTAGCTTTTTTGTGGAAAACCATCCTGCCAAGTTCATCCTCATGAAACCTTTATATTTTGAAACAGCACACTGTAATAATGCATGGTGTATGAATATATTAAAACACAACATTATGCACGGACAAGCAAATCCATCTATACAAAATGAATGGGGACAATCAAGTAGTGAGAAATACTGAACAAAAAGCACTTAACAATTTGTAAATACCAACTTTATATATAGGTTAATTTGCAAGGAAATGTAACTGATGCTATTATGGCTATAAGATTTTATTTCACTGGAAACTAAAACAAATCTTTGTTTAAGCAGACATTTCAAACATATGTACTTTTTTAAAGTATTTTGAGAAATTCTGTAGAAATTTGTGGCTTACTGAGTAGCAGCTTTAGTAATCTTAACAGCAGCCTTAGGATTTAGCTCTATTGAAGTAATTTAGTACCACTTATGTGTATAAACATGTATGATCATGACCAAGTTTGTGACAGAAACACTGAAATGCTTTCTATTCAGATTTACTGTTATATTTGGAAGCTGGTGGGTGTTTTTTTGCTCTTCTTTGTGTGTGGTACCACATTTAGTTAGACACCACCATCTGCCTGAATGGTAGAGTGGATGATAAGCGTTCTCACCCAGATGCACTTGCACCCGTTTATTTCAGCTGAGCGGGACTGCGTACATGTGTGTTTACAATACAACACCACAGAGATCTGCAACTACGACCCTGTGATAAGGACATTCAGAGACGGACATTTAAAATCCTTCTTGCTGTATTCCTGGCCAGGGCAAAGTAGGTAAGAGGAGCAAGGAACAAAAATCCTTCTGTCTTTACTTCTGCGCTGTTCCTGCAGTACAAGAGGAACACAGCAGCTCATGGAGAAGCGAAGTGGGCTAAAGAAACCAGGGAACTGAGACATATCATTGGAATTCAGACAATCTTTTGGCTTTTCATTAAGACAAAACACAGAATAATTTTGCTGTTTTAGATAGGTGTATCCTATAAGCATTTGTGTTGTAGACACTGGTTCTGAGAGCGTGGATGATGGTTTTGCTAAATATTTAGTCATTTATCCTTCCATTTTTCATGGAGATAAAATTATGGTTGCAGCAGCTGGAAATTTTAACTGGGGAATCCTGTGACTAAAACAAGAATTGAGGTTGTGGCTGGCTTGGAAATACAGTTTATAATTTCTTCTGGTACTTCAGCCGTCTCTATTCAAGTCACTACTGCTCCTGCCTAATTGGGTATTTCTATATGCACTAATTCGCAAAGAGCTCACTGCTGTCGCCAGCCCAAGCACGCCGTGTTGCAGGCACGCATCGCCAGTGGAAGAGGTGTTCGATGGTTTGTTAGTTCACCAGGGCAGCCTTGGCATTGCTGTTACACACTCCAGCCTTTGATTATATCCAAAAGCAAGTGTGTTTGTACACACGGCAGCAACGTCTCATACTTCAGCATACAGCTACTTTTCAGCCTTCAATAAAAAATAAAAATAATTTAAAAATATACAAATGTATTTTTCTCCACTTTGTTTGCAGTTAATTAGATGCAGATAGTAACCATTCCTGGCGGGTAGAGCGGCTGCACCTAGTGGTTTACTTTGTCAGTTATTCTAGAGCTTATTTGAGATTAGTTCCTCCACAGAGGCAAAACGCCACAAATGAACTATTTTATTTGAAATTTTATTTGACCTCTTTGCTAATTAGTGCATATGAAAATGTCAGTTTACCCAAGGGCAGCAGTAACCCAACTAACAGTTGCTGAATTACCAGAAAATGTTGCTATATTTTTATTCTGATATTTTATTTGCAGTAATTTGTGTTTCAGTATATTTTTTACTGCATTTTTATTCTTCCCTCATTAATTCGTAATGAATTGCTTGCCATACTTGTTCCATCAACAGTTCATTAAGAAAGTTATTCCAATCAATGTGTCAATTACTGTGATCATAAGGGATCCTGGGTGGTCACTGAAAACAGAATGATTTCTTTTATGCAGGCATACCCTGCCGTCCCCTGAAAATATGCTCTGGAGAAGTTGGACAGTAATTTCCCAGAGAGTGAAGCAATTTTTCCCATAAGAAATTACATAATGGAGAGATGATGTAGGCAGGGGCTTAAAAATATATGCAATTTAAATGCCTAGAAAAAATATATTGTACTGTAAGATCTTTCTAATTTGTATCACAGTAACATTGCTCAGAAAAGTGAGACTTCTACAGCATAATGCAGAATAAATACAAGAAGGCTGCTGCTGCACAGCCACAGGCAGGATGTTCCATTCCTTTCTACTAGCATCAGCGTAAAATGTAAATAACATTATTGAAAAATTAAAAATATTGTACTATAGCCTATTGTACCTGTATTTGTAGCAGTTATTTTCGCATAAACATTACATTCAGGAAGTTTCATGCAGTAGGGTGAAGAATGGAAAGTGCTGTGATAACAACGACTATGGGAGCAGATTTTTAACGGGTGATGATGAAACTCTGTAATGACAGACAAGCGACTATAGTGCTGCCGCAGTACCTTCGGTCAAGGCTTATGAGTGATGCCATTAATAGCCAATCCTCACCTCAGGACAGAGATATGTAGTAAGTGTGACCTGGAAAAGTCATTTTCAGTTATTTGCTATGAAAGATGGAGAGAGACGCTTCTGAAAATAAAATATTTGTTCAACATCATTAGCACTTCATGGGATCACACACACACCTCAGAGATATATGGCTTTTTCAGATGTTCTCACATACATTCATTCATTTTGTTCAATTCCATGGCAATTCTTTGTTGCTGATTCCTTCCTCAAACCATTAATATTGATGCTGTTCAATTATCTGAGTCATATTTAATTTTAACCTCACACATGAATGCTAGACATTTTACTATGAACTTCAAAGTTCAATTTTTTCTGTTTTTTTTTTTTTTTTTTTTTTAAATCACATGTACAAAATTAATTTCTCTGCCTATACTTTTACATTCCCAAATTAGGTACTGTATTGCTTCATCTCCTTTCTGTTTCTTGCCCAATGGCAAACATTTTCTCCAGAATTATGGCACTGAATTCTGTAATTTTGAAAAATGGGATTTTCAATGTCATTAGAAAATAATAAATAACAGGAAAGTCAGGGGATGTAGTATTCAGAATTTACATCAGAAAATAGATTTATAAAATTTACTCAATTGTTATTCTAATTTTTTTCTTGATTAAATACTCTAATTAAAAACCTAACTACCTCAGATGAAAGATAACATTTACTAATTGATTTGGTTTTCCCCCCATCTTGACTCAGAGATGAGTCAAAGCTCAGCTCTTGAAGAGCTGAGCCAAAGCTCAGAGATTAGCTCAGAGATAGCACACCACTACTATTTTGCAGGAGACCTTTCAGAAATTATATGGATTCTTTATTTTAAGGCTCCCAACTAAATGTATTCTCTGGAGATTTTTAATTAAACCTGAATCTTGGGAGAAAAGTATTGGCTCAGTATATTACAGAAATAAAGCTTCCTGGTGGCATTTCAATAGCAGTTAACATCTGTTGTTCCAGGCCACGTACAAATACAGAATACAGTTGCTTCTAGCCTGAACATCCTTCAGACAGCAAAATTTGGTTAAAGAGAATAACGTGCCTAAAATAATGCATGCAGTCAGGCATTGAGCTGAGCACACTTAAGTCTTTAACCGAATGCTTTAATCTCATGAATCTCTCAACTGCCTTTCCTGGCAAGAAAACGAAATAAACTTTTTTCAGATGTCAGAAATCAGTTTATAGAATCATCTGGTGGTCTTTTTCAATGTGTCCTTCCCAAATGCCTAACCAGATCAGTGAAGAGAGAAATAGACATATATCAATTACAGGTGCGATGTGCTCATAAGCCTCATGTTGTTTTTTTTTTTCTTCAAGGTGTTGTCCTAGTACTTCCCACTAATATTATAGGTATGATTTAGCTATAGGTTGAATTATAGGATCTCATCGGAATAAATATAAAAAGTCTGGCAAGGCACAGATTGAAGAAAGAAAAAAAAAAACCCACATTCCTTTCCTTTGAAACTTGACGTGCAATTCGTGTGGAAAATAAAAACCATGACAGCACATATGAAAGTACATTTCTTTGAGTGATGTGTACCAATTTCACATAGCCTCTTAAACTAGTTGCTTTTTTTTTTTTCCCCATGATAGGTGCAGCTATAGATATGACTCCTAGCAGCAAAAAATCTATTTACGGCACATTTTTAATGCAAGCAATATCCATTACAGAACACAAGTAGAGTGGAAGAATGCACAACCAATGTAGCGGCAGACCAAGACCATTAGCAGAGCACGTACTTGAATAACTAGTGTTTGAAAGGTTTAGTGCCCTGGGACAGGGATAATGTACCAACACCAGCTTCACCAATAGTAAAACAAGTGGCAAAGAATAACAGAGAGAAAATGATTAAGATCGCTACATGATTAACCCTTGGATTTTTAATACAGATGACAGCTAAGTATCTGTTATGGAACACACAGATGGACTGTTAGGGATAAATGAAGTGGTTAACAACCCTGCCACATTAGATTTTAGTACACCTCCCAAATACAAACTTTTTACTTAAAATATGACCATGACATGTACTGTTGAGAAACGGCAACAGAATATTAATTCTCCTCATGATGTAGCTTCAGACCATCCTGATACAAATGTATATATATTTATTATTTTACACATAGCTCCAAAATGAAATTATCCTCAATGAAGGGTAATTTTACATCAGGCTTTACATCAGCCCACCAACAGATTTGAAAACAAGAAGGAAAAGAGTTTGTGGTATCTATTGTGAGTCCCTATGTAACAAGAATTCACCTAGTAGCTCTTGCATCGTGTGAATTCATGGTTAAAATAAAGCAAATACTTTAAAACCTGATTGTCATGAAAGAATAGAAGAAGTGATGGAGACTCCGTCATACTCTTGCACAATATTTACAAATGGGTAATCACCTTCACTAAAAATAACTTGCATATTTGTAACAATGTTCGATATAAAATCCATCTGGTTTTAATTGATTGTTTCCAGTCATTGGAAGTTGAATAAGACGAACTTCTTAGCAAGAGAAGAAACCCTCTCTACCCGTAGAAAGAACAAACAAGGAAATGTTCAGCTAGAAACGGAAATGCTTCCAACCCATTTGAGGTAAGTAAGGCAAAGTACAGCAAGGCTGCGCAGCTTCCATCTCAGCAGCGTGTTCAACTAGAGCGACCAGGGAAAGACAGAGTCTGTTCACTAAAACAAAACACAAAAGCAGACTAGGCTACTCTGGAGCTCTCTCTAATACTTCAGATGGAGCTACTTTATCCAATATGTGAGAACGGGGAGATAAGAGCATTCACTCTCCTGCGCTACTGTAACAGAAGCAAGGATGGGAACTCACAAAAACTTGCTGACCTCCCATCATGTGCAGGACCCAAAAAGAAAGAGCAAGTCCTTATCAATCTTCTCCAAAACCTTCCCAGCTTTGTAATAAAGGTGTGAGTGAATAGTCTTGAAAATGGTGAGAATTCACATTCACAAGGCAATTTTTTTTTTTTTTTTCATAGAGCAATGTGGGAGGCGGTGCTACTCCTTTTCTTCCTTAAAACTACACAGTTTCATGTTATTAAGGTTAAGGTAGTGTTTTTACAGTTTTTCCTTCCTTGCAGAGAAGGGGTTTGATGGGAGCCATATGATTTCTCTGTGTAACAATAAACAACCTGAGTAGAAGATATTCCAAATGAAATATTTTTTTAGTTCAGGAGTCAAATTACTTAGTTGGGGGTTTTTTAATATGCCTAATTAAATTTTATGTAAGATTCTCTCTTTTTTCCTCCTATTTTATCTTCTAACTTTCATGAGATAGCATGAGTACACCTAATTATTTCTAATTTTTGCTATTTTAACATTTTTCTATTAGCACTTTTTCAAAGATCATTACTGATCTCATGGATGTGATCAAGTGTATTAAGATCTCAGTGAAAACTCTTTTATATAGTATGAAAATTTATCGATACAAGAGAAGAGAGAAGGGACTGTAAAGATAAGAGAGGCAGTCCAAAGATTACAGTTTCTACATTTCAAAGTAAAGGCCTGAGGCCTAAAACATCTAAACATGCTAAAAATGGGGAACACATGGGGAAAAAAAGCACCAAGCCAGCCTTGTAGCAGGTAGAAAAGCTTAAAGAAAGACGGGGAAAAGACAGTTACATGGGCAATGAAATCTGGTAGAAAATTTCAGAAATAGAATTGCCCATTGTGACTTTTTTGTGGTAGCTCTAGGAAACTGGATGCATACATAGCTAGTAAATAGCATGAGAGGTTGTTCTGTGAATCAAAGAAAGAACATGGGGTGATGAAGTATTACCAATCTTTAAACTAGAAAGAAACTTCCTACATACTTTGATTTAATTCTGATTAGCTGAAGGCCACCAGAATGCTTTCTGTACCTAGGCATGTTCATACAATGTAAATAAGAAAATTATTGGAAATAAAGATGGAAAGCTGAAACAAAGCAAAACCATTTAACTTCACAAAGCTGATTCCTTGCTTTCACTTACTAGATATTTCATATCAGCAATATGAAACAACTGCTGCCTGTATGCAAATGTAAATGCTTCCTTTCATCAAATACTCTATTCTATTTCTGAGTAAAAAGAGGAAACAAGAAATTATAAATGAACAAAAGCTTTAAAGAGTTCAGAACTTGTGCTAGATTCAGAAGAGCCTCGCAAAGTCAACGTGCTTTTCTGGAGCTTAGCTGAAGTGCATGAACTCCTAGAGTCTGAAAATGCAGGCAGGAGCTCTCATGAGGTCTCTCAGATGCTGCTCGTCCCAACCGGAAACACTGCAGGCTTGAGTCATCACTGCTTTGCACCCTGTGTAACCACTTATCCCTGCAAAGACTGAAATCAAAGAAAGTGCAAAACGCTAGAGGATTACAGCGTTTCAGCACCTTCTTTTGCACACAGGCACAGAAATGGATAATGAACTGTTCGGAGCTGCTCAGTCTGGTTCTCATCCCAGCAGCTTTACTGATGTCTAGAAAACAGCTGCCTTCCTTGAGGGGAATATGGCTACTGAAGGCAGCAGATGAGCCGCCTTAGACAACTTTATTGGTTTAAGTCCAAATATATAGGACTAATGAGCCTTTTTGGGATCTTAATTTCTCTCAGCTGAAGACCACACAGCTAACAGGTCCATTGCCTGGAAAATTATAATCTGATAAGTGTAAATTAGCTACCATTTTGATGGTCTCCAAAGGAAGGTCAGGGTTTGCACACAGAGGATGCGGTCCCTGACTGTTCGTCATGAACTCACTAGCTGTCAAGTCTCTAGTCATGGCATCGTGCAAGCTGACTGTTATCAGTCAGTTACTGTAGTAGCTGACTTTGGGCCAAACTTGACAGAAGGTTAATGGGGCTTAAACAGTTACCGTGTGTCAGCTGACTTGCAATAAGTCTCCATGTGCCTGAATCACAGAATCCCACACTGGTTGAGGTTGGGCAGGACCTCCGGAGGTCATCTGGTCCAACCCCCCTGCTCAGGCAGGGCCACCTAGATCCAGTTGCCCAGGGCTTTGTCCAGACGGCTTTTGAATATCTCCAAGGAGGGAGACTCCACAGCCTCCCTGGACAACCTGTGCCAGTGCTCAGTCACCCTCACAGTAAAATAGTGTTTTCTGAAGTGCAGAGGGAACCTCCTGTGTTTCAGTTTGTGTCCATTGCCTCTGGTCCTGTCATTTAAAGAGGTCATATGTAGTAGCCTGCAGTGAACCAAGCAAATGGAAGCTAATTCATGTATTTCATTCCAATGTCCAACTGAAGTGTGTACCACAAGACAGTCCCTTGCAAAATCTTTGGGAAAGAAAGGGAAAGAAAGGTGCAAGTCTTTCAGTTCATGCTGAACCATGCTCAGCAGTGTCAGCCACTCATGGATGCAGGGTTTGGCATTGGACATGTCTTTAATTCCAAAGGTGTGAAATATTACCTTCAGTCAACATGACAAGCATTTCTCTTCCAGAATTGTCTTCAAACCCACAAATCTCAGCAGCAAATACCACACAAACCTTTAAAATAGGGCAATGGGTAGGACTTGCTGCTTTTAACTCTTTTCTAACCTTTGTTGAGGTCCTGTTCTTTAAATTGTTGCTACAGCTACCTAATCTCCTACTCCAGTATTAACAGCTGTTATTTTTTTTATTTATTTATGTTATTTAATTGTTTCTTCTTACTTGAATGGTGGAAGTTAATAACCATGTCACAGTGATGCAGCACTAACTCCAGGCACCAGCCCTAGTGATGTCATGGCTATGTCACAGCAGGCAGCCACCAGCTCCTAGAACCAGCCCTGGTGGTGTCATGTCTGTCACAGCAAACAGAACATTGGTGGTGGCCGTGTCGCAGGGGAGTTGTTGGTGATGTGGGTGGCCCAGGATGGGTATAAAAAGGGCTGCACCAGCCGAGGCTGGCAGAAAAGTAACGAGGTGAACAAGAGCTGAGAGGAGAGGGCAGGGGAGGGACAGGCAGGAGTTGCCCATGACAGTAGAGGGTGGCTGCTCCTCCTTTCTTGCTTCTCCTGTCTATTACAGCCAGGTGCCTGGTTAGGGATGTGACCAGACACCATGGCACCATTCCTGTCCTCTCCCTCCTCCAACACTCAGCCAGAGAGCTGTCAGCGCGCTACAGGACAGATAAGATTGCCCTAACCCATACCCTGTTACGGTCTTACAGGGAGCTGGGAGCTCCCTACAGCCATGGCAAAGCCATGTACACTTTTTCCCCAGGTAACCAAGGGCTGGGCCACACAGGAGCTCCTGGCACCAGCCCTAGCATCCAGGTCACAGTGGGGAAAACACTGGTGGTGGCCCACATTGTGGTGGGGATGGTGACATGGTTGGGCCAGGACGGGTGTCTCCTGCCCATCAGGGAGACATGGATTGGACAGCCTTGATGTGAGGCTGGGAGAGCCCCAGGCAGGGAGGCATTGCCCCATGGCAATGGGGGGTGGCTGCTCTGTTTTTTGATGCTTCTGTCTTTGACTGCCACATTGCTAGAGAGGGATGTGACCAGATCATAGCACGCACCTGTCCTCTCCTTCTTCTATCACTCAGCTGGAGAGTGTTGTAACTTTCTACAAGGACATTGACCTAAAGATAAGGAAACACACATAGCCCTAGTCTGTACCCTGTTATGGTTCTACAGGCAGTTGGAAGCCCTCCATAACCATAGACAAAGGGAGCTCCACACCACCCACCATCTCTGTACCCTGTCATGGTCCTACAGGCAGCTGGAAGCTCCCTGTAGCTCTGGACAAAGGGATCTCCGCACCACTCACCATCTCTGTGTGAAACTTATCTCAAAATAAAGTTTGATATTCATGTTCTTTTGGTGGTGAAAGGGCGGGAAGGCATGTCCTATGAGGAGCGGCTAAGGACGTTGGGTTTGTCTAGTCTGGAGAAAAGGAGGCTGAGGGGCAACCTCATTGCTCTCTACAGCTTCCTGAGGAGGGGAAGTGGAGAGGGAGGTGCTGATCTCTTCTCCCTGGTATCCAGTGATAGCATGCGTGGGAATGGTTCAAAGCTGCACCAGGGGAGGTTTCGACTGGACATTAGGAAGCGTTTCTTTACTGAGAGGGTGGTCAAACACTGGAACAGGCTTCCTAGCAAGGTGGTTGATGCCCCAAGCCTGTCAGTGTTTAAGAGGCATTTTGAAAATGCTTTTAATAACATGCTTTAACTTTTGATCAGCCCTGAAGTGGTCAGGCAGTTGGACTAGATGATCGTTGTAGGTTCCTTTCAACTGAAATAATCTATTCTATTCTATTAGTTCAGTCTTAATAATAAAGCTGAGCTATACACATTATGTTAAGTTTTAGATCAGACAGGGTAAAAAACTGTCATCATAAATCCAGAAAATATATGAAAAAATACTAGTCCAGAATATCTGTAGGGGTGGATTCTTTAAAATGTGATATCAAAATGAAACCAAGGGCAGCTTGGCGGTTATTCTTCAGCATTACAACTTGATTCTGTAGCTGAACTCCAGCAGACACTTAAAAATTCAGAATTAAGATCTCACATGTGATTCCTGAAGGATTCACATGCTATCAAAATTTCATGTTGAAATGGCATTTTCATTCATGCTCTTGTTTAGTGGAACTGAATTTTGCACTTCTGCCCTTAAGCAAATAAAATACTGAAGAATAGAAGAGTATAAAAATACCAACAGAATAAAAATGTGGTTTTTTCACTTTAAATGAAATCCAGACAACATATAGTATTGACGTAGTATAGTGCCCAAAATGATCACACTGACTTTCATCTGTACTTGTAGTATTCAGTTCAGTGCTTGCCAGCTGCATATTCTTCTCTTTACTGACCATCTATTAATGTTACTAGTTTCAATGAGATATATAATATATTTTAAAATGCTATTATACAAAATTAAAGAAAATAAAGAAAGTTATTACTGGTGTGGGTTTGTTTTTTTGGGGTTTTTTTGTTTGTTTTTTTTAAAAATTACAAAATACATCATTTCATAGCCTGGGTAAGGAACCCAAAAACAGTAGTATCACCACTAGGAATGGGGTATGTACTACAAAATAGACAGAGGTGAAAATCATTGTTGACTTTTGACTTATTTCAGGAATTTTCTAAGAATTATTTTGGTTTGTAATCCTGAGACATAATCCAGACAAATAAAATAACAATGTACATTTCAGTTAGTTTTATTTCTGTCAGATTAAACTACTATGTTAACAGAGAAAAGATGGAAGTATTATGGGAGGGAGCTCTGAAAAGCTCTTCAAGTACAATCTGCTTCAACGAATGCCTTAGCACTTCAGAATGAGGACTCCTGACTCCTTCTGGCCCAATGAATTACACAGCTGCATCAGGAAAGGTAAAAGTGCCAGCCTACAGTATTTTACAACCTGGAATTAAGGTACAATATTTTTCACGTCATACGCCTTAGTCAAGTCTCTGAGAGCAAAAGAAAGATTTTTCTTACCTGTGCTTCTCACAGTCCAGGTGAGGACTTTCTCAGTATATTCTGTAAGAAAGGGACAAGTTATTTGCTTTAGAGAGAATTTAGAGCTGAAAACTCGAAGTGAAAATGGAAATAATCTTCCAGCCTAAAGTAGATGCTTCTGCATCTTTTCCATCAGCAAAACTTTTGGCTAAACAAGACATGATTTTTCACTCCATTCATTCCGTTTCTGCTCTTTGATTTCCTGATTGTAATTTTTTTCAGTGTACTGTTAAGAATTTATAGGCACTTGATTCTTCTTTAGAGGTTGGACAAGAAACCTGGGCAATTCACCGGGGCAAGGGAGGCGGGGGCAAGAGAGGGAAAGACAGCTAAGGGGAAGAGGTCGGTGCCCACTGCTGCAGGCTGCACGTGCAGCGCCTGTCCCTGCAAACAGGTGCAGTGCCCCCAGCCACCCCCCTGCCGTGGGCATCTGGACAGCTAGCGCCATGGCCTCTGAGCTTACCCCTTCTGTGAATTTAGCCCCGGAATCCTGATCTGGTAAATCAAGGAACAGTTTTTCTGTTGACTCTAGTGCAGGCAGTTCAGAAACTAAGTTCATGCACGCTCTCATTTCCATTTGAAAAGTTCATTTTGCAGTCTTCAGCCAACCAAGACATCAAGTCAGTGGAAAAACCTATTTCAAGGGAAAACTTGGACAGATAAAGATCCCCAGTAAAAAAAGTAATTGACATAAGTTTTTTAGACATTATAAAACAAAAGAGGAAATGTTAGCAAACCCAATATCCTAACTGTATTTCTTTTAGCATATGTGTTCCTCAAGACATAAAAACAATAGCATAAAGTTGATGAGGATGAAAATATTAGAATATGGTAGCTCTCTTCTGCCTAATTGTATATAGTGCTAGTTCTAGAATTTTATAATACGCAAGACTAAGATGTTTCCTTTAATACCATATGGGAAAAATATAGGCAGCAAGAATAACAAAACTGATCAGTTGCATTATTTTTAAATTTTGTTTTAAGTCAGTCCAAAGCTGAACATGAAAAGCTGAGCACTGCTTTCCATTAACTTTAAAGGGGATTTCACCCAGTCATTTATCACCAGATTTTAACTGATGCCAAGGTTGTTTCTAAAACCAAAGAAGTGCAATATGTAATTCTCTAAGTGTATAAGGCATACACAAAGAGAAATCAACAATGCAGTTCTGTAAATTCTTCTGAGGGCATTGCAGCTTGTCTGCTTTATACTATTTACAGACATTGTCCTTCAAAGGAAGACCAAAATGTTTTCCATCAAATAAACCCAGTCTTTTCTGACAACAGTTTTTAAAAATATATTAGTGGTTAAATTATTATAACTTACCGAATTGTTCTAGATGAAAGTCTATGCTTAAGGAAAAGGGGACTTTCCAGATATTTTCTAAATATGAGTTTTCACACACAAACAATGAGGGTGCTACATATTAATTAAACAATGGGCACACTTACTTCAAAATCCTGCAAACCTCAGGGGTCCTAAAACCACATGCCATTAAATAAAATTTATGGGAAATTGGTCAAACCAGAACATGCTTTCATAAGAAGGTGCTCAATTGCAATCTTATTCATTTATAGTATTATCAAAAGAGTTATTTATTGTTGCACTAAAACAGATGTTAGCATGTGTAAATGAATTACATCAACAGACTACAATCAATTTAAATTTCTAAGATTGTCTCAGAAGTTTTCATTGCTTTATAATGCTGGTAAGCAGATATTCTGTGACTATTTAGATTGAATGAAAATAAAAAAGAAGAAAACCTGTTTAAGTGTATTTATTAATGTTGCAGCTTCTCTGTATCTTCCTCTTCCTTTGAAAGACAAAATGCTGTCATACTGTGTATCGAAAGTTGTTTACTCACCGTTGAACAACAACAAAAAAATGGACAGGCAGAAATTGGTAAGTTTTATACAGTTTCATCATACTAGTCATCCTGGATAATTGTGTCCTGAGAGTTTGTTACTCTTCTCTTGTTAATTGTTCATAGATTTGTTCTAGAAAATGTCTGTAACCTTTCCTGTATTGTCATACTGACTCCTGAAGAGGCACTGGCAGATTTGAGAATGCTTTTTTTTTTTGAGAATTTTGAGAATTCTCCTTAACTTTTTTATCTTGATCTCTGGTATCTACAGTTAAGGCCAAGAGTTGTGCTCACAGAGGTGGTGGGTTCTCTCTGGAATGAGACTGAAATCATTGTCATATTCAGCAGAGGTTGCCAAATATACTACTATTTGTTATCTGACAGTTCCTATGATCTGAAACATTGAAATGAAATACACAAATTGTAGCAGGAATAGATTAGGTAAATAAAGAAATTGGCCTTACATCAGAAAAGAGGTCTTCAGAGGCAAACAAATGTTGTTTCTGATATCACAAGAGTATGGAAAAAATTATATAGGTCTGCAATACATATGAATAGAATTCTGGGGAAGAAAAATAAGGATACATCTGCAAATGCAGTCATTTTGTCGAACATCATTAAATTTCTTTTTCTTTCACTTTCCATTAGACACAGCCAAGTTTAATACAATCACCAGTGACACCAGGCCTAATTATAACTGTTATGATTACCTTATATTTTTATCCACTAGCATATCCTATTTTCTTGCTTCATACCACAACTGGGGCTTAACGTGCATTGTGTCATCTGGAAAGTGGTTGAAGACACTTACTCTAATGAAATGATTTAATATTTAAACAGTACTTCCATTTTGTCAGCCTTCTGTAACATGAGATAACTAGCTTTATGCAGGTCCCTACTTTCTAGAGGGAGAAAGCAAAACGTTGATTACCAGGTGACGATTCCATGACAGCTCTAACAAAATATTTCCACAGGTGAACGTAAGTAAATAATTTTCCTGATCCAGATGAGAAATAAAAAGCATGGAGGTACAAGTCTGAGTAAATGATAGTAATAACAGAGGAAATGTTATTTCTTAAGCCAGAATATAGGTTGCTTTGGGGCACACTTCCAGAAACAATGAAATCTGTGCTTTTAGGTAAACTGTGAAACCACAAGTTTCAGGAAAATTCATCTGTTGCCATTGGCAAGCTCAAAACCTCATACCTGTTCTAGCAGCACACATGAAAATTTGATGCAACCACAAGTTTCTCTCACATCTCCATCCTTCTTCAGTGCCTATTGGTTGTGCCTAATGGTTGTGAAAACTGTGCATCTAAATACTATCTTTTCATATGTAATTTTATTATGATTGACAAAACTCAATTAATAGTCCCCTGCATTACTAGCAAACATTTTTATCATAGTTTATCTTTTAATACACATTACCTAACTACCTATTGTACCGAGTGCAACAAACAATAGCTCCAACGGTGATCATTTAAGATAATTTAATCCGTGTAATTGTAACACAATCTAATTTAACCTCTAGGGCACTTACAAAACACAAAAAACCAATCTCAAGTCAAAAACATTGTCTTCTTTTAGCTTATTACGAAAATTTTGAAACCATTCATGATGAAAAATTACAGCTTCTTAAAAATGCATATTTATCCATAATTCCAACACTTTTTCTACTTTATATTTTTCACTGTATCTGTGAATTTAGGGGTAAGGTTTTTCTCTTAAAAAAAACCAAACCACCAACCAAAACTCTCAAAGAAATACACTTATTTCACTAAATTTCTGCAAGTTCTCATGACAAAACAATCATTTACAAAACAGTTTATTGGAAACTCTTGTGGAGTGGTTATTGTATTTTTTGTATCTCAACACATGATTCTTCCATACAAATGATCAGTCAGTGAAAGAAAATCAGGCCTGTCCTCCTTTACTTTTAACTTCCCTGTCTACTTCACAACAAAATAAGCATGAATCACCTGAGGTTTGGGAGTTACAGACAGCTTGTCTGCACAGAAAGAAACATGGTCTGGACAGAGGTATCAGCAGCTAGTATTTCCAAGTTTTAAATCTATGTCTGCAATAAATCACGGTTTTATTTTCAGCTATTTTTCACAGAGCAATATTTCACAAAACTTTATAAAATTGTTTAGGAGGGGTTTCAATGTGTTAGGCAGTGGCAGTGAGATATAATTCAGTTCTTGTGATTAACAGAAGGAAAACCAGACTGACCACAGCATTGCAATAGCCAAATTTCCATCTGTATTTAACCACTGGCGTATATTCCACACTTGCAAGGTAGCAGAGCCTCCACCCACACCTGTAGCCTATGATCCTTTCCCCGCCTTGGACAAACTGATCCAGCGTGTCCAGTTGATGTCTGCTTATTCTTGAGGCTGTCTCTACTTTCTTGACCTTATTCTTCATTAAATTTCATTTACTTCATTTCCTTTTGGACATTTCTGTGTAGGATTATCTCAAGATTTTCTCGTTTGTCACTTAATTGTTTTGAAATTATACTAGAAACAACTTGGTAAAGCAGAAAGCTGTATAACAATTACCTAAATATATTAAAAAAGATATCTTTGTTGTGAGGAGCTAGGAACTCACAAAATGGCATATATACAGTGGATCCATTACCACAAATACTGAGAAAAAATTGCCATCTTTCACTTCTTTCACCTAGCCACCTGACCTATGAATTTAAGAAAGAAATCCAAGTGCTCCTCCCACTCAAATTTCAAAGCACAGGAATAAAAACCTGCAACTATTCTTCATTGCAAACCTAAATCCCCAAATACCATGGATGCTTATTTTAACATTTTAAAAAACTTTAAAGTAGAAGAAAGTTTGTCATTCCAGATTCTGAATGTTGAGGTGCTTATCCACATCCAAACTTTTAATCGTCTTCCAGTCAGTACGTCAGTCACAAAGCAACTGTATGTACATACACGATAAGAAGTGGAACAAAAGTTGGAGCTTCTATAAATAACAATTGACAAACAGAACCACTAACAGACACAGTAATGAAAAAAGGGATAGTTTTATAGGATTGAATTTGCTATGATTTCACACTACTGCACAGTAGAGGATACTGTATGAAAAAAAGACTTTTTTCATGGCACATATGAACTACCTGCAGTATATCAAATAATGTCACAAGGTGTGCTTTCTAGAAGGGTAGAGAAAAAAATTACACTTTGCTTCTCCAGTGACAAGCTAACTCCATCCTGGCTCCTGAGTCTTCTGTGAAAGCTCCCTTACCAGTATTACCATTTCATGCATCCTGACATTCCCCACACAATGGAAGCAATGAGCTTGGCTTTCTGGGTTAAAGCACCTGGCAAATAGGTGTGCTGGTTTTGGCTGGGATAGAGTTGATTTTCTTTATAGTAGCTAGTATGGGGCTATGTTTTGGATTTGTGCTGGAAACAGTGTTGATAATACAGGGATGTTTCAGTTGTTGCTAAGTAGAGCTTATACTAAATCAAGGACTTTTCAGCTTCCCATGCTCTGCCAGGTGCACAAGAAGTTGGGAGGGGACCCAGCTGGGACAGCTGAGCCCAACTGACCAAAAGGCTATTCCACACCATATGGCGTCATGCTCAGCATATAAAGCCGGGGGAAGAAGAAGGAAGGGTGGGGATGTTCAGAGTGGTGGCGTTTGCCTTCCCAAGTAACCATTATGCGTGATGGAGCCCTGCTTTCCTGGAGGTGGCTGAACACCTCCCTGCCCATGGGAAGCAGTGAATGAATTCCTTGTTTTGCTTTGCTTGTGTGTGCAGCTTTTGCTTTCCCCATTAAACTGTCTTTATCTCAATGCATGAGTTTTGTCACTTTTACTCTTCTGATTCTCTCCCCATCTCACCCGGGGGGAGTGAGGGAGCGGCTGGGTGGGACTCAGCTGCTGGCTGGGGTTAGACCACGACAATAGGCACCTAACACAGTGCTATTAGTTCTCCTGGCAGGCTGCTACCCACAGCAACTATTTCACCATTGCCAATAATATTGAAGTGCATTGTAAATTTTAAATATATTTATGCTCTCTGAAGGAGTTTTATTAATTTGAAGGTCCCACTCTCTTTTTTAAATGAGAGTATTTATGTTTGTGTTATGTTTATCTTGTACAATAAGCGACTATTGGTAAAAACATGGTTTATAACGTGGCCATCCTTTTAGGAATCCAGATCCCAGCTCTGTCTATGCACTCGCATGGAAAATGAACATTCAAAAGATGAAATTTTATTTGAAAAGCATTCCAATTTGCAGTCTTGCAAAACTAATCAGTATCCAATGGTTAATAATAGTCACAAGTTTTATGCATGGAAGGTAGCAATCAATTTCGATATCCTCCTAACTCTGAGTCTTTGAATTATTACACAAAAATAGAAGTCGAAGCTTTATAGATTTTTCCTTTAAAATAAATATAAAACAATCTACTGAAGTGAAGAAACAATATTGTCTAGCTTTAGTACATCTGTTTTAAATACCTCGCATACAGTTCTTTAGTGAAGTATCTCATTCATTTGAGCCTGCTTTCCACATTACTGACGATTTATTCAGCCTTTGCAGAATGACTGCAGAAACAGAACAATAATGTGTAAAAGCTAATAGATACATACACTTTTTAATTGATTTCTGAGCACAACAAAGAAAACATGAGCTCAATGGATTTGAACAGACATGTTAGAAAAATCTATACCTACATCATCTTATTTGTAGAAATAGTTATACGTTTGGACCCAACCTCTGCTAACCTCTGAGGGGGCACAGATAGGGACACTAGAAACTCTACATTACAAACATCAGACTCTTAAATCCAAATCCAGACAAAATTTACAGTGAAAAAGACTAAAAAGGTGTCAGATTTTGACTCAGGTCCTGGCATCGATTTCTACTGATGAAAGTCTTACATAAATCAGAACAAATTATATAAAATGCGTACACTAAGAAACTACAAATTTGAAAATATGTTGTTGAAATGATTCTGCTTTAGACTGAGCATCTAGCAAGAAGGTTATATTTTGCATGTATTCAAATTACACGTGCCACACCTGACAAGCCAAATACAACTCAGGCCAGTCACTCCTGATAAAGACCACAAAACACAATTATATACTTTTTTCATCAAGATTACAAAACATTTAGCAAAGAACTTAGGATGCTGACAACTCACTACAACTCTTCACGCTGCCTTCTTGAGCAGACAGTTACTGGCAGGCAACCTGATCACCTGGAGAGTCAGAAGAAGGGTGAATGTGACACCAGACAAAGAGGCATACATATTAATAAGCTTCTCAATAACAATTTGTAACTGTATTGTTAAGGAGATTTGTTTTGTGTTAATTAGATAATTTGGACAGAGAATGTTAGCATCATTGTAACTGGACTAACCACAATAAATTTTTGTTGTATTTTCAGTAACTTAAGATTTCAATTAGCCTAACTATACTGTTTGACTTCCTGTATAAGAGGTACTTCCCATAGTAACCTGCTGAGTACGAAGATAGAAATTTTCATGTTTTTAAAAGATTATCAGTAAGTATTTTCTTCTTGAAAAAATCATCACATCAGTTACCAAAGCAGAGTAGGCTTTTGTTTTGCTCTCCAGAGGGATGGCCATGATACAAAAAAGGGAAATAGTGTTTCATGTATAGTTACTTTCATTGAGAATCAAAGTTAACTTATGATTATTACTTAGTCAAAATTTATATTTCAGATCAGTCGGTTGCACCTTATGCTCATTAAAGACTTAAAACTTATTATAAATTGTGATTTTATGTAGCTGAGGACCAGGAGGGGAGTGATTTTGTCTCTATCATACATGGAGGGCAAGGCAGAACCAGTGATTAAACTTAGAATTGCCAATTTTCTGGTCCATTGCCCTAATCACAAGATCATCCTTCTATGTTCAATTTTGGATAATAAAGAAATAATATGGATTTTTCAAGCTTCATTTCCAATGACTTGTCTGTAACCAGGGTACAATTTTATCGAGTTTGTCTCTTAGGCAACATTCTTTATCTCAATTTGTTTTGAAGTTAATAGATCTTTTGTATGCAGTGAGTTCTTTTTTTTCTTTTCTAACTGGTATAAATTATTCAGAATCTCATCAGCAATGAAAAGACATATTCAGCTGTTCATGGTGTATTTCCTTTTTTTGGCTGGGTAAGTGATCACAATCAAAACATTTCCAACAGGCTTACCTGCCTTTACAGATTCAAAATTAACTTTCCATGGTGAATAACAGCATTAGGTCTAAAACAAAATTTGATTAACACTTGCCAATGAAGTAATTAGGTGGAATACTCGTAGAAAATGGATCACAAATTTTGCTGTAATACTTTGAGGCATTCACACTTGCATACATATACTCACTAATTTATGGATTTAATGTCCTCCTATATCTTTACTTTCAAAATCAGCTGTGTGTAGTAGTTAAAAAAATCAGTGTGTAGTAATAGAAATATTTACTGCCAAAAGCCAATGAAGGAAGTACTGCGTGTAGTTGGCAAGACATTATAGAAAGCTACAGGATGATATCTCTAAGTTTGA